>NC_091617.1:135760639-136983746 GCF_027580195.1 Bos mutus
CGCCAAGGGGATGCCACATAAATCTGTAGAATTAAAACTAAGTCAAAGGGAATTAGCTGCCTGTAAAGTTAAGATCTTTGAATAGAGTAAAACATTACTTTGAGCGTCTTTTCCTAAGGCAGTGACTTTCAGCCTTTTTTTGCTTTATGAGCCCCTTTGAAAATTAAAAGGACTTTATGTTAAACAAAAAGGGCATACCCAGAAAATTTTGTGTATCATTTAAAACTGTACATGGATACTACCACTGCTCCCCTCACAAGCTCCTGTTCTAAGGTGTTAAGTTTCAGTAAATTCACTGAGAGTAGACAAGTAATGTGACACACTCATTCATTCAGTTAACAAATAATAATTGGGTACCAAGTAATGGGTTAGGCACCTAGCAAGCCATTGAAAGTAAAAGGAAGAACAAGAAGACAGGACTTTGTACTCCTACAGAGCTTATACTTTAGCATGAAAGAAAGGCATTAAGAGATGATAAATGCTGTGAAAAAAAGATAAAAACTATTATGACTATATAAGGCATTCTTGACTCAAATTAGGTGGTCTTGGACAAATAAGTTTATCTCTCAGAGGCCCAATTTCTTTATCTACAGTATGAATAGGTATGTTCAGTTTCAGTTCAGATCAGTTCAGTCGCTCAGTCGTGTCCAACTCTTTGTGACCCCATGAATCTCAGCACGCCAGGCCTCCCTGTCCATCACCAACTCCGGAGTTCACTGAGACTCACATCCATCGAGTCAGTGATGCCATCCAGCCATCTCATCCTCTGTCGTCCCCTTCTCCTCCTGCCCCCAATCCCTCCCAGCATCAGAGTCTTTTCCAATGAGTCAACTCTTTGCATGAGGTGGCCAAAGCACTGGAGCTTCAGCTTTAGCATCATTCCTTCCAAAGAAATCCCAGGGCTGATCTCCTTCAGAATGGACTGGTTGGATCTCCTTGCAGTCCAAGGGACTCTCAAGAATCTTCTCCAACACCACAGTTCAAAAGCATCAATTCTTTGGTGCTCAGCCTTCTTCACAGTCCAACTCTCACATCCATACGTGACCACTGGAAAAACCATAGCCTTGACTAGATGGACCTTTGTTGTCAAAGTAATGTCTCTGCTTTTGAATATGCTATCTAGGTTGGTCATAACTTTCTTCCAAGGAGTAAGTGTCTTTTAATTTCACCATCTGCAGTGATTTTGGAGCCCAAAAATATAAAGTCTGACACTATTTCCATTGTTTCCCCATCTATTCCCCATGAAGTCATGGGACCAGATGCCATGATCTTCGTTTTCTGAATGTTGAGTTTTAAGCCAACTTTTTCCACTCTCTTCTTTCACCTTCATCAAGAGGCTTTTTAGTTCCTCTTCACTTTCTGCCATAAGGGTGGTGTCATCTGCATATCTGAGGTTATTGATATTTCTCCTGGCAATCTTGATTCCAGCTTATGCTTCTTCCAGTCCAGCGTGTCTCATGATGTACTCTGCACAGAAGTTAAATAAGCAAGGTAACAATATACAGCCTTGACGTAGTCCTTTTCCTATTTGGAACCAGTCTGTTGTTCCATGTCCAGTTCTAACTGTTGCTTCCTGACCTGCATACAGATTTCTCAAGAGGCAGGTCAGGTGGTCTGGTATTCCCATCTCTTTTCAGAATTTTCCAGTTTATTGTGATCCACACAGTCAAAGGCTTTGGCATAGTCAATAAAGCAGAAATAGATGTTTTTCTGGAACTCTTGTTTTTTCAGTGATCCAGTGGATGTTGGCAATTTGGTCTCTGGTTCCTCTGCGTTTTCTAAAACTAGCTTGAACATCTGCAAGTTCACGGTTCACGTACTGATGAAGCCTGGCTTGGAGAATTTTGAGCATTACTTTACTAGCGTGTGAGATGAGTGCAATTGTCTGGTAGTTTGAGCATTCTTTGGCATTGCCTTTCTTTGGGATTGGAATGAAAACTGACCTTTTCCAATCCTGTGGCCACTGCTGAGTTTTCCAAATTTGCTGGCATGTTGAGTGCAGCACTTTTACAGCATCATCTTTCAGGATTTGAAATAGCTCCACTGGAATTCCATCACCTCCACTAGCTTTGTTTGTAGTGATGCTTTCTAAGGCCCACTTGACTTCACATTCCAGGATATCTGGCTCTAGGTGAGTGGTCACACCACCGTGATTATCTGGGTCATGGATCTTTTTTGTATAGCTCTTCTGTGTATTCTTGCCACTTCTTAATATCTTCTACTTCTGTTAGGTCCACACTGTTTCTGTCCTTTATTGTGCCCATCTTTGCATGAAATGTTCCCTTGGTATCTCTAATTTTCTTGAAGAGATCTCTAGTCTTTCCCATTCTGTTGCTTTCCTCGATTTCTTTGCATTGATTGCTGAGGAAGGCTTTCTTATCTCTTCTTGCTATTCTTTGGAACTCTGCATTCAAATGCTTATATCTTTCCTTTTCTCCTTTGCTTTTTGCTTCTCTTCTTTTCACAGCTGTTTGTAAGGCCTCCCCAGATAGCCATTTTCGTTTTTTGCATTTCTTCTCCATGGGGATGGTCTTCCTCCTTGTCTCCTGTACAATGTCATGAACCTCAGTCCATAGTTCATCAGGCACTCTATCTATCAGATCTAGTCTCTTAAATCTACTTCTCACTGTCACTGTATAATCATAAGGGATTTAAGTCATACCTGAATGGTCTAGTGGTTTTCCCTACTTTCTTCAATTTCAGTCTGAATTTGGCAATAAGGAGTTCATGATCTGAGCCACAGTCAGCTCCCGGTCTTGTTTTTGCTGACTATATAGAGCTTCTCCATCTTTGGCTGCAAAGAATATAATCAGTCTGATTTCAGTGTTGACCATCTGGTGATGTCCATGTATAGAGTCTTCTCTTGTGTTGTTGGAAGAGGGTGTTTGCTATAACCAGTGTGTTCTCTTGGCAAAACTCTATTAGTCTTTGCCCTGCTTCATTCCGTATTCCAAGGCCAAATTTGCCTGTTACTCCAGGTGTTTCTTGAGTTCCTACTTTTGCATTCCAGTCCCCTATAATGAAAAGGACATCTTTTTGGGGTGTTAGTTCTAAAAGGTTTTGTAGGTCTTCATAGAACCGTTCAACTTCAGCTTCTTCAGCGTTACTGGTTGGGGCATAGACTTGGATTACTGTGATATTGAATGGTTTGCCTTGGAAACGAACAGAGATTATTCTGTCGTTTTTGAGATTGCATCCAAGTACTGCATTTCGGACCCTCTTGTTGACCATGATGGCTACTCCATTTCTTCTAAGGGATTCCTGCCCGCAGTAGTAGATATAATGGTCATCTGAGTTAAATTCACCCATTCCAGTCCATTTTAGTTCGCTGATTCCTAGAATGTCAATGTTCACTCTTGCCATCTCCTGTTTGACCACTTCCAATTTGCCTTGATTCATGGACCTGACATTCCAGGTTCCTATGCAATATTGCTCTTTACAGCATCAGACCTTCTTCTGTCACCAGTCACATCCACAACTGGGTATTGTTTTTGCTTTGGCTCCATCTGTTTATTCTTTCTGGAGTTATTTCTCCACTGATCTCCAGTAGCATATTGGGCACCTAATGACCTGAGGAGTTCCTCTTTCAGTATCCTATCATTTTCCCTTTCATACTGTTCATGGGGTTCTCAAGGCAAGAATACTGAAGTGGTTTGCCATTCCCTTCTCCAGTGGACCACATTCTGTCAGACTTCTCCACCATGACCTGCCCGTCTAAGGTGGCCCCACATGGCATGGCTTAGTTTCATTGAGTTAGGCAAGGCTATGTTTCTAGTGTGATTAGATTGACTATTTTTCTGTGAGTATGGTTTCAGTGTGTCTGTCCTCTGATGCCCTCTTGCAACACCTACCATCTTACTTCGGTTTCTCTTACCTTGGACATGGGGTATCTTTTCACGCCTGCTCCAGCTAAGTGCAGCTGCTGCTCCTTACCTTGGACGAGGGTATCTCCTTACCACTGCCCCTCCTGACCTTGAATGTGGAATATTACTAAGTCATAAAAAAGAATGAAATAATGCCATTTGCAACAACCTGAATGGACCCAGAGATTATCATGCTAACTAAAAGAAGTCAGACAGAAAGACAAATGTCATATGGTATCATTAACATGTTGAATCTGAAAATATGATGCAAATGAACTTATGAACTTATTTATAAAACAGAAACAGATTCACAGACTTAGAAAACAAACATGTTTACCAAAGGGGAAAGGTGAAGAAGAGGGATAAATTAGAAGTTTGGAATTAACATATATATATTATTATCTATAAAATAGATAATCAACAAGGACCTACTGTATAGCATAGGGAACTCTACTCAATGTTCTTTAATAACCAATATGGGATCGAAAAAGAATATGTATATGTATAACTGAATCATTTTGCTTTAAACCTGAAACTAACACAACATTGTAAATCAACTCTACTCCCTGTAAAATTAAAATTTTTAAAAATAAAATAAAATTCTGAACTTTGAGGTTTTAAAAAGAAAATACAACACTTTGAGTTGAAGATGGCAGACTGAAATCTTGGACAAATAAAATCCCCTTGAATTAACAATAAATTTTTTAAAGTGTATTTTTAAAAGCACAAAAATAGGAGAAGTACACATCAGAGGACTAAAGGTTTTGAAAAGAGAATGGAAATTGGATTTGGAAAGCAGAATGATCATACCAAAGACTAAACCTTAACAGAAAGCCACATTTCAAGAGAATTTCAAAGTGAGCGGTCTTTAATACAGGTGGTAACCAATTTTTTCTTTTTACAATGGACCCCTTATGATTGCCTGTTATGAAGAGCAAGAATGAGAAGAGGAAGAGAAATCAAGATATTTGATTGATAAATAAACCTGTAATATGTGGGCTGCTTGGGCTGGTTCCTAACACTACTGGGTAGCAGCAGTGATTGCTCCATACAGAAGGCTGCCAGAGTACTCTAAAAAAGCAGATGATCTGTTTCCAAAAACCCAGGGCTTCATATGATGGTTAGTGGTCCAGAGAAGAGTTCTCCACCTTTTTTTCCCCAGTGGGGGATTTGGTGTAGACCCCAGCTTGCCTATCAGCCTACCTGATTTATTCAAAGGAGAGTCAAGTGGCAGAGGAAACCAAGTAGCCTTGTTCTTTCATTCCTAAATGTAAATGAGCAATCCAGGGAAGCACAGAAGAGGTGTTACGAATTGGATCATGATACATCTGCTGAACCTCATCTCATGTAGCTACTAAAATATTTACAAAGAATTTTCAATAAAATGCTTTGTGATAAATTTAGAAAAAGCAGTCTATAGTTTTAAAGGAAAGATTTGTCAACATTGTGTGTGGCAAGGAAAGCCATAACCATTTTCTGTTTGCAGATTTTTCAAATTTAAAGTATATCTAATGAGAGCTTTTTCTTCCTTTAAAAACTTGTACTAACATCTGTAAATGTTTTATCCTGTAGAATGATTCTGAACAGTACTAATCCCTATTTCTGAACACACTCATTTGAAATGATGCTTGGGGAAAAGTAATTAGCTTTTTCAAAATAGGTGAGAAAACCTATACAATTCTGTCCACTATGATTATAACTATATTTATAAAAACTAGAACAGTCATATCTAGAAAATAAGATTGTATCATATAATACACTAACATCTTAATATTACATATCTTTAGTAGTAAGATTCCTGATGATTTTTTCTTAATACTTTATGTATCTTCCCAACTTATAACAGGAAAAAAATAAGGTTCAATTTATGCTCTTCTAATGACCTTTTAAAATTCTTTGGATATCATAAAGTAAGAACATAAGAACCCATTATCCATTAAAATGTTAAAAGGTAATTCTTCCTAGAGGGGAGGGAGAGGGAATTGGTGGTAATCAAAAGGTATAAACTTCCAGTTATAAGATAGATAACTAGGAATGTAATATACAGCATGATAAATACAACTTACAGTTATGTGTGAAAGAAAAAATTTTTTCTATTTCTTTAATTTTATATCTATATGACATGTGTATATTCACTAAACGTTGTGATAATCATTTCATGATGTATGTTAGTCAAGTTATTATGCTGTATACCTTAAATATATACAGTGCTATAAGTCAATTATATCTCAATAAAACCGGAAGAAAAAAGGAAATGAAATAAAGGCAATTCTTCTTATTTAAAATGAATAAGGAGTCTTAAAATAGCATGTAGAACAGAAACTAGCAACATGACATACTTGAGAACACACTTTTAATATAATGGTAACATTAGTCATATTTTTTACTGAATCTAATAATATATTAGGGAAGAATTCTTGCTTCTTTTTTTCTAACAGACTTAAGTTTAAAGTGAAAAATGTATTATATTGCAAAATTACTTATAGGCTCAGATTTAAGACTATGAACTAACATACTCCAAAGCAGTGTGTCTGTCAGTGAATGAGAAAGTTAAATATTAAAGGTGATATCTGGGGATAATTGATCAGGCACCAAGCATATTTTCTGTTTTCCTTTTCCATCAATAAACTATTTTTTCATACTTTAAGAATTAAAGAAAGATTATTTGGGATAAATTATTTTAATTCTGACTTCTACCATACCACATATTGTTGTGTTGTTTAGTCACTAAATCTTGTCCGACTCTTTGCAACATATAGATTTTGCAAAATTCCAAATCAGTCGACTTTAAACAGAAGTATTAAATAATACTTCCCTCATAGCTCAGTTAGTAAAGAATCCATCTACAATGAAGGAGACCCCAGTTCAATTTCTGGGTCGGGAAGATCCCCTGGAGAAGGGATAGGCTACTCCAATATTCTTGGGCTTCCCTTGTGGCTCAGCTGGTAAAGAATCTGTCCACAATATGGGAGACCTGGGTTCAATCCCTGGGTTGGTGAGATCTCCTGGAGAAGGGAAGGCTCCAGTATTCTGGCCTGGAGAATTCCATGGATTATACAGTCCATGGGGTCGCAAAGAGTCAGATACAACTGAGCGACTTCCACTTTGACTTTTCACTATTAAATAATACAAATTTTTAAATAATTATATCAATGGCATAATGAAAACTGAGCACTAAAGAATTGATGCTTTTGAACTATGGTGTTGAGAAGACAAGTGAAAGTCCTTTGGACTGCAAGGAGATCCAACCAGTCCATCCTAAAGGAAATCAATCCTGAATATTCATTGGAAGGACTGATGCTGAAGCTGAAGCTCCAGTACTTTGGCCACCTGTTGCAAAGAACTGACTCATCAGAAAAGACCCTGATGGAGGGCTTCCCTGGTGGCTCAACTGGTAAAGAATCTGCCTGCAATGCAGGAGACCTGTGTTCGATCCCTGGGTTGGGAAGATCCCCTGCAAAAGTGAATGGCTATCCACTCCAGGATTCTGGCCTGGAGAATTCCATGGACCTCAGTCCATGATGTCACAAAGAGTGGACATGATGAGCAACTTTCACTTTCATTTGGTGCTGGGAAAGACTGAAGGCAGGAGAAGAAGGGGACAACAGAGGATGAGATGGTTGGATGGTATCATGGACTTTATGGACTTGAGATTGAGCAAACTCTAGGAGTTGGTGATGGACAGGGAAGCCTGATGTCCTGCAGTCCATGGGGTCACAAAGAGTCAGACATGACTGAGTGACTGAACTGAACTGACAAATGGCATAGTGTAATTTCTCACAACTATAGAGTCAAACAGAGGTAGTCACAGATGCGAATTTGTACACGTATTACATAACACATTTCTTATCAAACACAATTGCATTACTATTTCCATGGCAACATGAGGGATGGAAATGATAATAAGTAACAACCATAAACAGGAAGTCTTCCAACTTAACTTACTTCCTGACAGAAATGACAAGTACTGTTCATTGTGGTGCCTGTGAAAGAGCCATCCTTTGTCTTCTTGAAGTTTTAGATTAGCCATGCTTCAATAAAAGAAACATTTTAGCATATTTACTTATATGACTGTAATTTGGTGGAACAATTTTAGAAAACAATTTTTAATACAGAGTTTTGACCAATGTTCATAGCCTTATTTCAGTAATTCTATTAGCCTGTATGTAGGAAATAAGTACAGCATTGTTTTAAGAGCAAAATATTGGAAAATGTCCTTATAGTCCAATATTTTAGTTCACAGATTAGAGATTACTGTTATTGTTTTTATGTAGCTAGTTGTTAAATTTCAACTTACCCTTGTATTTATCACTTTATTTATTTACTATTCCTTCTTACAACCCAGATGTTCCTTCTTGGATCAAAATCCTTTAATGAGAATTTGCTAGTAAATGCTTATTTTTCTTTCTTTTCCTCCCCCTCCAAATTTGAAAAGGGAAGTAATGATTCTCTCTGTATCCATCATATCTTTTAACCACTCATATTTTCCTTCCATTGAATTTCTGTGCTTCATTCAAGAAAGGAGTAATTTCTTCAGATCTTTCTTTCAATTTATTATTATTTGAATGTAACTAGTCCATCTTTCAACCTTGCATAGAGGGGTGTATCTCATTATTTGGATTGTGTCAGAATTGCCTAGAGAGCTAGTTAAGATTACAAAAATAGGAATACACAAGAGACTCATCGAGGAAGAATACAGCCTGAACCCTTGTATTTTATCAAGTGATTCTGATGCCCACCAAAGTTTGAGAATCACTGCCATTGTGTTTTTGAATTTAATTACTATGGTTTTTCTTTGCCTCAAGTTGTATTCAGTCTTTTTCAGGTTTGTCTACCCAAGTTTGATAGTCCTTTGTCGGCCTCTTAATTCCTTCTTTTATTCCTGGAATCTATTGGACACAAATACTTTTTATTCTGTATTTAATCATTATTCTATCTGTGGCCTTTGGGAGTATGATTCTATTTTGTTAAACTTTTGTTTTTGCTAATTCTTGCTAATGGTGGCTTATTACCTTGAGTGTTTAGTTTTTTTCATTCTGGAATCATGTTCTTTGGAATGGAATTTTATCTGCAAGGATTAGTCAAGACTTTTTTTAAAAAGAATTTTCCTCCAGAGTGAATTTGCTTTTGCTTCTGCAGTACTTTTAGGTACTGTCACCAGGAACACTGTAAACTTAATTTTTGACTTGAATCTTTAGGGCCACATAGGTCTGTGAATTCAGATCTCAAACTTGATTGAAGACAGGCTGCAGGTTAGAAATGTTTCTTTTTTCTGTTCCATCCTGTGAATGGTCTTATTCAGCTTTTTGTTTTTATTTTCTACTTTTTTCCACTTAGGTTTTGCAGATCAGGCATCCTGGCTTTGATGCAGGGAAGTGGTGGTCTCTGATCCCTCCTCTTTCCCTGTTTCTGACATTTGGTTTTGCCTGCTTATGTGGCCCATTGGAAATTAGGATCTAGGCTAATATGGATCAGCCTACACCCTCCAGACAAACTTGGTTCCAGTGCTCACTCATGCCTAAAGTCAGACATTTTTATTCTTGGCCTCTGAGGAGTTTCCTTATTTTCCTTTCAGCACAGCTATGTATTATTACATGTATTTTTAAAATTATTTTTAATATTTTACCCAGCATTTTTAGTTGTATTACCCTGGGAGAGGATTCTATGACCATCCAGTATGCCATCTTACTGAAAATGGTACACTCAAATCTTGGTGTAGGATTTTGAAAGTTAATTCTCTAATACCAAGGCAGCATAATTTTGTGAGGAATAAAATATTGTATTATTTACTATAACTATATATTACATATGATTATATATTACACATATAATTATATGTCTTAGCCTGGGCCCTCGTTTCCAATGGGCCACATAGGCAGGAGTCAGGAAGCAAAACCAAATGTCACAAATAGGGCAAGAGGAGGGATTGGAGATCACTGCTTCCCTCTACCAAAGCTAGGATGCCTGATATGCAAAAAAAAAAAAAAAATAAAATTTTTATAATTCTGTGTCTGATTTTAGAAAGAAATTTTACTGATTCAATAGCAGCTAAAAGAGCTTTTCACTTAAATATGTTTATTTACTTTGGATATTAGCAGCTTATGGCATTACTTTTATTAACTCTAACTAATGAACTTTTTTATCCTTTTATACTTTTAGGAGGTAATTGAGTTCTGTGTTCAAAACGAAAATTCAGTGGACAAGTGGAAAAAACCTTTAGTAATTGATAAACTCAAGGTAAGAAAAATAAGAGAACCTTAAAACTGGACAATTTATATGCAGGTTTTATTTGAGAACTTAGTTTGTTGTCGCTTCTCTTGTTATATATGTAAAGGATAATTATATCAATTATAACTTTTGTTATATATGTAGAGGATAGTTATTCAAGTATACTTTTTAAAAAGAAATTTAAAAATAGAATCTGTAATATACAAATTAATTTACATAGTGTGTTGTGTGTGATATGTAATGAAGACAGCCTCTTATAGCTATTCAAATTAAAAATACAATCAACACTCTCACTTGAGACTGAAGCTGAGGCAGAGTATTTGTCCCACATAGACTTAATCTAAATTCATGTTTTCAAATGTTAACACATGTTAGAAATTGAAGTGCACAAAATAGTGTATTTGGCATAATTACACTCAAATGGAAGAGATTTTATAATAGCTATGATTCAGTAGGAAGCACTCAAGTAAGTAAATTTAGTTTTTCAGCCAAATATAAGGAAGCTTTGTGGAAAAGTCATTTATTTAACCATTGAGAAAATGTTGATTTATAATGAGTTAATGACGGCACATTGTAGGGTACGATGAAGTAATTTCATAAGTTTGAAAGGCATAAATACCAATATCTTTTAAAAGTAAACTATTTGAGGTTGTGATAAATTATGGTCACTCTGGTATATTCATCATCTTGACAGGAAATGGCCAAAGCAGAAGGCCTCTGGAACTTGTTTTTGCCAGCTGTAAGCGGTCTCACCCAGGTGGACTATGCCTTGATTGCTGAAGAAACAGGAAAATGCTTTTTTGCTCCAGATATCTTTAACTGCCAAGCACCAGGTTACAACATTATTTTAAATCATAACATAATTCTTAGATATTTTAAGCAGTGTTTACAATTTCTCTATTTTTTGACAAGGAAATTTTCCTACACAGTCATTGATTTATAAATTTGTAATTTTACTTTTTAGTTACTTTCATTTAAATGTTAAAAAATGGATCTAATGTTCTCATTGTATTATTCTTTTATTAAACATCATTGCACTGAGTATTAGTGAATAGAAGTTACGATCAAAGGGATTGGCATTATAAAATTTCCAATTTTCTGACTCAGTATTAAATATATCTGTGGTTAGTTGGAATGAATAGAGTTTTAAAATCTTTTGGTTAGCCTCACTGTCTCTCCACTTACTTGCTCACTCTTTTATCAGTTGCCTACTATATGCTAAGTACCATTTTAGGAACTCGGGATAGATGATGAAATACACAAAGTTTTCTGCCATCATGGAGCTGACATTCTAATAGAAAGAAACAAAAATAAACACCAGATAGATTAAATAAGTAATTTTACAGTAAGTTTGAAGATGGAAAGTTCTTTGGAAGAAAAAACCCCAGCAAGGTAGGGAAGTGCTGGAATGCTGAGAGATGGGGAATATGTATTACAATTTATTATTAAGATGAAAGGCACAGGATAGGCCTTATTGAAAACCTGACATTCAGTTAAGACTTAAAGAGGGTGAGAGAGTCAGCCATGCTGAGATCTGGGGTAAGAGTTTTCATAACATAGAGAACATAAAGTACAAAGGCCTTAAAGCATGAATGTGATTGGTGTATTTTAGGAATAACCAAGGAGGTTATTGTGGCAGGGAAAGAAAAGTAAAAGATATCAGAGGGAAAGGGTCTTCTTTATATGTTGGGACTTAACAAGCAGATGACAGCTTATACTTTAATGAAATGGACATTTGAGCAGAGGAATGACAAGATTTCTCTTCAGTTTTTAAAGGATTCCTTTGGCTGCCATGTTGAGAATTAACAAAAGGAGAAGGATATAAGCAGGGAGTCTTGTTGTGATGGTCCTGAGTGATGAATGATAGGGATTTGTTCAGGGAAGTAGCAGTGGAAAGAGTGAGAAGTGAAAGATTCTAACTGTATTTTGAAGGCAGAGCTAAAAGGATTCCTGGTTGGTTTTGGGGTATTAATGGAAGAATCAAGGATGCCTTCAAGGACTTTCAGTTCAGTTCAGTTCAGTCGATCAGTCGTGTCTGACTCTTTGTGACCCCATGAACTGCAGCATGCCAGGCCTCCCTGTCCATCACCAACTCCCGGAGTTTACTCAGACTCATGTCCATCAAGTCAGTGATGCCATCCAGCCATCTCATCTTCTGTCGTCCCCTTCTCCTGCCCCCAATCCCTCCCAGCATCAGACTCTTTTCCAATGAGTCAACTCTTCGCATGAGGTGGCCCAAGTATTGGAGTTTGAGCTTCAGCATCAGTCCTTCCAAAGAACACCCAGGGCTGATCTCCTTTAGAATCGACTGATTGGATCTCCTTGCAGTCCAAGGGACTCTCAAGAGTCTTCTCCAACACCACAGTTGAAAAGCATCAATTCTTCGGCATTCAGCCCTCTTCACAGTCCAACTTTCACATCCATACATGACCACAGGAAAAACCATAGCCTTGACTAGACGACCCTTTGTTGCCAAAGTAATGTCTCTGCTTTTGAATATGCTATCTAGGTTGGTCATAACTTTCCCTTCAAGGAGTAAGCATCTTTTAATTTCATGGCTGCAGTCACCATCTGCAGTGATTTTGGAGCCCCCAAAAATAAAGTCTGACACTGTTTCCACTGTTTCCCCATCTATTTCCCATGAAGTGATGGGACCAGATGCCATGATCTTAGTTTTCTGAATGTTGAGCTTTAAGCCAACTTTTTCACTCTCTTCTTTCACTTTCATCAAGAGGCTTTTTAGTTCCTAGCAGAGTATATTTGCAAGATAACAGGCAAAAGTTAGCCAGTAAATTATTTTCCTCAGTCCTAATTGAGTCAAAACTCACTAGAACCATGCTTCATTGGGATGAAGTAGACAAGTGTCTGTGATTCAGAACAAGCTGAATAATAGGCACCAAATGCCATGTAGTTATGACTGCTTATGGCATACCTTCATTGTAAATTATATTTATTATTATGTTTAGTCTATGGCCATGCCACCCTGAACACACCTGATTTCATCTATTATGTTTCAAAATATTTTTGTTAGTAAATATTAGAAAGATTCATGTCTCTTATCTATATAAAGTTTGGATTTCATATTAGTACATTTTTAAATGCAAAATTAATGCTTTTCTTCATTACATGCAGACACAGGGAACATGGAGGTGCTCCACCTATATGGAAGTGAGAAACAGAAGCAGCAGTGGCTAGAGCCTCTTCTTCAAGGGAATATTACCTCCTGCTTCTGTATGACAGGTAAGAGCAAATCAGTCACGTTCTCCCATTGTGCACTCTTGAGGTTATTATGGAGGAACTAAAGAAATGTGGGATGTGGCTTTGTGTTTAGGCAAATTTTTCTGTGACCAGAAATATGAAAGTGTTTGTTGTGAGCCCAGTTTTAATATTTTGGCATTTTAAAATGTGCAGAATAAAATCGTCCTCCACTTTGGGAGGATACCATATGTTTTCTGGTAGCCTGCTTTAGCAGCAGAGTAAACCTAATTTCTGGAGAAGGCAATGGCACCCCATTCCAGTAGTCTTGCCTGGAAAATCCCATGGGCGGAGGAGCCTGGTGGGCTGCAGTCTGTGGGGTTGCAAAGAGTCGGACACGGCTGAGTGACTTCACTTTCACTTTTCACTTTCATGCATTGGAGAAGGAAATGGCAACCCACTCCAGCGTTCTTGCCTGGAGAATCCCAGGGATAGGGGAGCCTGGTGGGCTGCCGTCTATGGGGTCCCACAGAGTCAGACACGACTAAAGTGACTTAGCAGTAGCAGCAAACCTAATTTCATAATATTTTGACTTGCATTTAAAATTGCCTTCTAAGGTCGTTTAAGATCTTTTTTACCTTAGTGTATGAAACATTCATCTTTGTGATAATTTTATACTGACACTTAAAAAGTACTCCACTCTGCCATAAATCAAAAAAAATAGAACTTTTACCCGTGTTGGTCATATAGCTCAAATTATAAATTATAATCATGTGGGCTGATGAAAGTAGGAGCATGCTAATAAAAGTGGGTCTTGGTATATTTGTACATAGGAAACAGTTAAGAACTCTTACTCAAAAAACAAAGTCATTGTTTTATAATTGAGTTAGAATTAAACTAAGTTTCATCTGGCCATCAATTTATCAGAATCTATTATCCTTCTATAACACTGCATGCATTTATAATAGTAAAACTGGGACCTCCCAGGTGGTCCAGTGGATAAGAATCCACCTGCCAATGCAGGGGACATGGTGTGATCCCTGATCCGGGAAGATTCCACATGCTGCAGAGCAACTAACTCGTGCAACCCAGCTACTGAAGCCCATGCACCTAGAGCCTGTGCTCTACAACAGGAGAAGCCACCACAATGAGGAGCGTGTGCACTGCAACCAGAGAGCAGCCCGCGTTCTCCACAACCAGAGAGCCGGGGCGCAAAACAAAGACCCAGCACAACCATAAATATAAATTAAAAAAGAAAACTTTTAAGTAGAAAGCTCCTTTTCTAAAGAAAGAGTGTCTCTTGTTTTAGAAAGGGAACACATAAACTATTTGAAGGATACTGCTCAAAAGAGCAGCATATTAACAAATGCAGATTACTATGATTTAGAACTAGCCTGTTAAGTTCTAAAATGCAATGCTGTAAAGCAGTCTTCTAAAGGTGTCCTATGGAAAGCTTTCTGAGGACAATAAATGTTGAGCTGGTTTTATAGAATGCAAAATAGATCGATGACAGCATTACTGATAGAATTTGAAAGGCACAGTTAGAAGTTGTTTAAGATACTACAGAAATAGTGTCAGAGATGTAGAAAACAAGCTATGGTTACCAAGGGAGCAAGCGGCAGGGAGGGATAAATTGGGAGATTGGGACTGACATATACACATTATACACACACACACATGTATATAATAGATAACTTGTATATAGCCTACTGTATAGCACAGGGAGCTAATGACCTGTATAGGAAAAGAATCTAAAAAGAGTGGATATTATGATTCACTTTCTTGTACAGCAGAAACTGACACAACATTGTAAATCAAATATACTCCCAAAAAAATTAATTTAAAAAAAGTTGGTTAATATACTAAACCTATGGTGATCAAGACCACCCCCAAGAAAAAGAAATGAAAAAGGCAAAATGGTTGTCTGAGGAGGCCTTACAAATAGCTGTGAAAAGAAGAGAAGCAAAAGGCAAAGGAGAATAGCAAAGATATACCCATTTGAATGCAGAGTTCCAAAGAATAGCAAGGAAAGATAAGAAAGCCTTCCTCAGTGATCAATGCAAAGAAATAGAGGAAAACAGTAGAACAGGAAAGACTAGAGATCTCTTCAAGAAAATTAGAGATACCAAGAGAACATTTCATGCAAAGATGGGCACAATAAAGGACAGAAACGGTATGGACCTAACAGAAGCAGAAGATATTAAGAAGAGGTGGCAAGAATACACAGAAGAACTATACAAAAAAGATCTTCACGACCAAGATAATCACGATGTCAGACATTCTGGAATGCAAAGTCAAGTGGGTCTTAGGAAGCATCACTATGAACAAAGCTAGTGGAGGTGATGGAATTCCAGTTGAGCTATTTCAAATCCTGAAAGATGATGCTGTGAAAGTGCTGTGCTCAATATGCCAGCAAATTGGGAAAACTCAGCAGTGGCCACAGGACTGGAAAAGGTCAGTTTTCATTCCAATCCCAAAGAAAGACAATGCCAAAGAAAGTTCAAACTACCGCACAGTTGCACTCATCTCACACGCTAGCAAAGTGATGCTCAAAATTCTCCAAGCCAGGCTTCAACAGTACATGACCCATGAAATTCCCGATGTTCAAGCTGGATTTAGAAAAGACAGAAGAACCAGAGATCAAATTGCCAACATCTGTTGGATCATCAAAAAAGCGAGAGTTCCAGAAAAACATCTACTTCTGCTTTATTGACTATGCCAAAGCCTTTGACTGTGTGGATCACAACAAACTATGAAAAATTCTTCAAGAGATGAGAATACCTGACCACCTGACCTGCCTCCTGAGAAATCTGTATGCAGGTCAGGAAGCAACAGTTAGAACTGGACATGGAACAACAGACTGGTTCCAAATCGGGAAAGGAGTACATCAAGGCTGTATATTGTCACCCTGCTTATTAAACTTATATGCAGAGTACATAGAAAAAAAAATATGTCGGGATGGATGAAGCACAAGCTGGAATCAAGACTGCCAGGAGAAATATCAATAACCTCAGATATGCAGATTATACCACCCTTATGGCAGAAAGGGAAGAAGAACTGAAGAG
Organism: Bos mutus; assembly: GCF_027580195.1. NCBI lineage: Eukaryota > Metazoa > Chordata > Mammalia > Artiodactyla > Bovidae > Bos > Bos mutus. Next base: position 135,776,991 of record NC_091617.1, read on the forward strand.
TCTCTCTATGAAAGTGAAAAAGGAAAGTGAAAAAGTTGGCTTAAAACTCAACTTTCAGAAAACTAAGATCATAGCATCTGGTCCCATCATTTCATGGCAAATAGATGGGGAAATAATGGAAACAGTGACAGACTTTATTGTCTTGGGCTTCAAAATCACTGCAGATGGTGACTGCAGCCAGGAAATTAAAAGACGCCTGCTCATTAGAAGAAAAGTTATGACCAACCTAGACAGCATATTCAAAAGCAGAGACATTACTTTGCCAACAAAGGTCCATCTAGTCAGAGCTATGGTTTTTCCAGTGGTCATGTATGGATGTATAGTCATGTATGGACTATAAAGAAATCTGAGTGCCTAAGAATTGATGCTTTTGAACTGTGGTGTTGAAGAAGACTCTTTGAGAGTTCCTTGGACTGCAAGGAGATCCAACCAGTACATCCTAAAGGAAATCAGTCCTGAATATTCATTGGAAGGACTGATACTTTGGCCATCTGATGCAAACCCTGATGCTGGGAAAGACTGAAAGCACGAGGAGAAGGGGATGACAGAGGATGAGATGGTTGGATGGGATCACTGACTCAATGGACATGAGTTTGAGTAAGCTCCGGGAGTTGGTGATGGACAGGGAAGCCTGGCATGCTGCAGTCCATGGGGTTGCAAAGAGTTGGACACGACTGAGTGACTGAACTGAACTGAACTGATGGTGGGGAAATCTGGCTTGCAAATATGTAGTACAGATTTCCATTGTATGAAGTAAACAATGATATTTTTAATGTGTGTTTGATGATTAGAGAGAGGATTAAGTGAGTTGTAACCCAACTCATGTGTCACTGAGTAAGCCAAAAACACAATTTGGATAGCTGATCTATCTGAGTTGTTCTAAATATTTCATTCATTCTCTCAGTGCACATTTATTGAATACCTACTATGTGTAATGTTAGGAAGATGAAAAAGACAAAGATGCCTCTGTCATCAGGGAGTTCACATTTCTTTAAGTGTCTTTTATAAACCAGTGGTATCTGCCTGCCTGTAAATTCAGCCTTTGCTTATTTGTAGAGCCCGATGTAGCTTCAAGTGATGCCACGAATATTGAATGTAGCATTCAGCGAGATGGAGACAGCTACATAATTAATGGCAAGAAATGGTGGAGCAGTGGTGAGTATTCATAATGATCCTTCATGCCAGATGCTGTGCTAGAATAATAAGATACATAGTTATTCATTTCATGACCACAGTTCTTTAAATTCTACCTTTGAAAGCATTTTCAAATTTAGAAATAGTTGATAAAGGGAAGAAAGCTGAGCACTGAAGAATTGATGCTTTTGAACTGTGGTGTTGGAGAAGACTCTTGAGAGTCCCTTGGACTGCAAGGAGATCAACCAGTCCATTCTAAAGGAGACCAGTCCTGGGTGTTCTTTGGAAGGACTGATGCTAAAGCTGAAACTCCAATACTTTGGCCACCTGATGCGAAGAGTTGACTCATTGGAAAAGACTGATGCTGGGAGGGATTGGGGGCAGGAGGAGAAGGGGACAACAGAGGATGTGATGGCTGGATGGCATCACTGACTCGATGGACGTGAGTCTGAGTGAACTCCGGGAGTTGGTGATGGACAGGGAGGCCTGGCGTGCTGCTATTCGTGGGGTCGCAAAGAGTCGGACACGACTGAGCGACTGAAGTGAACTGAACTGAACTGATAAAAGGAAAGTAATCTTAAAATAATGTCTTGATTAGGCAATGTTTAATTTAAGAGCAGAAAACATCTATTTTTTTTTACAGTTTGTGAGGTAAAATGCACACCATGTTTAGCCATTGTCATTTCTACCAAAATTAAATTTTAGTAGGGGCATATTACCTGAACAATAATAATCTATATATAATTTTTGAAGAGGTAAGCAGTACATGTTATTAAAATTTATTTGTGGTACATATTTTCATTGCTGAAAAATACAAGTGTTTGAGTGATAAATAATAGTCTTTACATATAGGAAAATATTTAGTAAACCTTCAGTAATAGAATCACATAAGTGGATAAGTCCTTTAGGCAATTATAAAAATTAAAACCTGTGCTTGTCTGAGGATTGCTTCTAGAGTATACATGATAAGTCTAATAGGATAACCAGCTTATTACTAAAGAAAGTTGACATAAAAGTAAATTGTATGTTAAGAAACTTACTAGTAATACATTAAAATGGCCAGAAAAGCTTTTTTTTTTCTTTGCTAGTTTTTATTCTTTCTGGAGTTTTATGAAATCACTTACACATTAGAAACAGGAGAAAGAAAAAGACAGCCAGAAAGATTATTTTTTAATTTTTGATTGCTAATTTTTACTCTTTCTGAAGTTTTATGAAATCACTTACAAATTAGGAACAGGAAAAAGAAAAAGTCATTAAATGTTGCTGCATGATTATTCAAGTATTAAAATTATGCAGGAAAATTGTTATGTTAAAATTTAGATAATTTAAAATAACTGTAAATGACCCTTAAATTAAACCACTTTAATAATCTGTTTTAGATGACCTAACTTGTAGAGTTTTTCTTATGTATGACTGTTAATACTATTTTCTTATATTGTTAGCTTTAATTTCTGTGTTTTATGAATTTATTATTTTGTTTCTTCTTTTTCTTGGCTTCTACCCCACTCCCCTTTCCCACCCCAACCTCTTCTTTGCTACAAGTTGCCACCACAGTGTTTGAAATTTGAATTTCTGAAAAATGCAGATGTTTGATGCAGATGCAGATGTTCTCAGTGGGAAGCATCATTCATGTGTATTGAAGCAAGAGACAGATGGGTCTTATATTTAAATGCTGAAAGTACTGGTTGGCTCTGTAGCATCTTCAGATTCGAAAGGAATCTCCTCCACATTTTGTCTTTGTCTTCTCCAGGATCCGTATTTCTTGGCAACTTTCATGATGTAGTTTTTAAAAGAGGTTCCCATGAAAACATACAGGACTGGGTTGAGGCAGCTGTGAAAGAGTGCAATACTCTCTGTGATTTGGATGGCAACGTCCATGCGTTTGCTCATGTCACAGTCAGTGATCAGGGAGTAGATGATGTCTATGGCTTGGCAGAACTTGACAATATTATAAGGTAATTGAGTGACAATGAAAACTATGACCACTGTGAACAGAACTTTGAGGGGCTGAGATTTTTTAATGTTAGGCATCTTGATGAGTGTCTTTGCCGTGATGAAGTAGCACACTGCCATGATAAGAAAGGGTATTATAAATCCAATGCAGATTTCCAGGATTTGAATTGATGCTTTCATTGATGTTCCTAGGTGGTATGGAAAGATGGGAACACACCTAGCTTTATGATTTACTGTATAAAAAACCAACTGAGGGATACTCAGCAAGATGGTAGCCACCCAGATGCAGAAACAGATGACCCAGCATGGTTTTCCCACTCCCGATTGACTGGGAGCTTTAGTTACTGCCCAGTATCTGTCTGTGCTGATACAAGCCAGAAACTGCATTCCAGACACAAAATTGACTGTGTACAAGGCTGAAGTGACTTTGCACATGATTTTCCCTAAAACCCACCCATGAACTGCATTAACTGCCCAAAAAGGCAAAGTGAATAGAAGGAATAAATCCGCCACTGCCAAATTCAAGATGTACACATCTGTTTTGGTTCTCCGCTTTTTGTAATAGGCATAAATCGCCACTACAGTGGAATTGCCTGCAAGTCCAATGATGAAAGCTATTGTGAAGAAGGCAGGTAGGAAAACTTTTGCAAATTTTCTGACCTCTTCTTTTATACAGATCACTTCATACTGACTATAGTCATGAGTGTCATTCATTTCATTTTCCTCATAATAGTAATCTGTTGACTGGTTGTATTCCAAAGCCATGGTTCCAATCTAAATGGCAAAAAGAATACAGCATATTTATTTTAATATTGCTTAAATGGAAATACTTTTGCTCTAGCATATGTTTTATGCTTTTATTAGAGAATAGTTTGTTGTTATACCATATGTGAGCCTGAGTCTGCCACTCTTTGAAACTCTTTAATGGAAGTCACATTAGAGTATATCCTCAAGAGTAGTTTTTCATTGCTTGTTTTTACAGGTCTGTACAGGAAATGGGATTTACAGAGGGAAGATAAAAAAAATAATACCCTGGGAAATGTTCTTAATCATTAAGCCCTAAAACTTGTACATACACAACTTTGTGATTCTTATGCAGTATATCAACAATAAATTAAAATGAATTATTTAAAATAAATATTTTACTTATGTTTATTCATGAATTTATTTTAGATTAAGTTAAATAAAGTATCTCAGAATTGTACTTAATTTTAGTTGTTGGCTTTTATAAAACAAAGTCTCCTCGAGTTAGCTTCCCTCCAAAACTTGCCACTGCATGCTGATTGTAAACTACTATTTGATAGAACTGTTATTCCACTAGTCACCTAAGCCTTAAGCCTGCACCATCCTTGATTCCTCTCTTCATCCCTTCATCCCAGATTTTTAGTCTGCCCCTAAATTCTGATTTTACCTTCCAAATAGGTCTCAAATCTGTCTCTTCCTTTTCACATAATTCATCCACATTATTACCTGGCCTATTACAATGTCTTCCCAACTGGTATCCTACTGTTCTCATTCCTTCTTACCACTTCCTTGTCAAAAACATTTTTCTTACTGCCATCAGTGTGCTCTATCTCTAAAATGTCAGTCTTATCACTCTCCTGCTTAGCTCCTCACCTAAAAGACACATCTCTCTGAAAGATACAATCTAAGTTCTTTACCATGATACCCAAGGCTCCATAATGTAGTCCTACCCATGGTTCCTGTACACCCTCTACTGTACACCTTACACTGTAGACGATGACAGTACTGATTTGCCAGTGGTTTTTGGGCACACACCATGCCATAGTATGCATTTACATCGTTACTCATTCTCTTCTTTTATCTGATATACTATTTCCTTCCCGTCCCTTGAAAGGCCATTTCCTATTCAGTTAACTCAAATTTCACCTTTCTGGAAGACTTTCCCAATCCAATAACTGTATCTATGTATCAACTGTATCTACATATCAGAGAACTGACCTGGTCCTGTGCAGTTTCCCAGACTACCTTTTCCCTCTATGATCTAAGTTCCCTAAGACTGTGACCTATTGGATTTCTGTTTGTAATTAATAACTGAAGACAGTGACTGGTACACTCTAGGTGGCCAGCAAATATTTATCAACTATAATGTTTACTAGTAAGTATAAAGCTGTTACTTTAGGAATGGAAAGATGATATTCCAGGAATCTTGTGTCTCATCATTAAGTTATTCTACTATGTTGTCAATTAATACCCTGTAGTATTAAGATAAGCTTGCACAAAATTCACATTTTAAAATATATAATAATTACTTTTAGCATTTTTATTATAGTGCTAAGCTTTGTTATGCTTTTTCCTTAGCCCTTCTGTCTTCCTTGGGATATTTTTTGTCCTTGGAAGAATATCAAATGTTCTTATAGAATCATTAATGAAGAAATTATTTTCAAAACAGTACACCAGCTTATGCTACATTTTCAAAAGAATATTCTTATACTTGCTAACCTTTTGTAAATGAGTAAAGCAAAATGAAGAAGGCCACATAGAGGAAAAATACCACATAGAACTGCTTTCATTTTGTAAAAATCAGGTGCTCACAATTTTAAATGACTTTTATCCTTATAGTTATTTGAAAAGTTATGTGAAAAGTTCCAATCTAGAAGACCACTCTAGTGTTCATTCTCTTATATGTTAATTATTAACACAATATGAACTTTGTTCTTTCCTTCTCTTTTATCACAGAAATCTTGAAGCTGGTGATAAGGTATAATATGGCCAAACAGTATAAGATATTAAGGAAAGATATTTTAAAAGAATTAATCATACTAAAAATATGAGTAAATAAAAATAGGACTGGAAATTATTTGCAGAAATGATCCTTCTTGCAGATAAATAGAAACACATTTAAATGCCTTTATAATTATTACAAGAATTTAAAAAATTGGTGTTTATAAAACAAAGCAAGAAAAAATGGTATAGCAAAACCTGTTATTAACAAAGCTTTATAGGCAAATAATGGTATTAAAATAATATTTTATTCTTGCTATATTCATATTTTTAAGGTTGAAGTGTAAAACTTTTCAAATAGCTCTTTTTTGCACCTGTAAACTTTTATGCCTTGACTCCCTCTGCATAGATAAATATACAAAATCTTTGGACTTTTAAAAAAAGTCATATCTAACTCTGAATGAAGAAGAAAGAAAAAAACCAACCTGTTTCAGTAGGCAGACAGGAGCAGTCTTGAATGCAGAGAGTAAAATCAAATGACACTCTCTAACTCAGACTACTTTTGTTTTCGTTTCTACACCCCGCCTTTGTCTTACATCCAGGAGGGCTTTCCGGAAATGTAATCTTGTGAGCACTTGATCTTTTATTTATGTTTAACCGTCCTGTGAAGTCATATCCAAGTTCTTAAATATCTTTGGTTATAAACTTGAAGGAATTCAATCTTGTTTCAAAAGCTACAGACCTTTCCAAGTTTCCACTTAACTGAAGGGAATGGGAACATGCCTGCAGCTGAGGTACTGACTGCCAAACCAAGAGAATTCACCAGAGCACCTCAAGGCAGCTAATAAGTACTTGTAGGTAGTATCTAGACAAAAACAGTAAAACAAAAATGATTGTAACTCAGACAATTATCTTTTTGAAGATTAAATTATCAAAAATAAATTCTGAGTAATCATTAAGAATTTATAGTAGAATTTAAATTTTTATACCAGATCATTTTATATTTTAATATTTAAACTGTGAGACTCTCCTTGGCTTCACTGAACTCCTCCTCTGTCATTGACCCCAGAGTATGCCTTTCCCCATTACTTTAAATTCTTGTGCCTTCTTGTAATCTTCAATGACCAGCCACAAACTTTTCACATCCTTCTGTCTGGGAAGCCTATCTCAACTGTCTCCCCCTCCACCCATTTCCAAACAAATGAAAGTTAGAGAAAGAAATGTATGCAGATTTAACACTAGTAGGCTGTTTGACCTGGACTCTCCTCACATTTGCATGACAGTTCCCTTATTTACTTTCTCAGAGGAAACTAGGCTTAGTCTCTACCTTCAGAAGTTATTTCAGACCCATACCTTTTTTTCTCTAAGCAGTTGATCTAACATTCCTGTTGGTTCACAGAAAAGAAGCTCTAGGTCACTGAGGTCTTCACCTTCCACTTGTGTGTCTGAGGGTACAGCCAGGTTCTCCTCCTTGTTATCTACCAGTCTTTGAGGAAGAGTTATTTGCATGCAGCTAAATCATCTCACCCAGAAAAAAACTACCTAGATTTGCAGTGTTTGCCATTCTTCATGGTGTAAATACTCACTCCATGGCCAGTTTCAGCTACCAATGTGAATTCACTGAGGGCAACTTTGCTAAGAGATGAGTATTTTCAGCCTTTCGTAGGAGGCTCTAGCACAATTCTTCAAAGGAGGCATCTCTGCTGCTGACCATAGCTGATCATTATTCTGATCTCTTATGAAGGATACTGCTCTTAATATTATCCCTGTCCTCTCTAGGGGCTTCCCAGGTGGCTCGGTTGTAGCCATGCATTCCAGGAAACAAACTCACTCAGAAGGACAATGCAGATACTGGAGTGCAGTTTATTAGACCGGCAGGCCCAAGGCAGAGTCTCATCTTAGTCAAGGACCCCAACCAGCATTTGTGAAAATCTTTTATACCCCATGTGTACATGTCCGAACCCACCACCCCAAATTCCTTGAGACTTACATAAACCAAGGAAAATACAATCCAAATAACCCCATCATTCATGTGCTATGTGCTCATGTGCTCAAACAGTCAAACAATTAGCCAATAATCAATAAATCCAAGGTTACACTCCAATAGATAGAGAAAAATTTATGGCCTGTCTGGAGGAAGGGGTGATAAGTGTATGTTTTCTCTTAGGTGATGAGTAACCTAGATACGATCTTCAAGGTTCCCCTGTCTGGAGGGGGTCTTATCCTTCTGTTGTTGTTTTCATAGGCACTAAACACAGAGTTCAGAGTCTATTGGAAAGGTGGCCGAGCATAATCAGCATGAACAGGCCTAAGATGGAATCCAGGCCCTTTGAATTCTTTCTTCAACTCAGTGGTAAAGAATCAGCCTCCCAATGCAGGAGATGCAGGAAACGTAGGTTCGATCCCTGAGCAGGGAAGATCCCCTGGGGTAGGAAATGGCAACCCACTCCAGAATTGTTGTCTAGGGAATCCCATGGGCAGAGGAGCCTGGCAGGAGTCTAGGGAGTCAAAAAGAGTCAGACGCAACTGAGCATACATGCACACCCTCTCTAGACTCTCTGGTCTTTCACTTTCTCTTACCTTTTATTCTTTTTTTTCCTTATGTATTTTGAGGCCAGGTGGAAGCAAACAAGCGACCTTCCACTAAATTCTTAGAATGATCTACAAGTTCCCACAAGGTCTGCCTCCATCCCTCATTACTTCTCTGACTTATTTCCTTTTACTCACCCCTTTCCTGGCTTATTCTGCCACACCAGCCTCCATGCTGTTTTGAAATGTACCAGGCACATTCCTTCTTAGGGCTTTTGTATTGACTCTTCAATCTGCCTGGAATGTGCTTTCTTTTAATATCCACACGGTTCACTCCCTCATGTCTTTCAAGTCTTTGTCCAATCACCACCTCCTCATTGAGGCAACCTCTGACTATTCTATTTAAAATATTGTCACAAAACAAATGAACAAGCATTAAACAAAACAGAAAGTTATAGATACAAACAAAAAACAGATGTTTACCAGATGGGAGGAGGAAGACGGGGGGAAAGAAATAGGTGAGGGAGATTAAGAGATTACAAATTCTTAAGAAGGAATTACAAACTTCCAGTTGCAAAGTAAATGAATCATGGGGATGAAATGTACAGTGTGTATAGTCAATAAGTAATTTTTGTATGGTGGCATATCGTAACTAGATTTATCATAGTGGTCACTTGAAAATGTATAAAAATATCCAATCACTATGTCATATAATGGGAACTAATATAAAGTCATAGGTCAATTGTACTTTGAAAACAAGCAACCATTAAAAAAAAAGAGATCAGATATGTGGTTACCACAGGCAGGTGGGTGTGTGTGTGCATGCTCAGTCACATCCAACTCTTTAATATCCATACTACATATTGAATTAATGTTTTAGGGGAGGAGCTAAGATGGCGGAGGAGTAGGCCAGGGAGAACAGTTTCTCCCCCACAAATTCATCAAAAGAACATTTAAACGCCAAGTAAATTCCACAAAACAACTTCTGAATGCCGACAGAGGACATCAGGCACCCAGAAAAGCAACCCAAGTCTTCGAAACGAGATGTTTTATCAATGGTGCTATATAGAAGGAGAAGTTTTGAAAAGACTGTAAAAACAGGACCGATAACTGGAAGCAGGAGGCTTAAGTCCAAACCCTGACTCCAGGGAACTCCTGACTCCAGGGAACATTAATTGACAGGAGCTCATCAAACACCTTCATACCTACACTGAAACCAAGCACCACACAAGGGCCAACAAGTGCCAGGGCAAGACATACCAAGCAAATTCTCCAGCAACACAGGAACACAGCCCTGAGCTCCAAGATACAGGCTGCCCAAAGTCACCCCAAAACCATAGACATCTCATAACTTATTACTGGACACTTCATTGCACTCCAGAGAGAAGAAATACAACTCCACCCACCAGAACACCGACATGAGCTTCCCTAACCAAGAAACCTTGACAAGCCACCTGTACAAACCCACACACAGCGAGGAAACACCACAATAAAGAGAACTCCACAAACTGCCAGAATACAGAAAGGACACCCCAAACTCAGCAATTTAAACAAGATGAAGAGACAGAGGAATACCCAGCAGATAAAGGAACAGGATAAATGCCCACCAAACCAAACAAAAGAGGAAGAGATAGAGAATCTACCTGATAAAGAATTCCAAATAATAATAGTGAAATTGATCCAAAATCTTGAAACCAAAATGGAATCACAGATAAATAGCCTGGAGACAAGGATTGAGAAGATGCAAGAAACGTTTAACAAGGACCTAGAAGAAATAATATAGAGTCAATATATAATGAATAATGCAATAAATGAAATTAAAAACACTCTAGAGGCAACAAATAGTAGAATAACAGAGGCAGAAGATAGGAGTAGTGAATTAGAATGGTAGAAATAAATGAATTAGAGAGAAAAAAAGAAAAATGAATTAAAAGAAATGAGGACAATCTCAGAGACCTCCAGGACAATATTAAATGCTACAACATTCGAATCATAGGGGTCCCAGAAGAAGAAGACAAAAAGAAAGACCATGAGAAAATACTTGAGGAAATAATAGTTGAAAACTTCCCTAAAATGGGGAAGGAAATAATCACCCAAGTCCAAGAAACCCAGAGAGTCCCAAACAGGATAAACCCAAGGCGAAACACCCCAAGACATATATTAATCAAATTAACAAAGATCAAACACAAAGAACAAATATTAAAAGCAGCAAGGAAAAAAAAAATAAAATAAAAGCAGCAAGGGAAAAACAACAAATAACACACAAGGTAATTCCCATAAGGATAACAGCTGATCTTTCAGTAGAAACTCTTCAAGCCAGGAGGGAATGGCAAGACATACTTAAAGTGATGAAAGAAAATAACCTACAGCCCAGATTATTGTACCCAGCAAGGATCTCATTCAAATATGAAGGAGAAATCAAAAGCTTCTCAGACAAGCAAAAGCTGAGAGAATTCAGCACCACCAAACCAGCTCTCCAACAAATACTAAAGGATATTCTCTAGACAGGAAACACAAAAACGGTGTATAAATTCGAACCCAAAACAATAAAGTAAATGGCAACGGGATCATACTTACCAGTAATTACCTTAAACGTAAATGGGTTGAATGCTCCAACCAAAAGACAAAGACTGGCTGAATGGATACAAAAACAAGACCCCTACATATGCTGTCTACAAGAGACACACCTCAAAACAGGGGACATATACAGACTGAAAGTGAAGGGCTGGAAAAAGATTTTCCATGCAAATAGGGACCAAAAGAAAGCAGGAGTACCAATACTCATATCAGATAAAATAGACTTTAAAACAAAGGCTGTGAAAAGAGACAAAGATGGTCACTACATAATGATCAAAGGATCAATCCAAGAAGAAGATATAACAATTATAAATATATATGCACCCAACATGGGAGCACCACAATATGTAAGACAAATGCTAACAAGTATGAAAGGAGAAATTAACAATAACACAATAATAGTGGGAGACTTTAATACCCCACTCACACCTATGGATAGATCAACTAAACAGAAAATTAACAAGGAAACACAAACTTTAAATGATACAATAGACCAGTTAGACCTAATTGATATCTATAGGGCATTTCATCCCAAAACAATGAATTTCACCTTTTTCTCAAGCGCACATGGAACCTTCTCCAGGATAGATCACATCCTGGGCCATAAATCTAGCCTTGGTAAATTCAAAAAAATAGAAATCATTCCAAACATCTTCTCTGACTACAATGCAGTAAGAGTAGATCTCAATTACACAAGAAAAACTATTAAAAATTCCAACATATGGAGGCTGAACAACACGCTGCTGAATAACCAACAAATCACAGAAGAAATCAAAAAAGAAATAAAAATTTGCATAGAAACGAATGAAAATGAAAACACAACAACCCAAAACCTGTGGGACACTGTAAAAGCAGTCCTAAGGGGAAAGTTCATAGCAATACAAGCACACCTCAAGAAACAAGAAAAAAATCAAATAAATAACCTAACTCTACACCTAAAGCAACTAGAAAAGGAAGAAATGAAGAACCCCCAGGGTTAGTAGAAGGAAAGAAATCTTAAATATTAGGGCAGAAATAAATGCAAAAGAAACAAAAGAGACCATAGCAAAAATCAACAAAGCCAAAAGCTGGTTCTTTGAAAGGATAAATAAAATTGACAAACCATTAGCCAGACTCATCAAGAAACAGATTGAGAAAAATCAAATCAATAAAATTAGAAATGAAAATGGAGAGATCACAACAGACAACACAGAAATGCAAAGGATCATAAGAGACTACTCTCAACAATTATATGCCAATAAAATGGACAACGTGGAAGAAATGGACAAATTCTTAGAAAAGTACAACTTTCCAACACTGGACCAGGAAGAAATAGAAAATCTTAACAGACCCATCACAAGCACGGAAATTGAAACTGTAATCAAAAATCTTCCAGCAAACAAAAGCCCAGGTCCAGATGGCTTTACAGCTGAATTCTACCAAAAATTTAGAGAAGAGCTAACACCTATCCTACTCAAACTCTTCCAGAAAATTGCAGAAGGTAAACTTCCAAACTCATTCTATGAGGCCACCATCACCCTAATACCAAAACCTGACAAAGATCCCACAAAAAAAGAAAACTACAGGCCAATATCACTGATGAACATAGATGCAAAAATCCTTAACAAAATTCTAGCAATCAGAATCCAACAACACATTAAAAAGATCATACACCATAACCAAGTGGGCTTTATCCCAGGGATGCAAGGATTCTTCAATATCCGCAAATCAATCAATGTAATACCCCACATTAACAAATTGAAAAATAAAAACCATATGATTATCTCAATAGATGCAGAGAAAGCCTTTGACAAAATTCAACATCCATTTATGATAAAAACTCTCCAGAAAGCAGGAATAGAAGGAACATACCTCAACATAATAAAAGCTATATATGACAAACCCACAGCAAACATTATCCTCAATGGTGAAAAATTGAAAGCATTTTCTCTAAAGTCAGGAACAAGACAAGGGTGCCCACTTTCACCATTACTATTCAACATAGTTTTGGAAGTTTTGGCCACAGCAATCAGAGCAGAAAAAGAAATAAAAGGAATCCAAATTGGAAAAGAAGAAGTAAAACTCTCACTATTTGCAGATGACTCTACATAGAAAACCCTAAAGACTCCACCAGAAAATTACTAGAACTAATCAATGATTATAGTAAAGTTGCAGGATATAAAATCAACACACAGAAATCCCTTGCATTCCTATACACTAATAATGAGAAAACAGAAAGAGAAATTAAGGAAACAATTCCATTCACCACTGCAACGGAAAGAATAAAATACTTAGGAACATATCTACCTAACTAAAGACCTATATATAGAAAACTATAAAACACTGGTGAAAGAAATCAAAGAGGACACTAATAGATGGAGAAATATACCATGTTCATGGATTGGAAGAATCAATATAGTGAAAATGAGTATACTACCCAAAGCAATTTATAGATTCAATGCAATCCCTATCAAGCTACCAACAGTATTCTTCACAGAGCTAGAACAAATAATTTCACAATTTGTATGGAAATACAAAAAACCTCGAATAGCCAAAGCTATCTTGAGAAAGAAGAATGGAACTGGAGGAATCAACCTACCTGACTTCAGGCTCTACTACAAAGCCACAATCATCAAGACAGTATGGTACCGGTACAAAGACAGAAATATAGATCAATGGAACAAAATAGAAAGCCCAGAGATAAATCCACGCACATATGGACACCTTATCTTTGACAAAGGAGGCAAGAATATACAATGGAGAAAAGACAATCTCTTTAACAAGTGGTGCTGGGAAAACTGGTCAACCACTTGTAAAAGAATGAAACTAGAACACTTTCTAACACCATACACAAAAATAAAATCAAAATGGATTAAAGATCTAAACATAAGACCAGAAACTATAAAACTCCTAGAGGAGAACATAGGCAAAACACTCTCTGACATACATCACAGCAGGATCTCTATGACCCATCTCCCAGAATATTGGAAATAAAAGCAAAAATAAACAAATGGGACCTAGTTAAACTTAAAAGCTTCTGCACAACAAAGGAAACTATTAGCAAGGTGAAAAGACAGCCTTTGGAATGGGAGAAAATAATAGCAAATGAAGCAACTGACAAACAACTAATCTCAAAAATATACAAGCAACTCCTATAGCTCAATTCCAGAAAAATAAATGACCCAATCAAAAAATGGGCCAAAGAACTAAATAGACATTTCTCCAAAGAAGACATACAGATGGCTAACAAACACATGAAAAGATGCTCAACGTCACTCATTATCATAGAAATGAAAATCAGAACCACTATGAGGTACCATTTCATGCCAGTCAGAATGGCTGTGATCCAAAAGTCTACAAGCAATAAATGCTGAAGAGTGTGTGGAGAAAAGGGAACCCTCTTACACTGTTGGTGGGAATGCAAACTAGTGTAGCCACTATGGAGAACAGTGTGGAGATTCCTTAAAAATCTGGAAATAGAACTGCCTTATGATCCAGCAATCCCACTGCTGGGCATACACACTTAGGAAACCAGAAGGGAAAGAGACACGTGTACTCCAATGTTCATCGCAGCACTGTTTATAATAGCCAGGGCATGGAAGCAACCTAGATGTCCCTCAGCAGATGAATGGATAAGAAAGCTATGGTACATGTACACAATGGAGTATTACTCAGCCATTAAAAAGAATACATTTGAATCAGTTCTAATGAGGTGGATGAAACTGGAGCCTATTATACAGAGTGAAGTAAGCCAGAAAGAAAAACACCAATACAGTATACTAATGCATATATATGGAATTTAGAAAGATGGTAACAATAACCCTGTATATGAGACAGCAAAAGAGACACTGATGTATAGAACAGTCTTATGGACTCTGTGGGAGAGGGAGAGGGTGGGAAGATTTGGGAGAATGACATTGAAACATGTATAATATCATGTATGAAATGAGTTGCCAGTCCAGGTTCGATGCACAATACTGGATGCTTGGGGCTGGTGCACTGGGACGACCCAGAGGGATGGTATGGGGAGGGAGGAGGGTTCAGGATGGGGAACACATGTGTACCCGGGCAGATTCATTTCAATATTTGGCAAAACCAATATAATATTGTAAAGTTTAAAAATAAAATAAAATTTTAAAAAATGAATTAATGTTTTATATGATTTGGGGGGGTGGGGTTTTTTTGGGCAGGGGGGCATTGACCATGCTGCATGGCTTGTGGGATCTTGGTTCCCTCACCATGTATCAAACCCATGACTGCTACACTGGAAGTGTGGAGTCTTAACCACTGGATCACCAGAGAAGTCCTGTATATGAGTTTTTTACTTAGCATTTTTGCTTAACCATTTTCATGTTATGTCAAACTCCCTATAAATGACATTTTTAGTAGCTAAATAATATTTTGTTGTGTGGATTATCATAATTTGCCTTACTATTCAACTGTTATAAGATTTTTCTAGTGTTTTGCTTTTACAAATAATGTTATAGAGAGAATCTTTGGAGATGTAGTAGAAGATTGTACTTAATCTTATCTTACTGAGGGATTTTGAAGAATGGGACTAACCATGTCTAACTATCACTTTTCTTGTTACAACTAAAGATAGCATTCCATAGAATAATCTTAGAGTTCTTTCAAATCATTGCTTAGAATGTTTTCTTATTCTTTTAAGAAGGGTTCCATTATATGCACACATCCATATAATTGTCTTCTGTTGGTGGATACTGATTTATGCCCAATTCTTTCCTCTCTCAGTTCATTCATGCGTGCTAAGTCACTTTAGTCATGTTTGAGTCTTTGTGACCCTATGAACTGTAGCCCACCAGGCTTCTCTGTCCATGGGACTCTCCAGGCAAGAATACTGGAGTGGGCTGCCATGCCCTTCTCCAGGGGATCTTCCCGACCCAGGGACTGAACCTGCATCTCTTATATCTCCTGCATTGGCAGGCGGGTTCTTTACCACTAGCAACACCTAGGAAGTTCAGAAGCAGCTACATCTGTAGGATAAATCTCAGAAGTTGAATAGGTGGATTAAGGACTAAGTGAATCTGTAATTTTGATGGATGTTGCCAAATTGTACTTCATAGGGATGGTATTACTTTGTACTCTCACCAGTAATGTATGAAAGTATCTGTTTCCCTAGAGCATTGCCAGTTGGATGTCTTGTTCCACTACCATTTTGCTGTCTTAAAAAACTTGTAATTCAGTACCAGTTCAGTACCATTCCCCTTCTCTTGCCAACTGTATGTGAGATATTTTTCCTAAATTGTTGGTTTTTTTTGTTGTTGTTTGCTCTAGTTTTGTTTCTTTGTTGTTATTGTTTAGTTGCTAAATCGTGTCCGACTATTTGTGGCCCCATGAACAGTAGTCCACCAGACTCCTCTGTCCATGGAGTGGGTTGCCATTTCCTCCTCTAGATGATCTTCCTGACCCAGAGATTGAACTTGTGTCTTCTGCATTGGCAGGAAGATTCTTTACTGCTGAGCCACCAGGGAAGCCCAATTTTGTTTCTTACTGTACAATAGTTTAATACAGATCAGCCAATCAGTCTTTCTCTTTTAATTTATTTTTTCTTTTTGGCCACACACAAGGATTGAACCTAGGCCGTTGGCAGTGAGAGCATGGATTCCTAGCCACTGAAGCACAAAAGAATTCCCACATTTATTATTTTTAAGGTTTAAAATTTCTTTTCCATTAAGAAATTTCATAGATACTAAATTGTTTTTTCTTTTAGTTTTTTTATGTCTTGATTATTTAATTTTTTAAAAATTTCAATTCTGATCTATTTGGACCTGATTTTGATTCAACTATATTTTGCAGCAGTGATAGCATGTAACGTTTATAGAATACTTTTTAGATGTAAACCTTCCTAGAGGAAGAATAAGTGAATTTCAAAGGTTGTTTCCCCTATTAACAATAGCACATATAATCCAAGGGAACACATGAGATTTTCTTTTTTTTCCTTAGTGAAGTGAAGTAAAAGTTGCTCATTCATGTCCGACTCTTTGCAACCCCATGGACTATACAGTCCATGGAATTCTCCAGGCTAGAATACTGGAGTGGGTAGTATTTCCCTTCTCCAGGGGATCTCCCCAACCCAGGGATCTAACCCAGGCCTCCCACATTGCAGGTGGAGTCTTTACCAGCTAAGCCACAAGGGAAGCCCACTTTTTTTTTCCTTAACTGTACCATAAACATTTTTTTTTAACAAGTGGAAATTTCATTGTAAAATGTTAGTTAACACATAATTGTTTTTAAAATCTGCCTGCAATGTGGGAGACCCTGAAGAAGGGAATGGCTACCCACTCCAGTATTCTTCCCTGGAGAATTCCATGGACAGAGGAGCCTGGTGGGCTACGATCCACAGTGCGCAAAGAGTCAGACACGACTGAGTGACTCACTCTTTCACTTTTCATTAGTATTAATGGTAAGACTAAATGAAGTTTATATATTTCACATCAGAAGTTCGATATTGGTAGAAATAACCTTGATGTTTTGTAAATGACTAATTGTACTTCATATTATATTATTGTTTATATCACTTTCCCTATGGTTGCAGACCATATCCATACTCAACAGTTATGTTTTTCTCCACCTGTCATATTTCCTTGTGTTATAGAATAATTTTGTTTGATAGTCATGTGGTTGTAAGAACGTGTGAAATTAAAACTCATCAGCAAATATCAGGAAAATGTCTCTTTCAGCCTAACTTAATCCTGGCTCTTGAACAGTTTGAAATACCACACAGTCTGGATTAAAAACAAAATTATTTTATCTGTGCCATCTGTTTTCACTCATGAAGGCCTGTGACACAGCAGATAAATATTTAAATGCTTTCTGATCTATTCAGATTTCCTTTCATATATTTAATTTTTGACATTTGGTATCCTGTCCATTAAGTAAAATAACATGAGAACAAAAACTCTTTAGAAGAAGGACATTTCAGCAGCTGCACCTGCCAAATTTTGCTTGTAGCTAAGATGAGATGATATATTTGTGTGAGGGTTTTCCCATTTTCTGAAACATCAAGGTTAAATCAAAATATTTCAAAATTTACAGCTTATGTATTCATCCTTACTTCCTCTATTTAATGACCCCCAAAAGGAGAGCCAATTTAGAAGTTTCACTTTTTTAGAATCTGAATTGTTTTCCATGTTATATTGGGCAAAGCAGAATTGAAGAATTCTTTTCCTAGTTTCTTGAGTTTCATCAAAATTTACCTAATATCTGAAATCTGTTTAGGTACTTAAAGTTGTGGCAACAATTTTTCATAATAAAAAGAGCAGGACAAGAAATCCTATTGGGAAATATTAGAGAAAAAATATGGAATTAGAAAAGGAGTGCTTTCAGTTAGAGTTTAAGGGAATTATAGAGAAGACTTTACTTTTGAAGGATTGAGATCCATGAATCCTTAAAAGATGTACCCAAAGTGGTTTTGATTATCAGGATAAAGTGGACAAAGAAAAGATCTCTAATGAAATGAACCCCAAGTCATACCATTATGTCCTAATCTGATTTTTAGACATACACCCACCAAGGAGACAATGTGTTATATAGGGCAAGTGGCCTGACTCTTCATTCTTAGAGCCTCAAATCTTCCCACAAGTAAAACCTAAGAAACTGCAAGTGGAAAAATATCCAGTTGAAAAATTAAAAATAAGCCTTTCTGGAAAAGATTCTTTTGTCTATAATTTCTAGAAAAAATCAAAGCATGATTGCATAACATTGCAGAACCGGAGTCAATCAAGGATAAAAAAATTCCCTCTGCTCAGTGTTTTCAGATAAGAAATTTCCATTAATATCCACATTGAAATTTAAGTTTTATCATCTACTGTTTGAATCATCCTAATGTTTTTTGGGTTGATCCTCAGAATTGTGGAATTCATTTTCTCTGTATTAGCACCTGTAAAAATCAGAAAGACACACTTATGTAAAAATAACTAAACAATTTGGAAAGTCAAACATGGTTCAATAAATGAGGATAGTCAAGTGGACTCAACATCAAGAGTATAACATCTGAGATTTTTAAAACTTAATTTTGAGATATGTGAGTGGGGAAATCTTTTTTCACTAAAATCTGGAAGATGTAGCAGCTGATACATCCTTCTTATAAAGAGTCCTTTCAGAACTGATTGAAAAAAAATAGTTTCCATTAAATTTGAAAAAACCCAAATTAGAGCTTTGGTTTTAAAACAATTGTATTTTAACTTTAACCGTATTTTACTTTACATGTATAATTCACAATATAGAATAATTGAGGGGAATAGAATGGTAAGCTTTTGGTTTTATTGATTTACAATTTTTTAAACTTCTAAGATTCCTAATTCTGCCTCTTATGTGATCATATTTTGAGGTGATCATTGCATTTCTAAAACTTTAACTGACACTAATGATAGGTACCTGATTTAAGAAACCATCACATGAGAGAAGTGAAAACCTGGTTTTGGCAAAGTTTTAAAAACTCTAGGGGAGTGCCATTTCTGGTGTGGTGGATTAAGCACCTAAGATTGACCTTCTCACAGATAACAACTAAAAAACTACAAAAAATAACTACCTGAAGAGTCTGTAGAGTGACCAAAGACAGGCTGATTTTGTAGCAGAGTCAGAATTTAGAAGATGAGATGGACTCAAGTCTCATTTTAAGAATTTGGCCGAAGGACTCAATGTGGTGTGAGAATGCTGAAACTTCTCTAGATAATGCAGGTCTTTGTGTCCTAAGGAACTAGAGGATAGTAAGGCAGCCATTGCTCCCAGAAAAATGATAGAGTAGGGTGAGACTGCAAGAAAGGAGGAAACAGGAGCAAGAGAGCTCTGTTTCCTGTGTAAGCTTTGCCCAAGTCTCTGGCTTACTCATGAATCAAAGTGATTCACAAGGCAGACTCAAAGCACCTTGCAGCTAAATGAAAGAGCTCAAGTGAAATGTGGCCTCTCACTCACCTTAACTGAGACAGACTCTGCAGTTTGACTCCACCTAGGTTAATTGCCTCTTAAAACAATAACATTAACCGTCTTCAGAGAGAGAGAACAGAATCCAGAGTCTTCAAAACAATCATTATGTCCAGAATAAAATGGAAAATTATTCATTAAATGAAGAAGCAAGAAAACATGATTCACTTTCAGGGCACCAACCTTGCTTCATCCCTATTCCCATTTCCTCCTCTGCACATATTATTTTGAAATAAATCCCAGATATCGATATCACATTATGTCTCTCATGAACATTTCAGTGTGCATCTCAATAAGAGCTCTTTTAAAAATGTAACCATAATGTCGTTAGCACACCTAAAATTACTTAATATCATTACATATCCAGTAAGTATTCAAATTTCTAATTGTTTGTAGATGGATTAATGCTTTTCAGTTTGTTTAATTGAAACAGACTCACCCTCATCCAACTCCATGGCTGGGGAAACTAAGTCTTTCTCAGTCACTGGTTGTGGAGTAAATATTGTGAGTTTGGTACTGTTGTCCATAGGTCAGAGAATATGAGATCTAAACAGGAGGAAATACGTTAGAAGTTCATAGTCTTTCTAGCATGCTGATGTTTGAAATGGTATGAATGGGAGAGCCATCACTTTGTCTTAAGGGCTGCAGTTCTTTCATGGCTTCTTTGACTTCTGGTTATTTTCATGCAGCAGTTATCACTGAAAAAGTCCATTCTAGGCCTAAGTTAGTCAATTTTCTTAAGTGATATACAGTTTTGTACATAAGGATTTCTTTTTTTAATGATCAAGGGCTTTCTTCCTATATGTTTGTTTGTTTTTCCAGAGGTAAACTTAGAAAGATTAGAACCTTTAGTGTGAAATGTCAGACTAAAATTTTCTTTTTATGATGTATTCTTTTCATTGTTTCTCTGGTTTTAGGAGCTGGGAATCCAAACTGCAAAATTGCAATTGTTATGGGAAGAATTAACAATAACTCTGAAACCAGGTAATAAAACAATAGTGATTGAGAAATCTATGAGGAATAAGAGTCAGTCTTTTTTTGTACTCAATTTACTTAAAATTCACTATTTAATCTCATAAATTATAATAATATAAAATATATTATGATATTAAATGTCATATGTCTGTTGTTTCACAATTACTTTGCTAAAGATATATTTAGAAAACATTTTAGGAAGTGTTGGTATACATTCTTCACTGTGAAATTTCCTGTTTTAAAAAGTGTTGCTGAATTCTCAAAGCTGTTTGGATCCAATTATAAGATATATAAACTTTTTCAAAACTGTCTGTAAGTAATTAACTGATTAGATATTTAGATCCAAGGCAATAATCTTGAAATGTTTAATATATTAAATATCAGTTCCCAGTTACCATTCTGAGCAAGGAGAAGCCTCAATTAAATAACTTTCACATATTTTCAAATCATTGTTATTCCAGATCACAGGCTGCATCTGAATGTATTTAATGATTTTTATACAATTCCTATTCCAGACATCATTACTTACATGATTACATGAAAGCAACAATGAAAAGATGACAGTTGAGTCTCCACCTAACATCTGTTTTATTTTTCCACTTAGCAAACTTCCTAACATCTACTTTTCTTTTGACCAGACACAAACAACACAGCATGATTCTTGTTCCTATCAACACACCTGGAGTAGAAATAATAAGGCCCTTGACAGTTTTTGGCTACCTGGGTAAGTATTCAATCAACTTGTCTGTGTATTTGCAAGTAGAAAACCTAGAATATGCAGTAACTCTGAAGGAAATAGATAACATTTTAGTGCATGAGATGGATTCTTAGAAATCCTTTGACCCTTAGTATAAATTACCAGTGGAGTTCAGAATAGAACAAATGAAAAGAGAGGTGGTGCAGCATTCTACCACATTTTTTCTGGTTTGGGGAAAGGGCAAACTGGCATTTAAGGCATAGCAACTGAGGAAGGGTTAATGAAATAGATGTGAAAAATTAAGTAACTCACAGTAATACTCATTTTTAACTTTCTTAATCAACCTACAAGAGTTAATAAGCAAAGGGTTTTGAATGATTTGAATGCAGAACTTTTCCTTCCTCTGTCCTTGGGTGGAATGTCTAAGAAGCAAGGATACTTTTACTCAGTCTCATGTTCACTGTTTCCTTGCTGCTCAGGTTTCTCACTCTGCAAGTATTTGTTGAGCACTCAACCCACTCCAGTATTCTTGCCTGGATAATCCCACGGACAAAGGAGCCTGGCAGGCTACAGTCCATATGGTCGCAAAGAGTCGGACATGACTGAAACGACTTAACACGCACGCACACGCACAAGCACTGTTACAGGTGCTTAGAATACAATAGTGAACACAGGAAACAAAGATCTCTGCCCTTGTGGAGCTTACTTGCTGGGGGACAGAGACAGAGGATAAATACAGACATGTAAATAAGCTAGGTAGCTGTCAGCAAATGATAAATGTTATAAAAAAGTTTACTGAACTTTAGGTTTTGTGGTGACCCTGGCTTTCTCTTTATTGTTAAATGTGGCTAATGCAAATATTCAAGAGGTGGATTACTTTTTGTAGGTTGCAGCTAGAAAATGTACCCACAGGTTAAGTGGTTGGGTTGTAGAACAACAGCCTAAAAGACTGTTGGTTGGCTAATAATGTTGGTTGGCTATTAATTCCCACCATTGTAGAGCCTATGTTTCAAATTTCAGTAGGACAGTTTCACCAACATCTCTCCAACTCCCTGTGCCAAGGCCAAAAGAAATAATGTGGACAGAGTTGATTATTAATGTCTGTTCTGACAGGAAAAGGGTGTGGAGTTAACTGGAGATTATCTCCAGAACTTGGCGAGGAGGAAGGATGATATAAAGACAAAGTGTGGATGTGTTCCCAGTCTCTGTCACATGCCCGCGTTTTCAAGAGGCAAACAAGCCTAGACTGGAAGCAAATATACTTGCACGTCCAGCCTTGGCTTTGTCTCTAATGCTAAACCGGTTCTGTTGCTTCGAGCAGGTTCTTCACATCTTTAGGCATTGGTTTCCACAGTAATAAAATAAGAATTACATAATTCACTTGCAAAATTTGAACCATTGGAACCTTTTTTATTTTCCCAAGCAAAATTTTCTTTGGAAGCCTGTATATTAAAAATTTTAAAGAAGAAGCAATAATAAAACAATAATAAGATGATCTAATTTGAGCTATGGAGCCATCTTCTTTTTCACAGCTCTACAATTTCAGAAAATCCATTCAGAAACCTCTGGATGAAATGATATCTAAAATCTCTTAAAATTTCTTAAACAGTTGATAAGTTTTTTGGGTTGCACAGCACTGGGGGTTCAGGGCTCAGATCTACCTAGAAATGTCTGACATATGAGGCCTTTAAATTCCAGTGTCTTCAGTAGATTAATTATCTCTGACTACCTTTTTGTCACCTCGTTTTGTTCTCTAAAATCTTAATCTCTATTTCATAGATAATTTCCATGGAGGACATTTTGAGATCCACTTTAATCAAGTGCGAGTTCCTGCCACCAATTTAATACTAGGTGAGATAAATTGAACAAATGATTCTCTAAGTAATTAAAAAATATATACTTTCAGGTCAAAATCTGAAAAAGATGTGAAGTCTACCATAATTTAGATACTTTCCTTCTTGTTTACTCCATTTATAAGGGAAAATTATTTCCTTTGGTAATAATAACAATAACAATAATAAGGTTTTATTTAAGTATTTGATGTGGTGTCACATCAATTGAAAACATAGCTAAATACAAAAATTATACAATTTCGAGCAACATACTTTTTCCTAAAACATGATCGTCAAGCCTCTACTTGTTTTAATAAAACCTCAGTAGTTTCTGAACACTGTATTCCTTGAATGACTTCATCCTCTTGCTTGTTGGAATCCTACCCAACCTTCAAGGAACATCTCTGATGCTACCTCTTTCAAGAAGTTTCTTGTATTCCTCATTTCATCCATTCAATAAGCCCCTGATCCTGCCAGGCCCTCAGGTTACCATGATGAACAAACACCTTTCCCTCCTATGCCTTTCTTGTCCTTCTCCATATCCCTTATCCCTAGCATCCTTGCCCCTCTTCTAGTTTCTGAACTCAGGACTGTGTCTTATCTACCTTGGTAACCATTGCAACACTAACAAAATAACTTATGCAGAGTAGGTACTGAAGAGACCTACTTCAGATCAGTTCTTGAATCTGATCCAAGTTTTTAATGATGGTGGTTTACATTTCTATGTATTAGAAATCAAAGTTCCATAAATGTATAGTGGACCTTATTACAAAACTTACTTTTTTCCTACCGGAATGCCATTTTTATTGAGGATAGTTCATTATTTTCTCAGGATTGTGTAAATAACAAAAGAAATAGGCTGTGGTCATGTTCTCCTTTCTTTCTCACAGGTGAAGGTAGGGGATTTGAAATTGCCCAAGGCCGGCTTGGACCTGGCAGAATCCACCACTGTATGAGAACGATAGGTCTGGCTGAACGTGCTTTACAGATCATGTGTGAACGAGCAAACCAAAGGGTGGCCTTTAAGAAGAAACTTTGTTCACATGTAAGAGTAATTACTTATTTGAATTTATTGTAGCCCAATGCACTATACTAACCTTGAACCAAAATAACATTATTTGGTCAGAAAGAGATTTCCTCTGCATAAACAAGGTGATTCTTTTCCACAAAATATATTTATTTGTAGTCTGTATTTAAATGTAGTCTGATGATGTGAATGGACCTAGAGACTGTCATACAGAGTTAAGTCAGAAAGAGAAAAACAAATATCATATAATATTCCACATATGATTCCACTTATATGTAAAATTAGAAAATGATACAGGTGAACTTATTTGCAAAGCAGAAATAGAGACACAGAGGTAGAGAACAAACATGGATACCAAGGGGGGACAGGGCAGGATGAATAGGAGGGTTGGGATTGACATATATACACTACTATGTATAAAATAGGGTGTGATCACTGACCTAGAGCCAGACATCCTGGAATGTGAAGTCAAGTGGGCCTTAGAAAGCATCACTACAAACAAAGCTAGTGGAGGTGATAAAATTCTAGTTGAGTTATTCCAAATCCTGAAAGATGATGCTGTGAAAGTGCTGCACTCAATATGCCAGCAAATTTGGAAAACTCAGCAGTGGCCACAGGACTGGAAAAGGTCAGTTTTCATTCCAATCCCAAAGAAAGGCAATGCCAAAGAATGCTCAAACTACTGCACAATTGCACTCATCTCACACGCTAGTAAAGTAATGCTCAAAATTCTCCAAGCCAGGCTTCAGCAATATGTGAACCGTGAACTTGCAGATGTTCAAGCTGGTTTTAGAAAAGGCAGAGGAACCAGAGATCAAATTGCCAACATCCGCTGGATCATGGAAGAAGCAAGAGAGTTCCAGAAAAACATTTATTTCTGCTTTGTTGATTATGCCAAAGCCTTTGACTGTGTGGATCACAATCAACTGTGGGAAATTCTGAAAGAGATGGGAATACCAGACCACCTGATCTGCCTCTTGAGAAACCTGTATGCAGGTCAGGAAGCAACAGTTAGAACTGGACATGGAACAACAGACTGGTTCCAAATAGGAAAAGGAGTACATCAAGGCTGTATATTGTCACCCTGTTTATTTAACTTATATGCAGAGTACATCATGAGGAACACTGGACTGGAAGAAGCACAAGCTGGAATCAAGACTGCCAGGAGAAATATCAATAACCTCAGATATGCAGATGACACCACCCTTATGGCAGAAAGTGAAGAGGAACTACAAAGCCTCTTAATGAAAGTGAAAGAGGAGAGTGAAAAAGTTGGCTTAAAGCTCAACATTCAGAAAACGAAGATCATGGCATCCAGTCCCATCACTTCATGGCAAATAGATGGGGAAACAGTGGAAACAGTGCCAGAGTTTATTTTTGGGGGCTCCAAAATCACTGCAGATGGTGACTGCAGCCAGGAAATTAAAAGACGCTTAGTCCTTGGAAGGAAAGTTATGACCAACCTAGATAGCATATTCAAAAGCAGAGACATTACTTTGACAACAAAGGTCTGTCTAGTGAAGGCTATGGTTTTTCCTGTGGTCATGTATGGATGTGAGAGTTGGACTGTGAAGAAGGCTGAGTGCCGAAGAATTGATGCTTTTGAACTGTGGTGTTGGAGAAGACTCTTGCAAGTCCCTTGGACTTCAAGGAGATACAACCAGTCCATTCTGAAGGAGATCAGCCCTGGGATTTCTTTGGAAGGAATGATGCTAAAGCTGAAACTCCAGTACTTTGGCCACCTCATGCAAAGAGTTGACTCATTAGAAAAGACTCTGATGCTGGGAGGGATTGGGGCAAGAGGAGAAGGGGACGACAGAGGATGAGATGGCTGGATGGCATCACTGACTCAATGGACGTGAGTCTGAGTGAACTCCGGGAGTTGGTGATGGACAGGGAGGCCTGACGTGCTGCGATTCACGGGGTCGCAAAGAGTCGGACACGACTGAGCAACTGATCTGATCTGATCTGAATGAGAACCTTCTGTATAGCACAAGGGACTCAGTGCTCTGTGGTGACCTAAATAGGAAGGAAATCCAAAAAAGAGGGGATATATGTATACACATAGCTGATTCACTTTGGTACAACAGAAACTAACACAACATTGTAAAGCAACTATATTCCAATAAAAACTAATGAAAAATCCTAAGATTCAAGCTGTATGTGAATATATATATATAGGCTGACGAGAGATAGTTATCTTTGTGCAAGATTTAATCATTCCTTAAGTGCTTCAACACCTCAGCACACAAAGTGTCGATAATTTGTTCAACTTTCTGGTTCTCGTTCTCTAGAGAACTTCATACAGTAGCCCTCTCTGTGGACATGAGAGGGCTGTTTTAAGGAAGAAGGAAGCCTTATTCTTTGGCTCTATGGAGGAATTAAGACAGATAAGTGGAGAAATATAGGAAAATAGTGCAAAACTCAGTGAAAGAAGAGATCTAAAAATGGAAAGGACTGCTTTATAAAGAAGTGAGCTCCCTGTTGCTGGAGAAATGCAAGTAGAAATGGGACCAGCATTAGCTGGGGTGTTCATGATATTTTGAATTTTCATCTCTAAGTTATGTACTACTGAGCCTATTGTTTACAAAGAACAATACTTATATCCAGGCACTATAATCCAAATTAGAAAATATTTATCAAGAGGAAAAGATGCTACCATATCAGACTTCCTTGCTTATAATAAATATTCAAAGGAGCTTTAAGCTGAAATGGAAAACTTCTTAAGAGCAATGAGATAGCTAAATCATCCCCTTAACAGCCCTTCTAAGAAGATGAGAAAAATTATTATTGAATATTTAATACTTAAGATTACTAACATGTACTGTTAGGTCAAACTTGTAGTGGTAAATTGTATCCATATTTGCTGGACATGTATATTTTAGTACATTTTATAAGATTGTCTCAACTGTACTTTACAAGGAGTTATAAAGTTCATTTGTGACAAACTTATGAAAAATTTTACAGTATATTTTTTACCGTGAATTGTTATAGGCCATGCTTTCTTTTTTGTGAAATATTATTTAGCAAATCTATGACTTAGTTATAACATTGTTCTTATGAAAAAACATAGCCTGCTTTATGGCACATACCTGGGAATAATTTGTAGAAGAACCCTTTTAGTAAACAGTAAGGGCAAGTGTTCAACTGTTGGATGGGCACTGTAGAAGGTAAAATGATACGAAAGTTTGAGGCTATAAATACAACTCCACGATGCTGCTGGAGTAAGAGCTAAAGAGTTGTTCATGGCATCAAATGTCATTTCATGAACATTTGTCTTCTCAAAATTGCCACCCAAAGCCCAAGCAGGGTGCAAGGAGGAACAGAAAGGTTAACCTACAGGCATCTTGAACACACAAAAGCACTCTCCTTAAGTGCTGCTTTCATGACAGATGTTTTAATACTGTGCTAAAGAGAAATTTCTTTTCCACTTTGTAAACTTAATGTAGCAAGCATAACAAGCCTGGGCTTTTCAAAAATATTCCTCCCTTCTCTGAAAGCCTCTTGCATTTGGCATAATGGAAATAATCTGGCAAGAGCTAAGAGATGTGTGAACAGGTCAAATAAAAATCTGGTCTAGCTTTTTTTTTCCTTTTTTAATTTGTCAAAGTAACATTCTACTTCCCTGAATTTGGAGATCCTTTCCAGCTGCCTTCTAATTTATTCCAGGCACTAAAGAAAAAAGTTCTTTATCAAAGTTCTCTCCTAGTAAATAAATCTGGCGCCTTCTTAGAGCACCCATTTAATTCTTTTTAGAAATTCTAGGGCCTGTAGAGACCCACCTAAGACCACTTTCCTTTATTCTAATGCTAAGAAGTAATTGCTTATGGTGGTTTGTTCATGAAGTTATAATCACCTAGTTTGATCAATTCAGTTCAGTTCAGTCACTCAGTCGTGTCTGATTCTTTGTAACCCTATGGACTGCAACACACCAGGCTTCCCTGTCAGTCGCCAACTCCTGAAGCTTACTCAAACTCATGCCTATCCAGTCGGTGATGCCACCCAGCCATCTCAACTTATGTCATCCCCCTCTCCTGCCTTCAGTCTTTCCCAGCATCAGGGTCTTTTCCAGTGAGTCAATTCTTCGCATCAGGTGGCCAAAGTATTGGAGTTTCAGCTTCTGCATCAGTCTTTCCAATGAATATTCAGGATTGATTTCCTTGAGGATTGACTGGTTGGATCTCCATGCAGTCCAAGGGACTCTCAAGAGTCTTCTCTAACACCACAATTCAAAAGCATCAATTCTTTGGTGCTCAGCTTTCTTTATGGTCCAGCTCTCACATCCATGCATGACTACTAGCAAAACCATAGCCTTGACTAGATGGACCTTTGTTGGCAAAGTCAAGTCTCTGCTTTTTACTGTGCTGTCTATGTTGGTCATAGCATTTCTTCCACGGAGTGTCTTAATTTCATGGCTGCAGTCTCCATCTGCAGTGATTTTGGAGCCCAGGAAAATAAAGTCACTGTTTCCATTGTTTGCCCATCTATTTGCCATGAAGTGATGGGACTGGATGCCACAATCTTCGTTTTCTGAATGTTGAGCTTTAAGCCAACTTTTTCACTCTCCTCTTTCACTTTCATCAAGAGGCTCTTTAATTCTTCTTCACTTTCTGCCATAAGAGTGGTGTCATCCACGTATCTGAGGTTATTGATATTTCTTCCAGCAATCTTGATTCCATCTTGTGCTTCATCCAGACCAGCATTTCATATGATATACTCTGCATATAAGTTAAATAAGCAGGGTGACAATATACAGCCTTGATGGACTCCTTTCTCATTTTGGAACCAGTCTGTTGTTACCTAGTTTGATAGCCATTAAAAAAGACACTGACTGCTGGAGTTTTGTTTGACATTGTTAATTCAGAGCTTGGTTTCAACCTCTAGGACAGTGCTATCCAACAGAAATATATAGTGTAAGCCAGAAATGTAATTTAAAATATTCTGCTGCTGCTGTTGCTAAGTTGGTTCAGTCGTATCCAACTCTGTGCGACCCCATAGATGGCAGCCCACTGGGCTCCTCTGTCCCTGGTATTTTCTAGGCAAGAAAACTGGAGTGGGTTGTCATTTCCTTATCTGAAAATATTCTAGTAGCTACATTCTTTAAAAGTAAAAAGAAACAGATGAAATTGATTTTAATAATACATTTTATTTAATCCAATATATCTGAAATATTATTTCAACATGAAATCAATATAAAAATATTACTAGTGGGTATTTTACATTCTTTTAAAAACTGATTCTTCTAAATTAGATGTACATTTCACACATGTATAATACATCTTGTTTCAGACAACGTATTTCACATTGAGTATGATTATTGGCTACCATGTTGAACATCACTGTGATAGGGAAACTGATCAAAATACCCACCACTGAAGCAATGTACTGTAGCAAACATGTTGTTGTGGTTCAGCTGCTAAGTCATGTCCAATTCTCTGCGACACCATGCACTCATCATGCCAGGCTTCCCTTTCCTTCACTATCTCCCGGCGTTTCCTCAAACCCATGTCCATTGACTCAGTGATGCCATCCAACTGTTACATCCTGTGTCGCCCCCATCTCCTCCTGCCCCGAGTATTTCTCAGCATCGAGGTCTTTTCCAATACGTCAACTCTTCCCATCAGGTGGCCAAAGTATTGGAGCTTCTGCATCAGTCCTTCCAATGAATATTCAGGATTGATTACCTTTAGGACTGACTGGTTTGATCTCCTTGCTGTCTAAGGGACTCTCAGGAGTCTTCTCCAGTACAATTTGAAGGCATGAATTCTTTGGCGTTCAGCCTTCTTTATGGTCCAACTCTCACATCTATACATGACTTCTGGAAAAACCATAGTTTTGACTCTGGATATTTGTCAGCTAAGTGATGTCTCTGCTTTTTAATATGATGTCTAGATTTGTCATAGCTTTTCTTCCAGAGAGCTATCATCTTTTAATTTCATGGCTGCAGTCACCATCCACAGTTATTTTGAAGCCCAGGAAAATAAAATCTGTCACTGTTTCCACTTTTTCCCCTTCTATTTGCTATGAAAAGATGAGACCAGATGCTATGATCTTAGTTTTTTTGAATGTTGAGTTTTAAGCTGACTTTTTCTGTCTCTTCTTTCACCCTTATCAAGAGGCTCTTTACTTCCTTTTCACTTTCTGCCATTAAGATGGTAGCATCTGCATAGCTGAGGTTGTTAATATTTCACCCAGCAATCTTGAATCCAGTTTGTGCTTCATCCAGCCCAGCATTTCACATGTGTACTTTGCATAGAAGCAGAGTGACAATATACAGTCTTGACATACTCCTTTCCTAATTTTGAACCATTCTGTTGTTCCATGTCCAGTTCTAACTGCTGCTTATTGACCTGCATACAGGTTTCTCGGGAGGCAAGTAAGGTGGTCCGGTATTCCCATCTCTTTAAGAATTTTTCACAATTTGTTGTGATCCACACAGTCAAAGGCTTTTGCATAGTCAATGAAGCAGATCTTTTTCTTGAATTATCTTAATTATTCTGTGATCCAATGGATGTTGGCAATTTAATCTCTAGTTTCTCTGCCTTTTTTAAATCCAACATGTACATCTAGAAGTTCTTGGTTCACATACATTGAAGCCTAGCTTGAAGGATTTTGAGTATAACCTTGTTAGCGTATGAATTGAGCGCAACTGTGTGGTAGTTTGAACATTCTTTAGCATTGCCCTTCTTTGAGATTGGAATGAAAACTGACCTTTTCCAGTCCTGTGACCATTGCTGAGTTTTCCAAATTTGCTGGGATATTGAGTGCAGCACTTTAACAGCATCATCTTTCAGGATTAGAGATAGCTCAGCTGGAATTCCATCACCTCCACTGCTTTGTTTGTAGTAATGCTGTTCTACAAAAAGAGTTGTTCATAATATTCTCCTATTATCCTATTGATGTCTGCAAAGTCTTCTGTGATATCCCCTAAAGGATACAAAATTGTTTATTTGTACCTTCCTTCCTTCGTCTGTCTAGTTAAAGGTCTGTCAAATTTATTGCTCTTTTCAAAGACTATGTATTAACATATAGAATTATACAATATAATGATTGATATGAGTTAATATTAACAAGATCTTTGTTTCATTTTCTCTTTTGTTTCAGTGTTATTGATTTCTGCTGTTTATCATATCTTTTCTTTTGCTTTCTTCAGACTTATTTTGCTCTGTTTTTCTAGGTTCTTGGTATGGTAGCTTGGATTATAGATTTTAGACTTTTCCACTTTTCTAGTCTATGTATTTAGCACTGTAAATTTTCCATGCAGTACTGCTTTATTTGTATCCCACAATTTGTATGTATTGTATTTTCATGTTCATTCCATTTTCAATTTCCCTTGAAATTTCTCTTTGATACATGGAAGTGGGTCACGACAATGTGTTACTGAATTTCCAAGTGTTTAGAGGTTATCTTGCTATTTTTGATCCCATGTGGTTACAAAACAAATTCTGTATTATTTCAGTTCTTTAAAATTTGTTGAGGTTGGCTTTATAGACTAAGATACTGTTTATCTTATTATGTGTTTTATGGATACTTGAAAAGAATGTGGATTCTGCTTTTGTTGGGTGGAGTGTTCTATGAATATCTACTAGATCCTATTGGTTGATGTTATTGTTGAGTTCTTCTGTATCCTTGCTGATTTTCTGATTGTCCTATCAATAGTTGAGAGAAGGGTGTTGAAGTCTTCAACTAGAACTATGGATTTGTTTACTGTCCTTTTCAGTTCTTTCTGTTTTTTATTTACATATTCAGCAGTTCAGTTATTTGATGCATACACATTTAAGATTGCTAAGACTTCATAAGGATTTACCCTTTTATCATTATATAATGACCTTCTCTGTCTCTGTGCTTTGACCTCCAAGTAATTCTCAGTACTTTGAAGTCTACTTTTATCTGGTATTAATATAGCTGCTCCTGCTTTCCTTTGATTAATGTTTGCATGATACATTTTTTTATTTTTGGTAGGTTGTTTTCAACCTGCCTAAATCATTATATTTGAAGTGAATTTCTCGATGACATATAGTTAGTTGGGTCACATTTTTTAGTTCATTGTCTTTGTAATAAGATTGAGGTTAGTGCTTAAATCTGCCATTTTATGTTTGTTTTTAGTTTCTGTTTTTTTCCTGCATTCCAATCAGTTAATTTAACATTTTTAGAATTCCACTTTGCTTTATCTAGAATGTTTCTGATTGTATCTCTTTGTAAACTCTTTTAGAGGTTGCTCTGGATGTTATAATATAAATACATATAACATATAATAATCCATATATTAATATATGTATGTATATATCTCACTAATCTATTGGTATCATCATTTGACCAGTTTGAATGAAGAAACTTTACTTCCCTTTAAGTCCATTTAACCTCCACCATTTATAATTGTTTTAAATATTTCCTCTATGTACATGTAGAATGACATCACATAGTATTAAAATGTTTACTTTAAACATCAAACATAGTGTAGAAAATTCAAGAGGAAAAGAAAAACTAATTTCTGTAGCCATATTTTTCTTTTCATGGTTTATTCCTTCTTGATTTTCCTAGGTTCCCCCTTAACCCCTCTGTTTAGAAGACTTTTTTAAGCTGTTCTTTTAGGGTCTATAGGCAAGTGTTCTCTGTTTTCCTTTATCTAAGACTGTCTTGATTTCTCCTCCTTAAGGAGGGTCACAAAAAGTCGGACACAACTGAGCGACTAAACAACAAGGATATCTTCACTGAGTATAAGGTTCTATGTTGACAATTCTTTTCTTCCAGCACTTGAAAAAATATCCTGCCATTTCCTCCTGGCATATGCATATATATTTTCCCTGTAGATAAGATGTCATTCTTCACTGGCTGCTTTTAAGATTTTGTCTTTAGTTTTTAGAAGTTTAATTGTGATGTGTCTTGGCATGGATTTCTTGGATTTATTATGCTTTAGGTTTACTCAGCCTCTTAAATCTATAGGTTATATCTCTTGCCAAATTTGGGAAGTTTTCAGCCATTATTTCTTAGAGTATTTTTTCAGTCTTGCCCTCTTTCTCTCCTTCCTGGACTCCAGTGTCATAAATGTTAGATATTTTGTTATAATTCACATGTCCCTAATGCTAGTCTTTAAAAAATTTTCTTATTCTATTTTCTCTTAGTGGTCCGGATTGGTCAATTTCTATTGACCTGTCTTACAGTTCATTGATTTGTTCCTTTGTCTCTTCCATTTTGCTAGCCATCCACTGCCCATCCACTGAGGTTTTTATTTAAATTGTTACATTTTTCAGTTATAAAATATCCATTTGGTTCTTTATTTCTTCTGTTTCATTACTAATATTTAAGTTTCTTTGCTGAGACTTTCTGTTTTCTCATTTGTTTCTACTGTGTTTACATTTACTAATTGAAGCATTTTTATTATAGTTGCTTTAAAGTCTTTGGTTAGAAATTATAACATCTCTGTCACCTCAGTGTTCACATAATCATTCATTTTCAGACTTCCTGGGTTTTGACATGACAAAAGATTTTTTATTAAAACCTAAACATTTTCATATTATATTATGAGTCCTTATTTAAACCTTCTATTTTAGCTGGGTTTATCTGGCAGTACTCAGTTAGAGTAAGGGGATGCACTACCTCTGCCGGTAGGTAGAAGTCCAGGTTTCCGCTCAGCCTACATTGATACCTGTGGATAGAGATGTTTTCTTATCACTGAGTGGTCCCCATTGACATCATAGAAGGGAGAGAACTTGCTCCTGGTGTCACTCCTTACTTGTCTGATACCACCCTGGACAGGGTGTTGAGGTACCTCATTACAGCACTCAGAACGGTGGAAGCCTATGTTGGCATGAGTTGGGGTGGGGTCAATGATACTTTTCTGCAGTATTTGGCATAGGTAGAGTGGTTATTCTCTAAGTTTTCTGTCTTTTTAGCTGCCCTTTCCCAGTCCTTCAGCTATAGACAGTAGACTTTTGTTGAGGCTCTTTTTCATTTGATTTTTGTCTGTGCTCATTGGCATTTTCAAGTTGCTGGCTTCTTCAGCTCCAAGTCTGGGATATATGAGACAAAGAGAAAATCCAAGGAACTTAATTTCATGTTCTTTTTCTGGTCCAAAAGTCCCTTGCAGTCTGCCTTCTTCTCTCTACCTTTCAGAGTCTTCTTATGCTTGTTTTATAGACAATGCCCATGTTTGGTTTGTACTTTGTCGAAGGAATAGGGGAAAGTACATCTATTCCATCTTCCTGGAAACAGAAGTCTTTGGAAGCACAAGTTTCTTAATTTGTGCAGGTATTCTCTAAACTACTGTCTAAAGTTCTCTGGGAAAGGCTAAACTAGAGAATGGGAACTGGTACTGGAGCTTAAGTAGAGTCTCCTTCACTCTAGGTCTGGAGCTTGGGAAACACACCCTCAGGCATGTATGACGATCATATAGATTTAACAACTTAGATGAAATGGATCAACTCCCCAAAAACCTACCAACTACCAAAACTCACTGAATATGAAATTGCTGTTGTTGTTCAGTCACTCAGTCGTGTCGGACTCTTTGCAACCCCATGGACTGCAGCACACCAAGCTTCCCTGTCCTTCACCATCTCCCAGAGCTTGCTCAAACTCATGACTGTTGAGTCGGTGATGCCATCCAACATATCATCCTTTGTTGTCCCCTTCTCTTCCTGCCTTCAATCTTTCCCAGCATCAGGGTCTTTTCTAATGAGTTGGCTCTTTGCATCAGGTAGCCAAAGTATTGGAGTTTCAGCTTGAGCATCAGTCCTTCTGAATATTCAGGATGGATTTCCTTGAGGATTGACTGGTTGGATCTCCTTGCAGTCCAAGGGACTCTCTAGAGTCTTCTCCAAAACCATGGTTCAAAAGCACCAATTCTTTAGTGCTGAGCACTCTTTATGGTCCAGCTCTCACATCCATACATGACTACTAGAAAAACCATAGCTTTGATTATATGGACCTTTGTCGACAAAGTAATGTCTCTACTTTTTAATACACTGTTTAGGTTTGTTGTAACTTTTCTTCCAAGGAGCAAATGTCTTTTAATTTCATGACTGCAGTCACCATCTGCAGTGATTTTGGAGCCCCGCAAAATAAAGTTTCTCACTGTTTCCATTGTTTCCCCAACTATTTGCAATGAAGTGATGGGACTGGATGCCACAATATTAGTTTTTGAATGTTGAATTTTAAACTAATTTTTTCACTCTCCTCTTTCACCTTCATTAAAAGATTCTTTAGTTCCTCTTCACTTTCTACCTTAAGGGTGGTGCCATCTGCATATCTGAGGTTATTGATATTTCTCCTTGCAGTCTTGATTCCAGCTTGTGCTTCATCCAGGCAGCATTTCATATGATGTACTCTGCATATAAGTTAAATAAGCAGGGTGACTATACAGCCTTGACATACTCCTTTCCTACTTTTGAACCAATCTGTTATTCCATGTCTGATTCTGACTGTTGCTTCTTGACCTGCGTACAGGTTTCTCAGGAGGTATGTAAAGTGGTCTGATACTCCCAACTGTTTAAGAATTTTCCACAGTTTGTTGTGATCCACACAGTCAAAGGCTTTAACATAGTCAATGAAGCAGAAGTAGATGTTTTTTGGAATTCTCTTGCTTTTTCTATGATCCAGCATATGTTGGCAATTTGATCTCTGGTTCCTCTGCCTTTTCTAAATCTAGCTTGAACATCTAGAAGTTCTTGGTTCATGTACTGTTGAAGAATAGCTTGGAGAATTTTGAGCATCACTTTGCTAGCATGTGAGATGAGTGCAATTGTGCAGCAGTTTCGACATTCTTTGGCATTGTCTTTCTTTGAGATTGGAATGAAAACTGACCTTTTTCAGTCCTGTGACCACTGCTTAGTTTTCCAATTTGCTGGCATATTGAGTGCAGCACTTTCACAGCATCATCTTTTGGGATTTGAAATAGCTCAATGGAATTCCATCACCTCCATTAGCTTTGTTCATAGTGATTCTTCCTAAGGCCCACTCAACTTCACATTCTAAGATGTCTAGCTCTAGGTGATAGATCACACCATCATGATTATCTGGGTCATGAAGATCGTTTTTGTATAGTTCTGTGTATTCTTGCCACCTCTTCTTAATATCTTCTGCTTCTGTTAGGTCCATACTGTTTCTGTCCTTTATTGTGCCCATCTTGGCATGAAATGTTCCCTTGGTATCTCTAATTTTCACGAAGAGATCGCTAATCTTTCCTATTCTATTGTTTTCCTCTATTTCTTTGCATTGTTCACTTAGGAAGGCTTTCTTATCTTTTGGAACTCTGCATTCAGAGAGACATATCTTTCCTTTTTTCCTTTGCCTTTCATATCTCTTCTTTTCTCAGCTATTTGTAAGGCCTCCTCAGACAACCATTTTGCCTTTTTGCATTTCTTTTTCTTGGGGGTGGTTTTGAACACTGCCTCCTATACAGTGTTACAGACTTCTGTCCATAGTTTTTCAGGCACTCTGTCTATCAGATCTAATCCCTTGAATCTATTTGTCACTTCCACTGTATAATCATAAGGGATTTGATTTAGGTCATAGCTGAATGGCCTAGTGGTTTTCCCTACTTTCTTTAATTTAAGTCTGAATTGTACAATAAAGAGTTCATGATCTGAGCTACAGCCAGCTCCTGGTCTTGTTTTTACTGACTGTATAGAGCTTCTTCTTCTTCAGCTGTAAAGAATATAATCAATATGACTTCGGTATTGACCATCTGGTGATGTCCATGTGTAGAGTAGTCTCTTGTGTTGTTGGAAGAATATGAAATAGATAACCCTAAATGCTTCTATTAAAGAAGTTGAAGTCACAATTTAATATATCTTGAAAAAAGAAATCTTCAGGCCCAAATGGTATCAGTGGTGAATTCTGATGAATTACTAAAGAAGAAATAACACCAATTCTACACAATTTCTTCCAGGAAAATGAAGAAGAAGAAGCACATTCCAGCTCATTTATGAGACCAAAATTACCAAACAACAAGCTACAGACCACTATAGATACAAAAATCTAGAGCAATCCAGCAGTATATAAAAAGAACAACCAAGTAATGTTTATCCCAGGAATACAAGGCTGATTCATATTCATATGTCAATCATTAAGAAAATTATTCATTGTAATCTACCATATTAACTGCCTAAAAAAAAAACCCACATGATCATATCAATTGATGCAAAATGGCAACTAAAAATCAGCATCTATTCATGATACACTAGAGATAAAAAGGAATTTATTTAACCTGATTCAGACCATCTAAAAATTCTACAGCTAACATCATACTTAGTAATGAAAGACTGAGTGTTTTAATTCCCGAAATTGAGAACAAAAGATGTTTACTCTCACGATTGTTCTTTATTGTTATAGAGGAGGTCTTAGCCATTGCAGTGAGACAAGAAAAAGAAAGTTCTTAGTTGGGGGAAAAAAATAAATAAAACTGTGCCTCTTTGCAGACAACATGATTGTATATAATATCCTTAGGAATCTACCAAGCAAAACAAACAATCCCTCCTAGAACTAAAAATAAGTGAGTTTGGCAAAGTCTCAGAATTATATCAACATATAAAATTAATTTTATTTCTATATACTGCATGCTAAGTCACTTCAGTCATGTCCAACTCTTTATGACACTATGGACTGTAACCCACCAGACTCCTCTGTCCATAGTTAAGAATACTGGAGTGGACTGCCATTGCCCTCCTCCAGGAGATCTTCCTGACCCAGGGATTGAACCCACGTCTCCTGTAGCTCCTGCATTGGCAGGTGGGTTCTTTACCACTAGCTAGCAGTGAACATTTGGAAGCTGAACTTTTTTAAATACCATTTTACAATAGACTAAGAAAGGAAATAGGTACACATATAACAAACTATGTATGCTATCTATATACTAAAAATTATAAAAGTAATGAAAGAAGCCTAAATAAATACAGAGAAATACAGAATGTATAGATGGCAAACAAACACATCAGCACCTGCTGCTGCTGCTGCTAAGTCACCTCAGTCGTGTCCGACTCTGTGCGACCCCATAGACGGCAGCCCACCAGGCTCCCCCGTCCCTGGGATTCCCCAGGCAAGAACACTGGAGTCGGTTGCCATTTCCTCCTCCAATGCATGATAGTGAAAAGTGAAAGTGAAGTCACTCAGTCGTGTCCGACTCTTAGCGACCCCATAGACTGCAGCCTACCAGGCTCCTCTGCCCATGGGATTTTCCAGGCAAGAGTACTGAAGTGGGTTGCCATTGCCTTCTCTGACATCAGCAACTACGGAAATACAAATTAAAACCACCATGAGATATCTCTGCACATTGTGAAAATGGCTAAGTACTCACTATACCTAGTGCTGATAACTGGAACTCTCATACACTGCTGGTGGGAAGGTAAAATGGCATAGTCACTCTGGAAAATGTTGACAGCTGATAAGTATTTACCACATGACCTAATAACTCCACTCCTGGAATTTGCTTTTAAAAATGAAAAGGTATATTCACACAAAAAGTCACATACAGATATTTACAGAAGCTCTTTAATAATCACCAAAAATTGAAAACAGCCCAAATGTCCTTCAGCAGGTAAATGGATAAACAAATTGTGGTACATCCCTACAGTGGAATACTACTCACTGATAAAAAGGAAGGGGCAGTTGATAAACAGAACAATTTGGATGACATTCAAATGAATTATGCTGAGTGAAGGAAGCTGGCCTCTAAATAACACATGCTAAAGAATCCCATTTATATGACCTTTGGAAAAAGGCAGTAGTATAATAACTGACAAACCTAGACAGCATATTAAAAAGCAGAGATATCACTTTTCCAACAAAGATCTATATCATCAAAGCTATGTTTTTTCCTGGACTCATGTATGTATGTGAGAGTTGGACCATAAAGAAGGCTGAGAGCTGAAGAATTGATGCTTTTGAACTGTGGTGTAGGAGAAGACTCTTGAGTCCCTTGGACAGCAAGATCAAACCAGTCAATCCTAAAGGAAGTCAACCCTGAAAATTCATTGGAAGGACTGATGCTGAAGCTGAAGTTCCAATACTTTGGCCACCTGATGTAAAGAGCTGACTCATTAGAAAAGACCCTGATACTGGGAAAGACTGAGAGCAGGAAGAGAAGGGGTGACAGAAGATGAGATGGTTGGATGGCGTCATTAGTACAATGGACGTGAGTACTCAATGGACATTAGCTCAGTGGACATGAGTGCTCAAAGGACTGCATGCTGCATTCCATGGGATCGCAAAGAGTTGGACACAACTCTTCTCAGGTAGCTCAGATGGTAAAGTGTCTGCCTGCAATGCAGAAGATCTGGGTTCAATCCCTGGGTTGGGAAGATCCCCTGGAGAAGGAAATGACAACCCACTCCAGTACTCTTGCCTGGAAAATTCCATGGATGGAGGAGCCTGGTAGGCTACAGTCCATGGGGTCACAAAGAGTCGGACATGACTGAGCAACTTCACTTCACTTCAACAACAACATAATAACTGAGAACCATTCAGTGGTTTCTACAGGTTAGAGGTAGGGCTATTAAGGGGCAGCATGAGGGAGTTTTGGGGGGAAAATGAAACTGTTTTATATCTTTATTGTAGTTATGCCAGTCTATGAATGTGTTAGAAAAAGTTATGTTTACTAAATAAATAATAGTAACAATACAACGAAGGACTGATGGACCATTCTCACACTGCAATTGTCTTGGGAATTATGTAGACTGTCTGTAAGCAGATCCACCACCTACACTTTACAAGTTTCAATGGGACTATGCAGTTAGCATTTAAAATAGCCAGTATGGGGAGTCTTGGCAACAAGACAGTTGCTCAGTTTGGCTGTCTTGACTTTAGACACCAGAATATCCAAAATAAATTATTTTTATGAACAAATAAATTTTTTTTCTAAAATCTTCCAATGTTACCTGCAGCCACACCAAATACTGTGTATATGGCTGGGTGGTTATATCAAACTGAGTCTTCCATTTAAAAATATTAATATATAGAATAGGTTGTTTTCATGTGTTATATGAGGACCTCAGACACCAGCTTATTTCCTCCTTCTTCTGCTGCCCTTTGTTCCCCTCCAGGAGGTGGTAGCTCACTGGATAGCTGAAAGCCGCATTGCCATTGAGGAGATCCGCTTGTTGACCCTGAAAACTGCCCACAGCATTGATACTCTGGGCAGTGCTGCTGCTAAGAAAGAGGTGAGGACCTTTGGACCACAATCTGCCAAGTAACACGTTTCTCCCACACTTTGGGCATTCCGGGTTTCATGGTGACTGGAGGGCACTCAGAATATTGGAAGTTTCCAATTTGATTTTGGTTTAAAGATTATAAATGTATATCATTTGCCAGTTTTCCTTTCACTGGGCTGCTTTAGGGAATGATTTTCAGGATGAAGAATATCTTCAGCTTTCTCAAGATGCAGCAACAGAAGGTAGGAAAATACTAGACTTTATATAGACTTGGAATTGTACCCGGTATGTCACCTTCTGCCAACCTCTTGACCTTGAGCAAAGTAACTAATCTGCCTATGACCTAGAGTTCCAATGAAGAATAACCAAGTTGATGTAGAATGTGGGGCACTATGCTGCCACATAGAAATGTTTCATAGAAAGTCCTTCTTGTCTTCTGCCTTATGTTTCTGGCTTATTTGGAATAAGAACATAATTATTTAACTATAAAATCAATGATACTTCCATGTTCTAGCTATTGTAAATAGTGCTGCAATTAACAATGGGATACATATATCTCTTTCAGTTTTGGTTTCCTCAGGGTATATGCCTAGCAGTGGGATTACTGGGTCATATGGTGGTTTTATTCCTAGTCTTTTAAGGAATCTCCGTACCATCTTCCATAGTGGCTGTATCAATTTACATTCCCACCAACAGTGCAAGTGTTCCCTTTTCTCCACACTCTCTCCAGCATTTATTGTTTGTAGACTTTTTGATGATGACCATTCTGACCAGTGTGAAGTGATATCTCATTGTAGTTTTGATTTGCATTTTTCTAATAATGAGCGATGTTGAGCATCTTTTCATGTGTTTGTTAGCCATCTGTATGTCTTCTTTGGAGAAATGTCTGTTTAGATCTTTTCC
The DNA here is from genome assembly GCF_027580195.1 of Bos mutus. Classification (NCBI taxonomy): domain Eukaryota; kingdom Metazoa; phylum Chordata; class Mammalia; order Artiodactyla; family Bovidae; genus Bos; species Bos mutus. The sequence goes on from NC_091617.1 coordinate 135,818,367, forward strand.
CCATTTTTGGATTGGGTTGTTTGTTTTTCTGGTGTTGCACTGTATGATCTACTTGTATATTTTGGAAATTTATCCCTTGTCCATTGTTTCATTTGCTATTGTTTTGTCCCATTCTGAGGGTTGTCTTTTCACCTTGCTTATAGTTTGCTTTGCTGTGCAAAAGCTTTTAAGTTTAATTAGGTCCCACTTGTTTACTTTTGTTTTTATTTCCGTTATTCTAGGAGGTGGGTCACAGAGGATCTTGCTTTGATTTATGTCATCAAGTGTTGTGGCTATGTTTTCCTCTAAGAGTTTTATAGTTTCTGGTCTTACATTTAGGTCTTTAATCCATTTTGAATTTATCTTTGTGTATGGCACTATTTACAATAAAAACAGCACTATTTACAATATCAAGAACATGGAAGCAACCTAGATGTCCATCAACAGATGAATGGATAAAGGAGTTGTGGTACATACACACAATGGAGTATTACTCAGCCATAGAAAGCAACACATTTGAGTCAGTTCTGATGAGATAGATGAACCTAGAACCTATTAAACAGAGTGAAGTGTATCAGAAAGATAAAGATAAATACCATATTCTAATATATATATACAGAATCTAGAAAAATAGTACTGAAGAATTTATTTACAGGGCAACAATAGAGAAACAGACAGAGAATAGACTTATGGACATGGGAACAGGGGAGGAGAGGGTGAGATGTATGGAGAGAGTAACATGGAAACTTACAGTATCATATGTAAAATAGATATCCAATGGGAATTTGCTGTATGGCTCAGGAAACTCACACAGGGGCTCTGTATCAACCTAGAGAGGTGGGATGGGGAGGGAGAAGGGAGGGAAGTTCAAAAGGGAGGGGATATATGTATACCTAAGGCTGATTCATGTTGAGGTTTGCATAAAACAGCAAAATTCTGTAAAGCAATTATCCTTCAATAAAAATAAATCAATTTTTTAAAAAAATCAATGACACTGCTAAGGGAAAATGATTAGTGAAGACTCTTTACCTCTTTATGATCCCTAACATGATGAGTATCATTTATCAGCTGCCTGAAATCCTTCTGCAAACAAGGCGAGGCAAGTTATAAATAAATTAATAGAATGTAATTTGGATGAGATAGTTCTTTCCAGAAGGTCTGTGTTGACTGAAATATGGCCTAATGGCTGCATTAGCAGATCTTTTTGGCTTTCATCAAAGATCCTGTTTCAGTGGTGAGTGTTTGTGGAAAAGTTCTCTTGTTTCTTTTCACAAAGAACATACAGATTAGATAAAATTCTGTCACACATATTGTCTAAGAAAATAACATTCTTCTTACATCTTGTTTATGTAGATTGCAATGATTAAAGTGGCTGCCCCCCGTGCCGTCTGCAAAATTATTGACCGGGCCATCCAAGTGTGTGGAGGTGCGGGTATTTCCCAGGATTACCCTCTGGCTCACATGTGAGTGCTGTGTGCTAAGTAGTTTCAGTCATGTCTGACTCTTTGCAACCCTATGGATGGTAGCCCGCCAGGCTCCTCTGTCCATGAGATTCTCCAGGCAAGAATACCAGGGTGGGTTGCCATGCCCTCCTCCAGGGGATCTTCCCAACCCAGGGATCCAACCCACTTGTCTTATGTCTGCTGTATTGGCAGGCAGTTTCTTTACCATTAGCCCCACCTGGGACCCTCTAACTAACATGTCATCTAATCACCATCTACATTTAATGGTGTTAGGGTTAAATATCTGCACATGCTTTGATACTGTTTACAAAGAAAATAAAAATAACTAACTTACTTTAAAGCATAATTGAAAGCTAACTGAGGTTAATATAGGTACTTTACAATAGATCTCTGTATCCATAAATAGTTTTATAATTACAATTGTCATTTCCCTCAGTTGTGTTCACTTTTACCCCGAGAGGATGCACTGAGGGTTCCTGGACGTAAATAACTCATGAGGGTTCACCCTGGAACAGGAAGGAGGACAGGGGCAGAGCTGGTCAAAACGGGGCCCAGAGCCAGGCTTAGGTAGGCACTTAGGACGCTTTACCACCCACACCCATAGCTGTGGCCAGACTGCAGCCATTCCTGCCAGCCAACACATCATGTCCACATGGTGAGTGCTGAGATCAAGAAGATACACTCAGCACCGGACGTGATATCACCTTCTCTGTCACACTGGGGATAAGAATCTGGTGCCCCGCCAGTTTTCCCCCATCAATTTTTAATACGAAAGAACTGAATATATAGTACTATATATCTATATTATATAAAAGTTATATATTCTTCATGGCCTGTGTTACCCAAGATGTCTCCTAGCAACTTCTAGTACCTTACAGCCATCCAAGAATGAGATTAAGCCCACTGCACCATGCCATTTAAGACTCCACTCCCAAAGTGAGGACTTTACAATGACATTTCACAAGCCCTTGGGCTTACTTTTCTTGATTTTCCCTGTGCAATTTTTCTTATCACTGCCTTGGTGAGATTTCAAACACTAATAATCTTGGCTTAGAATCGGAGTGACTGTTGAGGCATCAGGTTTCTCTATGATAAGTCCTGCCACTCTGTTCTTTATGTTTTTGCAGGTATGCCCTAACGCGGACTTTGCGCATAGCAGATGGGCCTGACGAAGTCCACCTTTCAGCAGTTGCAAAAATGGAGCTGAGGGACCAAGCCCAAAGCCTGAGGGCCAAGATATAGGAGGTGACACCACCTCACCTTGATACATAATATTTTTCCACTTTTGTAACAGCTTGAGCACAGGATTAATTACTCACTTTGGTAAAAATTTGAGCATCTGTTTTAATCAATGACTTTTATCATTTCAAGGATCACACTTGAAATTTTATAATCTCAAGGGTTTAAGTAAAAAAGGAAATTTTATAGCTGTTGTCATTCAAACACCTAAACGTATATAGCATTTAGTTTTTAAACACACTACTTGTAAAGAAATCATGAAGTAGATTGGAGAACTAAATCATAAGCATAAAAATATTTTTACTTTTTTACTTTCAGGAATTGTTCCATTTAAATAAATATTAAATAAATATTTAATCACTACTTTGTAAAAATATAGTGGGATCTCCTTTTGGTCATTGGTTTTAGGGGTTGGTTTAACACTGTATGGTATTGTTTGCATTGAATGAGGCATGACTGGGTCATTTTAGAGTTTATATTGTTATAAGGCTCTTCATAATTCAGCAGGAGCATTTATCCATAAAATCTGATTATGGTTTAAAGTTTACTAGAAGACATGCATCTTATAAGAAAATAAAATTAAGAAAAATTTTAATTATGTATAAAATGTTGATGTGAACAATGGATGTTTTAACCTACAAGAAAGTTATAAGTTTTGAGAGGAGATTAAAAACAATCTGCTCTGAACAATGTTTTGTTAAAAGCAATACCCTAAGCCAACATTCTTGTGGCGTGTTAAATCCGTGCTGCCAGAACTACAGCCCTGGACCACTTGTAAATCTTGAGCACCTGAATTATGTGGTCAGCATAACTTAGGAACTGAATTTCTGATTTTTAAAAATTTTAATTAATTTAGATTCTCAACTCAGTTACTGGAAGACTTTTAAGTATGCTTAGAATAACTTGGACATGTGAATTGTCTGTGGCAAATGTAAATTTTTTTAAGTCTAAATGCAAGTATTTTGAATGAAAATTTAGCACCCAAATTAAGAAAGTACAAAATATACACCAGATTTTGAAAACTTAGTACAAAAAAATAAATGTTTCATTAATACATTTTAAATATTGATTACTTGTTGAAATGTTAATATTTTTGATATATTGAATTAAGTAAAATATATTTAAATTAATTTTACCTGTTTCTTGTTACATTTTTAGTTTCTATGGATGCCATTAGAATAGTTACTGACAAATTTTTAAAATTTTCAAATGAAAGTATTTTGAATTCAAAAAGCTTTAAAACTGTACATGAATTTATTGATGTGCATGCTGCTGCTACTGCTAAGTCGCTTCAGTCGTGTCCGAATCTGTGTGACCCCATAGACGGAAGCCCACCAGGCTCCCCCGTCCCTGGGATTCTCCAGGCAAGAACACTGGAGTGGGTTGCCATTTCCTTCTCCAGTGCATGAAAGTGAAGAGTGAAAGGGAAGTCTCTCAGTCGTGTCCGACTCTTAGCGACCCCATGGACTACAGCGTACCAGGCTCCTCTGTCCATAGGATTTTCCAGGCAAGAGTACTGGAGTGGGGTGCCATTGCCTTCTCTGATTGATGTGCATAAATTATTGTAATCATTATTTAAATGTTTTCCTGGAGTGGGGGTGGGTACCCAGCATTTGACAAAGACCTGGGTTCTGAGTCTTGTGTATCATGTGGGCTTTGTAAACATTTGCCTTCGAGCCTTAACCTTGTGGTATCTTGTATTTCCTTCTGTATGCTGGGATTAACTTTTAAACTTAGAGGACCCTTATCTATTGAGGGCTTGTGTGATAATCACTGAAGCTGTATAAAAATACTCTGATACTTGTGAACAACAATAAAGCCTTCTATAAGGCATCCTTTTTTAGGTGGATAAAATCTTATAACCCAAGCTATTCAATCTTATTACTAGTTTTAAAAATTGCAACTTAAAAGAAATCAAGATTGTTTCTGACCAATTAGAATTAAAAGTTGTATCTGGTAATTGTAATTTTGTGATACTTTTTTCCTCCTTGAGAAAAACTGGCTGAATTGGTGGTGGACTTATTTCAATTGATCTGTTTCTATCTGTCTGTCATATACGCAGCTGTCCTCTCCCCATGCGATCCATATCACCTCTCTCACCTACCTTTAATTTATTCAGATAAAATCATATTAAAAACCATAGTAAAGATTGTTGAAAGAAAAAATTCCAGTCAACAAAGACTAAAGTAAGATCAAGGGCCCCTTCCCTTAATCACAGTGAGTGAATGACTGACTGTAAACATGGGAGTGACGGGTCCACTTCCAGGGTCTCCTCAGGCTGTCACTGCAAGTCACTCTGAGCAGTCCACCCCGGACAGTCAGCCACGTTTGCCAGTCATTTGAGCCCTCACAGGTTTAAAATGAGAAGTCGCCCTTCAGGTAACCTCACATAGGAAGAAAGGGAGAGCTCACCAGTTAGTGGGCAGCAGCAGGGAAGGAGGGGCAGCGTCTGCCCAACTGGAAGTCACCATAAGGCTTTACACAAAAGCGGCCACAGAAGGCGTGGCTTGTCCAGGGAATAGCCAGGTAAGGATCTCCAGGAGTTGATGGTTTAACCTTTAAGAACACACAAGAGAAAGTTCAGGTAATCATGGAGGAGCTTTTCTCATAAGCCTGTTTATAAGGCTTCCCCCAGGTCCATGTCTCCCCAGCTCTTCCCACAACTCTGGTCTACTTGCATCTCATAGGCCTGTTTTGTTCAGTTGCTCAGTCTTGTACGACTCTATGCAACCTCATGGACTGCAGCACACTAGGCTTCCCTGTCCTTCACTGTCTCTGGAGTTTGCTTAACTCATGTCCATTGAGTCAGTGACGTCAACCAACCATTTCATCCTCTGCCGTCCCCTTCTCCGGCCTTCAATCTTTCCCAGCATCAGGGTCCTTTCCAGTGAGATGGCCTTCCCATCAAGTGGCCAAAATATTGGAATTTCAGCTTCAGTATCAGTCCTTCCAATGAATATTCAGGGTTGATTTCATTTAGGATGGACTGGTTCGATCTTGCCGTGCAAGAGGCTCTCAAGAGTCTTCTCAGGCACCACAGTTCAAAAGCATCAGTTCTTCAATGCTCAGACTTCTTTGTGGTCCAACTCACATCCATACCTGAAAAACCATAGATTTGACTATACAGACCTTTGATGGCAAAGTAACATCTCTGCTTTTTAGCACACTGTCTAGGTTTGTGATAGGTTTTCTTCCAAGGAGCAAGTGTCTTTTAATTTCATGGCTGCAGTCACCATCCCCAGTGATTTTGGAGCACAAAAAAATAAAGTCTGTCACAAAGATCCTTTCTTGACCACTTGTTCTGAACCAGCATCACCTGCTCTCCAGCCCCTTTATACCATTCTTCTCACAGCACTGATCACTTGACATATCTACTTACTTATGGTCTGTCTGCTCAGTAGAGTCCACTTTTTTTGTGTATTGGAACCATGCATGGCTAGTACACACTCAAAAATAGTATGAATGAATGAATTCATGTGCATGATTGCTTTCCTGATCCCTGATTTGCAGTTGTTGAGAGGGCAAAGCATTTATTTGTAAGTCTATAAACAAAAACAGAACGGAAGCCTGAGCACTAGCCCAAGAACACAGAGGCTGGACAACAGACCCAGACCGAAAGTGAATGTGAAAGTCTTCACTGGGACTGAGAAAGGATATTAGAGCCCCAGCAGTGGGGGCACACAGCAGTTTGGGCTGATCAACTGATGAAATACTTGTTTTTAATAAGTAACAATTCAGAGAATGCACAATGACTTTTTTCTTTACTTTCTTAAAAAATTCAGTTATTTTTTAACAATATTGGTTTGATTTTTGCCATATATCAACATGAATTAGCCATAGGTGTATATATGTCCCTTCTTTCTTGATCTCCCTTCCACCTCCCACCTTTTCCCATCCCTGTAGATTGTTACCTAGAGTCCCAGTTTGAGTTCCCTGAGTAATAAAACAAATTTCCACTGGCTATCTGTTTTATGTATGGTAGTGTGTATGCATCTAAGCTACTCTCTCCGTTTATCTCACCCTGTCCTTCCTGCCTTGTTCCCTTGTCCATAAGTCTCTTCTCTGTGTCTGTGTCTCCATTGCTGCTATGCACATAGGTTCATCAGTACCGTCTTTCTAGATTCCATGTATATGTGTTAATATACAATATTTGTTTTTCTCTTTCTGACTTACTTCACTCTGTATAATAGGCTCTGGGTTCATCCACCTCATTAGAACTGACTCAAATGTGTTCCTTTTTATGGCCAAGTAGTAGTCCATTGTATATACGTACCAACATTTTTTTATCCATTCATCTGTCAATGGACATCTATGTTGCTTCCATGTCCTAGCTATTGTAAATAGTGCTGCAAGGAACATTGGGGTACATGTGTCTTTTTCAGTTTTGGTTTCCTTACTGTATATGCCTAGAAGTGGTATTGCTAGGTTGTATGCTGGTTTTATTCCTAGTTTTTAAAAAGATCTCCATACTGTCTTCCATCGTGGCTGTATCAATTTACATTCCCACCAACAGTGCAAGAAGGTTCCCTTTTCTCTGCACCCAGTCCAGCATTTATTGTTTGTAGACTTTTTGATGATGGTCATTCTGACCGGTGTGAGGTGATATCTCATTGTAGTTTTGATTTTGTTTTTTTTCCCACTATTTGATTGGGTTTTTCTTTTTTTTCTGGGATTGAGTTGTATCATCTGCTTGTATATTTTGGAAATTAATCCTTTGTCCATTGTTTCATTTGCTATTATTTTCTCCCATTCTGAGGATTGTCTTTTCACCTTGTTTATAGTTTCCTTTTCTGTGCAAAATCTTTTAAGCTAGTTAGGTCCCACTTGTTTATTTTTGTTTTTATTTCCATTATTCTAAGAGGTGGGGCATATTTATTTTTTAAAAATTTCCTTGATGTGGAGTCCAACCTAATCATCCAGAGTGCTGTGATCAGCTCAAGGTACAGAGGGAAGACAGGATAACTAAGAAAAACAAAACCACATTCAGTGATTGTTAGAATTTTCTAATTTTCCAAATTAGGATTCAGGGAAGAGTCCTCATTTAATTCAGGGCAAAAAGCATTCAGGGTTTATGATCCTGCCATAATATTTTTATTTTTATTTCTTCGGGTATCTCTTTCTCATAATTTTGTGATTATCATGAAGAAAATCCAAACATTCTAGTGTAAGACTGTGGTTGCAATAAGTTTTGTGAAACAAGAGTTTCTTTAAAACTTTTATTTTTAATTGGAGGGTAGTTCCTTTACAATGTTGTGTTGGTTTCTGCCATATGTGACTCAGCCTTAAGTATACATATATCCCCTCCTTCTTGAATCTCTCTCCTACTCCATCCCCATCTCACCCCCCTAGGTCATCACAGAGCACCAGGTTGAGTTCTCTGTATTATACAGGAGTTTCCCTGTAGCTATATATTTTTTTACTCTTATTATACACTTTATTCAAGGAATCTTTGTTGAAAATACAGTCCTACAATATAAGATTCTTATAGAAAGTAAGTTAAAGCAGATGCACGACAGTATATGTGTGAAATCTTGGATTTCACACTATAGAAACAGACCTTTATACTGGTGAGGGATCTGTACATGAAACATGGACAAGGCTTTGCTTTATTCCGACAAAGCACAGTCCACATTTAATGATACATATGATCTGAGAGAACAATTCTGCAAGTTAAAGACACTGATGATGTTCCAAAGATTCTAGTTGATAATGAGTGTGACTTAGAAGATGACAGAGTTGTAAGAAAGGAACAAGTCAAAATCCAGCAAGAAAATAGAACAACTGTGTGTTCTTTGACTCCTCTGGGAGTGTCTGAGGGTCTCCTGCAGAGGCATGGGTCAGCATTGGCGTGCCGCTGGGACAGGGCACTGGCCAGCAGCCTCTACCACTAGCTATCTACTTAACATATGGGAATGTGTATGTTTCAATGCTACTCTCTCAATTCATCCCACCCTCCCTTCCCCCACTGTGTCCACAAATCTGTTCTCTATGTCTGTGTCTCTATTCTTGCCCTGCAAAGAGATTCATCCATACCATTTTTCTAGATTTTGTATATATGTATTAATAAATGATTACACTTCCCTGGGAGCTCAGATGGTAAAAAATCTGCCTGCAGTACAGGCTCTGCACTGGTTCAATCCCTGGGTTGGGAGGATCCCCTGGAGAAGGGAATGGCAGCCCACTCAAGTGTTCTTGTCTAGAGAACTCCAAGGACAGAAGGATTCTCTCACTTAGAAAACTTCCCCAGTCCTGTATTCTCAAGGCTTGCTCCCTTCCTGTAAATGTAACATTTAGGTGTTTTCTCTGTGATTACCCCATCCAAATGTCTCTACCCTTCTAATATATACACGCATACATTCCTTACCGCTTCCTCTGGTTTGGCTTTCTCATGAGAATGGCCAGCTTGTAACATACTATGTATCTTTCTTTTTTATTTGGCTTATTATCCCCCATTTCCCATTAAGAAGTATGCTTTAGCAGAGAGGGGATTTGTGTATTTGCCTCAATGCTACACACTTAGTGTCTAGAACAATGCCCAGCCAGTGCGTGTTAGATCCTCACTAAACATTTGTTGAATGTGTCAATGGAATTCTTCCAGCTACTGGGCGACACGGATCCCAGGAAGTTTGCTTTCCTCTCCATCAGGAGTGTGCAGCAGTGACTCATGTTTACCCATTGGCCATGTGTGTGCTTAGTCACTCAGTTGTGTCTGACTCTTTGTGATCCCCTGGACTGTAGCCCACCAGGCTCCTCTGTCCATGGAATTCTCCAGGCAAGAATACTGGAGTGGGTTGCCATGCCCTTCTCCACTCACTGGCCATGCAGAAGCCTAAAAAACCTAAAGCCCTGTTTCTTAATCCTGGTTGAACATCAGAATCCCAGTTTAACTCAAGTGCCCCAGCCCAACCCGAATCCAGTGCTGGTGATGGTGACTTCAGGAGTGACTTGAAGGGATTCTGGAGAAACGAGGGCCACTCCCTGCAAATCCTGATCAGGTCTGTTTTAGAGTGTCTGGCTGAAAACCCCAGGAAGAGACTGGCTAATGTGTGCTAAAGGAAATCTGCTAGGTGAGTGTGGAAGCAGATGACCAAGAAAGCCTGGAGGCTCTTGCCAGGAAAGGCCACAGGGAGGGAGAGCAACTGACCAGCAGAGCTGACCTCCCTGGCCCCCATGCTCCTCAGCTGTACCTCTGCCCCACCCCGCCACTCAGGTTCCCAGGAGCCCCTGGCTGGGCAAACTCATTGCAGAGATCACCAGGGCCTGTTCTGCAACAGAGAGAGAAAAGAGAAATAGCATCTGCCACATGTATGGTTGTAAATTGTCTAGTGCCACATTTCAGTTCAGTTGCTCAGTCGTGTCCGACTCTTTGTGACCCCATAAACAGCAGCATGCCAGGCCTCCCTGTCCATCACCAACTCCCAGAGTTCACCCAAACTCATGTCCATTGAGTCGGTGATGCCATCCAACCATCTCATCCTCTGTCATCCCCTTCTCCTCCCGCCCTCAATCTTTCCCAGCATCAGGGTCTTTTTAGATGAATCAGCTCTCTGCATCAGGTGGCCAAAGTATTGGAGTTTCAACTTCAACATCAGTCCTTCCAGTGAACAACCAGGCCTGATCTCCTTTAGGATGGATTGGTTGGATCTTCTTGCAGTACAAGGGACTCTCAAGAGTCTTCTCCAACACCACAGTTCAAAAGCATCAATTCTGCGCTCAGCTTTCTTTATAGTCCAACTCTCACATCCATACATGACTACATTTAAAGAAACATAAAAAATTAATTTTAACTATATATTTTATTTAACCTAATATATCCAAATATTGGGGCTTCCCTGGTGCCTCAGCAGTAAAGAATCTGCCTGCAATGCAGGAGATGCCAGAGACACGGGTTCAGTCCCTGGGTCAGGAAGATCCCCTGGAGGAGGGCATGGCAACCCACTCCAGTATTCTTGCCTGGAGAATCCCATGGACAGAAGAGCCTAGTGGGCTCTAGTTCATGGGGTCTCAGGGTCAGACATGACTGAAGTGACTGAGTATACACACACACACACACATCCATATATTATCATTCCAACATGTAATCAATAACAACAAGTACCAGTAAGATATTTTTCACTTTTTCCCCCAAAATCCAAAGTATATTTTACATTTACAATACATCTCAATTTGGAAGCTAATTTTTCAATGCAAATACTTGAACTGTAAAAAGTTAATTGTAGTTTTCATAAAACTTACAGTTGAAAAAATAGATTCATATACTTGAATTGTTTTATGCACATTAAGTTTTTAAAAGCATCAGCTTTTAAAATTAAAAAAAGTTAATTAAAGTGAAATTTAAAAACTAGTTCATCAGATACATTTCAAGTGCTCAGTAGCTACAAATGGCCAGTGGCTATTGTGCTGGCCAGTATGACCATGAGACACTGACCGGCCGCACTACATGCAGGAAAGGCCTCGGGGCATTAAATATGGAGAACAGATGCTGAGCAGCCAAAAGCAACTGTTTACCACTGTGACTAAGGGAAGACAGTATTTTTATATCTTCTATGTTTTGGTCTGATGAAGGAAGGTTAACTCCAGGGCATTTCCTTTATTTAGAAAAGAAAACAAAACAAACTCATAATGAAAAGGAACCGCTAAGTATTTCTAGTTATCAAAGGTCCTGTGGTAAGCCATTCCTAAAGATCATGCGAGGGGAAAATTGGTATCTGTTCAGGGCGGTTAAGGTTTCCAAGTAGGAAAAAAGCTTGGCTCTAATACATAGTAACAGAAGGGTGTAAACTCAGTCTCTAGAGATCACATATTTGATTCGTGAGCCAGAGTCCTCCCTGCTTCATGGGAATTAATAATAATCTTGTCACAGAAATGGAGGCAACACTTTTAATAAAATTCAAAACTGTTATCATCAGTTATTCTCTCCCAACCGATCCTCTACAAATTGTTTATGATGAGGTTTGAGGTTTTTGGCTTCAGGAGAGATGACCCCCAAATGGTCTACTTGTTGCATTTCATTCCGTTTAGTCCATTATAACTTGTATATCTGTCTCCAAGACACTAAAGGAACTTTCTATTACTAAGGGACTAAGCCATGAATGAGGCTGAAGGGATGACCCTCACATCTGGTGTAGATGTTCGGTGCTTCCTTCTCAAACCGCTGACTGCACATGAGTTAGATTTAAATTCTAAATCCATTTGAAACCTTTCTGCAAGAAGTCTCCTGCCAACCCATCAAGACAGCTAGACTAAATCCCAAAGGAGTAAATAATTTAACAGGCAAACCACAACATGTTGTGATCCTCACATATTAAGTTAATGGGGATTTTTTTTGTTCTTTTTAACCTTTCTTTTAGGGTTAGAAATCTCTCAGCTGGAATTCCATCACCTCCACTAGGTGTGTTTGTAGTAATGCTTCCTCAGGTCCACTTGTCTTCACATTCCAGAATGTCTGGTTCTAGGTGAGTGACCCCACCGCTGTGGTTATATGGGTCATTAAGAGCTTTTTTGTACAGTTCTTTTGTGTATTCTTGCCACCTCTTCTTAATCTGCTTCTGGTAGGTTCTTGCCATTTCTGTCCTTTATTGTGCCCCTCTTTGCATGAACTGTTCCCTTGGTATCTCTAATTTTCTTGAAGAGATCTCTAGTCTTTCCCATTCTGTTGCTTTCCTCTATTTCTTTGCATTGATCGCTGAGGAAGGCTTTCTTATCTCTCCTTGCTATTCTTTGGAACTCTGCATTCAGTTGGGTGTATCTTTCTCTTTCTCTTTGCCTTTTGTTTCTCTTCTCAGCTATTTGTAAACCCTCCTCAGACAACCACTTTGCCTTCCTGCATTTCTTTTTTTCTGGGAATGGCTTTTGTCACCGCCTCCTTTAGTCACTGCCTCCTGTACAAGTTACAAACCTCCATCTATAGTTCTTCAGGCACTCTGTCTACCAGATCTAGCCCCTTGAATCTATTCATCACCTCTGTATAATCATATACATCACCTCACTGTATAATCATAAGGGATTTGATTTAGGTCATACCTGAGTGGCCTAGTGGTTTTCCCTACTTTCTTCAATTTGAGCTTGAATTTTGCAATAAGGAGCTGATGATCTGAGCCACAGTCAGCTCCTGGTCTTATTTTTGCTGACTGTATAGAGCTTCTCCATCTTCAGCTGCAAAGAATACAATCAATCTGATTTTGGAATTGACCATCTGGTGATGTCCATGTGTAAAGTCGTCTCTTGTTTTGTTGGAAGAGGGTGTTTGCTGTGAATAGTGCGTTCTCTTGGCAAAACTCTGTTAGTCTTTGCCCTGCTTCATTTTCTACTCCAAAGCCAAACTTGGCTGTTACTCCAGGTATCTCTTAACTTCCTACTTTTGCATTCCAGTCCCCTATGAAGAAAAGGACATCTTTTTCTGGTCTTAGTTCTAGGAGGTCTTGTAGGTCTTCATAGCATCGTTCAACTTCAGCTTCTTCAGCATTATGGTTGGGGCATAGACTCAGATTACTGTGATATTGAAAGGTTTGCTTTGGAAATGAATGGACATCATTCTGTTGTTTTTGATACTGCACCCAAGTGCTGCATGTCAGACTCTTCTACTGACTATGAGGGCTACTCCTTTCCTTCTAAAGGATTCTTTCCCACAGTATAATGGCCATCTGAATTAAACTCACCCATTGCCATCCATTTTAGTTCACTGATTCCCAAAATGTCGATCGATACTCACTCTTGCCATCTCCTGTTTGACCGCATCCAATTTACCTTGACTCATGGACCTAAAATTCCTGGTTCCTATGTAGTATTGTTCTTTACAGCATGGGACTTTACTTTCACCACCAGACACATCCACAACTGGGCATAATTTCCACTTTGGTTCTGCCTATTCATTCTTTCTGGAGCTATTTCTCTGCTCTTCCCCAGTAGCATATTGGACACCTACCAACCTGGGGGCTCATTTTTCATTGTCATATCTTTTTGCCTTTTCATATTGTCCATGGGGTTCTCAAGGCAAGAATACTAAAGTAGTTTGCCATTCCCTTCTCCAATGGACCACATTGGTCAGGCCCTGACTAGCAGGGACCTGCCCTTGAGTAGCTCCACATAGCTGGAAGACATGCTCAGCACCCTGGTTATCCCACTGCTGATCCTTGTTGAGTGTGTAAACCTTCACTGGCCAATGGATATTGGCTGTTGGATGCAGTACTGGAGAAGACTCCTGAGAGTCCCTTGGGCAGAAAGGAAATCAAATCAATCAATCCTAAAGGAAATCAACCCTGAATATACTTTGGAAGGACTGATGCTGAAGCTCCAATACTTTGACAACCTGATGGGAAGAGCCAACTCATTGGAAAAAGACCCGATGCTGGGAAGGATTGAGGGCAAGAGAAGAAGGGGGTGACAGAGGATGAGAAGGTTGGATGGTATCACTGACTCAGTGCACATGAGTTTGAGCAAACTCCAGGAGATTGTGAAGGACGCGGTAGCCTGATGTGCTGCAGTTCATGGGGTCATAAAGAGTCAGACATGACTGAGTGACTGAACAACAGCAACAAACTTTCTTTTGCAGACAAAGTTTGAAAAGCCATCCAGAAGAACAGAGGCAGAAGCCACCAGTTACAGAAGCTTTACCATTTTTCTCCAAGTACAGCACAAATGCTGAGGGACTTAAAATAGTTTCTTCCTATTCAGTGTTATTGCCTCATGATTCCTCAAAGTATTAAATCATAAAGACTTTGTATTTATAAAGAGATGAAGCAAGATGACCCTAGACCAACTGGAATTGACAGAACACCAGATTAACTTTAGAGCTGAGGAGGAAAAGACCTCAGTCCCAAGCAATTCACCCAGTCCATCTGAGTGCCCACGGGGACACACTTGCCCACAGACCTGGGTTTTCCTGGCCTTCAGGAGGTCTTTCAGCCAGTTGACAACTCCCTTAACCTGAAACCCCCACCCATTTTTACTAGAAAGTACCAGGTTTTCATCAATCACATGACCTTGAGAAAATAAACTGGTACTTACATGGAAAATATTTTTCAAATTTCTAAGATCCCATTTCCACTGCAGAAAGTTGAGCATTGTGAACAAGATGAGTCTGAAGCAACTTCAGCTGAAGGATCTAGAAGCAGGAAGCAAAAGAGGATCAGAGATGGGATTTCTCCCCACTTTGGGCCTCCAGCCCCAACTCCAAACCTCAGGGGGTCTGAGCAGCTGGCATTGTTGAAAATACCTAGAAGTCAGAGGAGACTGTCCTGGAACAGCAATCTGTAATTTTGTGAACAGCCCATGCTGTTTACAGCACTGAGCAGCACTGGCTCAGGCACAGCCCAGGCTT
Source organism: Bos mutus (assembly GCF_027580195.1). NCBI lineage: Eukaryota > Metazoa > Chordata > Mammalia > Artiodactyla > Bovidae > Bos > Bos mutus. The sequence continues at coordinate 135,833,367 of NC_091617.1, forward strand.
CTATTAATGCCAGTTGGTAAAACTTTGCCATTAACTATCAATTGCATAATGTTTTGGGGTTTTTTTGCGATTTTTATTGAGAAAAACTGATTTATACAAGCACGGTTCAATTCATTCACCAAATACTTAGTGAATTCCTACTATGTTCTAAGTATAATACTAAATTCTGGGGGATCTAAAGTGGATAAGACAGACATGATCCCTGAACGCACAAAACTTAACTTCCTGTGGGAAGATGGTCAGGTAAATACAAGGCTTTCATTAACAAAGTCCACGATATCAGGGGGGTCATGGGAGGCTCCCAGACCTGAAGAGCAGTGCTATGAAAAGAACAGTGCTATAAGAAGGTTTGGAGGAAAAGGTTGGCGAATTCTAGAAACTGAGCAGTTCACTATTTGGGGGATGATACAGAGATAGCAGGAGAGATGATGCCAGAGAAAGAAGGGGCTGGAACATGAAGGGCCCTGTGGCCAAAGACAAGCCGCTGGACTTGGTCCTGAGAGCAGCAAGGAGTCAAGGAAGTGAACGTGGGATTAAAAAGGTCGTATCTGGTTTTGGAACTATTGCTCCATGAAATATGGATTAGACTCAGACCATGTTAGAAGTCAGACACCAAGTAGGATCCTATGTGCTGAACTAAGGCAACATGTTGGAAGGCTTTGCAGTGGGGAGACAGACTGGAGATGGACGCTGGACATATTTAAGCTGTAGAAGAAATAAAATGTAGTTAATTAAAAGTGATGTTGTAAGAGAGGCTGAAATCAAGGATGATGCTCATGGTGTGGCATGGCAATTGGCCAGGAATAGAAGGTTAACTCTTTTATTTAATGGATTTTGTTTTAGTTTTCACTTTACACCTTTGATGTGGCTGAGATATACATGCATGTAAGTAAATGAGGTGGGGCCACTCTGTGGATCTTTTCTTATGCAGGGTGGGACTATATGAAGGTAGCCAGTTGCCTCAATAATCCATTTCTCCTCTCTCACCCACATGCACACACATGCCTAGGGGAAAGGGCATCTTTATCACATGCTATTTATCATGTACTTGGACTGATAGTTTGTTTGCTTCTGTTGACGTTTTATGTTTACAGTGCCTATGCCAAGTTTCAATTTTCTGTAGCTTTTTAATGTATTTTAAAAACTGGTTGAACACAAAGATAAACTCAAAATAGGTTAAAGACCTAAATGCAAGACCAGAAACTATAAAACTCTTAGAGGAAAACATAGGCAGAACATGTGTTGACATAAAGCAAGATCGTCTGTGACCCACCTCCTAGAGTAATGGAAATAAAAACAAAAGTAAACAAGTGGGACCTGATTAAACTTAAAAGCTTTTGCACAGCAAAGGAAACTATAAGCAAGGTGAAAAGACAACCCTCAGAATGGGAGACAATAATAGCAAATGAAACAACGGACAAAGGATTAATTTCCAAAATATATAAGCGGACCATACAATTCAATACTAGAAAAACAAACAACCCAATCAAAAAGTGGGAAAAAGACCTAAACAGACATTTCTTCAAAGAAGACATACAGATGGCTAACAAACATATGAAAAGATGCTCAACATCGCTCATTATTAGAGAAATGCAAATCAAAACTACAATGAGATATTACCGCACACCAGTCAGAATGGCCATCATCAAAAAGTCCACAAACAGTAAATGATGGAGAGGGTGTGCAGAAAAGGGAACATTCTTGCACTGTTGGTGGGAATGTAAATTGATACAGCCACTATGGAAGACAGTATGGAGATTCCTTAAAACACTAGGTATAAAACCAGCATATGACCCAGCAATCCCACTCCTAGGCATATACCCTGAGGAAACCAAAATTGAAAGAGACACCTTCATCCCATTGTTCGTTACAGCACTATTTACAATAGCTAGAACATGGAAGCAACCTAGATATCCATCGACAGATGAATGAATAATGAAGTTGTGGTACATATACACAATGGAATATTACTCAGCCATAAAAGGGAACACATTTGAGGCAGTTCTAATGAGGTAGATGAACCTAGAATCTATTATAAAAAGTGAAGTGAATCAGAAAGAGAAAGATAAATATCGTATTCTAACGCATATATACACAATCTAGAAAAATGGTACTGAAGAATTTATTTACAGGGTGGCAATGGAGAAACAGACATAGAGAATAGACTTATGGACATGGGGAGACGGAAGGAGAGGGTGAGATGAATGGAAATAGTAACACGGAAACTTACATTACCATATGTAAAATAGATAGCCAACGGGAATTTACTGTATGGTTCAGGAAACTCACACAGGGGCTCTGTATCTACCTAGAAGGGTGGGATGGGGAGGGAGATGGGAGGGAGGTTCAAAAGGGAGGGGATATATGTATACCTATGGCTGACTCATGGTGAGGTTTGACAGAAAACAGCAAAATTCTGTAAAGCAGTTTTTCTTCAATAAAAATAAATAAATTAAAAAATTGGTTGACTAATTCATTATCCAGTTTCTTTCTAATATTTCTGTTATATTCTTATACAAATAAGCCATAAAATCATTTTGTTGGGGTTTTGATTGAGATTGTGTACTTTAGGGACAACTTATATCTCTACAATATTTAATCATCCTATCCAGGAATAAGACATGGCTGTCCATTCAAGAATTCATCCATGTTGCTCAGTAGAGGGCTAGTCATCATAGAAAACTTGCACATTCCATATTAAAGTTATTCCTAAATGTTTTCTTCCTTTTGTTGTGGATAATATTTTGTCTATTGAGTTTGTATGCACAAAAGCTGTTTTACCTTTTTAAAAAAAAATGAAGTATAGTTGATTTACAATGTTGCATTAGTTTCTGCTACAGCAAATTTATTATTTATACATATATATATATATATTCTTTTTCATATTCTTTCCCAATATAGTTCATTATAAGACACTGAATATAGTTCCCTGTGTTATACAGTAGATCCTTGTGGATTATCTATTTTACAGATAGCAGTATGTATATGTTAACCCAAAATTCCTAATTTATTCCTCCCAGGCCCTTTCCCCTTCAGTAACCATGTTTGTTTCTTGTGTCTGTGAATCTGTTTCTGTTTTGTAAATAAGTTCATTTATATCATATTTTAGATTCCATGTATAAGTGATAGCATATGATACTTGTCTTTCTCTGACTTACTTCACTTAGTGTGATAACCTCTAGGTCCAACCATGTTGCTGCAAATGTTATCATTTCATTCTTTTATATGGCTGAGTAGTATTCCATTTGATACATGTGCCACCTCTTCTTTATCTATTCATCTGTTGATGGACGTTTGTACACTTTTTAAAGACTCCACATGTAAGTGATATCATATTTGTCTTTCTCTGACTTACTTCACTCAGTATGACAATCTCTGTATCCATCTATGTTGCTGCAAATGGCATGATTTCATTTTTAACAGCTGTGTAATATGCCAAAGCCTTTGACTGTGTGGATCACAATCAACTGTGGAAAATTCTGAAAGAGATGGGAATACCAGACCACCTGACTTGCCTCTTGAGAAACCTATATGCAGGTCAGGAAGCAACAGTTAGAACTGGACATGGAACAACAGACTGGTTCCAAATAGGAAAAGGAGTACATCAAGGCTGTATATTGTCACCCTGCTTATTTAACTTCTATGCAGAGTACATCATGGGAAATGCTGGGCTGGAAGAAGCACAAGCTGGAATCAAGATTGCCGGGAGTAATATCAATAACCTCAGATATGCAGATGACACCACCCTTATGGCAGAAAGTGAAGAGGAACTAAAGAACCTCTTGACAAAAGTGAAAAAGGAGAGGGAAAAAGCTGGCTTAAAACTAAACAATCAAAAAACTGAGATGATGGCATCTGGTCCCATCACTTCATGGGAAATAGATGGGGAAACAGTGTCAGACTTTATTTTTCTGGGCTCCAAAATCACTGCAGATGGTGACTGCAGCCATGAAATTAAAAGACGCTTACTCCTTGGAAGGAAAGTTATGACCAACCTAGATAGCATATTGAAAAGCAGAGACATTACTTTGCCAACAAAGGTCCATCTAGTCAAGGCTATGGTTTTCCCAGTGGTCATAAATGGATGTGAGAGTTGGACTGTGAAGAAAGCTGAGTGCTGAAGAATTGATGCTTTTGAACTGTGGTGTTGGAGAAGACTCTTGAGAGTCCCTTGGACTGTAAGGAGATCCAACCAGTCCATCCTAAAGATCAGTCCTGGGTGTTCTTTGGAAGGAATGATGCTAAAGCTGAAACTCCAGTACTTTGGCCACCTCATGCGAAGAGTTGACTCATTGGAAACGACTCTGATGCTGGGAGGGATTGGGGGCAGGAGGAAAAGGGGACGACAGAGGATAAGATGGCTGGATGGCATCACCGATTCGATGGATGTGAGTTTGAGTGAAGTCTGGGAGATGGTGATGGACAGGGAGGCCTGGCATGCTGTGATTCATGGGGCTGCAAAAGTTGGACATGACTGAGTGACTGAACTGAACTGAATATTCCACTGTATATACATACCACATCTTCTTTATCCATTTCTCTGTTGATGAATATTTAGGATATTTATGTCTTGACTATTTTAAACAGTGCTGCTATGAACATTGGGGTGCATGTATCTTTCCAAGCTAGTTTTCTCTGGATATATGCATGCCCAGGAGTGGGATTGCTGGATCATATAGTAGTTCCATTTTTTTTTTAAAGAATCTTCATACTGTTCTCCATAGTGGCTGCACCAATTTACATTCCCACCAACAGTGTAGGAGGGTTCCCTTTTCTCTACACATTGTCCAGCATTTACTGTTTATAGACTTTTTGATGAACAGTGTGAGGTGGTACCTCACTGTGGTTTTGATTTGCATTTCTCTAGTAATTAGAAATGTGGAGCATCTTTTCAAGTGTCTATTTGTCATCAAGATTCCTTCTTTGGAGAAGTATCTATTTAGGCTTTCTGCTAATTTTTTGATTCTGTTGTTTCTTTGATATTGAGTTGTATGAACTGTTTGTATATTTTGCAGATTAATTCCTTGTCAGTTGCATCATTTGCAAATATTTTCTCCCAGTCTATAAGTTTTTGTTTTGTTTTGTTTTTCTTATGGTTTCCTTTGTTGTGTAACAGCTTATAATTTTGTTTTGTTTATTTTTGCTTTTATTTCTATTGCCTTAGGAGACTGACCTAGTTATGTCAGAGAATGTTTTGCCTATGTTCTCTTCTAGGAGTTTTATGGTGTCATGTCTTATATTTAATTCTTTAAGATATTTTGAATTCATTTTTTGGTATGATGTAAAACTTCATTCAAACTTCACTAATTTACATGATGCCGTCCTACTTTCTCAATACCACTTGCCAAAGAGGTTGTCATTTTTGTCCATTGTATATTCTTGCCTCCTGTATCAAAGATTAATTGACTGGACTCTCCAGCCTGCTCCATTGATCCATATGTCTGTTTTGGTGCCAATACCACATTGTTTTGATTACTGCAGCTTTGCTATATTATCTGAAGTCTGGGAGTGTTTTGCCTTCAGCTTTGCTCTTTTTCTTTAGGATTCTTTTGTCAATTCTGGGTCATTTGTGGTTCCATATAAATGTGGGGCTTCTTTGCTGTAGTTCTTTGAAAAACCTCCTAGGTAATTTGATAGGGATCACATTAAATCTGTAGATTGCTTTGGTAACAATTAATTTTAACAATATTAATTTTTCCAATCTAAGTGCATGAGATACATTTCTATGCTTTCCATAAAAAAGTTTCTTTTTAGAAGTTTTTGTTTTACTGATTTTTAGTTTCTCCTTAATATGTATTGACTTTTTAAATTTAACGTGTTTTTTTTTTTTTATAAAAAATGTACATGTCTGAATTCAACAGATCAAAGCTAGTTATAAAAAACATCAGGGTTCATCCTCCCACCCTTTCAACATGCTAACTTCCCATTCCCACAGGCAAACTTGTAAAACTTATAAGCTAATTGTTAAGTGTGACTACCTACTTCTAAATATCCAAGTATGCTGCTACTCATCTCCCAGGTTTTACTTTGAAAAAATTTCAAACCTTCAGAAAAATTTCAGAGAGTAAAATGAACACCCGTATATTCTCATCTAGATTCACATTTCTTTCTCTCTCTGTCCTCTTCTCTCTTTCTTTCTCTCTGTGGTATTTCACAATTAGTTGCAGACATCATGTCATCCCTAATACAATGACCACACCTGGGGAATTTGACTTGGAAAATATTACTATTCAAATGCATGCTCAGCTGCTCAGTCGTGTCCAACTCTTTGTAAGCCTATGGACTATAGCCCACCAGGCTCTTGTCTATGGGACTTTCCATGCAAGAATACCTGAGTAGGTCATTTCCTCCTCCAGGGCATCTTCCCAACCCAGGGATCAAACCTAAGTCTCCTGCATTGGCAAGTAGATTCTTCACCACTGAGCCACCTGAGAATCCACTTATATTGCTACTCCTTGATTTTCTTTTTCTAGTTTTAGCTACTAACTGGACATGGAACAACAGACTGGTTCCAAATAGGAAAAGGAGTTTGTCAAGGCTGTATATTGTCACCCTGTTTATTTAACTTATATGCAGAGTACATCATGAGAAACGCTGGACTGGAAGAAACACAAGCTGGAATCAAGATTGCCGAGAGAAATATCAATAACCTCAGATATGGAGATAAAACCACCCTTATGGCAGAAAGTGATGAAGAACTAAAAAGCCTCTTGATGAAAGTGAAAGTGGAGAGTGAAAAAGTTGGCTTAAAGCTCAACATTCAGAAAACGAAGATCATGGCATCCGGTCCCATCACTTCATGGGAAATAGATGGGGAAACAGTGGAAACAGTGTCTGACTTTATTTTTCTGGGCTCCAGAATCACTACAGATGGTGACTGCAGCCATGAAATTAAAAGACGCTTACTCCTTGGAAGGAAAGTTATGACCAACCTAGATAGCATACTGAAAAGCAGAGACATTACTTTGCCAACAAAGGTCCATCTAGTCAAGGCTATGGTTTTCCCAGTGGTCATGTATGGATGTGAGAGTTGGACTGTGAAGAAGGCTAAGCGCCGAAGAATTGATGCTTTTAAACTGTGGTGTTGGAGAAGACTCTTGAGAGTCCCTTGGACTGTAAGATCAACCAGTCCATTCTGAAGGAGATCAGCCCTGGGATCTCTTTGGAAGGAATGATGCTAAAGCTGAAACTCCAGTACTTTGGCCACCTCATGCAAAGAGTTGACTCACTGGAAAAGACTCTGATGCTGGGAGGGATTGGGGCAAGAGGAGAAGGGGACGACAGAGGATGAGATGGCTGGATGGCATCACCGACTCGATGGACGTGAGTCTGGGTGAACTCCGGGAGTTGGTGATGGACAGGGAGGCCTGGCGTGCTGTGATTCATGGAGTCACAAAGAGTCGGACAAGACTGAGTGACTAATCTGATCTGAAAGTGGTCATTCACCTTCTCCCCCCACCAAACTTACATTCCCTCACATGTATCCTTCCTGTTTTTCCATTCTCCCAATATAATCATATTGGCATTATAATTAAGTACCACTCAGAATCTAATGGGTCATATGTACAATGGTTATTTTTCTGTCTGACTCTCCTATATTCCTCAGATACATCAACCTCCTTCCTCTATGTTCAAACACACAGGTTGTCTATCAGTTTCATCTTCCTGAAGAATCTGTTCCCCAAGCCTCTGACCTGCTTTGGCCTGGTCCAGTCTGGTCATGCTCTAAGTCTGCTACAAACTGTTACCTTACTTTGGGATCTCTTTTCACCACCATTTGGAGAACTCCTGCTTCCTTTCTTGGTTATTCTACTTTGGTAGAAAACATCCTTCAGGAGCTTCTTACAAAACATTCATGGGAGGTAAATCTGAGACCTTGTTTATTTGGAAATGTCTTAATTTACACCCCCCACCCCCACCCCCTGCCACATATACACACACACACACTTAACTGGTAGTGTGGCTGGATCTAAAATCCTCAGCTGGGACATCATTTTCCCCTAGCTTTTGAAGGCATCACCTCCTTGTCTTGTAACATTCAGTGTTATCGAGAAATCCAGTGTTACCCTGATTCTTGTTCCTGTCTGAGACATGTTCTCCCCTTCTCCTGCCACACCCTGAAAGCTTATAGAAACTTCCTGTTTCCATGTTGTAAGATTTCACAATGACATGAACGTGTCAGGGTTTATTTTCATCCATTGGGCTGGGCACTGGGAAATCTGACTTTCTGATTATGTTTTCTGCTCATCTTAGCCCACGCTGCTGTAACAAAACAATATATACTGGGTGACTTACACATACTTTATTTCTCACAGTTATGGAAGGTGGAAGTCCAAAATCAAGGCACGAGCAGATTGAGCATCTGCTGAGGGCTGTTTCTGGTTTTCAAATGCTGCTTTCTCATATGTTCTCATATGGCAGAAAAATCTCAAAAGAGGTCTCTAGGGTCCCTTTAATACGGTGCTAATCCCATTCATGAGAATTCCACTCCAATTCCATCATCTTGAAGCTTAGAATTTCAACATATGAATCAGGTTGGGATGCACAAATTCAGTCCATAATATCTCCCTTAAAAAAGTAGTATCTCTTTCAGGATCTAGAATTTTTGGATAATGAGCCTCCTAGACTGGGCCTCTTGTTTAACTTTCATCTCCTGTTTTTCCATCTTTATCTTTTTACTCTGCTTCTTAAGGAAATTTCCTCAACTTTATCTCTCAGTGTCTTCAATTGTTTTTCATTTCTGCTATTTTAATTTTTTCTTAATCTGTAACACCTGGTTTTAATTCTCTGAAAAAGTATTTTTTTGAAGTGGCGTTCTGTTGTTCTGTGGATGCAATGTTTATCTCTGAGGTTATTAACCAACAATAGCTTTCTTCTCCCATGTTTCCTTCTTCCTTCTTCGTCCATTTTCTCCAAACTGCCTTTTTTCTTTCCAGTTTTGGCCTCTTCCATGCTTCTACTCTCCTGCCTGGAGGTGTACATGTGTCGGTATTCAATGTAATGAGGTCTGACTTCAAAGGTTTTCCACCACACCGAGCTACTCTAGGACACTCTGTCACATGAAGAGTGTGGTATCATCCAGCTCTGTAGCAAATGATGGTTTTTTGCTCTCAAGAGGTCCATAAATACTCTGAACTCACCTTACTTATTTTAGGGCTAATGAGATAATCTGCCCACCTCTTGCATTTAAAGTCAGAGGATATTATCTACTTCCTGTCTTGGAATGCTGGGACACTAGGGAAGTGTATACTAGGGGCTGTTTGGAGTCCTGTAAAATATTAGTGTGAGGGTAGGGCCTGAGTTTAAATTTCTAAATTTATGCACAACCAAATATTTGTAGAATTACTTCCATATGACCTTTATTTGAAGATAAATGACTCATTTCTTCACTGACTCAAGCTTCATAAACTTTTCCCTGAAACAGAGGTTAAGAACATAGAGTTCCTTTTCTGCTCACAGATACTGCCACATTTGATGGTGCCAGGGAAATGAGGAGAATATTCCTCACAGACATAGGATTTATGTATATAATCACTGAAAAGTAACTGAAAAGTGTCAAAAATTTACACAGAGTAACCAGATAATCATATTATAGAAGCCATACACTTTTTCAATGTTAAAAAATAGAAGCATAAACATGAATTCTTTTTTGTATATATAACTGAAACTTTCCATTAACATTTTTGGGCCTCTATCAGCTCTTATGTCATTTCCCTAAGTTCAGGCTTTGTAAAAATGGTGGAAATGTAGACATCTTTTGTAAGCCAGATGGAAAAACAAACTTTTTAAAATAGTCATCCTACTTCCTGAATGTGTGGAGCCCTGGAGCCCACAATAACCTGGTCCCACTGTTTACTCCCTAAATTTGAAAATTATGGAGAGTCTAGACATGAAGTTCTTTCCTCTAAATGCCAGATGACATATTAGACAACATATGCAGTAAGCATTAGCAAGAGGAAAGCGCGGGTGAGGAGGAGAGTCCTGGATGTTCCCAGTGGAGGAGTCTGATTCATGAAAAAAAGCCCAGTTATTTGTTAGAAACAGGATTAGAATTCTTAGAAGTGATTTAGCACTGGGGTTAGAGAGGGACCGACTTTTCTGGTATATTTAAAAATATGTACCTTCATACATCTTTGCATAGATGGCTTATATTATCTTTTGGGTGCTCAGTTGCATCTGACTCTTGGCAACTCCATGGACTGTAGCACACCAAGCTCATCTGTCCATGGGATTTTACAGTTGAGAATACTGGAGTGGGTTGCCACTTTTTCATCCAGGGAATCTTCCCAACCCAGGGATCAAACCCATGTCTCTTGTGTCTCCTGAACTGGCAGGTGGATTCTTTACCACTAGCACCATCTGGGAAGCTCTATATCTTTTATGAGACACTTATTAACTGAAAGTATTAAATATTAAATGAAATATTAATTGACCAGATCAACCTAGGCATTTTAGAGAAGAAATCGATGACCAGCATCAGACTCCGCCTGGTAAGCCAGTGTTTTCTCTTCTCACACCATCTCACTGTCTAGGAGGCTAGCACCATCAAGGAGGTGTTAGTGTTTACATCTATTATCTCGGATCTACAGAAGAGAGACCAGTGTTACTGATCTCCATTTAAAGATGAGCAGTCACTAGGTGAGGGCTAGAATCACTGCCTGGATGGCCCCAAGTCCAGGACCTATGCTGATTCCAAGATAACTTGCTGCCTCTCTTGCTATCAATTAAAGATTGGGTGACACAAAACCACACTGAGACACAGAATTCAAGACCTAGGTCCGAGGGCATCCAGTAGTGATTCTGATATAACCTGGATACTCAAATTTTAACACATATTTAAGAAAACCAACAAAACAGGGAACACACACTTGGTCCCCGGGGCCACCAGTTACCTCCTTATAACCCAATGTCCATTCCAAATTCTAGTGTGTGCTGCAGACCAGCCTTAGCAGTTTGCCTTCCCAACTTCATGACAGGCTGTCAGTTCTTACAAAGGTACTTAAACTGAATCTATACCAAGTGCAATCAATGCTCAGGTGGCTCTTATTCTGATAAGCTCTTGTCCTGCTAATCTATGAGCAAACTCTCCTTTCTGCTACTGCTCCTCCAGTCAGCACCAGTACATCAGTCAGCTCAGACTGCCATAATAAAATACCACGCTGGGTGGCTTAAACAACAGACATTTATTTCTCACAGTTCTAGAGGCTGGGAAGTCTGAGATCAAGGTTCTGGCAAGGTAGGTTTCATCTGAGGCCTTGATGAAAGGCCTCTTCTTGGCTTATAAGCAGCCACCACCTCACTGTATGAGCACATGACTATTTTATTTGCACACAGGGAGAGAGAGCAAGCTCTCTGGTGTCTCTGCTTATTAATCCCATCATGAGGGCTACACCCTCATGACCGCATCTAACCCTAATCACTTGCTGAAGACTACTTCCAAATACACTGGGGCTTTGGGATTCAACATGAGTTTGTAGGGGTGAGGAACAAACATTCAGTTCATAACAATGGCTTCTCAGAAGTCTTCTTCCCTCTCTTCATAAAAGCAGCCTGAGTACACCTGATGGTAAAACTACCCCATACTGTAACAGGAGTTCAGTCCCTTAAAAATACAAATGATTTAACAATTAAGTCATTAGACAGAAAGCACATTCATCCAACTCCTTGTAACCACTATTTTTGATCTCATTTTAAGGGAACTGAAACTCGTGTCAAATCTAATCTACATGTCCCATTTGGTTTTAAAAACTTTGAATGGGTTGCCCAGATTTTAAAGTCCAACTTCACAATGAAATCAGGATTTGATTCAGCACCCTGTGACTGCTCTGCCCTCAGGTGGGCTCAGTGGAGCCGAGCAGAGGCTGCTCCCTGATCAGCACGACTGCCATCCCTCTGTATCCATCCACTGGACCTTTGCAGGTCAAGGTTTTTCTGGTCTTTTCATATAGAAATGCAAACGAGGCTGGTTGCTGTTGTCCAGGCAGCCCTGCCTGCTAGATGTCAGTTTCCCAGGGAATTCAGGATTCTCTAGCTTTTTCTAATCCACGGACTCCAAACTGAATTCTACATTTACAACGAGACTCATTTGACTGCGTAAACAGTCTGTGTTTTAGTTTTAGGACAGAACTCTTCGTTCAACTTGGTTGTCAGGCATGCTTCTCAATTTGGAAGTGAATTTAAGTCATTCTTGCTTCTTGGACCTTATCTACTGGTAAACAGGCAGCAGACCAAGGGAAAAGATGTTTCAGTTTGTAGGAAACAGATGGCCTTGCTGACCAAAGATTATGGCATCTCTGATTCTTCAGCCAAGATAATGACTTTTTAGTTGGCAATTATATAGCAACATAACTACTTAAAAAAAAAAATTACAAATCCCTTTAGGTTGATCTAAAGGTCCTTGAGATTTGTTTTACCCTCTTCCTGATCCCAAGAATGAAAACAATAAGAACTGCTATTGAAACAGCAGCTCAACATTATCACTTGGGTCAGGCCTCACATTTACCAACCTTTTCTCACAGCAGTATTTAATCCTCACAACAGCCCTGGGAAGGATGGGTTAAGGATGATCAGCATTATTTTATAGATAAGGGAATAAGCCCAAGGAAGTCTTTGCATTCATTGCTTACAGCCCTCTGGCCACTAAAAGGAAAGTTTATATCATATAGGAGGGGGCTTCTGAGGTGGCGCTCACTAGTGGTAAAGAATCCGCCTGCCAGTGCAGCAGATATAACAGACACGGGTTCAATCCCTGGGTCAGGAAGATGACCTGGAGGAGGGCATGGGCACCCACTCTAGTGTTCTTGCCTGGGAAATCCAACGGTGGGCTACAGTCCACGGGGTCACAAAAGTCAGACATGACTGAAGCAACTTAACACACATGCATTCCTAAAAACTCAAGCAGGAAGTTAAATTCCTCGTCAATGGGATGCCAGAAACAGACTGAGGTTATCTGTAATATTTTCTGCAAATTGCTCTTCCCCAAATCCTAATAAAGTTTAGGCATTTAGATACATTTAATCACATAATGGGCAACTTATGCATCAGGAAAGGGACTGTAGAATTTCCTGGCTGAAAAGGATTCTTGAGCTGACCATCTAGTGACAATCCTCATTCAGGCTTACAGGTGACATCCAGGAGTGGTCTTCTGCCCATTTCAGTGTTCGTCCCCTGCACAGCTCCTGAGATGGGCTGTGTGTTATTAGTGTCCTTCAGTTTTGCCAGCTCTCACCACCCTCCCCCTCAACAAACACACCAAACTGATCACAGCCTATTGTATTTAAAAGCACAGCTCTCATTTGTGAATCACACTGAGGCCTGCTGTGATGCTATTGCCTCAGCTTGGCACTCAGCACAGGGCTCAAGTGGCTCCTCCCTGGATCTCAGGTTACATTCTCTTTGGATCCCTATATGCCACCCACACCATAATATCCTACCCCTCCAGATGTTCTATACTTACTTTCCTGTTACCTGGCTCATGCTGTCTTACTTTTTCTTCTCAGGGCAAATCTCCCCATGCATAAACCTCAGATAAAACCTCCACCCACAGAGAGAATAGAGGACAAGGCTGAATTGCATCAGGAGTCTGATCAGCAATTTCCAACTGTGGGAAAATCAACAAGCTAGATGGTCCTGGGGACTTCAACAGACAAGTGATGGGGAAAAGGGATGGAAGGGTAGCCAGATTAACAGACTCAAAGAAATTTAAAAAAGAAAAATAGCAAGACCACTCTGGTGTCCAGGGATGTACACGTCGGCTATGAACTAATGAACACAAGGAAGTGTCAGACAAGAGGTCACTTTTGGAGGGAGGGGAGATGATTCTGATGGGGGAACATGATGGGGCTACTGGAAAGGCTGGCAAAGTTCTTCACCTGGCTGGGAGGTCAAAGGTGATTTGCCTTATAATAATTCATTAAACTAATTTTTTCAGTAAGACTTTCTGTACCTGTTTAAGTTTACAATAAAAATGTTTAAAAATGGGGACTTCCCTGGTGGTTTTCACACTCCCAATATAAGGGGCCTGGGTTTGATTCCGGGATGGGGAACTAAGATCCCACATACCTCACAGTACAGCCAAAAAAACCCAAAACAAAACAGTTTAAAAATGAAAAACAAGCAACTTACTCTTCCTAGTCACATATACCTATTTGATATTATGGTTACCTCCAGACAGTGGCTCAGAATAGTGTCAAGTAAAAGTACGTTTTGATTTCCTACTCTGTTACTAATAATGTGACTTTCAGTAAATTTGCCTCTGAGCAGTGTTGCCTCTCTGAGCTTCTTGTTCTTCACCTGGAAAATGGGAATTATATCAGCAATATGGCTAATATCAAATGAGACTTGCTCTGAGGATTAAATGAAGTTATGCATGTACAACACTTTATAAAATGTTTGGTATAATGCTTAATAAAGATGAGCTGTTATTGATATTCAAACATCAACAACTACATATTTATTTAAATTGACTTTTAAATATTATAATTATCCCACAATATCCATGTTCCTTTAGTATTTAAAGGAAATATATTGTGTTCAATTATGCTCTCTTAAAACACCTACTCAAAACCAGCTGTTAGAATATCTCTCAATGAACATATTTTTATGACAAACTATTGCCTTTTAGAAACAAATCCTAATTATATGTTAAAATATTTACATGGGTGCATTACTCCATAATCTTTAAATCAATAAATCTGATGTACAATTTTCAATCAGTAAGTTATGATAGGAATTAAGTGTCTACTCCAGCTCTTCTTGCACACCAACTCTGTAATAAACTTGGTTCTTATATGTATTTTACATGTTTATATTTTCTTTGTAGTTTGTGATCACCTAAGATGACCTGAATGCTGAAATCTTTATTTGAAACCTCCTCTCCCTCTTTAAATCTCTCCTCTTAAAAATATTGTAATTAATGTGTCACACAAATTAAACTATTTATTAACAGCTTGACCCCTCCTTGAATACTGTGTGAAAAATAAATGAGATGCTGTGCCTGGAAATATAAATGTGCTGAAATATTAATGAAGGGATTTAGGAATGATCAGGTATGTCAATGTAGCTATCTGTATGATATATTGGAAATGTGAGGCAAAGTTTGTGTTTACTACCACTACTAAATCTATCTTAGAAATAAAAATGTAAGGTCTTTAAAGGGAAAAATTAAACTAGAATGGATATCTTTAACAAAGCAGTCAATTCCCTTTATTTTTAAAATTTTATGTACACATATGAATGATCTGTATAATGTACATTCAATATAGAAAGCTTTATATATTTGATAATGTATAGAACATTTCACAATTACACTAATCTCTTACATAACATCTTGACATCTGTTTTTAAATTTTTTTGCACAAGCTCCTTTTTCATTCAATTTGGTAAAGCCAGTTATATATATCAACGAGTACTGTGAGCTCTCAGGAGGTTAAATGATTGAGGAGAGGGTACCAGTGAACAGGTGCAAGGACAGAACCTAAAAGTGTTCAACGATGGGCGAACAGCCAGGCAGACTTGAGGCAGGAGAGGGGGATGCCCTTCTGGGGGCTCAGTGACTTTGATTTCCCAACCTCTGTAGACTGCAGTTCAACCCACAGTCACACTAATTCGAAAAAACATTATAAAAACTAGGAAGAAAGCTTTGTCTTTTTGATTCACAGTCTTGTAAACAGATATAAAGGAACAAAATGTGCTTACATACATCAAGAAAAAAAATTCTTGTGTACCCACTTAGGTTGATCCACAGAGTGCTTTCTTACAACGTGATACAATTAGAATCACTGACTTTTTTCCTAAATAAAAATATATTTATAGAAAAAGGAATAACACTGTCATGAATCCAGGAGAAAGGCAGTTAAGAGTTTTCTTCAATGGATCAGCTGGAGGAATGTGGACAGGGCACTGGCCTTTCAGCGTTTATTGTCTCTCATGAAAGTTTCACGTCTGATAGCCAAGGTCACCTGCCTCATGGTCTACAGGAGGCGGCAAGTTGGACATGACTGATGAGGATGTCCCTGCAGTAAGGTAGCCAGCAACTCCAGGTCCTGCAAGAGAAAAAAAGGAAAACCTTCTAAAGAGCAGTCATGTGAGAACACCGACCTTTATGAAAATGTGAGAACCAGGTCAAGCATCCCATCACAAGGACCTGATGCAATCTTTTAGGATTATCTAAGCATACAACAAAATCTTAACAAACACCTGCAACACCATTTTCATGGTTTGCCTTTACTATATGACAAAGTTAAAAATCATTTCAAAATTTATGCTAGACAGTAACACTGGTGAGGAAACATGGAAAAATTTTCCCTTCTCACATCTGGAAAGTTCATTTAAAAAAAAATCCTGGGCACTGAAGGATATAGCTAATGTCAAATGAGGAAAAAAAAAATGGGAAAGAAACTCTGTACTCGAGTTAGCCCATTCAAAAGTCATACTTGATGAAATTCACAACAAAAACACTTCCATCTATACTTAAGTTAAACATATTTTCATTTGGTGCACAAAAATGCTACTGTAACAAATAACACCAAACGAACAAGGGTCTCTGAGAAAGATAAGGCAAACTCTGGACACCTAGTCATAGGTCAAAACATGAATGCTATGGAAAAGGTTATTAGTATTTTCGTTTTATATGTCTTGACTCTTAAGTCTCTAGTGCACAAAAATGCCATTATCCCAGCATTTATTAAGATGTGTCCTATGAGCATATAGCCTTCTAGTTTAACTTAAAACACTGCAGGGACACTTAATTACACCTCAGAATCATTGCACAACTGTACAAAGTATTTGTAAAAGACTCTGTACTATACCATAATACTATATATTGAGCAATATTTTTAGCTGAAATCATAGGAAACAAAGCAAACGGCTAGGGAACATTGAAGGGTTAGGACTAGAAAGGCAGAGGAAGTGGCATGCATTTAGCAAAATGGTTCTCTACCTGCTTCAGAGAGCTACACAGAAGTTAGCAAGCTGCCTGGTGGAGCGGATCTAAAGTCCGCTCCTGAGGTGAAGGGGGCTGCTGCCAGTGAGAAGGGAAGGAGAGACACCTGAGGGGAAAAAAGAAATATAAGCAGCAAGGGAAGTTGTAAGGAAGTGCAAACAGCAGAGCAGGCTGAAAGGCTAAGGTCTAATAGGGACTGAAGTAGGACAAAAGGGAACAATATAGATTTATCTTTTTTTTTTTTAAACCTCTTGAGCATTTGTACTGAGGATTTGAAGAAAGCAGACACTGTAGCATGTGGTTACACGCAGCCAGAGACAACTCAGCCTGCATGAACTGCCACATGCCACCTGGAATGCCCAGGCACCTGGAACTTTGAACTTAGAAAACTTAAGGATTTTCTGTTTTTTAAGGAATGGTGGGCTTACATCTATCAACCCCTGCTGTCAATTAATCAGGACACCAGGCCTTATACAGACTGCTCAGGAGAGACAGTAGGGAGGACAGGAGACACACCCCCTTGACAGGCAGAGACACATCCCACTGACAGGCAGTTCAGAGCTACAGTGCCACACCATCATATTACTTCCTGCCAACGTTCCACTCTGGACCCTAGGCAGCAGCAAGATTGCTAGGGAATAAACCCTTAAGAATAACCCCCTGAACACTCCAGATTGGTATAGTCCCTGAGCACTTCTGATTGTGGGCTCAACTTTGTTCACATCAAACGAATTGATTATGAGACCAAATCATGAGTGCTAAATATAGAAAACGGACTAAGGATATAGTTCTCAGACTACATGCTGAGGCACTCTGGGGCAAATTCCAGGACACCACTGAATGTTTTAAATCTGGAGACACAGTGACATCTGTTGGATACTGTATGACTACTCTCAAGTTGTTTGAATGTAACTACTTAATAAAATTAATTACTATTTCTTTTGGTCTAGGGATAAAGAAAAAAAATCACTAAGCTATGAAAGCACTGTGAACTGAGAAAGTTTGGGAACCTCTGGGCTAAAATATAAACTGTGAACGATGGACCCTGAAGGATTATCCAGGGGAGATCAAATTCTAGTGCCACCATTTGCCTCTTTAAGAAAGACAGGTCAATTCCTGATATTTTTTTAAATGAAGTCTGAGATGCTCTCTCCCTCACATCTCTGGCCTCTTCCAGACATGTCTGGTTTCTAGGGGCAGGAAGCTACAGGCTGCTAGGATGGGGCAGTGTTTTCTCCAGAGACTTGTGGGAGCAAAGAGTAGGGTCTAGTAGGGTCTGCCAGAAATGGGGTGCATGGCACACCGTGTAAGGCTGCTGGAGTTAAGAGGGAAGAGAAAAGATAAAAATCAACAAAGAATCCCACAGACGGAATTGGCTACCACAATGGAGTAGTGAAAGGAGTGTGGGCTTTGGTGAAAATGAACATGGGATTTTCAGTGGGGAAAATTAAAAAAAAAAGAAAAAGGAAGCCCTGCCTCAGCAGCAGTGCCCTACTATAAACTGACACTGACCTTAGGAAATCTTTCCTAACATGGCTCCCACTGTGTAGTCTTGGACACATATAAAGACAAAAACAAAAGGTAATAAAAAACCCAACTGTGCAAAGATCTAATGAACTAGTCTGATGAGAGGCCCAAGAAACACTCCCTCTCTCCCTTTGATGACCTTAGGAAGCCAAGTTAACTATTCTACCTGCCTCTAATTAAGTAGAATAATTAAGCGTACAGTACAAAGTTCTTCATCTCCAATCCCAGCTCCTAAATCATCTTCGCCTTGGCCTGTTTCTCTTCCTTTCCCTGTTTTTTCTTTCTCTATTGATTTTCTAGGTGAGGAAATTTGAGGATTTTCACTGCTGAAATGCTTGTCAGCACCAAGCTCTTCTAGAACCTAAGAAATGGTTAAGTAACACAGGGCCCTGGACAGTGAGCAGATACAGCTAATCCACACCACAGGAAAAGTTCCACTGAGGCACTTTTGATGAACATTTATCACAAGACATAGCAATATGCCAAGCTAGGGAGTCAGTCTCATCTCAATTTATTAACACTGAGTAATCTGGCCTAGAATATTTTAATTTTCATTCCAAACTCTGAGCATGTGACTGAATGACATTTTCTCAGCTGCCACGAAGAAAATCATACATGTATTTTTGGTCATTCCAATCTTATTTTGAAATAGTAATTAACTTTATCTCCATCTCCTAAATAAGTCCACATATCAGAAGAAAGGGCTGGCGATGACTTCTGTTCTCATGGTACCTTATTTTATTTGCAAACTGATTAGAGAGGGGCTTGGTACAATCTGAATCTTCTCAAGACTGAAGGCAGGATGGAGAAAATTTAAAATTCCAATTCAATACAACATTGTGTACACTCCATGGAGTTTCACATAATGAGATCTGATCATTATTAGAAGTACTTGCCCCTTTTATCAAACAGTGACAAGCAACACATCAACAGAAAAGTTCAAACACAAAAAAGAATCGGTAACCCGAGCAATAAATACACATCAGTTCAACTGGCAGTACTTTCACAACAAAAGAACACACCAACTTGATGATGCACTATGAACTGGACAGTTTGGGGGCCAACACAGCTCAGGACTAGTCCAGATTGTCCTATGTTGACTGATGTGACTGCAGGCTTCAGCAATGACCTTCACAATCGACACAGTAACCTGAGGCCCTTTCCAGGGTGGGATTTATACCACCCTCCACTTTGATGGCTTTATTAGAATTTCTGCCCCTTGAGCTGGACCAAGGATGTGAAAAAATTCACAAACCCAAGCCTTTCTCTTCTGCTAAACTTCACTCTCTACAGCTCATCAAAGCTGCTTCTCACAACTCATTCAGAAGCCACCACAAGGATCCCAGTAAAAAGAAAGGCAAGACAGAAATCTATTTAATCCCTGAACTTTTTCTATAATATTAGGAAATGAGGGTGGGGCTGAGGACCCAAATCATTTTGAAAGAAACTCTAGGTCTCTAAAGATAAATCCCTCTCTCTTGTGTATTTTAACCACAGACCACTTGACCCACAGCTGTTAGTACATCAAGGACCACCTGCAGTCTTTTATTCCATCCAGTAAGGTCAATGGATGTGAAGGTCACTCAAGGACAAAAGAATTAGATGATGCCTTCCTAGGGACGCTTATAACCTACATATCTCCCTATTCTTCAAGGTCATATTTTAAGTAAGCTTACTCTGAGCTAGAAAAAAATAAGGCAGATTTTTTAATCATACAATTCTTACATACAAAAAAGGTGGTATTGTGTAAACTTTCTGGGCAGAATTTAAAGAGGTAAAGTTCTTGGTGTGTCTATGAGAACATACTCCTACTTAGAAGCTACAGCTTGAAAGATCTGGAAGAGACTAAGACCGTATTCTAGGTATCTCTCTCCATAGCCAACATAGGGCAGGTGATGGGAAAGTGAGAAGGGAGACCTATGGCCTCTACTCTTAAGTACACACATGCACAGCACCACATGTTTGTAAACTCTACAGCTCTGATTATAAATTTTAGTGGATTAATATTGAAGAGGTCACAGTGAGAAAAAAGCAGTAATGTCACAATCAATCCTAAAATTAAAACCATGCAAACTTTCTCCAAAGTCCCTATTTTGGATTAGTCAAGATTTAGTCTTCAGGATTTATAAATTTCTATACTAGCGATAAGGATTATTAAAATAGTCACACTGGTATGAGAAATATTGGGTAGTAATTTTTTCTCTTAATTTACCTACATCATCTCTGGTTAGAGGAGGTTGTAGGGCTGACATTTTAAAAAATACACTATAATTTCAGGCAATGGCAAGAACCACTTAATATTCCTAAGGTTAATTTCAAACTAAAAACTTTAATACCAAAGACTATATTTCATTTTTCAGCATTTAGTAGTTTAATGCTATGACCTTCTTTTTAAACAGAAGCCAATATGAAAATGAGTATTTCAGAATTATTATGTTAAAATAAGTGTGCCAAATGGACAAATATCTGGAGTTTCTTTTGACGCCCAGGCAGCAAAATATCCTTTCCTTTATGGCACCCATATATTTCCTCCCATGAGAATACAAGCCTTAAATATTTAATAAAATTACAGATTAGTCACTGGTAACTTAGAAGAAAAAATATTTGACATGTGAGTGTGCATAGTTGGAACTTCAATCTATTAATCTGACAGAATGGAATAATGCTATCATGTTTCTGATACTGATAATTCTGAGTAAATACTTCTCCACTCTTTATGTACATGTTCAAGATAAACATTTTAATACAGCCATACCCAAAATATAAAGTATGACATCCTGGATTAACTGGGTTAAAAACTGATCAGAGTCCGCTTTGTACTCAGCATACATTCAACACCACAATAGTCCGTATGTTGTCTGGGCTAGAATCAGGGGTCCACTGCACTTCCATGACATCTCCAAGATGGGTAGTTATAATAGGAATCTAGGAAAACTCGGTAAATGCTGTTTTCAGTCTAGACAGGGCAAAAGGAAGGTCCATATGGCTACTGCCATATGTCTTAGGAAAGAGAATTGGGTGTGCTTTGGTTTACCTGTGAGGTATCCTGCTGTTTGTGACTCAGAAATAAACAAATCATGTTTCTGATCTTTGAAGGCACTCCAGACTGAAGAACGAGACAGGATTTCATTCACCTAGGGAAGTAAAACAAACTCTTTGAACATAAACCAACTGGATGTTGGTAGATTAGATTAAAAAGAAAAAGCAAACTTCCAAGACAAACCAAAGAGGCCAACTCAGGAAAGGTTCAAAGATGAACCGAGACATTCATCACACACTCTACACCAGGCACATCTCATTAAACCAGACCCAAAGAAATGCCTAAATCAGTCCTCCCTCTAGACTTGGACTCAACTATTCAGACTTATTGGTTTGCATGTAATTTGGGCAGTAAGATATTCATGTGATAGTAACAATTGGCTGACTGTGGTGTGGGCTCATGAAGTATTTCTGAGGAAGCGATTTGGGACAAAATATTGCAAAATTCAAGCTAAAACTTAAAGCACTCTTTCAAACTATGGATGTGACCTGTTAGAAGGAATCAGTGAACTAAAATAGCCAGGACTGGGTGAATTTAATTCATATGACCATTATATCTACTACTGTGGGCAAGAATCCCCTAGAAGAAATCCTCAGAGTCAACAAAGAGTCTGAAATGCAGTACTTGGGTGAAATTTCAACAACAGAATCTGATCCTGGTTCGTTTCCAAGGCAAAAATATTTAACATCACAGTAATCTAAGTCTATGTTCCAACTGCTGATGCCAAAGAAGCTGAAACTTAGTGGTTCTACGAAGACCCAGAATACTTCCTAGAACTACTAACAACACCCCCCAAAAACGTCCTTTTCATCATAAGGGATTGGAATGCAAAAGTAGGAAGTCAAGAGATACCTGGAATAACAGGCAAGTTTGGCCTTGGGGTACAAAATGAAGTAGGGCAAAGGCTAACAGTTTTGTCAAGAGAACATGCTGGTCACACCAAACATGCCTTTCCAATAACCCAAGAGATGACTCTACACATGGACATCACTAGATGGTCAATACCAAAATCAGGATGATTACATTCTTTGCAACCAAGGATGGAGATACTCTATACAGTCAGTCAAAACAAGACCTAGAAGCCACTGTGGTTCAAAGTATCAGTTACTTATTGCAAAATTCAGGCTGAAATTGAGGAAAACCACTAGGCCATTCAGGATGCCTAAAGAACTATGAATGGAAGTTCATAACATCGTACAGGAGGCAGTGACCAAAACCATCCCAAAGAAAAAGAAATCCAAGAAGGCAAAATGGTTTTTGGATGAAGCTTCACAAGTCGCTGTAGAAAGGAGAGAAGTGAAAGGCAAAGGAGGAAGGGAAAGATATGCAAACTGAATGCAGAGTTCCAGAGAATAGCAACAAGAGATAAGAAGGCCTTCTTCAATGAACAGTGCAAAGAAATAGAGGGGAAAAAATAGAATGGGAAAGACTAGAGATCTCTTCAAGAAAACTGGAGCTATCAAGGGAATATTTCATGCAAGGACGGGCACAATAAAGGACAAAAACAGTAAGGATTTAACAGAAGCAGAAGAGATTAAGAAGAGGTGGCAAGAATACATAGGAGAACTATACAAAAAAAGGTTTTGATGACCCGTATAACCACGATGGTGTGGTCACTCACCTAGAGCCAGACATCCAGGAGCATGAAGTCAAGTGGGCCTTAGGAAGCATTACTATGAACAAAGCTAATGGAGGTGACTGAACTCCAGCTGAGTTATTTAAAATCCTAAAGGTTGATGCTGTTTTAAAGTGTTTTAAAGTGCTGAACTCAGTATGTCTGCAAATTTGGAAAACTCAGCCATGGCCACAGGGATGGAAAAGATCAGTTTTCATTCTAATCCCAAAGAAGGGCAATGCCAAAGAATGTTCACACTACTGTACAACTGTGCTCATCTCACATGCTAGCAAGGTAATGCTCAAAATCCTTCAAGCTAGAATTCAGCAGTATGTGAACCAAGAATTTCCAGATATACAAGCTGGGTTTAGAAAAGGCAGAGGTATCAGAGATCAATTTGCCAACATCCATTGGATCACTGAAAAAGTAAGAGAATTCCAAAAAATTCACTTCTGCTTCACTGACTACATGAAAGTCTTTTGACTATGTAGATCAAACTGTATAGATCAAACAAACTGGGAAATGCTTAGATGGGAGTACCAGATCACCATTCCTGCCTCCTGAGAAACCTGTACAGGGGTCAAGAAGCAACAGTTAGAACCAGACATGGAACAACTGACTGGTTCCAAACTGGGAAAGGAGTATGTCAAGTCTGGATATTGTCACCTTGCTTATTTAACTTATATGGAAAGTACATCATGTGAAATGCCAGGCTGGATGAATCACAAGCTGGAATCAAGATTGTTGGGAGAAATATCAACAACCTCAGATATGCAGATGATACCACTCTAATGGCAGAAAACAAAGAGGAACTAAAGAGCCTCTCACTGCAGATGGTGATTACAGATATGAAATTAAAAGACACTTGCTCCTTGAAAGAAAAACTATGATAAACCTAGACAGCATATTAAAAAGTGGGGACATTACTTTGCTGATAAAGGTCCATCCAGTCAAAGCTATGGTTTTTCCAGTAGTCACATATGGATGTTAGAGTTGGATCATGAAGAAGGCAGAGCGCTAAAAAATTGATGCTTTTGAACTGTGGTGCCAGAGAAGATTCTAAAGAGTTGCTTGGACACAGGGAGATCAAACTAGTCAATCTTAAAGGAAATCAACCCTGAATATTCATTAGAAGGACTGATATTGAAGCTCCAATACTTTCGCCACCTGATGTAAAGAGCCAACTTACTGGAAAAGACTCTGATGCTGGGAAAGACTGAGGGCAGGAGGAGAAGGGGTGGGGGGGAACAAAGGATGAGACGGTTGGATAGCATCACTGACTCAATGGACATGAGTTTGAGCAAACGTCAGGAAATAGTGCAGGACAGAGAAACACGGTGTGCTGCAGCCCATGCGCCTGCAGAGTCGGACACGACTTAGTGACTGAACAAAAATGAACAATCTAGAAAGTAACAGTATATCACATATAAAATGCGCAGTATAAATGACTTGTGTGTAAATGCATACTAAGAGGCAAGACATGTTTCTTTCTGGGAAAAAGATTTAAGAAAAAAAAACAACTTAAGAAATTTCAATGTAGAAGGTATCTTTAAACACATATCAAGGTTGAGATCAAATATTTATGGAGCACTCAAATCATGGGTTCCACAGTGGACACAAAGATGAGAAAGACATTCTCTGTCCCTGAAGTGCCTACAGTCTAGGAAAGGAGATAGATGGTGCCAGATAACATAATGGGAAGCATTAAAGTAGAGATACACATGGGGACCATGAGAGTCCAAAAGACTCTTTCTCCCAACCATGGAGCGAAGCAGTGGTGAAAGTGATTTGTTGTGAATGTGCTGGAGTTTCTACTTTGGAAATTATTGTAATTCTTTCCTTCCCTTGTGAGTGGAAGGTGGTTATCAAGAGTTGCTCCGTCAATTCTCATCAACAGGAATCCAGTGGCAAGTTGAGGGGAGCATGATTGGGGGCACGTGGTACACAGGAATGCCTTTGCTTGGCATTCAGAACACCCACAGGCAAGTTTAATAAACATATAGTTAATGACTGCAATAGCACATGCCATCTCTCTTCTTTATTTTCACCCCAAACAGCTCAAATGATAAGTCTGCTAGAAGAGAAAATGGCATAAAAAATGCTTCTTTAGTTGGAACATACAAACACAGTGGATTCACTAAAGGAAAGCTTTAAGTCAGTTTAAATCTACAGAAGAACATTAGTAAATAGAAATAGTCCAAATACTTATGAACAGATAAATGGGTAAACATGGCATATACATACAATGGAACATTATTCAGCCTTAAAAAGGAAGCAAGTGTTGAAACACACTGTAACACAGTTGTACCCTGAAAACATGCTAAGAGACAGAAGCCAGACACAGGTCACATACTGCATGATTCCACTTATGTGAAATGTCCAGAATTCCTAGAAAATAAGAGTGGTGACTGCCAGAAGCTGAGGGAAAGAAGAAATGGGAAATAACTACTTAATAACTATTTCTGGGAACTAGGCAGGTGGTGGTTATATAATTTTTTTTTTTTAATTTATTTTTGGCTGTGCTCATATTCACTGCTGCACGTGGGCTTTCTCTAGTTGTAGAACAGCGGCTGCTCTCTAGTTGTGGTGTGCAGGCTTCTCACTGCAGTGGCTTCTCCGGTGTACAGGTTTCACCTTGTGCTCTAGGGTGCGGGGGTCTCAGTAGTTGTGGCACACGGGGTTAGTTGTCCCAAGCCATGTGGGATTCTCCACATGTGGCATCAGGGATCAAAGCTGCAACCCCTGCATTGGCAGGTGGATTTTTAACCATTGGACCACCAGGGAAGCCCCACAACATTGTTAATGTACTGAGTATCAGTGAATTTTTCAGTTTAAAAGGGTTAATTTTACGTTATATGAATTTCGCTTCATTTAAAAAAAAAAAAAAGAGCATTACTAAATGGACTATATAATAATATTGAATGAGGAACTCCTCAGAAGCAATATTAAGAATAAAACCAATGAGGAAAATAAAATTACTGAACTGGTTTGAACTAGGCGTGCTCATGCAGCTGAAACAATTGTAGAGTGGAGTGTTACTCTCTCAGCTATGTCTGACTCTTTGCCACGCCACGGACTGTAGTCCCCCAGGCTCATAAGTTCATGGAATTCTCCAGGCAAGAATACTGGAGTGGGTAGCCATTCCCTTCTCCAGGGGATCTTCCTGACCCAGGAAGTGAAACTGGGTCTCCTGAATTGCAGGTGGATTCTTCACTGATTCTTCACTGAAGCCCAGCTGATACACATTAATACACACCTAATTGATGCTTTTGAACTGTGGTGTTAGAGAAGACTCTTGAGAGTCCCTTGGACTGCAAGGAGATCCAACCAGTCCATTCTGAAGATCAGCCCTGGGATTTCTTTGGAAGGAATGATGCTAAAGCTGAAACTCCAGTACTTTGGCCACCTCATGCAAAGAGTTGACTCATTGGAAAAGACTCTGATGCTGGGAGGGATTGGGGGCAGGAGGAGAAGGGGACGACAGAGGATGAGATGGCTGGATGGCATCACTGACTCGATGGACGTGAGTCTGAGTGAACTCCAGGAGTTGGTGATGGACAGGGAGGCCTGGCGTGCTGTGATTCATGGGGTCGCAAAGAGTTGGACACGACTGAGCGACTGAACTGAACTGAAGTTACAACAAAAGAGACTTTGTTGGGCTAATAGCCAACACTTTGTAAGTGCTAATGAAGGAGATGAAACTAAAATGATATTCTGTATCTTTTTAAAGATATTAGGGTAGAGTCAGTGAAACTGGTTATCACTATTTCACAAGAACTTCTAGAATTGAAAGTTAATTTTAATCAGCACTAAATGCTCAACATTCTTCTATGCTTAAGAATGTGCAACACGCTATCACTATCCAGAGAAAGAATCCCCCTGGTGACTATCTGTTGTTGTTTAGTTGCTAAGTTGTGTCAGACTCTTTTGCAACCCCATGGACTGTAGCCTGCCAGGATCCTCTGTCCAAGGGATTTCCCAGATAGGAATATTGAAGTGGGGTGCCATTTCGTTCTCCAGGGGATCTTCCTGACCCAGGGAGCAAACCCACATCTCCTGCACCGGCAGAAGGATTCTTTACCACTGAGCTACCAGGGAAGCCCCATTTGAGTATATGGTTTGTGTTTATAAGGCAGGTATGCTAGTCCATTTGTGATCTTGGGATCTGCTCCAGTTATGGTCAACAAACACACCTTTAAGTAGAACCTGAGCTGAAGTGCATGGATCACCAATGGTCAAGACCCCTGGTTTTGAAAATGTCTTGTAGTAATGAACAGATCAAGTTACCTCTGTGCAGACTCACCTGTTCTCCATGCTGCAGGCTTCGAGTCATTGCCTTGAGAGCTTTAACAATCTGAGCCTTTGTGGCTGCTGGGCTGTCCAGATTTTCAAGGCCAATGCCTTCAAGTAATTTTAAAAGGTATGGGACCAAATCTACTTTCAGGGCCTAGAAGAAAATATTAAGTATATATGTGTGTGTATGTATGTGTGCATATACACACACATATGCTTTAGAAAAAAATGTAAGCCATCCACTGAGGAAATAATTTCACTCCCAGGACCCTACCTGGAAGAGGACACTCCACTTTATTTTAATTCCAGAGACAGAATTTGGGGGTAGACGTGGGTATCTAATGATAGGGACATTTTTATTTAATGAGATCTTATTCTCTTTCATCAACTATTCAAATGTTATATGCTGATTATTTTACTTAATCCTCCCCAAATCAAATGATGAAGGCACAATTATTATCGATGGAAAAATCAACACATGAAGGCCTTGGCAGTCAGAGCTAGGTGGCAATGGACTCTGTATCTAGACCTATGAAGCACAGAACCTGAGTTTATAGCCAGTATATTGGTCTGCCTCTTCTAATGACATATACTGATGTGAAACAATATTTGGAAAATACTAATTTTTTTCACATTCTCTTAAAACATCAACCTTTACAGTCCCCATACATTTTCTATCGGCCTAATAAAAGCTAAGTAATACTCTGGTACCACACAATTTTCAATGCCCACTCTGAAATTCAAAAAGAAGAGGTGACAAAGCAACTAACATTTACTAAGTGTTCCTCTTTTTATAGATATTATTCTCAGAACAACATTGTGAGAAGCCGTAGCTTTATTTTACAGACAAGGAATCTGAGTACTGCTAAGGCTAAATAACATGCCTGAGGTCACAGAGCCATCAAGTGGCAGAACTAGCTCATGTTCTTTCTAATACAACAACCCACCTAGTCAGTTTTAAGTCTGAACCTCAGAGCATCTAATTATCTCCTTGAAATGTACCCAGTACTTCTAACTTGCGTGAATGAGGAACAGGGATGGAAGTAGGGGTGGGTGGAGAGAGATGATCTGAGAGGAAAAAGGGCTGGAAAATAGGAGAGCCAGATAATAAAGATGTAGGGCCTTGTATTCAGGTTAAGGATGTCAGATGTAACTTTGTCATCTGGCAGATAATGGGAAACCACTGAAGAATTTTTAAGTGCAGAATAACTTATAAAGAGTTCTATTTTAGAAGGATCGCTTTTTCAATGATTTTTAAATTGACTGTATGGTTTTTGTTCCCTTGATGTCTGCTACTACTTTACATTGGAATCCACCAAGTCTTCTTTTCATTAGTTTTCTTTTATATTCTCCTCGAAAAGGACTATAAAAGTCTTGGTGTGCTTTTCAAATGTGACTTAAGAAACAAAGGAATATAAACAAAAATGAATCTTTCAAAAAGGATAAACCAAATTTTACAAAGCTAAGGATAAATGTTTAGTAAACAATCAAAATTTAAAATTCAAACATCACAAAAGTACTTTGACATTGGTAAGATTTTTGGTAGCTGGCCTACCTTTTCTGTGTGTATATATACATGTTTCATCCGGTATGTGTGTGTGTATATAAAATATAAAATTGTACATGCACCAGCTCACAAGTTACCTCTCTGCCAAGTCAGGGAAGCCAAAATCAGTGCTAAATAAGTGAAAATCTATTTGTTTGGTATGTTGCCGTCCCTAAAATAGGAATCTAGAAAGTTACTTACCTGTGCTACTAATTCACTCTGCTCCTTCTGAAACATTCTATTAATTGCCTCACAGGCTAGGCCAATGGTATCCGGTCGTTTTTTCATTCCATTGATCAGTGGGCCAATGGTCTCCAAAGATGCCATGGTTCGAACACAGAGCTAAGAAAAGAGAAGGTTACTTGTAGAAAGCAATAATTTATGTAACACAGTAAATACCACAATAATATATGAAAAACCTACATTCAGTTCAAGTTTTGTTTGGCCATGCTGTGAGGCATGTGGGATCTTAGTTTCCCAACCAGGGATCAAACCCACACATCCTGCAGTGGAAGTGTGGAGCTTTAACCACTGGACTGCCAGGGAAGTCCCATCAGTTCAAGTTTAACAATGAACTGAGTCAAATTCAGTCTCCTATTAATCATATCATTTAAACCAGTTTAAGAACCGTTATAATAGCATGCAGTTCATATGGATGAAGGTACGTGGTAGGAAAGGGATTTATTCTGCAATGTACATTAGTCAGGAAGAGGGAGCACAGATAAATTCTACAGCTTTAAGCTACCAAATGGATTTATCATCAATACCTCATTTTCAGACAGGGCATGAATAACTCGAATGGCACTCTTAGGAATGGCGTTGTTCCTATGATTCATCGCCTGGATAATTTTGGGAAGATGGCCCAATGGTGGGACCTGATCAGCCAGCTGAGGCTGTGCACTGAAGAGACATACCGTTGCCATTGTCAAAGTTTCCAGAGTCTCTCCCTGGAGGGCATAAAAAACATGAACAAGCAAACTATAAAAAACTGATACAGTCTTAAATTGGTAATTATTTGGTGTTCAAAACAGATTCTAAGTGCTGGTGCTTGAAAACTGATCCACAAATCCTAAAAGAACAACAAACATCTCCATCTTGATAAAAGCATGAATTTAAAGGACTCTAAGAATGTGATATCTGAATCTACACAGATTTTCTCTGGGCATTTCTATTTTACATCTCATTTCTACTGCAGACAGATATTTCTATTTAGAGATCATCTCTCAAAAAATATTACTAGATATTTTTAGGTAATGTTACAGAATTGTCAGTATTGGAGAACATCAATAATTCAGGAAAATGCAACAACTAGTGGAATGTTTTCCCTGGTTCTGTAAAGATCAGAGTAAAGAGAAATCGTGACTATAGAAAGAGATATATATATAAATATCTGACATACTATTTATATTTTTTAAAAAGTCTTGAAAAGCTAATGATACCAACTAATGATTTCTAAGTACTTTACATTATACTAAGTGCTTCACATTTATCAAAACTCATGAAAACTTCAGCCTTAGAGGCAGATGCTGTGATCTTTCTATGAGGCAACTGAGGCAGAGTTGGGAGGTATTACTCCAGGCCACAGGCTTATCACAGAGCCTGTGTTGTTTGATGGATGCCAGGACCATCAAACAACACAGGCTCTTAGCCACCTTGAAAGCCAGCTTTTTTAATTAATTCAACAACAATCACATACCTCAGTTATTTTAATATATAGATTCAAATAACAAAACTTTCTATTTCAGGGTTTATGACTGGCCAAACCAAGACCAAATCTACTTTCTTACTTACTCTTGCTTTCCTGCTAGCTTTTGAACATAGGTACAGGGTTCATTCATTTATCAATAGTTAAGACTTTCCTATCAATTTCTTTAGCTGAGTGAAGATATATGCCCTAGCAGGACTCACTTCCATTTAGATTTCTACATTAAACCTTTAGGTTTCTCCTTAAAAACCACACAATCACTGGAAATGGGATGGCAGAAACCTTTCTGAACCTCCGCAATTGTTCTTCAGACTAAGAAGTTTCACTTTTGATCACGCATATACGAATTTAAGTGTGGGGGCTACCCTAAAAGAGGTATCCAATTCTTAACGTGTGGTCAATGAGAATGGTGTTTTAACAGAAACACTATCAACATATTTAGCAAAATATGTGAAATATCTCACTGATGACTAAAGCTTACATGAGGACTGTTCTTCTCCAGAAGCTCAGTTAACTTTTCTAGCAGTGCAGTAAGAAATTCTCTAGGCTTTCTTAGAACCCAAGCTGGTTGTGCAATAAAGATTCTCAAGAAAACTCCTCCAACAGCAAGTTCACCTTCTGCTTCTCCAAACACCACAGCAAAATCTTCAGGCAACTTTAAATAGATAAAGAATAGTCAAGTTATTTACTAATCATTAGTTATATTGGATTGGGCAAAAAAGTCTGTTTGGGCACCAAACTTTTTTTGCCTAGCCCAATACATTAACAAGAAAGAAATAAAAAACCCTATTAAAGAAATCTTCATGCAATGAAAGTGAAAGTGAAGTCGCTCAGTCCTGCCCGACTCTTTGCGACCCCATGGATAGTAGGCTGCACCGAGCTCCTCTGTCCATGGGATTTTCAAGCAAGAGTACTGGAGTGGGTTGCCATTTCCTTCTCTAGGGAATCTTCCCAACCCAGGGATCAAACCCAGGTCTCTCACACTGTAGACAGATGCTTTACCATCTGAGCCAGCTTTAAAAGGTCATTAATACAATCAAGTCAAAATTATTTGTTTTATTTTCACTTAATATATTTCAATAAAAGTTCCTTTGATTAAGTTACTCTTTTCAGAAAAAGTCCTTTGATTAAGATACTCCAAAAGTGAAAATTCCTACTTTTTTTTTAATGTTTAAAACCTTGTTTTCCAGGGGAAGATTTAAGTATCTTAGTAACAAAGCAAAGGATGGCTTTATATTCACTCAGCAGGAACTTAAAACAATAAATTTACGGTAAAATGTAAAATTCCTTCCTCTGAATAAAAGTATACTTTACCTTCCAGTTTACGTCAGGGTTGTCTTGCTGATTTTTAAAGTGCCTTGGGGAAAAAAAGAAGGACAGGACATCAAACTTTAGTCACAAGACACACGTTCATTAACCCTTATACAGTAAGTCTTGGAGCGGTGACAGATGACGTGGAAAACGTCTGCCTCCCTGGTGCCTCCACCTGCAGGTCCCAAGTTGTTCATGTGTGTCTTTACTTACTCGAGCATCATTTCTCTAACTGTCGTGGACACTTTATCTCTGGAACTATCGTTCCAAATTAACTCAGGATTTTCATGCGTTCCTTCAAAAATATGGACAGCAGCTTCAGGGTTGTCCCTCATGGCATCCATAAAAACGCTTGGGAGAAATTTCATCAATGTAATTCGAACCTGGACGAGGAAATTTGAGAAAGAAAAAAGACCTATTGAAAACATCTCAATATTTGGTTTGCTTTACATTTCTCTAAGAATGATGCTATAATGTGTGTTAAGGCTGATACGGGCCATAACTAACATCCAAAAGTCCTGGATAACAGATAAACCCTGGTTTATGGTGGCTCAGTCGTAAAGAATCCATCTGCCAATGCAGGAGATGTAGAAGACTCAGGTTCGATCTCTGGGTTGGGAAGATCCGATTTCCTGGAGAAGGGGATGGCAACCCACTCCAGTATTCTTGCCTGGAAAATCCCGTGGACAGAGGAGCCTGACGGGCTATAGTTCATGGGACAGCAAAGAGTCAGACACAGCTGAGTA
Organism: Bos mutus; assembly: GCF_027580195.1. NCBI lineage: Eukaryota > Metazoa > Chordata > Mammalia > Artiodactyla > Bovidae > Bos > Bos mutus. The sequence goes on from NC_091617.1 coordinate 135,866,092, forward strand.
CGCACACACATGCAAAGGTAACAAGACTCACTACGACCTCCTACTTACCTACCTGGGTTAATTTCCTCTATCCACCTCAGATTTAAGTAACGTTAAGAAATTCAGCAGCACTGGTGTGTGAAGTTCCCAGAGCACACCAACCTACCAGACCCTGCCCTACAGATGCTGTCCCCTCTTCCCAGAAAGCCCTCAGCTGATCTGTCCCTCTACCTCTCCCCAACCCCACCCCACACCCTCACAAATTCTTCTCATGCTTTGTGTTACACAAGTAGTTTTTAGTACCATGTTTTACATTTTACTGTGCCTTTCCCCAAAAAGGATTTAAAAAGCACCTTAAAAAAATAACATCTGACACACACATAGAAACTGAAAATTAGTTTTATAGCTTGTGCTTTTATGTCACAAACTGAGACATAAGGGCAAAGGGAAAATGAAGGTTGGGAAGACAAGTTTTTCCCTCAGATCTCCACATAGTTTTATCTCCTTTGTGTGATTCAAGTCTGTGTTAAATCTCATCTTATAGAAACCTTTCCTGGCCCAGTCTGTCTTGTCAGTGCCTGTATTTTCTATTCCCTGGCACAAGCTGATACTCAAAAAACTTATTTGAACGAATGAGACTAACAGGAATTAGTACATAAAGAAAATATCAAAAGCTCTTTATAAATGCAAGCAATATATAATAAACTTAGCCCTGAACTTCCTGGCAGTCAATGAATCAATGTCAGTTACATGATAGAGAGCATCCACAAAATAGGATGTATGTCACTTCTCTTGGTCAAATTGATCTAAAATGTAAACACAAGAGTGAAAACTATAAAACACCTAGGAAAAAACATAGGCATAGATTTTTGTAACTCTGGATTAGATAATGGCTTTTTATATAATAAAAGCACAAGCTATAAATAGGACTTCATCAAAATTAAAAAAAACAAGAAAGTGGAAAAACATCCACACAATTGGGAGAAAATATTTATAAATCATATATCTGATAAGGGATTGGTATCCAAAATACATAAAGGACAATTATAACTCAACAGTAAAAAGACAACTGAATTAAAAAATGAGCAAAGGATGAGAATAGACATTTCTCTAAAAAAGATGTACAAATGGCCAATAAGCACATGAAAAGATATTCAACATCATTAGGCACGAGGGAAATGCAAAGCAAACCCTGATACAGCACACTTCACACCCACTGCTGCTGCTGCTGCTAAGTCGCTTCAGTCGTGTCCGACTCTGTGCGACCCCATAGATGGCAACCCACCAGGCTCCCCCGTCCCTGGGATTCTGCAGGCAAGAACACCGGAGTGGGTTGCCATTTCCTTCTCTAATGCAAGAAAGTGAAAGTGAAAGGAAGTCGCTCAGTCGTGTCCGACCCTCAGCGACCCCATGGACTGCAACCTACCAGGCTCCTCTGTCCATGGGATTTGCCAGGCAAGAGTACCAGGATGGGGTGCCATTGCCTTCTCCCCTAGGATGACCATATTCAATGAAGTTCTATATAGTAAGTGTTAAAGAAGAGGTGGATATCACCATCAGTGGTGGTATGTAAAAAGGTGCCGCCACTGGGGAAAATAAAAATAGTCTGATAATTCCCTGAAAGGTTAAAAATAGTGGTACCATATTACCCAGATATTCTACTCTCAGAGAAATAAAATACATAGCCACACAAAAACTTGTACACATGTGTTCACAGCAGCATCATACAGAATAGCCAAAAACTAGAAATAATCTGTATGTCCATTTTCAATCAATAAATGGAAAAACAAAATGTGGTGTAAGTATAGGGAAGTGACTGCTAAATTAGGATTTTTCCTGGTTTGATGAAAATGTTCTAAAACTGACTGTTGTTGCCCAAAACATTGAATGGTATACTTTATGTGTATGAATTGTATGGCATGTCAATTATATCTGAATAAAGTTATAAAAATGGAAAAGAAGTTTACTGACCCCAGTTCTAGAATCTCTTGTTGCAAATCATTCAATTAAGGAGCTGACACTTTATATTTTTTCCTATATAGAAAATTTAAGTAAAAATATATTCAGCTTGGTAAAATTTGTCCCTCATGTATTTCAAAGGTTAAAAAATTACTAAAAAGCTCAAAAATTAATTCTAGTACATATTTTAAACATCTAAAACATTATTTAAAATATAACAGTAGACATTATAGTTATGTGCTACCCAACTCTGGCTTTAAGAAAACTCAGTATTAAATATCAATATTCATGATTTTATGGGCCCTTGCTACAGGCACCCAAATGTAATGTTCCTTATTCATTAACCCTACTGACGACAGATTATTAGCCATATTCCCCAAGTAAAGCTATTCCAGGTCTTATGACATATTCTCAATATCTAAATCAGGAGATCAGGTAAGAAAAAAACACAACTGAATCTAGCTTGTTTTCTGTAAGGGGGAGCTCAGGAGCCTTTATTTCATATTTGGGCTGGCACAGACAGTGCTTCAGTGAGCATTACTTCATGTGAAACTGACTCAGTAACAGAAGAAGGAAACTTTGATTACAACTGTGTCTGGATGCAATTCTACTTAGAAGTATTATTCTAATGGGTTTCTGCTCTATGAACTGAACCACGGTTCCAGAGATCATTTTGTCTTCTCCAGATTTTTAATGAGAGATCTCCCTGCAGAGAGGAGAAACAAAGGCACTGTAATACTCACCTTCACAAGCCAATTCTCGAAGTGTGAAATCTAACCTAACCTAATCTATCTTCTGTCACAACTTAAAACATACTTTTAAAATATGTTTTGGCTCCTTCAAGGGAGATGAACAGTTTCATCACCATAATTCAAACACTCTATTAAGACTTCTCAAATCTAGCGCAGGCTTCCCTGATTATAATTTTTCTCTAACTAGTAATGCTATGCTAAGTCGCTTCAGTCGTGCCCGACTCTGTGCGACCCCATAGACGGCATCCCACCAGACTCCCCCGTCTCTGAGATTCTCCAGGCAAGAACACTGGAGTGGGTTGCCATTTCCTTCTCCACTAGTAATATATAGGAATAATTCAGGTATGCCAATCTTTCAACTTTCATATCAAGTCACTTTACTATTTCAGACTTTGGTAATCCTCATGAAATTAGTTACCAAAGTAACAGAGCTTTAATAATTAATTTCTTTCTAAGAACCCATTTTGTGCTCACCTTTGGACCTATTAGTTTATCTGCTGTCATTTTAGCAAAAAGTTCTGCTGTCTGGGCTCGAACCTGTGGATGTGTTGAATTGCAGAACATATCTAGTAAATAAATCAAAGCTCCTGTGAAGGAAAAAAAGCATTAGCGTTTATATGCTAAATAAAAAAATATGACTTTTCTAGTCAGTAGAATTTACTTTCAACCTTATTTCAACTCAATGCAGTTTGCTTTTTTAAAAAAATTGTAAGCCTTCCAAAGCATTCTTCTAGTTTATCAGACTATATAAAGTAGCTCAAAATAAGCTCTACCATTACAAAGTATGACTAGATGAAAAAGCACTTTATACACTACCTCTTGCCATTGCTTCTTTGATAATTTTTGTACTTGATGTCAAAGCATAGAGAGTCTCCAGAACAAGCTGACGACCTGCAGAACAAAAGACATTACAAGAATCAAATCAGCACACCACCTTACATTTACTAGGCATCAGTGCCAGGCACTGAACAAGGTGCTTTACAAAGGGCATCGTACTTTTAACTTCACAACAACCAGCCAGACAGGTATTGTGGTCTTGCTATGAGGAATCTGAGATCCAGTTTGAGTAGCCCATGAATTCACAATTAGTGAGTGGTATAACTCACTATACCACTGAGGTATATAGAGGTTTACAGAGGTCTGACTCCAAAATCCACACTCATAAGCACTATGCCATACTGTCCTCCTACCTCACTGCTCATTCTGCAAACAAAATCTCACCTCCTGACAGCCTGAGGATACTATATTCAGAGATCTATTATTTTTATATGGTGCTAGTATCTTAGAGAAATGAGTAGGAAGTAGCAGTTGCAAGACACTGTTCCAGTGTAAAACACAATAGCATCCTTCTGCACAAAGTCTGTGCACTTCTCACCCCTTCCTTGTCATTGAAGTAGACTGGACAACTGGACTTTACTCTTCCAAAGTCAAGGGGCAACAAGAGACAGGTGACCAGAGGAGTGAAGAGCTGGCAAAGAGGGTGAAGGCTGCCAGGTATTAGGCCGAGACGAAAACCAAGGATGGTAGCCAGACTGAGCTAAGTTAATAGGCAGGAGAATAAACACTCAAAATGAGACTTTTGTTAAAATGAGACTTCTTTAAGACAGGAAACAATATTTCACTGAAAACCAGTCACTGTTCTAACCATAAGTTCAAAGGAAAACAAGACTTTGGAGGGGACAGAAGAAGTCAATTATTTTATGTTTTTAATGTTCCTGAGCAAACAGTTGAAGATAATTTAGTCTAAAATATAAATGAGAACAGAATAGGCTAAGATATCTAAATATCAGCTGTTTTACCAGTAAGATTAAAACCATGACTGCACTATATAAATTCAGTATGAATATACTTTTAAACCATGACTTCTGTTAACATTCAGCCACTTTAATTTTGCATTGTTTGTAGCTGTTAAAAACTAATAAAAAAGAAAAACCAACTAAGGCTGTAGGAGTGACCAAAAAAATAATAATAATCTGCTAATAACTTTTAAATGCTGCCATTTAAAAGCTAACAAGAATATTCAATAATAACTGAACTCCACTCAATTCACTGAACATAATACATAACATGTGCAAGGTACTGGGGCAGAAAATGAGTGAGACTGGTTGCTGCTCTCAAGGAGGTGGACAGGTGGGAAGTCAAGATTAATGTGACTTCTGAAGGGCAGGCAAAGCTGACTGAGCAACGCATGTTGATGGGGAAGTGACAAAGTTGGAGTTGTATCACAAGTGTCTTTGAAAAGCAATCTCAAGGTTGATCTAACACAACTACACACTTATGTGAGACATAACTACAGTGTGTAAGGAGTCTATATTACTGCAGGCTGTACTCAAGAAATCAGGTTGCTATATTTTTAAAAACTGATCTCATCTGGTGCTAACAGTTACTATTAGCATCAAATCAGTAAAGGACAAATAATGCAGGACTGAACTTTAAGTAAAACATAAGGTGATTTTTATATTAAGCATTTTTTTCTACCACACAAGTTTAATTGAGTGTTTTTTTACTAAAACATGGAGTATCCGTTAATTCTCAATCATTCATATGTAGCTTATACTTAGCAAATTGAAAATCCTAGATTATTTTCATTTGCTTTTGGATCTCTATCATCTCTTCCAAGTTTGGATATGGAAATACAAAATAGTTAACTTCTGTAAAAATAAACTAGGAAGACAAATCTAATACAAAGAATACCACTTAAAGTATTTTAAAACACTATGTTGAAGGTTTTGCATCATCTATGTAACTGCTCCTCTCTATGCTGACTGTGCTGTGGTTCTAAAAATTCCAGTGAATATACATACTTGATGGTAAAGAATGCAGAAGAGCCAATAAATTGGACAAAACCATTGATTCAGCAATATTGTTGACACAATCTTGGTTAGATGTCACTATATTCACAACCTGAAAATCAATCAATAGGACATTAAGAGTTCTGGAAATAACTTCAAACCTAGACAAATTAAGGCAAATTAGTCAGACCTAAATAAACTTAAAGTTTATTACCAAAATGAGAAAAATGCTCGGAGGACAAAATATTTAACTTTTAGGCAAGAATTTAATTCTTAAAAATTGGCTTTATTACTTTGCTCTTTTGTGAATAAAAAATGTTAATGCTAGTATGTGTGTGTGTTTGTATATATCAGTTTTCTATTAACTTAAAGGTAACAATCAAATATAACAATCTAAACAAATATTTTAGCACCAATTCACAATCCTTAGGCTTATAAGAAGCCTTCAATCCTACACCAGTTCATGCTCCAGAATTATGGTGTACACTATCGTATTTTCCAATTGGAGATTTGGGGTGGGAAGTGATTAGCAAGATAATCATCTTCACTACTTGGATTTTTTCTTTTAGAGGGAGAAAGTAAATGTCTCCAGTGCCCAGTACAAAATATTAGGTCTATCTTTCTATTATAAAGAAATAGGCATGTTTTCTTCAAAAGAAGATGACCGCTCAAGTCTAACTTATACATCTAAAGATTAATGCCACAACTTGAACCATGTGGTCAACATCTCCAAGAAAAATATCACAGATACAATAATGCTTATTTTAAAAATTAAAAGGTACTTGAAGGAATTAAGTGGAGAAGAATGCTTTTCAAAGAAAAGACTATGCTTGTTAAGCTGTTAACCAATTTAACCTTTATTATTTTAGTAAACATTTTTTAAACCAAAATGCAATTTAAGAACACTTAATCATTCATAAAGTTCACTGTTACTGAAAGGTTGAATTTGGTGTTCTTTATAATAAATCGTGTGTGTTACAATAAGCAGGATCACATGAAAAAAGATCCTGGGTGTTTACTCTGGGTTGCCTAGATAAAGAGGACCCTGTGACCAAGGTCTTCCTGCTTCTTCCAGAGGAAAAGGCTCCACACAAACAGCTTCCTACAGGACCAATGATTTCATTCTCCTAAAGGAGGGCCCTCCAACCACTCTTGGACCTCTAAGACCCACAGGTTCTGGGTAGCTGGAAAGGATGCTTTTGTACCAGACCCATAAGAAGGGAGAGCAACTGAGGGAGATGGAACCAAACTCACAGTGTGTAGCTTGGTCTCAACATGTCTCTCTGTGGAAAAACAGAGATCCTGGAAAGTTCTGCTCCCTTTTTTTTGTCATCTGTGGCTTCCAAGCATCCCGAGTAAAGTCCATTCCTTAACTCATCCCATATGACACTATAGAAATGCATCCCAAGTTCTAATGCATGACAGATGATGACCACAGAGGGAAGCACTTTGAACACTGTACAATATTTGCTCTTCAAAATGGGCATATAATTCAAGTTTTAAAGACATTCACTTGCCTTAATAGGCAAAATGAAAAAAAAAAAAAAAAAAAAACAACCACACACAAATTTCCACTCAACTTTAGATGATGATTAATGAAGGTTCAAACCATGTACAGTATGTTGCAGGAAAGAGCATGCTTTAGAACAAAGTTCTTTTACCTCTAAAGCCAACTGCTGCACTTGACCAGCTCCATGGACTCGAAGAAGAGAAAATATTAACTTAAAATGACCAATGCATTCACTTTCAGAGCCTAGAAAGAAAAATAAAATGCTTGTCTTTTATTTCCAAGCAATGTTCTATCAATCTTCAGGAAACAGATATATTTTGTTTACTGTCGAGTCTGTGGTAAACTTTTCTCAGCAATTGTGACATTAAGTGAGTACAGTATCACTAAGGAGTAGTAAATCTTAAGAAGTTAAACAGTATTAAAGTTTATCTGGTTTGTTTTCTCTTCATTTCCATCCCAACGCCTAACTAACCAACAGGCTAAAAACAAGAAATTTATCAAATACAATTCAAAAATTAAAAGTGTTATGGTGGTACTTTTAAGCTTTACCTGTAGACCTCAAGAGCTAACCTTGTCAGCCTAATTACATCTGGAGACAGTGTGACATCATTTGGCTTTTAAGTAGGACTGAGTTAGAACTCTGTCACTTGAAAACTACATTACAGACAAGTTCCAAATCAATTCCCAGATTTGCAGCAATTTCTTTGTACCTAATATGCCAAAATCAAAAAATGAAGTTTTCTTCAGATTTTATAATACTGCCTTTAAAAACATGTATACCATGGGAATGAAATTTTCTTAGACAGCATTTAATTATTGTTGGTTATTTTATTTGAATAATTTGTTGGCAATACAACTGTAAATTATAATAGTACTGTAATACATACTGGCAAGAGCAAAGAAGTACAAGAAAGATAATATTAAGTGTTAATAAAAAGTTTTGAGGTCTTCAGGTAAGAAACTGAATATTGAATGTAATTTTATATTCCATATTTATATTTTATATTCTATATAATACTCTATTTTATATTCTATAGTTTATACATATGTGTCATATTTTATACTCAGGTTTTATGTTCGGTATTTTATCAATATATTCTATCAATTCAGTTCAGTTGCTCAGTTGTGTCCACCTCTTTGCGACCTCATGGACTGCAGCACACCAGGCTTCCCTGTCCATCACCAACTCCCGGAGCTTGCTCAAACTCCTGTCCATTGAGTCAGTGATGCCATCAAACCGTCTCATCCTCTGTTGTCCCCTTTTCCTCCTAACTTCAATCTTTCCCAGCATCAGGGTCTTTTCTAATGAGTCAGTTCTTCATATCAAGTGGCCAAAATAGTGGCGCTTCAGTTTCAGCATCAGTGCTTTCAATGAACATACAATATTGATTTCCCTCAGGATTGACCGGTTTGATCTCCTTGCAGTTCAAGGGACTGTCAAGAATTTATCCAACACCACAGTTCAAATCATCAATTCTCTGGCGACCAGCTTTCTTTTGGTCTAACTCTCATATCCATACATGACTACTGGAAAAACCATAGCTTTGACTAGATGGACCTTAGTCAGCAAAGTAATGTCTCTGCTTTTTAATATGCTGTCTAGGTTGGTCATAGCTTTTCTTCCAAGAAGCAAGCATCTTTTAATTTCATGGCTGCAGACACCATCTGCAGTGATTGTGGAGCCCAAGAAAATTGTCACTGTTTCCATCGTTTCCCCACCTATTTGCCATGAAGTGATGGAACTGCAAGCCATGACCTTTGTTTTTTTAATGTTAAGCCAGTTTTTTTCACTCTCCTCTTCAAGCCTACTCTTTCATCAAGAGGCTCTTTAGTTCATTTTTGCTTTCTGCCATAATGGTGGTGTCATCTGCATATCTGATGTTTTCATATTTCTCCCTGCAATCTTGATTCCAGTTTCTGCTTTATCCAGCCTGGCATTTCATATGATGTACTCTGCATATAAATTAAAAAAAGCAGGGTGACAATATACAGCCTTGATGTACTTCTTTCCCAATTTGGAACCAATCTATTGTTTCATGTCCAGTTCTAACTGTTGCTTCTTGACTTGAATACAGGTTCCTCAGGAGGCAGGTAAGTTGGTATGGTATTCCCATCTCTTTAAGAATTTTCCACAGTTTGTTGTGATCCACACAGTCAAAGGCTTTGGCATAGTCAATAAAGCAGAAGTGGATGTTGTTTTGGAATTCCCTTGCTTTTTCTATGATCCAATGGATGTTGGCAATTTGATTTCTGGTTCCTCTGCTTTTTCTAAATCCAGCTTGAACATCTGGAAATTCTCGGTTCATGTACTGTCAAGCCTCACTTGGAGAATTTTGAGTGTAACTTTACTAGCGTGTGAGATGAGTGCAATTGTGTGGTAGTTTGAACGTTCTTTGGCATTGCCTTCTTTTATACTGGAATGAAATCTGACCTTTTCCACTTCTGTGGCCACTGCCGAGTTTTCCAAATTCGTTAACATATTGAGTGCATGCAGCACTTTAACAGCATCATCATTTAGGATTTGAAATAGCTGGAATTACATCACCTCCACTAGCTGTGTAGTGATGCTTCCTAACACCCACTTGACCTTGCACTCCAGGATGTCTGGCTCTAAGTGAGTGATCACATCATTATGGTTATCTGGGCCATTAAGATCTTTTTTTGTATAGTTCTTCTGTGTATTCTTGCCACCTCTTCTTAATATCTTCTGTTTCTGTCCTTACTGTGCCCATCTTTGCATGAAATGTTCCCTTGGTATCTCTAATTTTCTTGAAGAGAGCTCTAGTCTTTCCCATTCTATTGTTTTCCTCTATTTCTTTGCATTGATTGCTGAGGAAGGCTTTCTTATCTCTCCCTGATATTCTATGGAACTCTGCATTCAGATGCTTATATCTTTCCTTTTCTCCTTTGCCTTTAGTGTCTCTTCTTTTCTCAGCTATTTGTAAGGCCTCCTCAGACAACCATTTTGCCTTCTTGCTTTTCTTTTCCTTGAGGATGGTTTTCATCACCACCTCCTGTACAATGTCACAAACCTCCATCCATAGTTCTTCAAGCACTCTATCAGATCTAATCCCATGAATGGATTTGTGACCACTGTATATAATTGTAAGGGATTTGATTTAGGTCATACTGAATGGCCTAGCGGTTTTCCTTACTTTCTTCAATTTAAGTCTAAATTTGGCAATAAAGAGTTCAAGATCTGAGCAACAGTCAGCTCCTGGTCATGTTTTTGCTGACTGCATAGAGCTTCACCATCTTTGGCTGCAAAGAATATACTCAATCTGATTTTGGTATTGACCATCTGGTGACGTCCATGAGTAGAGTTATCTCTTGGGTTGTTGGAAGAGTGTGTTTGCTACAAACGGTGTGTACTCTTCACAAAACTCTGTTAGAATTTGCCCTGCTTCGTTTTCTCCTCCAAAGCCAAACAAACTTGCCTGTTACTCCAGGTAACCCTTGACTTCCAACTTTTGCATTCCATTGCCCTATGATGAAAAGGACATCTTTTTTGGGTGTTCTAGAAGGTCTTGGAGGTCTTCAGAGAAACGTTCAAGTTCAGCTTTTTCAGCATTAGTGATTGGGGCACAGACTTGAATTACTATGATACTGAACGGTTTGCCTTGGAAATGAACAGAGATCTTTCTGTTGTTTTTGAGACTGTACCCCCGTACTGCATTTTGGACTCTCTTGTTGACTATGAGGGCAACTCCATTTCTTCTAAGGGATTCTTGCCCACAGTAGTAGATATAATCATCATCTAAATTACATTCACCCATTCTGCTCCATTTTAGTTCACTGATTCTTAAAATGTTGATGTTCACTCTTGCCATTCCCTGTTTGACCACTTCCAATTTACCTTGATTCATGGACCTAACATTCCAGGTTTCTACGTAATATTGTTATTTACTGCATTGGACTTTACTTTCATCACCAGACATATCCAAAACTGGGTGCTGTTTTCACTTTGGCTCATCCTTTTCATTCTTTCTGGATCTATTTCTCTGCTCTTCTCCAGTAGCATACTGGGCACCTACTATCCTGGGGAGTTCATCTTTAAGTGTCACATCTTTTTACCTTTTCATAGCGTTCATGGAATTCTCCAGCCAGGAATACTGAAGTGGTTTGCCATTCCCTTCTCCAGTGGACCATGTTTTGTCAGAACTCAATTTTCAAGCACAAAAACTTTCATCGTAAGGACCAGTGGTGGAAAAATTAGATAACCTCATCAATAACTCTAACATAAGCACTTACACCTTGTATGTCAATTTATGTCATCAATGTGATGTTTTATACTATCAAGTTATTCTGCCTTTTCAACTTATTGAAACTCATTTGCTCTTAGAGATATGAATTCTAAGCATGATGACTGACCTCTCTTTCCAGCCTATTATTTAGAGGTAAAAATATTATGGGGTCAATAACCAAGCATAATTTTCCTAGAGTTTTCCTGGTAAAATTGAGAACTGGTATTTTTAGGGCTCTTCTATTTTAAGGATCTTATTTGTCAAGGGTACAATCACATACCTGGATTATATTTTATAACATTTCTCAGAGCCTCCAAAGCCATTTCAACTCTTGGCAAGCGGTCTCCATGTTGCTCTGACTCCACTTTTGCAGCATGAGTGATGGCCATGAAGGTGTGGAGGTACTGGGCCTGGGAGCCTATATAATCCAGGAGACTTGCAGCAAATGCTTTTGGAACCTAAATCAAATAGAAAAATATTTAAAAACATGCGTGTCCTTATAAATAACCTATAACAAAGACTTCACAGTAAAAGCAACAACAAAACATTTCAAGTCATGGAAGTGATTAAATTACACAGACACAAGAAAATACCTACGCATTAAATGAGAACTGAGGAGAAAAGGGATAAAACTTAACAGCATTAGAAAGTGTTTATCACTGTTGGCCCAAATCCATCAGAAATCTGATTTACTCCCATCGGTAATATAGTATAACAACTCTGAGATAAGAATATGCCCCTACTTTACCGAGATAATTGATAGTATGATATGTAACTTCTATAAATTGGTTGCATTTTTACATTTAAAAATTATATGTTAGATTATAAATTCAAAAAGAAGTTTTCAAAGAGACTTCACAAATCACTAAACTCATTCTTCTTAGCAGCTATTTTTATATATTATTCTGTGATAAATAACATACATCACAGGTTAGTAAATTCCTTTTTTCAAGAGCAAACTCTAAAACAAAGCCTCACTTCTTTCTTCCTTACAAACCAATCAACCACCAAATCTTTATCACCCCCTCCAAAAAACACTATAACAAAACTTTCCTATGTGATCCCCAAGAACTAAGGAAAGAAAAGATTATTTGCTTCTGGAAGTGATTAGGGGTCATCACAAGAAATGACCTGATGTGACCCAGTCATCTTCTAAAAATTCTCTTTGCTCTCCCCTTCTATTTTCTTAATTTTAAAAACTGGCCAGAGATAGACTACTGTCTGGTGGTCTGATATTTAACATGATAGAGTGAGTATGTAAAAGGCTTTACAGTTCCACAAGAGACTGCAGAGCTGCAGGCATATATACAGGATACAGTGGAGAAGCATTATGCATGAAATATAAGAAATAGCTGGGAAAGGAATAAATTCTTATTCATGAATCCATTAAATTCCCCAACATTCAAAACAAAAAGTCTCGTAAGTTATCCATGGTCACCCTATCACATACCCAAGTTAGTATAAAATATTTGGCAAAAAACAGATATTATTTCCATATATATAGTGTGAATAAACCAGTAGCTTTTAATAACAAATGATCAAAAGTTACAGACAAAATCAAAAGTAGAGAGCTTACCTCAAGTGGGAAAGTAGGGACTTCATTATAGACCCTAACAAAAATCTCCCCTACAATAAGTTCTTTGGCATGATCACTGTAGACAAATTCTGATCCATAAGTTTTGTCACAGTCACCCTTTAAAAAAAAGAAAACTAACTGTTAGATATAAATCAGAATCATTAGTGTGTAGTTTATAAATCTATCCATATTCAGTTTAATAACTTATCAGAAAAATAACTTCAAAGATCCATTCATTTTTCCATGGGAGAAAAATGTGGTGGGATACACATCACAGCACTTAATGCAATTTTAACATTTATAATTAGTAATATGTCCTCTGGAAAAGGCATGCGTGTGTGAACGTGTGTTAGTCACTTAGTCATGTCCAACTCTTTGTGACCCTTTGTAGTGTTACCCGCCAGGCTCTTCTGTCCATGGGATTTTTCAGGCAAAAATACTGGAATGGGCTGTCATTTCCTCCTCCAGGGGATTATTCTAACCCAGGGATCAAACCTGTATCTCCTGTATTGCAGGCAGATTCTTTACCTGCTAAGCCATCAGGGAAGCCTCTAAAAGAGTTATGTTATTTATAGGCAGAGAGTTATTTTATTTTTTAGACCAAAATTGAAACTCATTTTAAAATTTCAAAAGATGACTGAAGTCAGCCAATAAAGTATCTTAGACCTAGTGTTTATGCAAGTATGACACGTGGCTCTCCTCTCAGCAGACATTTGGCCTGGTCAGATATAGGGTGATAGAATTAAGAGATGAACATGTCTGAACTGGCTTTAAAAAGTAATACATTAAATGATAAAGTGCAGGAAAACAGGGTCTCTGAATTAAAAAAGCAAGGTAATATATCAGTTGATTTCTATTTAAGGACAAAGAAAAAGATAGGAAAACAGGTAAGGAACTGGGGAAAAAATAGCCCCAAGAAGATTGAAATTACATAAAATTTAGGTTGGACTGAAATAATATATAAAAGTGTATAATAAATTGCAAAGAAAAGTGAATGCTCCTCTGTCCATGGGATTCTCCAGGCAAGAATACTGGAGTGGATCACCATTTCCCTCTCCAGGGGATCTTCCCGACACAGGACTCAAACCTGGGTCTCCTGTACTGCAGGCAGATTCTTTACCAACTGAGCTAGGAGGGAAGCAGGAATAAACTGTAAAGGGCTAAACGAAGAAAGAATGATATTCTCTCTCTTCTGGTAAAAAAACAGATGATATGTAGAAATCTGAGACTGGTTCTTCCTAGCTCTGCAATTCTCAAAACTTCTATCAATGAAGAGCTCTGAGTGACTATCATGAAATGAGTGGTAAGCCAAATTTTGCAATCCAGGACATTCAGTGATGGTTACTCCTTAATGAAGTCCAAACTCACAAACATAAATGTCTTCTAAACCATCAAGATTCAACCGTCTAGTTATGTATTATTCAGGCCAACTCCTTATCTCCCATTCTACTCTCTGTCTTGATTTTTTCATGACTTACTACCTTCTCCACTGGAAGGTGGGAGGATGCAAGAAATTATTAACTTACTTTTTTAATCATGCTTTCCTGTTGAGATTCAAGAAATTCAAGTAGTTCTGCTCTTGTAGAATTGTTCCATATCAAATAGGGGCTCTCTGTGTTACTGTTAAGCATCTTCAAAATCTAGAAGACAGAATATTACTGTTTTATAATATTTAGAAAAAATATTGAAGTTATCATTCATTTAAATTGTCTATGACTCACCAAGCTCTGTAACAGGAACCTTAAGTACAACGGGCTTGAATAATTTTAACAAGTTTGAAAATATAATGTTTACCATACTGCAGCTGAGAAAAATCAAGACTTCTCTGAGAAAGATCAAATTATTTGTTCCAGGTCTCACTTTTAAGTGGTGAAACTGCAATTCAAATTTGAGTCTGTTTTTACATCTCATTCTTAACATTTGCTTTGCTTTGGTGAAAATCACACACGATATTTTATTAAAGTAAATATAAACAGTAAATATAAGCTTAAAAAGAATACCACATGACTTTTTATTTGAAAACAAAATCTAAGTCTTTATGAAGCATACTCCCAAAAAGGGAAGTAGAATTTATGGGCAGAGATTCAGTTCCAGTTTTCTCAGCCAAACCCTGATTCAAGGCTGCATTAAGTAGTTCTGCAGACATAAGCTTATGCTTGCTTAGCCATCTAGAGTGTTTTCCCTTTGTGTCGCTTTACTCAATTTAAGTGTACACATACACACTTAACTCTCCTTTAAATGTTTTTTTGTGGGGACAGAGAGTGGGGGTGTGTGTCTCACGGCTTGCAGGATTTTATTTCCTCAACCAGGGACTGAATCCAGGCCCTTGACTTGAATCCAAATCCTAACAACTGGACCATCAGGGAATTCCCAAAATGTTTTAATTAGAAGTTTTTACACTTTACATTTTCTGAGCTTTGTGCTTGAGGAAAAAAGGGAGTTATTAACCCCAGACGTATAGAGCTGCTATCCTCAGCACCAAGACACAATAACCAAATTTCTCAGTTGAGAGAACAAGCGTGTGAGCATTTTCAATTTTTAGGTTTCTGAGAGCAATCGACATTGTTATATTCCTCTATTATGTAAAGGATCTTGCAATATTTATCAAAACCCAGGCTAGCTCTGAAGCACATACCTCAGTAGCACTAATCACAGCAAGTTTTCTAGCAACATAGGGGGTCAGCATGCCAGCTAAACTTTTCCTTATGGTTGGATTTTCTGGTGTTGTTTGTTCTTCAGGCAGATAACCTCCAAGGCGACTTAGAGCTCGGACACTCAGTTTGGCAAGGCTGTTGGCTACTTCCTGTTGCAAAAAAATTAACACATTTATTAAAATAGATCTCTTACCAGGCAATAGTACATTTATGGAATCAAAACAGCATGGAACATATTAAGGAAGAGAAAGCAAAGAAAAAGAAACAAAAAAGGTACTGAAGTCCCCAATACTAATGTCAAGAGTTTATGAAAAGTAAAAGTCAAGAGAATTCAGTACCACCAAACCAGCTTGAAAACAAATGTTAAAGGGACTTATATAGTTAGGAAATACAAAAGAAGAAAAAGATCTAAAACAAACAAACAAACAAACAAAAAACCCAAACAATTAAGAAAATGGCTGCTGCTGCTAAGTTGCTTCAGTCGTGTCCGACTCTGTGCGACCCCATAGACGGCAGCCCACCAGGCTCTGCCGTCCCTGGGATTCTCCAGGCAAGAACACTGGAGTGGGTTGCCATTTCCTTCTCCAATGCATGAAGTGAAAAGTGAAAGGGAAGTCACTCAATTGTGTCCAACTCTTAGCGACCCCATGGACTGCAGCCTACCAGGCTCCTCTGTCTGTGGGATTTTCCAGGCAAGAGTACTGGAGTGGGGTGCCATTGCCTTCTCCAAGAAAATGGCTATAGGATCATATATATCAATAATTACCTTAAAAATAAATGCATTAAATGCTGCAACCAAAAGACACAGACAGCTGAATGGATACAAAAACAAGACCCATATATATGCTGTCTAGAAGAAATCCACTTCAGATCTAAAGATACATATAATGACTGAAACTGAGAGGGTGGAAAAATATATTCCATGCCAATGTAAACCAAAAGAAAGCTGGAGTAGCAATCCTCATATTAGACTAAGTAGACCTTAAAATAAAGAATATTACAAGAGATAAGGAAGAACACTACCTAATGATCAAGCAATCAGTACAAGAGGAAGACATAACAACTGCAAACATCTATACAACCAACACAGGAGCACCTCAGCACATAAAACAAACACTAACAGACATAAAAGGAGAAATTGACAGTAACACAATAATAGGAGGCGACTTTAACACCCCACTTACACCAGTGGACAGATCATGAAAACAGAAAATGAATAAGGAAATACAAGTCTTAAATGACACATTAGACAAAATGGATCTCATTGATATCTTCAGGACACTCCATCCAAATACAGAAGAATACACCTCCTTCTCAAGTGCACATGGAACATTCCATTCTCCAGGATACACCACATCTTGGGTCATAAATCTAACCTCAGTAAATTTAAGAAAATTGACATTGTGTCAAGCATCTTCTCTGACCACAATGCTATGAGACGAGACATCAATTCTAAGAAAAAAAATGTAAAAAACACAAACATATGGAGATTAAACAGTACATTTCTAAGTAACAAACTGGTTACTGAAGAAATCAAAAGGCAAATCAAAAAATTCCTAAAAACAAATGACAAGGAAAACACAACTCAAAATCTATGGGATGCAGCAAAAGCAGCTCTAAGAGGGACGTTTATAGCAATAAAATCCTACCTCAAGGAACAAGAGAAAAATCAGACAACCTAACTTTACACCTAAAACAACTGGAAAAAGAATTAAAAAAAAACCAAAATTAGCAGAAGGAAAGAAATCATAAAGATCAGAGCAGAAATAAATGAAAAAGAAATGAAAGAAACAATAGTAAAGATTAATAAAACTAAAAGATGGTTCTTTGAGAAGATAAACAAAATTGACAAACCTTTAGCCAGACTCAAGAAAAAAAGAGAAGAGTCAAATCAACAAAATTAGAAATGAAAAAGGAGAGGTTACAACAGACAGTGCAGACATATAAAGGATTATAAGACTATTATGAACAACTATATGGCAATAAAATGGATAAACTGCAAGAAATGGACAGATTCTTAGAAAAGTTCAATCTTCCAAGACTGAACCAGGAAGAAATAGAAATTATGAAAAACCCAATTACAAGCACTGAAATAAAAACTGTGATCAATAATCTCCCAAAAAACAAAAGCCCAGGATCAGATGGCTTCACAAATGAATTCTATCAAACATTTAGAGAAGAGCTAATGCCTATCCTTCTAAAAGTTCTTCAAAAAGTTGCAGAGAAAGAAATACTTCCAAATCCATTCTATGAGGCCACCAACACCCTGATAACAAAACCAGACAAAGACAACACACAAAAAAGAAAGCTACAGGCCAATATCACTGATAAACATAGATGTTAAAATCCTCAACAAAATTCTAGCAAACAGATTTCAACAACACATTAAAAAGCTAACACACCATGATAAAGTTGAGTTTATTCCAGGGATGGAAGGAATCTTCAATATAGGCAAATCAATCAATGTGATACACCATATAAACCAATTGAAAGATAAACATATGATAATTTCAAGATGTGGAAAAAGCCTTTGACAAAATTCAGCATGCTTTTATGATTGAAACTCTTCAAAAAATGGGCACAAAAGGAACCTACCTCAACATAGTAAAGGCATACATGATAAGCCCACAACGAATATTATTCGCAATGGTGAAAAACTGCAACCATTTCCCCTAAGATGAGGAATAAGACAGGGGTGTCCACTCTCACCCCTAGGATTCAACATAGCTTTGGAAGTCCTAGCTACAGAAATCAGAGAAGAAAAAGAAATAAAAGGAATCCAGATTGGAAAAGAAAAGCAAAGCTCTCACTGTTTGCAGATGACATGATACTGTACACAGAAAACCTTAAAGATACTATCAGAAAATTACTAGAGCTAATCAGTGAATTTAGCAAAGTCACAGGACAGAAAATCAATACACAGAAATCACTTGCATTCCTATATACTAACAATGAAAAATCAGAAAGAGAAATTAAGGAATCAACCCCATTCATGATTGCAACTGAAAGAACAAAATATTTAGGAATACAACTAGCTAAGGAGACAAAAAAAACTGCATGCAGAAAACTATAAGACACTGATGAAAGAAATCAAAGATGACATAAACAGATGGAGAGATATTCTATGTTACTAGGGTGGAGGAATCAACATTGTGAAAATGACTATACTACCAAACACAATCTACAGATTCAATGTGATCCCTATCAAATTACCAATGGCATTTTTCATAGAACTAGAACAAAAAAGATCTCACAATTCATATGGAAATGCAAAAGACCCCGAACAGCCAAAGCAGTCTTGAGAAAGAAGAACGGAGCTGAAGGAATCAACCTTCCTGACTTCAGACTATTCTACAAAGCCAGAGTCATCAAAAAAGTATGATACTGGCACAAAAACAGAAATATAGACCAATGGAACAAGATAGAAAGCCCAGAAATAAACCCACATACATATGGGTACCTTATTTTTGACAAAGGAGTCAAGAATATACACAGGGGAAAGATAGCCTCTTCAATAATTGGTTCTGGGAAAACTGGACAGCTGCATGTAAAAAAATGAAATTAGAACACTTTCCTAATACCGTACACAAAGATAAATGGATTAAAGACCTAAATGTGTAAGACCAGAAACTATAAAACTCTTAGAGGAAAACACAGCCACAACACTCGATGATACAAATCAAAGCAAAATCCTCTGTAAGCCCTGTCTTAGAGAAATAAAAACAAAAATAAACAAGTGGGACCTGATTAAACTTAAAAGCTTTTGCACAGCAAAGGAAACTATAAATAAGGTGAAAAGACAACCCTCAGAATGGGAGAAAACAACAGCAAATTAAACAATGGACAAAGGATTAATTTCCAAAATATAGAAGCAGCTCGTATAACTCAAGGCCTGAAAAAAAAACAACCCAATCAAAATGCAGGAGAAAAGACCTAAACAGAAATTTCTCCAAAGAAGACATACAGATGGCTAACAAATACATGAAAAGATGCTCAACACTGTTCATCGTTAGAGAAGTGCAAATCAAAACTACAATGAGATATCACCTCACATTGGTCAGAAAGGCCATCATCAGCTAGAGAAGGTGTAGAGAAAAGGGAATGCTCTTGTGCTGTTGAAGGAATGTAAAGTGATACAGCCACTATGGAAGATGGTATGGAGATTCCTTAAAAAACCAGGAATAAAACCACCATATGACTCAGCAATCCCACTCCTAGGCATATACCCTGAGGAAACCAAAACTGCAAAAGACACATGTACCCCCATGTTCACCGCAGCACTATTTACAATAGCTAGAGCATGGAAGCAACCTAGATGTCCATTGACAGATAAATGGATAAAGAAGTTATGTACATATACACAATGGAATATTACTCAGCCATAAAAAGGAACACATTTGAGTCAGTTCTAATGTGGTGGATGAACCTATAGCCTATTATACAGAGTGAAGTAAGTCAGAAAGAGAAAGATAAATACCATATACTAATGCAAATATAAGGAATTTTAAAAGATTGTACCAAAGAATTTATTTGCAGGGCAGTAGTGAAGAAACAGACATAAAGAACAGACTTACAGACATAAAGAACAGACTTACAGACACAGAAAGAGGGCAGGAGAGGGTGAGATGTATGGAGAGAATAACATGGAAACTTACATTACCATATGTAAAATAGATAGCTAATGGGAATTTGCTGTATGTCTCAGGCAACTCAAACAAGAGCTCTATACCAACCTAGGGGGTAGGGTAGGGAGGGACATGGGAGAGAGGTTCAAGAGGGAGGGGGCATATGTATACCTATAGCTGATTCATGCTGATGTTTGACAGAAAATAACAAAATTCTGTAAAGCAATTATCCTTCAATTAAAAAATAAAGAATTTAAAATAAAAAAATGATTAAAAAAAGTTCATGCATTACAGCTTATTCTTCTATTTATATGAAAGACAATCAGGATCTATGTAGTCATTTGTATCCAATATAGTAACTTGCTGATAACTGGAAGCAGCACCCTGGGGGATAGGATGGGGAACAAGAGATGATTAAGTAGATCTGATCACTAGAGGCACATATTCACAATATGAATAATGAATAAGAAAGGAGTGATGGAAAAAATACCTGTAAGATAAAAAAAAAATCTGTAAAAAAAACAATCAGGTAAGTTCTCAAGTGTTTAGGCAAATAAGCTTCAACAGCACTGTTATCACTTCCCTGTGATATACAACCATAATTCTGCAATCATAAAGGTGATTCTGAGTAATCAAGAAAAGATTAAGTTATGCCCAGTATACCTATTGCAAATTCCATGGTCTTGAAAACTTCTGGGATAAGTGGTTACGATAAACAGATTTGGGGCTTAAAGAACAATAAGCTTAATAATCTTGAAAAATGGTTTATGCCTTGAGGGCTCTGGATAGCTAGGGCTTTGCTTTTGCAGTAATCTACATTTTGGGCTCAAATCCAGTGTTAATGTTCACATTACCTGCTGGTTTGTTTCTTCACTTTTCTGAATACCACTCTCTTCCAGGGTGTAGTCATAATTAAAGAGATAACCAAGCAGATGCCACAAAATTCCAGCTTGTAATAGGTGTGTCTGTAGCCAGAAATCCACAGCAAAAGAGCTAACACATTCTACCCCAAGGGCAGCCACTCTCGGAATACCCTGAGAATAAAAATAATGGAATTAAAAAAAAAAATGATGGATTTTTTTAAAAAAAGCTCCCAAGAGAAACAGACTGTGAATGTAGGAGAAGTTACTTAACTATCTTATTGTATGTGTGTTTACCTCCTCTTACATTTTCTATTCTGATTTATATCCGAGTCCTGTATCATTTAAAGCCTAAAATTAAAGTAACCATGTGACAAGACACAGAATTACTATTTTAAAAAATTAATTTGAAAACTGAAGCATGGTTGTTTACAATATTGTGTTAGTTTCAGGTATACAACACAGAGATTCATTTTTTTTGGAGATCATATTCCATGATAGGTTAATACAAGATATTGGGTATAAGTCTTTGTGTTATACAATTAGATAACAAATCCTTCCTATTTTATGAATGAAAGTGAAAGTCACTCAGTCATGTCTGACTCTTTGCGACCCCATGGACTATACAGTCCATGGAATTCTCCAGGCCAGAACACTGGAGTAGGTAGCGTTTCCCTTCTCCAGGGGATCTTCCCAACCCAGGGATAGAACCCAAGTCTCTTACATTGTAGGTGAGTTCTTTACCAGCTGAGCCATAAGGGAGGCCCAAGAATACTGGAGTGGGTAGCCTAAGCCTTCTCCAGAGGATCTTCCCGACCTAGGAATCAAACCAGGGTCTCCTGCACTGTAGGCAGATTCTTTACCAACTGAGCTATCAGGGAAGCCCATTTTATATATAGCAGTTTGTATTTGTTAATCCCATTTTTCTTCCTTTCATTCACTCCCATTGTCCCTCCTCGCCTCCCTCTTCCTTTTCTTTTTGGTAACCATAAGTTTGTTTTCTATGTCTGTGAGACTGTTTCTATTTTGTATATATGTTCATTTGTATGGTTTTTTAGATTCCACATGTAAGTGATATCACACAGTGCTTGTCTTTGTCTGACTTGTTACATTAAGCATAATATTCTCTAGGTCATTCACACTGCTGCAAATGGCAATATTTCATTCTTTTTTTATGGCTCAATAACATCCCATTGTGTGTGTGTATTTGTGTGTGTATATACAGTGTGTGTGTATACACATCAACTTAAGCCAACCATTTGTTGATGAGCACCTGGGTTGTTTTCATGCCTTGGCTATTATGAATAGTGCTATGAACACTGGGTGCACGTATCTTTTCAAATAATGTGTTCAGTTTTCCAGATATGTACCTAGGAGTGGAATCGCTTCATCATATGGTAGCTCTCGGGCTTCCCAGGTGGTTCAGGCAGTCAAGAATCTGCCTGCAATGCAGGAAACCCAGATTTGATCCCTGGGTCAAGAAGATCCCATGGAGAAGGGAATGGTTACCCACTTCAGTATTCTTTCTCTATTTTTAGTTTTTTTAGGGAACCTAAGGCAATGGC
Organism: Bos mutus; assembly: GCF_027580195.1. Taxonomy (NCBI): domain Eukaryota; kingdom Metazoa; phylum Chordata; class Mammalia; order Artiodactyla; family Bovidae; genus Bos; species Bos mutus. The sequence continues at coordinate 135,888,608 of NC_091617.1, forward strand.
ACCCCACTCCAGTACTCTTGCCTGGAAAATCCCATGGATGGAGGATCCTGGTTGGCTGCAGTGCATGGGGTCTCGAAGAGTCGGACACGACTGAGCGACTTCACTTTCACTTTTCACTTTCATGCATTGGAGAAGGAAATGGCACCCCACTCCAGTGTTCTTGCCTAGAGAATCCCAGGGACGGGGGAGCCTGGTGGGCTGCCGTCTATGGGGTCGCACAGTCGGACATGACTGAAGCGACTTAGCAGCAGCAGCAGCAGCATGCTGTTTTCCATAGTGGCTGTACTACACCAACTTACATTCCCAACAACAGTATACAAGGGATCTCTTTCTCCACATCCTCTCTAGCATTTATTATTTGTAGACTTTTTGTTGATAGACATTCTGACCAAAGTGAGGTAATACCTCAATGTGGATTTGATTTGTACCAGAATTACTATCTTTGAAGCCAATTAGTGTTAAAGACTTGAGAATACTGTTTTGTTTCACTTCTTGTATTTTTAAAAACAGTGATAAGGCATTAGTAGCAATACATGTGCCAGTGATCATAAGTATATCAATGAAGCCTTTAGTGTAGGTGTACAGATTGACTTCTTTATACCAGCATTTCTTTCTTACTAGACACATCTAAGTATGTCAAGTAAATATAGCTGGGGACATGTTTTCATCAGATTCCTTATTTCTAGGTACCTTAGCCCAGGATCAGCAACCTAGTCCTATTCTATTCCAACACAACTGTCACTCTGCTCAGTTACCAGAGAATCTCTTTCCTTTCCAGTCACTTATCACATCACCCATAGTCAACTTCCCTCAGCAGTGTTGGACTGGGAAGAAACAGCAAGCTCTCAGATCCCTATGACCTTTTCACCATGCGGTGACTTGACTCTTGGCTCAGAGGTTGAAGTGTCTGCCTACAATGTGGGAGACTCGGGTTCGATCACTGGGTTGGGAAGATGCCTTGGAAAAGGAAATGGTAACCCACTCCACTATTCTTGCCTGGAGAATCCCATGGAGAGAGGAGCCTGGTAGGCTACAGTCCACGGGGTCGCAAAGAGTTGGACACGACTGAGCGACTTCACTTTCACTTTCTTTCACTTTACTTTCATTAGACTGATTTAGTTTAGTCTTCTCTCTTGCTTCCCTGCCTCTGTTCAACTGTTCAGAGGAAACCAACTTCCATTTAAATATGTCATTCTTGTCTTATTCTTTGTGGGCCAACCCAGGAACAAAGTCATCATTTATGGCAAGGATTCAGTGAAAAATGTTTTTAGAGATCCATGTCATTTACTTGAAAATAATTTTAGGAAAAGAACTTAATTTATAAATTGAGGACTGGCTATTTGATGAGAAAACTCATTGCTGATTGAATCCAGAAAGCAATAAACGTAATGTCTACCTTGCCGAAGTAGAGCACCCGACAGAGATCCCTGATGATGCCAGGCATTTCTGTAATCTTCTCTCGGCATTCTTCAAACTGAGCAGCCACACTATAGCATCTGCTTATGTGTCCACACACCTGCAGATAACACAACAGAGTAAAAAAAGGTCACATGTGCATTCATGTTTAAGACAGTGGAAATCAAATCAGCAGAGATTCGTAATAATGTTTAATGATATATATGACGCTCCAAAATTAAACAGAATATTTCTACTGAATTATCAGTATTTCTGGTTAAGATACCCTATAGATGCAGGGTTGGCAAACCATGGCCACTATACGGCCACAGGCCAAGTCAACCATGATCTGTTTTTGTATGGCCAGGAAGCCTTAGCTTTTACATTTGCAAAGAGTTGTAAAAGTCACAAATAAAAACATGCAATAAGATTTCCCTGGTGGTAGCGGACAAGAATCCATCTGCCAATGCAGGGAACACAGGTTTGATCCCTGGTCCAGAAAGAGTCCACATGCCATGGGGCAATAAAGTCCATGTGCCACAACTACTAAGCCTGCGCTCTAGAGCCCTCCAGCAGCAACTACTAAAGCCCGTGCACCCTAGCACTGGTGCTCAGCAATGAGAGAAATCACTGCAATTAAAAACCTGTGCACCATGATAAAGAGAAGCCCCCACTCTCCGCAAGGAGAAAGCCTGTGCTCTGCAACAAAGACCCAGTCCAACCAAAAATAAATAAATAATTTAAAAACTATGCAACAGACTACACGTAACCTGAATGTCTCAAATAACCACCCTCTAGCCCTTTATTAAAAAAATTTGCCAACTTCTAGATTAAAGTATTTTTGCCCTGAATTCTAATAATGTACTATACTTATTAATAAAAATGAAACTCAAAAGCCTGTACTGAATTGTTTTATATTCTAAATTTTGCTGGCATATACAAAAGGTCAAAAAGATGCATTTTACAGTGATCTTAATGTTCCTGATGGTTCTTCTACCAAAGAATTCAACAGAAAAGAAGAAAATGAAAACACTAGGTATGGGAGTGGGAAGTAAAGAAGGAATTAAGGAAGGGGATGGAAGATAAGTGAAACAAAAATGGAAAAATTACAGATGTTTGAAACTGGGTAAAGGGGACATGGGATTCATTATATCACTCTCTATTATAAGGAACAAAATTAAACCAACAGATTACATATGATTTAGCACAGTACTTATTAAAGTGTGATACACAGAATAACAGCATCAGTATCATCTGGGAATTCTGTTAGAAAAGCATATTCTCAGGCCCCTACTCTAGAGTTTATGAATCAGAAACTCTGGGCAGAGGACCTGGGAGGCAGACCTCAGCAACCCAGGTTTTAATGAGCCCTCAAAGTGATTCTAAAACAGACCTAACGTCTGAACTACTAGTCTAGCGTAATAGTGTGTTTCAGCCTTACCTGTACTGACATGTCACTTGGTTTACTAGAACGATTCAAGACAGCCACACAGCGACTAAATGCCTCTTGTAACACCTGCAGAGAAAGAAGTCTGCCGTTAACTCTCGAAGTTTGAAAAGCCTCTTCTGCTAGGAATAAAACATTAATTAACCTTCCAGTATTAGAAACTTGGCAAATAAGTGTTGGCTCAATTAACATTTGTTAAATAAATAAGTAAACAAAGAACCCTGCAGTTTTTTAAAGGCATCCTACTACACTATTTTGCAAGTAATATTAAGTTCACCAATTTTGAATCCAATATCCTCAAATTCATGTTATGCAATAAGGCTCCATTTATTTTAATTTTGGTATTAGAATATAAAGAACATGCTTATCTGTTGCAATAAATTAAAGAAACTGTATCAACTGTATTTGTACTTGGTGAATTTTTTATTGCTAAGAGACAGTTCGCCTAAACTAGCTTTAAGACAAGGACAAAGATCATTCCATATTACCTCAATTCCATTCTCCCGTCTAAGCTCTTCAGCATTGAGGGCTGAGCAGTTAACCGTATGGAAAGCCAGCTCTGCAGCAGCAGGCAACAATGGTGATTCTTTTGAGAAAAGGAGGTCATCTGAAGTTTCCATTGTTATAGTCCTAATTAGCATGGGGTATCCTGCATATTTATAAGGCTGTAAATCTGAAATAATCATGGTTTTAAGTTAATTTTTAATTACATTGTCAAAAAAAAAAAAAAGATTAAAACAGTCAACATCTTAAATGTTTCCTAATTCTAGTTTATATAAAGAAATTAAACTGAGTACAAATCCCTTGGATCTTTTCTACTAGCAAACTTGTTTGGTTGACCTCTCTAAAATGTTTCTACTAGAAAAAGAGTATTTCCTGGTAGATTAAAACTAAACTTTGTGTATAGTGGTTTTGATCCTTCGCAGAGTATCTACTTTCTGTACGGTCCATGTGATCTTTATAACTTTTACCTTTTGAGATGACCAATAATCTACTTTAAATTAATGCATTTTTAAGATAGCTTAAAAAAAAAAAAGCCCCTTGGAACTGGTCCTGGTAGTCCTAACACATACATACATAAGAAAAAGAGTGAATGAATTAATGTTAAGTTTTATCAGAGGACCCCCTACCCCAGAACTTACTGAGTATAAACTCCATTTGTGAAAAGTAGAAGACTGCGTGAAAAAAAATTCTCATCTTGATAATACATAAAATGAGCTACAGCTGCACTATGGTGGCTAAAATAGTTATCAGCCAAAAAACAAACCAATGGTTTGAAAAAGACTTCTTTAGATTCATTCTCATTAGTGATGTCATGTAACTAAATGTTTTACAAATGCTTTCTGTTGAGTTTATATGCAAAACTGAATCAATTTAATCACTGCTCTAATGTCCAAGCTGCTCAATCCCCATGATGTCCCCTCCAATAAACTGGAATCCTACTGCTGCTGCTGCTAGGTCGCTTCAGTCGTGTCTGACTCTGTGCGACCCCAGAGACGGCAGCCCACCAGGCTCCCCCATCCCTGGGATTCTCCAGGCAAGAACACTGGAATGGGTTGCCATTTCCTTCTCCAATGCATGCAAGTGAAAAGCAAAAGTGAAGTCACTCAGTTGTGTCCAACTCTCAGTGACCCCATGGACTGCAGCCTATCAGGCTCCTCCTTCCATGGATTGTCCAGGCAAGAGTACTGGAGTGGGTTGCCATTGCCGTCTCCAAAACTGGAATCCTACTTATCTTAAATTAAGCAACACTCCTATTTATTTCACATCTCTCATTATTCTCTCTTTTCTCCCATCATCCTACAGAGCAAATAGGTTTCCCATTTAGTGTGTAAGCCAAGTTTAGTTCCAAGCCAATGCACACCTGTTATACTGAACCTAAATCCAACTTCCCCAACAAAGTCTAAAAAATTTTCAATGTGCTCTGAGCTTTCTGGCTGCTACTGTTTAGCTACCACAAATCACCCTGAAAACACTGGAAATTCCCAATAACCTGTACCCTAAAATCACACCGATTTCATTTGTAAAATTTTCAAAGTGTTTCATAAGATCAGAGGATTTTGAGAGCTACCACAGAAAATGAAGTGTGAGGGGATATATATGATCATTTGAAAAGTCCCCCCTTGCCTTTATTTTTTTTAAGATTTATTTATTTATTTAATTTTTTGGCTGTGGTGGGTATTCTCTGTTGCACACGGGCTTTCTCCAGTTGCAAAAAGCAGTGTGCGGCTTCTCACTGTGGTGGCTTCTCCTGTTCGGAAGCATGGTTCTAGGTGCAAGGACTTCAGTAGCTGCAGCTTGCAGGCTCTAGAGCATGGGCTCAGCAGCTGTGGTGCACAGGCTCAGTCGCTCCAAGGCATGTGAAACATTCCCGGACAAAGGATCGGACCAGTGTCCCTTGCATTGGAAGGCGGATTCTTAACCACTGGACCACCAAGGAAGCTCTGTTGCTTTTTAAAAAACAGGGCACCCTAGATGTTTTCAGCCTTTAGAGGTTTATGGATAGGTGCAGTCTTACAAAAGACGTGATCCTTAACTTCCAGGTCCATTTTAGATCTCATTTAATATGTTTATTATTAAATGGCTAAAGACAAAACTAACCAAGTACCTCCACAGAACAGAAATGTCCTTTAAGAAGGAACAATGAAATCTTATTGAGAATGTAAACTACTAAAAACATAGGCAAGAATTGGAAGGTATGAAACAAACATTTTGGGTCTAACTACAGAAAACTACTCTTTTACTGTATTTAAAATGGAATTCCAAGAGTCTTCTGCATAATTAGAAATACGTAGGAGGAAGGTTCAAGAGGGAGGGGACATACGTATACTTATGGCTGATTCACAGTGTTGTACAGCAGAAACCAACACAACATTGTAAAGCAATTATGCTCCAATTAAAAATAAATTTAAAAATATAATAATAAAAAAAATATTAACCTCCCCCCTCAAAAGAAAGAAGAGGCAGAAACGAGGAACATGGTAGAATGAACTGGAGGAAAAATCGTAACATATGTCTTACCTTCTTTATGACGATTGAAGAGAATGCTCTGAGTTTTCAGAATTAAAATTATATTCTCTGGATCTGGTCCATCCATAATTTTTGCGGATTTGGTACATAAAAATTCATAGGCTTTATTTACCTTTTCAAACATATCCTGTATGTAACCAAAGACAATCAACCTTTAATTCAGAACATCTAAAATCACAACTTAGAACACAGCTAGTTTGTATTTTACTAGTAACTTTAGTTATTATTTTTTCTGTTTTTTATATTACGGAATTCATTCCAACTGGAATTTAGGTGGCATACTTTTCAGATGAAACAACTTTTTTTTTTCCCCAAAAAAGGTATTCAATGATCTCAATACCATTTATTGAAAATTATTTCTTCACTGGCTTATACCCTATGTTATATTAAATTCATACACACCAGATACAGTTTCTGAATTATTATAAAAAGTTATAAGAGGTACTATTTTTTGAGCACTGTGGCAGGCACCCTGCTAAATGCTTTACATACATTATTTCACATAATTCTCAAAACACTATATAAGGTAGGTACCCTTATTAACCTCATTTTTAAGAAGATGTTACATAACTTGCCTAAGGTCACAAAGCCCATTGCTGACAGAGCTAAGACTCACATTCATGTCTGACTCCTACATCCATGCTCTTAATTACTATTTTATAATGTTCCCTGATCTATATGTTGATCTTTGTGCCAGCAGAATACTGTTATTACTATTGTAGTTTTACAGAGTACTTAGTATCTGGTAGTTTAAGTCTAGAAATTTAATACTGATTTCAAAATTTCTTCCTATATTGATTGTTTTCTTTCCTAGAAATCTGAACTGCTTTAAATTTCTCAAAAAACGTCCCAGGTTTTTTGATTAAAACCACCTTAAGTACATAAAAGTGATGTTTTTTCCAATGCTATCTTCCTGCTCAGGAATACTGCCTATCTCTAATAAAAAACGCTAGGCTTGAATCAGGGGAAACTACCTGAAGTTTCTAGCAACAGACTATGAGCACTGGTTTTAGTGGTCCTTATGTGATTTTATGAGTGTCCACTGGCATTTTAGTAGGAAGCTGCAAAAGACAAGATCAGGGAATACTGGCAGCAGATGACTTTAACTCTGAACCAAATTTTCTGTTTTTTCATTAACAGTCATAAGAAGTTGGATGTTATTAGAAAGAAATAAATTATGCAAAGCAATCTGAGTGGCAATGGTTCACCAACAGATGAATTAAGTTCACCCATCTCTTGGCTGTCTTCAATTACTCATGTGACAGCTCATTAATTTTCAAACAAACATGGGTAAGGAAAGAGAAGAAAAACCTTAAGTTACTAGTCGTGCTTCCCCAGTGGCTCAGCTGATAAAGAACCCGCCTGCCAATGCAGGAGAAGCCAAGAAATGTGGGTTTGATCCCTAGGTCAGGAAGACCCACTGGAGAAGGAAATGGCAACCTGCTAGGGTATTACTTAGGAGAAGGCAATGGCACCCCACTCCAGTACTCTTGCCTGGAAAATCCCATGGACGGAGGAGCCTGGTAGGCTGCAGTCCATGGGGTCGCTAAGAGTCGGATACGACTGAGCGATTTCACTTTTACTTTTCACTTTCATGCACTGGAGAAGGAAATGGCAACCCACTCCAGTGTCTTTGCCTGGAGAATCCCAGGGACGGGGGAGCCTGGTGGGCTGCCGTCTATGGGGTCACACAGAGTCAGACACGACTGAAGTGATTTAGCAGTAGCAGTAGCAGCAGAGTATTACTTATTCTTGTCTGTAAAATTCCATGGACAGAGGACCCTGGTGGGCTATAGTCCATGGGATCACAAAGAGTGAGACATGAGTGAGCACAGACACACTAGTCAAAGAGCAATCCTTTTGATAAAATGAGAGATGACCATTTATGCAAAAAACCAGCACGTCGATCAGAAGTTAATTTAACATATACTAGACATATATTATGAGGCAGACACTGGTGCATATCTTTTCTCTACCTGAAATGGCAGTAGAACAAAAGCAAGTCAACCCCAAGGCCCTAACTCCAAAGGCAGTACATACCCTCCCTTCTGGATTCTTATCAGGATGATATTTCTGGGCAAGTCTGAAGTAAGCTTTTCTAATTTTGCTCTCATCATGCCTGCAAAATAGGAAAACTGTTTCATGAATTGAGTAACGTGCAAGAAAAATGTTTACACAATCATCTAAAATGATTATTTTTAAGAACCTTACTTTTATTGTGTATGATCATATATTAGGCACCTAATTAAACCAGTAAGACTAAGTAAGGTTATTCTTTTTTAAAAAATATCTTTTAAATTTATCTATTTTAATTGAAGGATAATTACAATATTGTGATGGTTTCTGTTATGAATCAGCTATTGGTATACATGTGTCCCCTCCATCCTGAAACTCCCTCACAATTCCTCCTCACCCTATCTCCCCAGGTCTACACAGAGCACCAGCTTTGGATGCCCTGCTTCACGCATCAAACTCTCACTGGTTATCTATTTTACATATGGTAATGTATATGTTTCAATGCTATTCTCTCAAATTATCCCACCCTCTTCTGCTGAGTCCAAAAGTCTGTTCTTTACATCTGTGTAGTTTGTTGCCCTATATGTAGGGTCATCGATAAAGATTATTCTTATGTATTATCTTTACCATTAAAAAACAAAAAATTACTTATACAAGGTTACCATATTCACTTCAAATTACAAAACCATATTTGGGGTTCAAATAACTAAGAATTATTTTTAAACCAACTTTTCAAAATGTCACTTCAAACTATAATTCTAAGTTATTTTAACTTTCAGTTCAGTTCAGTCACTCAGTCGTGTCTGACTCTTTGCATTCCCATGGACTGCAGCACACCAGGCTTCCCTGTCCATCACCAACTCTCAGAGCTTGCTCAAACTCATGCCCATTGAGTCCATGATGCCACCCAACCATCTCATCCTCTGTCGTCCCCTTTTCCTCCTGCCTTAATCTTTCCCAACATCGGGGTCTTTTCTAATCAATCAGTTCTTCGTATCAGGTGGCCAAAGTATTGCAGCTTTGGCATCAGTCCTTCAAAAGAATATTCAGGACTGATTTCCTCTAGGATGGACTGGTTGGATCTCCTTGCTGTCCAAGGGACTCTCAAGAGTCTTCTCCAACACCACAGTTCAAAAGCATCAATTTTTTGACACTCAGCTTTCTTTATGGTCCAACTCTCACATCTATACATGACTACTGGAAAAACCATAGCTTCAACTATCAGGACCTTTGTCGGTAAAATTTTAACTTTCAGCCTACACTTAAAATGTTTTTTTTTCCTATCATATGTATTCTACTATAAAACTTCACTGATTAATTAATAAATCTGCATTCTTTCCTATACGTCATTTACTATCCTAGACACACTGCTATCAAATGTCTTCCTCAGGTATAAGACAAATTGCAAGAAGAGGGGAAAGATGATAATGAAAATAACTCACGGTCCCTGTCCTTGAGGGAGATTAAGCAGTTCATAAGCATCATCTATTGACATTGTAGGTGGCTTCTTTTCTACTTCCTTTTTCCAGGCATCAAGGGTATCTTTTAGAAGCTTGACCTTAAAGACAGAATTAAAATTTATGTTTAGCAGCAGCAGCAGCAGCAAAGTAAAACTATTTTAGAATATAATTTGTAAGTTACGAAATTGCTGTGTTATATTTACTTAAATTGACATTTTAGGCTAAACAACGAACAGCTTTCTAAACACAAATAACCAAAATTCCCTTCTAGTATTGTTAAATGTTAAGTAGCAAAGTATTTGTTATGGGGCTATTATTTTTTTAAAGTGGTATCTTAATTCTCTGCCAATTTTTGCCTCTCCTTTTAATTGTTAAAGAAAGTATGGAAAATGTAGGAATTAGTAATGAACTGGCAAAAATAAGAGTGTCCCAGGAATTAATGCTATGTTTTTTATGTGAACTCTCAGTTAATCTTACCAACCACCACAGGAATAGCTGCTGTTAGTAGTAACAGCACTATTATCATACCTGAGATTTAGAGAAGCCAAGCAATACGCTCAATAATATGTTGTTGTTGTTTAGTTGCTAAGTCATGTCCAACTTTCTACAACCCCATGGATTGTAGCCCATCAGGTTCCTCTGTCCACGAGATTTCCCAGGCACGAATACTGGAGTGGATTGCCATTTCCTTCTTTAAAGGATTTTCCCAACCCAGGGATCAAACCCATGTCTCCTGTACCGCAGGCGGATTCTTTACCTCTGAGTCACCTAGTAAGTAAGTGAAGTCGCTCAGTCGTGTCCGACTCTTTGCGACCCCATGGACTGTAGCCTACCAGGCTCCTCTGTCCATGGGATTTTCCAGGCAATAGTACTGGGTGGATTGCCATTTCCTTCTCCAGCAGATCTTCCCAACCCAGGGATCGAACCAGGGTCTCCTGCATTGTAGACAGATGCTTTACCGTCTGAGCCACCAGAGAAGCCCATAAATAGGTGACCCACAAAGAGCTTGTCCAGGATTAGAAACCGGAACCTTACACACCCAGATAATCATACCCTAGACCGATGAGCTATTAATCACCAAACTCAACCCCAGACTGCCTAACTTCAGCATCTGTGAATTTAATCAATCTCTTATAAAGACAAGCTCCCACCAAGCTATTATAATATGTAATTATATTATATAATTACATAATCTCTTAGTATATTATATAATTATATAATCTCTTAATAGATTGAGAAGATTAAGAAGAGGTGGCAAGAACACACAGAACTATGCAACAAAAGGTCTTAATGACCGAGATAAGTATGATGGTGTGATCACTCACCTAGAGCCAGGCATCCTGGAGCATGAAGTCAAGTTGGCCTTAGGAAACACTACTATAAACGAAGCTAGTGGAAGAGATGGAATTCCAGCTGAGCTATTTTAAATCCTAAAAGATGATGCTGTTAAAGTGCTGCATTCAATATGTCAGCAAACTTGGAAAACTAAGCGTGGCCACAGGACTGGAAAAAGGTCAGTTTTCATTCCAATCCCAAAGAAGGGCAATGTCAAAGAATGTTCAAACTACCATACAACTGCACTCCTTTCACCTGCTAATAAGGTTATGCTCAAAATTCTTCAAGTGAGGCTTCAGGCAGTATGTGAACTTAGACTTTCCAAATATACAAACTGGGTTTAGGAAAGGCAGAGGAATTTGTTCGATCATGGAGAAACCAAGGGAGTTCCAGAAACACACCTACTTCTGTTTCATTGACTACACTAAAGCCTCTAACTATGTGGATCACAAGAAACTGTGGAAAATTCGTAAGAAATGGGACTACCAGACCACCTTGTCTCCTGAGAAAACTGTACGCAGGTAGAGAAGCAACAGTTAGAACTGGACATGAAACAATAGACTGGTTTAAAATTGGCAAAGGAGTACGTCAAGGTTGTATACTGTCATCCTGCTTACTTGACTTCTATGCAGTGTACATCATGCAAAATGCCAGGCTGGATGAAGCACAAGCTAGAATCAAGACTGCTGGGAGAAGTACCAACAACCTCAAATATGCGGATAATACCACTCTAAAGGCAGAAAGCAAAGAGGGAACTAAAGAGCCTTCTGATGAGGGTGAAAGGGGAGAGTGAAAAAGCTAGCTTGAAACTCAACATTCAAAAAACAAAGACCATGGCATCCAGACCCATCACTTCATGGCAAAAGAAGGGGAAAGAGCAAAAGCAGTGACAGATTTTATTTTCCTGGGCTCCAAAATCACTGTGGACAGTGACCACAGGCATGAGATTAAAAGATGCTTGCTCCTTGGAAGGAAAGCTATGACACATCTAGACAGCATATTTAAAAGCAGAGACATAACTTAGCTGACAAAGGTCCGGACAGTCAAAAATATGGTTTTCCCAACAGTTATGTACAATGTGAGAATTGGACCATGAAGAAGGCTGAGCACCAAAAAACTGATGCTTCTGAATTGTGGTGTTGGAGAAGACTCTTGAGAGCCCTTTGGAGAGCAAGGAGATCAAGCCAGTCAATCCTAAAGGAAATCAACCTTAAATATCCATTGGAAGGACTGATGCTGAAGCTGAAGCTCCAATATAACCTGATGGCAAACAGCTGATGCAATGAAAAAGGACCTGATGCTGGGAACAACTCAGGGCATGAGGAAGTGGGGGCAACAGAGGATGAGATGGTTGGATAGCATTACCAACTCAGTGGATGTGAGTTTTAGCAAACTCCAGGAGGGTGAAGGGAGGGAAGCCTGGTGCGCTGCAAGGCGCCATGGAGTTGAAAAGAGTCAGACACAACTTAGCGATGAAACTTCAACAAATTTTGTTACATGTATGAAATTGAGTTTGTTTTTGTCAGAAAAGATCAAGATGGTAAAGTCCTTTTATGCTCCCTGAAAAAACTGTCTTTCAGTTTAGGATTTACCCAAATACACTCAAATTACAGAGTGCTTAAGTAAAAAGAACTATTTAAGAAATCTATTATCCTTCTTAGAAAGAAGAAATACCCAGAAGCGATTAGAGGTTATTTTTATGATTTAAGAAGGCACAAATTAATCTGCTGACTTACCGGGTCTTTAATTGGCCAATCTGGAAACCGGAGTGTATCACAAAGTTGTTTGAGATAATAAATATTACAAAATAGTTCATTTTCTAGTTGTGGGTAGTTGATAACTGGGATGGGACAATATTGATAAAGTGCTCTTGTGTTACTCTGAAGACGAGGTGTGAAATCAGCAAGATGGGCAGCAATCTTCTCTATCATGAGCCGCCTACAATTAGAAAAGTCTCCAAGCATTATGATGGAATTATTTATTTTAAAAAATATTTACTTACTTGGTTGTACCAGATCTTAATAGAGACATGTGAGACCTAGTTCCCTGACCAGGGATTGAAACTGGGCCCTCTGGATTCGGAGCATGGAGCCTTAACCACAGGAACAACAGGGAAGTCCCTATTTTATTTTGTATTTTAAAGAAAAGTTTACGACAGGAAATCATGCAAGATAATTACATGGATCTTCTTCAGAGTAATTCAGTTATTGACCTAAAATGAGAGCTTAAGAATGTTACTCAGAGTGTTCTAAATTTATTGTGTACAAACACTCTATGGATATAAATTTGTTTGTAGTACTACCTATAGAGAAGACCAAAGAGAAAAAGACTGAGAATACCAACCCTTCTTACTGAAAATTCAGTCATTAGACGGTCAAAAGGTATGGAATCTGCATGCATGAGGGCACAGACATGGAATCAAGTCAGCTCTCTCCCCAAAGAAGCTCACTCTGTGGGCTTTATTTTAGTTAAATTAGCACAACCTAGGATCTGGCCCTCAGCTAAGCAGAAACCGGATCGGCTCAGGATACACAAAGCTACATCCTTTAGATGAGGGACTCATACCAACCAATCTCAGAAGAAAAATATTACACAGAATAATTATAATAAACTTATTCATATTGCTATACATTTGTTCCCAGTGAAAAATATGACAGTCATACAGAATATATTCAAATTGGTGACTAGTACATGTCAAGCCTATAGGTCAAACTATTAGAGAAGCCAAATGATGACCAGCAGGTAGCACTGTGAGTGTGGGCCAGCCAAAAAAAGAGTGGGTAACTGACTCAGAAAATCAACTGCCATCCAGCTAGGAAGACTGAGGGGTTGTCCAGAGAGGCAAACTTGACACTGGAATCATGAACTGCCAAGTCTTTACCAGACACAGCCTGTATGGATACTGATATCTGCTTCTGGGCCTCTCCTTTTTCTTGGTGGAAAATGGACTTTACTATGGCATTCCTCTGGCAACTTCCAGATTACGGTCAATGTGTGCTGGCTAGCACACATTGAAATTAAATTAAATTTCAATTTAATTAAAATGAAATTAATTAAAATGACTCTAGGTATCTCTAGTCCGATCTACTTTTGTGGGCATAGTTTTTAAATGGGACACAGTTCTATTTCCAAATACTCAGAAGAAGTGTCTTAATTTAAGCCCCATATGTCCCTTACATATACATTAATTCATTGCCTGAAAGTCCAGTGGCAATAGGCTCCATACCCTCATGTAAAACTCTACTAAGGTAACAGTAATTTTGTCACATCACGTTAGAACAAGAAAAAAGCTGAGGGCCTTGTGAACAAGTCACTTGATTTGGCACCAATGACTACTGTAGCTTGAGATTAAGCAACTACTAAAAGTAAATCTTTTCACAGAAGTCAAATCAGAAGGCAAAAGGTTGAGAGTCTGTATAAAATACAATCGACTGGTTATTTACCTCATTTCACTGCTCCAGATTGCTTCTGGAGTATCAAATTCTCCTAGAAAGATCTCAGAAAACTTTTCAGGCTCGTAATTTTCTAAGTAACAAACCATTGCTTCTGGTAGAATGTGCCCAAGTATACTTCTCTGAAAAATATCCTGTCCTTTTGTCTTTAAAACAAAACAAAACATAGTTAGAAACACTTTAAAACTTTAGTTATCTTCCAGTTTTCTACTAAATGAATTGGGATTAGAGAACATTTTAAGAAGCTAATTGGAACATACTGCTTTTATGCTTTGGAAATTTGATGGAAAAAAATGGCAAAATGAGAATAGTAAGGTTCCTGGTATGACCTGCCTTGGAATGAGCTCCAAGATGGAACTTGTATCTAGCCCTGCAGCAGCCTTAATTCTCCTCAGGGGTCAGGTACTGCCAACATTATTTAGGGCATTTGGCCTCTGACCATGTGTAATGGTAGTGACCAACAAAAGGAAAACCCAGCAAAGATTTACATCAATTATTCTGTTACACTGCTGGCAGTAGTTCCCAACCTACACTTGCTTCTGTTTTCAAAAATAAGTCTAGAAAAATCAAGATCTTAAAGCCTATCCTCATGACGTGTGGATAAAACTTAGATGGAGAATTTCTATTAAAAGTAATTATAATTAATGGTATTAAGAACTTCATATTCTCTGGTTGGCCAAATGGAGTCAGGGTAATGTTCATACTTTTATCATGGTAAATTTTTAAACTCATTTCTTTACCTAACTTGGGGGGGAACCCCTAAGGACTATAAATACTTTTCTTATTTCCTTCTAGGCAAACTGAGGACATTTTATTCCTCTAGGATCTGACAAAGAAGTGAAAAAAGCCCACATATGATTTTACTACTTAGTGCACAGACAAATTAGATGATGAATATTTTCAGGCTTTTTACTAATAAAAGCCATAAATTCACTGTTAAACTTTTAGGCGAAGAACTGCTGTTCTGTCCTTTAGAATACTATTATTTGGTTCTACATCTAGAGTTCTGTTATAAACAAATAGTGTTTTGCTGTAATTATTCAAAATAGTTAGGTGAAATGATTTTATAATATAAAATTTGAAAAAGATTACATATACATAACTGCACAGAGAAAAGGGGAAAAAAAGAATGACAAAAGTGCTTTATGTTGCATTAATGTGGTAACATTAGACCCAACTTTTTAAGAAACTTGTTATTCTCATTTTCTATTTGTATAGAGCTATGGAAACCATACTTCCATGGGCATCACTTTAATATTGTTAGATTGTAGATAGATTACTTTCTAGGGTTTTACTGGCTTCTCTATAAAACATGCAGTTTTGGTCTTGTGTCTGTTGTCAAAGTAATGTAACACTCCTTGGTTAGTCTCTTAAACAGAGGTCCAGTTTCGATTTATACCACTCTCAATAAAATCTGAAAATCAATGTTTCATGAAAAGTCTAACAAAATTTCAAACAAGATTCAGTTATTTATTTGCAGTAAACATTTCTGCAAAATGTAGGTCAAAGTTACATTTGTCAAAGCTACCTGGATAAAGTCTCATTTTTTATATTCCTATTATTCCTCCCCAAGTAAAATGGCAAGAATACTTGAGAGCACCTGAAAAAGTAAGTAGCCTCAAAATAAAAACTTAGCACTTCTCCCACACTGGGATCTGAACAAAAAGAATGTGAAAGTCTTACTGAATCTGAGCTGACTATATGAGACTCAGGCATATAATGAATTATTTACTACCACTACTAATTAAATTTTACACAAAGGGAACAAATTATACTCATAGATAGCAAATGTCAGGTTATACTCATATCTATAATTTAAATATTAAGTCTAATAGGCAATATTTATTTGAAAACATTAGCTTAGACTTTCTTTGTGCAAGGTACCACAAGGAAAGCAAAATTTGAATAAAAGAATATCTGCCTTCAAGTGCTTATAAGCCAATAAACATATACAACTTAGGAAACGTTAGTACCAGGACAGGTTCCCCAGTATTAAGTCCCATATTCAGAGGATTAATCTGGCTTACCTCTTCTGACTTGAAGGCCTGTTTGGTATGTGTGTACTTCAAAAATCTAGGGGGAAAAAAAACTACTTATCAGGTACAGGAACTGATTTAGATTTAATAACCTTAATTTTCTAAGACTGGGTTTTTTTTTGAAGTATAGTTGATTTACTATGTTGTGCCAGTCTCTACTGTATGGTGAAATGACTCAGTTATACACATATATTCTTTTTTCATATTATTTTCTATTACAGTTTATCACAGGATATTGAATATAGTTCCCTGTGCTATACAGTAGGACCCTGCTGACTAAGACCAGATCTTTTTTATAAATAAAAGCCATAAAAAAAGGCTCTTAAACTTGTAAATCCATATTCTCAAACTGCTGAATTTTTATTTAAGGCAAGATTTATATGAATTAGAAAAAATTTTTAATGATGGTCATATAATAATTATATAATAAAAACATTACTCAATTTTAAGAAAAAGCAAAATGTAAAACAATATAAATACATTAAATCTGTATGATTAAAATACTAGATGATGATACAATTTTTATGTTAGATGTGGTAAAATGGTGTGATTCTGAAAAACTTTTCCCCAATCTTCTAATTTTCAAATTTTCAGATATATAAACACCTCTTAAAATGAAAAATATAATAAAGGCAATGGTATGCTCACAAAACATAAATTCAATAAATCTGTCCATGTACAATTCAAATAATTTCAAATAAATTTTACCGAGCAACAGGAAGCACATTGGAACCTGTATACATCATGATGAAGAAAAATACTCCACTTAGATAAAGTCGAGGTAACTGTGGGTTATCTTGCATAATATGGTATAACAAAATAGCAACCTTCTCAACAAGGATAGGGTCAAAGGTCAACAGTAGCTAAAAAAAAGAAATAAAATGTTTTTGTTACTGGGCTATTAAAACTTGCAACATCATCATTCATCTTAGGTTTTATGCATTTCATGTGCTTAAGTTACAGTTTCTCCTAAGTAGAAAGTGGTGGTGATGGTTTAGTCGCTAAACCAGATCTTGAGATCTGTGGACTGTAGCCTGCCAGACTCCTCTGTCCATGGGATTCTCCAGGCAAGAATACTGGAGTGGGTTGCCATTTCCTTCTCCAGGGGATCTTCCCAACACAGGACTTGAACCTGGGTCTCCTGCATTGCAGGCAGATGATTTACCAACTGAGCTAAGAGGGAAGCCAAGCAGTAAGTAGTAAAATAAAAATCAGATTGACTCAGTATGTTTGTCTACCAGCTTCTAAGCAGATTTGAAAAATATTTTATAGATTTAATGCAGAGACAGTAAAATATTAATAGAGAAGTAATCAAGATTTATTCATTAAAAGCCCAACCATGCCTGAAGCTGTTTTGTTTGATTAGAGGGAAAATTGTTTTCTGGGCAGGACTCTTCCTGAATGGACTTCTCTGTTAATGACAAAAGGAAAAAGAAGAGTAGCTACACTTTGGGTTAGTTTCAGGTCAGTTTATTTGAAATGAAGCATCCTGTGAAGACTATTTGGGAACTCAAAGAACTGAGCAGAGCACAGCTTTCAGGGGAACAGCACTAAAAACAATAGTGCAAGTGCAGGTACCAGGCAAGAGGGTAACCAAATACCAGTAGGGCTGCTACTACCAGACGGTACCAAGAGATGCCATCTCCAGAAATCTGAGCTAGCAATACTGAAGGAACTATCTGGAATCTCTGGAATGCACCTGGACTAATTAAAAAAAAAAAGTGTCAAGTACTGCTATGACTAAACATGTGATAAATTTAGTAAGTTTTATCTTAACAAATGTAACATTTCAATTTGCCATGAACACTTACTTTCGAGGAATCCCCAATTTGGAGTCAAACGCTACCAGTAAAAAAATTACAATAATGAAAATAAGTATTAGCTCAGACTAGGGGTCAAAGTTCTAGATTCAGTATATGAGACTGCATAGCCATATGTCTTCAAGTAATTTACATTTTTCTGTTTTTGGTGTCTTATCTATTCAACAAGGTATTTAGATTATACATAGTAAAATAGTACTAGGATGTATTTTACAAAAGAAAAACTGAGACATAATAACATAGGATTTTTCCTAGAGTTAATGGTGTTAAGATTAGACATCACTCTAACAAAAATATGGCAATTAACAAGCAACAACCTAGAATATCTGAAATAGTGACTATACCATAAAACTTAGGATATTCATTTGCTACATCCTAGACCATTCCAAAAATCCTGAAGCTGTATTAGATGGTAAAACTGGTTATTGCTCTTATAGTCAAATGATGTACAGAAACCTGTACCGAGCAATGTAGATAGATAATGTTCCTGAAAAACACTACAGCTTCCTAACTATGCTTTGCAAGAATAAGGCCTCCCAGAATATAGAAAATTAAGTGAAAACAAAAACAGCTTCTAAGAAACTTTTTTATTTTAACGGTATAAAAAAATACAGGAGGCACAAACTGCTTAAAAGCAGCTAGGTTTATCAATAAATTTCTTCTATCATTCTATTGATACTTGTTCAGATATTACCAAGAACTTTTGGTTAATTAAAATATATCTTCCCCTCAAAACTTCATGGTACGCTGACCACATCTCTTAAAATTTGTTTTTCAGTCAATCCTTCCTGGCCCGAAATTCAACCTTGTTTACATCTACTTCTTTTCTCTCAGTTTGTAAGTATTGGAAAATGTTTGGCAGAGGCAGATGTTTTAGGCACGGTCCTTTATCTACATGAGAGAGGCCAGGATGGAAAACAAACCCTTCTCCTGTACCATGTCACATGTGCAGCTACAGAGACATCTAGGCTAGGGTGGTAGTAGCTGCAAGAAGTAACTGCAGTGCTCTTCAGAAGAGTACACGAACACTGAAAAGCTGGCAAGCTTAAACAACAGAAGTTGGGGAAGATTTTTTTTAAAGTTGATAGGGCCCTGTCACTGTCATATTCCAAGTTTTTTTTCATTACCAGTGACTTTCACAGGCACCTATTATGTATCTGTGAACATAAAATGATACTGAGTAACTCTCCTCTCCCTTCTCACACCAAAGTACAACTGAAAGATACAAACTGCACAAGTTACTGACATATTTTAAAGTCACAAAATGTGTGGTTAATATAAAAAATTAGATCTGACAATAGAATAATCAATAGATAGGGAAAACAATGACCTGAAATCTCAAGGAACTGACTTAGTTGGGGCTCATCTTGAGTTTAGGCAGCTTACTTCCCACAGAGTAGAATAACAATAAGGAATAAATAAAAGATACTTTAGTACATCCAGTATAATTTCAACTCAATACTCTGGATCAGCTGAGATCCATGGAAACATATAACTAAGAAGACTCAAAATGCTGACAAGACTGCTGCATCCATGTCTTGAGATATAATCCAGCACGTCTACATCTGTGGCCTGCTGTATGCTTCCCTAAAACAGTACCCCTAAAAACACCATCATGCACCATACACTTGAGCATGTCACCTTTCTGTTATTATGTTGTTGGGATTTTTAAGAACAGATAATAAAAAAACATCTTGAGAAAATTTTGGAGCCTGGAGGCTTCCCAATTCTAGGTTCTTGGATGTACACCCTTCCACAGTAATTCATGTTTTTTGAAAATGGAACAGACTACAATAAAACAAAGACTGGTGCTCACAATACAGTTAAATAAGGGAAAACGATTCTGAAAATATTATTCCTAGTTTATTACATAAAAGTAACTTACCTGAATAATATGGGGAAGGCAAGCATTGTCTGACAATAATCTTTTCACTCTGGGTAAAGGCCGAATGATGGCATTATCTTGATCCCTAGAAAAATATTTTCTACGGTTAATATTTAATTTAATACCTTTATTAAAATTTGTATGTTCAGAGAATGTGGCATTCTACTAGGCATGAAGCATGTTACCTTATGTTTTTGTTAATGAAGACTAAGCTCTCATACAGCTGGGAACATGATTAGGTATTTTAGTTTAAATCTATTTGACTGCTTAATAGGATTTCATTTCCTTCCATAAGATTTCCTCGAAAAACAGTACCCTAAAACAGCCAGAGGTTCTTATTTACTATTTAACTGATTAAACTTGATGTTGTCCAAAACACTGTCAGTGGATATTACCCCCAAAGGGCATATCAAACCTTTTCACATAAATTTAAACTTTAACTACTCAGTATTTTCCAGATAAGGCCTTAATTTTTATGCTACATTACTTCTGAATACTAACTATGTTTTTAAGCTTGACCTGAATTCATATTTTAGAGAACTGGAATTATGAAAGTCTCAAGTACTATAAGATCAACAACTAATCAGTAAATTCCATGACAAAATATCTTTATTATAGTAACAAAACAAGATGATATATATTCAAGTTTGATAAAAATTGAAAAGTTCTATGCAAGGGTTACGATTATGACTATCACTGGATACCTTCACTAGTCAAGTGCGGCAAGATATGGGCCTAGACTCAGGTTCTTAAACCAGGAGAGACTAACCTGACAGATCAGGAGCAGGCACTAGGCACTCACTATTATGAACTACAGTGTTTATTTCAAAATGTTCCTACCCCAATCACATGAATATGACAACTTGTACTGTTGATAGAGAACAGCTAGTAAACCTCAATTTTTAAAGATTATTTGAAGCTTCCCAGACGAAGTTGCTTTTTAGCTACCCTATCAATAAAATTTGCAGATTATTTCATTATATCATTTCAAGAAGCTCCAAAATTCAAAACAGCATTCCCTCAAAAAGTCACAAATGGAAAACCTTTGCTCTAAGTCACTAGAAAAATACAATGCCTTAGAAAACATCTATAAAAATGAGGAAAACAACATGTTTTAGAGTCCCTGTTAACCATGGAAATATTCAGTTACATTTTACCTGCTTGGAAAATATCCACACATTGTGATCAACATGTTCAATATAAGGGTGGCAAGGTCAGTTTCATTTAGTACAGCCTGTCCACTGGCTAAGAGACACCACTTAAGCTGGGGTATTGCCTGAAGTGGTCGCCATCCATCCATGCCTTGAGCCCAGCATCTGGTTTTTGCATTTAACATTCCTTTGGTCCACAATTCTTGCATCTAAATGAATCAAAGGCATCATTATTACAAGCAGACCAAACAAAATGAAGTTTGCTAATGTTTTCTATTTCACAGAAAATATAAAGCTATGAAATGTATGTGCAAATTCACTATTAGAAAACAACAGATTTTGTTGGCAGGCCTTCAGGCACTCAAATTTGTTTAATATTAGAAAATAACCATTTAGTTGGTTAAACTGCAGAGCATTAGAAACATACGAAATAATAAAAACCATAGGCAGAGTATAAACAAACAAATTACATATAAGCAGAAGGCCTGGTCTTCTATAAAACTATCTTTGACTAAATGCCAACTTAGCCTGGAAGTCAAGACTGGGAGGGCAGGACTTCCCTGCAGGGCAGGTGGCCCAGTGGTAAAGAATCCTCCTGCCAATCCAGGGAACATGGGTTCGATCCCTAGTCCAGGAAAGTTACAAGCCACAGGGTAACTAAGTCCATGTGCCAAAACTACTGAAGCCCACGTGCACTAAAAGCCTGCATATCACAACTATTGAGCCCACGTACTGCAATTACTGGAGCCCACGCACCCGAGAGCCCATGCTCCACAAGAGAAGCCACTACACTGAGAAGCCCATGCACCACAACTAGAGAGTGGCCTGCACTTGCCGCAATGAGAGAAAGCCTGCCATAGAAACAAAGACGCGGTGCAGCAGCAAGAAACAAAAAAAGACAGAGACGGAAGGACCAAACATCACCAGATGTTCAGATGGAAGTTGCTATTGAACTGGATATGCAATTTTCAATGACTTTAAGACTGCATATTAAAACCTACCTGTTCATACCATAAAGAAGCATTACTGTTTAACATAATTATTAAGATAGCTATTGTTATATAAAAGTCATGAAAAATCTGAGCACTACCTCAAAACTTTATAATTTTTATTTTCTTAATAATAATACCTTAATAATGAGGTATACTTGATTTAAAATGTTAATTTCTGCTATACAGCAAAGTACATTCTATTGCACACATATACTTTTCCATTATGGTTCGTCACAGGATCTTGAACATAGTTCCCTGTGCTATACAGTAAGACCTTGCTGTTTATTCATTCTATTATATATATACTAGCTTGCATCTGCTAACTCCAAACTCCCAATCCATCCCTCCCCGACTTTTTTCCCTCCTTGGCAACCACAAGTCTCTGAGTCTGTTTAGGTTTCATGTATAAGTTCATTTGTGTCGTATTTGAGATTCCACATATAAGTGATATACAGTATCTCTTTCTGACGTACTTCACTTAGTGTGATAATCTCTGGTTGCACCCATGTTCCTACAGATGGCATTATTTCATTCTCTGTTGTGGTTGAGTAGTATTCCACTGTATTTAGGTACCATGTGTTGCATGTGTTGTTCTTTATCCACCCATCTGTCAACAGACATTTAGGTTATTTGCACGTCTTGGTTACTGTGAATAGTGATGCTATGTACATACAGGTGCATGTACCTTTTGAATTACAGTTTTGTTTGGACATATGCCCAGGACTGAGACTGCTAGATCATATGGCAACTCTATTTTTAGTTTTTTGAGGAACCTCCATACTGTTTTCTACAGTGGCTGGACCAGTTTACAGTCCCATCAACAGTGTAGGAGGGGTTCCCTTTTCTCCACACCCTCTCCAGCATCTGTTATTTGTAGAGTTTTTAATGATGGTCATTCTGACTGATGTGAGGTGGTATCTCATTGAGTTTTGTTTCTATTTCCCTAATAATTATTAGGGATGCCATGACAACGGCTTTTAAAGTGTTTAATTGCATTCTGAGGATGCATTCCTCTTGAAACAGTTTTATTTATTGATTCATTGCTCATGCCATAGCACAGGGGAACTTAAGTTCCCACACCAAGGATCAAACCTGGGCCCCCTACAGTGGAAGCGTGGAATCCTAATCACTGAACCACTATGGAAGTCCCAACAGCTTTTAAAACTAAGAATTAAAGACATGGCTGTGTGTGTGTGTGTGTCTAGATATGTGAGTCTTTCAAATTGAAATGAAGTCCTTGGAACTGATGATAGCAAATTAAATCGCAGATTTAAAATACTAAACATCTCTATATGTGCTAAACAGGAGGACATCAAAAAGGCTAAGACTTCCATGAAAAGTTTCTCTGAAACACATACCTCATGAAATCCATATGGCCCACTCCTTTCTTTGTCTGCATTGCCAAAGTACCATTCCTTTTCACTCTCTCTCTTCATATCTGGAGCAGCTTCAATCACATTGCTCTAAGTTTTAAAAGGATTTAGTTATTTTTCAAGGCAGAAGTCTAAGGGGACAGATATCATAAAAAGTTAAACAGCACTAATTTCTTGAGTTTATATGTCTTTAGAAATCCACCTAAAATTTAAATTACCTGATTTTAACAGTTGAGAATTAGACACCTAACAGTACTAAAATGCTACTTGTTATTATGCATATGAAGTAAACAGTTTCCTAAATTCACTTGGCTAGCTAAGCTAAGTCACTTCAGTCGTGTCCGACTCTGTGCGATCCCATAGATGGCAGCCCACCAGGCTCCCCCGTCCTTGGGATTCTCCAGGCAAGAACACTGGAGTGGGTTGCCATTTCCTTCTCCAGTGCATGAAAGTGAAAAGTGAAGTCGCTCAGTCATGTCCAACTCCTAGCGACCCCATGGACTGCAGCCTGCCAGGCTCCTCTGTCCATGGGATTTTCCAGGCAAGAGTACTGGAGTGGAGTGCCATTGCCTTCTCCGATTCACTTGGCAATCTAAGCTAAATTCAAAGACATCTATATGCCTGATTAGTAAGTGTTAGTCGCTCCGTAGTGTCTGACAGTTTTCGAACCCATGGACTGTAGCCCACTAGGCTTCTCTGTCCTTGGAATTCTCCAGACAAGAATACTGAAGTGGGTAGCAATTCCCTTCTCCAGAGGATCTTCCTGATCCAGGGATCAAACCTAGGTCTCCTGCTTTGCAGGAAGCTTCTCACCCATCTGAGCCACCAAGGAAGCCCAGTAATAAATTATCAGACACTAAAATTTTAGCAGCAAATACTGCAAATAGCTATATAATCAAACACAGGCCACTAACCAAAAATACAATGCTTAAAATATTAAAGTTCTTTTGAGGGAAAAATTTACAACAACTGAAAATTTCAATAAACACCTGAGGTCAAATAGTTACACAGGAAGATATTCAGCTTTTTTAAATAGTTACTTTCAACCTACTACCCTCATGACAGATAATTCTTTCAATTTCATATACCACTGTTTATGACAATCTAGGACAAAATTTTTATGTACTTAGTATATTTTATTAAAACATGATTTAAATACCCTGATTACTATCAGCTTTCAGTTAGATTTACATAGAGGTATAGGAAAGTAGTTAAGAACATAGATTCTGGCTTCTAACTCTGGCTCTGTCCATAATTAGGTGATCTTGGACAATATACTTAGCCTCTCTGTAGTTCCTTTATCTCATCTGTAAACTGGGAGGGCTGTTATGGGATTTAGAGATTTATTATATTGTGTATAATAACAGTACCTTAGTTCAGTCCAGTCACTCAGTACTGTCCTACTCTTTGCGACCCCATGAATCGCAGCACGCCAGGCTTCCCTGTATATCACCAACTCATGGAGTTTACCCAAATTCATGTCCATCGAGTCAGTGATGCCATCCAGCCATCTCATCCTCTGTCATCTCCTTCTCCTCCTGCCCTCAATCTTGCCCAGCATCAGGGTCTTTTCCAATGAGTCAACTCTTCGCATGAGGTGGCCAAAGGACTGGAGTTTGAGCTTCAGCATCAGTCCTTCCAATGAACATCCAGGACTGATCTCCTTTAGGATGCACTAGTTGGATCTCCTTGCAGTCCAAGGGACTCTCAAGAGTCTTCTCCAACACCACAGTTCAAAAGCATCTATTCTTCGGTGCTCAGCCTTCTTCACAGTCCAACTCTCACATCCATACATGACCACTGGAAAAACCATAGCCTTGACTAGACAGACCTTTGTTGGCAAAGTAATGTCTCTGCTTTTGAATATGCTATCTAGGTTGGTCATAACTTTCCTTCCAAGGAGTTAGTGTCTTTTAATTTCATGGCTGCAGTCACCATCTGCAGTGATTTTGGAGTCTTTTAATTTCATGGCTGCAGTCACCATCTGCAGTGATTTTGGTCTGGTATTTCCGTACATTTGTAATCCAAGTGTTATAATTACTATTACTTGTACCCAATAATAAAAAATGCTATTTCTGCTTTATTGACTATGCCCAAGCCTTTGACTGTGTAGATCACAATAAACTGGAAAATTCTGAAAGAGACAGGAATACTAGACCACCTGACCTGCCTCTTGAGAAACCTGTATGCAGGTCAGGAAGCAACAGTTAGAACTGGACATGGAACAACAGACTCGTTCCAAATTGGGAAAGGAGTACGTCAAGGCTGTATATTGTCACCCTCTTTATTTAACTTCTACGCAGAGTACATCATGAGAAACGCTGGGCTGAAAGAAGCACAAGCGGGAATCAAGATTTCCCGGAGAAATATCAATAACCTCAGATATGCAGATGACACCACTCTTATGGCAGAAAGTGAAGAGGAACTCAAAAGTCTCTTGATGAAAGTGATAGAGGAGAGTGAAAAAAAGTTGGCTTAAAGCTCAACATTCAGAAAACTAAGATCATGGCACCCAGTCCTATCACTTCATGGCAAACAGATGGGGAAACAGTGGAAACAGTGGCTGACTTTATTTTGGGGGCTCCAAAATCACTGCAGATGGTGACTGTAGCCATGAAATTAAAAGACACTAACTCCTTGGAAGGAAAGTTATGACCAACCTAGATAGCATATTCAAAAGCAGAGACATTACTTTGCCAACAAAGGTCTGTCTAGTCAAGGCTATTAAGAGTTGGACTGTGAAGAAGGCTGAGCACCGAAGAATTGATGCTTTTGAACTGTGGTGTTGGAGAAGACTCTTGAGAGTCCCTTGGACTGCAAGGAGATCCAACTAGTGCATCCTAAAGGAGATCAGTCCTGGATGTTCTTTGGAAGAACTGATGTTGAAGCGAAACTCCAGTCCTTTGGCCACCTGATGCGAAGAGCTGACTCACTGGAAAAGACCCTGATGCTGGGCAAGATTGAGGGCAGGAGGAGAAGGGGATGACAGAGGATGAGATGATTGGATGGCATCATCGACTCGATGGACATGGGTTTGGGTGGTTGGACTCTGGGAGTTGGTGATGGACAGGGAGGCCTGGCATGCTGCGGTTCATGGGGTCCCAAAGGGTCGGACACGACTGAGGGACTAAACTGAACTGAATACCGAAATAGCACTTTGTACACAATTCTACTCACCTCCTCAAAGATTAAACAAAAATTTAACATTAACACTAAAAATATCACCAATGAGATAAGTATAGATCCTTTCTCTTAAGTTAGGTATTAGAAGAAGTCTTTCGGTTAAATTGTAGTTTTGATGATACAGAGTTCTATTATTTTTCTGCTGACTAATCATCAGACAATGGTACTGAGTAATAGTTACATAATCATAGGTAATTACAACTGCAAGCCATAATGAAAACATGATTAACCTAACAATATAAAATAATTGCATACAATTTGGGGGGGATTCACGCAGAGTGATATGGTAAGTGGCAGTGCATATATGCACATGTTTTCATCTGCTCAGCCAGTCTATGTCTTTTGCTTGGTGCATTTAATCCATTTACATTGAAGGTTAATCATCAATATGTATGATCCTGTTATTTTCTTAGTTGTTTTGGGTTTACTTTCTGTAAGTAGGTTTTTTCCTTCTCTTGTTTCCTGCCTAGAGAAGTTTCTTTAGCATTTGTTGTAAAGCTGAATTCTCTTAACTTTTGGCTTGTCTAGAAATTTTCTGATTCATCAAATCTGAAGGACAGTCTTGCTGGGTAAATATTCCACCCAGCAATGTTGCAGGTTCTTCCTTTTCATCACTTTAAATATATCATGCCATTCCCTTCTGGCCTGAAGAGTTTCTGCTGAGAATGAGCTGATAGCCTGATGGGAGTTCTCTTGCATGTTCTCATTTTTCCCTTGTTGCTTTTAATATTTTACCTTTATCTTTAGTTTTTGTCAGTTTGGTTACTATGTGTCTTGTATGTTCCTCCTTGGGTTTATCCTGCCTGGGACTCTCTGTGCCTCCTGGACTTGGTTAACTACTTCCCTTCCCACGTTAGGGTAAGCATAAGTTGCTCAGTCATATTTGACTCTTCGTGACCCCATGGACTGTAGCCCAGCAGGCGACTCTGTCCACGGAATTCTCATGGCAAGAATACTTGAGTTGCTTGCCATTCCCTTCTCCATGGACTGAACCTAGGTCTCCCACATTGCAAGTGGATTCTTTACCCTCTGAGTCACCAGGGAAGCCCTCATGTTAGGGAAGCTCTCAGCTATTATCTTTTCAAATATTTTCTCGGGTCCTTTTACTCACTCTCTTCTCCTTCTGGGACCCCTATAATGTGAATGCAGGTAGTGGTTTAATGTTGTCCCAGATTCTTTTGATCTGAGGTCATGATTCTTTTGATGCTAAATTCATATTCAAAGAAGGTTAAACTTATGAAATCTAGATAAGCATGCGTACCTGCAGTGGTACCGTAGCTCGGCTTACATGGAGGTGTGCAAGGGTAAGCAAATCCACAAGGATTCTAATTCCATTTGAATCCATCAGGTCCTTAACATTTTTCTGAAACACAGAAACATGTTTACACAATTCAAAATCTTTCTCTCCAACAGATATGACTACCTAAAAGGTTCTCAAAGAAGAGACCCTTTTATGTGGAACATATGGAATATATATGTGGAATATGTGGAATCTCTTTGGAAAAACTAACATATAAATGGTATTACTCAGTATTTTCAGAATTTTGTGTTCAAGGAGTATCAATTTAGATAAAAGTTAAAAAGGCAAAACAATATTACAGAGAGTTCACATAAAGAATTTTTACTTAAATATGTTCTGAGCAAAACAAAAATAAATTAAAGACTGGATGGAATAAACTCTGGTTCTGTAGTTATCCTCCATCTTTCCAATATCTTTTTGTTAATAAATAGATTATTCTATAATTAGAAGTAGAATCTAGTATATTAAAAAAATTTAATTCCTGTTTGTTTTTGTAAGCAAGATAAAACTGATAATTTCTTAGAAGTTAGGAAGAGATTATAATTGAAATTAAATTTTCATAGAACTTATTTTATTTCATTGAAAAACATCTGCATTATTTACTAAAAATGAGAATGAAATTAAGCAAATCAGTGTCAACTAAAAAAAAAAAATGAACATCTGGCAAGAACTTTTCCCTTCAAGAGTTGAGTGCACACAGAGTTTCCTGATCTAAAAAGAGAAAATTAGACAAGAACCATGTCTTGATAATTAATCCACACGGTAATCATTTCTCTTCTTTACATATGTGTGACTTAACTTGGAAACAGCAGCATATTATGCAAAATACTGTACCTTATTAAGGATCAACTTGTTAAGGAAGAGGATCAACCTATCCCGTTCAAGTTTATCTGTACACTATTGAAATAAACAAGAATTTAGTCAGAAGTGAATAAATACAAACACAGATTAAGACATTATCATCACTGGACAAAGCCAACCAACAGCCAAAAAGAAATAACGTCATCCTGCAAACAAAGAATATCAGAGAAGACTGTCAATAACTGCAATTTCTCAATGTCTTACATTTTTTGTAACTTTATAAAACATGTCTAATTTCTCTAGAAAGGCAGATACTTTAAGTCATAAACAGATTAATACATAGCCTTTAAGAATGCACATTAAAAACTGAAATAAATGAAAAAATTGGCCCAAATGATACTCTCAAGTAAAAATTATAAAGAACTGATTAGTGATATTTCACATAAATCACATAATCATGAACACAATAAGAAAAAATTTATCTGCCTAAAACACAAATGCTATGTCACAAGTACTCAGGTTCACTCGAATAAGAGTGAATTAGAATTCAATTGTGAAATCTGGTATAACAGTGAAATAAAGAATTTTCATCTGGTTATTTCCTGGGTCTGTTCTCTGAACTTACTCAGAACCAGTTTTCTATCCCACAAAGTATGGCTGAGAGTTAAGGCAATTATAGCAAGCACCAACGACCATTTTAAAAACTGGTGAAATGATTCTAAGGCTGAAACACTGAAATTTAAATTGTTAAAAGGAATGCAAACACAAAACGAAAGAATAAGATGTATAAACTGTAAGAGGTAAGTAATGCTCAAATTTGAGCTGTATAATGGATGAATACGTCAGTTTGTTCTTGTCTCACCTTGCTCAAATGTTAAACAAACTTTATTAAATTAAAAAAAAAAAAAAAACACTCCTAAACTATGCTAACTCAAGGTTCCCTTTCTAAAAGTTTTACTATTTTTACACTTTGAAGCTTAGTATGCTAGCATCATTTAAGATTCTTCCAAAATGTCCATTTCAAAAGAATATTCAACTCTGAAAGTCACTATTTCTTTTATACACCTGTCCAATTCATCCATACTTAAAGATTGGCAAATAGGTCACTAAAGTTCACAAGTAGCAACTAAAAAAATAAACTGACATGGACAAATGCTAACCCATTAGTTATTTCCCTGTTTTCCTAACTTATATTTAAATAAGTATAATATAAACAACAGAAAAACTCAGGTAGAAAGTTCTGGCAGCAATGTGATCAAATAGTACTTTAGTTCTGAAAATTTAACATATACTCCAGTGACATTATCAAATAGCAGTTTCTTTTACTGACATCCTTACCCTTTCTAACATTCCAATGATATATCTTGTATCTGTAAAAGGTCCTATTTCTTCATGACATCTGCCATAAACAATAGCAAGGGCTTGTAAACATAAACACTTCATGTTTACTTTTGGGGTGAGTAGGAAACGATGATAAAGTTCATTGAAAAATTCATACCTAGATTAAAAAAAAAAATTCATAATAGAATTAACCATGAGACTAACAGTGAAAACAAATATAACGATATGAAGAGTAGCTTACGATCGCTTAATTGATCCACTGTCTTCATTCTCATCTTCCTCCAATAGTAATCTCAGGTAATAATCTCCTATTTTGATCTCCTCTGCCAAGCACTCATATTTAACCTTTATTAATAAAAGCAAATTACATTATTATAGTTTACAATACAGTTTTGGAAATTTTCACACAATCATTTCTTAAAATTCTTCCTGTTCAGAGCTTTCTTCTTTTCTTGATGAGATAGTCTTTAACAACAAAAAATCATCATTTCTTAAAACGTCTGGTAATTATTATTAATATAACTTAGTTCAGTTAAATGCTCAGAGTCAGAATTCCACACTAGTTTTATGAATGTAAGGCTTTCAAATAAAAACTGTCAGAGGACTATATATTGTCCATGAAGATTTAAGGGAAGAAAACACCAAAATACCATAAAGAGATAATCTGGCTACAACTAAGCAAAAAGTAAATGATTACACACCACACACAGTTTGCCAAACTCATACATGGTACTTGTATGAGTTAGGGCCTTCTTTGATCTCCCAACACATCAACTATATTTTATGACATTTTTTATAGTATCAATTTTTATATAGTATTCATTCTCCATATATCCAGGTTACACATTGGAATTAACATGTGAGGGAGTAGCCTATGATCTGGAACTGGGGTTTGTCTCAAGCGAAGATTTGCGAACAACTATAAAAAGGAATTTCTTGACCAGATAATCAAAATTCTTTTACCAAAGCCTACAACGACTGTTTTCTAAAATTATAAACTATACAGTATAAAATGTATATGTATATCTATTTCATTTTTTCCCATAAATTCCGAGTTTCAATTTGTTCAACCCCATTTATTAAGAACATAAGGTATGCATTATGCACTGTTCTAGTTATTAGGGATGTAGCATTAAACTAACAAACAATTCTGTCCTTACAGGAGTAGCAGATAAAAAAGAAATATATATATGATAGTTGGGTGATAGTATGTACTATGGAATAAAATAAAGCAAGGAGGGAGTGGGAAGACAGAATATGTGTGCCTATGTGTGTGTGTGTTCACATGTTTATGAAGGCTGTAATTTTAAACACAGTGGCCAGAGAAGGCCCACTCAGATGATGACATCTAGCAAATGACTTGAAGGAAATGAAGTTCTCTGCAGAAAATAAAATTTTAAGCAAAAGGAACTGCAAGTAGAAAGACCTTGATTCAAGAATATGAATTTCATGTTTTTGGGGAAGCCAGAGTGGCCAGTCAACAGTGACAGCATACCAGGAGATGAGATCACAGAAACACTGCTTCGATTTAGGGGATACATATTTTGTTTTGTAAGTCATTTTAAAGACCCAGGCTTTTACTAAGTGAGTTGGGAAGCTATAGAAGTACCAGAGTGCTTTGAGCAGAGAAGTGACAAGATTGACTTACACTATAACAAGATCATACTGCTAACCAAGTAGATAACAGATTGCAGAGAGGCAATGGTGGAAGCGCAGAAATTGCTACAATCCCATAAAGAGAAGAGGGCTGGATTCTGGGTACATTTTGAAGGTGCACTGAATAGAATTTGCTGACAAATTCTATGAATTGGGGCATAAGAAAAAAGATGATTTCAAGGGTTTTGACTAGAAAATAAGGAGTAGTCATTATCTAAGATTAGAAAGACTATATGTGAACTAGATTTGAGGGAAGAAGCAGAGCACAGTTTTAGAGCTAAGTTCTGGAAGTTTATCAGATATCCAATTCATAAAGCAAAAGCATGAAATCTAGAAAAGAAAGTCTAAGCAGACGATAAATGTCTTAAAGCCATCATCATGTGTATGTGCTAGTTGCTCAGTCATGTCTGACACTTTGCAACCCTATGGACTCTAGCCCACCATGCTCCTCTGTCCATGGGATTCTCCATCAGTTCAGTTCAGTTCAGTCACTCAGTCGTGTCTGACTCTTTGCGACCCATGGACTGCAGCACGCCAGGCTCCCTTGTCCATCACCATCTCCAGAAGTTTACTCAAACTCAAGTCCATTCAGTTGGTGATAGCATCCAACCATCTCATCCTCTGTCATCCCCTTCTTCTCCTGCCTTCAATCTTTCCCAGCATCAGGGTCTTTTCCAGTGAGTCAGTTCTTCACATCAGGTGCTCAAAATATTGGAGCGTCAGCTTCAGCATCAGTCATTCCAATGAATATTCAGGATTGATTTCCTTTAGGACTGACTAGTTTGATCTCCTTGCAGTCCAAGCGACTCTCAAGAGTCTTCTCCAACACCACAGTTCAAAAGCATCAATTCTTCACTGCTCAGCTTTCTTTATAGTCCAACTCTCACATCGACACATAAATACTGGAAAAACCACAGCTTTGACTAGACGGACCTACATCGGCAAAGTCTGCTTTTTTAATATGCTGTCTAGGTTTGTCATAGCTTTTCTTTCAAGGAGCAAGCATCTTTTAATTTCATGGCTGCTGTCACCATCTGCAGTGATTTTGGAGCCCCAAAAAATAAAGTCTCTGTTTCCATTGTTTCAGAATCTGTTTGCCATGAAGTGATGGGACCAGATGCCATGATCTTAGATTTCTGAATGTTGAGTTTTAAGCCAACTTTTTCACTCTCCTCTTTCACTTTCATCAAGAGGCTCTTCAGTTCTTCACTTTCTGCCATATGAGTGGTGTCACCTGCATATCTGAGGTTATTGATATTTCTCCCGGCAATCTTGATTCCAGCTTGTGCTTCATCCAGCCCAGCATATTTTGTACGATGTACTCTGCATGTACGTTAAATAAGCAGGGCGACAATATACAGCCTTGACGTACTCCTTTCCCGATTTGGAAACAGTCTGTTTTTCCATGTCCAGTTCTAACTGATGCTTCTTGACCTGCATACAGATTTCTCAGGAGGCAGGTAAAAAGTGTTAAGTCGCTCAATCATGTCCGACTCTTTGTGGCCCTACAGACTATATAGCCCACCAAGCCCGCCAGGCTCCTCCGTCCGTGGGATTTTCCAAGCAAGAATACTGGAGTGGGTTGCCATTTCCTTCTCCAGGGGATCTTCCTGACCCAGAGATCGAACCCAGGTCTCCCACATTGCAGGCGGTCTCTTTACCATCTGAGCTACCAAGGAAGCCTCAGGCAGGTAAGGTGGTCTGCTATTCCCATATCTCTTAAGAATTTTCCACAGTTTTTTGTGATCCACAGAGTCAAAGGCTTTGGTGCAGTCAATAAAGCAAAAGTAGATGTTTTTCTGGTACTCTCTTGCTTTTTCGATGAGCCAACAGATGTTGGCAATTTGATCTCTGGTTCCTCTGCCTTTTCTTAGCCCAGCTTGAACATCTGGAATTTCACGGTTCACGTACTGTTGAAGACTGGCTTGGAGAATTTTGAGCATTACTTTGCTAAAGTAATTACTTTCTCCATCAGTAAATAACAACAACAACAAAAAAAACCCCATGAGAATGGATAAGAGCACCGAGTCAATATAAATGAAAAAGAAGACCAAGAACTGATCCTTCAGGGCCAAGCAACATTTAGCAGTTGAACAGTAAGGAAAAATGAGCAAAGGAGGCAGAATGGACAGTGAAGGAGAAAATCCTCAAGAATACAGATTCCCAAAACCACAGTAAAGACAGGTTTTTCAAAGGGGAGGCGATGAGCAATAACAAATTATCAGTAAGTTTAAGAAATGCGGTTGGGTTAAAGAGCAAAGTCAGCAGAGTCATGAACATGATCAAATTTACAGCTAAAATAAAAATTTAGACACACAAGAGACAGCATTCCACCACCATGTTTCTTGTTCTTATTTTGTCATTATTCACATCACTATTTCAATAGAGCAGCAAAAAAAAGGCCACATTCAGAATTAAAATAACACAAAAAGTCTATTGAACAAGGTACAAGAAATAAGAGGAACAAGTATGTTTCAACAAAGAATCTAAAGGGAAAGAAAACAAGCACAGAACAGATCTAGAATGCATAGGATCAAATCTATTAAAACTCCTACATGATTTTCAGGTACAAAACCCAGGTACTTAACAAATTTAATTTTTCATTTGTCTCAGGCAAAGTAAAAGTTTTCCAATATTTCCTGTATAAAATTATAAGTGAAAGGGAGAGATATACATTAAGCAATTACAAATTAAAAAAAAGCATAACTCCAAACTAACACTTTTAAAAAATAAATACACTACAAAAATTAAAATTTACCTCAAATTCATGATGGTTCCAGGAGATAACATTAGCACTACCAAGCTCTCTATCAATATTAAATGCTCTCATTTCAGATTCAAGACTATCTCTCAATTCTTCTCGTGTTTTGAAATTCCAAATTAAGTTTGACCTGGCATGGTCCTGACCAAACCTAGATATACATGTAATCAGAAAATAGTGGGAAGCAATAAATAATTTTAAAAATCTACAAATCTGCCTAACAATAACTTATAATAAGCAACAGGAGAATTAATAAACTTTAGCAAACATAAATAAAGAAAATAAAATCTCTGTAAAGTTAGTATAGTAAAATATTAATAGTAAAATTTCAATCACAGGTATACAAGTGCTCATTGTAAAATTCTTTTACCTTTTCGGTACATTTGAAAGTTTTCATTATAAAATGGTGAGGGGGAAAAATGAAGCCAAACCATAAAACAAATCTGTATGGATTTCAAAACAAGGAACTGATACTTTAATTTTAATATTTATTGTTAACATAAATTAAGAAAAGAATTATAAATAGATGACATTACAGGTTGGGGATAAGAATTTCTGGATAATTGAGTGTGGAAGTGTGTGGGATGAGCAACATTCCAGATTAGAACCTTACTAACTATCCAAGAAAAAATACTACTACACTGCCAACCTCTGATAGATATTTTCAAAATACCTTTCTTTTATTCCTGGAATTATTTAACTATCATAATAAATTTGAACTCAAGTCTGAACTAAGGGTGGGTGGGCTTCCTACCATTCACTTTTAACCTGCAATCCTCCTAAAAAGTCTGATACCAGAATTTCAAGGAAATTTTAGGGAGGGCAACACAACTGAGAAATTCCAGAAGAAGAAAACCAAGGAATATTCTTAAGGCCATATTATAAACACACTACACTCATAAGGTACTGTGGGAAGATTCTAAAGCACTTATTTTCCCCTATATAATCAATAGCAGCTTCCAGACTGAGTAGTGTGAATTATCTCAAAAAAGTTTTTGCAAACTCCACCAAATGTTTCAAAGTCCTTCAATGTGTGTATAACTGTGAGTGTGTGGGGAGGGTGTTAAGATGGAGGATGCTGGGATGAAACAGTAGATGGGGAAGAGAGGCTACCATGGAGAAGGCAATGGCACCCCACTCATGGATGGAGGAGCCTGGTAGGCTGCAGTCCATGGGGTCGCTAAGAGTTGGACATGACTGAGCGACTTCACTTTCACTTTTATGCATCGGAGAAGAAAATGGCAACCCACTCCAGTGTTCTTGCCTGGAGAAGCCCAGGGACGTGGGAGCCTGGTGGGCTGCTGTCTATGGGGTCGCACAGAGTCAGACACGACTGAAGTGACTTAGCAGCAGCAGCAGAGTCTACCATATTAGAAAGGCTGGAAAAGTATATGAGGTCAGCTCCCTGGATGTCCATTTCCCACAAGTCTCCTTATGTTTTCATCATCCAGCTCTTTTAAGACTGTATTTCCAACAAGGCTTAAAGAAGTTACAGTTATATCTAAGCCACAATAAAGTGTTTTAAAGTAACCATCTCTAAGCCTTAATAATTCTAAAAGTTCTTTTGGGTCATCAGACTACCAACACTCTACAGAAAGTCTTAATTTTATGAAAGCATCACTAATCATACCAATCTTTCTTTTTTAATCATACCAAACTTAACAGCTATAATTCTTCACCCTGATAGCATAAAAAATACCTATAGCATAAAGCACTGCATTCAGGCAAAAACAAAGAAACAAACAAAAAATTGTCATGATTTTTCTAAGACCAATGCTAAATTTAATTAACTGGAAAAGAGGCCTAAAGTTTACCTATAATAGAAGAGATCCCAGTTTGCTTCTATTTTTATTCTTTGTCTTCTCTTTCGAAGAACTACTGGCTTTTGATTTATATTCTGGAAAAGAAAAAAATGTCATAGTGCTCAATCAGGAACTATTTAAATAAGCTCAGTGAGAATCTCATTATTTTGTAAGTGATGAGAAACATTTCCATTATCAAATTTTGGCAGAGACAAAATTAATGAGACAGAATCTATAAAATATAGAATATGAGATTATATCACAATGTATTTATAATACTTTGTCAGCATGTATTACTATAGTGTTGCTGAAATAGTTTCCATGTAGCCTGAAATTATTTTTTCAAATCCAAACTTTGTTAATAACACTGAAAAACAGGTGACTTATTTTAAACATTTACATGCAGTTAATATACAAATCATATCATAGCAAAAAAATAAACACAAAAGATTAGAGGTTACTAAATTGCTACCAAAGACAAGAGGAACAAGTATAAATTGAAATAGCTGATGGACAAAAACTAAGTAGCTATATTCATATACATGTGAAATACAACTTGAATTCAATTTACTAAACAAAGAATATCAAAGACAACTTCACATACCAGGCAGTTTAGTGTATTTCATACATGTAGCAGGGACTTAAACTCATCATGTTGTTTCTGTCCTGAATTTAATTGTTAAAAGGGGGGAAAATTTTTTTAAATAAAAATGAGTGAGCCTATATATCTACACTATCTCTATTACACAAATTCTGCAAGGATGCCATCAGTAAAAATTATCTTTAAGACTAAAGGCCCACCTACTTCTCTAAAGACTATGAACCAAATTTTAGGCAGTCATAAACGTATCTGAGAATTCAAAGAAAGTTATGGTCATATTTCACAGAAAGGCACATACATAAGGTTTATAACTGGAGGGGAAGATTTCAAAGATTTCTTGGAAGTCTGAAGGTTAAGAACCTTTGTTCCAAGTAAAATATGTAGATATCAATCATGAAATACTAATCGTCAATGTGACTTTCTAAAAGTAGAAAGTAGCATAGATTAAAACATGAAAGTCAGTAACTTCATTAAGGAAGTGGCAAACTATATAAAATAAACCAATAAAACAGAGTAGATATCACAGAAAGAATAAAGGCAAAGTAGTAAATTTTAAAAAGTAAATGCTGTTTGAAATATAAAACATATTGACTGAAGAAATACTCCCTACAAATTTTAATTCTATGCATTATCATGAAAACTAATGTTAGGTGACTTGAATACAGTATATAAATAGCTCAAAATTTTAGTTTTAAGGACAAACCTTTCCTTAAAACCTCTAATTAAGTAATACTATCTTCAATTTCCCCTGCCCTCAGGACAAAAAGCTGGGAGTCTAGAATTATAAAAATGTAAACACTATGCAGAAAAAGGACAACCAGCTTGTCTTAAACTAAGCTAATTTAGAGATGCAGGTTAAAAGCTCTAAGTGGCTAAACAAACCCCTAAACTGTAAAAAAAATTTACATAACATAAATAAGAAAAAACCAATTCTATACATTAGCCAAAGGTTATTATTAACACAACACAGAACATCAGAAATGGAACTGACTTTCTAAACATTCTGATTACATAAGAAATGCAGGTCATTTTAAGACTAAATAGTTAATCTGGACAATGATTAATTTTCAGACTTTAGTTGAAGCTCATTAATTACATATTTTGATATTAATGTTTCCATGAATAAAGTAGTCACAAAGATTATTCACTGTTTTATAAAGAAATTAATGTTGAAAACAGTACTCTGGCAGAAATAATTAGTTTACTACCACAATAATTTACTGACTAGCATATTAATATTTGGTGTCATTATTTGCTTAGCACTTTAGGTAATATCTCATGTAAATGAAACCAACTAACTGATAAAACATTATTGAAAATAAAAATATTTCTTTTCCATCTTAATTCTTACCTTTAAATAATAGATGCCATTCACATTTCTAGCTAAAATAGCTTTGTGTTCAATTTTATACTGGATAAATGTTATATATGAAATCTGATGCAAAAACTTATTTTCTGTATAATTACACCCAACAGCTTGAAACAAGTATTACTTCAGCAATGGGTTTAACTACTTGAACCCAGAAGCTTGCTATTTTTAATAACTATGAAAATCGTTCATATCTAAAGCCTTTCAATTTTCAAATGCTATAGCAATATTATCATGACATGTATTGCCTTTTATTATACGTACTTTTAATACTAACTTCCTTGTGCATCAAAGCAACCTCAAAGGACAGAGATAAGAGGTACTGCTATTCTGATTTTATGAAAAAGGAAAATAAAATTCTGAAAACCCTTAACTTACCATATGGGTTAGTAAGTGACAGAACCAGGCTCAGATGTAGGTTAACCAATTCAAAGTTCAGTCTTTTTACTATCCTAGACATTTGAAAGCCTATCTATTGATTCTTTATAGTGATATGTCACTCATTCAAACTAACATTAACTCATTATGCTCAAGTTCTAAAGAACTGAATTTTGGTCTCAATTTCAGATCGACACATAAGATAATAATATTTCTGTTCTGGTGCACCTGATGCCTTAAGTTTAGACATTCTGGAAATTCATTAAGAAACCTATTTATTTTTAGAGACATATTATTTTCCTTGAATAAGAAAACAGCTACCTTAAATAAAGAGATGGTTCAAGAGAAAGAATATAAACATGGTCAACAAAATCCGAGATCAAGTCAACTTTTACATGAAACCTTAAACCATTTTCAACCACGGTACATTCCATCTTAGATAGAAGGATGAACATTACTGGATGAGGTTCTCTAGCACATACTACATGCTGAAGAATGAAACAAACTGTTTCAGATCTGACCTTGATTTGAAGAAGTAATAATGAAATTTAAGTACATACAGTAAATTTAACAATGTTAATCTTATTTTCAAAATACTTGTCTCAAAAAAGCTAAACAAGAAGGGCAGTTTTATTTCAATAGATAACAAAACAAAGTTCAGACAAGGAAGGAAAAAGATATATATGAAATTAAAAGTGTGGACACTGTTCAGTTATGGAAGAAAAATTAAGAGTGAAAAGAGAAAGTGGCAGTTGCTCAGTTATGTTCGACTTTTCGTGACCCCGTGGACTAGAGCCTGCAAGGCTCCACTGTCAAGGACCGGCGCCCACCAGACTCCTCTGTCCATGAATTCTTCAAGAAAGAATACTGAAGTGGGTTCCCATGCTCTTCTCCAGGGGATCTTCCCAACCAGGGCTTGAATCCAGGTCTCTCACACTGCAGGCAGATTCTTTACCATCTGAGCCACCAGGGAAACCCAAGAGTGGAATTTTATATTAAATGATTAAAATCCTAACCACTGATTCATGAAACTATGAATTAAGAAGAATTTATATAAAACATAATCAGAACTAGGTGATGTATCTTTTCAGGTGTTCCGTCAAAAGTATCTGACTACCATTTCTATGAACAGTGACAACTGAAGTAACCTAGGATACATGGAAGTCTTAGAAGTTCAGAAGAAGACTTTATTTTTACCTCTTTTTGTGCAATGCCCATTCTATCCCTCCAGTGCATTAAGACAAGATCCACTTTTTCTTTGGCAAATTTTTCAACTTCTTTAGCAGCTTTTCCAGCTAGTCTTTGCCACTCTGGAACTTTATTAAATTTTCCATACTGATCCTATTAAATAATGTTGAATTCAATTACAGTCCTATATTTGTGAATTTATTTTAAAAATATAATTAGAGTGAGTCACACTATTTTACATGATTAAACAAATACTCAGAAAAAAAAAAAAAACAGTGGAAAAACAAAGTGAACATTTCCACAACATATTATATATTTTGTCCAAGAAATCTTAAATTTTCTATTTTACAAAATGAATATTTTAGAGGGATAGCAAGATATTAAGTGGGAGATGGGTGCAGACAGAGAAATGAGGTGAAGAAAGGAAACAAACACATTCTAATTGTTATTATATGACATCATTACAACAGCATATCTTGAAAGTCATTAAGTAATTTTCTCAAAGATAGCCACCAGTAATAATTAAGACTGCTTTGTAAAGGAAAAAAAGCCCTACTTAGATTAATTTTTTCAATGTTAGCCTCTTTCACCATTTATCAATTTATGTATTATGTGTTAATATCACTTTATAAATTTGAAACAAATTTTTAAAAAATCCATTATTTAATGTGCCTATATGCTGTTAGAGAAAAAAATACAAGATAATTACTATTCATAAAATTAGATTCTGGTGATAACTTAATTCTAAAGATTATAGAACTGTACACTAAAAATAGGTTAAATTTTGGGGATGTAAATTTTACTTCACTAAAGCTGTTAATAGTAATAACTTAAAGGAATACTACTAATTAAGTGTTTCACAAAAAAGTACTCTTTCATACTGAAAAAACACTTATGACAAGGATATTTACCATTGCTATTTTCACATTATCTCTAACGTGCATCCTATCAGTATCCTTCTCAGGAACTGGATCGGAGCTGTCCAAGTATGCCAGCAAGCCTGGGGGCTAAAAACAACAATAAAAAACAAGATATACAATCCATTTTCAAAACAACTGCACACACAAAATCTAGCCTTCAAACACCAAATAAATTAATACGATGACTTAGCTTGAATGGGCGAATTTAATTCAGACAATCACTGTACCTACTACTGTGGGCAAGAATCCCTTAGAAGCAATGGAGTAGCCCTAACAGTCAACAAAAGAGTCTGAAATGCAGTAAGTACTTCGGTGCAATCTCAAAAACAAAACAATGATCTCTGTTCGTTTCCAAGGCAAATCCATTCAATATCACAGTTACCCAAGTATATGCCCCAAACACTAATGCTGAAAAAGCTGAACGGTTCTATGAAGACCTACAAGACCTTCTAGACTTAAGACCAAAAAAAAGATGCTCTTTTCATCATAGAGGACTGGTATGCAAAAGTAGGAAGTCAAGAGATACCTGGAGTAACAGGCAAATTTGGCCTTGGAGTACACAAAGAAGCAGGGCAAAGGCTAACAGAGTTTTGCCAAGAGAATCCATGGGTCACAGCAAACATCCTCTTCCAACAACACAGAGACGACTCTACACATGGACATCACCAGATGGTCAATACCAAAATCAGGTTGATTATATTCTTTGCAGCCAAAGACGGAGAAGCTCTATACAGTCAGCAAAAACAAGACCAGGAGCTAACTGTGGCTCAGATGAATTCCCTATTGCAAAATTCAGACTTAAATTGAAGAAAGTAGGGAAAACTACTAGACCACTCAGATTTGACCTAAATCAAATACCTTATGATTATACAGTGGAAGTGACAAATAGATTCAAGGGATTAGATCTGATAGACAGAGTGCCTGAAGAACTATGGATGGAGGTTCGTGACACTGTACAGGAGGCAAAGATCAAAACCATCCCCAAGAAGAAGAAACGCAAAAAGGCAAAATGGCTGTCTGAGGAGGCCTCACAAATAGCTGAGAAAAGAAGAGAAGGTAAAGGCAAAGGAGAAAAGGAAAGATACACCCATCTGAATGCAGAGTTCCAAAGAATAGCAAGAAGAGATAAGAAAGCCTTCCTCAGTAATCACTGCAAAGAAATAGAGGAAAACAACAGAATGGGTAGGACTAGAGATCTCTTCAGGAAAATTATAGAGATACCAAGGGAACATTTCATGCAAAGATGGGCTCAATAAAGGACAGAAATGGTATGGACCTAATAGAAAAAGAAGATACTAAAAAGAGGTGGCAAGAATACACAAAAGAACTATATAAAAAATGTCTTCATGACCCAGATAACCACGATGGTGTGACACTCACCTAGAGCCAGACATCCTGGAGTGTGAAGTCAAGTGGGCCTCAGGAAGCATTACTACAAACAAAGCTAGTGGAGGTGATGGAATTCCAGTTGAACTATTTCAGATCCTAAAAGATGATGCTGTGAAAATGCTGCACTCAATATGCCAGCAAATTTGGAAAACTCAGCAGTGGCCACAGGACTGGAAAAGGTCAGTTTTCATTCCAATCCCAAACAAAGGTAATGCCAAACAAAGTTAAAACTACCACACAATTGCATTCATCTTATACGCTAGCAAAGTAATGCTCAAAATTCTCCAAGCCAGGCTTCAATAGTACATAAACTGTGAACTTCCAGATGTTCAAGCTGGATTTAGAAAAGGAAGAGGAACCAGAGATCAAATTGTTAACATCCGCTGGATCATCAGAAAAGTAAGGGAGTTCCAGAAAAACATCTACTTCTGCTTTATTGACTATGCCAAAGTCTTTGACTGTGTGGATCACAACAAACTGTGCAAAATTCTTCAAGAGATGGAAATACCGGACCACCTCATCTGCCTTCTGAGAAATCTGTATGCAGGTCAAGAAGCAATAGCTAGAACCGGACATGGAACAACAGACTGGTTCCAAATTGGGAAAGCAGTATGTCAAGGCTATATATTGTCACCCTGCTGATTAAACTTATATGCAGAGTACATCATATAAAATATGTTAGGCTGGATGAAGCAAAAGCTGGAATCAAGATTGCCAGGAGAAATATCAATAACCTCAGATATGCAGATGACACCACCCTTATGGCAGAAAGGGAAGAAGAACTAAAGAGTCCCTCAATGAAAGTGAAAAAGGAAAGTGAAAAAGTTGGCTTAAAACTCAACTTTCAGAAAACTAAGATCATGGCATCAGTCCCATCACTTCATGGCAAATAGATGGAGAAACAATGGAAACAGTGAGAGACTTTATTTTCTTGGGCTTCAAAATTACTGCAGATGATGACTGCAGCCATGAAATTAAAAGACGCTTGCTCCTTGGAAGAAAAGTTATGACCAACCTAGACAGCATATTAATAAAGCAGAGACATTACTTTGCCAGCAAAGGTCCATCTAGTCAGAGCTATGGTTTTTCCAGTAGTCGTGTATGGATGTGAGAGTTGGACTATAAAGAAAGATGAGTACCAAAGAATTGATGCTTTTGAACTGTGGTGTTGGAGAAGACTCTTGAGAGTCCCTTGGACTGCAAGGAGATCTAACCAGTGAATCCTAAAGGAAATCAGTCCTGAATATTCATTGGAAGGACTGATGCTGAAGCTGAAACTCCAATACTTTGGCCACCTTATGCAAAGAACTGATTCACTGGAAAAGACCCTGATGCTGGGAAAGTTTGAAGGCAGGAGAAGGGGACGACAGAGGATGAGATGTTTGGAAGGCATCACCTTCTGGATGTACATGAGTTTAAGCAAGCTTTGGGAGTTAGTGATGGAGAGGGAAGCCTGGCATGTCTCAGTCTATGGGGTTGCAAAGAGTTGGACACAACTGATTGACTGAACTGAACTGATGATTTAGCTACTGAGGATAACATTTATTATATGATAACTCCTTTGATTAGTATCTTTTATATTAAAAACAAACAGGTAAACTAAAAAAAAAAAAAAAAAACAACAACAACCCTTAACCATATAAATAACTTATCAATGAAATTTTATTGGGTAAGAATATATATTCAACTGACTTACCAAAATGCGTTTCAACAAGTTTGTTGCAGTTGCATTATCAGCTGTCCAGAGTCCGACTAAATGTCTACTTAGCTGTCTGAAAAAAGCAGACGTTGAGAAAGGTTTGCTGCTTTATCTCAGCTAGAACAAAAAGGAATTTTTAAGAACAACATATCATGTAAG
The DNA here is from genome assembly GCF_027580195.1 of Bos mutus. Lineage (NCBI taxonomy): Eukaryota > Metazoa > Chordata > Mammalia > Artiodactyla > Bovidae > Bos > Bos mutus. The sequence continues at coordinate 135,932,547 of NC_091617.1, forward strand.
AAATAAGACTACAGTTAAAAAAAAAAATTCTACCTACTCAATACTCTGTAATAACCTATATGTGAAAATAATCTAAAAAAGAGGTGATATATATATATAACTGAGTCATACTGCTGTACATGTGGATCTAACACAACACCCTAAATCAACTATACTCCAATAAAAATTAAGGAAAAAATCATTCCGATGTTAAATACTAAAAATTAATATTTTAACTTGAGATATATGAGTTAGTAATTCAAATATTACTAACATTTCAATATTTTCCTCAAATTAAAATGCTTCCTTCTTGAACTCATCAATTTTCAACAGATCTAAACATGAAGAGGTAGGTTCTTACCACATATTTTTAAAGACAGGGAAACAATTAGACTTGATAATATAATTAGTTTGTATTACAAGTCCTGCTATAGTGATCATATCATTCTGGAATTCTTTGGAATTCTGAACATGAGCAAATGTCAACTATGTTCTAATACATACTTCCTGGCAAGGTCAGAGATAGAAAATATTTTCAGTTTTGAAGTCCGAACAAAGACTTAAAAAGCACTTTTGAGCTAAAAGAATATTTTGATTCAAAGTGAGTATCTAAGATTCACATTGAATCTAGGACTTAGTCATTTATTAATCTTAATCCCCATGATGATATCTGTTACCCAGACTGGAAGCTTCTTGTAAACAGGGAATACATTTTATTCACCAGAGACCCTTCTATGCTTTGGTAGGGATTCAACCGCCATTTGCAATAAGAATGAGGATGAATCCTGTGAGGGGAATGACCAAATAACCACTTAAGGGCATATATGTTTCACTACCAGAAGAAAGCAGTTTAATAAGAAAACCCAAACTGTGATTTGTTCTGACACCAAAAAAACAAAAATCACTACTAAAACTGTTTACTCTATGTCTCTCTGGAAGCCTATTAACATACTGAAGTAATAACACATAATTTCCTTCACTGGCATTTGCTAAGTGTCGTATTAATGATTCCTAAAAAGATTTTAATTAGAGATAAGAGATAACATTTTATAGCAGCAATTTATAAAAGATAAAGCAATGTAAATGATAAATAGTATTTCTATTATAATTTGACAGTTTTTCAATATTGTTACTGATCACAGTAGGGAATGCAACTGATTGATTAAACTGATTAATAAAAAGTAAGACAAATAGGAAAGGGCTAGCATAGGGGTTTAATGGAATAAGATATTAAATAGTCTCTACTATGTAATATCTTAGCAAATATATAAGGCAGTACATCAAGGAAATAACCTTTTTATATCTTTTTGTTTTCACAAGCAACACTGAAGACTACTTTTATGCCTAGTATTTTCAAGTAAGGGATGCAGATAGCTTCTCATAATAGTAAAAACAGAAAACTGCTGGCAGAGCAGCATACTACAGTAGCCAATAACCAAACATAGGTGATAAATACATGAAATTTTATTTCTACAATAAAGTAAGCATAAGTCAGCAATTTACACTATTATTTTAAAAAGCCAAAAAGAACATGATTAAAGTATTACGTCAAGAATTATAAAGAAGAATTAAAAGAGCCGGAATTCATACAGCAGGGAGTAAACAGATTTGTGTGTTTCCTCATATTTGAAGGATTTTTTTAAAAGAGATGATTTACCTAAGGGAAAACCTTTAACTGCAAGAGACTTAGGATAGGCTTGATTAGGTAAGGCTGGCTAGATAATTAAGTTTTCTTTTTTCTTAGAGTACCTAACAGACCAAAGTTATTTAAAAATCACTAGGTGGGTCATCTACATACAAGATAACCAGGAGGAAATGTAAGGAGAAAAGCCTTGGGGACATGTGGTTCTAGTTCCGTCAGCTACAAAGCACTCTTTTCCATGTTCCAGTCCCATGACTATGTGGTGTAGAGCTGGATGAGCAGAGAGTGGGGGGAAAAAAGCAGTTTTATTTTTTTCCTCCCCAGTTATGCAGGGACATGGACAATGATCTTTTGGGTACAATCTTTCCATAAGGAAAGGACAAGAACTAGGTGAATCAAAAGAAAATGAAACATCTGTGTAATCCAAACACTCTGTTTTATGTAATATCTGAACCCCTCCTCTAAACAAGTTAACTGATAGCAAATTAAATTTAACCTACCTATTTGTAAGCATCCTTTGATCTGAGCTTATTGTAAACATCGCAGTATGCAAGTGTCGAGGTAAGGCACCTTCACTTAGGGCAAGCTCCTGCATTTTTGTGGCAATTTCTTTGTCACCTTCCTTTGGAAAAAGGGTAAGATGATCCCTAAAGCAACAATCTAAAGCAAGCTATTTTAATTTTGTTAATTTTACATCTCTAGATAAAATAATTATTCAGTATACAATGTAATAAAAAATTAAATATGCAACTCCAATTATCTGAAAATAACATAGGTGAATAAAATTATAAGTCATTTAAAAACATTATTTGCCTTTGGAATAAGGTTTTAATGTTCCAAGATATAGTTATCTCATGAATTATACATTGCTTAACTTTAAAATTAGGTTCATTCCTTGAGTATATATCAGCCAATGAAGGGGAGAGGTGACTTACAGAAATCAGTAACTCCTACCAAAGGCATCTGCAAACCTGCTTGCTCTTGTTGACAAAGATATATTCACTTTTATGGTGAATACAATTCTTTATTTTTTTTAAAAAGAATGATGTGATGTTGAGGTAGTTCTTTGTATTCTTATTTCACTCTGCTTATTTAGACTTACTTTCACAAAAGGGTAGGATAGATAGGACTACTAATCAAAGATAAATAGAGCTATGAATTAAGCAAGCACTGTGATATTTAAGATGTGTGAAAAAGTAAAAATACAATGTTACTGAAAAAAAGTACAAGTATATAGTATAACTGAAGATTCAGAAGTATACAAATGTACATGCAGTATGAATATGTACATATACCATTTGATACAAATGAATGTAGTATGTATATAAATATACATAGTATGTATATGTACATATATAATTTTGAACATGGTCTGAGAGGAAATTCACCAGAAAACTAACAGCTGTTGTCTCTGGATGGTAAAAATACAGGTGATTTATTTCTTCCTTGTGTTTTTTCTGAAAAACCCAATACTTCTTAAAAAGATCATACACTGCTTTTACAATCAGAAAATAGCAACTTAAGATATTTGCCAGGATTTCAGTGTAAATTAAAAAAGCCTCCCTATACAGACACTGCTCTAGTAACTGGCTAGGAATCTGACACCTGTGACTTGTACTGAAGTCAAAATGGCCTTTTGGTTATATCTGCCACTCATTAAATATTTCTGAATGAATGGCAATATATTAATGGATCAAATCCAGGAAGACTCATTGGTATGGTCTCATGGTCCTAACTGTCCTTGGCGACTTCAAACTATGTAAGTGAGAGATGTGGCATTTACTTTGGAAGCTAATATTAAGCATAGAACCTATTAGCTGAAGGGGGACAATTCACTTTTATTTCATGAATACACTAAAAATGCAAATAAACTTTGATGTTCCAACCAATCTAAGTCTATATATAATTTTCAATAGCTGTTTAACAGTATACTAATACTGTGCTTATTATTTAGCTACTTGTTATATTTATGAACTATAACGGCAGAGTTTTTTGACAAAGAGAGCATTCTTACATTTTATCCAATTATGACAACAAAAGTATATAAAAGCCATTAAACTTATATTGTAAACATCCAGTATGTAAGTTCATATTAATAGCCATGATCTCATCTTCTAAAAAATATCTATCTATACAAAGTCGCTCAATTGTATTTTACTCTTTGTGACCCCAAGGACTGTAGCCTGCCAGGCTCCTCTGTCCATGGAATTCTCCAGGTCCGAATATTGGAGTGGGTAGTCATTCCCTTCTCCAGGGGATCTTCCCAATTGAGGGATCGAACCCAGATCACCCACAGGGCAGGCGGCTTCTTCACAATCTGAGCCACCAGGGAAGCCCAAGTAAACTGGAGTGGGTAGCCTGTCCCTTCTCCAGGGGATCTTCCCAACCCAGGAATTGAACTGGGGTCTCCTACATTGCAAGTGGATTCCTTCTTTCCCACCTGAGCTACCAGCTGAGCCCCAGAAAAAACACATAAGGCTAAAGCAACTATCCTGCAGAAGCAAGAGTTCATGTCCAACAATATCATGTCCTGATCTCTGGGGCTTAAATATATATGCAGGTTAGCATGAGAAACTTTGTGTTTCAATATTTATTTAATACTACTTGGCTATAAACTAACTCCATTAATAGATTACCATATAGACTTAGTACCTGAATGAAGTTTCAATACCATCACCACTACCATCCATAAAAGAGAGGAAGAGAGAAACAATGCTAACTATTCTTTTAAAATAAAACAAATAATGGAGGACCACAAAAATTCATTTGCTCTAAATCTACTTACTTAAGAACTTTAAATTCTTAGTTTATTATTGAAGGATTGTTGTTGCAAGTAGTTTAAAAGTAATATAAACATTTAAAATTACTTTTCTTACCCAGAAATACTGCATATTTCCCATAAAAGACTGAAAGTAACTTTGTCAACCCAAGTTAAAAGAGCCAATCAACATTCAAGTAAGTTGAACTTTCAAAATTGTTTTCTCACCTCTATTATTGCCTTCATAACCAATCCAGCTCCCTTTATAATTGCCATGGAAGGATGCTTTAAAATAGGGAGAAAAAAGTATCACAGAATAAAAGAGTTTTATTCCAACATATTTAGGGGTTGCTCTTAAGAGGGATACACAGTTTTATGCAAGGTATTAAGTCATAAAATTGAAAGTGAAACCCTTTCACCCTTTCAAGCCATAAAATTAGTACAAAGCTACATCTCAAAGTCAGTTCACAGTATGGTTTAAAAATTTTAGGTATTCTTACAATATACCTTTACAGATACTACAAAGAGTTTACAGAAGTAGAAACAGCTAGTACTAACGTGAATAATTATATATATTCTACTTATTGGAATGATAAATATAAAATAATTATGATATTAACATAACAGAAACAGACATTTATAAATATAAATATCATATATACACATGTGCATAATAAACATGATGGCATTATATGAAATAAATGTTTTCAATTGCTCATGAAAGGCCCTGCTAAAGCTCACCTTAATATTTGGAAATTTATAAAGAAAAGAGAACTTTGAGTTGATCACAGGAAAAAAATCAGTTTTCCACTACTTTTAAGATGGAAAAGATGGGCAACAGAGTCAAATATTGATCAAAAGCCATCAATAGAGCTCTACATGAAACATTAAGAAATCAGTGAAATATTCTAATACTATAACATACTAGGCTGTATTTATTTAGATTACCACAGAAGCACACATACATTATTTTATAAACAAACTGACCAAAAAGTGGTTCTCTCGGATTAGTTGTTAGCTGATAAAAGTGTAAGCTCTCACCTGAAAGAGTTTAAAGAGTGTTCTTCCATTGGATGCTACCATCTCCAAGAGCATATCGAACTGCTGCCCTTCTGTTGTCTCACTATATGGAGCACACAGGGCAAAAGTAAGGAAGTCCAAGAGTGAACTAATAACTAGGGCACCAGTCCCATGATCCTGAAACAAAGTAACATATTACCTTGGCTTAGCCCAGAGAGCTTCACAGCTAATAATGGGTTTTTTTCTGTTATCCTATTATGTGAGAAGTAAACATTTAATTTACCAAAATGAATTTTAGAGTGCTCTCAACATGAGTACTACTCGAAGCAGTACTTGTTTTACTAATGTAGTATATCCAGTGCTTATCTTGTCTCAGAAAGAAAACAGTTAAAATTCAGTCAAATTTCAAGAGAATAACCAAGACTCCTCAAACATGTATAACTAATGTTAATGCATATTTGTATAAAAGGCAATCTTGGATAAAACCTGCAAAGCTCTAGCAATCTGTTCATATTCCTTCTAGATGTTACAGACTGCCCATCTCCAAAACTGTTAACCAATGATTGAGGAATAAAAAAATTTTTTTAAGCAAATTATTTCATAATGACATTTTTAAAGCGAGCAGAAAAGTAAAAATCTGGTATATAACTAAAAAGTTAAAGGCTTTGTAATTTATCCTTTCCTAAATAATTAAATAGCCTTAAGACACTATTTTATAGTAATAAAATAAGTAAGTGAGCAAGCTGAATTGTAACCAATACTGAAATGAGGGCCACAATTTAAAACAAAACAGAACAAAAACTGTCCATGTTGTATTTTCAGAATATCCTCAATCTCTATGGTATCACTCATCACGACAAATTTAATTTTAACTCACCACATGGGAATTAAATTTCTCCAGTAAGTTTTCCAGAAACTTCTTTGAAGAGAGAAGAGAAGCTTTGTTTAGCTGTTCTTGTCTTAAATCATAGTCATCATGCATGGGCTATTGATTAAAAACAGTGATAAATTCATAAGCAGTTGTATCACATAAATGCTATTTATGAAGAGTACTCACTGAACACTGAAAGAACTAAAAACTACATCCTTTAAATTTAAGGCAGAAAGGAAACTTGTGATAAGAAAAGCAAGCAGAAATGATGATTTCTACTGGGTCTGATGAGACTGTGGATAATTTGCCTAAGCGTAAATAGTACTGCAAGGGTACTTTTGAGAGAATAAGTCACAGATCTCCCTCTTAAAAGGCAAATAACACCCATTCTGCCTCCCACAATTTTATACTATAAATTTGAAACTATAAACTTAGCATTTTAAAGTAAGTACATTTTAAAGTAAGTACTAAAATTAACACCAAATACTTCATTGTCTCAAGATGATTCACTTTTGACAGTTGGAATAAACTAAGAGCATAAAAAGGATTCCAGCATGATAGTTAGGAGTAAAGATCAAATTCTAATTCTGGTAATGACTATAGCCAACCTTCAGTTCACTTTAGTCGCTCAGTTGTGTCCGACTTTTTGCGACCCCATGAATAGCAGGATGCCAGGCCTCCCTGTCCATCACCAACTCCCGGAGTTCACTCAAATCCATGTCCATTGAGTAGGTGATGCCATCCACCCATCTCATCCTCTGCCGTCCCCTTCTCCTCCTGCCTCCAATCCCTCTCAGAATTAGAGTCTTTTCCAATAAGTCAATGCTTCACATGAGGTGGCCAAAGGATTGGAGTTTCAGCTTCAGCATCACTCCTTCCAATGAATACCCAGGACTGAACTCCTTTAGAATGGACTGGTTGGATCTCCTTGCAGTCCAAGAGATGCTCAAGAGTCTTCTCCAACACCACAGTTCAAAAGCATCAATTCTTCAGCGCTCAGCTTTCTTCACAGTCCAACTCTCACGTCCATACATGACTACTGGAAAAACCATAGCCTTGACTAGACGTACGTTTATTGACAAATACCTCTGCTTTTTAATATGCTATCTAGGTTGGGCATAACTTTCCTTCCAAGGAATAAGCATCTTTTAATTTCATATCTGAAATCACCATCTGCAGTGATTTTGGAGCCCCCAAAAATAAACTCTGGCACCGTTTCCCCTGTTTCCCCATCTATTTCCCATGAAGTGATGGGACCAGATGCCATGATCTTCATTTTTGGAATGCTGAGCTTTAAGCCAACTTTTTCACTCTCCACTTTCATTTTCATCAAGAAGCTTTTGAGTTCCTCTTCACTTTCTGCCATAAGGGTGGTGTCATCTGCATATCTGAGGTTATTGATATTTCTCCCAGCAATCTTGATTCCAGCTTGTGCTTTCTCCAGCCCAGCGTTTCTCATGATGTACTCTGCATATAAGTTAAAAACCAGGATGATAATATACAGCCTTGACGTACTCCTTTTCCTATTTGGAACCAGTCTGTTGTTCCATGTCCAGTTCTAACTGTTGCTTCCTGACCTGCATACAGGTTTCTCAAGAGGCAGGTCAGGCGGTCTGGTATTCCCATCTCTTTCAGAATTTTCCACAGTTTATTGTGATCCACACAGTCAAAGGCTTTGGCATAGTCAATAAAGCAGAAATAGATGTTTTTTTGGAACTCTCTTGCTTTTTGGATGATCCAGTGGATGTTGGCAATTTGATCTCTGGTTCCTCTGCCTTTTCTAAAACCAGCTGGAACACCTGGAAGTTCACGGTTCACGTATTGCTGAAGCCTGGCTTGGAGAATTTTGAGTATGACTTTACTAGCATGTGAGATGAGTGCAATTGTGTGGTAGTTTGAGCATTCTTTGGCATTGCCTGTCTTTGGGATTGGAATGAAAACTGACCTTTTCCAGTCCTGTGGCCACTGCTGAGTTTTCCAAATTTGCTGGCATATTGAGTGCAGCACTTTCATAGCATCATCTTCCAGGATTTGAAATAGCTCAACTGGAATTCCATCACTCCACTAGCTTTGTTCGTAGCCAACCTTAGACACAGTTAAATTACTTTAAACTCTCTCAGTTTCATTTTCCTCAGTTATAAAGAGGGAATAAAAATACTTACCTTATTGGATTATTATGAAGCTCAAATGAGATAATTCATCCAAAATTATTCAACACTACTATTACTTTTTGTTCTAGTGTTTCCACGAATTCTTTTTAAAATTACTTTATGCACTTTTGTCTGTTCTGGGTTTTCACTGTTCTGCACAGTCTTTCTCTAGTTGTAGCAAGTTGGGGGGGCTACTCTCTAGTTGTACACAGGCTTCTCGTCATGGCGGCTTCTCTTGTTGTGGAGCACTGGCTCTAGGGACCATGGACTTCAGTAGTTGCGGCTTGCGGAATCCAGAGAGTGTGGGGTTCAGTAACTGTTGAGCAGGGACTTAGCTGCCCTGTGGCAGCTAAGTGGAATCTTCCTTACCAAGAATCGAATCAGGTCCACTGCATTGGCAGGTGAATTCTTAACCACTACATCACCAGGGAAGTCCTTCACCAATTCTTTAATGGAATTACTTTTAATAAAGATAATAAAATCCACTTTGGGAATAAATGCAAGGTTTTGTACAAGTGATTTTATACAAGGTTTTATACAAGGGCTTCCCTGCTGGCTCAGACAGTAAAGAATCTGTCTGAGATGCAGGAGGCCTGGGTTCATTCTCTGGGTTGGGAAGATCCCCTGAAGAAGGAAATGGCTACCCACTCCAGTATTCTTGCCTGGAGAATCCCATGGACAGTGGAGCCTGACGGACTACAGTCCATGGGGTTGCAGAGAGTAAGACACGACAGAGCAACTAACACATTCAAGTGATTACTTATACTTAATGTATACCATTAAGTCTGCCTAAAATACTTACTATAAGGAACATATGCTCTACACAAAATTGAAATAAACCAAAAATTTCAGTTTTACAGCTTTCTCCCCACAATAAGCTGTCTGCAAGTTAAGAGTTTTACCTCGCAAACCGGTTTCAAATGTGCCTTCTTTAGTCCATCCTACTTCAGCATTTCATTTCTTACATGATAATTTGCTCTCCATGCCTCTAACTTGACCTCTAATCTATACTTCCCATACCATCCATGAATTTCCTAAAATTCCACAACTGACATGTTACCATTCCTCTGTTGAAAAAATCAGTTTTCTTTAGCATGCAAAACTAGCTTCCTTGATACAAAAGACTGTTTATGGTCTCTGCACACATCTCTAGCTCTAACTCCTAAACCTGTGTGCCTACATTCATGTTATGATCCAGTCATATTCAATTATTTTTCGTTTCCCAAATAAACTTTTGCCTATGCTAATTATTCTTCCTGCCTCTTGAGAAACCTGTATACAGGTCAGGAAGCAACAATTAGAACTAGACGTGGAACAACAGACTGGTTCCAAATAGGAAAAGGAGTAAGTCAAGGCTGTATATTGTCACCCTGCTTATTTAACTTATATGCAGAGTACATCATGCAAAATGCTGGGCTGGAGGAAGCACAAGCTGGAATCAAGATTGCTAGGAGAAATATCAATAACCTCAGATATGCAGATGACACCACCCTTATGGCAGAAAGGGAAGAACTAAAGAGCCTCTTAATGAAAGTGAAAGAAGAAAGTGAAAAAGTTGGCTTAAAGCTCAACATTCAGAAAACTAAGATCATGGCATCCGGACCCATCACTTCATGGCAAACAGATGGGGAAACAGTGGAAACTGTGACTAACTTTATTTCTCTGGGCTCCAAAATCACTGTGGATAGTGACTGCAGCCATGAAATTAAAACACACTTACTCCTTGGAAGGAAAGTTATGACCAACCTAGACAGCATATTAAAAAGCAGGGACATACTTTACCAAAAATGGTCTGTCTAGTCAAGGCTATGGTTTTCCAGTAGTCATGTATGGATATGAGAGTTGGACTGTGAAGAAAGCTGAGTGCCGAAGAATTGATGCTTTTGAACTGTGGTGTTGGAGAAGACTCTTGAGAGTCCCTTGGACTGCAAGGAGATCCAACCAGTCCATTCTAAAGGAGTTTAGTCCTGGGTGAACTCAAGCTGAACTCCAGTACTTTGGCCACCTGATGCAGAGAGCTGACTCACTGGAAAAGACCCTGATGCTGGGAAAACTTGAGGGCAGGAGGAGAAGGGGACGACAGAGGATGAGATGGTTGGATGGCATCACCGACACAATGGACATGGGTTTGGGTGAACTCTGGGAGTTGGTGATGGACAGAGAGGCCTGGAGTGCTGTGGTTCATGAGGTCGCAAAGAGTCGGACACGACTGAGCAACTGAAAACACTGAATTATTCTTCCTTAGGAAAGTCTTCTCACAACTAGAAATATCTACCTGACCTTTAAGATTCAGATCAAGTGTAACATATTCCATAAAGACTAACCTAGAACCTTTTGTCTTCTCATCACAAAATCATAATCAAGTCCTGCTTTTTAGGGATCCCACGGCTCCTACTATGTATACAGTTATATACAAATGTGTAGCTCAACATTCAGAAAACTAAGATCATGGCATCTGGACCCATCACTTCATAGCAAATAGATGGGGACAGTGTCAGACTTTATTTTTTTGGGCTCCAAAATCACTGCAGGTGGTGATTGCAGCCATGAAATTAAGACGCTTACTCCTTGGAAGGAAAGTTAGGATCAACCTAAATAGCATATTCAAAAGCAGAGACATTACTTTGCCAACAAAGGTTCGTCTAGTCAAGGCTATGGTTTTTCCAGTGGACATGTATGGATGTGAGAGTTGGACTGGGAAGAAAGCTGAGCACCAAAGAATTGATGCTTTTGAACTGTGGTGTTGGAGAAGACTCTTGAGAGTCCCTTGGACTGCAAGGAGATCCAACCAGTCCATTCTAAAGGAGATCAGTCCTGGGTGTTCTTTGGAAGGAATGATGCTAAAGCTGAAACTCCAGTACTGTGGCCACCTCATGCGAAGAGTTGACTCACTGGAAAAGACTCTGATGCTGGGAGGGATTGGGGGCAGGAGGAGAAGGGGACAACAGAGGATGAGATGGCTGGACGGCATCACTGACTCGATGCAGATGAGTTTGAGTAAACTCCGGGAGTTGGTGATGGACAGGGAGGCCTGGCATGCTGCGATTCGTGGGGTCGAAAACAGTCGGACACGACTGAGCAACTGAAGTGAAGTGAAGTGAACCTTACTAGACTGTTAGCAAATTCAGGGAGGAATTTTTTTTTTTTTTTTTGAGTCTTTCTCTTTATTTAGCAGGGTACCTCCTTCAAAAGAAACCAAAGAGTTTTTTAAAATTTCCATCAATATGAACTTATGGATTTCTTTTTTTTAATTTTTTTTTTAAACTTTACAATATTGTATTAGTTTTGCCAAATATCGAAATGAATCCGCCAGAGGTATACCTGTGTTCCCCATCCTGAACCCTCCTCCCTCCTCCCTCCCCATACCCTCCCTCTGGGTCGTCCCAGTGCACCAGCCCCAAGCATCCAGTATCGTGCATCAAACCTGGACTGGCGACTCGTTTCATACATGATATTATACACGTTTCAATGCCATTTTCCCCAATCTCCCCACCCTCTCCCTCTCCCACAGAGTCCATAAGACTGATCTATACATCACAGCAGGATCCTCTATGACCCACCTCCCAGAATATTGGAAGTAAAAGCAAAAGTAAACAAATGGGACCTAATTAAACTTAAAAGCTTCTGCACAACAAAGGAAACTATTAGCAAGGTGAAAAGGCAGCCTTCAGAATGGGAGAAAATAATAGCAAATGAAGCAACTGACAAACAACTAATCTCAAAAATATACAAGCAACTCAGGGAGGAATTTTGTCTTGACATCTTAGTATTTCTTTTTGAAAACAGCACAGTGCCTAGTTTATAGGCTATGCTTAGCTCAGTGGGTAAACAATCTGCCTGCAATGCAGGAGACCTGGGTTTGATCCCTGGACTGGGAAGATCCCCTGGAGAAGGAAATTGCAACCCACTCCAGTATTCTTGCCTGGAGAATCCCATGGACAGAGGAGCCCGGCAGGCTACAGTCCATGGGGTCCCAAGAGTCGGACATGACTTAGTGACTCAACTAACTACTACTACTAAACAAATGTTTACTTGAATAAGTAAATGGCTGTAAGAGCAAGTTAGGAATTATAAAAACACTGAATTTAACTGAAACAATAAAATCTAGGTTTGTGAAAATTGAAACCATCAGTCACATAGATTCAGCTTCCTTGAGAAAAACACCAGTACTTACACACATGAGGGCACAGAGCATATCAACAGCTGCATGGATGACTCCATTGTTGCTCCTCTTGAGTGCTTTTACTACCTTCACTCCAAGACGCTCCCGAAACCTCATGGGACAAAACAACAGCATATAGTAGCAACACCAGAGCATCGTTCTATTATTTTACTATAAAACTATTACACAGTAAGTTATTTTAAGTTTCTACTACATTACTACAGCAATTACATATTCTGAATCCCATATCTAGAACATAACAGTTTTCATAATTTTTTTCCTTTGGAGGGGCTGGGGTGGGCGGGGGAGCAGTTGAAGGTTGATTAAAGCTAAAAGGCTTGAACTTCCCATTCAAATTCACTAAAACAAGAGTCAGTAATATCATGGGTGAATGTATAAATAAGAGTCAGCAATATCATTTCCATTCATTCATCTTGCTTTTTTATATCTCATGAATAGAAACTACTATATCACCATATTAAAAAGTAACAAGTTTAATCAGATATAAGGAGGTAAATTTGTTGATTATTTGCTATTTTGAGTTTTTCAAATTCTTACTAAAAAAAAAAAAAATTAAGGCAACTTACTTTGGAAGCTGAGTAAAAGCTAGAAAACCAGCTTTGGAAGCCACAAGCCTCCTCACAGCCTGGAACTGACTCTCAAGTTCTGCATTTGAAGCAACAACATCCCCTTCCTGGGACAATAATGCCGTTATGGCATTATTGATCAGTTTTTCTTTGTTTTCTGAGAAGAGACCCTAGGTGAGGAAGAGTATTTCAAAAAAGTTTCTATACCAAAAATTAATGACAATGAACAAATTATGATACAATTTATCTTACATCCTGCGTCACTGCATGCAGAACTCCACTATATGAAATGTTAGCGTTGAACCTGAACACAGCATCTGCAAAGTTGCCATCTGTAAGGAAATGAATGATTCAAAACGATTTAGAGGTCTGCACTGTATTTATTTATTGTTAAGTAGATGGATAGAAATGAAATTATACTTAAATCAATACTTACTTGGAGGTGTAGCCAAGAATCTGAGATGAAGGCTCTCTACCTCCTCATCGACAGGCATGCTGAGTAACCCCCATCGCTGACCTTTATGAGTTGATGTCATTTTTACACAAACATCTCTGTTACCAGAGGCTCTTACTCCATCCAGCAAACTTGCTAATAAGGAATCTCTAAGCAAAGTTAAAAATAAAAAAGGTTTTAGGATTGATAATCTAGGGAGATTTTCACTTAGAAAGCAACATAGGGCCTTTAGAAGGTAACCAGCTCAGGGGGGCACCCTGGGTACCAGGGAAGTACTAAGGAGAAGTGGCAGGAGAGAACCTGACCTCCAATACTAGTTCTTCACTTTCCTGTTTCACATCATGTACAAGTTACTAAAGAAATGGATTGTTAATATTTTCCTCTTGTTTTCTAATTTTAAGATTATCTTTTTAACAGTTTTACTGAGAGATAACTTACAAATCACAAAAGTCATTCAATTAAAATGTAGAGTCTGATAATTTTTCATAAATTTATACAGTTGTACAATCATTACCACAATCCAGTTTTTATACATTTCCAGCACCCGAAAAAGTTTCCTTGTGCCCATCTGCAAAAAACTCCCTAGCCTCAGGCAACCATTTATCTGCTTCTTTCTCTACAGTTTTACTTATTCAAGAAACTTCATCAAGAGAATAAAAAGACAAGCCACAAGTTGGGAGTAAATATTTACAAAAGACATATCTGATAAAGGATCATTACTCAAAATATACTAAAAACTCTTAAAATTCAACAATAAAAGGAATAACCCTATAAAAAAAACGATCCTACATCCTGGGTGGGAGGAGGGTTTGGGGGAGAATGGATACATGTATATATATGGCTGAATCCCTTTGCTGTTCACCTGAAACAATCACAACTTTGTTAACTGGCTATACCCCAATACAAAATTAAAGTGGGAAAAAAAAGGAAAAAAAAATGATCCAAAGTACTATATGATGCTTTACATCATATAACATCAGGAAGATGCTAATTAAAACAAGATACCACAACATTAGCATTAGAATGGCCAAATCTGAAATACTGACACCACCAAATGCTGATAAGGATGTGGAGAAACAGGAACTCTCATTACTGCTGGGTGGAATGCACAATGGTAGAGCCACTTTAGGAATACAGTTTGGCAGTTTCTTATAAAACTCAACAAACTCTTACCATCTGCTCCAGTGACTACATTCCTTTGTATTCACTTAAAGGAGTTTAAAACATACCCACACAAAACCTGCACACAGGTTTAGTTGTTTTACCATGTGGTGTTAGTTGCACTGAGTGTATTTTTATCAAAGTAACTGGCTCAGTTCAGTTCAGTTCAGTCAGTCGTGTCCGACTCTTTGCGACCCCATGAATCGCACCACGCCAGGCCTCCCTGTCCATCACCAACTCCCAGAGTTCACTCAGACTCACATCCATCGAGTCAGTGATGCCATCCAGCCATCTCACCCTCTGTCGTCCCCTTCTCCTCTTGCCCCCAACCCCTCCCAGCATCAGAGGCTACATCAGGTAGCCAGAGTAACTGGCTACCATTATCCAAACAATTTAAGAATGAAAGTGAAAGGTATTATTTTTAAATACTTAAAAAGTGTAAGTTTCAGAAACATACTTTATTTTCCATCCTTTGATTTAATATCAAGTAATCATTTTTATGGTTTTTCCAGAGGTCACGTATGGATGTGAGGACTATAAAGAAAGCTGAGCACCAAAGAATTGATGCTTTTGAACTATGTTGGAGAAGACTCTTGGACTGCAGGGAGATCCAACCAGTCCATCCTAAAGGAGATCAGTCCTGGGTGTTCACTGAAAGGACCTATGTTGAAGCTAAAACTCCAATACTTTGGCCATCTGATGCAAAGAGCTGACTCATTGGAAAAGACCCTGATGCTGGGAAAGATTGAGGGCAGGAGGAGAAGGGGACGACAGAGGATAAGATGGTTGGATGGCATTACCGACTCAATGCACATGTGTTTGGGTAAACTCAGGGAATTGGTGATGGACAGGGAGGCCTGGCGTGCTGCGGTTCATGGGGTCACAAAGAGTCAGATACGACTGAGCGACTGAACTGAACTGAACCATTTTTATACTCTTTCAAAACTTGAAGACTAAATGAAAGATATTTTAAACATGCAACAAAATAAAGTTGTCTTTTCCTTCATTACATAATTTTAAAGTTCTAGATAAAATTTATCTTTTTTTTTCCTCTTTGATGAAGCACTTTGCCTTGCACATACTAAGATCTCAAAAACTAGATGAATTAAAAAAAAATACCTCTCTGTTGAAGAGTATTTCCGTATTTGACCTTTTATAAATTCAATGGTAAAAAGCTGTGGATTTTCTGAGTCACAAACCAATGCAAACACCTAGGGAACACAAGAAATAAGTTCCATGAAAGATGTTAGTTTTATGGTATTCCATTAGAAAATCTACATATCATTTAGTTGACAAAAGTCAATATTTAAAAATGTAACTTGGTTATAATATCAGAATTTAAGAGCTGCTTAAAAGTCTCATTCAAATTTTCATATAATACTTAATAAAAAGTTTTCATTATGTACTTGAAAAACAAATTTTACAATATTCATTGTTCTAAGATCAATAAATACAATGAAAATTTAAATGCAGATCGTTTCCTGTTCTTTAGGCATAAAAAATATTAAAACAGAAAGAAAATTATTCTAATATACAAACAGGAAGAAATCTCATTTAAACTATTACTGAAACTTACTTCTCCTAAGGGCTTCAATGTTGCAATATTATAGGTTGCTGGATCACGTTCTACTAAACATGTTTCTGTAAGCGCTAGAATTCTTTTTACAGGTTCCTTCAAACAAAATTGACATATATTAAAAAACTATTGAAGAAAAATGTCAAAATCAGATGAACAAATTTTCACTTTTAACATATGAGCTTACCGAATGTCTAGGTGATATTTTCTGGACTATAAACTCTGCTAAAGATGTGATGGATTCATCAGTGCTGTATTTGCCAAATCGGAGGTTCAAATATTGCTCAAATTCTAAAGGTTCTTTTCTGATCCGCAATGAAATACCTATATAGTTGCCAGCATGATCTATTGCACTTTTGATAATTTCTTCTCTTTGCTCTGATGCAAATAAATGCTGCATAAATTTTGAAATTTAAAATGTTAGGGTTGAAATCATTAAAATGTGACCATAGTGAATCAACTTATAGGAAAGTGCCTGAAGGAGCAATTCTAGGAGGAAAAAAGGTAGATCTTATCAGAAGTAAATAAGCAGTATGTTGTGGCTGATTATAAATTAAAATCAAAGTCTGAAATATAAAACCTTGCAAATAATCACTGAAAGGAAATTATCTCATAAATTCTCAGAGTCTGGTTCTCATCCCTGTGTGGAAAACAGCACTCTAGGGCTCCAAAAAAGGCCCCAGCCAAGTCCAATGGAGGTGCTGGATACTACGGTGGACAGAATTCCAGTTTCAACTAAGGTAGCTCTGACTTCATCTGTTTTTATACAATGGGCTTTCTCGCAAGATTACCTTGAAAAATGCTTAAATGCTCACCACGTCACTGGCCTATGAATATTACAAACCAACCTCCAGAGTGTATTAAGGATAAGGTATTGCTACTTGCATGTGGTACCTGGAGGCCAAAAATGCTGTGAAGGGCAGGATAGGAGAATCCCACAAGAAAGACCTGTCCTGCCCGGAATGCCATGAACTACCCTGCTGAGAAACACTGGATCAGATGTTTTAAAACCTGATTTCATTTCCAACAGCTTATCTCAGTCACTATGGATGCAGAAGATATCAGTTTCTTGAATGAATCTGTCATGGTCTCATATCTGTAGTGAACTGACTCATTTTAGCTAGTGTTTTTTAAAAGGCAGACAGTATGCTTAGCTTCCTGCAACTCAAATGGTCATCCAAGGACCAGGAAAGTCAGCATCACCTGTGAGCCTGTTAGATGTATAGCATCTCAGTTCCACCCTCAATCCTACGGAATCAAAATCTGAGAGTGAACAAGATGCCCCAGCTGATTTGTATGCACCTTCAAGTTTGAGGCACACTGCCACATACCATACTATGAATAAACGTGTTCCCAAACTTGCCTGAATGTTCAGCTCAATTCCGGAGTTTTAAAAATTGCAATTGCTAGGCCTCCCATTATATTAATTGAATCAGTATCTTCAGAAAATGAGCCGAGGGCATACTGGGCTTAAAAAAAAACTCTCCAGGTGATTACAATGTGAAGACAAGTTAAACCCACGGACCTACATATTAAGGCTACCAAGTTTGACGTCACCTATCATTTAATAAAAGTAACATATCTGAAAAAAATTAAAACTGCTTGATGCCAACAAGCAATAAAACATGTTGGCAATTGAGGAGTGTCACAATTCTTATCCTTAATGTTTACTTTATGCATTGGAAGGCTTGATGAATTAATGTCACTCTGTTAAGATCTGTGAAGCCATATTACTGTAATCAAATATGTTTTCCACCAAGAGGTTAATCATTATAAACTTCTACCATCCAGGGAAGAGACAAACCTTTGGGCAGCACTATGACAGGAGGTTTTAGGCTGCTTTAGGGTGGGAAAGGGAACTGATTTTCTCATGGATCATTCATTTTTTGGGTCTAGACTCAGCAGTAACAAAATGTCTACATGCACATTCCTAGATGAGTGGCACTAGGCTGGTACCCATCATCTGGGTGGAGTGAGGACGGGACAAGGCCTGTAACTCTGAAGAAGCTAACATATTTTGTAAATCAGATCGCTCACCCCATCCATCATTCTCTTTTCTTTTTGCTATACTTAGCCTCTTGTATGGAGAAGGCAATGGCATCCCACTCCAGTACTCTTGCCTGGGAAATCACATGGACGGAGGAGCCTGGTGGGCTGCAGTCCATGGGGTCGCTAAGAGGTGGACTCGACTGAGCGACTTCACTTTCACTTTTCCCTTTCATGCATTGGAGAAGGAAATGGCAACCCACTCCGGTGTTCTTGCCTGGAGAATCCCAGGGACGGTGGAGCCTGGTGGGCTGCCGTCTATGGGGTTGCACAGAGTCGGACATGACTGAAGACACTTAGCAGCAGCAGCAGCCTCTTGTATTTCCAAAAGACTTGCCCTGGTTCTGCTATCCAAGGATGGATAATTTATCTACAGAACACTAATCTTGGGAGTAGTGTTCCCAAGATATTAAGGTAGCTACAGGATTTAAAATCTCAAGAGAAAGGACTCTGAGAGTAAGTTCACCTGAGCCTCTCCATCTGGACACTCTAATGCTCATCTCTGAGGTATGGGGTTTAATAAAGAAAGGCAGGATGTTTCTTATAAAAAAAAAAATGATCATAATCTATAGCTGTTTCTACTGCCAATTAACAAACAGGATCTCAGTACCTTAAGAGGTTTCTGTTGTGTCCCAAAATTTACATGTAACTCAGAATTTCAAAATAAAACATGCAATGAACTCCAAATTTGAATTTTCAAAGTATATTCAGATTTCAGATTACAAATATCTGGGCAAAGGAAAGAAGACTATAAAAAAAGATAGTTTAACATAACTTTTCAAAGAAAGTTTAGAAACTTTCAAGTAACACATTAATACTAATGAAAATAAAACTGTGATCACTGTTTATTAAATATTAAGTGACATACTGTGCTAAGAATTTTATATAAAGTATCTCATTTGATCAAAAAACCTAAGACATACACAAATTTTCCTCCACATTTTAGAGAGCTGCAAACTGGAATTCAAGCTGATGTCTACCTGATACCAAAGCCTGCACTCAAAATAACATACTTCCTTCCAGAGGACTCAAAGGAAATTTCAAAATTAACTGTAAAAACTCTGCTTTCCTTCAAATGGTCATGTCTCTTTTAAAATAACTTTTTAAAAACACTACTTACCAATCTACTAAATCCTCCATAAAGTATACAAAACCCTCCTTGATAATCAGAGAGATCTACAAAGCCTTCAATATTTCTGTAGTCATAGGAACAGAGGACTCTGTTTGTTGCAGGGTTAATTTGGTCAAAGCCTCCTGGTGTTACTTCCAAAACAACGGGTTTTCTTGTATCACTCCAGTGATGCTTATAGCAGTTATATCTCTGCAGAGAAAAATAATAATACTTTTAAATTCATATTTAAGGTTACCATAAAACACCATTACATTTAGTGTATCACTCATTGCAGAAAAAAAAAAAAAAACCCTGAAAATCTAAATATTATAAAATTTTAGAGCTACTAATCAAATTCTTAAAGACATTTTTACTTTGGCCATTTGGAGGTTTATGTTTATTCAATTCAGAATGTTTAGGCTAACTAAAGACAGTACCAGTATCACTTGAGGTGCTCAGTTGTGTCCAATTCTACGACCCCATGAAGAGCAGCATGCCAGGCCTCCCTGTCCAACACCAACTGCCGGAGCCTACCCAAACCCATGCCCA
This sequence comes from Bos mutus, assembly GCF_027580195.1. Classification (NCBI taxonomy): domain Eukaryota; kingdom Metazoa; phylum Chordata; class Mammalia; order Artiodactyla; family Bovidae; genus Bos; species Bos mutus. The sequence continues at coordinate 135,952,613 of NC_091617.1, forward strand.
TTGAGTCAGTGATGTCATCCAACTATCTCATCCTCTGTCGTCCTGCTAGCCTCAATCCTTCCCAGCATCAGAGTCTTTATCAGGTGGCCAAAGTACTGGAGTTTCAGCTTTAACATTAGTCCTTCCAATGAACACCAAGGACTGATCTCCTTTAGGATGGACTGGTTGGCTCTCCTTGGAGTCCGAGTCTTCTCCAACACCACAGTTCAAAAGCATCAATTCTTGGGTGCTCAGCTTTCATTATAGTACAACTCTCACATCCATACATGACCACTGGAAAAACCATAGCCTTGACTAGACGGACCTTGGTTGACAAAGTAATGTCTCTGCCTTTTTTTTTTTTTTTTTTTGTCTCTGTTTTTAATATGCTATCTAGGTTGGTCATAACTTTCCTTCCAAGGAGGAAGCGTCTTTTAACTTAATGGCTGCAGTTACCATCTGCAGTGATTTTGCAGCCCCCAAAAATAAAGTCTGACACTGTTTCCCCATCTGTTTCCCATGAAGTGATGGGACCGGATGCCATGATCTTAAGTTTTCTGAATGTTGAGCTTTAAGCCAACTTTTTCACGCTCTTTTTTCACTTTCATCAAGAGGCTCTTTAGTTCTTCACTTTCTGCCATAAGGGTGGTGTCATCTGCATATCTGAGGTTATTGATATTTCTCCCAGCAATCTTGATTCCAACTTGTGCTTCTTCCAGCCCAGCATTTCTCATGATGTACTCATGGTAAATAACCAGGGTGACAATACACAGCCTTGACATACTCCTTTTCCTATTTGGAACCAGTCTGTTGTTCCATGTCCAGTTCTAACTGTTGCTTCCTGACCTGCATACAGGTTTCTCAAGAGGCAGGTCAGGTGGCCTGGTATTCCCATCTCCTTCAGAATTTTCCACAGTTTATTATGATCCACACAGTCAAAGGCTTTGGCATAGTCAATAAAGCAGAAGTAGATGTTTTTCTGGAACTATCTGACATTTTCGATGATTCAGTGGATGTTGGCAATTTGGTCTCTGGTTCCTCTGCCTTTTCTAAAACCAGCTTGAACATCTGGAAGTTCACGGTTCACGTATTGCTGAAGCCTGGCTTGGAGAATTTTGAGCATTACTTTACTAGCATGTGAGATGAGTGCAATTGTGGTAGTTTGAGCATTCTTTGGCATTGCCTTTCTTTGGGATTGGAATAAAAACTGATCTTTCCCAGTCCTGTAGCCACTGCTGAGTTTTCCAAATTTGCTGGCATATTGAGTGCATCAGTTTCACAGCGTCATCTTTTAGGATCTGAAATAGCTCAACTGGAATTCCATCACCTCCACTAGCTTTGTTCATAGTGAGGCTTCCTAAGGCCCACTTGACTTCACATTCCAGGATGTCTGGCTCTAGGTGAGTGTGAGTGATCACACCACCGTGATTACCAAGGTCGTGAAGATCTTTTTTGTACAGTTCTTCTGTGTATTCTTGCCACCTCTTCTTAATATCTTTTGCTTCTGTTAGGTCCATACCATTTCTGTCCTTTATTGAGCCCATCTTTGCATGAAATGTTCCCTTGGTATCTCTAATTTTCTTGAAGAGATCTCTAGTCTATCCCATTCTATTTTTTTCCTCTGTTTCTTTGCATTGATCACTGAGGAAGGATTTCTTATGTCTCCTTGCTATTCTTTGGAACTTTGCATTCAGATGGATATATCTTTCCTTTTCTCCTTTGCTTTTCACTTCTCTTCTTTTCACAGCTATTTGTAAGGCCTCTTCAGACAGCCATTTTGCTTTTTTGCATTTCTTTTCCATGGGGATGGTCTTGATTCCTGTCTCCTGTACAATGTCACAAACCTCTGTCCATAGTTTATCAGGCACTCTGTTTGTCAGATATAATCCCTTAAATCTATTTCTCACTTCCACTGTATAGTCATAAGGGATTTGATTTAGGTCATACCTGAATGGTCTAGTGGTTTTCCCCACTTTCTTCAATTTAAGTCTGAATTTGGCTATAAGGAGTTCATGATCAGATCCAGTAAGCTCCTGGTCTTGTTTTTGCTGACTGTATAGAGCTTCTCCATCCTTGGCTGCAAAGAGTATAATCAATCTGATTTCAGTGTTGGCCATCTGGTGATATCCATGTATAGAGTCTTCTCTTGTGTTGTTGGAAGAGGGTGTTTGTTATGACCAGTACATTCTCTTGGTAAAACTGTATTAGTCTTTGCCCTGCTTCATTCTGTACTCCAAGGCCAAATCTGCCTGTTACTCCAGATGTTTCTTGACTTCCTACTTTTGCATTCCAGTCCCCTATAATGAAAAGGACATCTTTTTTGGGTGTTAGTTCTAAAAGGTCTTCTAGGTCTTCATAAAACCATTCAGCTTCAGCTTCTTCAGCATTACTGGTCAGGGCATAGACTTGGATTACCGTGATATTGAATGGTTTGCTGTGGAAACGAACAGAGATCATTCTGTCTTTTTTCAGATTGCATCCAAGTACTGCATTTCAGACTCTTTTGTTGACTATGATGGCTACTCCATTTCTTCTAAGAGATTTCTGCCCGCAGTAGTAGATATAATGGTCATCTGAGTTAAATTCCATTCCAGTCCATTTTAGTTTGCTGATTCCTAGAATGTCGATGTTCACTCTTGCCATCTCCTGTTTGACTACTTCCAATTTGCCTTGATTCATGGACCTGACATTCCAGGTTCCTATGCAATATTGCTCTTTACAGCATCAGACCTTGCTTCTATCACCAGTCACATCCACAACTGGGTGTCATTTTTGCTTTAACTCTATCCCTTCATTCTTTATGGAGTTATTTCTCCACTGATCTCTAGTAGCATATTGGGCAACTCCCTACCAACCTAGGGAGGTGAACTACCAACCTAGGGAGATGAACTCCCTACCAACCTAGGGAGATGAACTACCAACCTAGGGAGTTCATCTTTCAGTGTCCTATCTTTTCCTTTTCATACTGTTCATTCTGGCAGAATGTGGTCCACTGGAGAAGGGACTGGCAAACCACTTCACTATTCTTGCCTTGAGAACCCCATGAACAGTATGAACACTATGAAAAGACAGTATATCTTTTGAAAATTAACAAAGGTTTTAGTTGTGAAACAATTTTAAGTCACCCTCATGCAAATCTTAAGGGCAATCTTAAACAGAAGTTACTCTGAAGGAATTCCACTGGAGAAAAGATTTCAACTTTTGTCGATGGATTCTTTTAATCAAGTTAGACATGGAAAAGAGCTAAGTCACATTTCAGGGCTTTTAGGGTATTTAAATTAAACAACCCAAGCTAATTCAATATATCAATGTAGATACTTTTCTTGTTGTTGTTCAGTCGCTCAGTCGTTTCTGACTCTGCGACCCCATGGACTGCAGCAAGTCAGGCTTCTCGGTCCTCCATTATCTCCTGGAATTTGCTCAAATTCATGTCCACTGAGTTGGTGATGCTATCTAACCATCTCAGGCTCTGCTGCTCCCTTCTCCTCTTGCCTTCAATCTTTCCCAGCATCAAGGTCTTTTCCAATATGTCCACTTTTCACATCAGGTGGCCAAGGTATTACAGATTCAGCATCAGTCTTTCCAGTATTCCAATATTCAGGGTTGATTTCCTTTAGGATTGATTGATTTGATCTCCTTGCTGCCCGAGGGACTCTCAAGAGTTTTCTCCAGCATCACAATACAAAAGCATCAGTTCTTCAGTGCTCAGCATTTGCTATGGTCAAACTCTCACATCCCTACATGACTACTGGAAAAATCATAGCTTTGGCTATATGGACCTTTGTTGACAAAGTGATGTCTCTGGTTTACAGTACGTGGTCTAGGTTTGTTATAGATTTCCTTACAAGGAACAAGCATCTTTTAATTTCACTGCAGCAGTCATCGCCTACAGTGATTTTGGAGCCCAAGAAAATAAAATCTGTCACCACTTCCATTTTTTCACCTTCTATTTGTCATGAAGTGATGTAGATTTTTTTTCTATACACACAAAAAAGCTGAAGCCTCAGTTTGACTGTAGGCTTTTCTAAATACACACCACTGGGAAGTCATCTTTAGAAGTTTGATCACATTAGCAAGTAAAATTTGATTTAGATAACTGGTGCTAATTGTGTTTGATTGACTCTTTGCAACCTCATCAACTGGAGCCTGCCAGGCTCCTTTGTCAGTGGGATTCTCAAGGCTAGAATACTCGAGTAGGTTGCCATTTCCTTCTCCAGTGGTCTTCCCAATCCAGGGATCTAACCCACATCTCCTATGTCACCTACATTGGCAAGCAGTTTTTTACCACTAGTGCCATCTGGGAAGCTCTATTTAGATAACATTCCTTTATAAATTAAAGAACTTAGTATCAGAAATAATTACAAGGGTGAACATCCATTTACTCCCCAGTTTTATTCTTAGAAAAAACATTTAGTTGAGGCTGATAACCAAAATGATATGTACAGAATAAAGGCAAAATGAGACCAAGAGAAAATAGGATAACAAAATGTCAGATGTGAAATGAACATTCCCTTGTTGACCCAAAAACTCCATAAAGTTTTCTACCCACCAATATGAAGTGGAATGCATGGTCAGTTACATGATTCTTAAGGTAAAAATAAACTGGTTGCTGCTCAAAAATACAACTACTTCTAACACTAAAATGGCAGAGAAATTTTCTTGCAGGTGTTCGGAAAGGAGAGTAAGACATTAGATAATAAATATCTCCACCTCCCAACATTAAACCCAGCAATGAGGTTCACAGAATCATATCCATCAATTCCCTCAGCATTTCTGAGCTACGGCATCATGAACATGACAGTTTCATAAAAGGAATTCTGCAGAAAGACCAAAGGGCCTGCATTAACCCAAGAATATATTTAAAGCCTTGATTCTGCACTAAAGGATGGAGCAGTACCACACCTTTCCAGCAGAAGTGGGTCACAAAATTTGGTGGGAAGGGAGGTCACAAAAGTTGGTGCTTTTCCCACTATGCTGGTTTACATGCCTCAGCCCAGTCTGCAGGATATTCTCCATTCTTTCAGAAGGTAATCAACTGTAAAGCAGTGAGATTTGCCAAGGGAACAAATCACTGTCCTTCAGGATTGTGGTGGCCAAGACAGTCTTAAGAGAATCTGATTTAGAGTATATCTAGGAGCGATGGGAAGCCGAAGACCAAATTCAACTTTTATAAAACTGCTGCTCTTCAGGCTATCTTCTAGGGATACTGTTTCCACCAAAAAGTTTGAAAAATATTAACTTGCTGAAATTAACATATATAAAGGGGAACTTATAACAAAATCTATAAATATGCTTTAGGAAGCAGTTGTTTTCCAAATAGATGAGCTATACAGAAAACTCACCTACTAACATAATTAAAATAAGTGTACTAAATTATGATTTATAGAAATGTGATAAGCAGCAAGGAGCTCACCAAAAACCATTAAGCTATTTTAAATGGCTCCTTGGCAACCAACCATTTGCTTGAGTTGAAATCAGGAGGCTTCTCAGATACTAAAACACAGAACAGAATACCCATAGAAAGGATGAGGGCTTTTAAAAAACAAGGGAACGGTACTGCCAGCATATTAGAATTCAGGTCCTGCCTTTTGCCAGAAGCTAGAGTTATGGACAGTGCTCCGAATTTACACATCACTCTGGATCCCCCAGCCCTATTATATAAGCAATACCTTCTCATGGAAAGAAATTCCGTATTTGAAGGGAGTGAAAGAAAAGCATCAGCGCCCATTTCCTCTCCCCAGAAGACTCAGATTTACTTTAAATGCTGCTATAACATGTCTAGAGAAGGCCTGGAAAAGTTAAGATTCTAATAAGCAATAATTACTTCCTGAAAGCTGTCATTGCACCATGCAAATCCTCATTATCGGCAAGACCCAGTGAGTGTGAGCATGATCAGTCTCTCAGTCATGTAGGACTTTTTGTGATTCCATGGACTGTAGCCTAGTAGGCTCCTCTGTCCATGGGATTTTCCAGGCAACAGTACTGGAGTGGGTTGCCATTTTCTCCTCCCAGGGATCTTCCTGACTCAGGCATTGAACCCACGTCTCCTGCACTGGTAGGTGACTGAGCCACCTGGGAAACCCCCGGATTCAGGGTGAGGGCATACAATGAGACAGTTTCAATACATATATTTTCTTACAAGTTTAATACTTCCAAAATAAGAATCTTGTACAACAAACAACAATTGCATGTTCTAAGAAGTATTATGAGCAGTGTGAAGCTTCTGTTGCTGTTAAGAAACAGAATAAAGACTTGCTGAATGAAGCCTTGTTTTTAATATTTAGTTCTGCCTGAAAATTGTTATCTAACTATTCGCATTAACAATCATAAATCTAATTTCTCATATTTGAGTTTCCTGTTAAACTACATTTATCTATCACATGATATCAGGAGACATTAAAATTATGTTTCAGTTTCTTCAGCTTTGCCACAAAGGGAATACACAATTTATGCAAGGATTTCTAAAGTGCAACACTGATAAGCCAAAAAAGATATTAATAAATGTTAGAAATACTTGCCCTTCCTGTGATTTTTCCTTCTGAAAAATCAGTTCTAAATCTCTGAAAGAGAAGACATACAAAACATAGTTTATAACAACAGACTTATTAACAGAGACTCTCAGTTCAGTACTTTCTATCCAAAGTAAGTAAAATTCCAACTTGGTAATCCTGATATTAAAAAATGTTATTAAAGTTATAGTTGAAGGATATTTAATAAAAAGTGTGTGAAATTTTATTGAAAAACAGGGTAGATTAAACATACAACTGCTTTGTTCTATATAATGCATTTAAAAAGACCTAAAAGAACTATCAAACCTAAAGGATTATCCAGCCTCTTAGTAAGAAAAAAGTAAAAGTTTCACAGAGTCAATTAAGGGTCAATAAGTGGGAAAGGGGCTCAGAACACCAGCATCTGTACTTTAATGTAACTCATTAAAAAAGAGAAGAGAGAAATTTAGTGTATTAACATGAAACAGTTCTCACCAATGCTTCTGTAAGAAGTTCTGTTCTGTGCTCTGTAGAAAATTTTAATGTTTCTGACTTTTTTCCACTGCCTTTACGAAATGTGAGGTTGAACTCTGTTCCTTGTCCTTTTCCTACAGGGCTGATGCTGCAAATGTCTCCATAAGGCCACTAACAAAAAAAAGGAAATCATTCAACTGGTGCTACACTGTGGTGAAATGCAACACTTATTTTTACGATTTTAATTTCAAATCACTGATTAAATGAAAAAATTTTATAACACAGTACTGAGATCTAGAAAATGTTTTGTTTTACAGTAACTCTACAAAACAAACTAAAAAGTTTTCAGTTATCAGAGACAATAATAAAAAAGTTACGTTTTCCAATTTCAATCCCTGATTGATTATTAATGATTGATCAATCCAAAGCAACTAAAATACACAGATATGAAAAGAGCTGGGGAATAACATTTTATGATTATCTACAAAACATTTAAAAACAGCAACAAAAAGAGGAATCTGTAAAACATGCCTAATTTGGACTTAAATTAGAATATTTTAAGTGTTTATTTACCCATATTCAGTTTAGTCTTGCCTTTATAAATATCAACCTTATTTTTATGACATACATTTTCTAACCACTGCACTTATGTATGTCTGTATCAGAGTAACAATATTGCCCTTAAAATTATAAAAAATTTACAAATTTTACATTAAAATGATGTTTATAATCAAAGTAACCGTAAAAAGCTATACTCCTTAGAGCCTAGAAATATGCACACATATGCTCCCTTTATTTATTTATGTTTGGTCCTGAGTATTGAGCATTATATAAGCATATTAATCTTTTTCAAATTTGACATTTCTATCCTTCCTGGCCTGATTTCAGGCTAGGGACCACTGGCTTTTAAAATTCAAGTGGAGTTCAAACACCTAATAGCTTCTAAAATTATTACCTGATTTGTTACTTCTAAGGTATTGGGATTATATGTAGTTATCGCATGGGTTCCAACTGAAAAGACACGCTTATACCTACAAAGGAAATCAAGTACTTAAATTCAGTCTTAAAGGAAACATTTTATAAGAAAATACATATAACACAAAAGAAACATCTCAATAAATAAATAGAAATGTATTAGTTGATTTAATGTGACTAAATATAGCTTTGTTTTATATTCTCACATTTTTAATGTTCTGAAATGCCACTGATATATAAATCTACCCATCACTCAATCTACTGTGAAACAACAAGATCCTTAAGTAGAAAAGTAAAACCTATGGAAGCAATCTTTGTTGTTAGTATACATGAAGTTAAGCAAAAAAACTGCCAGATGATGCCAAAATATTCTAAATGGGAAAATTAAAAAAAAAAAAAAGACACTATACACTAGTAATTCTTTCAAAATATACTTTCAACAAGATCATGACACAAATAAAGGAAAAGCTACAGCCTACAACTGATGTATCACAGTCCTTTTTCTGGAATCTTAATGATTTCCATTTAACCAACTACCTTTATTACAATTAAGTGTTGCAATTTTATAGAAGTAGGAAGCCTACATCACAGACAAGCAATTTTCACTTGTTAAATCACTTCCTTCACTTAAAGCAACATATTTGAAGGAGAATAACCATTTGGGTATCAGTAATTTTTTAGAAGAGAGAGAAATTCATAATGATAAAAGTGGAAAGTGAATTACAAAAACTTATTTAAAACTGACAAATTAGCTCTTTGAAAATAAAATGATAAACTAGGACTGTGCTGTGAGGTCAGTTGCTCAGTCATGTCTAACTCTTTGCAACCCCATGGACTGTAGCCCGCCAGGCTCCTCTGTTCATGGGATTCCCAAGGCAAGAATACTGGAGTGGGTTGCCATCTCCCTCTCCAGAAAATAAGCCTAAAAAAAATACAAAAACAAAATTAAGAATATGATAATTTATAACCATAGACACAGAAGAAAAAAATGACTAAGTCTATGTTGATAAATATGAAAATTAAGAATAAATCAACATCTATTACAAGAATTTAAGAAAGCTGCAAACAATTACATTCTACAAAAGTACCAGGATCAAATAAGGAGATGAAACCCTAACTGCTGCTGCTGCTAAGTTGCTTCCGTCGTGTCCAACTCTGTGGGACCCCATAGATGGTGGCCCACCAGGCTCCCCGGTCCCTGGGATTCTCCAGGCAAGAACACTGGAGTGGGTTGCCATTTCCTTCTCCAATGCATGAAAGGGAAAAGTGAAAGTGAAGTCGCTCAGTCGTGTCCGACTCTTCGCGACCCCATGGTCTGCAGCCTACCAGGCTCCTCCGTCCATGGGATTTTCCAGGCAAGAGTACTGGAGTGGGGTGCCATTGCCTTCTCCATGAAACCCTAAAGGAACAGGTAAATTCTATGCTTCGACTGTTCCAGGAAACAAACTAAAGCTTCTCAGTTCTTCCAGGGATAATAAAATCAGGGGGAAAAAAAACAAATCTACTTTTAAATAAATACTATCAATAAGAATCAAATGACAGATTAAAATAGTAATACAGTTTTCATTCCAATCCCAAAGAAAGGCAATGCTAAAGAATGCTCAAACTACTGCACAATTGCACTCATCTCACATGCTAGTAAAGTAATGCTCAAAATTCTCCAAGCCAGGCTTCAGCAATATGTGAACCGTGAAGTTCCTAATGTTCAAGCTGGTTTTAGAAAAGGCAGAGAAACCAGAGATCAAATTGCCAACATCCGCTGGATCATCGAAAAAGCAAGAGAGTTCCAGAAAAACATCTATTTCTGCTTTATTGACTATGCCAAAGCCTTTGACTGTGTGAATCACAAGAAACTGTGGAAAATTCTGAAAGAGATGGGAATACCAGACCACCTGACCTGCCTCTTGAGAAACCTGTATGCAGGTCAGGAAGCAACAGTTAGAACTGGACATGGAACAACAGACTGGTTCCAAATAGGAAAAGGAGTACGTCAAGGCTGTATATTGTCACCCTGCTTATTTAACTTATATGCAGAGTACATCATGAGAAACGCTGGACTGGAAGAAGTACAAGCTGGAATCAAGGTTGCCAGGAAAAATATCAATAACCTCAGATATGCAGATGATACCACCCTTATGGCAGAAAGTGAAGAGGAACTCAAAAGCCTCTTGATGAAGATGAAAGTGGAGAGTGAAAAAGTTGGCTTAAAGCTCAACATTCAGAAAATGAAGATCATGGCATCCGGTCCCATCACTTCATGGGAAATAGATGGGGAAACAGTGGAAACAGTGTCAGACTTTATTTTTGGGGCCTCCAAAATCACTGCAGATGGTGACTGCAGCCATGAAATTAAAAGATGCTTTCTCCTTGGAAGGAAAGTTATGACCAACCTAGATAGCATATTCAAAAGCAGAGACATTACTTTGCCAACAAAGGTTCATCTAGTCAAGGCTATGGTTTTTCCTGTGGTCATGTATGCATGTGAGAGTTGGACTGGGAAGAAGGCTAAGCGCCGAAGAACTGATGCTTTTGAACTGTGGTGTTGGAGAAGACTCTTAAGAGTCCCTTGGACTGCAAGGAGATCCAACCAGTCCATTCTGAAGGAGATCAGCCCTGGGATTTCTTTGGAAGGAATGATGCTAAAGCTGAAACTCCAGTACTGTGGCCACCTCATGGGAAGAGTTGACTCATTGGAAAAGACTCTGATGCTGGGAGGGATTGGGGGCAGGAGGAGAAGGGGACGACAGAGGATGAGATGGCTGGATGGCATCACTGACTCGATGGACATGAGTCTGGGTGAACTCCGGGAGTTGGTGATGGACAGGGAAGCCTGGCATGCTGCGATTCATGGGGTTGCCAAGAGTTGGACACGACTGAGTGACTGAACTGAACTGAACATCATGACCAAAGGCAGTTCATTTTAGGAAAACAGTTGAATATTAGAAAAATGTATAATTAGCATATTTATTGAAATATCTTTCAGTATTTTAGTAAAAGATTTTTAAATTACCAAAATGGATGTTAAATATCACCAGATGCCTTTTTTATATGTATGGAAAAGACTGTGCTTTTCTGCTTTAAACTACCAATACAGTAAAAAGGTATACATTACCATAAACCAAGTCACTATCTGACTCAAAGGTCACACACTAAGAGTATTCTCATTAAAATCAAGAGAGCTCTTTCAAATTTTAATTTCCTAATATATTTTCTAATCAGTACATTATATAATAAAAATGACAAAGTTTCCATTTTGGGGAAAAATGATAGATTTTATTAATTTCTACCATTTTGCTGTATTACAAATTTCCCCCCTAATTTCTTATGTTGAAGGTGGCATGGAAACTAAACAACGAGCACACTTCCTTCTAATATAAAAACATTCATTTGCTGCTTTGTAAGTGGCATCACCAATGCAATGGACATGAGTTTGAGTAGGCTCCAGGAGTTGGTAATGGGACAGGGAAGCCCATGGCATGCTGCAGTCCATGGGGTCGCAAAGAGTTGGTTGCGACTGAACTGAACTGAACTGAAAGTGGGGAGAGGGTTGAGGGACAGATGAAGTAGATGAGGATTTATCTAAATAGCTCAAAAGTCTCAAAGTTTCAGAGGCTTAATCAATGGGAACAAAGAAAACCAAAGAAATAAAATCTTATTAAACCAGTATTTGCCTCAGAAGATAGCATAATGAAATCAAATGTATGGCAGAAATATGAATTCACAAATTCTAACTTTCAAAATCATCTTGACAAACATGCCAATATTTTTTTCTTTAAGAATTTTTATTGCAGTATAGTTGACTTACAGTGTTGTGCTAGTTTCAGCTGTACAGCAAAGTGAATCAATTATACATATAAATATATCTACTTTTTAAAGATTCTTTTCCCATATAGGTCATTACAAAATACTGCGTAGAATCCCCTGTGCTATACAGTAGGTTTTGCTAGTTCAGTTCAGTTCAGTTCAGTCACTCAGTCGCGTCCAACTGTTTGCGACCCCATAAATCGCAGCACGCCAGGCCTCCCTGTCCATCACCAGCTCCCGGAGTTCACTCAAACTCACGTCCATCAAGTCGGTGATGCCATCCAGCCATCTCATCCTCTGCCGTCCCCTTCTCCTCCTGCCCCCAATCCCTCCCAGCATCAGGGTCTTTTCCAAGGAGTCAACTCTTTGCATGAGGTGGCTAAAGTACTGGAGTTTCAGCTTTAGCATCATTCCTTCCAAAGAACACCCAGGACTGATCTCCTTTAGAATGGACTCATTAAATATCTATTATATGCAGTGGTATCTAGGTCAATCTCAATCTCCCAATTTATCCCTCCCTCCCTTCCCCATCCACCCCAACCATAAGTTTGTTTTTCACATCTTTTACTCTCTGTTCTATAAATGAATTCATTTCAAACATACCAATTTGTATAATCCTGAAATAAAACTATAGAATTTACTTTACTCTGGAAGCAAAAGTGTAAGAATTAAATCCCTGAAATGTTCCAAATATCAACTGATATGGTGATATTCATAATCTTAAGAGAATCTAAGTCAAGAAAACATCCTTTTCAATTCTATACTAATCTCTACCAAACATAGTTCTTCCTAATATTTTTCTTGTGTAACTTTTTCATCTTGATTAGTGCTGTGCAAAAGAACTTTCCAAAATGATGAAAATATTCTGTAGCTACACTGTCCAATTAGGTAGCTCTTTTGAGCACCTGAAATGTGGCTAATGAGCAACTGTAAACAGCCACGCTTGGTTAGTAGCCACCATACTGAAGAGAGTGCATTCTAGATTATGCAGCACAAGTATGCTGGAGTGAGATGTCCATTAGCCCCAAAATACTGTCATAACTGGTAAACTCAGAGCTCTAAAGCTTCCTAAGAAGAAAGCTGTGAGAAAATTCTTAGGAGAATGTCCTTCCATTCCTCTCTCTCTTCTCTTTTTTTAAGAGTTCCACAGACCTCTCTCATCTAGGATGGCCGCTGCACTTGCCTTTAAGGTTAGGGTAAATACTGTACTCCTAGGTCATTTAAAACTTTTACAGAGGTTCTTTTGTGGTCCAGTGGTTAAGAATCTGCCTTCCAGCCAGTGCAGGGGATACAGGTTTGATCCTTGGTCCCGCAAGATTCACACACTACTGAGGCCACGTGCTGCAACTATCCAGGACCAGAGGCCATGCTCCGCAACAAAGAGAAGCCACCACCATGAGTAGCCCCTGCTCACCGCAACTAGAGAAAGCCCACACACCGCAATGAAGACCCAATGCAGCCCAAAATTAATTAATTAATTAAAAAAACTTTTTAAAGCACCCTTAAACCTTCCAAGTACCTAAAAAGCCCCTTTGGATACCAGATTTAGATTAAAATCAGAATGAGCTCACATGTATGGTATGTTAGTGAAACTTGCAATTTAAGATTATTTTTTAAGTGAAACAAAGATGAGTATTTTTAATGATAAAAGATACAATTCACAAAGATAGACATCATAAGCTATAATAAGACATTTAACAACAAAAAATCAAAGATACGTAAAACAAAAATGAAAAAATATAAGGGAAAAGAAAAAAATATATAATCATAGTGAGATAATAGTAACATTTCTCTGAGAATATTTTATCAAGTGCAGAAAAAATAAGAATAGGAGCATCTTGAATGATGTCATTAATAATTTAAATATGCTAGATTTACATTAATGTTAACCTTATATCCTACACAAATATATTTAAAATTTTGTTATCTCATACGTTGTTATGTCCATAGGACATTTAGAAAAACTGGCAAAAAGGTAAACATTACTAAATTTCAAAAAGTAGACTTCTTTTTCTTGTGATCCAAATATATATATATTTACATACACATACATATTATTTTTGAAATTATGTTCCATTATAGTATATAACAAGATATTCACTATAGTTTCCTTTGCTGTGGAGTAAACCTTTGTTGCTTGCTGCATATATATTTTTTAATTACAAGTCTAGTTTTCTATTTTCACTAAGTCAAACAAGTAGAATCAAAATGTCACCAACTTTTTAGTTAGGCAAAAATTCATAAGTTTTCTAAAATATATATTATTTATGTATATGTATACAAAAGTTTTTCTACTACACTTGATAAAGGCTTGAGAAAGAACATTAAAAAAAAAAGAAACAGAGAAATTGGAAAACATTAAATAAATGAAATAGGAGCACTGAATATGAAATAGAAAAAGTGAAACAAACTCAATAAAAGTAAAAGATCTTCATACAGTCCAGTTGTTTTTAAACATGGCTGCTCATTAGAAATGTATCTGGAGTTCTGGCAAAAAAAAAAAAAAAAAGAAATACCTGGGCATCTGTGGTGGTGGTGGTTTAGTCGCTAAGTCGTGTCCAACTTAGTGCCCATGGACTGTAGCCTGCCTGCCTTCTCTGCCCATGGGATTCTCCTGGTAAGTATACTGGAGTGGGTTACCATTTCCTCTTCCAGAGGATCTTCCCAACCCAGAAATCGAACTCGGGTCTCCTACATTACAGGCAGATTCCAAGATAATTCTGATATGCATCTGGATTTGATCACAGGTTCTTTTATTTAATGGTAGTCTTCGTAATATAGAATTCCATTATTTTTCTATTAACCAATTGTGATACGATGGTACTGAGTAATAATAATTTTTCTTGTTGTTCAGTCACTAAGTTGTGTCCGACTCTTTGCGACCCCATGGACTGCAGCATGCCAGGCTTTCCTATCCTGCACCATCTCCTGGAGTTTGCTCAAGCTCACGTCCATTGAGTCAGTAATGCCATCTAACCATCTGATCCTCTGTCTCTCTCTTCTCCTTCTGCCCTCAATCTTTTCTTGCTTTCTTCTTTTTCAGAAATTTTATTTTTGGCAGCAGTGGGTCTTCGTTGCTTTGCACAGGCACATGGGCTCAGTACCTGAAGACCGCGGGCTCTAGAGCCATGGGCTCAGTGGTTGTTGTAATGGGATTAGATGCTCCACGGTATGTGGAATTTTCCTGCACCAGGGATTGAACCTATGTCCTCTGCAATGGCAGGCAGATTCTTATCCACTGCACCACAGGGAAATCCTGCTTTCACCTTCATGATTTTTTTTCATACAGAAACTTTTTTTAGGGAAGAAGAAACTAATAATGATAGGTCAGCTATTCCATATTATCATGGACTGCCTCAATATTAAATGGGTACCTAATGGTGTGCTGGGTTCAATGATATGGCAGTGAGTAAGAGTTCCTTAAAGACCTAGTTTCCTCTGGGCAGATATTTTATTTATTATTTAGTTAACCAATTTAGATATCTTAAATAAAACTTCAAAGTAGAGCTAAGACAACTGTCAGTCGTTGTAAGAAAGTTTATTTCAGACCTGAATACTCTTAACTAGCTTCTATCAATTAGACATGTAAAATATTATCAAGACAAAAAATATTATAAAAATACTGGGCACCATCACAAGGTCATATACTTCTGTCCCGAAATTCGTACTATTCATTTATCTCAAGAGAAAACTCAACATCACTTTTTTTTGTTAAGTACAGAAAAAGCTTGTGTTTATTATAAAATAATGGTTCTCAGGTGGTGCAGTAATAAAGAATTGGCCTGCCAATGCAAGCGGAGAAGGCAATGGCACCGCACTCCACTACTCTTGCCTAGAAAATCCCATGGACGGAGGAGCCTGGTAGGCTGTAGTCCATGGGGTCCATAAGAGTCGGACACGACTGAGCGACTTCCCTTTCACTTTTCACTTTCATGCACTGGAGAAGGAAATGGCAACCCACTCCAGTGTTCTTGCCTGGAGAATCCCAGAGACGGGGGAGCCTGGTGGGCTTCCGTCTATGGGGTCGCACAGAGTCGGACACGACTGAAGCAACTTAGCAGCAGCAGGCAACACAAGACATGCAGGTTCGACCCCTGGGTCAAGAAGATGCTCTGGAGTAGGAAATGGCAAACCACTCCAGTATTCTTGCCTGGAGATTTCTACAGACAGAGGAGCCTGGTGGGCTACAGTCCATGAGGTTGCAAAGAGTCAAATATTAATGAGCTGCTGAACACACACAATGGTTCTCTATTTTCCTGTGAAAATAAAAACCTTTGTGTATTTATTTTAAAGTTAACATCTTCAATCCTTTCAATGGATAGTCTATGCAACAGGTTTCAAATAACCCAAAAAGATCTAAACAGAGCTTAGAGATGGCTTTTGTTACCTCATCTAGTCCTCATAATATACAGCTTGAACTCCTATAGTACCCTGGGTAAAGCTGGCTACTTTTAATTGTTCACTAGCTGTGGACACTGCTGAACACACTGCTGTGTTCACAGCAGTGGTGCTGTGGAGAAGGCAATGGCACCCCACTCCAGTATTCTTGCCTGGAAAATCCCATGGATGGAGGAGCCTGGTGGGCTGCAGTCCATGGAGTCGCTAATAGTCGGACACAACTGAGCAACTTCATTTTCACTTTTCACTTTCATGCATTGGAGAAGGAAATGGCAACCCACTCCAGTGTTCTTCCCTGGAGAATCCCAGGGACAGGGGAGCCTGGTGGGCTGCCATCTTATGGGGTCGCATAGAGTCGGACACAACTGAAGCAACTTAGCAGCAGCAGCAGCAGTGTGGTGCTGGAGTGACTGTGAGGAGATACTCCACAACCAAGGGCAGAGAAGCCCCAGCAAGACAGTAGGCACTGGAGCAGTGACTGCACAGCCCTAGAGCCACTTTGAGGAGATACCCCACTCCCAAGGGCAAAGGAGAAGCCCCAGCAAGATGGTAGGAGGGACGAAATCAAGTTTAGAAACAGACCTCATACCCGCCAGAGAGGCTCAGAGAACTCAAACAAACCTTTTGCACACCAGAACCCATAGACCCCACAGAGACTGAAAGAGAACTGTCTCTGAGTGTCTCCTGTGGAGGGAAGGGTCAAAAGTGGTCAAAAGGGGCAGGCGTTCTGGGTGCAGCAGACTAGGGTATGGCATAAGTCTCTTGGAAGAGGTCGCCATTAACCACACCACAGAGCTGCCAGAACTTACATAGGACTGGGGAAACAGACTCCTGGAGGGCAGAAACAGAACTCTGTGCACACCATGACCCAGGAGAAAGGAGAAGTGACCGAGACACAAGAGACTGGCCTAGACTTACCCATGAGCATCTAGGAGTCTCCGGCAGAGGCCTGGGTCAGCAGTGGCCTTCTGTAGGTTTGGGGGAACTGAGTATAGTAGTGCATGCATGGGAACTTTTGAAGGAGGTCACCATTATCTTCATTACCTCCACCATGGTTTCAGTTCAGTTCACTCTGTTGTGTCCGACTCTTTGTGATCCCATGCATTGCAGCACACCAGGCCTCCCTGTCCATCACCAACTCCCAGAGTTCACTCAAACTCATGTCCAGTGAGTTGGTGATGCCATCCAACTATCTCAACCTCTGTGGTCCTCTTCTCCTCCCGCCTTCAATCTTTACCATCATCAGGGTCTTTTCCAATAAGTCAGTTCTTCACAGCAGGTGGCCAAAGGATTGGAGTCTCGGCTTCAGCCTCAGTCCTTCCAATGAATACTCAGGACTGATCTCCTTTAAGATGGACTGGTTGGATCTCCTTGCAGTCCAAGGGACTCTCAAGAGTGTTCTATAGCACCACAGTTCAAAAGCATCAATTCTTTGGTGCTCAGATTTCTTCATATTTCAACTCTCACATCCATACATCACTACTGGAAAAACCACAGCCTTGACTAGACAGACCTTTGTTGGCAAAGTAATGTCTATGCTTTTGAATATGCTATCTAGATTGGTCATAACTAAGTGTCTTTTAATTTCATGGCTGCAATCACCATCTGCAGTGATTTTGGAGCCCCAAAAAATAAAGTCTGACACTGTTTCCCCATCTATTTCCCATGAAGTGATGGGACCAGATGCCATGATCTTTGTTTTCTGAATGTTGAGCTTTAAGCCAACTTTTTCACTCTCCTCTTTCACTTTCATCAAGAGGCTCTTTAGTTCTTCTTCACTTTCTGCCATAAGGGTGGTGTCATCTGCATATCTGAGGTTACTGATATTTCTCCCAGCAATCTTGATTCCAGCCTGGCATTTCTCATGATGTATTCTGCATATAAGTTAAACAAGCAGAATGACAATATACAGCCATGATGTACCCCGTGCTCTATATGAAACCGGTCTGTTGTTCCATGTCCAGTTCTAATTGTTGCTTCCTGACCTGCATACAGATTTCTCAAGAGGGAGGTCAGATGGTCTGGTATTCCCATCTCTTTCAGAATTTTCCACAATTGTGGTTATCCACATAGTCAAAGGCTTTGGCATAGTCAATAAAGCAGAAATAGATGATTTTCTGGAACTCTTGTCAGTTTTTCGATAATCCAACGGATGTTGACAATTTGATCTCTGGTTCCTCTGCCTTTTCTAAAACCAACCTGAACAGCTAGAATTTCACGATTCACATACTGTTGAAGCCTGGCTTGGAGAATTTTGAGCATTAATTTACTAGCATGTGAGATGAATATGATTGTGCAGTAGTTTGAGCATTCTCTGGAATTGCCTTTCTTTGGGATTGGAATGAAAACTGACATTTTCCAGTCCTGTTGGAACTAGTCCTGTTGGAACCAGGAAAAACACTGCTGAGTTTTCCAAATGTGCAGGCTCATTGAGTGCACCACTTTCACAGCATCACCTTTTACGACTGAAATAGCTCAACTGGAATTCCATCACCTCCACTAGCTTTGTTCATAGTGATGCTTTCTAAGGGCCACTTGACTTCGCATTCCAGGATGTCTGGCTCTAGATGAGTGATCACAGCATTGTGATTATCTGGGTGGTGAAGATGTTTTTTGTAGAGTTCTTCTGGGTATTCTTGCCACCTCTTCTTAATATCTTCTGCTTCTGTTAGGTCCATACCATTTCTGTCCTTTATTGGGCCCATCTTTGCTTTTGAACTGTGGTGTAGAAGACTCTTGAGAGTCCCTTGGACTGCAAGGAGAGCCAACCAGTCCATTCTAAAGGAGACCAGTCCTGGGTGTTCATTGGAAGGATTGAAGCTAAAGCTGAAATTCCAATACTTTGGCCACCTCATGCAAAGAGTTGACTCATTGGAAAAGACTGATGCTGGGAGGGACTGGGGGCAGGAGGAGAAGGGGACGACAGAGGATGAGACGGCTGGATGGCATCACCGACTCAATGGACATGAGTGTGAGTAAACTCTGGGAGTTGGTGATGGACAGGGAGGCCTGGCGTGCTGTGATTCATGGGGTCGCAAAGAGCTGAACACGACAACTGAACTGAACTGAACTGAACTTGCATGAACTGTTTTCTTGGTATATCTAATTTTCTTGAGGAGATCTCCAGTCTTTCCCATTCTATTGTTTTCCTCTATTTCTTTGCAGTGATCACTGAGGAAGGCTTTCTTATCTCTCCTTGCTATTCTTTGGAACTCTGCATTCAAATGGGTATATCTTTCCTTTTCTCCTTTGCTTTTTACTTCTCTTCTTTTCACAACTATTTGTAAGGCTTCCTCAGACAACCATTTTGCCAGTTTGCCTTTCTTTTTCTTTGGGATGGTCTTGATCACTGCCTCCTGTACAGTGTCACCAACCTCCATCCATAGTTCTTCAGGCACTCTGTCTATCTGATCTAATCCCTTTAATCTATTTCTCACTTCCATGGGGTATAATCATAAGGGATTAGATTTAGCTCATACCTGAATAGTCTGGCCTGACGAATTCCTGGACTGTACAACCCATGGGTTTGCAAAGAATCAGACACAACTGAGCAACTTTCACTTTCACTAACTGAGCTATGCTCAGTTAAGTGACTTTCACTTTCACTAACTTCGTCTATGTCACTGTAGAGTGACACTAGCAAATCTGTACTCGTCACATAACTAATCATTTTAACCAAACCTTTGCAAGCAGTAAAACGTCTCAGAATCTGCAAAAAAGGCAGTAGAACAGCATTTTAGCTGGCTTCTAAGATTGCATTCCAGGGTGTAACAGGGACACAGAAACCCTAAGAAAATTATCTGTTTTGGGCAGAAAGAAGGAAGAAGATATACTAGGTCCCTGGGGCACATTAGCTAATCAATTAAATTTAAAAGGGATCTGATAATCTGGCCACTGCCTGAGGGAGCAGCCCAAGTCCAAGCTCAGGGCTGCCAAGAGGAGCTACCCCAGGTCCAAGGGGTTGCCAGGAGGAGCTACCCCACGTCCAAGGTAAGAAGCAGAGGCTGCGCTTTGCTGGAGCAGCCATGAAGAGATACCCCACATCCAAGGTAAGAGAAACCCAAGTTAAGATGGTAGGCGCTGAGAGAGGGCATCAGAAGGCAGACAGACTAAAACCACAGTCACAGACAACTAGCCAACCTGATCACACGGACCACAGCTTGTCTGACTCAATAAAACTAAGCCATGCAGTGTGAGGACATCCAAGACGGAGGGGTCGTGGTGGAGAGGTCTGACAGAATGTGGTCCACTGGAGAAGGGAATGGCAAACCACTTCAGTATTCTTGCCTTGAGAACCCCAAGAACAGTATGAAAAGGCAAAAAGTTAGGACACTGCACGATGAACTCCCCAGGTCGGTAGATGCCCAATATGCTACGGGAGATCAGTGGAGAAGTAACTCCAGAAAGAACGAAGAGAAGAAGCCAAAGAAAAAACAACACCCAGTTGTGGATTTGACGGGTGATAGAAATAAGGTCCGATGCTCTAAACAGCAATATGGCATAGAAACATGGAATGTCAGGTCCATGAATCAAGGCAAATTGGAAGTGGTCAAACAGGAGATGGCAAGAGTGAACGTCAACATTCTAGGAATCAGCGAACTAAGATGGACTAGAATGGGTGAATTTAATTCAAGATGACCATGATATCTACTACTGTGGGCAGGAATCCCTTAGAAGAAATGGAGAAGCCATCATAATCAACAAAAGAGTCTGAAATACAGTACTTGGATGCAATCTCAAAAACGACAGAATGATCTCTGTTCGTTTCCACAGCAAACCATTCAATATTACAGTCATATCCAAGCCTATGCCCGAAGCAGTAACGCTGAAGAAACTGAAGTTGAACGGTTCTATGAATACCTACAAGACCTTTTAGAACTAACACCCAAAAAAGATGTCCTTTTCATTATAGGGAACTGGAATGCAAAAGTAGGAAGTCAAGAAATACCTGCAGTAACAGGCAAATTTGGCTTCAGAGTACAAAATGAAGCAGGGCAAAGGCTAAGAGAACGCACTGGTCATAGCAAACACCCTCTTCCAACAACACAAGAGAAGACTCTATACATGGACATCACCAGACAGTCAACACCGAAATCAGGTAGATTATAGATTATATTATTTGGAGCCAAAGATGGAGAAGCTCTATACAGTCAGCAAAAACAAGACCGGGAGCTGACTGTGGCTCAGGTCATGAACTCCTTATTGTCAAATTCAGACTTAAATTAAAGAAAGTGGGGAAAACCACTAGACCATTCACGTATGACCTAAACCACATCCCTTTTGATTATACAGAGCAAGTGAGAAATAGATTTAAGGGACTAGATCTGATACACAGAGTGCCTGATGAACTATGGACGGAGGTTGATGACACTGTACAGAAGACAGGAATCAAGACCATCCCTGAGAAAAAAGAAATGCAAAAGGCAAAATGGCTGTTTGAGGAGGCCTTAAAAATAGCTGTGAAAAAAAGAGAAACGAAAAGCAAAAGAGAAAAGGAAAGATACACCCATTTGCATGCAGAGTTCCAAAGAACAGCAAGGAGAGATAAGAAAGCCTTCCTCAGTGATCAATGCAAAGAAATAGAGGAAAAACAATAGAATAGGAAAGACTAGAGATCTCTTCAAGAAAATTAGGGGAACAATTCATGCAAAGATGGGCTTGATAAAGGACAGAAATGGTATGGACCTAACAGAAGCAGAAGATATTAAGAAGTGGTGGCAAGACTACACAGAAGAACTGTACAAAAAAGATCTTCATGACCCAGATAATCACAATGGTGTGTCACTCACCTAGATCCAGACATCCTGGAATGTGAAGTCAAGAGGGCCTTAAGAAGCATCTCTACGAAGAAAGCTAGTGGAGGTGATGGAATTCCAGTTGAGCTATTTCAAATCCTAAAAGATGATGCTGTGAAAGTGCTGCACTCAATATGTCAGCAAATTTGGAAAACTCAGCAGTGGCCACAGGACTGGAAAAGGTCAGTATTCATTCCAAACCCAAAGAAAGGCAATGCCAAAGAATGCTCAAACTACCACACAATCACATTTATCTCACACGCTCGTAAAGTAATGCTCAAAATTCTCCAAGCCAGGCTTCAGCAATACATGAACTGTGAACTTCAATATGTTCAAGCTGGTTTTGAAAAAGCAGAGGAACCAGAGATCAAATTGCCAACATCTGCTGGATCATCAAAAAAGCAAGACAGTTCCAGAAAAACATCTATTTCTGCTTTATTGACTATGCCAAAGCCTTTGACTGTGTGGATCACAATAAACTGTAGAAAATTCTGAAAGAGATGGGAATACCAGACCACCTGACCTGCCTCTTGTGGAACCTATATGCAGGTTAGGAAGCAACATTTAGAACTGGACATGGAACAACAGCCTGGTTCCAAATAGGGAAAGGAGTACGTCAAGGCTGTATATTGTCACCCTGCTTATTTACCTTATATGCAGAGTACATCATGAGAAACACTGGGCTGAGGAAGCACAAGCTGGAAACAAGATTGCTGGGAGAAATATCAATAACCTCAGATATGCAGATGACACCACCCTTATGGCAGAAAGTGAAGAAGAGCTAAAGAGCCTCTTGATGAAAGTGAAAGCGGAGAGTTAAAAAGTTGGCTTAAAGCTCAACATTCAGAAAACGAAGATCATGGCATCTGGTCCCATCACTTCATGGCAAATAGATGGGGAAACAGTGGAAATAGTGACAGACTTTTCTATTTTGGGAGGCTCCAAAATCACTGCAGATGGTGATGGCAGCCATGAAATTAAAGATGCTTGCTCCGTGGAAGAAAAGCTATGACCAATCTAGACAGCATATTAAAAAGCAGAGACATTACTTTGCCAACAAAGTTATATCTAGTCAAAGCTATGGTTTTTCCATAGTCATGTATGGATGTGAGAGTTAGACCATAAAGAAAACCAATGCTTTTGAACTGTGGTTTTGGAGAAGACTCTTGAGGGTCCCTCGGACTGCAAGGAGATCCAGCCAGTCAATCCTCAAGGAAATCAGTCCGAATATTCATTGGAAGAACTGATGCTGAAGCTGAAACTTCAATACTTTGGCCACCTGATGCAAAGACCTGACTCATTGGAAAAGACCTTGTTTCTAGTGAAGACTGAAGGCAGGAGAAGGGGATGACCGAGGTTGATATGGCTGGATGGCATCACCGACTTGATGGACAGGACTTTGAGTAAGCTCTGGGAGTTGATGATGGACAGGGAAACCTGGTGTGCTGCAGTGCATGGGGCTGCAAAGAGTGGGACATGACTGAGTGCCTGAACTGATCTGAACTGGGTCCCCAGTAATATTAAACAGGAGGTACAAAGACTTGCCCCATGCTCCCAGTCCTCCCCCTCCACATCCTTCCCCTTTACCAAGAACCCCCACCAGAGAGATTTGTTACATCTGTATCTGATCAGTGTACATTGATACATCAGTATCCAACAAAATCTCAGCTGATACTAGAGTTCACTCTTGGGTGTCTCACATTCTATGCTTTGGACAAGGGATCCAAGTGTATCTACCAATACAGTATCATGGAGTAGTTTCACATTCCTAAAAATCTTCTGAACTCTATTTATCCTTTCTTCCCTGCTACAAACCTTGGATGCCACTGATCTTTTTACTTTCTATAAAGTATCCCTTTTCTACAATGCTATATAGTTGGAATTATACAGCACATAGCCTTCACAGATTAGCTTCTTTCACTTAGTATTTAAGTTTTAAGTTAAATTTAAGTTTCTTCCATCTCTTTTCATGACTTGATGGTTCATTTCTTTTTAGCACTGATTAATATTCATTGTCTGCATATATTAATTTACTCATTCACCTACTGAAAGACCTTTTGGTTGCTTTCAAGTTTGGTAATTATGAATAAAGATGCTATAAACATCTGTGTGCAGGCTTCTGTGCAATGTAAGAATGTAAATTCTCAGCTTCCCTGGGTAAATTTAGTGTAACTGCTGGATCATATGATAAGAGACCTGGAGGAGGGCATGGCAACCCACTCCAGTATTCTTGCTTAGAGAATCCCCTGACAAAGCCTGATAAACTATGGTACACAGGATTGCAAATAGCTGGATAGGACTCAAGCAATTTAGCACCCACATGCATGGTAAGAGAACGTTGAGTGTTGTAAGAAACCACAGAACTATCTTCCCAAGAAGCTGTACCATTTCACATTTCCACCAGCAATAAAGGAGAGTTCCTGTTGCTTCACATCCTCACCAGCATTTGGAGTTGTCAAGTGTTCTGGATTTTGGCCAGTTAACTCTACATTCGCATTTTCCCGAATTACTTGTAAACTGCATATTTTCTTGTTTTCTCTTTTATGGCCATGCCGCATGGCATGTGGGATTGTAGTTCCCAGGCCAGTGGAAGCACAGAACTCTAACCACCAGACCACCAAGAAATTCCCGGCATATTTTCTTTGGTGAGGTCTCTGGTAAGATTTTTGGCTCACTTTTTAATCAAGTTGTTTGTTTTTTCACTCGTTAAGTTTTAAGGGTTCTTTGCACAGTAGAACAGTTATCTTTTGCAGTTATTTTCTCCCAAATTGTCTTCACATTCTCTTGATAGTGTCTTTCAGGAAGCATAAGTTTTCAACTTTAATGTAGTCCACTCATCAATTCATTTTTTCATGACTATTACCTTTGGTGTTGTATCTAAAACATCATCACCAAACCTAAGGTAATCTGGATGTTCTCCCATGTTTTCTAGGAGTTTTATAATTTTGCATTTCACATTTTGGTCTGTGATCTGAAATTTGAGTTAATCTGAGTTAATCTTGTGAAGGATGTAGAATCCAGGCCTAGATTCATTTTTTTGCAAGTGGATATCCAGGTGTCAAGTATTATTTGCTGAAAAGATTCTGTACTTTAGTTGGTGGGATGGCGGGGGGAGGAGGGTAGAAGGTATGGAGAGAGTAGCAAGGAAACATTAAAAAAAAAAAAAAGACTGTGCTTTTAATAGAACATTGTGCATAAAATATAAAATTCCTATAAGGAGATGTGGTCCTATTTGCACTTCTGAAAGATATTCAAATATCAAGATTGCCTGATAAGCACTAAGAGATGTACAAAGAAAACACAAAGACAATTCAGGATGGACTCATATCTCTGGTTTAGAGGCTGGCAGGGGCAAGGGCTAAAATCAACAAAGCAGGGGAAAAAAACCTCAGGATTCCTAGACTTATTAGAGTTGGTGAGGTGTGTTAGTAACAGGCAGCTAAAGAGAAGAGTCTCTCTTCCTTGTCTAACTCTATTCCTACTTACAAGAGAAAGGAATCAGAAATTCACCAGCTTCCCTTACCCTTAACTCTTATCTCAAATTTCCTGTATCAAGTCATTCCAGGGGGCTATAAATATAGTGGGTATCTGCCAATGACTTATCACAGACATATCCCAATGTAGTGAAGCTAAAGTCCTGTTCAGATACTAAAATCCTACTTTTAAATTCAGAGCATTTGCTGCAATTAATGTATGCAAATATTAAAGTGATCCACAGGCAGATTTTCCATGTAATTTCCATTCAGGAAAAAATTAAGTACCTAATTTTCAACATTACTCTGAAGTTTTTCGTAGAGAATCTTCACTTCTGTTTAACTGAAATGCATGAATCTTCCTTTTATCAGAAATGACTTGCCAGGTCAAAAAGGAAACTTTGCTCTTTAATGAAAGAAAGCGTTTTTTATTAATGAAATCTCCTACTTCTCGCTGTTTCTAGAACAAAGATAAAATTTAATTGTGTACAAGTGGGAAAATGACAAGCACAGCAGAAAAGCTACTTTGCCAGCTGAAGGGTCTACAATGATGGTGAACAGACCCAAATCATTAAAAAATAAGTAGTGCCTGCAAAGTGAAACATGAAAACTATTATAAAGGTAACATGAAATAAGTGACATGAATATCCCCAAGGGAAATACCTGGAGAGGTTATCTTTAATTTAGGTATACTAAGAGAAAGAAAAATATTTGACCATCTTTACTGTCACTACCAATAACATTTTTCTGAAATGTTGGGGTTGAGACGGGATCTCTTAAAACCAAGGCCCTAAAGCCCCCATATCACACACAAAATTTGTTGTATGCAGATATATGTTCTAAAGAGAAGGTTCATATAACAACTCTAAAACAAAAGAAAAATTTCAATGTGGGGACATTTATTATTTCATAAGACCGATGAGAAATACTTTAAACTTAGATTAGAATTGACTACATAAAACTGTTGTTGTTAGTCACTCAGTTGTGTCCAATTCTTTGCAACCCCATGAACTATAGCCCACCAGGATCCTCTGTCCATGGAATTTTCCAGGCAAGAATATTGCAGTAGGTTGCCATTCTGTTTTCCAGGGGATCTTTCCGACCCACGGACTTAACCTGGGTCATCTGCTTTGCAGACAGATTCTTTACCAGCTGAGCTACCAGGGAAGGGCTACATAAAATAGGTGATATAGTATAAGATTCAGTGCCACATAATAATATATATAACATAATGAAATAACTATCACTA
The DNA here is from genome assembly GCF_027580195.1 of Bos mutus. Classification (NCBI taxonomy): domain Eukaryota; kingdom Metazoa; phylum Chordata; class Mammalia; order Artiodactyla; family Bovidae; genus Bos; species Bos mutus. The sequence goes on from NC_091617.1 coordinate 135,979,248, forward strand.
TCTGGGAAATGTAGGACTTTTGAAAGGAAAAGTAAAAGTGTAGTTGCTCAGTCATGTCCAACTCTTTGCAACCCCATGGACTGTAGCCCACTAGGCTCCACTGTCTGTGGAATTTTCCCAGCAAGAATATTGGAGTAAGTTGCCATTTCCTTCTCCAAGAGATCTTGCTGACCCAGGGATCAAACTCACATCTCCTGCATCTCCTGCATTGGCAGGACGATTGGATTGCTTACCACTGAGCTACTTGGGAAGCCCTAGATATCCACATACAAAAGAATAAAGATGGATCCCTACTACCCACTATACACAAAAGTTACCCAAAATCAAAACTATAAAACTCTTAGAAGAAAACAAAGGAATAAATCTTTGAGACCTTGAATTAGGTAATGGATAACAACACAAAAAGCTCAAGTGGCAATAGAAAGAAACAGATAAACTCGATTTCATCAAAATTAAAAACTTCATACTTCAAAGCACACCATCAAGAAAATGAAAAGACAAGCCACCGAACAGGAGAAAATATCTGCAAATCATATCTCTATAAGAGACTTGTGTTCACAATACATACGGAACTCATGTAACTCAACAAATAACCCAGTTAAAAAATGGGTAAATTATTTGAATAGACATTTCATGATATATATACACAAATGGCAAATACGCATGAAAAGATACTCAACAGCCTAGTCATCAGGGAAATGCAAATCAAAACCACAATGAGATACCATTTCATACCCACTAGGATGCCTAAAATAAAAAGACAGACAATAACAAGTGTCGGTTAAGATGTAGAGAAATTGGAATCCTCATACACTGATGGCAGGATTATAAAATGCTGCAGCCACCTGGAAAACAATTTGCCTGTTCCTCAAAAAGTTAAACACAGAGTTATCATATACTTCCATATAACTCCATAGACCATCAATTCCACTCCTAGGTACATACTCAAGAGAACTGGAAATATAGATTCACCAGTAAACTTGTATGTAAACATTTATAGTAGTGCTATTCTATTCATAACAGTAGAAAAAGTAGGAACAATATAAACATCCATCAACACAAAATGTGGCATACCCATACAATACATTTAACAATAAAAAAAAATGAAGTAATGACATGTACTTGGATATACATGGATAAACCTTGATAACATGTTAAGTGAAAGAAGACAGTCATGAAAGATTACATATTGGATGAATCCATTTATATGAGATGTCCTAACTAAGAAAATACAGAAACAGAAAATAGATTAGAGGCTGACAGATGCAGGGAATAAGAGAAGGGAGGGAAGGAACTGCTAATATTTTTAAAGGAGTACTCTTGAGAGGTGAGGAAAGTGTTCTAAAAAGAGTTGTGATGGTTCACAACTCTATGAAATATACTAAAAACCACTGAATTGTACACTTTTAAAAGTTTTATGTTATATAAATTTTATCAATAAAGGTGTCGTAAAAACAAAACAAATTTCAAGGTGTGAATTAGAGGGAAGGAATTGTGCTTACAGCACAGAGATAGTTCTGCTCCTAATAATTACAAAGAAGGAAAGAAAAAAAAAAAGGACTGTCTTAAGGCATAGTCACCACTAAGAACATTAAAAAAATTTTTTCCAGATGATCACAATTACAACAAGCTCGCAAAGCAAAAAGTATTATAGTTATTTTGTTCTTTAGAATTCAACAGAATGCTATAATTGCATTTAAAAAACAAAAGTTATATTACGATGATTAGAGCAATCTAAAATTTGAGGAAAAGATAAAGATCATTTAAATATACAACACTTTTTAAGGTTTACTGAAAGAATTAAAGAGTCATACTACTCTGGATATGCCAATATTCTAACTTTGCTTAATGAAATTAACTGAAGAAAAAAATTTCAAGACAAGTATTCTACAAGGATAACAATTAAGTAGCTCATACAGAGCTTCTAAAAGGAAACAAAATTAAACACTCAAATCTTTCAAAATTAGTCAGTTCATTAATGCAAACCAGAAACACTACAGAATTCAGATGTTGCACCATTCTAAGAAGTAACAACACTATTACCTAAAAAATGGAAAGTTAAGAATAAGAACTATGGCACTCTCTCTCCTCATCTTCCGGCTGGGGGGCGGGGATTAAGAACTAAAGTTATGGTTTTGTGCACATGTCACGTTTTTATCTTAGTCTGAGGCCTGATTTGGAATAATGTGGTCACCTATTTGTCAAACTGTGGCATACTCATTTTACTAATTACTACTCAAAATGACAACAAACTAAACTTCTTTGTAATGATCAGAAAGTGCCATTCATTGAAGACTGAATGTATTTAAGGTATAATTTTAAAACCTTCACACACTCCATATCAATTCATTTAATCCTTATATCAATCAGACGGCTAGGAATTACTATCCATTTTATAGCAGGAAACAGGAACCATTTACACCTCAGTCTGGCCAGGCAAGCTACTGAGAAATGTCATCAACCCCTCCCAAGGAAAAGATCAAAACCAATTTTTAAATTTCATTACAGGTTAAAGGAAAAAATACAAAATGCACTAATTGGCATATTTTCTTTGACTGTCAAATGGATGTGAAAATGTATTGATAACATGTAGGCTCATCTCTAGGTGATAAAGTTGTGAAGTAACACTCCGCTACTACAAAAACTCATCCTTAAGTGACAGCATTCAAGACTACGGATAATCGGTTTCTTTTCCTTTTAATTCTTATCCAAATTCCTTCCGAAAACAGAGAAAACCAGACATATCAAAAGAAAAAGTAGTTTTCAAAATACTCTATAGAAGAACAGAAAAGTAAAACCAACAAATACTTACTTCCCCCTCCATGAATGTTTTGTTGTGTAGAAACATGCTAAATCCTTATTTTCCTTAATAATGTTCATTTTGTGCTGAATCCTGAAAGATAAAAATATGGGTAAATTTTGTAACAGTGCTAACCTTAAGAATTTTTCCTGAATCTCCCACACCATATTTTCATAGACTGCCATATGGTACTGATTTTAAGACAGCCACTTTTTCTACAAGACCATAAGGATGGTCTGTTCACCTCTCTATCAGAGAGCCTTTAGCACACTATATTGTCACAGCTCTTTTCCACTATGCTCAGTTTGAGGACAACAATTGCCCTCGTATCAACATCCCAAGAATAGAGAATCTAGTAAAAAGTGTTAAAGTAAATGAATCTTTAAATCTCACACTGCCAAACAATATTTTAACACATGACTGTCAAGTGTCAAACCAATTCTAAAAGGTTTTTGTCTAGCTGCTAAGTGCTGGCCATCTTGCTGTTACTGTCACTTTAAAGGGAACTTACTATAAATAAGGTTTAACTTGAACAATATTCTCATTATAAAAGTAATTTAGTAAAAGTTAAAATGTTAGTCACTCAGTCATGTCCAGCTCTTTCAGAACCCATGGACTTGCAGCCCACCAGGCTCCTCTGCCCACGGAATTCTCCAGGCAAGAATACTGGAGTGGGTTGCCATTCCCTTCTCCAGGGGATCTTCCCAACCCAGGGAGTGAACCTAGATCTCCTGCATTGCAGGCAGATTCTTGACTGTCTGAGCCACAAGGAAGCCCAAAAGTAATTTAAGTACATAGTAAAAACATTTTTAATGTTCATAAAGTAACTCATCTTTCATCCTAGCATCCAAAGATACTAACTTTCCTTCTTCCAGCTAGGAAAAAAAATGTCTTTTTAAACAAAATTGAGGCTGTCATTTATACCATTTAGCTTGTTTTCACAGAATATTAACCTTTTTCCAAGGAATTAAACATTCTTTGAGAAAAAGATTTTTAAGTCACAAGAACAATGTTACTCAAAGTGTACCTGTAAACATCAAGTGCAGAAATTAAGTGTTCAGAAATGCTTGTTACAGTTTGGTTAGTGAACTCTCTGATTAAACAGGATATAGAAAGTTGAGGATTGCTGACTTGTATGATAAATCACACATGGTATGAGCTTCCTAACAGCCACAGGAAGAGGGACAATGCTATGTGCAATATTTCAAGATTAGTTTGTTGACTGTAACCCTGAAGTGTATAAAATCCAGAATCCATTTAGCTCACGAAAAAATTTCAGTTTATCTAACTTTACACAACTAATTGTACAAACTGGCTACTAATGAAAGACTAATGATAAATTCTGAAAATATTACATCATTTGCTTCATACTGAATATGATCATTTTACTTCTTTTGTCACTTGGGTACTACTTCCTATCCTTAATAATTAGAAATACACTCTAAAAAATATTGTAGAATACATAAAGTGTCAATAATGCAAACTGAATGGTTATAATTATGGCTTACTTAGCTTTCTAAACATCTTTATACATCTAAACTTTTTTAATCAACAAGTATTCTTTTCATAAATAGAATAAAACTATTTTTCATTCAAAAACATTTTTATCACAGCTTTTTGAGACAATTCACACACCTTAAAATTCACCTCTTTAGAAGTATACAATTCAGAGTTTTGGTATGTTCACAGAGTTCTACAACGAATACACTATTTTTATCATTCCAACAAGAAACCCTGCTGGCAGCCACTCCCGGTCCCCTCACACCCACTACCTGGCAACCATCTACTTTCTGTCACTATGGACCTATTATGGAATCCCATACAAACAGATTCATAAAATGTGTTGTCTTTGTGACTGGCTTCTTTCACTTAGCATAACAAGCAAAACATTTTCAGTTTATCCATATTGTGGCATGCATCCGTTTCCTATTGTATAGAAACACCACATTTTGTATAACCATTCATCAGCTGATGGACATGTGTGTTGTTTCCATGCATGCATGCTAAGTCGCTGCTAACAGGTACTTCCAAATAAGGTTTTGTCAAACCTTCTGGAAAAACATCAATTCATGCTCTGAGGAATAATAAGAGAACCACAAGGAACAGCAAATTTAGAGAAACCTTTATTGTCACCAGAGAGAAATTTCTCTTAACAGTCAATGACATCTTCCTACTAGTATGTATAGACAGCTAAATATAGGCCTGTCAGCTGGTGTGCTGTTCTGTTTTTTTCTAGATCGTGTATCTGAAATGACACAGGCAGCCAACCAAGAATTATTAAACCAGCAAACATTATTCCTGCCTTCTGAGTCATCTGTAGTAAATGATATTGCTGGAAAGAAACTTAGAGAAGATCTCTGAAAATGTGCCAAACAAGTGAAAAATTATAGGTCTACAGAGGTATATTCCCCTCATATACAGTAATTGAAGATTGGGGAAAAAAAGAAAAAACGGAGGACAGAAAAGGTAAATGGCTGACATTGAAGAGTGGAGTTTGGATTCAGAGTTCACAATTTAAGATGGGAATGACTGACTGAACTCTGGCCTCTCTAGGAGAAACTGACAAGAAAGAAAATGCGTTTGAGTGAAGACTGGCTGATATCATCAAGGGACTGTAAAAGGAAAGTGAGAGAAAAATATAAAATTTTAAAATGACAATCACAAAGAACTTAGGACATGATCTAATAAATCTGTAGGGAGTCTGGGGGGAAATAATCTAGTAACAACAAAAACAACAAAGCATACTGAAGAATCAAAAAAATAAACCTAAAGAATGATCTCATCACTGATTTGGGGGAACAAGTAACTCAAACGAACCTTTTAGGAGGGGAATTAAGAAAGCTTATCTACAACTTTTTGGAGACTTATGAATTCAGGGGTGATAAAAGCACTAGATGCCCGAAAGTTCCTAGGTTAGGATAGATAAAGGGACAAAGGAAGAGCAGATACAACACATTAATATAAAATTAATATAAAACTGAAGACACATAAATGGTACACAGGTATATGAAAAGATGTTCTATGTCATTATCAGGGAGATGCAACTCAAACTCAAAACTACAAGAAGATACTGCCTCACACCTGTTAGGATGGCTATTATCAAAAAAAAAATAAATAAAGTTCTGGCAAGCATGTAAAGAAACTTGATCCTTTGTACATTGTTGATGAGAATGTAAAATGGTGTGTTATGGAAAACAGTATGAAGTTGCTCAAAAAATTAAAAAATAGAATTATTAGGGAATTCCATGGTTGCCTAGTGGTTAGGAAGTGAAGTGAAGTCGCTCAGTCGTGTCTGACCCTTAGCGACCCCATGGACTGCAGCCTACCAGGCTCCTCTGTCCATGGGATTTTCCAGGCAAGAGTACTGGAGTGGGGTGCCATTGCCTTCTCCATAGGGTATATAATGTTTTCACAAAAACTGGTCCAGGTCCTCGGCTAAGAGGAGACTCTGCCTTGGGCCTGCCGGTGCAATAAACTGCACTCCACCATCTGCATTGTCCTTCTGAGTGAGTTTGTTTCCCAGAAGGCGAGCTACAACACTAAGAGATGACACAACCATATTCACTGCAGTATTATTTATAAAACTGAAGATGTCTAAACACCCTAAAGGCCCACCAACAGATGAAGAAAATGGATTAAGAAAATGTGGTATACACAATATTATTCAGTCTTAAAAAAGAAGGATATCCTACAGTCTTCAATAATATCAGTTGAACTTAAAAACATTATGCTAAGTGAAATAAGCCAGTCACAGAAGGACTAATGCCACTTACATGAATTATCTACAACAGTTCAACTCAGAGAAGAAGGTAGAATGGTAGTCGCCAGTGACTGGGCTGGAAGGAAAATGGGGAGTTGCTAATTAATGGGTACAAAGTTTCAGTTATGCAAGATGAGTAAGTTCTAGAGTCTGTTGTATAGCACTGTGCCTAAATAGTGAACAATAATGTATACTTAAAATCTGTTAAGAGGGGAGATCTTATGTTAAGTGTTTTTACCTCCCCAAAATTAAATTTTAAAAATTCAAAAAGTAAACCACTACCTTGGCTTGTCAGAAAAAATACTGTATTCCTGATACAGATTACAATGCTAACAAAAAAATATAATGTAGAGTTAAAGGCTTCTCTGGACATCAGGAGACGTGTCCGAGGCCAAAATCAGCACACCCAACAATTTACGTCTCATGTTTTAGGAAGCAACAAGTGATACTGCTATTCTGCATCCAATCCTGAACAACAATCCAAAAAAGGCGAAGGCTAGTAAAACGGAAGTATGCTTAACAGGAGAAAACCACTCCTCAATCTGAAAAGCTCACCTTCAGTCATGTTATATTTAGATAAGGATACACTGGAGAGATGAGGAAGGGAAGAAATACTTACCTAAGTAGCCAAGTCAACCCCAGAAATGACAGGTTAATTCAAAGCTCTTATTAGTGCCTACACACCTGAATTAAGATAATGCTTTTCTATTTTAAACCCTGAAATTGGAGAGGGGAGGTGCCCCTGATCAAAAAATGTATGACATGCCTTGAAATTATGCAACAAGTAGGTTTTATTAGGGCTTCCCAGATGGCCTAGTGGTAAAGAACCCACTTGCCAATGCAGGAGACATTAGAGACGTGGGTTCAATCCCTGGGTCGGGAAGATCCCCTGGAGGAGGGCATGGCAACCCACTCCAGTAGTCTTGCCTGGAGAATCCCATGGACAGAGGAGCCTGGCAGACCACAGTCCACGGGGTCGCAAAGAGTCAGACAAGACTGAAACGACTAAGCACCCAGCACAGGTTTTACTAAGTACTTATCATGTGTTAACGATGACACATAGCATTTACAACCTCCTTACTATCTCACTGTCTCCATAACAACTAAGATACAGGTATGATGATCCTCATTTTATTGACAAGAAAACTGAGAATTAGAAAAATGAAATCACTTCTCTAATGTAACAACTATTAAATGGCTGGGCCAAGCTTTTGAACTCAAACTGTTTAACCCCACACTTAAACTAAACTATAATAGTATTACCTTCCCTCAGATTTAGAAAATCAATGGGGAACTCCCTGGTGGTCCAGGGTTAGGACTTCCTGCTTACACTGCAGGGGGCCATCCCACATGCGATGCAGCTAAAAACAAACAAAATTCTCTTTTAAATTTAGAAAATAAATTTATTCTGACCATATAATTACAGACTTATTGACAGCACATTCCTAAATTAATTTTGAACTAATTCCAATTATTATCTTCATTTGGAAATATGATTAAGCACCTGCTGCATGGACGGAGGAGCGTGGTGGGCTGCAGTCCACGGGTCGCTGAGTCAGACACGATTGAGCAACTTCACTTTCACTTTTCACTTTCATGCCTTGGAGAAGGAAATGGCAACCCACTCCAGTGTTCTTGCCTGGAGAATCCCAGGGACGGGGGAGCCTGGTGGGCTGCCGTCTATGGAGTCGCACAAAGTCAGACACGACTGAAGCGACTTAGCAGCAGCAGCAGCAAACAACTTTGAAACTCACAATTTTAAGCAGTGAAACAAATTACCATAATCAACACAAGGCAAAAGAAATACAACAAAGAGGATGTCTCCAGGGTTGAAATACTCTACCATGTAGAGATAAATATTTTAAATATTTCCATCCATAGATAAGCTTGGGCTTCCCAGGTGGCACAGCAGTGATGAATGCCTGCCAAAGCAGGAAATGTGAGATCCATCCTGGGTCAGTAAGATCCCCTGAGCAGGAAATGGCAACCCACTCTAGTATTCTTGCCTGAAAAATTCCACGGACAGAGAAGTCTGGTAGGCTACAGTCCATGGAGTCACAAAAAGTCAAACACAACTGAGCAGGCATCCATTATAGATAAGCTTAATTAAAAAAAAAAAAAAAAGTGTTCAAAACAAATACATGACTACAGAAATTTGCTACCAAATGGAGAAAAGAGTCTCTTCAATAAGTAGTGATGGGAAAACTGGACAGCTACGTGTAAAAGAATGAAACTCAAATACTTCCTAAACACCACACACAAAGATAAAAGTTAAAATGGATTACAGACTTGTATGTGAGACCAGAAACTATAAAATCCTTAAAGCAAAACATAGGCATTACACTCTTTGACATAAATCACAGCAAGATCCTCTATGATCCAATCTCTAGAGTAATGGAAATAAAACCAAAAATAAACAAGCAGGACCTAATAAAACTTAAAAGCTTTTGCACAGCAAAGGAAACTATAAACAAAGTCAAAAGACAACTCTCAGGATGGGAGAAAATAAAAGCAACTGAAACAACTGACAAAGGATTAATCTGCAAAATATACAAGCAGCTCATGCAGCTCAATACCAGAATAACAAACAATCCAATCAAAAAGTGAGCAAAGAAGTAAGAAAAAATGGGCAGAAGACTTAAACAGTCACTTCTCCAAAGAAGGCATACAGATGGCTAATAAACTCATGAAAAGATGCTCAACATCACTCAGTATTAAGAAAAATGCAAATCAAAACTACAATGAGCTATCACCTCACACCAGTCAGAATGGCCATCATCAAAAAGTCTACAAACAATAAATGCTGGAAAGGGTATGGAGAAAAGGGAACCCTCTTGCACTGTTGATAGGAATATAAATAGATACAGCCACTATGGTAAACAGTATGAAGACTCCTCAAAAAACAGAGAATAAAACTACCATATGACCCAGCAATCCCACTACTGGGCATGCAAGCATGCTCAGTCACTAACTCATGTCTGACTCTCTGCAACCCCATGGATTGTAACCTGCCAGGCTCCTCTGTCTGTAGGATTCTGCAGGCAAGAATACTGAGTGAGTTGCCACTTCCTTCTCCCAACTATTGGGCATACACCTGAAAAAACTATAACTGAAAAAGACACATGTACCCCAATATACATTGCAGCACTATTTACAAAAGCTAGAACATGGAAGCAATCTAGAGGTCCATCAACAGATGAATGGGTAAAAGAGTTGTGGTACATACATATAAAGGAGTATCAGCCATAAAAAGGAACACATTTGAGTCAGTTCTAATGAGGTGGATGAACCCACAACCTATTACACAGAGTGAAGTAAGTCAGGAAGAGAAAGACAAATATCCTGTATTAATGCATATATATGGAATCTAGAAAGATAGTACTGATAAACCTATTTGCAGGGCAGCAAGAGACACAGACATAAAGAACAGACCTGCGGACATAGTGGGGGAAGGACAGGGTGAGACAAATTGAAAGAGTATCATCTTGCCCGAGAATCCCAGGGACGGAAGAGCCTGGTGGGCTGCCGTCTATGGGGTCGCACAGAGTTGGACACGACTAAAGCGACTTAGCAGCAGCATGGAAACATGTACATTACCATATGTAAAACAAATAACCAGTGGGAATTTGTTGTATGATGCAGGGAGCTCAAATTGATGCTCTGTGACAACCTAGAGGGGTGGAATGGTAAGGGAGGTGGGAGGGAGGTTCAAGAGGGAGGGGACATGTGTATACCTATAGCTGATTCATGTTAAATGTATGGCAGAAACCAACACAATATTGTAAAGCATTATTCTCCTTTAATCAGATCAGATCAGATCAGATGAGTCGCTCAGTCACGTCTGACTCTTTGTGACCCCATGAATCACAGCACGCCAGGTCTCCCTGTCCATCGCCAACTCCAGGAGTTCACTCAGACTCATGTCCATCGAGTCAGTGATGCCATCCAGCCATCTCATCCTCTGTTGTCCCCTTCTCCTCCTGCCCCCAATCCCTCCCAGCATCAGAGTCTTTTCCAATGAGTCAGCTCTTCACATGAGGTGGCCAAAGTACTGGAGTTTCAGCTTTAGCATCATTCCTTCCAAAGAAATCCCAGGGCTGATCTCCTTCACAATGGACTGGTTGGATCTCCTTGCAGTCCAAGGGACTCTCAAGAGTCTTCTCCAACACCACAGTTCAAAAGCATCAATTTTTCGGCACTCAGCCTTCTTCACAGTCCAACTCTCACATCCATACATGACCACAGGAAAAACCATAGCCTTGACTAGACGAACCTTTGTTGGCAAAATAATGTCTCTGCTTTTGAATATGCTATCTAGGTTGGTCATAACTTTCCTTCCAAGGAGTAAGCATCTTTTAATTAAAAAAAAAAAAAAAGGGAAATATGCTACCAATCAGTGATTTCAGGATCTTTATAAGTTCAACAGAAAAATACTAGCCTAACAATGAATTTTTAAAACAACCAGATTAATGAGATCTGAGTTGGGACCTAATTCCCAACAGTGTACTATTAACCTTTTTAATTTCAAGTAAATCTATTTTATATACTCAAAACCTCAATCATTTGTAATAAAGTCATTTCATCTAATAAAGACAACGAGTGTGGAAACCGCATTAACACTTTCAGACCCTGAGAGTATTTCTAAAGGAGCAGGTATTAATATCTAACAAACCGTGCTCCACTAGAGAAAGGAATGGTAAAACACTTCAGTACTCTTGCTTTGAGAACCCCATGAACAGTACGAAAAGGCAAAGACATATGACACTGAAAGATGAACTCCCCAGGTCGGTAGGTGCCCAATATGCTACTGAATATGAGCAGAGAAAATAACTCCAGAAGGAAAGCTGCTAAGTCGTTTCAGTCGTGTCTGACTCTGTGCAGCCCCATAGACGGCAGCCCACCAGGCTCCCCCATCCCTGGGATTCTCCAGGCAAGAACACTGGAGTGGGTTGCCATTTCCTTCTCGAATGCAGGAAAGTGAAAAGTGAAAGTGAAGTCACTCAGTCGTGTCTGACTTTTAGCGACCCCATGGACTACAGCCTACCAGGCTACTTCATCCATGGGATTTTCCAGGCAAGAGTACTGGAGTGGGTTGCCATTGCCTTCTCTGCTCCAGAAGGAAAGAGGCTAAGCCAAAGCCAAAACAACGCTCAGCTATGGCTGTGCCTGGTGGTGAAAGTAAAGTCCCATGCTGTAAAGAACAAAACAGCAAGAAACTTGGAATGTCAGGTACATGAATAAAGGTAAATTGTGAAAGTGAAAGTCGCTCAGTCATGTCCAACTCTTTGCAACCCTGTGGACTATACAGTCCATGGAATTCTCCAGGCCAGAATACTGGAATGGGTAGCCTTTCCCTTCTCCAGGGGATCTTCCCAACCCAGGGACTGAACCCAGGTCTCCCGCACTGCAGGCGGATTCTTTACCAGCTGAGCCACAAGGGAAGCTGGAAATGGTCAAACAGGAGATGGCAAGAGTGAACCTTGACATTTTAGGAATCAGTGAACTAAAATGTACCAGAATGGGTGAATTTAATTCAGATGACCATTATATCTACTACTGTAGGCAAGAATTCCTCAGAAGAAATGGGAGTAGCCCTCATAGTCAACAAGAGAGTCCAAAATGCAGTACTTGGGTGCAATCCCAAAAACAACAAAATGACCTCTGTTCAAGGATAACCATTCAATATGACCATAATCCAAGTCTATGCCCCAACCACTACTTCTAAAGAAGCTGATGCTGAATGGTTCTATGAAGACCTCCAAGACCTTCTAGAACCAAAAAAAGATGTCCTTTCATCGTAAGGGACTGGAATGCAAAAGTAGGAAGTCAAGAGATACCTGGAGTAAGAGGCAAGTTTGGCCTTGGAGTACAAAATGAAGCAGACAAAGGGTAACAGTTTTTCCAAGAGAACTCACTGGTCATAGAAAACACCCTTTTTCAAGAATACAACGAAAAGAATAATATCTACCCAAACAGGAAAAGGAGCACGTCAAGGCTGTATATTGTCACCCTGCTTATTTAACTTATATGCACAGTACATCATGAGAAATGCTGAGCTGGAAGAAGCACAAGCTGGAATCAAGATTGCTGGGAGAAATATCAATAATCTCAGATATGCAGATGACACCACCCTTATGGCAGAAAGTGAAGAGGAACTCAAAAGCCTCTTGATGGAAGTGAAAGAGGAGAGTGAAAAAGTTGGCTTATAGCTCAATATTCAGAAAACGAAGATCATGGCATCCGGTCCCATCACTTCAGGGGAAATAGATGGGGAAACAGTGGAAACAGTGTCAGACTTTATTGTTTTGGGCTCCAAAATCACTGCAGATGGTGACTGCAGCCATGAGATTAAAAGACGCTTACTCCTTGGAAGAAAAGTTACGACCAACCTAGATAGCATATTGAAAAGCAGAGACATTACTTTGCCAACAAAGGTCCATCTAGTCAAGGCCATGGTTTTTCCAGTGGTCATATATGGAAGTGAGAGTTGGACTGCGAAGAAAGCTGAGTGCCAAAAAATAGATGCTTTTAAACTGTGGTGTTGGAGAAGACTCTCAAGAGTCCCTTGGACTGCAAGGAGATCCAACCAGTCCATTCTAAAGGAGATCAGCCCTGGGTGTTCTTTGGAAGGAATGATGCTAAAGCTGAAACTCCAGTACTCTGGCCACCTCATGAGAAGAGTTGACTCACTGGAAAAGACTCTTGATGCTGGGAGGGATTGGGGGCAGGAGGAAAAGGGGACGACAGAGAATGAGATGGCTGGATGGCATTACCAACTCGATGGACTGAGTCTGAGTGAACTCCGGGAGTTGGTGATGGACAAGGAGGCCTGGCGTGCTGCGATTCATGGGGTCGCACAAAGAGTCAGACACAACTGAGCGCTGAACTGAACTGAACTGACTGAAAGAAATAGACCTATCTATAGAAAACTATAAAACACTGATGAAAGAAATTAAAAATGACACAAACAGATGGAGAAATATACCATGTTCATGGATCGGAGGAATCAGTATAGTGAAAATGAGTATACTACTACCCAAAGCAATCTATAGATTCAATACAATCCCTATCAAGCTACCAAAGGTATTTTTCAGAGAACTAGAACAAATAATTTCACAATTTGTATATGGAAATACAAAAAACCTCGAATAGCCAAAGCAATCTTGAGAAAGAAGAATGGAACTGGAGGAATCAGCCTGCCTGACTTCAGGCTATACTACAAAGCTACAGTCATCAAGACAGTATGGTCCTAGCACAAAGACAAAAATATAGATCAATGGAACAAAATAGAAAGCCAAGAGATAAATCCATGCACCTATGGACACCTTATCTTTGACAAAGGAGGCAAAAATATACAATGGAGAAAAGACAATCTCTTTAACAAGTGGTTCTGGGAAAACTGGTCAACAATTGTAATACAATGAAACTAGATCACTTTCTAACACCGTATACAAAAATAAACTCATAATGGATTAAAGATCTAAACATAAGACCAGAAACTATAAAACTCCTAGAGGAAAACATAGGCAAAACACTCTCCGACATAAATCACAGCAGGATCCTCTATGATCCACCTCCCAGAGTAACAGAAATAAAAGCAGAAATAAACACATGGGACCTAATTAAACTTAAAAGCTTTTGCACAACGAAGGAAACTTTAAGCAAGGTGAAAAAACAGCTGTCAGAATGGGAGAAAATAACAGCAAGCAAAGCAACTGACAAAGAATTAATCTCAAAAATATACAAGCAGCTTATGCAGCCCAATTCCAGAAAAATAAACAACCCAGTCAAAAAATGGGCAAAAGAACTAAACAGACATTTCTCCAAAGAAGACATGCAGATGGCTAACAAACACATGAAAAGATGCTCAACATCACTCATTATCCGAGAAATGTAAATCAAAACCACAATGAGGTACCATCTCATGCCAGTCAGAAAGGCTGCTATCAAAAAGTCTACAAACAATAAATGCTGGAGAGGGTGTGGAGAAAAGGGAACCCTCTTACACTATTGGTGGGAATGCAAACTAGTACAGCCACTATGTAGAACAGTGTGGAGATTCCTTAAAAAACTGGAAATAGAACTGCCATACAACACAGCAATCCCACTACTGGGCATACACACCAAGGAAACCACAATTGAAAGAGACACATGTACCCCAATGTTCATCGCAGCACTGTTTACAATAGCCAGGACATGGAAGCAACCTAGATGTCCATCGGCAGACGGATGGATAAGAAATCTGTGATACATATACACAATGGACTATTACTCAGCCATTAAAAAGAATGCATTCGAATCACTCCTACTGAGGTGGATGAAACTTGACCCTATTATACAGAGTGAAGTAAGTCAGAAAGAAAAACAGCAATACAGTATACTAATGCATATATATGGAATTTAGAAAGATGATGATGATGATGACCCTATGTGTGAGGCAGCAAAAGAGATACAGATGAAAAGAAGAGTCTTTTGGACGCTGTGGGAGAAGGCAAGGGTGGGATGATTTGAGAGAATAGCATTGAAACATGTATATTATCATATGTGAAACAGATTGCCAGTCCAGGTTCGATGCATGAGACAGGGTGCTCAGGGATGGTGCACCGAGATGACCCTGAGGGATGGGATGGAGAGGGCTCAGGATGGGGAACACATGTACACCCATGGCTGATTCACATCAATGTATGGCAAAAAACACTACAATACTGTAAAGTAATTAGCCTCCAACTAAAATAAATAAATTAATAAAAGAAAAAAAAAAGAAAACAAGAGACAACTCTACACATGGACATCACCAGATGGTCAATATCAAATTCAGACTGACTATATTCTCTGCAGATGTAGATGTTGAGAGATCTATACAGTCAGCAAAAACAACACCGGGAGCTGACTGTGGCTCAGATCATGAACTCCTTATTGCCAAATTCAAACTTATATTCAAGAAAGTTGGGAAAACCACTAGGCCATTCAGGTATGATCTAAATCAAATCCCTTATGATTATACAGTGGAAGTGAGAAATAGATTCAAGGGATTAGACCAAATAGACAGAATGCCTGAAGAACTATGGACAGAAATTCATAACACTGTATAGGAAGTGGTGATCAAAACCATCCCCAAGAAAAAGAAATCCAAAAAGGCAAAATGGTTGTCTGAGGAGGCCTTACAAATAGCTGAGAAGAGAAGAGAAGCAAAAGGCAAAGGAGAAAAGGAAAGATACGCCCATCTAAATGCAGAGTCCCAAAGAATAGCACGGAGAAGGCACTGGTACCCCATTCTAATACTCTTGCCTGGAAAATCCCATGGACAGAGGAGTCTAGTAGGCTGCAGTCCATGGGGTCCCTAAGAGTCGTGTCACTTTCCCTTTTCCCTTTCATGCATTGGAGAAGGAAATGGCAACCCACTCCAGTATTCTTGTCTGGAGAATCCCAGGGACGGAGGAACCTGGTGGGCTGCCGTCTGTGGGGTCGCACAGAGTCGGACATGACTGAAGCGACTTAGCAGCAGCAGCAGCAGCAAAGAATAGCGAGGAGAGATAAGAAAGCCTTCCTCAGTGATCAACACAAAGAAATATAGGAAAACAATAGAAGGCAAAAGACTTAGAGATCTCCTCAAGAAAATCAGGGATGCCAAGGGAATATTTCATGCAAAGATAAGCACAATAAAGGACAGAAACGATATGGATCTAACAAAAGCAGAAGATATTATGAAAAGGTGACAAGAATACACAGAAGAACTATATAAAAAAGATCTTAATGATTCAGATAACAACAATGGCGTGATCAATCACCTAGAGCCAGACCACTTGAAGGGTGAAGTCAAGTGGGCCTTAGGAAGCAACACTACAAGCAAAGCTAGTGGAGGTGATGGAATTCCAGATGATCTATTTCAAATCCTAAAAGATGATGCTGTTAAAGTGCTTCACTCAATATGCCAGCAAATTTGGAAAACTTAGCAGTGTCCACAGGACTGGAAAAGGTCAGTTTTCATTCCAATCCCTAAGAAAGGTAGTGCCAAAGAATGTTCAAACTACTGCACAACTACACCCATTTCACATGCTAGCAAAGTAATGCTCAAAATTTTCCAATCTAGGCTTCAACAGTATGTGAACTGAGAACTTCCAGATGTTCAAGCTCAATTTAGAAAAGGCTTTAAAGAGAGCAAATTGTCAACATCTGTTGGATCATAGAAAAAGCAAGAGAAATGCAGAAAAACATCTACCTCTGTTTCAATGACTATACTAAAGCTTTTGGGACCACAACAAACTGGAAAATTCTTAGAGATGGGAATACCAGACCACCTTACCTGACTCCTGAGAAACCTTTATGCAGGTCAAGAAGCAACAGTTAGAACCGGAAATGGAACAATGGACTGGTTCCAAATTGGAAAAGGAGTACATCAAGGCTGTATATTGTCACCCTGCTTATTTAACTTGTATGTAAAGTAGCTGATCATGTAAACCGGACTAAATGAAGCACAAGCTGGAATCAAGAGTGCCAGAAATATCAATAACCTCAGATATACAGATGACACCACCCTTACGGCAGAAAGCAAAGAGGAACTAAAGAACCTCTTGATTAAAGTGAAAGAGGAGAGTGAGTGAAAAAGCTGGCTTAAAGCTCAACATTCAAAAAACTAAGATCACGGCATTTGGTTCCATCACTTCATGGCAAATACATAGGCAAACAATGGAAACAGTGAGAGACTTTATTTTCTTGGGCTCCAAAATCACTGCAGATGGTGACTATAGCCATGAAATTAAAAGATGCTTACTCCTTGGCAGAAAAGCTATGAGAAACTTAGACTGCATCTTAGAAAGCAGAGATATTACTTTGTCAACAAAGGTCCGTCTAGTCAGAGCTATAGTTTTTCCAACAGTCATGTATGGATGTGATAGTGAGTGCTGAAGAACTGATGCTTTTGAACTGTGGTGCTGGAGAAGACTCTTGAGAGTCCCTTGGACTGCAAGGAGATCCAACCAGTCCATTCTAAAGGAGATCAGTCCTGAATATTAATTGGAAGGACTGATGCTGAAGCTGAAGTTCCAATACTTTGGCCTCCTGATGCAAAGAACTGATTCCTTAGAAAAGACCCTGATGCTGGGAAAGATTGAAGGCAGGAGGAGAAGAGGATGAGATGGTTGGTTGGCATCACTGATTCAATGGACACTGGGAGACGGTGAAAGGCACATGCTGCAGTCCATGGGGTCGGCAAAGAGTCAGACACAACTGAGCTACTGAACAAAACAAAAAGTATTAATAACTGACTAGTGGATGATGGTAATGCACAAATACATGAAAATGCAAAAAAAAAAAAAAAAAAAAAGAATATTCTGTGCTTGACTACACATCACTTAAAGTGAGAGTTGGAATAATTGCAAGAGAACCATTGGAAAATGAGTAATAGCAAGTCTAGGGTTCCTCCAAGTGCAATGGTAGGTGATGATTCTATCTGAGAAGACTCACTTGGAATATCTCCCTGTAGCACAGATATTAGAGTGGCTATCCCACACACTAAACATTAACTAATGATTAGTCCAAGAAGCTAGTATTAGTAAGATATACAATAAAGTTGTTTTAATAATCTATCACCAAGATAAAAGTGGTGAATTTTTAAAATTTTACTATGGTCAAAGACACACTAGTGGTAACCATCATTTATTGGCTGTATGACTTTGAACAAAAGTTTCTTCACTTCTCAGAATCCCAGTTCATCTACAGAGATGACAGTACTTGTCTCAAAGGGCCATGGTGAGGACCAAGTGAGATAATCTGAATAAAGGTGTTAGTGTGATATCTGGCTCAGAACAAGCATTCAAAAATGTAGTTAGTATTTTTGTTAGCAATCATAATAATTACTGCTGTACTTTAAATATACTACCCCAGATACACAACAGTTCTTTTGAATGTTATTACTACAGCTTTCGTTTTCACGATTACTTGTAGGCCAAGCATTTTTTAAGATATTTAGCAGGGAAAGTTATTAAGTTACTTGATCCTTTCTAAGTCTTTTATCTACTAACTTTAGTCCTTGTGTATTATTCAATGTGTATCACAAATATGTGTCACTTAGAATTTCTACCTTTAAACATATATTATGTTAATTTAAACAGTATTCTAAAGCTTTTACCTGCTCATTTAAAAATAACTATACCAATATACCAACAAAGGTCCGTCTAGTCAAGGCTATGGTTTTTCCAGTGGTCATGTATGGATGTGAGAGTTGGACTGTGAAGAAGGTGGAGCACCGAAGAATTGATGCTTTTGAACTGTGGTGTTGGAGAAGACTCTTGAGAGTCCCTTGGACTGCAAGGAGATCCAACCAGTCCACTCTGAAGGAGATCAGCCCTGGGATTTCTTTAAAAGGAATGATGCTAAAGCTGAAACTCCAGTACTTTGGCCACCTCATGCGAAGAGTTGACTCACTGGAAAAGACCCTGATGCTGGGAGGGATTGGGGGCAGGAGGAGAAGAGGACAACAGACGATGAGATGGCTGGATGGCATCACTGACTCGATGGACGTGAGTCTCAGTGAACTCTGGGAGTTGGTGATGGACAGGGAGACCTGGCGTGCTGCGATTCATGGGGCTGCAAAGAGTCGGATACGACTGAGCGACTGAACTGAACTGATACCAATATATCATATTTCTTAAAGTAGGTGGAATACATCAGGTTATTATTATTTAATTCCTTGCGGTTTTCCTAAAATGCTTTCAAAAAGAACATAAAAGATAAGCCAAGATAATCATGATAAGATTATTTTAAAAGACATTTAAATTTTAAAAATTAAGTCAACTATAAGCATCAATTTTATTTACATTTAAAATATCTCTCACTTAGGCATTTGAAATTTCAATTATTAGAAATGTACTTTTACCTGAAACCAACCTATTAGTTTTTAATTTATTTTTCATTGAAGAATAACTGCTTTACAGAATTTTGCTCTTTCTGTCAAACCTCAACATGAATCAACCATAGGTATACATATACCCTCTCCCTTCCATCTCCCTCCCCATCCCACCCCTCTAGGTTAATACAGAGTCCCTCTTTGAGTTTCCTGAGCCATACAGCAAATACCCATTGGCTACCTATTTTACATATGGTAATATAAGTTTCCATGTTACTCTTTCCATTCATCTCACCCTCTCCTCCCCTCTTCCATGTCCAGAAGTCTATTCTCTATGTCCCTTTCTCCATTGTTGACCTGTAAATAAATTCTTCAGTACCATTTTTTTCTAGTTTCCGTGCATATGCATTAGAATACGATATTTATCTTTCCCTTCCTGACTTACTTCACTCTGTATAATAGGTTCTAGGTTCATCCACCTCATTAGAACTGACTTCGTTCCTTTTTATGGCTGAGTAATATTCCATTGTGTATATGTACATAACTTCTTTATCCATTCATCTGTCAATTGACATCTAGGTTGCTTCAATGTTCTAGCTATTGTAAACAGTGCTGCAGTGAACAATGGGATACACGTGTCTCTTTCAATTTTGGTTTCCTCAGGGTATATGCCTAGAAGTGGGATTGCTGGGTCATATGCTGGTCTTATTCCTAGTTTTTGAGGAAATATCCATACTGTCTTCCATAGTGGCTGTATCAATTTACATTCCCACCAACAGTGCAAGAGTGTTCCCTTTTCTCCACACCTTCTCCAGCATTTACTGTTTGTAGACTTTTTGATGATGGCCATTCTGACCAGTATGAGGTGATATCTCATTGTAGTTTCGATTTGCATTTGTCTAATAATGAGCGATATTGAGCATCTTTTCATGTGTTTGTTAGTCATCTGTATGTCTTCCTTGGAGAAATGTTTGTTTAGGTCTTTTCCCACTTTTTGATTGTTTGTTTTTCTGGTATTGAGTTGGATGAGTTGCTTGTATATTTTGGATATTAATCCTTTGCCAGCTGTTTCATTTGCTATTATTTTCTCCCATTCTGAGGGTTGTCTTTTCACCTTGCTTATAGTTTCCTTTGCTGTGCAAAAGCTTTTAAATTTATCAGGTCCCACTTGTTTATTTTTGTTTTTATTTCCAGTACTCTAGAGGTGGGTCATAGATGATCTTCCTTTGATTTATGTCATTGAGTATTGTGGCTATGTTTTCCTCTAAGAGTTTTAGTCTGACATTTAGGTCTTTAATCCCTTTTGAGTTTATCTTTGTGTATGGTGTTAGGAAGTGTTCTAATTTTATTCTTTTACATGTAGCTGTCCAGTTTTCCCAGCACCATTTATCGAAGAGGTTGTCTTTCCCCCATTGTATATTCTTACCCTCTTTGTCAAAAATAAAGTACCTATAGGTGTATAGGTTTATTTCTGGGCTCTCTATCTTGTTCCATTGGTCTATATTTCTGTTTTTGTGCCAGTACTATACTGTCTTAATGACTGCAGATTTGTAGTATAATCTGAAGTCAGGAAGGTTGATTCCTCCAGCTCCATTTTCTTTCTCAAGAATCCTGTGGCTATTCAGGGTCTTTTGAGCTTCCATATAAAATGTGAAATTTTTTGTTCCAGTTCTATGAAAAATGCCATTGGTAATTTGATAGGGATCGCATCAAATCTGTAGATGACATTTGGTAGTACAGTTATTTTCACAATATTGATTCTTCCTACCTAGGAATATGGAATATCTCTCCATCTATTTATGTCATCTTTGATTTCTTTTATTAGTCTTACAGTGTTCTGTGTACAGTTCTTTTGTCTCCTTCAATTCAGTCACTCAGTTGTGTCCAACTCTTTGCAACCCCATGAACCGCAGCATGCCAGGCCTCCCTGTCCATCACCAACTCCCAGAGTTCACCCAAACTCATGTCCATTGAGTCAGTGATGCCATCCAACCATCTCATCCTCTGTCATCCCCTTCTTCTCCTACCCTCAATCTTTCCCAGCATCAGGGTCTTTTCAAATGAGTCAGTTTGTCTCCTTAGGTATGTTTATTCCTATTTAATTCTTATTGTTGCAGTGGTGAATGGGATTGATTATTAACTTCTCTCTCTGATTTTTCATTGTTAGTATATAGAAATACAAATGATTTCTGTGTATTGATTTTGTACCCTGTGACTTTGCTAAATTCACTGATTAGCTCTTAGTAATTTTCTGATACTATCTCTAGGGTTTTCTATGTACAGTATCATGTCATGTGCAAACAGTGAGAACTTTATTTCTTCTTTTCCAATCTAGATTCCTTTTATTTCTTTTTCTTCTCTGATTGCTATAGCTAGGACTTTCAGAACTATGGTTAATAATAGTGGCGAAAGTGGACACCCTTGTCTTGTTCCTGATCTTAGGGGGAATGCTTTCAGTTTTTCACCACTGAGAATAATATTTCCTGTAGGCTTATAGGCTTATCATATATGGCCTTTATTATATTGCATTAGGTTCCTTCTATGACCATTTTCTGAAAAGTTTTAACCATAAATGGGTGCCGAATTTTTTCAAAGACTTTTTGTACATCTACTGATATTATCATATGGTTTTTATCTTTCAATTTTTTAATATGGTGTATCATATTAAATGATTGATTTGCATATATTTGCATATATTGAAGAATCCTTGCATCCCTGGAATAAACCCAACTCGATCATGGTATATGAGCTTTTTGATGTGTTGCTGAATTCTGTGAAACCAACCTAACAGTTTTAAATTTATGTTTGATGTCTTTAAGTTACAGCTTATGAAACCTTTGGAAAAAAGAATTTTACTCCATAAAAATAATCCCCATTCAATTATCTCCTCTGTATATTTCTTAAATAAGCTCTAAAAGTGGTCCTTGAACTGTTGTTTATCAACAAAAACTCATAAGCAACCATAATTCCCACTAATAGCGACGAAAACTCTGCAGAATTTCTAGTCTCAGGTGTAGGAGCATAACAGTTATTTATAGGCACATTCTATAAATAACAGCAAATTGTCCCGTTAAGAAAATATAAAAATTGTTAGATGAGATCTTGGTAGCAGCTGTATCATCAGCATTTGCTATCCTGCCAGTTGTTGAGGTGCTATTCAAAATTAGCAAGAGTTCATGTGTTCAACCTAATTACTGCTTAAATTTCATCTCCATTCCTGCAGGACAGTCCCACTTTAAATTCTCAAAGATCTTTTTGATAAAAACTCAAGTATATAAGCCCTTTGTAACTAAATCACCTGGAAAAGATTCATAATTTTTGCAAGTTTGCTTCACTTGTTCTCATTCTATATCCTAATAATACACCGGTAACAGAGCTTTTCTGCAACTTTTCCCTTTGTCTTTTAAAGGACCTGCATGAAGGGTTAAAAAGTCAAATTCAAGGCAATAGGCATTCTGGCTAGATCCACCTTTTTCAATGAGTCCCTTGCTTCATCCTTTCAAGTAACACTTTAGGTTTTCACAGTCTTATTACTGGCAGTAAAACTGACAATCCATTTAAAATCATTTACAGATAAAATAAGAACAATCTTTTGGACAATATGGTTTTGACACAAAAGTGCAGGATTTAAGAGTCACTGAGAGACACCCACATCAAAATGACACTAAGAACAAAAAGCAGTATGAAGGGACCCAGCATCACAAACACTTAAGCAGACTGTTGCTATTTAGTCCCAAATCCTATCTGACTTTTTTTGTGACCCCATGGACTATATAGCCTGCCAGGTTCCTCTGTCCATGGGATTTCCCAAGCAGGTATACTGGAATGGGTTGCCATCTCCTCCTCTAGGGGATCTTTCTGACCCAGGGACTGAACCTGTGTCTCCTGCACTGCAGGTGAATTCTTTACCATTGAGCTCTTCGAGCAGATTACAGTCAGGCAGTCAGGGTATAAGCAAAGAATTTGCACACACAGCAAAATTAAGTCTAAGTGCATGGCTTGTGTTAAGTAAAAACTCACACAGAGCCCTTACTTAGCCAGGATGAATGAGTATACTCAGAAAAATAATACACTAATGAATGAAGGAAGGAAATGGTTTTAATCAAGGCTATTTATCTTCAAAGCACACACTCTGCATAACCAACTGGAAAGGATTTTTACACAAATATGAAAACTTTCAAAGAGCAAACAAGATACTAACTTTCCACCTTGAATTTGTAAAATGAAAGAATAAACTTTTTCATCATTTTGCTCTCACTCTCAAGTAATGAGTTAAAAATATGAGTTTGTCTTGAAATGCCTCAAAAAAATATGGGTGTCTAATGTAAATTTCTTTCAACTTGGCTGTTGGTGAAAACTTTTATGTTGGGGGAAAACTACTTTTGCCTTTATTTTCTGACCAAACTCTCCTGCAACAGAACACTGTTTTTCTGCTACACTGTACACCTGAAAATATTGTAGATATTCACATGATAGAAACTAATTTGTGAACTTAGGATTTCCTCATACATCTACGTCCTACTGAAAATGCAGAAGGAAGGAAAACCATTGCTAAGGCAAAGGCTGACCCAAGTAATAACCAAAGAGAGAATCCCTTATTACTGGCTTCTTAAAAAGCCTAGTTTTATTTGTAACTGGATTCAAAACCTAAGTGAATTATATCTCTAGGTTAGGTCAGTTTCAAATAAAAGGTAAAAAAAATATATAAATGGTTAACAGAACATTAATTTTTACCCATATTAAAAAGCTACAACTAGACTTAGAATGTGCTGTGTCTGAGAGAAAATTGATATGAACTTTAACCCTGTTTTTAAATTTTTAATCTTTATGTTTTAATATATAACTCAAGGGTAGACAGAAGTATTTTTCAACAAATCAGTAATGTGAATGACATCTACCATACAGGGATCTTTAAACAGCTATAAAACAGATCACTAAGTAAGGTTTTAGTACACTCTATCCTAGTTTTCTTTACTTGCTGAAGAACTTCAGAGATAAATATTATAAGAAAGCCAGTTCAAAGCCAAAATGAACTTTCAAATACTTCTACCATCATAGGGTAGGGCAAACTAATCTAAGACCCCCTGATTCTCTTTATAAAATCCATTCCTCTCTAATTAGAAACTGAATATATATTCATGAAATAAAAGGGCAAGAGAAATTCAAAAGCAACCCATAAATCTGAAAAAACACTTAACGTGATCTCAATGGGGGGAGAAGCAAGCATATATACCATAGCAGTTAATTTTGCTGGCCTTTCCTAGTCAATGTAAATTAAATACTGAAAAGATATCTATCTCTTCATATTTTAGATTACATCTGAAGGGATAATTCTTATTTTTAACAAATAGATCTCTATTTACTATAAAATAATAATAATGTTTTTGCCAGGAAAGATACATGGTTATGACTCTTCCCTTTCCAAAATTTAAAAATGCCTTGAAATATTCACCTCAGGGGGAAAAAAAAACCTAAGAAATATGTTCACTTAAACAATTCTGTGAAATCAGCGGTAGGGATCATTTACATATTTCTAGTTTGCACACATTCTTAAAGTTTTCTAGAAGACACAAATTTCTATTTCATTTTATCTTTGAATCTAACTTGGCTTATGCAAGACCAAAATATACTAATTCAATAAACTGTTCTTCAGCTCACAAACAGGCCCTTAATAATCTTGCTCTCACAGACCCTAATGGTAAAAAAGATTTTCAACTGCCACATTTTAACTTCTTTTTCTTAACATTAAACACACAATGGGGGAATAAACTTCCTAGGCATATGGCAAATATAACTTGAAGACAGTAAGCATCAGATCAGATCAGATCAGTCGCTCAGTCGTGTCCGACTCTTTGCAACCCCATGGATCGCAGCACGCCAGGCCTCCTTGTCCATCACCAACTCCCAGAGTTCACCCAGACTCACGTCCATCGAGTCAGTGATGCCATCCAGCCATCTCATCGTCTGTCATCCCCTTCTCCTCCTGCCCCTAATCCCTCCCAGCATCAGAGTCTTTTCCAATGAGTCAACTCTTCGCATGAGGTGGCCAAAGTACTGGAGTTTCAGCTTTAGCATCATTCCTTCCAAAGAAATCCCAGGGCTGATCTCCTTCACAATGGACTGGTTGGATCTCCTTGCAGTCCAAGGGACTCTCAAGAGTCTTCTCCAACACCACAGTTCAAAAGCATCAATTCTTCGGTGCTCAGCCTTCTTCACAGTCCAACTCTCACATTCATACATGACCACTGGAAAAACCATAGCCTTGACTAGACGGACCTTTGTTGGCAAAGTAATGTCTCTGCTTTTGAATATGCTACCTAGGTTGGTCATAACTTTCCTTGCAAGGAGTAAGCGTCTTTTAATTTCATGGCTGCAGTCACCATCTGCAGTGATTTTGGAGCCCCCCAAAATAAAGTCTGACACTGTTTCCACTGTTTCCCCATGTATTTCCCATGAAGTGATGGGACCGGATGCCATGGTCTTCGTTTTCTGAATGTTGAGCTTTAAGCCAACTTTTTCACTCTCCACTTTCACTTTCATCAAGAGGCTTTTGAGTTCCTCTTCACAAACTTAAATTCTGAAACTTTAAAAACCCCACTGATTTTAGACTTATGTTAGAGGTCACTTTTCCTTTTAAGTAGTCCATAAAAGTACAAGTAAAACTCAACTATGTAGGCTGCTAAATAAAGTTAAGAGCATGTGAAAAGTACTAGGAAATTATATGTTTAGCTTTATTGAATGAATCATACTTAAATACAACTTTGCACAGGTAACTGTCTCAAGTTTGCAACAGTGTCACAACTATATTGGCTTAAGTTACTTGCTACAAAGATATCCCCAACTCACTGATTCTTAAAGGAGTTTCCAGAACTAAGAATCATACCATAAGGTAAGAGATGTTACTGACTGGCATGTGCTAAGCATCTGTGAACACAGCTGAAGCAGGAAAAGGTGTTGAAAAGAACATTTAATTCAATGTATTGAATTAAAGTAATGGTTGCAAGAGTGGAAGTTGGGGTGGGGCTGCTGCCCCTTGAGACACTATGATTAGAAACACTTCTAGGATTTAGGGGATGGAGCTACATACCCCTCAACAAGCAAGACAGTCCCACAGACTGAGAACTGTCCTCAAGTTACTTTCAAATATCCAAGTGGTCATTCACATAGATAAAAGCCTATTTACAGCTAATCCCAGAATTTAGTTTTACATTACAATGCTATGCTAAGTCACTTCAGTCGTGTCCGACTCTGTGCGACCCCATAGATGGCAGCCCACCAGGCTCCCCCGTCCCTGGGATTCTCCAGGCAAGAACACTGGAGTGGGCTGCCATTTCCTTCTGCAATGCATGAAAGTGAAAAGTGAAAGTGAAGTCGCTCAGTCGTGTCCGACTCTTAGCAACCCCATGGATTGCAGCGTAGTAGGCTCCTCTGTCCATGGGATTTTCCAAGCAAGAGTACTGGAGTGGGGTGCCATTGCCTTCCCCGTTATATTACAATACAAATCATGAAATATGTTTTGCCATTTAATATACACATAATTTTCCTGGAATGCATACATCATAAAAACTATGAGAAGTCTGAATTCTCATGGCTTTTCAGAGTATCTGTATTATGTCTGCATTTTTGATGGATATTTTTTACTGTTTTTTTCAGTACTTTAAAGCTGTCACTTAGCTGTCCTCTGGCTTGCATGGCTTCTCTGCTGTAACTCTTAACTGTGTTTATTTGTATAGAATGTTTCTCTTTTCTTTGGTTACTTCAACAGTTTCTCTTAGGAGAAGGACATTTGAATTTGATGCCTTATGCAGGTTTTTTAAGTGGCAGGTGTTTATCCTGCTTGGTGTTCTTTAAGTTTCTTGCACCTCCAGGTTGATGTCTGGCATTAATTTCAAATAATTCTTGATTATTTCCTCAAATATTTCAACATTTCTTCTGTCCTCTTCCAGGATTCCAATTATGCATGTATTTAAATGTGTTAGATAGAATCGCCAAGCTCTTCTTTTTTTAAACTCTTTGTGTTTCACTTGGATAATTTCTGATATCTACAAATTCACTGATTCTTTCTTTGGTTGTGTCAGATCAACCAATGAGCCCAAAGGCATCCTGCAATTTATTACTATGTAGTAAAACTTCTGACATTTCCTTTTGATTCTTTCTTATAGTTTCTATCTTTCAGCTGAAACTACCCACCTGCTTTTGTATGCTGTCCACTTTTTGTTCATACCTTTAACATCAATTATAGTGACTATAGTGAAGTCACTCAGTCGTGTCCGAATCTTTGCGACCACGTGGACTGTAGCCTACCAGGCTCCTCAGTATTCCTTGCCAGGAATTTTCCAGGCAAGAGTACTGGAGTGGGTCGCCATTTCCTTCTCCAGGGGATCTTCCCAACCCAGGGATCGAACCGGGGTCTCCCGCACTACAGGCAGATGCTTTACCGTCTAAGCCACCAAGGAAGCCTCTAACATCAATTATAGTCGTTTTAAATTCCCTTATCAGATAGAAGCACCTGTGTTAGCCAAAGAGTAATCCTGGTGATTGCTCTTTCTCTTGAGAATGTTTGTCTTTTGTATGTCTTGTAATTTTTTGCTGAAAGTGGGACATGTAATAGGACAGCAGAGATAGAGGTAAGTAATTTTTGTGAAGGGAAATGGGTACATCTTTTCTTTGCTGAGTCTTTAGTGCAGGATGTTAGGAGTTGGGCTGAGTTTATGATTTGCTGTTGCTATGGTTACCCCTGGAGAAGGGAATGGCAACCCACTCCAGTATTCTTGTCTTGGAGAATTCCATGGACAGAGGAGCCTGGTCCATACTCTTTGGTTCATGAGGCTGCAAAGAGTCAGACATGACTGAGCAACTAATACTTTCACTTTTGTGGTTTTATCCCCACTGTATTACAGGCTTCAAATATCTACAGAACAGCTTCTGTCTAGGTTGAGAATGGTTTATTAAAGCAATGTCTATTTGATTCTTTGCCCTGTGCCTCTTTGCATAATCTTATTCCTCATCTTGTACTATTTTGCAGTTGCTTGTTATTCACAGTTTCTTAACTTAGTGGCAGGGAGGTGGGGCTATAGTCTCTGTTGTCCTGATTAAGGTTTAGTCCTAGACATACATTGTGTCTCTGGATCTCAGAGGTGTAATTTTCCTGTTTCCCCAGCCTGGAATTTTGGGCTTGGTGCCCCTCCCTCAAAAATATGCTCTCCCCAGTTTCTATCTTCCCTCAGCTCACCAACAGGGCCTGCTGGCAGAGATGCCATTCTC
This sequence comes from Bos mutus, assembly GCF_027580195.1. NCBI lineage: Eukaryota > Metazoa > Chordata > Mammalia > Artiodactyla > Bovidae > Bos > Bos mutus. Next base: position 136,007,916 of record NC_091617.1, read on the forward strand.
TCTAAAGATTAAGGTTTTTATTCTATAGGAGAGAGAGAATCAAGAGTTTTTTGCACCTCCTGAAAACTCTGCTGCTCTTCTCTGGGTCAGCACCACAACAGACACTCCCCAGATCTCATTCCAATCTTTCCTAGGAGTACCCAGTGAACAATGTAGATAAAGAAGTGAGCTCAGCCTTCATCAACTTGTCAGCTATTCAAGCTGAATGCTCTTTATCAGTGTCCAGCTGTGTCTACTGAAGGTGAACGTGAGTTCATACGTACTCTTTCTCTCCTTAAATTTCCGGCCACTGGTTTGCTCTGTGGCCTCAGCAACTTAATAGGTTCAAAAAAAAAAAAAAAAAAATCATGAATTTGAAGTTAGTCCAATTCTTTTTTGATCCTACAGAGGAACCAAAGGGCTCTTTTTGTCCCAGGGCCAAAGCCAGAGGTGGTTATACTAATTTATAAACTATTTCAGGGTAGTAAAGGAGCTGTTACAAATTATTTGAAATAAAAAGGAGGTCTTTACTGGGTTTGATAAAGTTGAGAAACACTGACTTAAAGGATCTTTTTGAAAACAACTCCCATCTAACCACTAATAAGCATTACGGTAAACATTTAGGCCTAAAACTATTAGTAGCAACAAAATTTTTGATAGTTTATCTGCTTAGATGTGCCTCTATTTTACTAATTTTAAGTAATCAGTCAGAGAAAAATGGGAAAGGTATGTGCAATGGAAACCTCAAATTCAAGTAGAAGTAGTTTAGGAATATAGCCAAATTAGTTAAAACAGAGTTTTAAATTTCAACTATAATTTAGTATCTATCTCCCTTCTACAAATTCGATAACAAAGCCAGTATTGTTTCCTTCCACCTAAGCAACCAGCTTCTATTTATTTGTGGATAAAGTTAATTCTTAAAAATAACTCATCCTTTTCATAATTGCATAACTTTTTCCCTTATAACGTTCATATATTTTACTGTTTACTACTGCCAGTTTAGAAAAAAGAGGAATATCCATTACCTCCCGGTGGAATACAAATTGTGGTATTTTTCCATGAACTAGACTATAGAATGTAAAATTCCTATCTCTTAATAACCCTCTGACTCTACTTTTCCTCCATTAATATGTGCCACTTCCTGTTTTCAAACAAAGAATATAATGTAAGATTTCTAAACCAGGATGGGCTTATATTCATTCCATTGTGATATTAACCCCACAAGCCAAGTTTAAGATACAGCTGCTTAAACTGTTTCACATTACATTTAAAATGTTAACATGATCTTACATTATATGCTAGTCAAACAATAAAGCACTTCTAAAAAACAGTGAAATCAAGTCTTTTGGGGACACTCAATTATTGACGAGTTTTTTAAAACCTCTTTTTTTTTTAAAGGCAAGTCCTGTTTCATTTCCCCATAAACTCACAGAGTACTAGTAATATACCTAACACCTGTAATTTCCTTAGGCTCTCTAGACTACTTTCAAATCTAGAAATCTGTCAGATCCATCAACCAAGAAGAAAACACAGTAAGACAATCTTTGGGACAGGTCCTAAAAAAATATTCTGAAATTTAACTTTTCACCCAAGACTCTACACTCCAAGACGCTCAAAATAACTCTACAGTATAACCTCCTTCACAATGGGCAACAGCCATCAGGTAGAAGCCCAAGGGGAATCAGGGTCGGATCAAAGGGAAAAGCAGAGACAGGAACCGAGAAATCTCTAACTTCGGGAAACCACTGCCACATTTGGGGAAGACTTCTAATTTTCTCCCCTAAGCAATCTGTAAAGGAAAGTCTCACAAGAGAGGTTACCTTAACACCCTACACGATTTAGGGGAGGACACTTTTTAAGTGTAGAGTCAAATCCGCGTTTGACTCTAAGTCCCACTTCACCCATCTAAAGGCCGCATTCAGAGACAAAATCACAGCAGCGGAGGAAAGGCCCCTATGAATAAGCTCTCGTGGAAAAGGGAAACGCTGAGGGGAGAAAAGGAGAAAACTTCATTTTGGAAAAGGAGGGGCTGGAGAAGAAACGACGCGGGTGCTCCCCATTTCCTAACAAAACGAAACAAAGCTACGCAAATAAAGTTAAAAATCTATGCAATACTTGGCAGGAAGGAGGGTCACTGACCCACGGAAACAAGAGTTCCAGGCATCTAGCAGGAAGAGCGTTCAGACTAGCAGGATGAAAGGGAATCCGGAGGGCGGAGCCCAGAGGGCTGCAAACCCAGAGGAATAAGGGCTGAGCGGGGTAAGGATGTGCAGAGTGCAGTGCGGGGACCGTGGTGGGAAGAAACCCAGAAAACGAGGCGAAAAGAGGGGTGGGACTGAACATGGCAGGGCTCTGGGTGACTGTCACTCAGAACCGCAGGGGGGCAGGCAGGGTGGGGGTGGCGGGGTCCGACTGCTCCTGACCAGCAGCCTGGGGGGAGGGTAATCTGATTTCCTGAACTGCTGGAGGTTGCGGCCCTCTACCACCCTTCCTTCTCCCTGCCCTTGGCGGCCCAAGTCCTCGCAGCGTGGCGAGGGGATAAAGCAAAGCTCGAGTCCGGTGCCCGTGGTGATTTACCTTCGCGGGAGGCTGGAGAGGCTCCAGCCCGAGCTCCTCTTGCCGCCGGCTCAGCGTCCAGAGTGGGATGAGGTGTCCTCCGGCCTCCTCCCCTACACCACTTCCCCTTTCCCCGCCGAAGCCCCGTAGCTCCACTGCCGCGGGTTCCTGGTGCCGCGGCGGCGCTGCCTCCCCGCCCCCTCCACCTCCTCCCTCTGCCTCTCAGAGGCTCACTCTGGAGGCCGCCATCTTCGCTCAGGCTGTGAGGACCGCGCTCCAGTACGCCTGCGTCGCCCTTACCCAGAGTGTCACGAGACCCAGTCAGCTGATTTCAGTTCTTCCGCCTCCTGTTCCACCCTCTTGTATGCATTTCTCCGCCCTCCCCGTCGTATTCGCCTGCTTGCCATGAGATTCCGCGTTCAGCCTGCTGGCTGGTAGACACGCCTTCCTCCCCAAACGTAGTTGAGACATGCGCAGAATCTCCAGGAAGATGGTGGAAGACTCCACGCCCCGCGCGAAAGGAATCTGCATCTCAGCCTGTGGCCTTGAGTTCTGCTCGTGGTCGTTGTGCAGAACAGGTTATGTACTCTTAATCTCATGAAGTGTTGTTTTAAAGCATTTACCCAGTCTTGTCTTGAAATGCCGTGGAGTATCCGCGGGAAGATCTATACCCCGTTTGCTGGATTGAGAGCCAGCAGTTTCACCAGCTACTGAGACTCGCAGAAAACAGCTGAAAAGAGTTTAAATATGTGTTGGTTTGGGAAGTCACCGAGACCAAAGCTTCGGAAGTACAGACGGCGTTTTCCTGCTGGGAGTGCCAGAAAAATAATACTGATAGCTCCCATTTATTGCTAATCCCGTGTCAAGGGGTTTGCTTAGTTAATCCTCAACACTGTGGAGTAGGAATTATCCTTGTTTTGCAGGTAAACTGAGGCCCCTCTACACAGTAGGGGACTCAAGGAATCTGACTCCAAAGTTTGTGCCTTTTCTATTATCTCCTAATGTATGTGGAAGCTGGAAGAGAGGAATAGGGTTAAAGAAAAGACAGTAGTGTGTGTTACCTGTGGGTAAGGGTTTGATTAAATTCACTCTCCACTCCCAGATCTGAGACCTAGAGACCGCAGTTCAAAAACAACTTGAAGTTTGTTTAGTTACTTTTCTTCCAACACTGCAAATTTTAAAACTCTCATGGAAACTACAAAAGATAGCTGATATACGTGGCTAGCATGAATGCATTATTTTATGACGGTTAAAGGTCTCTGATAATAGGTTTGATAACTGCTCAGCAGAGCAGTGCTAAGATAGTATTCTTCTTTGAGTGGCTGACTCATTTTTAGAGATGGAAATTGCAGGATGGAAAACGCAGGCAGTGGTTTTACACATTTTTGTTTACTGATTCTTTTGCCCTTTTGCCCTACTTGAGGTCGAAAGAAACTGCTTTTATCTTTACAGTAGACTTTCCTGAATTGTGACAGTAAGATAAGGTACATCTCAGTCAGTTCAGTTCAGTCGCTCAGTCTGGTCCAACTCTTTGCAACCTATGAATTGCAGCATGCCAGGCCTCCCTGTCCATCACCAACTCCAGGAGTTCACTCAAACTCACATTCATCGAGTCAGTGATGCCATCCAGCCATCTCATTCTCTGTCGTCCCCTTCTCCTCCTGCCCCCAATCCCTCCCAGCAACAGAGTCTTTTCCAATGAGTCAACTCTTCGCATGAGATGGCCAAAGTACTGGAGTTTCAGCTTGAGCATCATTCCTTGCAAAGAACACCCAGGACACCTCCTTTAGAATGGACTGGTTGGATCTCCTTGCAGTCCAAGGGACTCTCAAGATCTTCTCCAACACCACAGTTCAAAAGCATCTATTCTTTGGCGCTCAGCTTTCTTCACAGTCCAACTCTCACATCCATACATGACCACAGGAAAAACCATATCCTTGACTAGACAGACTTTTGTCAGCAAAGTAATGTCTCTGCTTTTGAATATGCTATCTAGGTTGGTCATAGCTTTCCTTCCAAGGAGTAAGCGTCTTTTAATTTCATGGCTGCAGTCACCATCTGCAGTGATTTTGGAGCCCAGAAAAATAAAGTCTGACACTGTTTCCCCATCTATTTCCCATAAACTGATGGGACCAGATGCCATGATCTTCATTTTCTGAATGTTGAGCTTTAAGCCAACTTTTTCACTCTCCACTTTCACTTTCATCAAGAGGCTTTTTAGTTCTTCTTCACTTTCTGCCATAAGGGTGATGTCATCTGCATATCTGAGGTGATTGATATTTCTCCCAGCAATCTTGATTCCAACTTGTGCTTCTTCCAGCCCAGCGTTTCTCATGATGTACTCTGCATATAACTTAAATAAGCAGGATGACAATATACAGCCTTGACGTACTCCTTTTCCTATTTGGAACCAGTCCGTTGTTCCATGTCCAGTTCTAACTGTTGCTTCCTGACCTGCATACAGATTTCTCAAGAGGCAGGTCAAGTGGTCTGGTATTCCCATCTCTTTCAGAATTTTCCAGTTTATTGTGATCCACACAGTCAAAAGCTTTGGCATAGTCGGTAAAGCAGACGTAGATGTTTTTCTGGAACTCTCTTGCGTTTTCGATGATCCAGTGGATGTTGGCAATTTGATCTCTGGTCCTCTGCCTTTTCTAAAACCAGCTTGAACATCTGGAAGTTCACGGTTCATGTATTGCTGAAGCCTGGCTTGGAGAATTTTGAGCATTACTTTACTAGCGTGTGAGATGAGTGCAATTGTGTGGTAGTTTGAGCATTCTTTGGCATTGTCTTTCTTTGGGATTGGCATGAAAACGGACCTTTTCCAGTCCTGTAGCCACTGCTGAGTTTTCCCAATTTGCTGGCATATTGAGTGCAGCACTTCCACAGCATCATCTTTCAGGATTTGAAATAGCTCCACTGGAATTCCATCACCTCCACTAGCTTTGTTCTTAGTGATGCTTTCTAAGGCCCACTTGACTTCACATTCCAGGATGTCTGGCTCTAGGTAAGTGATCACACCATCGTGATTATCTGGGTCGTGAAGATCTTTTCTGTACAGTTCTCTGTATTCTTGCCACCTCTTCTTAATATCTTATGCTTCTGTTAGGTCCATACCATTTCTGTCCTTTATCGAACCCATCTTTGCATGAAATGTTCCATTGGTATCTCTAATTTTCTTGAGGAGATCTCTAGTCTTTTCCATTCTGTTGTTTTCCTCTATTTCTTTGCACTGAACGCTGAGGAAGGCTTTCTTATCTCTCCTTGCTATTCTTTGGAACTCTGCATTCAGATGCTTATGTCTTTCCTTTTCTCCTTTGCTCTTCACTTCTCTTCTTTTCACAGCTATCTGCAAGGCCTCCCCAGACAGCCATTTTGCTTTTTTGCATTTCTTTTCCATGGGGATGATCTTGATCCCTGTCTCCTGTACAATGTCAGGAACCTCAGTCCATAGTTCATCAGGCACTCTATCAGATCTAGTCGCTTAAATCTATTTCTCACTTCCAGTGTATAATCATCAGGGATTTGATTTAGGTCATACCTGAATGGTCTAGTGGTTTTCCGTACATTCTTCAATTTAAGTCTAATTTTGGCAACAAGGAGTTTATGATCTGAGCCACAGTCAGCTCCCAGTCTTGTTTTTGCTGACTGTATAGAGCTTCTCCATCTTTTGCTGCAAAGAATATAATCAATCTGATTTCTGTGTTGACCATCTGGTGATGTCCATGTGTAGAGTCTTCTCTTGTGTTGTTGGAAGAGGGTGTTTGCTATGACTAGTGTGTTCTCTTGGCAAAACTCTATTAGCCTTTGCCCTGCTTCATTCCATACCCGAAGGCCAAATTTACCTGTTACTCCAGGTGTTTCTTGACTTCCTACTTTTGCATTCCAATCCCCTATAATGAAAAGGACATCTTTTTGGGGTGTTAGTTCTAAAAGGTCTTGTAGGTCTTCATAGAACCATTCAACTTCAGCTTCTTCAGCGTTACTGGTTGGGGCATAGACTTGGATTACTGTGATATTGAATGGTTTGCCTTGGAAATGAACAGAGATCATTCTATCGTTTTTGAGATTGCATCCAAGTACTGCATTTCGGACTCTTTTATTGACCATGATGGCTACTCCATTTCTTCTAAGGGATTCCTGCCCATAGTAGTAGATGTCATGGTTATCTGAGTTAAATTCACCCATTCCAGTCCATTTGAGTTCACTGATTCCTTGAATGTTGATGTTCACTCTTGCCATCTCCTGTTTGACCACTTCCAATTTGCCTTGATTCATGGACCTGACATTCCAGGTTCCTATGCAATATTGCTCTTTACAGCATCAGACTTTGCTTCTATCACCAGTCACATCCACAACTGGGTATTGTTTTTGCTTTGGCTCCATCCCTTCATTCTTTCTGGAGTTATTTCTCCACTGATCTCCAGTAGCATATTGGACACCTATGAACCTGGGGAGTTCCTCTTTCAGTATCCTATCATTTTGCTTTTTCATACTGTTCATGGGGTTCTCAAGACAAGAATACTGAAGTGGTTTGCCATTACATCTAAGAGGTAGTAATAAGAATAGGTGGTTGGTTGTGGGAAGACTGTTACAGGATGGAACTAGGATCTGCTGGCTGTGGTGTGCAGTAAAGGGAATCTACTGGCTTCAGGTTTGGGGGAAAGAAAATGCAGTGCTTCTTGTAGGTGTCAACTAAGGTGTGCAGGTCTCTAATACTGAGAAGACCTGAACTGTCCTATGGCTTTCAGGGAAAGACTTTTAAAGACAGGGTGAGGGAGAGAATTGCTGGGTGTGTGATCGGCTCGGGGACATTTTTCTGATTGTTTGGTGATGAGGTAATCAGGAGTCAACATCATCAACCTTCTGATTCCAATCAGTCTGGGGTCCACATGCTTGTAAGCAGTGTACAGTTAACTTCTACCTGGTGGAAGTTTCGGTAGCTGCAAAACAGCTCAAAAGGGTGTGGCTCAGAACACTATCTATAGCCTTTGGGGGGTTAGTCGCTAAGTCATGTCCGACTCTTGCAACCCCATGGACTGTAGCCTGCCAGGTTCCTCTGTCCATGGGATTCTCTAGGCAAGATTACTGGAGTTGGTTGCCATTTCCTTCTCCAGGGGATCTTCCCAACCCAGGAATCGAATCCTGGTCTCCTGCACTGCAGGCAAAGTCTTTACCAACTGAGCTACAAGGGAACAAAAGCTCCTTGACTTTGTTTAATGGCTAGACTATGTCTGATTGACCATTTTCTTTTTCTTCTGCATTTACTGACCTGATTAAGTTTATACTTGAAACTCTGGCAAAGCCTAGGAAGCTGAAGACAGAGTCCTACCTACTGAGTAGGACTCAGATTTAACTGGGAACCCAGATTTAGGACTCAGATTTAGTAGGACTCAGAAATAACTCCAGAAAGAATGAAGGGATGGAGCCAAAGCAAAAAACAATACCCAGTTGTGGATGTGACTGTTAACTTCTTCTACCTGGTGGAAGTTTGTTTGTTTGTTGTACAAGTAAGACCCAGGAGAGAAAGAAATTCCCTGGTGGCTCAGTAGGTAGGATTCTGTGCTTCCACACTGCAGGGAGCATGAGTTTGATCCCTGGTTGAGGAACTAAGATCCCACATGCAATGCGACATGGTCAAAAAAGAAAAAAAGGAGGTTGTTAGAGGACATGAGGGACAGGGAATCTGTCCCAGGAAGGCCCATAGGCTCTGTTTGGTTACATCGGGCCTAAAATAGAGTAGGAAGGAAGAAGGTGGAAGGGAGAAGGTAAAAGCAATAGGACTGCTGAGTTAAGGGGCCTTCTTGGCTTATCCCAGGAAAACAGAAATTTGTGTTTTTGTAGCATCTTACAGATTACAAAGACTTCCTATAATCCCAGAAGTAGATTTTGGGTGTATTATTTTTATTTTATAGAGGAAAAAAGCCAGGAGAATCTAAGAAACTTCCCCAAAGTGAACTAACTCCTAAAGATTGAGCCAAGATTTAGTTACAGGACTAGTTATATCAAAGCCAGTAAACTATTATACCTACACACTATCTCTCTGTTCAACATTTGGGACAAATAAAATCCATACTTGGAGTTAGGAGGAGCCGTAGACAGTGACTTTCCCCTTCCCTTGCCCTGTCCAGCCCCTCAGCTGTAGAGCAAAATTCCCTGCCTCCCAAAATATTTTTTCTTTGTAGTTTTAGAAACCACTGTCTTTGTATTCAGCCAACTTGCCCTCTGTTTCATGAATAGTTTTTTTTTTTTTTTGCCTGTTCCTCTTCTGTGACATCCCTTTTAAGTATTTGCCAGTATAACATGTCAACTTAAAAAATAGTCACAACCTAAAAGTTGAGACTCATCTCACACACTAGCACAATAATGCTCAGAATTCTCCAAGGGAGGCTTCAACAGTACATGAACCAAGAACTTCCAGATGTTCAAGCTTGATTTAGAAAATGCAGAGGAACCAGAGATCAAATTGCCAACATTCGCTGAATCATAAAAAAAAAAAAAAGAATTCCAGAAGAACATCTACTTCTGCTTCACTGACTATGCTAAAGCCTTTGGGATCACACCAAACTTTGGAAAATCCTTAAAGAGATGGGAAATACCTGACCACCTTACTTATCTCTTGAGAAATCGGTATGCCGGTCAATAAGCAACGGTTAGAACAGGGCATGGAACAACAGACCGGTTCCAAATTGGGAAAGGAGTATGTCAGGCTGTATATTGTCACCCTGCTTATTTAACTTATATGTAGAGTGCATCATGTGAAATGCTGGACTGAATGAAGCAGAAGCTGGAGTCAAGAGTGCCAGGAGAAATATCAATAACCTCAGATACACAGATGACACCACCCTGTGGCAGAAAGTGAAGAAGAACCAAAGAGCCTCTTGATGAAAGTGAAAGAGGAGAGTAAGTGAAAAAGCTGGCTTAAAGCTCAACATTCAGAAAACTAAGATCGTGGTATCCGGTCCCATCACTTCATGGCAAATAGATGGGGAAACAATGGAAACAGTTACAGACTTTATTTTCTTGGACTCCAAAATCACTGCAGATGGTGACTGTAGCCATGAAGGTAAAAGATGCTTACTCCCTGGAAGAAAAGGTATGAGAAACTTAGACTGCATCTTAGAAAGCAGAGACATTACTTTGCCAACAAAGGTCCGTCTAGTCAGAGCTATGGTTTTTCCAGTAGTCATGTATGGATGTGAGAGTTGGACCATAAAGAAAACTGATGCTTTTGAACTACGGTGCTGGAGAAGACTCTTAAGGGCCCTTGGACTGCAAGGAAATCCAGCCAGTCAATCCTAAAGGAAATCAGTCCTGAATACTAATTGGAAGGACTGATGCTGAAGCTGAAATTCCAATACTTTGGTCTCCTAATGTGAAGAATTAATTCCTTAGAAAAAAACCTCGATGCTGGGAAAGATTGAAGTCAGGAGAAGAAGGGGACGACAGAGGATGAGATGTTGGATGGCATCACTGAATCAATGAACATGAGTTTGAGCAAGCTTCAGGAGTTGGTGATGGACAGGGAAATCTGGCATGCTGCATGGGGTTGCAAAGAGTTGGACGTGACTGAGCGACAGAACTGAACTAAACTGAAAGGTTGAGAGTTTTGTTTAATTTGGTGGGAATTTGGGGGACTTCAAACCCAGAAGATAGCATTTTAAGTGACACTAAGAGAACTGCTCCAAGGAGGAAAGGAAAGGACCCAGGTTATATAGAAGTTTTGCAACAAAGAGCAGATAGTCTGAACATCAAAAGATTGTTGTTAATTAAAGAAAACCAGATATCATATGTTAAGGAATTTAGCGCTTCTCTATGTATGAGAAGATGCAAGTCTGGACTCACTGAAATCACTCCTTTCATATGCATCTCAGCTATCCTCAGCCAGTATCCAGTGATTTTCACATCCTGAGCTCTCTTGGGGACGTGGCTGCAGCCTGATGGCTGTTGGATCACAGGTATTCTCCCCATGAGTGCCCTTAGGGCTTACCAGCTCACTTGGGCAGGGATTTCTGATGACTGTGACATCCTTGTTTACTGATATGGCAGGAAATATTTCATGACTCAAGAAAATCCTCCTATCTGCCCCCCTGTCCTTTGCTTACTGGGCTTCCCTGGTGGCTCAGATGGTAAAGAATACACCTGCAATGCAGGACACCTGGGTTCAATCCCTGGGTTGGGAAGATCCCCTGGAGGAGGGCATGGCAACCCACTCCAGTATTCTTGCCTGGAGAATACCCATGGACAGAAGAGCCAGCAGGCTACAGTCCATAGGGTCACAAAGAGTTGGACACAACTGAGCGACTTCACTTTCACTTTTCACTTTCATGCATTGGAGAAGGAAATAGCAACCCACCCCAGTATTCTTGCCTGGAGAATCCCAGGGATGGGGGAGCCTGGTGGGCTGCCGTCTATGGGGTTGCACAGAGTCGGACATGACTGAAGCGACTTAGTAGCAGCAGCAGCAGCAGAGCGACTAAGCACACATATACCTCTGCTTCTATCACTCTGATTAACCGTCCTGGCCTCAAACTCTGATCTTTAGAAGCTGTATTCGCTGCTCCTTACAGGATGTGGTTTCAAGCCTGTCCCCTGGTTGTTCTTAATTGATTTGCACAAGTTAGTCAGTATCCTTCTCAAAACACTAGAACCAAGCAGCAGAGGCAGGAAAGGTATTTCCCTATACTTCTGTTAAATGAGGTCCCACTGCCAGCCATTTTTTAAAGGAGTGACTCATACAAGCATGACCTTCAAACTTCTCTTTCTGGATTAATCTTTTAAAATTTTTATTTATTTATTTTGCTGCACCAGGTCTTACTTGCAGTATGTGGGATCTTAGTTCCCTGACCAGGGATGAAACCCAGGCCCCCTACATTGGAACCTTGGAGTCTTGGACACTGGATTACCAGAAAATCCCTGGATTTGTCTTTTTATTCAGAATATAAGTTTACACAAGATTTTCTGATACTTTTATAGTGTACACATATCAAGTTTACAAATTATACAAAATATACTTAGAGCATTTCACAGCTTTTTTGATATCAATAGCTTTTATCAGTGGCATATGTTACTGTACAAGGCAGGGGAGGTTTAAGACTTTAGACGTGAGACAAACACCTGCTTATCAAGCTCTCTATTGCTGTTAAATGGACCTGCCTAATTATATCAAAGCCCAGATCCTAAATGAATCCCCAAGAACTCTATATAAATATATTCAACTGTTTCCAACATAGTAACCTATCCCCAAGATGCTGAATACTTGAAATAAAGTTAAAATACCAGATCTAATATGAAAAAAATCTAAAATATTACATTTAAAAGTTTATATTGATTACATGTTGAAATAATATTTTAGTAAGTATTCAGTTAAAAGAAGACATTATTAAAATTAACTTCACTTTTTTTAAAAACTGTAGCTACTAGAAAATGTAAAATTATATATATGGTTCATGTAAAACATCTCTTAGAAGATGCTGCTTAGAAGGTCTTGTGCAGACACAGTTAGAAAATACTTTCCAGTTGAGCTGGCAAGCTTGAAAGTCCTAAGAATCATTTTCTATTGGACTTCATTTTTTTGTTGTTCTTTTTTGAAAGTTTATTGTGTTGAAGAGGCAGGTCAGGTGATCTGGTATTCCCATCTATTGAGAAATTTGTATGCAGGTCAGGAAGCAACAGTTAGAACTGGACATGGAACAACAGACTGGTTCCAAATAGGAAAAGGAGTACATCAAGGCTGTATATTGTCACCCTGTTTATTTAACTTCTATGCAGAGAACATCATGAGAAACGCTGGACTGGAAGAAGCACAAGCTGGAATCAAGATTGCTGGGAGAAATATCAATAACCTCAGATATGCAGATGACACCACCCTTATGGCAGAAAGTGAAGAGGAACTAAAAAGCCTCTTGATGAAAGTGAAAGTGGAGAGGGAAAAGTGGGCTTAAAGCTCAACATTCAGAAAACGAAGATCATGGCATCCGGTCCCATCACTTCATGGGAAATAGATGGGGAAACAGTGGAAACAGTGTCAGACTTTATTTTTTGGGGCTCCAAAATCACTGCAGATGGTGACTGCAGCCAGGAAATTAAAAGATGCTTACTCCTTGGAAGAAAAGTTATTATCAACCTAGATAGCATATTGAAAAACAGAGACATTACTTTGCCAACAAAGGTCTGTCTAGTCAAGGCTATGGTTTTTCCAGTGGTCATGTATGGAAGTGAGAGTTGGACTGTGAAGAAAGCTGAGCGCCGAAGAATTGATGCTTTTGAACTGTGGTGTTGGAGAAGACTCTTGAGAGTCCCTTGGACTGCAAGGAGGTCCAACCAGTCCATTCTAAAGGAGATCAGCCCTGGGATTTCTTTGGAAGGAATGATGCTAAAGCTGAAACTCCAGTACTTTGGCCACCTCATGTGAAGAGTTGACTCATTGGAAAAGACTCTGATGCTGGGAGGGAATGGAGGCAGGAGGAGAAGGGGACAACAGAGGATGAGATGGCTGGATGGCATCATTGACTCGATGGACATGAGTTTGGGTGAACTCTGAGAGTTGGTGATGGACAGGGAGACCTGGCCTGCTGTGATTCATGGGGTGGCAAAGAGTCGGACACGACTGAATGACTGAACTGAAATGAACTGAATACCAAACTCTTCATCCTTCCCCCCACCCACCCTTGAGAACCACAAGTCTCTTCTCTATACCTGTGAGTCTGTTTCTGCTTTGTAAATAAGTTAATTTGTGTCATATTTTAGATTCCACATATATGTGATATCATATGGTATTTGTCTTCTCTTTCTGACTTACTTCACTTAGTATGATAATCTCTAGTGGACTTGACTTTAATTTCTTATGTAGTTGTTGTTTGTCTCCTGTAGTTTTTCTCAAGTTTTATCTCTCCACATATATTTAGTTTTTTTTTTTGAAACTAAAACACATGTTTACATGAAACACGTTTCTTGCTTTCATGTAGACTTGAAATTATTGACAACATTGGCAAATTATGACATGAGAATTCATATGTGTAGTTTCCAGAGCAGAATTTGCCATCCTGAAATATGTCTCTTTGGCATATTGTTTTAAGCTGGCTATTTTCTGAGAAACAGAATACATCAGAAGTGCTCTGAAAACCAATAATACTTGCACTTTTGTGAGAAACATTATATTTGTAAGGGAAATCTCCATTTGTAAGAGCATCTTCCTCTCTGACGCTGGAAGAAGAGGTTTACCAAATCTCTTGAAACTTATCAACAGAGTAAACAATGACTTAAGTCTGTAACAAAATCACCCTCATTTCTTGTGCTTTTTCTTGCAACCTTTCTTAACTGACTTTCCCTACCTGACTTTTTCTGACTTTAGCTGAAGATGGTATTTAAAATATAAGAGCTTTGGCCATTTTGAGAGATTACTCAGTTTTCCTAGGTCTCTCCCATGTATACCATGTTATTAAACTTTGATTTTCTCCTGTTAATTTGCCTTATGTTATTTAATTTTAAACCATCCAGAAGAATCTAGAAAGATGAAGGAAAACTTCTTCCTCCCCAATACCTCCAATCAATTACAGGAAATAATCTAGTTCTGACCATATTATGAAATAATGTTTCATAATATGAAAATTATGAAATACTTGTTCTATGGTTTAACAATTTGAAACCATTAATGAAATATTAACTGATTAAGGAAAAGTCCTTTCTGTGTCCTTTTCTCTTTTAAAATTAACCCCAGGGCTTCCCTGGTGGCTCAGTGGTAAAGAGTCTGCCTACCAATGCAAGAGACATGGGTTTAACCCCTGATCTGGGAGGATCCCACCTGCTGTGGAGCAACAGAGCTGGTGCAACTACAGCTATTGAGCCTGTGCTCTAGAGCCTGGGAACTGCAACCACTGAGCCCACGTGCCACAACTACTGAAGCTGGGTGCCCTAGAGCTCATGCCTCACAACAAGAGAAGCCACAGCAATGAGAAGCCCACACGCTGCAACTCAGCCCCTTCTCCCCACAACTAGAGAAAAGCCCATGTAGCAACAAAGACCCAGCACAGCCAAAACAAATAAATAAGATTATTTAAAAAATTAACCCCAGCTGCTCTTTTTGCACTATTGGTTACCAAACTTAACCTGGGTCCACTCACCTGCTGTGCAGCAAAGCCAATCTACTGACTTAAGTTGTGGTAAAGGATAGTATGGCCTTTATTGCAGGATGCCAAAAAAGGAGGATGAGCAATTAATGCTCAAAACACCCAAATTTCTAATCGCTTTCAGGGTAATGTTTTTAAAGGCAACATTTGGTGCAGGGTGAATGACTTTCTTCCTGTTGGTTGGTGGTAAGGTGACAAGTGATGTTCAGAAATCTTAGTCATTGACCTGCTGATTCCACCTGTTAGGGAAAGCACACTGACTGAAACCGCCCACACCCTGGCCAGGCACTATAGTAACCATTTGCGTGAGTTGTTTTACGACAGGAGGTCCTGGTAAGGAACATGGAACTAATAAGCCACCACCAACCGGAAGAGTTCAGGAAAGGTCAAAAGGAGACACCACATGTCCGACCACCTCCCAGAATCCTTCTCGTTGGCATCCATCTTGGCTGAACAAGGTGTGCACCACGAGGAAGGACTCTGAGTCAGAATGATTGGCCAGAGACAACCTGGAAACTAACCCCATTACCATAAAATCCAAAACTGCGAGGCACATGGCAGAGCAGTGCTCCTGGGTTCCGTTTCCCTACTGCTCTCAACCCGGGCACCCTTTCCCAATAAAATCTCTTGCTTTGTCAGAACATGTGTCTCCTCAGACAATTCGTTTCTGGCTGTTAGACAAGAGCCCAGTTTCAGGCCCTGGAAGGGGTCCCCCTTCCTGCCACACAACAAGTCTGAAGTCTGTATTTGTGATCAGCATGTAGTCACCATCCTTCAGCTGTGTGGTAGTCTTAGTTTCTACAGAAAAACTCAAACATATGCATCAAATTCTTATGTATATTCCTTGAGGAGGAACTAGGACTCTGTTTTATTGCTGAACTATTGTTTAAGCTGTCATTACTTTTCTTGTTTGACTGCTTTTCTTTTATTTCTGTATTCCTTCATTTCTCTAATTAGTAACTGCTTTAGTCTGCTCTTTGGAACTCAGGGAAAGGCTAGGAGACAAAAGCCTTTTTCTACAAATAAGAAGGGGAAGACCCCTTAGGGTCCCACTCAGTTCCAATATGAGGACTTTCCAATTCAGTATTCTTGTTAGTTAATCCGAACTCTTCCCGTATTACCAGATATGAGAAAAATCTAAAGCCTTACATATTTTTTTCTGTAGAGGATTTTGAAATGAGCAAGTTTCCCAACACATTGTGGAATTACTAAATTTACACATTCTTAGCCGTCTGCACTTGAAGGAAATATAAGGTGGTTAAAAAAAAAAAAAACTGAGGCAAGTCCCTTATTCTCTGTAAAAGATTAATAATGCAAGCTTCAGTTTTAAATAGAGTTAGGAGACCAAAACGGGGAGCTCTCCCACACTGTGATGATAGCAGACCTCAAGAGGAAGAAAGACTCCTTTTATTTTCCTGGCAAGGACTCAACCAATGAATATGGCCATGGCTATGGACATATTGCTTACTATAGCCTTTCCAACTTCCTTTTTTCCTGTATAAAGCATTCTCCTTCCCTTGCCATGTGGGGGAAATTGCACATGGCTCACCATGGTTGCAGACCCAGAATTGCAATTCTCAACAGATCCCAAACACATCTTTTCTGGAGAAATACCTGGCAGCTCATTTCTTTCAGGTTAACATCTCTTTGAGTCTCAGTTCTGTTATCTGTAAACTAGGGATATTGATACTTACCTTGGGAAACTGTAGTGAGAGTTAAGTAACATTGGAGCCTCTGCTTACGTACCACCCAATAACTTAGTTTCCTCACCAAATGTAAGGTAATCTCAGAGTATCCAACTGGTATGTATTATACTTGTTCTTGAGTTTCCTTGGACTCACCATAACAATATAAATAGACGTTTTAAAAATATTTATTTATTGGCTGCACTGGTTTAGGCAGGTGGAATCCTTTTTGTTGCAGCATGGGGAATCTAGTTGCAGCATGTGGCCTCCAGTTCTCTGCTCAGACCCAGGTCTGGGATCAAACCCAGGTCCCCTGCACTGGGAGGGTGGAATCTTAGCCACTGGACCACCCGGGAAGTCCCTATACACATTTAGAGTATTGTTCAAAAAAGGGGGAGGCTTGTGTTCATTCTTGACAACCATATTAGTATAGTTACAGCATGAAAAATTGTAAAATAATTCATGCCAAAAAGATGTCATTATTCCTTTATTTCTTACAAAATAACATAAAGTCAACTTGCTAAAGTCATATACATGAATGTTAACAATGCAAAACGACCTAAATGTATGAGTATTTGTCTTTACAGTATAATATTTGAGAAACAAAATAGGAAAAGAAGTACGTCAAGGCTGTATATTGTCACCCTGCTTATTTAACTTATATGCAGAGTACATCATGAGAAATGCTGGGCTGGAAGAAACACAAGTTGGAATCAAGATTGCCAGGAGAAATAGCAATAATCTCAGATATGCAGATGATACCACCCTTATGGCAGAAAGTGAAGAGAAACTCAAAAGCCTCTTGATGAAAGTGAAAGAGGAGAGTGAAAAAGTTGGCTTAAAGCTCAACATTCAGAAAACGAAGATCATGGCATCTGGTCCCATCACTTCATTAGAAATAGATGGGGAAAGAGTGGAAACAGTGGCAGACTTTATTTTGGGGGGCTCCAAAATCACTGCAGATGGTGATTGCAGCCATGAAATTAAAAGACACTTACTCCTTGGAAGGAAAGTTATGACCAACCTAGAGAGCATATTCAAAAGCAGAGACATCACTTTGCCAAAAAAGGTCCATCTAGTCAAGGCTATGGTTTTTCCAGTGGTTATGTATGGGTGTGAGAGTTGGACAGTAAAGAAAGCTGAGCACCAAAGAATTGATGCTTTTGAACTGTGGTGTTGGAGAAGACTCTTGAGAGTCCCTTGGACTACAAGGAGATCCAGCCAGTCCATTCTAAAGGAGATCAGTCCTGGGTGTTCTTTGAAAGGACTGATGCTAAAGTTGAAGCTCCAGTACTTTGGCCACCTCATGAAAAGAGTTGACTCATTGGAAAAGACTCTGTTGCTGGGAGGGATTGGGAGCAGGAGAAGAAGGGGAGGACAGAGGATGAGATGGCTGGATGGGTTCACCGATTCGATGGACATGAGTTTGAGTGAACTCCGGAGTTGGTGATGGACAGGGAGGCCTGGCGTGCTGTGATTTATGGGGTCGCAAAGAGTTGGACACAACTGAGCGACTGAACTGAACTGAGCCCAGATTTGACTACAAAGAAGTTCTTAGAATGCCAATGACTCATTCACACCTAAATCAGGTGGGAAAACATCCTCTACAGTTAGCACCAGAAACTTTTACTTCCCATTAATTTTGTCAAAGTTCATTGAATTAAAATATACAAATAATGAATTCTGGAGAGAGTGTGAAGAAAAGGGAACCCTCCTAAACTGTTGCTGGGAATGTAAACTGGTACAACCACTATGGAGAACATACGGAGTTTCCTTGAACTAAAAATAGAACTACCATATGACCTAGCAATCCCATTCTGGGCATATAATTGGAGAAAACCATAATTTGAAAAGATACATGTACTGCAATGTTCATTGCAGTACTGTTTACAATAGCCAGAACATGGAAGGAACCATATTGCTTCCTAAATGTCCATCAACAAAGGAGTTGGTAGGGAAGATTTGATACGTATATACAATGGAACATTCAGTTCAGTTCAATCGCTCAGTCGTGTCCGACTCTCTGCGACCCCATGAACCGCAGCACACCAGGCCTCCCTGTCCATCACCAGCTCCCAGAGTTCACCCAAACCCATGTCCATTGAGTCAGTGATGCCATTCGACCATCTCATCCTCTGTCATCCCATACTCCTCCTGCCCTCAATCTTTCCCAGCATCAGGGTCTTTTCAAATAAGTCAGCTCTTTGCATCAGGTAGCCAAAGGATTGGAGTTTCAGCTTCAACATTAGTCCTTCCAATGAACACACAGGACCGATCTCCTTTAGGATGGACTGGCTGGATCTCCTTGCAGTCCAAGGGAATCTCAATAGTCTTCTCCAACACCACAGTTCAAAAGCACCAATTCTTCGGTGCTCAGCTTTCTTTACAGTCCAACTCTCACATCCATACGTGACCACTGGAAAAACCATAGCCTTGACTAGATGGACCTTTGTTGACAAAGTAATGTCTCTGCGTTTGAATATGCTATCTAGGTTGGTCATAACTTTCCTTCCAAGGAGTAAGCGTCTTTTTTTTTTTTTCTTATTTTATTTTATTTTTTAGATTTTCTTTTTTTTTTAATTTTATTTTATTTTTTAAACTTTACAATATTGTATTAGTTTTGCCAAATATCAAAATGAATCCACCACAGGTATACATGTGTTCCCCATCCTGAACCCTCCTCCCTCCTCCCTCCCCATACCATCCCTCTGGGTCGTCCCAGTGCACCAGCCCCAAGCATCCAGCATCGTGCATCGAACCCGGACTGGCATCTCGTTTCATACATGATATTTTACATGTTTCAATGCCATTCTCCCAAATCTTCCCACCCTCTCCCTCTCCCCAGAGTCCATAAGACTGTTCTATACATCAGTGTCTCTTTTGCTGTCTCATACACAGGGTTATTGTTACCATCTTTCTAAATTCCATATATATGCATTAGTATACTGTATTGGTGTTTTTCCTTCTGGCTTACTTCACTCTGTATAATAGGCTCCAGTTTCATCCACCTCATTAGAACTGATTCAAATGTATTCTTTTTAATGGCTGAGTAATACTCCATTGTGTATATGTACCATAGCTTTCTTATCCATTCATCTGCTGATGGACATCTAGGTTGCTTCCATGTCCTGGCTATTATAAACAGTGCTGCGATGAACATTGGGGTACATGTGTCTCTTTCCCTTCTGGTTTCCTCAGTGTGTATGCCCAGCAGTGGGATTGCTAGTAAGCGTCTTTTAATTTCATGGCTGCAGTCACCATCTGCAGTGATTTTGGAGCCCCAAAAAATAAAGTCAGCCACTGTTTCCACTGTTTCCCCATCTATTTGCCATGAAGTAATGGGACCAGATGCCATGATCTTAGTTTTCTGAATGTTGAGCTTTAAGCCAACTTTTTCACTCTCCTCTTTCACTTTCATCAAGAGGCTCTTTAGTTCTTCATTTTATGCCATAAGGGTGGTGTCATCTGCATATCCGAGGTTATTGATATTTCTCCCAGCAATCTTGATTCCAGCTTGTGCTTCTTCCAACACAGCATTTCTCATGATGTACTCTGCATATAAATTAAATAAGCAGGATGACAATATACAGCCTTGACGTACTCCTTTTCCTATTTGGAACCAGTCTGTTGTTCCATGTCCGGTTCTAACTGTTGCTTCCTGACCTGCATACAGGTTTCTCAAGAGGCAGGTCAGGTGGTCTGGTATTCCCATCTCTTTCAGAATTTTCCACAGTTTATTGTGATCCACACAGTCAAAGGCTTTGGCATAGTCAAAGCAGAGATAGATGTTTTTCTGGAACTCTCTTGCTTTTTTGATGATCCAGCAGATGTTGGCAATTTGGTCTTTGGTTCCTCTGCCTTTTCTAAAACCAGCTTGAACATCTGGAAGTCACGGTTCACGTATTGCTGAAGCCTGGCTTGGAGAATTTTAAGCATCACTTTACTAGCGCGTGAGATGAGTGCAATTGTGCAGTAGTTACTCAACCAGGCATTGAAACATGTAAAATATCATATAAGAAACGAATCGCCAGTCCAGGTTCGATGCAGGATACAGGATGCTTGGGGCTGGTGCACTGGGATGACCCAGAGGGATGGTATGGGGAGGGAGGTGGGAGGGGGGTTCAAGATTGGGAACACGTGTAGACCTGTGGCAGACTCATGTTGATGTGTGGCAAAAGCAATACAATATTGTAAAGTAGTTAGCCTCCAAGTAAAATTTTTTAAAAAAGAAAATTAAAAAAAAAAAGAGCAAAATAATGCCATTTGCAGCAATATGGATGACCTAGAGACTGTCATACTGAGTGAAGTAAGTCAGACCCAGAAAGACAAATATCACATGATACTGCTTATGTGGCATCTAAAAAAAAGAGGTGGTACAAATGAACTTATTTATGAAACAGAAGTAGACTCATGGATGTAGAAAACACACTTATGGTTACCAGGGATGGAGGGGATAGGTAAGTTGGAAGATTGAGATTGACATATACACACTTTTGTATATAAAATAGATAACTAATAAGAACCTGCTGTATAGCACAGGGAGCTCTATTTAATACTCTCTAATGGCCTATATGAGGAAAGAATCTTAAAAAAAAAAAAAACTGGGTATATGTATACATATAACTAATTCACTTTGTTGTACACTTGAAGCTAACAGCACTGTAAATCAACTATACTCCAATAAAAATTTTTAAAAAAGAAAAAAACATTTATTGAAACTAGAAGGAAAGGATGTCTATTTGTTGATATTGGGTAATAACATATTGTGTGAAAATGAAACAATTATGCAATTAAATTCTTGCTGACTTTGAGCATATTAAGATGATATGCTGCTATTTCATGTAAAACTTAATTTTACCAAGAAATATATGACTATCGTTTTTAGTTTTCTTGGAAGAAGTAGTAAATGAAGTGGCAGCCACTTACTTAGTATGAAGGTAAGGAAAATAAAAACCAATATTTGAAGTAGTATTTCAAACTCGGCTAGTTATCCTATTAAGTTCAGTTCAGTTCAGTTCAGTCGCTCAGTTGTGTCCAACTCTTTGCAACCCCATGGATCGCAGCACGCCAGGCCTCCCTGTCCATCACCAACTCCCAGAGTTCACCCAGACTCACGTCCATCGAGTCAGTGATGCCATCCAGCCATCTCATCCTCTGTTGTCCCCTTCTCCTCCTGCCCCCAATCCCTCCCAGCATCAGAGTCTTTTCCAATGAGTCAACTCTTCCCATGAGGTGGCCAAAGTACTGGAGTTTCAGCTTTAGCATCATTCCTTCCAATGAAATCCCAGGACTGATCTCCTTCAGAATGGACTGGTTGATCTCCTTGCAGTCCAAGGGACTCTCAAGAGTCTTCTCCAACACCACAGTTCAAAAGCATCAATTCTTCGGCGCTCAGCCTTCTTCACAGTCCAACTCTCACATTCATACATGACCACTGGAAAAACCATAGCCTTGACTAGACGGACCTTTGTTGGCAAAGTAATGTCTCTGCTTTTGAATATGCTACCTAGGTTGGTCATAACTTTCCTTCCAAGGAATAAGCGTCTTTTAATTTCATGGCTGCAATCACCATCTGCAGTGATTTTGGAGCCCAGAAAAAATAAAGTCTGACAGTGTTTCCACTGTTTCCCCATCTATTTCTAATGAAGTGATGGGACCAGATGCCATGATCTTCGTTTTCTGAATGTTGAGTTTTAAGCCAACTTTTTCACTCTCCTCTTTCACTTACAAGAGGCTTTTTAGTTCCTCTTCACTTTCTGCCATAGGGTGGTTTTATCTCCATATCTGAGGTTATTGATATTTCTCCTGTCAATCTTGTTTCCATTCTGTGGATTTTGCAAAAAAAAAAAAAAAAAAAAAAGTAATAATCAGTGTAAAGCAAAATAAAAGGCAACTGTTAATACAATTTGAAAAATATCTTACTAATACAAAAGTAACTTACTTTTGTTAGTTGTTCTAGTCACTGCAGCCACCAAATTTCAAAAAAAATGTTACAGTCACTTTGGGTCTATTGCAGGCCTGCCTGTCCAACAACCTTTGAGAATTGAAAGCAGCACACTGTACTAGGAAGAAACAGGCGTTTCCTTATGGCAAGTAAGGTACCAGTTTTTACCCTATACATTCTGACAATGTATTCAATCACTTAGGAACATATATTTTTTCTTTTATCATTGCTCTGTCTTGTAAATGTTCAATTCCCAATTCTACCACTTAGTAGCTACTTAACCTGTGAATCTTAATTCCTTATTAATGAGATAAAATTAATATACATATCAACTACAGTTGTTTTGAGAATTAAGAATCAAAATATTCTAATGATGAATCAATATTAGTTAATGTTATAAATGTATATAATAGAAGAGTCAAGCTCATAAACTCAAAAATCGGATAAAGGAGAGGGAGGTGGTTTAAATGAGCCAAATCTTCAAGTTTCAAAACAGGAGTAAATTAATACTATTTAAAAACCCTGAAAGAAGGGCAAAAGGAAACTAACCTTTAGTAAGCACCATTCATGTTCCAAAAGTGTTAACTTCCTCTCTTCCTTATATAGTTTTTACTCTCTTAATTCTAATTTGAATTCAAAAGCAAATTCAAAAATTCTAATTTACTCTCCTTAATTCTAAAAATAAATTATGTAACATTTGGGGGCAGTGTTGGATTACACATGTTTAAACAAATATTAGATTATCAGCAAAGGAAAGGCTCCCCCAACCCCCACCCCAAAAAAGAAAAAGAAAAAAAACTTGGAAAAGACTTTCTAGCCATTGTTTCATTTTTAAAAATTAGAATAATAAGCATGGGTAAAATCAGAATTTTGTTGAATGTTTTTTATTTCTTTCATGGGTGTAAAATTGAAGACCTCTAATCTCTAATGGGGTTCCTCCAATGGCTCAGAGGTAAAAAAATCTGCCTGCAATGCAGGACATGTGCGTTTGATCCCTGGGTCAGGAAGATCTCCTGAAGTAGGCATGGCAACCCTCTCTAGTATTCTTGCCTGAAGAATCCCATGGACAGAGGAGCCTGGAGGGCTGTAATACATGGGGTCGCAAGTAGTCAGACATTTGTTTAGGCTTCCCTGGTGACTCAGTTGTGAAGAATCCTCCTGCCAATGAAGGAGATGTGTGTTCCAGCCCTGGGTCGGGAAGATCCCCTGGAGAAGGAAATGGCAGCCCATTCTAGTATTCTTGCCTGGGAAATTCCATGAACAGAGGGGCCTGGCAGGTTACAGTCCATAGGGTTGCAATAGACTCAGACACAATTCAACGACTAAGCAACAACAGCAACATATTTTTTTTAATATAACTATTTGGAAAATAGGAGTTCAGATAGGCATGAGAGATCAAAAGAGAGTTACAGGGAGGTCATTCCTGTGCGTCAGGGATTTACCATAAGCTCTACTCTGTGCTGCAACCTACTGTTACCTGTTTTGTACAGATGGGGAAAGTCTTCAAGTTTCAGAGAGCTTATAGGACCTGCCCAAAGTCTCCCAATTAAGTAAGTGCTAGTTAGAATTTGAACTGGAACACACATCTACCTGGAAACAAAGTCCAAGATTTTCTAAGAATAATCAATGCCTGTTTTTATTTGTAGGTGAAATGGTGTACTTTGAGCCAATGGAATAGACAAATTAGATTTTCTTCTGCTGCTTCCTCTGTATTCCTTGCGAAATCTAAGATTTTCTGCTATGACCAGAATACAAATTATGTAGCAATGATCATTAGTATCAGCAGGTGGAGGAAAACAGGCCTATGGGGGTCACAGGTGGTTTTAGGAGACTTACAATATGTTAAATACTGATTTCCACCAGAGGGAAAATGTATACAGTAATAGCTATTTAGAAGTTGGAGAGTTAAGTTTTTCCTGAGGATTATTAACATTTCCACACTGAGGAATTTCCAACAGGTAGTTCCCATCTATAAGCTTAGTTTATGATCTAACAGAATTTTTCAAAAATCGTATAGAGAGCTTGGATTAAAGAAGTCTTTGAAAATTTACCACATCATTAAATCATCCTTACCTTTTTAAAATATATAATTTTAGAAAACATATATTTTCTCTAATGTGTATTTCATTAACCTATGTGACTACATGTCAGTATCAATTATTGGAAAACTATGTAACTATTAGAAAACTTTGTTTCTATATGTGAAACAGTTTGAGATTTTTTTTTTACAAATATTAAAATGAAATCATTTTCATTCCTGAATTTATATCTCTGTCAGCAACTAAACTGGCTCTAAATCAAGTTTTGCAAAAATGCCCCTGATGAATAATAATAGTGAGAAATCAAAAAAGATGGTTTCCTTTAGAACAAGTAAAATGTGCAAATCGTTATTTTTAGCATTTTATCCCCCAAATTATTAATTTGTTATTAAGATTTTCTATACTCTCTCAAATGACCAAGAAAAAGATACTCTAGTTAACTCAAAATTCTGGTTAATTTTGGGCCAGTTTTCAGAGAAGTTTTATATGTCATATATCATCCTATCATATCTATTGTTTATTGAGTAGTTACTTTGCATACTGTGCTAAGGACTTTAATGCATCATCTCATTTAATTTTCATCACAACCATGTAAAATAAGATGCTATATTTATCCTTATTTTATAGGCAAAGAGCCCAAGACTTTAGAGAAGTTATTTAGCTTTCCCAGTGTCTTTTCACCAGAAAGTCAGTCACAAAGCCTTTAAAGGTCTTTTGGATTGTAAAGTCCATGCTCTAAACTACTTACTTTAACAAAGTAAACTACTTCATTTAACATACAAGTTCTACTAGCCATGGTCACCTCTTTCCTTGCTCATTCAGAAGTTACTTCTGGTTAAAGTTCTACTAAAAATTTATATTAGGGATTTTTAAATGAAAGAAAGACAAATAATGTAACTCTTTCACACTTTTTTATACATTTTCTCAACATAGAAAAGGCCTTGACTAGTGTTTTATTCTTAGCAATGTCAATTTTATAAAACTATATTTTTAAATTAAAATTCGATAAAATATCTCCTCAAAAGGGTCAAGGGTCTGTAGTTTTAAACAATAGCAATTGTGATTTACCCCCATCTGCAGTTTCCCTCAGTTCCAGCCCATTTGTAGCCTAAATTACGAATAACAGAAGTGGAAAGTAAGTTGTCTTTTTCTAATGAAATCAAATAAATGACAAAAGGGAAGTGAAACTGTAAAATAACCCAAAATCAATGGAAATTAAGCTGTATAGGGTTGAAGTGGAGTAAAAAGAGCATTTTCATATTTTTTTTTAAAAGTAAAATGACTATACTTTTAGTGTTTGAGTAAATTTATCACATTATCATTGACTTGTACCCAGAGTCCAGGCCTACTTGATATCAGGTAGATTAACATATCAGGTCCTGAAAGCTGTTGGCTCTTTCATTGTCTTCCCTCCATTTCATTCCTTAACTCATTCACCTGTTTTTCCATTTGGTAAAAGATGTCTTGGGGAAGGGGGGAAACCTAGTTCAACTTTGGGAACAATCTCCTAGTATTTTAAGAAGTGAGCAGATGAATACACATGAGCAGCTAATGGTGGTAACAACCCATTAAAAGGATAGGTAGTTTTATCTCTAAACATGTTTAAATGATCTCTCTCTCTCTTTTTCTCTCTTCAGCTTTAATTTTTTTTCTTTTTGCTTAACTTTTTATCACTCCCCCAACTTGACTCAGGGGGACTTTTAAGTAAAAAATGACCAAAAGGCACTCAGTTATCAACGTACTGAAAGAGAACTACATAGCTCACTATCTAGTCAACGTTTATCACAAAAACACCCTCATTAAAGTTTGCTTTCAAACTGTGGTGCTGGGGAAGAATCTTGAGAGACAGCAAGGAGATCAAACAGATCAATCCTAAGAGAAATCAACCCTGAATATTCATAGGAAGGACTGATGCTGAAGCTGAAGCTCCAATACTTTGGCCACCTGATGTGAAGAGCCAGCTCATTGGAAAAGACCCTGATGCTGGGAAAGATTGAAGGCAGGAGGTGAAGGGGATGACAGCGGATGAGATGGTTGGATGACGTCACTGATTCAATGGACATGAGTTTGAGCAAACTCTGCGAGACAGTGAAGGGCAGAGAAGCCTGGCATGCTGCAGCCCATGGAGTCTCAAAGAGTCAGACATGACTGAGTGACTGAACAACAACAAAACGTTGCTTGTAAGAGTCCTCGTTGACTTGAGGCATTTCAGTTATGTAGTTTCAGATTTTTAGAATAGTTTTTGTAGAAAAGGGCACCCAACCATTCCTTGCTGTTGTCTTTTCATGACTGTGGCCTTGAACATCTTCTACTGCAAGTTTCCTGGAAGATGGGGAATTAAGTAACACAAACCAGATGGCAGGGAGTGGTGACTTAAATGTTCTCAAAGAAAGTCTGATTCCCTCTAGCTCAGAATGCAAATCCTTTTCAAAAGTCATCATTGTTAACTTGCCTCCCTGGGGATCACTCAAGCCTCTAGCAACTTGGACTGTGAGGGTTGAATTTCAGCTCTGCCACTGAGGGGCCAGAGTGAACCATGCAGTACCCCTGGATCCTAACAAGCCTCAGGAGGCTACTTACCTGCCTGCAATTCAGGAGACCAGGGTTTGATCCCTGGATTGGGAAGATCCTCTAGAGAAAAGAATGGTTACCCACTCTAGTGATCTTGCCTGGAGAATTCCATGGACTGAGGAGCCTGGTGGGTCACAAAGAGTCAGACACAACTGAGCAACTAACACTTACTTGATTTTGCATCAAAACCTTGCTATGTTTGATAGGTAGAGTCACTTACAGTTTTAAGTATCAATAAATCAAAGTGTCCAAAGAAGTTATAAAGATCATAAAATGATTTATTGAGAATAGTTGAATGCACTCTGTTAAATAAGGATAGAGATTTTACAAACTATTAATTTTTGCAACACATGAAATAACTACAAAAGATATGAAGTAGGAAGCTTAGTAATTCCAGTCCTACCTCCTGGAGGAACTGATTTGATACTAACCCAAACAACCTTCAAAGTGCAAATTTCATTTCTCTCCTAATGCTGCTTTCTATTCTCCCTCTTTCCTTTTTGTGACCCAGTACTGACGTGAACAGTAACTGTCTAGGATCATTAAACCAAGCTGTTGCAAAAGCTGGTCTGTTGATTCAGTATTTGGCTGAAGAATAGAAGGCTGGCTATTCAGTGAAAGTTTTGATTCCATTTCTGTCAAGCCAGCAAATAACAGCAACAATCTAGCTTTGCTAATAAAAGGAACAAAGAAAATAAACCAATACTTTTTGATGACATTTCTATTGCAAAAAGGGGAGGTATTTTCTCCCTTTTCCATCCTTTTCTGGTATTAGGAAGTATTAAGACCTGGAATATGGTTTGTGTCTGAGTAAATGCTTATATACAAACTCCTTAAAAATAAATAATTTTTCTTCTCCCAGCTCTTCAGTTCCAACTCTGTTCTGCTCCAGACTCTCTTCTCTTCCCACTGTGTTCCACGTTGTTATCTGCTCGATACAATTACTTTCTTTATAAGCTAGCCTATTCAGAGAAGAAAGATGTTTACGGCTTTGTGACCTTCCTGCTGCGTAAGCAGGGTTCTGATTTAGTTCAGAGCTGCCAGGGCTGAGAAAAGGCTTTCCGTAAGTCACAGTGCCCTCTCATAATATATTCTGCCATTTTCTTGCTTATGTTTTGCAGAAGTATCAATGCTGCAAATTTTCACAAGCCCAGTTTTCTACAGGAAAAGGAGTTTGTGTCCTCTGATGGTTTTCTGGCTGGGGGGACTTATGCCCGTGTTCTGGTTGGTGGAGCTGGATCTCATCTCTCTGAAAGGCAGTGCAGTGTCCAATAGTAGGTTTTGGGTTGTCTATGGATGTTTTTCCCTTTCACAAGCTGAGAATGTAGCCAGATCTTGCATTTCTTTGTCTTTGAGCCCTTTGCATTGCAGCAGGGAGCAGCAGATATGAGGCAAGAAATGACAACTCCTTCTAAGGCTTTTGTTTGTGATAGTCTTGGCTTAGAATTATGTAGAAAGTGGGAATGAGAGAGGTAAGTGCTTGAATTTTAGTAGGTGAAATTTGTGGGATCCAAGGAGAAAGAAATACTCCTTAGACTATGAGATGGGGTGGGTTATGAGTGGAGTTTCTGTCCCACTAGGTACACTCTGGGACTTTAAGTAGTACCTGAGGAAATGAAGAACCCTACCATGAATGAGATTGAATTTCCCATGATAGGAGGCTCAGCACAAAATAAAGTTGCTTAGAATAAATTTCAGGCTTAGTACAATGGTACCATTTATAAAAGTGCTTGCTTGGGCAATGATCAATGCATAACATAAAATGATAAAAAAATTATATATAGAACATGAGAACTAGAAGTGACTTCTATGTTCATTTAGTCTAGACTCTTCAGTTTTAGATTATGAAACCAATGTTTAAGTTATGTAAAAGAACGTGTTCCAAGTTGATGGCCTAAAGCCAGTGCAGAGCTGAGAAAGTGGGTTATCATCCTACTGTGCATTTTCCTTTCAATATCATCATTTGAGAAATTCAGATATATTTGTAGCAATTAAAATTAAAATACATTATTATTTCATCATAACCATGAGTAGCCCTTATCAAAATAAAATCTCTTACTTTTGAAATGAAATAAGGACATCAAAACTACAAATATCTAGCTCTAATAGTGGAGGTAAAGAAAAAAAAAAAAGAACCATGGCTATGGGAATGTTCTAGTTTTTTCCCATTATACAAATTGTGAGGAAAATGATGAGCTACATTATCAACAGCTTAAGTAGTTGCTATTATAGTTTCTGAGAATGAAACACCTAAGGCATATTCCCTGTAGACATGAGTGTGTAAGTGTATGAATAGGCAGACACACACAGAGAAATCTGTCAGCTATCAAACACTGTGGGGTTTTCTTTCCAGAAGTGTGCAAACCTACTTAAGAGTTAAAGAAGAAATTTTTGTATACCTTCTGATTGAGTCTTATTTTTTAAGAATCCTCCTGAAAAAGTGAAAGTGAAAGTCACTCATTCGTGTCCAATTCTTTGCAATCCCATGGACTATATAGTCCATAGAATTCTCCAGGCCAGAATACTGGAGTGGGTAGCCTTTCCCTTCTCCAGGGGATCTTCCCAACCCAGGGATCAAACCTAGGTCTCCCGCATTGCAGGCAGATTCTTTACCAGCTGAGCCACAATGGAAGCCCAAGAATACTGGAGTGGGTAGCCTGTCCCTTCTCCAGTGGATCTTCATGGCCCAGGAATCAAACCACAGTCTCCTGCATTACAGGTGGACTCTTAACCAACTGAGCTATCAGGGAAGCCCTATATAATACTATTTCTAGTCTAATTTTTCCCATTATCAAATCTTTAATCTGTGTCTTTGTCATCCCTTGTAATTTTTTGCTCTTTGGAGGCAAAATGCTGATTGAGTTTCACTTCTTATTTTCCTCTGAACATTGGTGCCAGAGAATAAAATTATCTGTTGCAGAAGAATTTCCTTCTAGCTGAATGAGAAGCCTGTACCAGGATGAGTACAACAATGAGAAGACCTAAGTAATTTGGGTGTTCATTCATCAATGCATCGGGTGGCTGTCCCTGGGTTGCTGTGAATTCAGACCCTTCTCTAGGCAAATTCAAAG
Organism: Bos mutus; assembly: GCF_027580195.1. Classification (NCBI taxonomy): domain Eukaryota; kingdom Metazoa; phylum Chordata; class Mammalia; order Artiodactyla; family Bovidae; genus Bos; species Bos mutus. Next base: position 136,037,889 of record NC_091617.1, read on the forward strand.
GGCAGCACAATGCCCACAAGGTGGAAGCCTGTCCTTTGAATGCTGCATCACAGGGGGTTGGCCTGGCATGTCTGCCCTTATTCAGCCATCTGTTCATATGTTTCCATAGGAGTCTCTCTGCCAGCAGGGCCCATGGCGGATGAGGATAAACAGCAGCACCATTAGGATACCAGACACCAGGCAAAAGATGATGGCAAGGATGATCCTTAGAACTGTGAGAAAATAGGAAGAACATTAGTGTAAAATAAAGGATTGGGAAAACATGAAGATCATAAAATTAATGTATCAGGAAAATATGAAGATTACACATCAGTGTTGGTTTCTGCCTTCATTTAAAATGTCAGTGGCATTTCTAAAGCAGCCATGAAATAGTATTTTTCATATAGCATAGTAAGATGAAAAAAGCACCAGACTAAGAGTCAGGAAATGACCTATGTTCCAGTTCCAGCATGACCTTTGACATTTGGGCCTCAGTTCTGGTGGGCTACAGTCCATGGAGTCACAAAGACTCGGACACAACTGAGTGACTGAGCACACGCATATTCTTCCACTATAAAGTGATGGTAATCAACTGAAGTATTTCTAAGGTTCTCCTTCAGCAATAACTTCATGCATTTTTTGCACATTTTTCTACAGTTAAAATTAGTTGTTCATGGTGTCAGAGTCAAAGGCATTCTGAATACTCAACTGCAATCATTAACTGGGTCTAAAAGAAATAGAATATCAACTTTTGCTCTCTGAATTCGATTTTCAGTAAATATCTTTTAAAGAGGAAACCTTGAGCACATACTGAGTATGGTAAGCATTTTTAGGATAACTAAATCACTGCAGATGGTGATTGTAGCCATGAAGTTAAAAGATGCTTATTCCTTGGAAGGAAAGTTATGACCAACCTAGACAGCATATTAAACAGCAGAGACATTACTTTGTCAACAAAGGTCCATCTAGTCCAGGCTATGGTTTTTCCAGTGGTCATGTATGGATGTGAGAGTTGGACCATTAAGAAAGCTGAGCCCTAAAGAACTGATGCTTTTGAACTGTGGTGTTGGAGAAGACTCTTGAGAGTCCCTTGGACTGCAAGGAGATCCAACCAGTCCATTCTAAAGGAGATCAGTCCTGGGTGTTCATTGGAAGGACTGATGTTGAAGCTGAAACTCCAATCCTTTGGCCACTTGATGTGAAGAACTGACTCATTTGAAAAGACTCTGATACTGGGAAAGATTGAGGGCAGGAGAAGGGGGAGACAGAGGGTGAGATGGTTGGATGACATCACCGACTCAATGGACATGAGTTTTGGTAGTCTCTGGGAGTTGGTGATGGACAGGGAGGCCTGGCGTGCTGCAGTTTATAGGGTTGCAAAGAGTTGGACATGACTGAGCGACTGAACTGAACTGAACTGATGCTATTGTTATTTTGTACACTTATTTACACATGTCCCTTTGATAGCTGACCAGTCATGAAGCAGATATATGTAGTTGTTTTTTCATGAGATGCTATTCATTATTTCATCTGGAAAGCTATCCTCTCACCCAACAATACCCTAGTCCATTATAGTATATATATATATATTATAAAAATCAGCTTGCACCATCTCTAAATGTATATCTGATTTTCATTGTAAAAGTATGAGATTGCTTGTTGGCTTAGGTAATAGGAGAGCAAACATCTCTCACATCCTGGTAGTCCTGTCCACAGAACACTAGTGTTCCATGGAAAACAGCTGAAAATCTCTTATTTAACCTAACCTTATCATTGCAGAGATGAAGAAAATGAGAAGCAGAGAGATTAAGGTAAGCAGGTAATTGTATTTGGGTTGAAATACATGACATCTTATCAGTCTTAGGGGTTTAAAACCACCTGTGAAGAAGGCTGAGCGCTGAAGAATTGATGCTTTTGAACTGTGGTGTTGGAGAAGACTCTTGAGAGTCCCTTGGACTGCAAGGAGATCCAACCAGTCCATTCTGAAGGAGATCAGCCCTGGGATTTCTTTGGAAGGAATGATGCTAAAGCTGAAACTCCAGTACTTTGGCCACCTCATGGGAAGAGTTGACTCATTGGAAAAGACTCTGATGCTGGGAGGGATTGGGGGCAAGAGGAGAAGGGGACGACAGAGGATGAGATGGCTGGATGGCATCACTGACTCGATGGATGGGAGTCTCGGTGAACTCTGAGAGTTGGTGATGGACAGGGAGGCCTGGCGTGCTGCAATTCATGGGGTTGCAAAGAGTCAGACATGACTGAGTGACTGATCTGATCTGATCTGATTCATTAATTCTCTAAAAAGCAGAGACATAACTTTGCCGACAACGGTTCATCTAGTCAAAGCTCTGATTTTTCCTGTAGTCATTTATGGATGTGAGAGTTGGACCACTGAAAATTGATGATTTTAAAGTGTGGTGTTGGAGAAGACTCTTGAAAGTCCCTTGGACTGCAAGGAGATCCAACCAGTCAATCCTAAAGGAAATCAGTACTGAATACTTGTTGGAAGGACTGATGCTGAAGCTGAAACTCCAATCCTTTGGCCACCTGATGCGAAGACCTGACCCATTTGAAAAGACCCTGATGCTGGGAAAGACTGAAGGTGGGAGGAGAAGGGGACGACAGAGAATGAGATGGTTGGATGGCATCACCAACTCTACAGACACGAGTTGGTGTTAGTTGGTGAGCTAGTTCTGGGAGTTGGTGATGGACAGGGAGGCCTGGCATGCTACAGTCATGGGGTTATGAAGAGTCAGACACAACTGAGAGAGTGAACTGACTGACTGATTCACTAACGACTTCCAAATTTTAATCTTCCCAAAATTCAAGATTTATATATCCAACTGTGTATTCAACACATTAGCTGGGACATCTAATAGTCATTTCAGTCTCAACAAGTCCAAAACTGAACTTCTAGTCCCCAAACTCCCCATGATCTCCCTCGCTAAGTGTGTTGTTCCCACAGTCCTCCCACTTCAGTTGATGAATATTTCCTACTTCTAGAGTCTCAGTCCACAAATCTTGGAGTCTCCCTTGACTCCTCCCTTTCTTTCACATCCTATCCCGAATATGTCAGGAAATCCTGTGGTCCTACCAACAACTATATCCGCAAACCAGTGATTGCTCCCTTTTTCAGCCACCGGTCTGTTTTGAACCACCAGAATTTTTGTGGGATAAGTACCTCCAACTTCTTCCTAGCTTCTATCCTTTCTCACCCACAATCTGTTTTTAACACAGAAGCCAAATGGCTTCAAGTCAAATCATGCCACTCCTCTACTTACAGCCTGCAATGAATGCTTATCTCACTCAGAATGAAAGTCAAAATCCTGATGATAATAGTTTACAAGGCTCTATAATAGCCTCTTGGATTTCCTCTCCTACACTCTTCCTTTACTTACTCTCTTTTGGCCACACATGCCTTTTTGTTGCTTAAACATTCCTGGCATTCTCTACTTTACCTCCTTTGCTATAGTTTTAGCATTGCCTAGACACTCTTCTCTGGAAAAGGTCAGTTTTCATTCCAATCCCAAAGAAAGGCAATGCCAAAGAATGCTCAAACTACTGCACAATTGCACTCATCTCACACACTAGTAAAGTAATGCTCAAAATTTTCCAAGCCAGGCTTCAGCAATACATGAACGGTGAACTTCCAGATGTTCAAGCTTGTTTTAGAAAAGGCAGAGGAACCAGAGATCAAATTGCCAACATTCACTGGATCATTGAAAAAGCAAGAGAGTTCCAGAAAAACATCTATTTCTGCTTTATTGACTATGCCAAAGCCTTTGACTGTGTGGACCATAATAAACTGTGGAAAATACTGAAAGAGATGGGAATATCAGACCACCTGACCTGCCTCTTGAGAAACCTGTATGCAGGTCAGGAAGCAACAGTTAGAACTGGACATGGAACAACAGACTGGTTCTAAATAGGGAAAGGAGTACGTCAAGGCTGTATATTGTCACCCTGCTTATTTAACTTATATGCAGAGTACATCATGAGAAACACTGGACTGGAGGAAGCACAGCTGGAATCAAGATTTCTGGGAGAAATATCAATAACCTCAGATATGCAGATGACACCACCCTTATGGCAGAAAGTGAAGAAGAACTAAAGAGCTTCTTGATGAAAGTAAAAGAGGAAAGTGAAAAAGTTGGCTTAAAGCTCAACATTCAGAAAACTGAGATCATGGCATCCGGTCCCATCACTTCATGGCAAATAGATGGGGAAACAGTGAAAACAGTGGCTGACTTTATTTTTCTGGGCTCCAAAATCATTGCAGATGGTGATTGCAGCCATGAAATTAAAAGATGCTTACTCCTTGGAAGGAAAGTTATGACCAACCTAGACAGCCTATTAAAAAGCAGAGACATTTTTTGCCAACAAAGGTCCGTCTAGTCAAGGCTATGGTTTTTCCAGTGGTCATGTATGGATGTGAGAGTTGGACTGTGAAGAAAGCTGAGCACTGAAGAATTGATGCTTTTGAACTGTGGTGTTGGAGAAGACTCTTGAGAGTCCCTTGGACTGCAAGGAGATCCAACCAGTCCATCCTAAAGGAGATCAATCCTGGGTGTTCATTGGAAGAACTGATGCTGAAGCTGAAACTCCAATACTTTGGCCACCTGATGCGAAGAGCTGTCTCATTCGAAAAGACCCTGATGTTGGGAAAGATTGAAGGCAGGAGGATAAGGGGATGACAGAGGATGAAATGGTTGGATGGCATCACCGACTCATTGGACACAAGTTTGGGTAAACTTCGGGAGTTGATGATAGACAAGGAGGCCTGGCATGCTGGGGTTCATGGGGTCACAAGAAGTCGGACACGACTAAGTGACTGAACTGAACTGAAGACACTCCTCTCACAAATCCCTGTACCAGGTAACTCCATCACTTTCCTTGCTCAGATCTTATCTTCTCAATGAAGACTTTCTGTTTAAAAATGCAACCTATATGCCTTCTCCCCACACCCATCCCCACTTGTCACTTGTGATCCTCACCTTCCAAAGTACTTATTTACTACGTTTATTATTCATTATCCATCTCTCTTTCCTTCTAACAGAATGTATGCATCATAAGGTCAAGAACCTTTGTCTTTTTTGTTCATGAATGTATCCCAAACACTTAGAACAGTATCTGTCACATAGCAGGAGCTCAATAAACATATTTTTTAATTAATTTTTTTTATACCTATGGCTGACTCATGTTGAAGTTTGACAGAAAACAACAAAATTCTATAAAACAATTATCCTTCAATAAAAAATAAATTAATATTTATGAAAGGAATTAATGATCTAGAACTCATATATCTTCTCAACTCTTATTTCAGTATTTTTTCTCACCGTGTCAGAATGCCTCTTAGTATCATAAGAAAGTGAATATTAATCAAATTAGATCTTGGTGGACCAGTGCCATTAGCACTGCAGATGGAGTTAAAGTTGGAGGAAACTAAACAGAATTGAAGAAGAAAGGAAAGGACTAAATGAAAATGAGGGAAGAAGGCAGAGGCTAATGATTCTTTAAAATTAATGTCTATGACTGACTTTCTGTATTTGGAAATTTATTTTCAATTTTTTTGGCCATGTTGTCATTTACTTTCCCAGTCTTTCCCCTTCCTTTGTTCCTTCCTACATAATGCAGTGAGTACACACCAAATGCCAGGCCAGCTGTGTGTTGGGTTCTGGGGTTCCAACATCCTTGCTCTTGAGGAGATCAATATCTAATGAGAGAACTAGATAATCATGAGATTGTGTAATAGTAAAATAGAGCTGTAAAAGATAATGCCATTTGAACAGAGAGAAAGTTGAGATTATCACGAAGTGTTCTACTTGGAAGAGATAGAATTTGGAAAGTCTTCTGAGAAAATGATAAGATTTGAGTTGGACTTTGAGGTAAATAGAATTTTGTCATGAGACATAATGAACTGCATGAGAGTGTCTTTGGGAAATAGTGAGTGGTTGCATGTGGCTGGAATATAGGTTGTGGTGAGTTGAGGCCAGATATGTAGGTTGAGGCTCAGGTTTTACTAGTTCTAGTTTGTCATGGGGCAAATGGAAATTATCAGCAATTATTACACATTGAAGTGACATTGCCTAATTTGTCCTTTAAAAAAAAAAAAAGAAAAACTGGAAAAAGGGAAGATGGTGGAGACATTCTCAGCCTGATAGCTATTAAAATGCCTTTGATAAGATACTGAGCATTGGATACAGCACTAGAAGTGTGGCCCTGACAAGTGTGGCAGATGAGGGAATTCAAGACATACTTCTAAAGAAGAATTGACAGACTTTATGATGGACTAAATATACTGGTAAAGTGGACATTGTGGTCTAGGCCATCCCATGAGTTCTAGGTTGGATAAATAAGAATTAGGCTGCAAAGTGAGATTGAAAGCACATTGGAAAGGATCCATTTGGAGTAGAGGAGATAATAAAATTTGTTTCAAATGTAGGATTGAGGTGGATTATTATCCTGGTAGAGATGATCAGTAGGCAACTGGAAAAAAACAGGTCTAAAAATCTATATATAGATATGAAAATAAGGACGGTAGAAGAAGATAGAGTCTTCAGTAACTCTGGTTCATGGTGACTGTGGAAAGAGGAAACCAGGGACAGAGCCCTGAACACCATCATCTCCGGGGTTGGTGGAAGTTAGCAATCCAGTAGAAACTCAACAAAAAGTCTGAGAACAAAGAGAAGACTAAGGAGAGGTTTTTTCCTCTCTCTCGCTTTCCTTCTCCCTCATGTTTATTTTTTAAAGTATACATTCCTTTGTACTGTAAATGATTTTGTGAGTTTGACAGAGTAATGTTCTGGAATCTGAGAAAAGACAGTGGTTACTTATATCTTACTGTAAAGAGGTCTAGTGCCGGTAATGACTAAAATATGTCCTACTACATGGGGACACATGAAAGCTGCTGAAGGCAGTGTGAATTGGTACTCAGTTCAGTTCAGTTCAGTTCAGTCGCTTAGTCGTGTCCAACTCTTTGCCACCCCATGAATCGCAGCACACCAGGCCTCCCTGTCCATCATCAACTCCTGGAGTTCACTCAAACTCATGTCCATTGAGTCGGTGATGCCATCCAGCCATCCTCTGTCGTCCCCTTGTCCTCCTGACCCCAATCCCTCCCAGCATCAGGGTCTTTTCCAATGAGTCAACTCTTCGCATGAGGTGGCCAAACTATTGGAGTTTCAGCTTCAGTGTCAGTCCTTCCAATGAACACCCAGGACTGATCTCCTTTTGAGAACTATTCTGGCAGTGTGTATCAAAAACTTCCTGGTGCCATAATTCCCCAAGTCCTGTCTACTCTACTTTTCTGCCTTTAAATACTTTTGCTTTTCTCGTTCACATGTACTAGTTTTTTGTTTTTTTTTGCGGGGGTGGGGGGAGTATTATTTCAACAACCTCCCAACTGTTCTCCTCCTCTCAGAACCACTTTTCTTAAATCTACTTTCCCCACTGGAACCAAAGAGATCTGTCTAAAGCAAGAGGCTAGTCACATCATCTGTCTTCTGGATAAAACCCTTTAATGACCAGAGTTAGTTAACTTGACCTACAAGACACTTAATGCCTGCTTCTCCAGCATGTGAAGATTGAAAAGATTGTACTCTCACCAGACACACTTTTTCAATTCCTAAAATGCTCCTAATCCTAACCCTCTTGGCCTTTATACATTTTCCCTATTCATCTATAACATTCTCTTTTCTCCTCCTCTCCACTCATCTGGTTAATTCCTTGTTTCCTTCAGGTTTTTGTTTAAACATCTCTCCCTTGGAAAAGATTTCTCTGATACTTTAGACTTCAGATAATTGCCTCTGCTATATGTTTTTATAGTTACCTGTGTGTTCTTCATTACAGTACTCACCATGCTTAATTGTTTGAGATTGTTGAATTCTCCTGTCTCTCTGTCCTCCTTGCCTGCCTCCCCACATCCATGTCAAAATTTACAAGACACATAGGGAAAATTTCTCTGGTCTTGATGTTGTTTCCTTAGCAAACTTACTGACTGCTATCTAGGCACATATCAAGTACATAATAGGTACTGAATAAATATCTATTGTTTACTTAATGTTTGTAAACTTTGACCCATCAATGCTATTTTGGGGTATTTGTCCAAAGAGAATAGTTCACTAGAGAGTGTGCAAGGAAAGGGAAGAAATATAGTAGACATATGATGTTGGAGAGTGCTTTAGGCTTGAACCCTACTACTCATGGCATATTCTTTTCTGAGGTTTGATTTTCTAGCCTGTAAAATGGAGATAGGTGATTCTGCTAGGAAAAGTTTCAAAAAGAGGCCACTGAATTAGGCATGAGTTCATTCAGTTCAGTCACTCAGTTGTGTCCAACTCTTTGCAACCCCATGGACTGCAGCACGCCAGGCTTCCTTGTCCATCACCAACTCCCGAAGCTTGCTCAAACTCATGTCCATCAAGTCAGTGATGCCATCCAACCATCTTATTCTCTGTCATCCCCTTCTCCTGCTGCCTTCAATCTTTCCCAGCATCAGGGTCTTTTCCAAGGAGTCAGTTCTTCACATCAGGTGGCCAAAGTATTGGAGTTTCAGCTTCAGCATCAGTCCTTCCAAGGAACACCCAGGACTGATCTCCTTTAGGATGGACTGGCTGGATCTCCTTGCAGTCCAAGGGACTCTAAAGAGTCTTCTCCAACACCACAGATTAAAAGCATCAGTTCTTTAGGGCTCAACTTTCTTAATGGTCTAATTCTCACATCCATACATGACTACTGGAAAAACCATAGCTTTGACTAGACGGACCTTTTTTGGCAAAGTAATGTCTCTGCTTTTTAATATGCTGTCAGGTTGGTCATAACTTTTCTTCCAAGGAGCAAGCATCTTTTAATTTCATGGCTGCACTCACCATCTGAAGTGATTTTGGAGCCCAAGAAAATAAAGTCTCCTACTGTTTCCATTGTTTCCCTGTCTCTTTGCCATGAAGTGATGGGACCAGATGCCATGATCTTAGTTTTGTGAATGCTGAGTTTTAAGCCTTCTTTTTCACTTTCCTCTTTCACTTTCATCAAGAAGATCTTTAGTTCTTTGCTTTCTGCCATAAGGGTGGTGTCATCTGTGTATCTGAGGTTATTGATATTTCTCCTGGCAATCTTGATTCCAGCTTCATCCAACCCAGCATCTTGCATGATGTACTCTGTATATAAGTTAAATAAGCAGGGTGACAATATACAGCCTTGACGTACACCTTTTCCTATTTGGAACCAGTCTGTTGTTCCATGTCCAGTTCTAACTGTTGCTTTTTGACCTGCATACAGATTTCTCAGGAGACAGGTCAGGTGGTATGGTATTCCCATGTCTTGAAGAATTTTCCACAGCTTGTTGTGATCCACACAGTCAAAGGCTTTGGCATAGTCAATAAAGCAGAAGCAGATATTTTTCTGGAACTCTCTTGCTTCTTCTATGATCCAACAGATGTTAGCAATTTGATCTCCAGTTCCTCTGCCTTTTCTTTTCTGCTTGAACATCTGGAAGTTCTTGATTCATGTACTGTTGAAGCCGGGCTTGGAGAATTTTGAGCATTACTTTGCTAGCGTGTGAGATGAGTGCAGTTGTGTGGTAGTTTGAACATTCTTTGGCATTGCCTTTGTTTGGGATTGGAATGAAAACTGACCTTTTCCAGTCCTATGGCCACTGCTGAGTTTTCCCAATTTGCTGGCATATTGAGTGTAGCACGTACAGCATCATCTTTTAGGACTTGAAATAACTCAGCCAGAATTCCATCACCTCCACTAGCTTTGTAGTGATTCTTCCTAAGGCCCACTTGACTTCCTATTCCAGAATGTCTGGCTCTAGGTGAGTGATAAAACTTTCATGTTATCTGGGTCGTGAAGCTCTTTTTTGTACTGTTCTTCTGTGTATTCTTGCCACCTCTTCTTAATATTTCTGCTTCTGCTAGGTCCATATAGTTTCTGTCCTTTATTGTGCCCATCTTTGCATGAAATTTTCCCTTGGTATCTCTAATTTTCTTGAAGAGATCTCTAGTCTTTCTCATTCTTTTGTTTCCCTCTAATTCTTTTCATTGACCACTAAGGAAGGCTTTCTTATCTCTCCTTGCTATTCTTTGGAACTCAGCATTCAGATGGGTATATCTTTCCTTTTCTCCTTTGCCTTTAGCTTCTCTTCTTTTCTCAGCTATTTGTAAGGCCTCCTCAGACAACCATTTTGCCTGTTTGCATTACTTTTTCTTGAGGATGGCCTTGATCACTGTCTCCTGTACAATGTCACAAATCTATGTTCATATTTCTTCAGGCAATGTATCAGATATAATTCCTTGAATCTATTCGTCATTTCCTCTGTATAATCATAAGGAATTTGATTTAGGTCATATCTGAATGTCTAGTGTTTCCCTTGCTTTCTTAAATATAACTCTGAATTTTGCAATAAGGAGTTTATGATCTGAACTACAGTCATGAATTAGGTATGAACGACTTTCAACAAAGAAATGAAGGAAGACTAATATAATTTTACAAAATAGTTCAGGAGTGAGAGGGAGTAAAGGAAATAGAGTAATAGGTGGAAATTATTAGTTTGAGAAAATTGGGATTGAAGAGAGTGATATGGAGCAGGCCCTTGATGGTGCTCTTAATAGAAAAGGGGACAGAGCCAGAGCAGAGGAAGAAAATGAAGCTAAGAGTTTCATGGAGGTCCAAGGGGACTGTAGGAGTGAGATCATGTATTTGAGGAGAGGAGTTAGGTTGCTCAAGGAGGAACATGTTTTCCTGAAGAACAGTAGGAAAGGCAGGTTAAAGCTACTGAGATATTTTGAGGCAGTGACCGGAGAACATAAGAGAGTTTTCAGTGGATTATTTTGTTATTCTTAGGACATCTCATGAAAATTAGAGAAGCAAAGATGGAATTAGAAGTTGGATAAAATCAATAAGACCTTCCTGTAGAAAATAGGAAAAGAGTCCAGTAAGGATGAATACATTTATCATGTAGCATTGAAAGATACAGCTGAGTTTGGACTAGAAATGTCAACGTTCATAGTTTGAAATGGTGACAGTTGGTTTCATTCAGCTCCATTCAGCAAATCAGAATGCAGAAACTGTGTGCTTGGTTTGACCTAGGGGTGTGTATTGGTGAGGTGGGAAGGGTGTGGGTAGGGCCATTTTTATGACTGTCAGAATTGCCTAGATTGAGGACAGGAGTGGAGTGATGAGTGAGCTGGGGTTTACCAAAGCACGTTCCCAATGTCATTAATGAATGATAAGACATGTTTTAAGAAACTGATGATGATGAAGAGGATGAGAAAAGGTATAGTAATCACACAGTCTCATCTCTGGGGGAGGAGGGGTGCTGGAAGGCATATCATTGAACAAGGACTCTAAATGGCAGTGGGGAAACAGGAGAATGCCAAGGTGACTATGCTGGAAACAGAGGCTAAAGACACAGACACAGTGGTATAAATATATGAATATATAGTCAATGAGTGTTTACAGTGCAGTTACATTCGAGGCTCATTCATAGCTTCTCTCCCCCTTTTATTGAACAACTAGGCCCAGACATATGGAAATCAGGCTAGGTATGGAAGATGGAACATTTATTCAATTAGCAAATGTTGATTAAAAGCACCAGGTTCTAGACGTTGCTTACTGACTGAAGGTTCAAGGAAGATTAAGGTATGGATCCTGCCTGAAAGAGACTCATGACTGAATCTTGGGGATGTGTCTATGTGCTACGGATTCTCAACTTGACAAAGCTTATGAGGGGAAACTAAAACTTCCTACCAGTAAATCTCTTTCTTATCAGATAACTGGAGTTGGAGGTTGAGGTGGGGTTGGGAGAGTGCTAGTAAGGAGAGTCCAAGTGTATTAGTAAGATTTTGGAATTAAGCATTTTCAAAAAAATTTTTATTATTTTTAAGTAACATAGTATGGAACTTAGACTTATAATGAGTTTCCCAGAAAAGGCTCTGATTAATATAGTTGATATGACAATGAAGTTAATTAGGTCTACTAGCACTAGTGAAAACATTACTCATAGGAATAAATAGAATTTCATAGATGGAAATACTCTAATGAGTAGGCTTGTCAGGCATTTTGTACACACAATGTATGTCCTATTGATGGTTTTGTACTGCTTCCTCTACTGGATTTATCAGGGTACTGTTAATGTCTTTGAATTTAGCTTTTTTTTTTTTAATAAATGATAAGAATTTAGTAGTTAGGGCTATTTATCAAATTTATCTAGGTATCCTGTACTTTTATTTGCTAAATTTGAAGGTCCTTGTAAAGAGTCATTCAACCCCTACAACCTTCCAAGTGGGCACCCACCCCAATGGACACTTTCCGTCCCAGAGATTTCCCAACATTGAACACTATCTTCCTGAAATATTTACCTGCTGCCCCTCACATCACTCTTTGAGACCATATAGAACAAATTGAATCCTTTTTCCTTAAAGCAGTTCAAATATTGAATTCACTTTGTTGGAGACCACCTCATGTAACAAACTTTTTATGACTTAAAACCAGTGGTGTTCTGCTAAACTGGATTAAAAAAAAAAAAAAAAACCCAAAACAAAACTCCAAATTGCGGTAAACATTGACTTCTGTGTCCCACATGACACCATGACCAATTTCAAATAGCCAGAGTGAAGTCACTGAACTCAAAGTGGGAAAGTGAGACATATAACTTTCCACTCTTCAGATCTGTGTGAGCTAACTCCAGCACACCAATCCCTACATTTTCTTTTTATTAACATGTTTTGCTGCTTAACTGTGTTTCACTCTACTTGGGTATGGGTTTGCTGATGTTTTTGTTTTAAGGAAAAGAATTCTACAGACATACTGTAGGTAGATTTGATAAGAAGAGGTGACAGACAGTTGTGGAAAATGAAGAGAGAGAATCTGATAACTCCCAGGGTACTAGGTATTGCTGCCAGTCAAGATAGAAAGAGTAGGTTCAGGGAAGAAAGGTAACTAACTTATATATTCATGGGCAAATATTTATTGGGCACTAATCCATGTCATGGAGAAGGCAATGGCACCCCACTCCAGTACTCTTGCTTGGAAAATCCCATGGACGGAGGAGCCTGTTAGGCTGTAATCCATGGGGTCACTAAGAGTCTGACACGACTGAGTGACTTCACTTTCACTTTTCACTTTCATGCATTGGAGAAGGAAATGGCAACCCACTCCAGTGTTCTTGCCTGGAGAATCCCAGGGACGGGGGAGCCTGGTGGGCTGCCATCTATGGGGTCGCACAGAGTCGGAAACGACTGAAGTGACTTAGCATAGCATAGCAGTTCATGTCAAGCACAGTCACTTCTGGTTGCTGAGGACCAATACATGAGAAAATACCACAAATAAAAATCCTTGCTCTTGTGGGGATGACATTTTATCTCATTAAAATTGGCCACTTGAAGGAAACCTATGGCAATCTGTTTGGACCCTCAATAAAGTAACTCCACTGTCCTTTCCAACTTAAAGCAACTAGTACGTTTGATAAGGGCTTTTTTAGCGCTTATACCACATCAGTAGAAGAAACCTCCATCCAAACTGATTCCATATGCTCTCAACTTTTGTAGGGAGCCCTCCCTAGCGCTCCTTTCAGCCTCCTTCCCTCCAAATCCAGGGTTGTTCCTATAGCAACTCTTGGAGTCTTTAGGCATAACCTTTGCTGTTCTGTATAATAAGCATTTCTCTACTTCTCTACTACATTGTAAATTTTCCCAGGTTGTTTCCTTAGCCAGTTCCATCTTAAATAGATGAAGCAGAGCCACCCATCAGTTTAGGCTTTATCTGAAGTAGCAAAGTCCAAACTAAATACACTTTCAATTTAGAACATTAATTTAAACCAGCCAAGTCATTTTACTTTATATTAATATTTTCCTTCTTGTTACATTAAAATTAAACCATAAAACAAAAATAGAGCCTCTAAAATCTGTTCCTCAGGAATTTTATTCTAAGTAAACATACACACAATTTTTAAAGACACCATTTCAAAAGTAATGCTTTTGAATTTCCTAAAATGACTTTACTCATTATTTTACATTTGGCTTACATGCATGAAGGAGAAAGGATATTTGAATGATGGCCCCAAGGCCAAATATTTACTTGGAAAAGAAATAATACAAATAAACACACCAATTGATGTCTTGTGTCAGTCAGTCAACCCATGACCAACTAGGAGAGAGAATGGCTTTAACTCTAGACTCTGGCATCCAGTTGAAACCATCTCTAGAACCTGTTTCATCTTTATGTGTGCTGGTAAAGTAGCATAGTGTTTTCTAGATGTGTTGCATCTGCATGTTGCAAATCTACAGGACTCTAAAGAGTGTTACTTGAATATGATTTCTTCTTTTATAGTAAGTGGTTTCTGCAGGACCTGAGAGTTTGCTCAGGTTTTCTGAAGATACCAGAATTAAAGCCTTACATATTCCTCTTATCCTCAGAACAAATATTACACCTATACTTTCAACATTCCAGTAAGTTTCCCCCTTCTCCCCCCAGGAGGTATGCAGAACATTCTTACATTTCTAACTTTGTTCCAGTTTTGAGGTAGGAGATAGATGGGCCCCTGTGTCGGGAGCAGCGTTAGGCATTACTGACAAAATGGAGGCACGGCCCCAACTCCCCCTCTTTGTCCTGCAGGCACAGACCCGGGATGAAGGAGTTAGGACTTGTGATTCTGACTTGTTTTTTCCTCTCCTCAGCTGAGTTGACTGAAAAGAATATTAAGGTGCTTATTGTTCTTGAGAGGAGCATGAGAAGGCACAAAGCCTTCTGCAGCTGTGCTCAGAGAATAATTCATAAAGTTAATCATTGACATTTGTTCAAGGACTTTTGCAAAAGAGTGTTCCAGGGTGAGCACATAGACCGCAGCTTGAGGCCATGGGAGGGATTGCTATCTGAAGCCTATTTGTGAGGAAAGTGTTTATGGCAAAGGAGTTTGCTGAATTTAGGGCTTAGGAATAATTAAAATACCTAGAAGCTAAAGATTTAAGGAATGTTGTAATGTTAGCATATTCTACTATAGCTTATAGAGATTGGGAACTTTAGAGATATTAATAGCTGGAAGCCATTTTTAAGAAATAGTAAGCTTAGGATACTAGGGGCAAACAGGACTTAGAAAGATAAGAAATGAGCTGAGGTTTGTGGTATGCAGCCCAGACTTCAGTACAAGTTACAGTGTAATCACGAGTTAAAGTAAATACTATTCTGAGAGAACTGCTGAAGCAGAAACTCTGCTTGAAGGACAGCAATGATTTATGGAGACAATAAATTTGGGTGAGGGGAAATTGAAATCATGTCAAACCTCTGACCTAATGCTTTTGTTAAAGTATAAAAAGAATCTTAAGCTTGAAATAGAGTTACACAGTCCAAGAAAATTGAGAGGCTGCGTCATTTCTCACCGACACCACCCATCTCTTCAGGTTGATTCCCTGGCTGCTGGAGCTGGACTCTGGCACCCCTGGACTGGACAGCTGGTGTATGTCAAATGGAATAAAATTGAAGCTTTAGTCTCACCTAAACACTCCAAGGACAAAGCTAGTGGCAGAAGCTGAGCTCTGCTGACATAAAGATATAAGATGGCCACTCCTGAGGTCAAGGAAAATTTCCATGTCAGCACATGCTTATGAAGGCTCCTTGGGGGTCAAAAAAGGAAGGGTACCACACCATAAAAAGTTTGGACATATCCTCACAGGCTTCTGCAGTGGGATTCATCTTAGTAGAAAGTTGCACATGCATCTTGGGAAGAGTCCTAGGACTGGTCAGGTGTGAAAAAGAAACCCAACATAATTGGCCAAAGGTAAACAAAGACCCAGAAGACCTGTCTTATATAAGGGATTTAAATCACCTCTTTACTGTGCTCCTCCTCATTACAGAGGACTCCCACACCCTTTCCCTGTGGGTGTGTATTTCTGCCTGCTGCTGCTAAGTCACTTCAGTCGTGTCCGACTCTGTGGACCCCATAGATGGCAGCCCACCAGGCTCTGCCGTCCCTGGGATTCTCCAGGCAAGAACACTGGAGTGGGTTGCCATTTCCTTCTCCAATGCATGAAAGTGAAAAGTGAAAGGGAAGTCGCTCAGCCATGTCCAACTCTTAGCGACCCCATGGACTGCAGCCTACCAGGCTCCTCTGCCCATGGGATTTTCCAGGCAAGAGTACTGGAGTGGGGTGTCATTGCCTTCTCCGTATTTCTGCCTAGCTTCTCACTTATATAAACTACTTCTCTGTGTGCTCTCCCATTGGTTGTGCTAATAAACTCTGTACCTGTTTTTTAAATTTTTGCCTCCTTGAAACATTCTTGCTTTCAAAGGAGGGGAAGAGCCTGGGAATTTCACCCGTTGCCTCTAGTCCCTGTTGGTCTAGTGGTTAGGATTCCTGGTTTTCATCCAGGCTACCGAGGTTCAATTCCTGGGCAGAGAACTAAAGTTGATTTCTCTTCAGGACTGTTCACTACTGTTTCTCTAAGATCAGTCTGATGCTTGTTTCCTGAATTCCAATTCTTTGATCCCAAGTAAATGTTTTCTGCTTGATTACTGCTTCCTCGGTTTATACAGGTTGACAAGGTTTATGGCAGGTAGAGGCAGAGCCCAGTGAAGAAATAGGAGTTTCCTGAAGTTGAGGTCTCTGAAACATACAATTATCACCCAAACCCTATTTCCCTCAAAGATGGGGGTGAAGCCAGTTTATAGTCTCAAAGCACCATCCATCTGGAAAAAAGATGTTCTGCCTTCTCTGCAGAGCTCTGCATTCACCCTAATTGATAATGTCCTCAGTACCTTTATGGTTTCTTATGGCACACTCCATGGACCAGTCTTGGGAGATAACGGGGGCAACCAGCTCAACAAACTTCGCCAAAGGGCAGCTGGGGGTGCAGCCAGGTAGCGTGAGGGGATGTGGTTCATATCGCGTCTCATTCCGATAGTACATCTCTACGAAGTATTCTCTGGTGGAGAAAGGTGGAGGGAATAGAGGGAAGAACTCTGTTAGATCTGTGCTGTTGACCTGCCATTGAAATTCTTTCTACCTGGTCTGTACCATGTCAGTTGAAGGACTAGTGGAAGAATTTAGGGGAATGAGTAGATATTAGCCAGTTTAGCTGTGGGAAGAGGGAGACTGGGGCAGGTGGGCCTGATTGGGAGGGTGGAAATGGGAAAGCTGGTTTGTTAGATGACCAGGGGCATGTGAGGTGGGACCTGGGATGCTGAGTTAGAGAAGGAGCTGAGACACAATGGTTGAGGGACTTGGGGGTGATTTGGTGAACCTTCAGGTAAGAAGTAGGGCACAGGTGGGATGTTGGGGTTTCTTTCTCCTATTCTGTCCCTTTCGTGCTTCTGATTTGCTCTGTCCTTTTCTCCTTTTTTCTCTCTCAGTATTTCTTTCAGTCTTCCCGCTGAATGAATGTATCTTCCCTGTCCTTAACCAGGCCAGAAACATGAAACTGAATAATATATATAAGAAAAACTAGCAGCATGACATCTGGTCCCATCACTTCATGGCAAATAGAAGGAGAAAAAGTGGGAGCAGTGAAAGATTTTCTCTTCTTGGGCTCTAAAATCACTGTGGATGGTGACTGCAGCCATGAAATTAGAAGACGACTACTTCTTGGAAGGAAAGCTATGACAAACCTAGACAGTATATTAAAAAGCAAAGACATCACTTTGCCATCAAAGGACCATACAGTCAAAGCTATAGCCTTTCCAGTAGTCATGTAAGGCAGAACGCCAAAGAATTAATGCTTTTGAACT
Source organism: Bos mutus (assembly GCF_027580195.1). Classification (NCBI taxonomy): domain Eukaryota; kingdom Metazoa; phylum Chordata; class Mammalia; order Artiodactyla; family Bovidae; genus Bos; species Bos mutus. The sequence continues at coordinate 136,055,586 of NC_091617.1, forward strand.
GGTGGTGCTGGAGAAGACTGGTGCTGGAGAAGACTCTTGAGAGTCCCTTGGACTGAATGGACATCAAACAGATCAATCCTAAAGGAAATCAACCCTGAATATTCATTGGAAGGACTGGTGCTGAAGCTGAAGCTCCAATACTTTGGCCACCTGATGTGAAGAACTGACTAATTGGAAAAGACCCTCATGCTGGGAAAGATTGAAGGCAGAAGGAAAAGAGGGTGACAGGATGAGACGGTTGGATGGCACCACCAATTCAATGGACATGAACTTGGGCAATCTCTGGGAGATAGTGAGGGACAGGGAGGCCTGGTGTGCTACAGTCCATGGGGTCACAAAGAATTAGACATGACTTATCGAATGAACAACAACAACAACAAATATACTTGACTATACAGCAAGACATAAAAATGATACCTCTGAAAGAGAGGGTGAGTGTATACTTAAGTCCTTACTTCTGCTGATGTTGGGGCGGGCTCTCCCACTACTTTATTTCATAAAACAATATATTGCTTAAGGAAGGACCACTGTCCCAAACCAACCTTGTAAAGCTAGTACAGGATCCCTGTAGAAGTCACCTGCCAAAGAGACAGGAGAGAAGATCCTTTTTGGGATAGTAATCACAGAACTGCAACTTTTGGATGTTGTTACGAGCAAGTCTTTTGAAAAACATCACTTTAAGAAACCATATGTGTGCTAAGTCGCTTCAGTCATGTCCAACACTTTGAGACCCTATGGATTGTAGCCTGCCAGGCTTCTCTGTCCACAGGGATTCTCCAGGCAAGAATACTGGAGTGGGCTGCTGTGCCTTCCTCCAGGGGATATTCCCGAACCAGGGATCAAACCTTCGTCTCTTATGTCTCCTGCTCTGGCAGGTGGGCTCTTTACCACTAGTACCACCTGGGAAGCCCAAGAAGCCATATAAAAAGTAGTAATTACAAATATTCACTTATATGTTCCTAAAAACTCCTCTAATATTGTATGAATGAGTACATATATCTTGTATAAATTTTTCAGTGACAGTACCTTTTATCTCACGGTAATATGGCAAAGAGGACTAATAGTTCATCAAAATTCATGATTTTCTTTCCATCAAATAAGGTTGCAGCTGAGAAGTGAATACACTTCCCAGACTCCCCTGCACTTAAGAGGGACCAAGTGACTAATTTTAGCGAGTAGAACTGACATATTTTTCTTCTGGGCTAAGGTGCTTGATAAGCAGTTTGCCTTCTTCACCCTCTGATTCTTTTCTACATGCTCTCTGCAGATGAGGAGGGCACTTTTGAAAACCGTAGGTCCAAAAGATGGAAGCCCCCAGTTCACAAATCACCACGTGTGAATCACACCAAGGATGAGTCACTTCCTGTTGGCCAGGAACATCTACATTGGACTGTTAGATGAATGAGAAAGAAATCTTCATTGAGTTAAGCCTCTGAGATTTGAGGTTCATTTGTGCAGCAGCCAAAATTACCCTTATAATTAATATATTTGGAAAATATTTTTAGGAGACTTAAAATTGGCTTGAGTGGTAAGATACAAGTTAAGGTGCATACAGAGAGTTTGAATAAAAGTATTTCGTAAAATACGAAAGTGAGAAGAAGCACTATTTTTTAACTTAGTGAATTATTTTATATATGATTTTAAGTTTATGTACTTAACCAAAAAATAGAATATTTTTAGAATATATTTAGCTACCTTATCTACAGCCTTAAAAGTTTGTCTGTTTAATGTAAATAAAAATCTAAAAATTTTATTTTTCTCTTTATTTTCTAATATGGATAAAGTGGGATCACCTTACACTCAGGATCACCTAATTTGCAGGTATATACTTTATACCTGTATTTGCTAACTTGGATTCTCCTTGCTCTTAATTTAAAAGTAAGCATGTTTAACTTTTGATACTCCTCTAGAGTGTTAAAAAATCCCAATATAACAACAAATTTGACTTCTCACCTGTGAGTGACCCTTGGTTACTTTTTTCTCTATAGGTAAGCGTCTCTCAGATAAAAAATGCCCCAAACTTGATTCATAACGTGAATTTATTCAAGCTATTCAGTGAGACAAAATGCTGCAGCACCCTAAATAAACACAAGCTCAGGACTACTGGGTGCAGAAACCAGGGAGGAGAGGCCAAGAAAAGTGGGTAGTTTCTTTTGTCATATCCCAACGTGACAGTGCCTATTCCTAGAGTTGATCCTGGAATGTGCACTGGATTTATTAACTCTGTGCCTGTAGCCAGTCTTCAGAGCGGAAGTCTTTTGCAGGGCTTTTTAATGACAGAGCACTTGATGTCCATGTCTTTGCATTCCCATTTTTGGCCCTGTTTGGATTTTCTCCATGTTATGGGCATCATCTCTCCATTCTGACTCTAGGTATTTGAGAGCAAAGCTTGCTAAGACCACATTTTAGTTCTCTCTTTATGCTTGGCACCCAGTTAGAAGTTCAACAAAGAATGAACATACTTTTTCCCTAGCTGCAGAACTCACTTTCTTTGTAAGCAGTGAAGATTTTGGTTGCGAATGGGCCTCTATGTTGCTACTTTCCTATTCTGCAAATTCAGGTAGCCAGAAACCTACAGCCAGGACTACCAAATTTGCCAAAAGAAATGCAGGATACCTTGTTATTAAGAATTTCAAAATGGCAACACTGAACTGTTAAACCAAGCATAGGCTCTTCCGAGCACAGGGCCTTATATAACTGCAGTCAGATGGTCCTGACTGCAGCTATTGTGAATGCCTTGAGGGGAGAGCAAAATGCACCTCCCCAGCTAACCCTGAAATAAAACTCATGAGCCCCTGCTCTAATTCAGTTCTTGCACTGTGATTATTCCATCAACAATATCCATGATGTCTCTTTTTCCCAACAAGAATGCCAGTGTCACAGCAGACACAAATTTTTGCTATGACCTTGGCTAGGTGGCCAACTCTTTCTGGTTTGCCCAGGGCTTTACCGGTTTTAACAATGAAACTTATATGTTCTGGGAACCCCTCCAGTTCTGGGTAAACTAGGACATTGGTCTCTCTGACCGTGGCCTTTCTAGTGGGCTTCAGCCAAGCCTTGGTCAGCTGGGGAGGGCCACACCAGATTGCAAAGTAGTGGACACTATGCAGAGGAATACTTTAAGAATCCTACCTGGTGGATATGAATAACCATAAGTTTCATGGATATGTTTGAAGTCTTTAACTGAAAGAACATTATTTGTAACCAGCAACAAACGATTTTTTCTTGATATCTTCTACCACCCTGTGTTTTACAAGGGAACAGTGTAATATCCACATCCTTCTTAGAATACCTTAATCTTTTTTTTAAAAAACATAATTTCTGTCGCTGATAGGGGGTGGTTCTATCAAATTTTTCATCTACTGTGTCTGTACGTGATTTCCCAATTAAAGTCTTTATGAAAATAAAGAAAAAAGGAGACATGACTAAGCAAAGATACGGTTACCATTCTTCCCCCGAATAAAAAACCAAACCAACCAAATAGACAAGACAACCCTTAAGTCAATAATAACACTAATGATCGTAATACCTGGTTTCCAGTGGTATTAATTTTGAGAAACACCGCTTAGACACTTACCCATCCTGGAAGTACAATTCCATCATGTGGCAGGACGCATAGGGAGGAAGGATTCCGTTGTAAACATCTAGCGCCATCTGCAGGCCACTTACAGTAGTGTCATGCTACAGAGATTTTGAAACAAACATTTTTTATTTCATCTCTGTTTCAAATTTACATTCACTAGAGAAGGCAATGGCAACCCACTCCCGTACTTTTGCCTGGAAAATCCCATGGGCAAAGGAGCCTGGTAGGCTACAGTCCATGGGGTCACTAAGAGTCGGACATGACTGAGCGACTTCACTTTGACTTTTCACTTTCAGGCATTGGAGAAGGAAATGGCAACCCACTCCAGTGTTCTTGCCTGGAGAATCCCAGGGACGGGGGAGCCTGGTGGGCTGCCATCTATGGGGTCGCACAGAGTCGGACACGACTGAAGCGACTTAGCAGCAGCAGCAACAGGTGTGTAACAAGCACTTACAGAGTACCATGGTGGTTTCTGATCCAACTAAATTTCCCATAACCCCAGTGATTTAAGAAGTAGAGAGGGAAAGGATGAATTTTGATTGTGCATCTCCTTGGTGCTAGGCAATGAGATTTACATACATACAAGTATTTCCTTTAAAAAGATGAAGAAACTGAGACCCAAAGAAATGAAGTAACTTGGGCAGAATTCCCTGGTGGTCCAGTGGTTAGGACTCTGCACTTTTGATGCCAAGGGCTTGAGTTCAGTCCCTGATTGGGGAACTAAGATCCCACAAGCCATGTGGTACAGCCAAAAAGAAAAAAAAGAGGGGGGGAGGGGACGGAATTAAGTAGCTTACTTTATGTCATACATCTTCAAAATGGCAGAAAGTAAATCTGAGTCAAGTCTTCTGATTTTGTCCTATGCCTACCCCGTAGAACATATCTCTGTTTTAGTGTGTTTCATTGATTTTCATTTAATTTTAAAATAACTTGGAATACATTAATGCTAAATTATATTTGTTTTCCATAGATTAATATCATCTGTGATTTTAAAGTTGGGGAAGAATATATAAGGTTACAAACATTTATACAGAATAAAATGTAAAGAAGTAGAGAGTGTAGCTTAAAATAATTGCTAAAGTTTTACTTTAGAATAGCCAGAAGGCATGGGAGACTGGTTTTCAATTCCAGTTTTGCCATTGATTAGCTATCTAATCTTAAGAAATTCTTAATTTTCATATCTATAAAATGGGCCCAACATTTGGTTACCTAAACTATATGGCAGTGTTTACATACTCCAAAGGGGTTAGAACCAATTCACTAGAGGAAAAAAAGGAGTTACAGATTTATGACTTGCCAGAAGTCATACAACAAGTTACAATTAGAAACCAGAAAACCTGAAACTATCAACAAATTTCAGGCCTGTCTTTCTCTAAGAGGCACTACACTTTGTTTCCTCCATGAAACTTTTCTCTACTCTGTACCATTTAGAACCCCAGATAATAAACTCTGCTTTATCTTTAATTGCTTCTTTCATCTTCTTGCAGAATGACACCAGCCAGACCACATCTGAGAAATCCTCTGTCCTGCAGAAATGGGTGGGAGCCTGACCCAGCCCTCCATGTCCTGTTTACCGGCTCATCCCAGACTCCATGGACACCCATTTCAGTGCACGGTACATCCCTGGAATTCTCCTCTTTTCCTGGCTGCTGCTTCAACATGGATGTCTTTTCTGAGATCTCACTCTCTTTCCTTTCTGCACCCAAATATAACTCTGACTTCAAGTTGGAGCTTTCCTTCCCCCTTTTTTTTCTATCACCTCTGCCATCTGAAGATTCCTACTTGGATGTTGCTGGCACTTCAAACCCAATTGTCTAATCAGTATATTCACCTGGACCATGACCACATCTGTTAATAGTTCTACCCTCCTTCCAGTCATCAACGTTTGAAACACCACCTTCATCCATGGCTTAACTTCCATACCACTGTCCTCCACCCACATTCCAGTCCATCACCAAGTCCTGTACACTCAGCTTTTCTTATAACCTTTCTACTTCTTTTCCTTTGTTATTTTGCCTCTAATTTTAGTTTGGAACAGAAATGATGTTTCCTTTCTCTGAGGCACTAATTCATTGTCTCGTGTGACATTGCTATTCTGCTATGCTGGGTGTTTATATGCTTACTTTTTTTGTCAGTGAAAAAAGTCAAAGTTGCTCAGTTGTGTCCGACTCTTTGTGACCCCATGGACTATACAGTCCATGGAATTCTCTAGGCCAGAATACTGGAGTGGGTAGCCTTTCCCTTCTCCAGGGGATCTTCCCAACCCAGGGATCAAACCCAGCTCTCCTGCACTGCAGGTGGATTCTTTACCAGCTGAGCCACAAGAGAAACCCAAGAATACTGGAGTGGGTAGCCTATCCCTTCTCCAGTGGATCTTCCCAACCCAGGAATCAAACCTGGGTCTTCTGCATTGTATGTGGATTCTTTACCAACGGAGCTATCAAGGATTAGACTGTAAATCCCTTGAGACCCAGAATTATATATTTCACTAAAAAATTTTGAACATCTGATAAGGAAATGATGATGAAGAAGTTGAGGCCCCTCCTGAGAGAGCTCACACACTTGAACAGATGTTGAATGGAGACAGAATACTTACTGCAGAATACATAATGAGTTTTCTGCGGTTTGATGGCTGAGTTGCACTCTTCATGTGATTGAGGATTTCATTGATCAGGACACCTTTATGAAGATAGATCAACAATGGAGCTGAACCAAATGTGGGCTTATATTTCAGTCCATAAGCTTTTTGCTCATTTGTATAGAGAGTCTCTCTGCCAGGATTCTCAAGACTTAAGAAGGGAGGGCAAGAACTCATTTTGCTGGAGCATCTGCTATGTGCTGCTGCTGCTAAGTCGCTTCAGTTGTGTCCAACTCTGCGACCCCAGAGATGGCAGCCCACCAGGCTCCCCCGTCCCTGGGATTCTCCAGGCAAGAACACGTTTGAAACACCACTAGAGTGGGCTGCCATTTCCTTCTCCAATGCATGAAAGTGAAAAGTGAAAGTGAAGTCGCTCAGTTGTGTCCAACTCCTAGCGACCCCATGGACTGCAGCCTTCCAGGCTCCTCTGTCCATGGGATTTGCCAGACAAGAGTCCTGGAGTGGGTTGCCATTGCCTACTCCGCTGCTATGTGCTAGTAGCATGATTTACATGCATTATTTACTGAATCCTGACTTCTATTCCCCATTCAGAGGTTAGGAAGTTGAGGCTCAGAGCCATTAAGTGACTCACTCACTGGGGAAGGAGAGCTGGATTGGCACATTCAGATTTGATTCTACCAGATTTTGTTAAAACTCAAGTTAGGAGGTTGATGAACTTGGAAGGAATTTCAGATGGCTTTTTCCAGATAGTTGTTAGCCAGTGCTCTGCTCAGGGCAGGTCTGAAATGACAGTGCAGCATACACCTCTCTGTCTTCATCCCTCTAGTAGCCACACCTGGGTGAAGCCAGGGGAGAAAGCAGCTCTGTGGATCTCTGCACAGGGCACGGACTGTGTTCTGTGGACCATTGCTCCAGGTTACACTAGGTTTCACTATTGGGAGGCAGCCAGAACCTTCAGATTTCATCTAGGTCTCCAACTGTTGACAGTAGAGGAAGTTTGCCCTTTGCCCCTGTTGCTCCTAAGGTGGTAAAAGGCAAACAGACACAGAGCAGAGTCTCCATCTTCTCAGCAGACACTGATGCTGAAGGCACCTGTGATGCAGGTGTTGTTCTGAGGAGGTGCTGCCTCAGGGGCTTCCACACCATCTCCTGAGGACTCCTTGTGTCTTGTTGGTCATCTGTCTACACTGCCTGTGGTCTCCTCCCTTGAAGATGACCAGTTTTCTTTTGTAATGAGCAGGGCATTGATGTTAACAGATTGATTATAATCCTAGACTGTATGGTCCACTTTGTGAAACACACACTGAACAGCTACCACAAGTCAATTAGACTGGACTTCCCTGGTGGCTCAGATGGTAAAGCATCTGCCTACAGTGCGGGAGACCTGGGTTCGATTCCTGGGTCAGGAAGATCCTCTGGAGAAGGAAATGGCAACCCGCTCCAGTACTCTTGCCTGGAAAATCCCATGGACGGAGGAGCGTAGTAGGCTACAGTCCATGGGGTTGCAAAGAGTCGGACACGACTGAGCAACTTCACTTCACTTCACTTCCTGTCCTCAAAAATCTCATAAAACAGTGAGAAGAGACTGTGGCATTGGTCTGTGTACCACCATAAGGACAAAGAGGAATGAACTAAGGAGGGAGATGATCGGCATCTGTGGCTGCTGGGACATCTTTAACTAGGAATGGAGGGAGCTAGAGGCTACATCTCCCATAGGTCTGTATTCCTCTGCCTCAGGGCAGGTTGGCCTCTGGGAGCCCTTTAGAACTGTGTCTTGAACTTCAGGCCACAATAGAAGTAAACTCTGGCTGAGTTTCTGGGAGTGATGATAGGCAGTCACCTTCAATCAGCAATTTGTTCCTTGTCAGTGCTTTTCTGGTGGCTCAGATGGTAAAGAATCCTCCTGCAATGTTGGAGACCTGGGTTCAATCTTTGGGTTGGGAAGATACCCTGGAGGAGGGCATGGCAACCCACTGCAGTATTCTTGCCTGGAAAATCCCCATGGACAGAGGAGTCTGGTGGGCTACAGTCCACAGGATTGCAAAGAGTCAGACACGACTGAGTGACTAAGCATAGCACAGCACAGCATATCTGAAAGGAGATATTCTACACTGACCAACATGCATTCTCTATAACACTTAGCTAATTAACATCAATTAATTAGTTAATGGCTAGACATGGATTTAGTTCAGTTAGCAACTTGTTTTGTGTCAGTAGGTGTCTTTGCAGCAGCCTTCAGTGTTGATGATGGAATAGATCAGCTCTTGGTTCTGTAGTGGTTTCCCAGCTTGTCCCAGGAGAAAATAGGGGTAATTGTCATAAGCATCTACAGGCTCTGGCAGGCCAATAGTCAAGTTATATATGAAGGGAAATTGAAGTTCAGAGAGGTTCAGCAACTTGCCCAAGATCATACAACTTGTACACAGAGGGGCTAAGTTTCTCTGAACTCAGCAGGTCTAGCTTCAAAACCTTTCCTCTTAATTATTAGGCCATACTGTAGCATAAGCTAGCACCCAAGCTCCCTGGTGCATAATTTATTAAACCTGCACACACTGGACAAAATATCATTATTTGAGGATACAAACTTCACTTCTCTCTCTTGGGCTACAGCAGGAGTTGGCAAATTTGTTCTGTGAAAGTTATATGATTTATGCTATTCTCTCAAATCATCCTAGCCTTGCCTTCATTGAAACATGTGTATTACCATATGTGAAATAGATCGCCAGTCCAGGTTCGATGCGTAAGACAGGGATGCATCGGTGCACTGGGATGACCCTGAGGGATGGGATGAGGAGGGAGGTGGGAGGGGGGATCAGGATGGTGGACACATGTACACCCATGGCTGATTCATGTCAATGTATGACAAAAACCACTACAATATTGTAAAGTAATTAGCCTCCAATTAAACTAAATTAATTAAAAAAAAGAAAGAGCAAAAATGTTATGTGATTTAGGCTCTGTGGGCCATGTGTTCCATCACAACCATTCATTCTCAAGTGGAAGCACAAAAGCAGTTAAATATACTGCATAAATGCATGAGTGTGACTGAGCTTCAGTAGCATTTTACTAATAAAAAATAGGTGGCAGCAGACCAGATTTGGCCTGCAGGCTGTAGCTTGCCAACCTCTGGTCTTCAGCAAGAAGCAGTTTCCATTAAAACAAACAGGTACATGCACATGCTCAGTCACTCAGTCGTGTTTGACTCTGCATCCCTGTGGACTGTAGCCTGTCAGGCTGCTCTGTCCATGGGGTTTCCCAGGCAAAAATACTGGACTTGGTTGCCATTTCCTCCTCCAGGGGATCCTCTCAACCCCGGGATTGACTGAGTCCATATCTCCAACCTCTCCTGCATTGGCAGGCAGATTCTTTACCACTGAGCCACATGGGAAACTCTAATACAAACAGGACCAGGCATATATTCCTATATTAGTCTTAGGAATTAGTCTAGAGATTTCTTTGTGTGTGTGTGTGCTGGGGGTGGGGTGGGGTGTTGTAGTGGTGAAGGCAGTGAGGAGGATATTACTGAACAGTGTCACCCTTGAAACCAACTGATGGAACAGAAGTTCTGGCAAAGGTAAGAAGATGCTGGTCAAAGTCCTGATGTTCCCTTGGGACTCTGTCACCAAACTGTTCATGCTTTCTCTGCAGCATTCAGGTGCTTTATAACTCAACAAGTGTATAGTTGACAAATCTCTCTTGCTTTGCCAGATATGAACAATAGGCTGAAATTGTGACTTGGCAGGAATTATGAAGGTAACAACTTCCTGGCTCATTAATAGTACTGAGCTTCCCCTAGAACATAGGACAGGTGTGTGCATATGAGTGCTAGCTTTTGGAGTCTAAGACCCAGAGAATACCTTAGGGAAGGACTCTGATGGAATCTAGTTTAATGCACTCACCAGATGGGGAAACTGAGACCCAGAGAGAGAAGGTGACTTCCCCAAAATGCAATTTCTAGTAGTCAAAGGGAAAAAGTAAAGGAAATATAAGCAAGCTGTTGGGAAAAAAAAAATCTCACATCTTATATTCAGATACAGACCCCTGCATCTATTAATAGATTCTTGTAGATTCCTTCCTGGCTTTCCCTGGCCTTTTCTTCACTGTCTCCTACATCTAGAGAAGTGCTTCTGAAACTTTAATGGGATTTCATTAAAATGTAGATTTAGATTCAGCTGCTCTGGGGTGGGAGATGGAATTCTGCATTTCTTGTCAGAGGCTTGGTGATGCTGACTTTGCTGGCCCATGGATTTCATCTTGAGTAGTGAGGGGATGATTGCCTGAGCCCATCATGACTAGGTTGGGGGAAACAGAGTCCTGTCTTCACCATCTGAAGCATTTGGCCACCATACTGTTGGCCCCTGCTGGGTCAGGAATGAGACCTGGTACTTGTGTGGTCAAGGAAGCGCAGCTTCCACCTTCTGTGTCCTTGGTTGTTTGGTATGTAGGACTGAGTTGCATCCTGGGCTCTGTTCCTACACACAGTCCATGTCCTGCCTGCTAATTTTTCCTAAGACACCAAGTTCCAACTATGACTCACCTCTGGGTGCTCTCCCAACCCCAAGGAAGGGCTGAGTCCTGCTGTCATGCCCTAAGCTTGGAGTGAGGACTTGTACATTCCATCAAGTCTCCCTCTGTGTCTTGCAACCAGGTCTCTGTAACAGCAGGCCTGCAGACTGACCATTTGTTTATGATGCTCCCCTAAATTCTTGCCCCAAGCACTATGTTCACCTCATATGAAATTACTCCCAACTATCTTGACTTCAGACCTCATTAGCTGTTCTTATTACAGGTTCCTTCACTCTTTATATGAGCTTTTCTAGCTCTTCTCCTGGTTAGTGACTTAAACTCTTTCTCTTGCTCTGCAGCCCTGAGTGAACATCCTTCCAGTCTGGTCCAACCCCTAGGATACTTTGTCTCTGTTTTCTCCTGGAGGTCTGTTGAACTTGTCCAACCTCAAGGTGAATAGGCTCCAACAATGGTGTGGAGTATGTGACTAAGAACATCTCCTGTGGCTTAAAATTTCTTCATTGTTATGACAGCCTGGCACAGTGGACTTCTTCTTGCTCTCCATCTTTAGTTTTAATGTCTATATGAACGACATTTGAACCTGTCATATCCTCTTGGGTCTTGGCCTGCCACTCAGCTGCCCTCAGAGCCTCAGCACCTATCCCTGTCCTGCCTGGTCCTGGCTTCTTTCTTCTACCCACCTGTCCTGATTACAAGGGTTAGGCTATTGTATTAGGATCAGATGTCCTGTTCTACAACAGGTCAAATCCAGCTGAGAAGAGGCATCACTGAAAAGTCAACACCTTTTAACACCAATGAAAAAATTTGAGCAGTGTCATAAACTTGTCAATTGCAATACATATTAATCAACAGGGCATAATCAGCCTGCAAATTACATTGTATTAACTTTAACAGTGGTTACAACCAAGGGTTTCAAGAAAATAGGCCACTTTTGCCTTTCCTCCCACTTGAAAAATTCATCCAGTAAGCCACCAGGCATAATTGACTTTCATGGAACTCAGATACAAAATCCATGATTTTTTGATCTGGAAAGAATGAAAAGTATCATTTAGCATTATCCCAAAGTTTCTGTTTTCCAGCTGGGAAAATTAAGGCCCAGGGTGAATAATTTTGATAATCATATAACACATAATGTTTAACTGTATTAGGTACTATTTGTGCTAAGCCTTTGGAATACATACATTCATTTTCACCCTTAATACTTAAGAAGTGAGTAGTATTATTATCCCCAATTTGCAGAATAGAAGCTGGTGGAATGATTATGTGTCTAATTCAAGGTCACATAGCTGATTAACAGTTGGACCTGTTAATCAGACCAGATCACTCAGCAACAATTCTAATGCACTTCTCTCATTTTTAAAAATACTTACCCCCCTGCAATCTAGATTTTTCTTTCTGCTTATGAATTCCATAGAGGGACAGAAGGGACAATTCTGATATTTCTTTCAACTTAGTCATGGTGTCCTCTGTTGCCCAGGAAGGTAAAGTGAAATTATGAACACCCTGTATCAAAGAAAAAGGAAGAAAATGTGTATTTTATTTCTGACTATCCTCTTTGTTGACTTTTTATCCTCCTTCTCCCATGAGAAGTACTGTGTCCAGCCTTTCTTGGTAGAGAGGGAGAGTTCATGAAAGAGGAAATGAAAGTGAAGTAGCCTACAGAACAATTAAGTGAGAGAGATGTAAAATACCTTAGCCATATTGCAGAATAGCTCAGACTGAACTGTAGTAAGAAAAAAAAAAAATCCCAGACTTGAACCAGAAAATGGGCTCTTGTTTTTATTGAAGACTTTTATAAGACTAAAAAGTCTTCCTTGAAACAGATGCTGATGATACACTGAAAATATTGGGAACGTTGAATGTGCTTTTGGGTCAATGACCTCTAACATGGAAGAGGGCAACAGGTACCATTTATTATCGAGTTGCAATTCTGAAAGTAACTTGCTCCTTAGACACTCACAATGCCCTCAAAGTCAGAAGTGGCTAGGAGTCAGGTGGCTGGTCAGAATTTTGCCCCAAGATTCAGTGAACTGGTTGGGAAAACAGAATTATGGTGGAGCATGATGACTGAGAAAAACACCATGAAACCCTGAAAAAAAATAGTAATTTATCTAGCTACAAAGATTATTTCACATGCATTGTACAGCAAGTGAGAGATTCTTTCCTGATAGATCAATTTTAATAGCCTGGTTCAAATTTTGCTTGTTTATTTCTATATCCAGAAATCAGGTAACTTTTTTCTCTTTTTATAAAACATTATAAAATCTTTATATAAAATCTTATAAAATCTTTAAATAAAGTATAACAATTGCTTTTTTCATTAAAGTCCATGACAGGAACCCAGCATTTCTAAGCGACTGAAAAATAACTGGCGTGGCACAGAAAAGCAATTTTGCTTACAATTTTCTAAAGGGTGAATACGTAACTAACAGAGAGAAGCCAAAATTCTGAAGTTAATATAAATAAGTCTTGACTTATATTTCAATGTCAAACGCTATGTAATATATCTTATACAAGCAAAGGAAAATGTATTCATCTGTTTCAAAATAGGCATAAGTCATCAAATCAGATTTCATGTTAATCTTTGGTATTTTTATGTTTACCTCACAAAATAAAGGGTCGTAGACTTTACTCCAAATTCCAAGAAGATCCTGGTCATGGTATCCTGTAAGTTTTGGCAAGACTTCTATAAAATCCTGAGACACACACAGAGGTAAAAAATTTTTATATTAGGGTTTCTCAACTTGAGCATTATTGATGTTTGGGCTACACAGTTCTTTTTTGTGGGGCTGCCCTGTGCACTGTAGGATGTTCAGCATCCTACCCTCTAGAGGCCATATCACCCCTAGTCTCTCAGTGGTGACAACCCAAAATGTCTCCAGATACTGACAAAGGGTCCCTGTGAGGCAAACTTGCCCTCAGTGGGAGCTACTGTTCTTCACATACAAGTACACCAGTAATACTGGCTATACTAATGCCAACCCAAAGATTTTTACAAACACTAATTATTTCTCATTTTTACATTAAACATTGTGGGTATGTGCTGGCAGTAGCCACATGCTCCTGGTGTGTCCTGGGATCAGACTGAGGTGTACTGCCTCAAATTCATTTTGGAAATAGGTGAAGTATAACTCATATGTAAATGAGTGGAAGGTGAGAAAGGAAACCATGGTCAAAGAACCCCAGGAAAACACAACAGAAACGGGACCTAGTTCTGGCTATAAGTGTGAGATTTGGATGGGATGCAAACATTTCTCCAGGTTCTGTATTGTTCTTAGATTGTCATGGCAATGAGACCCATTGGTCAGCTATCTATTCAATGGATTGACAGAAATTTCTGGGAAGCCTTTGGAAGATACTGTTTGTCTAGTGCATATATTTTCTAGGAAAATAAAATTTGTCAATATTAACCGAAATGAATTTCCATAAAATAAACAGAAATAATTATTAAAGAGCCCCCAACTTCCCCCAACAAAACAAAGTGAAACAAATCTTCAGGGCCAGATTATTTTATGGGGAAATTCTATCAAGCTTTTCAAGCGTAAGTTATTCTAGTCTTATTTTAACTAGTCTGAAGCATATGAAGAAAAAAAAACTTCCAAAAAATTTTTGTAAGCATTGATACTGACAAAGCCTGGTTAGAAAAGAAAACTATAGTCTGAAGTTACTTTGGATATCAATGCAAAAGGTCTAAGTAAACTCTTAACAAATAATTCAGTATCATACTAAAAAGAAAGAGTCTTGAATCTAGACATGTAAAGATGGTTCAGTAGTAGTAATCTATGAATATAATTAATCTTAGTAATTGACCCGAGAAAAGTAACTTAATTATACTAAAAATGTTGAAAAAACCTTTCAAAAAATTAAATATCAGTACTGAAAAACACTCAAGAAAATAGGAAAGATAACTAACTCCTTAACTTGATAAAAATATCTCTATCTGGTCAAAAGGCCAATATGTTTAATAGGGAAATACTGCTAAAGTCAGGATTAATACAAGAAAGCCCACTACCAATTCTATTATGTAGTACTGGACTGTAAGTACCAGCCAATACAAATAGGCAAAATAAGTCAGAAATACAAATATTGGAAAAGTAGAGGTAAGCCATTATTATTTGTAAATATTATAAACCTGAGACAAACTTAACAGAAAAATCTGTATGAAGAAAACCTTTAAAACGATCTTGAAGATAAGAACAGATAGGAAAATATTCTGTGTTCTTGGAAAGGAAGACTACAAATTTGCAACAAAGTTTCAAATTCTCCCTAATTTATGCATTTAATATGATCTCAATAAAAACTTCCCTGGGCTTTCCTTGGGCTTCCATGGTAGCTCAGCTCCTGCAATGCAGGAGACCCGGATTCAATTCCTGGGTTGAGAAGATTCCCATGGTGAAGGGAATTGGCTACCCACTCCAGTATTCTGGCCTGGAAAATTCCATGGACTGTTTAGGCCATGGGGGTCACAAAGAGTTGCACATGACTGAGTGACTTTCACTTTCACTAAAAACACTGAAAAGGTAAGTGAAAACATAGAAATGAAAACTCAGAAAAAATAGAAAATGTGGAATGTCCAGCCCTTTAGATATTAAAGCATATATAACTTTTAATAATTATAACAGTGTGATTTTGGTTAAAAAAAATGAAAGAATAAGAATAAAAATTCTAGAAATAGACATGTGGGAATTTTAATATAAAATAGTGGGGGAAAAGATGCCCTAGTCAATAAACAGTGACAAAGCCATTAGGTAATCTTCTGGGAAAAAACTTCAGCAGGATAGATACCTCACACCCAATACCAGAACAAACTGTAAATGGATTCAATATGTAAATATAGAAATGAAGCTATAATAGAATTAGAAGCATTGCAGACTTCCTTGCAACCTAGGAGTGGTGAAGGCCTTTCTCAATGTGACTATAAATATACAAATACAGCCGTGTGACAAAACTGTAAACAAGCAGTGTTGTTTTAGTCACTAGGTCACGTCTGACTCTTTTGTTACCCCATGGTCTGTAGCTCGCCAGGCTCCTCTGTCCTTGGGATTTCCCAGGCAAGAATACTGGAATGGGTTGCTATTTCCTCCTCCAGGGGATCTTCCCAGCCCAGTGACTGAACCCGCTTCTTCTGCATTGGCAAGCGAATTTTTTTAACGCTGAACCACGAGGGAAGCCCAAAATGGGCAAACAAAAAGAGGGCCAGAAAAAAATGTTAAAATAGAGAGAGAAAGCTCCTATAACTGTATGAAAAGAAGAAAACCAATACCCAAAATAAAAATGGTCAGCTGATGTGAGCAGAGTAAAAAATACAGAGGGCATTTAACTAGGTGAAGATATCCAAAGCTCACTCATCATAAGAGAAGAATACTGCAGCACAACATTCTATAATAGTGATGATACTGGGCTTTCTTGTCTCAGTCCTGATTTTGGAAGGGATGCTTCTAGTGATATCATCTTTTGTCTATGCACTGTTGGGAATACTGTGGAGAAACAGGTACTATTGTACTTTTCTAAATTGGTAACTTTTGGAAGGATATTTTGATAATATTCAAACTGGCCCAGAATTTCTATTTCTGTATGCCAGTAAATGACACTTTTTTTTTTTAACCTTATAAGGATGTAGCCTCTTCTGGAATTCTTCTGATATCAAAGTCTCACTCTGAAGTTCTTGAAAACGAGGGCAGTTCCTGAAAGGTAGGTATAGCAACTGAGGAAAAAGAGAAATCATAAGTCTTTTATTAGTTGGAAGAACTAAAGAAGCTGCAGCCATTAGATATAAAGTGACTTGAATAAAATATTCAAATGTGTTTTAAGCTGAATGGAATTCTAAAATTGAGGAAAAAGATAAATGATCTGCAGGTCTTAAATAATAGTTACCCAAAACTCAAAAGCTTTTTTGTCCCTTTCATAAACTTGCCTAAATAAGACTGTGTTATTGCTAAATAGTTTCACTTCTGGTTTCTCTGTGAAATGGTGACTGTTATCTTGCTTCCTTCCAAATCTCTTTCATTTCTAGCACTAGAGACACATCTGTGTCCATGCACTCTCTCTCTCTCTCTTTCACACACACACACACACACACACGAGTATAGAGAAATGAATTAGAGATGCCAGAAAGAATCTTAAGAGATTGATTAATCATTCACTGAAGTAAGTTCTTGCAAATTTGCAGACTGTTAAAATAAGGGCACATACTAAAAACATAGAAAATATATTTGAAAATCTATTATGAGGACAAAGTGATCATCCCTTTAAAGTGAGTTTAAATCTGACAATCCTTTCTATTTTTAACTATAATCTATAGGCTGGTAACTTCCAAGTTCATTTCATTGCTCTTCACTTTCTATCTGAGCTAGTCCTGTATCAGCCCTTGGTGGATATCATTAGTTGAATGTTTATCTTCATCCTCAAATTTGACATTTACAAACTTGAACTCAACCTCTTCATTTTGTATTCTCTCTTCCTTTGTCAGTAGTAAAATTTATCATCCTCTTCATAGACTGACTAATCACTTTTGCCTGTTTACTTCCAAAACATAGTTATTTCTTGAACAATGCAGAGATTATGGCTGCCAACCCTTACACAGTTGAAAATCCGTATAGCTTCAGAGTCCGTATCCACTGTTTCGCATCTGACAGTCTACCTACTGTGGGTTTTGTAGTGCTGTAGTATACATTTATTGAACAAAATGTGTATGTAAGTGGACCCGTGTAGTTCAAACCCACATTGTTCAGGAGTCTATCCAAAATAGACCCCTCTTCTTTTATCTTCATTGTCCCCTCCCAGTCCAGACCACCATAATCCGTGTTTCAACTATTGTAAGGGCTTTCTGTGGGATCACTTTGCATCACAATTCATCCTTCATGCAGCAGTTACACTAATACTTTTTATTTTATTTTTTTAAAGGCTAATATGTTGAAGCCATCAATCAAATCATGCCATTCTGTAGCTTATAACTTTCACCGTCTTTGCATTTTACTTGGAATAAAATCCAAACTCAGCCCTTAGTGATCTTTCTGTCCTGCTTTCCTACCGCTGCCCCCTCACTCACGTGTTTCCAGCAACACTGGGAGCCTCCTTGCTGTACCCTGAACACACAGGCTGGCAGTCTCTGCAGACTGTTCCCTGTCTGAGACATTCCCCCTCTACAGCTCTTCTAGACATTTTGCTCAGCCACCATCACATTACCTTATTTTATTTCCTTCAAGGAACTCATTGCCATTTGAAATGACTGTATTTATTTACTTCTTTATCATCTGTTTCCTATAAAACAGAAACTTGAAGACAGCCAGGGTCTTGTCTATCTCGTTCTTTGCTGTCATTTGTTCACTGTTGTCAAAGCCTAGAACAGGGCCTGACATATTAAATGCTACTCAAAAATCATTTTTTGATAAGTTGCTTCCTGTCTGTCATTTCTGATTCTGTGTCACCTGGTCATACCTTGCTTTCCTTTCTCTAGTGTCCTTACCATCTACTTTCAGGCCTTCATTTCCTCACTCATGCATGGTTTCAAGTTATTTTCAGAGGTCCCAGTATCTTTTTCCTCCAAGTTAATGTCAGACAAGTGCCCCAAAGCACTGCTCATCAGGTGTGTACACAGTACTGAGATAAGTACAATAGTTTCTTCTACATCCACTGCTTTACATCTAAATTTCCCTGCCTGCACAGGACTGTTCTTTTAAAGGCCTAGGTTTTAATGAATTACTTAATTTTTCTAGACTTTAGTTTTCTCACCCCACATATTCAAAGAGTCTGGATGAAAACAGAAGAATCACCTAAACATCTGTCCAGCATTTTGTAGTTTATAAAGTCATTTCCTTTTCTTAACCAACTTGGTTTTCACAAATCCCTGTGAAGAATTTAGGTGGGTACGAGTATTTCCATTTTATAGAAAAGGAGACTGAAGAACAGGGAAGTAAGCTCAAGTATCTGAAGTGGTGGGTGGCTCTCAGACTCGGGTTTTCCCAACTTTAAATTCAACCCTCCTTCTATATCATGCTGCCTTTATCTCAAGATTCCTTTGGTTATTAAATTTGGATTCTCTAACATGTGCCCAACACAATTATTCTGTCTTGCTTTCATTCTTTCTAGACAAGAACTCTGGACACAGAAGGGCAAGTACTTTACATTGACTCAAAGCTCAGCTTTGGGGCTGCCTTCTTGTCCTTTCATACCCTCCTCCAAGGTCTGGTTCAAGTTCTCACTCTGTCCATGAAGACTTGAATGACTGCCCTTTATAGTTCTAAGAATGACTTGGTCTCTGAATTCCTCCAGCATGTGCAGCTTGTTCTTGAAATCACTGCCCACATTGTATTGTCTTCTACATACTTCATATGTGTGAATCTTTTTTCATCAAATGGACTGTAAATTAAGGAAGAAAACTGGTCTCATATTTCCCTTCTATTTCTGTATAGCACTTAGTAGAGTTCTGGGAATAACTTTAGTTGATTGATTTCGTTAAATTTCTTAGTTCATGTTAGAATTGTTTCATCTTGGTGAGTAGGTTTCAGAGGGCCACAGGTAAGGGGGCCATTTTGCTTGTTTCTCTCTCCCTCTCCTCTCTCCTTCACTCTCAATGCTTTTTCCTTCCTCTTCTAATAGCACCTGCATCCCTTTACTATGTAAGTTAACCATTATCTTTCAGGACTAAGGATTAAATAGCTACCCTGGTTTATACTGGCTAAAGCTGGTGCTTCTGTCCACTCTTTGTGTAGAAAAGGCTGTGGGAAAAGTGAATATTTTTCTTTTTCAAAGAAAACATTCACAAGCACCACCTTGTGAATTCACAAGCACCCTCAAACACTGATAATCATGATTCACTTCTGATTCTGTGAAGGAAAGGGCATAAATAAATCATCTTGTCTTTTCAGGAGACACTAGAAAATTTGATTGGAGTAGATTTACCTAGAGAGGTTGACAGGGTTAAGCTATTTCTACAAAGCACTTGGGAAAAATTCTTAAGTCACCAGGCTCAGCAATTAGGTCAAATTTCTTGGAGTACTGACAATGCAAATGGGATAGTAACCTAACCCAGAGGTCACCAGGCAACATTCTAGGCCCAGTAGTCATGCTAAGCTTCAGTCATAAAGAGAGGAGATAGCCATGTTATAATGTGACTCCAGGGGAATTAGGAAGGTTTCCTTGTCCCAGACTATTCCTTCATACAGTCTTAAATTCAAGACCTGGAAGATTAGTTAGATTTATTATTACTATTTTAAGAATAGGAATTCCTCTGAAAAGATAAAAGAGTTCTTGGTCAGTCCCATCAGTGTAAATAAATTTGGGAGTTTCTCTTGAGCAACTTCATTTAGGCAACTTGGTTTATGGTACTAATTCTCAGCTTGGCTGTCCACTAGAATCATCCAGGGAAATTTTTACAAACATATTGGTGCCTGGGTCCCACCCTCAGAGATGCTGATGTACTAGGGGGTGTGCCCTCTGCGTCAATATTTTTAAAATTTTCCAGGTGATTCTAATATGCAACTAATTTTGAGAATGACTAGTTTGCACAAAAGGAAACTACTCTGGAATGAGATCTGTCTGGTTCTAGTCCCAGTAGTGATGTTTTTCAGCTGTGTGACTTTGGATCTATTTTGTTCATTGGACTTCTCTGAGCACTTTTTTCTCTGGCTATAAAAGGAGCACAATAATATTGTCCATTCATGGCTGTTATGAAAGGTAAATATTATGACACATATAAAGTTTTGGCCACCAATTATGCACCTAAATCTTTCTTTTTTACCTTAGCTAGGAAAGGGGATTTTCATCAGGGTAGGGATATTTTCTAGGTAGAGAGGTCTTAGGATATTTTGGAGGGAGGAGAACCCTTTGTTGGGCACCAACTGTGTGTGTGCATGTAAAGATGAAGAGGGACAAATAGCCAGAAGTTAAAAGAATAGCAAAGCAAATAATAAATCTCTAAAGAGAAATTCTGTTCCTACTCCCTCTTACCAGGGCTTTCTAAGTCCTGTGCACCATTATTTAGGAAAGAATTAAGGCTGCACAGCCCACAAAGTATCCAGACTCCCAAATCTGCAAGTCCTGAGTAGCTTGCCTTCCTTCTTCCAGAACAAATGAAATCTGTGTTTTCCCAGAAAACTGACCTGATCTTCAGAAACAGGGACTGTGTGCACTGGGATGGGCTGCCAGAGTAGGCTGGGATTCCAGATGCTGATACCCTCTGGGGGAAATAGGGCTGCAAGGTTTGTCATAGCACTCATCAAAGTCCGGTCAATATCCGTGCTTCGAACATGAACCTAGGGTAGGAAAATCAAAGCAGATCCAATTGAGAGGAACTGTGGTTTTCCCTCCACTATGGAGCTAATAGTATATTTGAGAAATGGCGAGACACCCACACCAAAATATTAGCAGACATGGTAGCATCATAATCATAATACCTATTATGGAAAAGACAGTATTATGGGCATGCCATGACTTAAAGCAACCCGGTGTGTCAACAGTTGAATTGATGAAAGAGACGAATTAAGTACTGGCTACTTGCCAAGCCAAAATATTTACCATAGGTGTCCATTTTGACCTTATTTATATTCATACTTTTTTTTAAGAACAAAATATTTATATAAAGAGGAGTACATTTGTAAACAAGATACCTGACTTTTATAAGTTCCTTAGGAAATAGGAAACTTTTACAAATACATTATGTTACATTATTTCAAGGGGGAAGGTTCCCACTATTAGCTTCCCAACTTACCTGTTCACGCTTATAAGATTCATTCAAAAAGTTTTCATAACGTTTCCTTATATATTGTCCAAGTTCATAATGCTGTGCCATGCCCAACTATGGGAACAAATAAAAGAAAAAAATATGAAAGTAGGTTCTATGAAACTGTGAGTCTTATCACTCTTCATTGAATAAGTAGAGTGAACAGTGGTATATTTTAATAGTTTCATAGTAACAACACATTTTAAAATGCAAACAGGAAAAAAGAACTGTAATCTTTAGTCATGATTAAATTAGCTCCCTGAGAAAACTCAATTCATTGTCATTAGCACTTAACATAGAATCTTGCACAGTTAATAGCTGGTGGTTGACTGAATTTAAGTAAATGGTTCATCTCTTCTGGCAGAGCATTCTGTGGGTCATCTTTGTTGGTAGAGACTTTCAAGGGCTGGTTAGCTTGTGGAGGAAATTCAATCATCCTATAAGAGGTTAGACTTGATGAATCTAAAGATCACCTTCAACCTCTGAGTGAAATAATTTATTGTCTATACAGTTCACTTATGTCTGGTTCGTGAAAAGTTAAAGCCTGTTATTTGAAGTGTGGACTCTGGATCAGCAGTATTGGCATCACTTGGGAGTATGTTAGAAACCAAATTCTTGGGCCCCACCCTTGACCTATTGAACCAGAATCATTGTGGGGAGAGCTCAGAAATCTGTTTTTTAACAAACTCATTAAGATTCCAATGGCAGTTAGTCATCAAGAAGTGTTGCCTTAGCTTGATGATCCTCAAGCATTACTGTGCATCAGAAGCAAAATTATCTAGGGTGCTTCTTGAAACGCAGATTCCTCAGTGTTTCTGCCAGGGATTCTAGCTCATTGGATCCTGAGGGTAGCCCTGGAATCTGTATTATGACAAGTT
Source organism: Bos mutus (assembly GCF_027580195.1). Taxonomy (NCBI): domain Eukaryota; kingdom Metazoa; phylum Chordata; class Mammalia; order Artiodactyla; family Bovidae; genus Bos; species Bos mutus. Next base: position 136,077,893 of record NC_091617.1, read on the forward strand.
CCCTAAGTGACTCAGATCTGTGTAGTAGAACACTATGCTTTGGGCAATATTGCATTCAAGTCTGTCTTTAATTCAGAGCCTCATCAGAAGAGGAGTCAGAAAAGATGTGGTCACTGTGGCTTTGGATTGGTTCCACTCACTCATTTACTTGCCACTCCTGGCTACCTTTCTAGATGGGAAAAGAAGTAGGAAAAGAATAATGTGTACTTTGAGGTTTGTGAGTTTCCTGAATGATCCGGATAGCTGAAGAAGCAAGTACTTTTGGTATAATTGTTGTTCTAACCTAAAGCTAACTTCTAAGGAAATAGTCATCTTCTATAGAACAGTAAATCACCTGGGGAACTCAGTAAGAACAAAGATTCCCAGGCTTCAACCCTAGAGTTTCTAGTTCAGTCAGGGTGTCAGAGAATTTACATCTCTGACAAATTTCCAGGTAATGGTGATGTTGCTCATCCAGGGACCATACTTTGAAAACCATTGAACTCAAAAAGAACCATTGCTTTGTCACTACGCAGATTGGAAGTACCTAGTCAAGGGCAATGGCAAACCTAGACAGCATATTAAAAAGCAAAGACATTACTTTGCCTACAAAGGTTTGTCTAGTCAAAGCTATGGTTTTTCCAGTAATCATGTATGGATGTGAGAGTTGGACTATAAAGAAAGGCTAAGTGCTAAAGAATTGATACTTTTGAACTGTGGTGTTGGAGAAGACTCTCGAGAATCCCTTGGATTGCAAGGAGATCAAACCAGTCAATCCTAAAGGAAGTCAACCCTGAATATTCACTTGAAGGGCTGATACTGAAGTTCCAACACTTTGGCCACCTGATGAAAAGAGCTGACTCATTGGAAAAGACCCTCATGCTGGGAAAGATTGCAGGCAGGAGGAGAAGGGGACAAGAGAGGACAAGATGGTTGGATGGCATCACTGAATCAATGGACATGAGTTGGAACAAACTCCAAGAGACAGTGAAGGACAAGGAAGCCTGGTATGCTGCAGTTCATGGGTTTGTGAAGAGTTGGCCATGGCAGAGTGACTGAACAACAAGCCAAGGGCAGGAATTTGAGCTCCAGAACCTTGTTACTTCAAGAGTGGCCATGTACCAGCACGATGAGCATCACTTAGGAGTTTGTTAGAAATGGAGAATCTCAGGCCATGTCAGGCCCAATTAATTAGAATCTGCATTTTAACAAGATCCTCCAATAATTCACTTGCACTGGAAAGATTGAGAACACCAGGAGAAACTGGTGGCTAGTCAAGAGAATGCCAGAATAAGCCAGACAGATCCCACAGTCTGGAAGAATCTTTTGATTTTAGTGGAACATTACAGCAAGGGAACCAGAGTCTTGACAGAACCATAGATACCATGAAGCAGCCCTGTAGTTTTATAACCCTTCTCTTTTTCAGGAAGCCAAAAGTTATGTAGGCTATGGTGAGAAGAGCTCTGATGGGAGCCAGAAGATGCTGGCCTCAAATAGCCTCTTTGCATTTTCTCCTCATTGAGATGCAGCTACGACAGTAATTCTCAGCCTTTGCTACATGCTAGATCAAGGAGTTTCTAAAAATCCCACTGTTCAGGCTGCACCCTAGATGGATTAAATAAGAAACTTCCAGGCAGACAATAGTATTTTGTAAAGCTCTCCAAGTAGTTCCAATATTTAGCCAAGATCAAGACCCATTAATTTAGGGTAGATATTCAACTCTAAACATTCTATGATATTTTCTTAATATATTTAAACAATATTTTGGTCAGGACAGAAGCAATACACGTGGCCTTGTGTCTCCAAACAGAAGGTTAATTCACTTACACAGGTGAAGTGTGCAGGGCACTGGAGCATTACCACAGATCTCTTTGTTTCCCAGTTCACCTTCTTGGGTGCTCTTTAGGAAGTAGGGCTCCCTGTGTTTAACTGACTACTTTTAACGAAGGCTCAATCCCAATACATCCATCTAATAAAAATCAATTTTAGCAATGCTAGTACCAAAGGAATCGAGTTTTCCTAACTCTGCTGATTCAGGATTATTTTCTACTTTCTCAGGTAGAGCCTGAGAAACTCACGGGCTGGCTTGTAAGCAATTCTTGGCTCTCTTCAACATCTTTTAAGTTCATGTATTCTTCTGTTATACACAGAGTACATCATGCAAAATGCCGGGCTGGATGAAGCACAAGCTGGAACCAAGATTGCCAGGAGAAATATCAATAACCTCAGATATGCAGATGACACCACCCTTATGGCAGAAAGTAAAGAGGAACTAAAGAGCCTCTTGATGAAACTGAAAGAGAAGAGTGAAAAAGCTGCCTTAAAACTCAACATTAAAAAAACAAAGATCGTGGCATCCAGTCCTATCACTTCATGGCAAATAGTTGGGGGAACAATGGAAACAGTGACAGACTTTATTTTATTGGGCTCCAAAATCACTGCAAATGGTGACTGTAGCCATGAAATTAAAAGACGCTTTCTCCTTGGAAGAAAAGTTATGATCAACGTAGACAGAATATTAGAAAACAGAGACATTACTTTGCCAACAAAGGTCTGTCTAGTCAAGGCTATGGTTTTTCCAATGGTCATGTATGGATGTGAGAGTTGGACTATAAAGAAAGCTGAGCACTGAAGAATATTCATTGGAAGGACTGATGCTGAAGCTGAAACTCCAATACCTGTCACCTGATGCGAAGACCTGACTCATTGGAAAAGACCCTGATGCAGGGAAAGATTGAAGTCAGGAGGAGAAGGGGATGACAGAGAATGAAATGGTTGTATGGCATCACCAATTTGATGGACATGAATTTGAGAAAACTCTGGGAGTTGGTGAGGGACAGGAAGCCTGATGTGCTACAGTCCATGGGGTTGCAAAGAGTTGTACACAACTGAGTGATTGAACTGAACTGATTCTTCTGTTGCCCATTTACAACTCATGATTTAATAAACCCAACAGGAAATCCTATATATATCAAAATTCTATATATGTCTATAATTCTATATAAAATTCTACATAATTTTCCTACAGTTACTAGTCACCAGGGGTGACTTGATCATGATCAGAGATTGTTGAGCACAAACAAAACACATTTTACACTTTTTAGATTCCAGGTACCTGTGCAAAAACACTTCCCCATATTTGAGTAACTAAAATAGTTATACAGTTTCAATATATTGTTAACAATTCCACAGTTTCCCTTAAGACTCATAAGAAACCCTTAGATGAAAATTCAACCAACCTGAGTGAGTTGGCCAAATCCCTGTGGCCATGAGGATTCCTTAATGGGATCATTAGGAAAGGTTTCAATAGGACTTCGGTCTCCATGCCTAAAAACCTGAAAATAGATTGAGATAGTAATGTTACCAGCTTAGGTGTTTTACCTCTGTTCATCGTGATAGAGGGCTTCCCTTGCAGCTCAGCTGGTAAAGAATCCGCCTGCATTGTGGGAGACCTGGATTTGATCCCTGGTTTGGGAAGATCCCCTGGAGAAGGGAAAGGTTACCCACTCCAGTATTCTGGCCTAGAGAATTCCATGGACCATATAATCCATGGGGTTGCAAGGAGTTGGACACAACTGAGCGACTTTCTTTTACTTTTTTTTTTTTTATTGTGATGGAGGTTTCTTCTAAACCTCTGGTTCTCAACACTGGATGCTTGCTGAAATCAACTGGGAAGTTAAAAGTTTTCTAAGGACTGGATTCCTCCCTTGTGATTTTGGTTTAATTAGTTTCAGATGCAGCCAGGGCATTAGGATTTTAAAAACCTCCTCAAGTAAATTTTAGGCTAAGAACTGCTATTCTAAGTTTACTAACACTGTCCTAATAGCTCATCATCTTGTTATTCACATTACCAGAAACACAGGAAAACTGTTAGTGAACTGTTATTGTTTCAAGTAATGTGAATGAGAATGATAAGCCATTAGAAGTCAGGTGACCCACAGGTCTCCACAGGTGGAGAATGATTTGTACATCAGATAGGGCAAGAGGGAAAACAAAGCTTAGCAAGATCACTTTATTACAGACAAGCTCTGATGAGAAATTCTGCTGCTGCTGCTGCTAAGTCGCTTCAGTCGTGTCGGCTCTGTGTGACCCCATAGATGGCAGCCCACCAGGCTCCTCCATCCCTGGGATTCTCCAAGCAAGAACACTGGGGTGGGTTGCCATTTCCTTCTCCAATGCATGAAAGTAAAAAGTGAAAGTGAAGTCATTCAGTCGTGTCTGACTCTTAGCGACCCCATGGACTGCAGCCTACCAGGCTCCTCTGTCCATGGGATTCTCCAGGCAAGAGTACTGGAGTGGGGTGCCATTGCCTTCTCCACTAATGAGAAATATCCCCTCTCTAATTATGATTATAGTAGTAATAGTGTTAACATTTTGACATATAATAATAGTCGCTTTTAAATGCTACATACAGTTTGTGACCATCTTTGGCCAATGATTTATTAGTTTTTAGGAAGTTAAGGATAAAGAACTTGCCAGTGAGATTAGAAAAGCTAATTATCAACACTTTAAGAACATACTTCTGGATTTGTGTGCATGTCATCATGCTTCTTTGCACATTTTACTCTTTGGGGAGGGTAGTCTGGACTTTTGAAACCTTGGTGAGTGAAAGTTGCTCAGTCATGTCTGACTCTTTGTGACCACGTGGACTATATAGTCCATGGAATTTTCCAGGCCATAATGTTGGAGTGGGTAGCCTTTCCCTTCTCCATAGGATCTTCCCAACCCAGGGATTGAACCCAGGTCTCCCACATTGCAGGCAGATTCTTTACCAGCTGAGCCACAAGGGAAGCCCAAAAATACAGGAGTGAGTAACCTATCCCTTCTCTAGCAGATCTTCCTGTCCCAGGAAACGAACCAGGGTTGAAACCTTGGTACTTTGATTTTAATATGCTTTCTGAATAGCATATCAAACCAAACACAAAGATATTTTATAAGCCAAAGATAAGAAAAGAAAAACTCAAGAAATACAAGATGAAGTCTGCACTGGTGTCAGCAAACATTTTTAATACAGAGGAGGGCTTGCCTAACACCTTGCATTCTCTGAGACTTCCTGCACTGGTCACGCATACTTCCTAGCTAACATGCTCCACTGAAAAGAAAGCCAAGAGGCTGTTCTTTTGAAATCTTGTAAAACAGTTCAGCAGACACAGAGTAAGAAACAGTCTCAGACTTAAGTCATCTTTGAGATGGGATTCCAGGAAAAGGAAAAGGAGGGAGGCTTCTAAGACCTGGGTTGTGTCTCTGGTGTTTGAAGAAAACTTATCTTTTGGCCATCTGAACTGGTAAGAAATTGAAATCTTGGTAGAACAGGCTATGGAAACAGAGGGACAATGGTGTGGTGGATCTTAAGAAACTATTTTGGTCAGGTAAGGAATTATTGTCATGAATGGTCACTTAGCTGTGTACTCTCTGGTGGGCACATACAGTTACTAGTCACTAGGGGTGACTTGATCGTGATCAGAAATTGTTGAGGCTAATCATTAGTGCTTCTCTTTCCACAATCAAAACACATTTTACACTTTTTAGATCCCAGGTAATTGTGCAAAGTACTTGAGAGCTTCCTTGGTGGTTCAGACTGTAAAGAATCTGCAATGCAGGAGACCTGGGTGGGGAAGATCCCCTGGAGAAGGAAAAGGCATGCCACTCAAGTTGGTATGGAGAAGTCTATGGACAGAGGATCCTGGCAGGCTATAGTCCATGGGGTTGCAAAGAGTAGGACATGACTAAGCGACTAAAACTTTCCCAGATCTGAATAACAAAATTACTATATGGTTTAAGTGGATTATAAACTCCACATTGTTTAGTTTCTAGAGTTTCTCATCCTTAGCACAGTTGGCATTTTGGCTGTGGAGGACTGTCCTGTGCATAGTAGGGATGTTTAGCAATGTCCCTGGCCTTCGCCCACTAGACGCCAATGGCATTCCCCAGTTGTGACATTTCCAAATGTCCCCCAGGAGCCAAAACTACCCCTAGCTGAGAGCCACTGAACCAAAGAGAAGTTGGATGAGAGACACTATAGCAAAATAAGTTACACTTCCTACCAGCCTGTAATCACAATAACTCAACACTTTTAGAATGCTTGCTTTGTCCTAGAAGCTGTGCTTCTCATATATCTAATCCTTTCATCAATTCTACAGAGCAATTACTATCATTATCCTCATTTCACGCACCAGAAAACTGACCTTAGTTAAATGACCTGCCCAAGGTCACACGGTGCATAAGTGGTTGAGCAGAAATACAAACAGGTTTTGTGAGTCCAACACCAGCTTCTGAACCCACGTAAGAGGCTCATTTCTCTCTGCTCTAACATGCCTCTTAGCCTTCCACCAGTGGAAAATCTTGGACCTGCTGCTTTTTTATGAACTAAAATTAGAAATTATGTGTGTGTGTGTGTGGGGAGTTGTGTTGCATCAGAGGAAACCAAAACCTTGATATAAGAAACATCCTCAAATATTATTTAACAGATAAATCTGAGGATATGCAACTAAATGACAGAATGGCCTGGGGAGAAAAACAAGTGTGGTATCCTTAGATGAGTATCTTAAAGAGCAAAGCTGAAACAAGACCATAAGACGTGGGCAAGCTTTCCTGCTCTGTTTTACAGGTCAGGAATAATTGTACTCCCCTGCATTTCAGTGGCTTTCCAGGTGGTCTGGTGGTAAAGAATATGCCAGCTAATGCAAGAGAAGTGAGAGACGTGGGTTCAGTCCTTGGATGGGGAAGATCTCCTGAAATGGCAACCCATTTCAGTATTCTTGCCTGGAAAATTTCATGGACAGAGGAGCCTGGCAGGCTCCACGCGTTTGCAAAGAGTCGGACATGACTGAGCACACATGGACATTTCAGTAGGTTTTCAGGGCTTCTGAAGTAGTGGCTCACACATGCTATGAACTCTTTGGAAGGGGTGTTCCACAGAAACACTTAATGAACCATCTCCCACCTCCAGTGCTAGAAATCAAAATGTATATGTGTGTGTGTGTGTGTGTGCACACATGCACACCTGTCCCTCAAGCACATGAAGGTGGCATTCTCAAGCTTCTGGAGTTTCTTCACTTTACCTGGAGGCTTTGGACTATGCTCAGGCATTTTTTTAAAAGTCTGTGGCAGGGCAATCTTCTTAGCTGCTGCCCTGCCAAAATTTATATCTTCTGTTCTCAGTCCAGCAATCACAGTCTATCAAATCCTTTAGAAGCCTAAGACTAGTGGTACTACTCTACTACTGGTACTGAACCTACTGGTTCTGCACTAGGACTATTTGCAAATTACAAATTTGCAATACAAAAGGACTAATTACAATAGGAAGACATCCAGGATAATAACAACCCCTTAGGTTTGTGTTTCGGTAGTTTTGTACAACTCTTTCCCCTGCCATCTCTTTTAATTCTTACAACTCTGTAAGGACAGATTGGCAGTATTGCTGCACTGAAAAAATAAGAAAAGCAAGGCTTAAAGAGATGAAATAAGCCATCCAGATCTCTTGCCTCCCTCCCATGATTGCTAGCCCATTGTTTTCTCTGCCATATCACATTTACCTTACCCTTTTAAATCAAAGGGGGATTCCCTAGTAGCTCAAATGGTGCAGAATCTGCCTGCATTGCAGGAGACTTTGATCCCTGGAGAAGGAAGATCCCTGGAGAAGGGCATGGCATCCCATTCCAGTATTCTTGCCTGGAGAATTCCATGGACAGAGGAGCCTGGTGGTCTGTAGTCCATGGGGTCACAAAAAGCTGGACACAACCGAGCAACTTTCACTATTACTACTAAATCAAAGGTAACTTTTTAAAAAGAATGAAGATTTGGTACCCATGTGACTGATTCTGCTCCACTAAGTCTGTTGACCAGATTTGGTGCGCTGTGTATGATGTGGAGACCCTGATGACTGGAGGACATCTTGTCTAGTCCCCCTTCCCTGACATCAGTCAGGAGCTCTAAAGTGTAAGTCAGAATAGTGTCTTGATTGCTTTAGAACCCTCGAATGTCCTCTCATTCTATCACACTTTTTTTTTTTTTGCAGAAAATTAGAAAAATATACAAAAATAGAGATTTTTATAATGAGCCACTATGAATCCATCACTTGCTCCAACAATGATCAGCTCATGTGTGGCCAGTCTTGTTTCATGTACTCCCACTGACTCTCAGACATTATATCATTTCCCACTGTTCTTTGCATAAAAGTCAAAGTCCTTACAATAGCTCACTAGACACTACCTGATGTGGTCCTGCCCACGGCCATGTTCTTCCCTTACATTTTTGCTAAGCATGCTTAGCCAGAGGAGACTCTGCTGTTCTATCCAGTACATTAAGTGTGTTCCAGCTTCAGGGCCTTCATGTTCTGTCTTCCTGGAATGTCCAGCTTCTGCATCTCCTGGCACATTCACTTGGTTGCTAAGAGAACTTGGCTTGTGGAATTAAACTCCACTTCCTATTTTGTTAGGTATGTTCCAAGTCATGAACATTTCTTGATGCACAAACCTTGCCATGAAGAATAAGTTTATTTAATTTTCTTCCTTTTAGGAAATGAGAAACAACTCCTTTGGTAAAGAGAATTAAAAAGTGAAAGACTTTGGGTAGAAAGGAATGAGTTGAGTAAATAAATGACACTTCAGAGGTTAGAAGGGAAGCCAACTGCTTCTTAAGGGACTCAGTGTGGGAACGCACCCTGTACTCCCCATGAGGAAGGCTGAAAGGCCTGGCATACTAATGGGATGTATTTACGGCCCAGGAGGATACTGAGCCTACAGTAGAGAGGAGAGAAGCCCTCCTCAAGTGTACTTACACACAGATGTGTGTCTCCCACAAGACAAAATACATTAGAATTCACAGGCGGTAGAAATTGAGTGCAAACCTGTTAGCCTAACGTTCCAGCGGACATGATAATTATCTAATATCTTCAATTCTCCTTGCTGAAAAATGATGAAAGGTCAAGTAGAAACTTTAAGGACATTATATTAGAATATTCAAAACTCTGCAAAGTCCCACATTTAAGAGACTTTTAAACACAGTTTAATTCACATTTTTTTCCCAAAACTGATTTGACTATAGAAACCTATTTTTTAAAATCAAGCAAAACCTGTTAACAACTTGTCAAACTAGCATTCCACTAGATATGCACTGGTGAACCTGTTTCAAAAGGCACATGGTGACTCTGTTCATGAGAGAACAAGAAATGGACAGATTCCTGCTATTTCTGCCAAGAACAGTTTTTCAGAATTGAGGAAGATTTATTTTTCTTGGATTGCAGTGGAAAACCACTGCTGAATATGTGTGAAGCCAACACACAGACCTTGCTGGGGAGGCCTCAGCTCCATGTTCTGGGTTGGACACACATGGCAGGAACAGAATATGTCTAGTGATTAAGGGCAGTTTTCTGAAATCATACAGCCTGGGTTCAACTCTTAGCTGTGTGATCATGGCAATTTGCTTAGTCTCTTTGTGCCTCAATTCCTTCAACTATAAAACAGGGTTAATAAGGTTTTTACAAAAACCTCATAGAACAGTTCCCAGATTTAGCAAACAAAAATGTAAGATGCCCCAATATTGCATGTAAACATATGTATATTAACAAACTATTTGATGTTCATCTGAAATGCAAATTTAACTGGGCATCCTGTGTTTTCTGATAACCCTATTTTGTAGGGTTGTTGGGAGGACAATGTAACATAATTCATATTGAAAATCTCATTGAGATTTTTGTTTGCTAAATCTGAGAACTGTTGCCCAGTGGCTCAGTGGTAAAGAATCTGCCTGCAATGCAGGAGATGTGGGTTTGATCCCTGGGTCAGGATGATCCCCTGGGAGAGAAATGGCAACCCACTCCAGTATTCCTGCCGTGGACAGAGGAGCCTGGTGGGCTACATGGGGTCACAAAAGAGTTGGACTTAGTGACTACACAGCGACAACAATCTTTCTTTCACTCTGGTTCTCCTAATCATTTTTAGGGAATTCCTGGGTATATAATCAAACCATTTATAGTCAGATATTTTCTATAATCAATAAGAAGAATATAGTGATATCTTCTGGCTTAAGTCCTTAGATATAGTTTTATGGTAAAGAGACATGTATTGTTGCCTCAATCTACCATTAATGGAAGAAAGCTGTGGTAGGAAAAATTGTTAACATTAGTCTTGTATAGTAACTGTTAAATCTTTTAGTTCCAAGAGAGCTAACTTTGTAAGCTTTTTCTTAGGGAAGAATTAACTTGTAGTTCCTGAACACATGTTAACCAAGAATGGAGAGAGAGAAGGGAAACCTACAACAGTTTGGTAGCCAGGGAAGCAAGCCTGGGCTGTTGTAAAACAGGGAGGAGAGAATGGACCAGATGCAGTTAGGTGCGAGTTCACTGTAATATCTAGAAGAGGATTACCCCTCCGCCAGCTTGTTGACAGTGCAATTTCTGCAGATATAAGTAAAAGTCTAACTCAAATGGATTTCCCTATATAAAGTACACAACGTTATAAAGACTTTCTTTTTCAACACAGAAGCCTGAATTCTGTGAACACTGGTGAATCGTTCGTAAATAAATTGACGATACGTTCCTCTGGTTCTCTCTCTCTCATTGTTGACTCATGACCTAGTAAAGATTTATTGGATGAAGAATCATGATTTGCAAAAACATATGGTTATGAAATTTTTCTATAGAAGGGAAAGAAAGAAGTTCTGAGTACAGCAAGCTGAGAAAAATGAGAATTTCATGTTTAATTTTTAAGTAAAAGGTGACCTCCCTGGAAAGTATAAAAATAAATTTTGGATATCCTTTCAGGAAGAAAATGTACTTAACAGCATACTTCTACTCTATCAAATGAAAAGATGTGATAAAGAAAAAAAGATGGAGAGAGCCTATAAAATACGTGGAGAGGGTCAGAGGCAGAGAGACAGTGAGTGAAACAGGAAAAAGAGAAATAAAAAAACAGAGACAATCAAAGATCAAGACAGAAACCAAGAGCTATAAAAGAATCAATTTCAGGACGGTTAGTAAAGTGGTTAATCCCCTTAATCCCCTTTACTTCACAAACTTTCTCCCTATCTATTTTTTAAAACAATGCCAACAGTATATCTTCTTTCCTTGACAACATCCATTAGCCTCCCATCCCCCTTTCCTAATTTGTCACGCTTCCTAGCATGTCACATGGGTGGGGAAAAACATGATTTTAATGATCAACCATATCTGTTTCAGGAAGTCATCCTAGAATTCTTGGGTTTTAGTTTTATGCTCAAAGTCTGCTTATAAATGTGTTTTCTAGTTTCCTGATAAACAAAAAGGGAAGGGGTTATTAAATTGAGAAAATGACAGTTTTTTGGCTTGCCAACAAATAATCATTAAATGAAACCAGTCTAGCTACTGGTGCTAAACAGACCTAAAGAGGCACCTCCTGGTCTCGTGTGGCTATCAAGAGGAAAACATTTAAGGCAGTTGCACAGTAAGTGACTAGGTAAATAACATTGGCAAAGTAAAAAATTATCCAAACCAAACAGGATTTTGTTAGGACATGTTTGGTTTTTTTTACAAGGAACTTGCAAAACTTGCTTATTCACTTTCTGATTTGGGTCTCTGGGAGACTATACTAGGGTAAAATGAAACGGACACTTGGTTTTCAGACCCTGTTGGTAGCAAACGGATTTAAAGGAAAAGCAATGAGAGAAGTCTACTCACCAATGTCACAAACCTCAGTTCCTTGGCTCTCACACCTCCGTCCAGGTCCGGCAGGAAGGAAAGCAGAAGCAACAGGCTGAGGTGAAGGCTTGTTGCCCTGGTCATGAGGAGGGCAGCATTTCTCATCCTGGGGAGAGCTGCTTCAGGCTAGAGTTGGGATGTGCTGCTTTCAGGGCAAAGCCATTAGAGGGGAAGCTATTTAACCAAGAGTTTGAAAGGGAAGGAGGAACTGGGAGGAGCCAGTCTCCAGGTAGCTTGGGGAGGGATTTAGCCTGTGTCTGGTCAGATCATTTTTGGCTGAGTGTCAGAGTTCATGGTCTTCTGGATTTAAGTTACAATACTGAGGCCCAGACAAGGGAGAGCTGTTGCTCAGGGTCATAGAGCACACGGCTAGATATTTCTTTTCTGCCTTATCTTTATCCTTTCTTTAGGTGGGGTGTGATACAACATTTGCTTTGTGGCTGTCACTTGGGAAAGGATTAGACCTCAACTTTGGAAACCTTAAGTTAGTGACTTCTAATCTTTTTGGTAATGTAGAATTATAGGAGAGAAATATGGAAGGAACTGCATATACCAGCATATTTTGGGTATATTCTCCAGGCCAAATATGGCTTTTTCCCTAAAACTCTCATGTAGCCTATTTTTAAGTTGAAGAAAAGTAAGAACAACTTTGTTTTGAGAATTTTTAGTCACACTTTAAGATATTTGGGGCTTATTTGGGGCTCATCTGAGGTATCCCCAAGTTAGGATTAGAAGTACCTTTTCTAACCTGACAGTTTACAAACACAACAACAAACTGACCTAGAGTTCTGTTATTAGTCACCGACTCTGACCGGGAGTCATATAGTCTGGGTGAGTCACAGCCTTGCTTCTACAGCAGTGATCTAATCAGGGATGCTATGAAAGAGGATAATCCAGACTGAGAGAATTTAGATTTCCTTTTTTCCCAACCTGTCAGCCCCATACAGGCTAAAATAGGATATTGGTGCAGAGCTGCCTGTCAGGATGCTCCCACCCCATCAATGGAGAGAACCCCTCATTCTCTGGTACAGTGCACTGGGGAGACCTCTGTTGTTATATGATCATAGGCTGCTGTAGAAAGTGGCTGGTGGGAGAGCTGTTGCCTCTTCTGGTGTGGGAGAATATGTGTGGAGAATGAATGCATGTGTGGTTAGGGTTTGGCATTTAAGGGAACTTGTGACCCTCTCTTTACCATTGAATTCTCCACCTGCCAGTCCCCACTGTCATTTTTAATGCATGAGATATTGAGGAGATACATCAGAGAAAAGGAGATGAAAATTGAAAAGTTGCCCAGGTGGGCAGAGACAAAGTTGCCACATGGATTCCTGCTGTATGTTCTGGGCAACCTGAGAAAGAAAGTTCCAGCAGCTGCTGACCACCTGCTTAGTTCTGAACAATGTGCCTTCAATTGTGCCAGATACTTGATTCTTCACAGTGCCTTATTTTCTCAAGAATCAGCCAGTTCTTTGTTCTCCTATCTTATTCCTTGTCTCACCCTTTGACTGTTACCTGGCACTATTCTGACTACAGCCTTCATGCTTTCTGATAATGGCTCTGGTTCTTTAACCTACCTGTGCCGTCTTGTGCTAGGTTGGATAAACTATCTCTCATCCAGACCCTACTTTCACTGTGTCACCTCCTCTGGGCTCCTTTTAGCCTTCCAAGTAAGAATGAGAACAATAGCTTTTTATTAAAAGAGCCAGAAAAAGGCTGCTTGAATTGAATACATCTCAACTCAAACTTAAGTCAGGTTGGAATAAGTGAATGGCTTTTATTTCTACTCTGTTTCAGTCATCATCCTAACTTCTAGTTTGTTCATCAAATTGTAAATGGAGGAGAAGATCAAAAATGTAATTCTGAACACCATGCAGTTGAGTCTGAAAGATACTCTAAATTCAAATGGATCCCATTTTAGGATTTTCTTTGGTCTCCTGAACCTTAAATTAATATGGCCTTATAAAGACCTAAAAATTCATTTGGAATAAACATATGGATATGGTATTATTGAAAGTGAGACTTGAAAAAATACTGGGGTGTCTTGGACACCCCAATGACATGTCAATCATGTTAGTGCAAATGATTAGCAGAACTTACTGGCTAAATCACATTTTTCCCTTTGTGGTACTTCTTTTATCATATGCAAAGTGTTCAAGCTCTAATTGATTCAATGTGAGGAAGTTCCAGGTTGGGCTCATTGGAAAGTAAACTTCCTGGTAGAGATTTGCATATAGGAAATTTATTAGGGAGTGCTCTCAGGATCAAAACAGGAAGGGGAGGAGAAATAAACAGACTTGGGGAGAGAGAGAAGGCCTCAGCTGACCATGCTATGAATTCTGAAATTGAATGGCCTTTTGGAGTTGTCCTGAATTGGTGTGAGGAAGCCAGGCTTTTTTTAGCCAGTTGTTGGAGGCAGGGGTTCCCAGCAGGGAGAATGATTGTGGGTTGAAATGACTCTTTTCTATAATGGCAGTTCTCAAAGCAACTGACAGCTGAGTGACGTCAGACAACAAATTCCCAAGAGCTTGGGGAAATTAACTCTTCAGCTCATGAAAGGAGCTCTGGGTGGTGTAACATAGAATCCATGACAATGAACAAGTTCTTATAGGAAAAAAAATTAATGATCCTTTGTAGATAAAAGGCTATAAAAGCACTAAGTTGACCTTGATAGTAAGAGTCTAGTTGGAGTTGAGATCCATCAATAGGTGTATTGGTTGGTCCCAGGTAGGACTGCTGTGTTTGAACTCTCTGACTTATTGTTGTTTAGTCACTCAGTTGTGTCTGACTCTTTGTGACCCCATGGACTGCAGCATGCCAGGCTTTCCTGTCCTTCACTGTCTCCCGGTGAAAAGATGTTATGTTCATTGAGTCGGTGATGCCATCCAACCATCTCATCCTCTGTCGTCCCCTTTTCCTCCTGCCTTCAACTTTTCCCAGCATCAGGGTCTTCTAATGAGTTGGCTCTTCACATCAGGTGGCCAAATAATTGGAGCTTCAGCATCAGTCCTTCCAATGAATATTCAGGATTGATTTCCTTTAGGACTGACTGGTTTGATCTCCTTGCAGTCCAAGGGACTCTCGAGAGTCTTGCCTAGTATCACAGTTCAAAAGCATCAATTCTTCAGCACTCAGCCTTCTTTATGGTCCAACTCTCACATCCACGCATGACTACTGGAAAAACCATAACTTTGACTGTATGGACTTTTGTTGACAAAGTAATGTCTCTGCTTTTTAGTATGCTGTCTAAGTTTGTCATAGCTTTTCTTCCAAGGAGTAAGTGCCTTTTAATTTCATGGCTGCAGTCACCATCTGCAGTGATTTTGGAGTCCTGGAAAATGGCTTGCTACATCTTCACAATTCTATTATTTGGCCCTCAGTGCCTTATGGACTGTTGATCATACATACTGATGAACAGTCAATATAAAGGCTTTTTTTTTTTTTTAAAGAGAGAAATGCTCTTTCTTACTGGACATGCCTTCTCTATTTGCAAAACAAAGGAGAAAGAGAGAGCGAGATTGAGATGCCTTTGAAGCCACCATTGACTTCAGGGTCCTCTCTCTTCCCAGTCCTCCAGGCACACATTTTAGTGGCAGGGGCTCTTTTAGGAATCTGTGCTGGAAGATGCTGCTGTACAGAGGCCACCAAAGGCAAATTTTTGTATCAGAACCTCGTTAAAATATTAGCTTCTTTGAGGCAAAATTTAATGTAAAATGTGTTTTTAGTAAAAGTTCTTTACTCCTGAACTGATCATTTTGTGGTTTTTGGGTGTGTTTGTCTGTTGACCCTTGGTTTAAAATAACTATTTTATTGTATAATATTTAGAGAAATCTCATTTCATATAACCAATGACTATGTCATTGGAATGTTACCAAAATGTAACTTCAGCGATCACCAGAACATCTTTCCTGTACTCCACAAATTAGCGTGCATACAAATCACGTTGGAAGCTTAATAAAATACAAACCCCTGGGGCTCACTCCCAGAAACTCTGGTTTGGTAGGTTCAGATAATATTAGAAACAGTGCCCTGCAAGATGTTATTAGAGCCTTAGGCAAGAGGAAAATTATCAGTCATACTGTCCTTATTTAAATCTTTGATATTTAAAAAAAACATCTAAATTGTTTTACATTAATTTTTATTTTTTTAAATATTGTGTCAAAATATTTATCTTGATTACTGAGGTTTTTGGCACCCCCTTAAATTATGTGCCCAAACTGAGTACCTCACTGTCCTCTCCCTGGTTCCCTGATGTGATGCTAAGAATTGGAAGATGAGAGAACTTTTTTGTTTTAAAATTAAATGATCTAACTTTCCCTTGTTCTCTCTGCAAGGAAACACATGTTTGGGTGGGATGAAGCCACGTTTGGAGGAGTATACTGACGTGTGGAGAATGGAAAGGAACCAAGTACTTTTAGATGAAACAAAGCTGACTGCATCTATTTGGATAATACAACCTAGCCTTCCTCATAAACCTTGCCCCTTGGAATAAAACTGCTTTTCTCACATTTAGGACTAACCACACCTTCATGGGAAATAGATGGGGAAACACTGGAAACAGTGGCAGACTTTATTTTTTTGAGCTCCAAAATCACTGCAGATGGTGATTGCAGCCATGAAATTAAAAGACAGTTACTCCTTGGAAGAAAAGTTATGACCAACCTAGATAGCATATTGAAAAGCAGCGACATTACTTTGCCAACAAAGGTCCGTCTAGTCAAGGGTATGGTTTTTCCTGTGGTCATGTATGGATGTGAGAGTTGGACTGTGAAGAAGGCTGAGCGCCAAAGAATTGATGCTTTTGAACTGTGGTGTGGGAGAGGACTCTTGAGAGTCCCTTGGACTTCAAGGAGATCCAACCAGTCCATTCTGAAGGAGATCAGCCCTGGGATTTCTTTAAAAGGAATGATGCTAAAGCTGAAACTCCAGTACTTTGTCCACCTCATGTGAAGAGTTGACTCATTGGAAAAGACTCTGATGCTGGGAGGGATTGGGGGCAGGAAGAGAAGGGGACGACAGAGGATGAGATGGCTGGATGGCATCACTGACTCGATGGACGTGAATCTGAGTGAACTCCGGAGTTGGTGATGGACAGGGAGGCCTGGCGTGCTGCGATTCATGGGGTTGCAAAGAGTTGGACACAACCGAGTGACTGAACTGAGCTGAAGTGAACTGACTAGACAGACCTTTGTTGGCAAAGTAATGTCTCTGCTTTTCAATATGCTATCTAGGTTGGTTATAACTTTTCTTCCAAGGAGTAACCGTCTTTTAATTTAATGGCTGCAATCACCATCTGCAGTGATTTTGGAGCCCAAAACCATAAAGTCTGACACTGTTTCCACTGTTCTCCCCACCTATTTGCCATGAAGTGATGGGACCAGATGCCATGATCTTCGTTTTCTGAATGTTGAGCTTTAAGCCAACTTTTTCACTCTCCTCTTTCACTTTCATTAAGAGGCTTTTGAGTTCCTCTTCACTTTCTGTCATAAGGGTAGTATAATCTGCATATCTGAGGTTATTGGTATTTCTCCCAGCAATCTTGATTCCAGTTTGTGCTTCTTCTAGCCCAGCGTTTCTCATGATGTACTCTGCATATAAGTTAAATAAGCAGGGTGACAATATACAGCAATTAGCCTCCAATTAAAAAAAAAAAAAAAGAGAGATTTGGTGTATATATACCACATCTTCTTTATCCATTCATCTATTGATGGACATTTAGATCGCTTCCATATTTTGACTATTGTAAATAATGCTGCTGTGAAATAAAGGTCCATTTCTTTAATATATGCTTATAATAAATGGGCAATCTAGTGAGTAAACTAGTTTTCCTGAATTCTGTGAGCTATTCTAGCAAAGTATTCAAACCTGAGTAGGGAATCCTTGAAACTTCTGGTTTGAAGCTGGTTGGTTAGAATTACAGGTATCAGCCTAGGCTTGGGACTTGCATCTGAAGTAGAGAGTGCTCTGCTGGGATTGAGCCCCTTACCAAAAGAGTCTGATTCTATCTTTGGGTAGATAGTATCAGAATTGAGTTGAACTGTAGGACTTCCTGCTGGCATCCAAGAATTGCTTGTTGGTGTGGGGAAATTTCCACATGCATCGAGTTTGGAATTGGGTTCAGAACCTTAGTTAATATGTCCCCTCAAAGACAGGCAAATGTTGTTTTATCACTGTCTTACCTTTACTATAGCCTTACAGACTGAATACTATATTTGTTCTACTATATTTCAAAGGTAAAGAACTTACAACTTACAAAAATATTATCCTATCTCATTTTGTATGCATGTATATTGAAGAAAAACTGAATGGACATCCATGATATTTTGATAATAAGTTTTTTCCTGGGTGATATAATTATAAGTGATTTTATTTTCTTCTTTATCTTTTCCCAACTTCCCAAATTTATTACAATGGAAAAACATCTCTTTAAAGTCAGACAATTTTAAATGTCTAATATTTGCTATGTGTACTTTCTCACTTGATTATGCCTGTTCTTATTCTATGGCCAATTCCTAAACTACTGATGATAGAAAGTTTCCTTTCTCCTGCCTCAATTTTTAGCCCTGTTTCCCACCCCTGCCCCCCCACCCCCGCCTTTTCATATGTCTTGTATTAAAGACATTACATAACTTGTAGTATTGTGAAAACTCCAGAATAATACAATACCCATTTAGAAAGTCTTCAATTTGTTCTTAGAATTTTTTGAATCAAATTAGGTCACTGTTTTATGAAAAATATTTAATTGGCTTCCTGCTATACTTAGAATAAAACCCCGAATTCCTCCATGGGCTACAAGGTTCCTCTTGGTCTGGCTCCTCCTTCCTCTTCAACTCGTTCCTATCATTTGCTCAGACAAGCTGCACAGGCTTCTGCTTCACGCAGTTTGCATTTTACAGCTCCCTCTCTCTGCTGTGTCTTCCCTCCAATGGGCTGATTCTCTCATTGCACTTCTTTAGATGAGCATTCCTTGACCCTCCCAGTTAAACTAATAGCTTCCAGCAGTCTCTATCATACTACCCTCTTTTATTTCTGCCATAGCACTTTTTATACCTGACATTATGTTGTGTGTATATGTTTGTTGTTTATCTCCTCCATTAGAAATTTTAACCTTCATGAGAGCAAAGGCTATGCCCCATTGGATAGAATAATACCTGGCACCTAGTGGGGGTTCATTAAATATTTGTTGAATGAATGAATGAATCTTTACAAGTCAACTACTTTATCTTAAAAAAAAAAATCCCTAACACATTTTGAAGCTTTCTTATAGTGTCTCTAAACTGGTTTTCCATTTATTCATTTCAAGAAGGATGGACATTTTTACAGCTTGGATGACTTTCTTTGGACAAGTAGAGTCATGTCAGTCTTTACCTCTTGATTCTGAGTCTTTCAAAGCTTTGTGATTTTCTAAGCTCCCTTCTCCTAATTTTGGCTGCTGACCTGCTAATTTCTGTAAATTGGGATGTGTTTGGGGGGAGTCAGCTGAAGGAGGGACATTTTTAATCCCATGGTTGATCTGAAAATTAATATAGCTTATTAATTTTATGTTATAGTCTGTTTTATTTTACTTAATAATTTTAGATAAACATCTTAAACTTTGTAACATATTCACAAATATAGACCCCAATTTCTTGTTAACAAGTACAAAAAATAAAGAACCTCAAGGAATCAAAGTAATGTGTCATCAGGTACATTCAGTAGAGTTCATACTCTTGGCTCTGCCTGCATTTATTTTAACAAAATAATATTTTAGATTACTTATGGGGCACACACTCCATGATGCTGTTACTACCATCCTTCCATCCTGTTACAACACTCACACATGCGCACACACATACACACATGAATGCATACCCCAGAAGAAATATACCCTCCCTCAGGAAGTGTGGTGTTAATCATCCTTACAGGGAATTATTGCAAGACAACATGGGGACACTTTTTGGGAAAAGTTTTGGGTGGGCGTTAAGAGTAGGCTTCCTAAAACATTCTAAATATATCTAGTTTACCCCCATTCATCCTTCATCATTCTCAATAGATTTGTTAAATTTACTCAAATAAATCTGAGTAACCTGAAGTTCATACTCTACCTAACATTGCCCACAAGAAATAATGTTGAACACAGAAATATTATTCTTAGCATAAAAAATTCAAGGACTTTGGTTACATGACATAATTTTGGCTATCATATAGATATAGGAAATGAAAAGTTATTTATCTTCCCAAGTTTGGACAACAAAGTAAATTCTTCAGAGAAATTACTATAGTAATATACAGATAGTAGTGGATTGGACCAGATTATAAAGCCATATGGTTGTTTCAATCACGAAAGTCTTATGATTCAAAGGAAAACTATAGAAATCTTTATTTATTGACCTTGTATTTTCATTGTCAGAAAGGCTAACAGAAGACGAGGGTCTTTGTAGCTGAAGGATTTTAAATTTAGTGCTGCTACTGACATTATGGAAAAGTAATGTAAAGGATCATAAAATAATGCCAAAATGTCACTTGCTCAAAAATACTATTTATCTGTATTTAAAATACCTTAGTACAAACTATTCTGTATAAAATAAGCTTAAGGATATGTTGTACAACATATGGAATATAGCCAATATTTTAAAATAACTATATAAACAGAGTATATACTTTAAAAGTTGTGAATCACTATACATGTGTAAATTATATAATATTGTACATCAACTATTCTTCAATTAACATTTTGAAAAAGGATATATTCTAAAAACAAAAATACCTTAGCTTAGTTCTATCAAAATTACGTATGTGATTAATGTGTTTGGTACCATGTTACAAAACAATGATTCACAAGAATGGTAGCCAAGTCTACTTCTTCTCAAAGATCTCATAGTTACAAGGGCCATAGTTACTATGTTTAATCCTAAATCATAATCCTTTCCTACAAATCTACTGAACTCAACCCCAAACAGGGTACTTTTATCTGATCACTTTGTTCAGATGAAGAATTACTATAAAACGGTGGTTCTTAAAGTGTGGGGTGAGGGCTCTGAGCTCTTTCTATGAGTCCCCAAGATCCTTTAAGAAGATTCCTGAGATCTATTTTGTGGGTCCATGAGGTCAAAAATATTTTTATGACAATACTAAGATATTATTTTCCTTTTCACTCTCATTCTCTCCTGAGTATTCCTTGGAGTTTTCTAAATGTGATGACATCATTGTCTTGACGGCAAGTTGAATGTGTGCCTGTGTACCTTGTGTTTTAAAATACCCTCAGTATTAATTTTGGAAGCAGTAAATATCAATAGATATAACCCAGATAAACAAAAGCTATTAACTGTTTTTATGAGTCTTAAAGGGGTCCTGAGAACAAATATTTGAGAAACGTTGCTACAGGCAAGCTAGTGATTAAAAATGTGTTGAAGATCTTGATAGCATGAACAAGCCCTAGAATATCAAGTATGACTTTCCTAAGGCACATCTTATATTATGAGCAAAGGCAAACACTCAAAATGTATTGAACTCAGAGAAACAAGCACAGAATATTATGGTTGCTAAGAAGAGGAACATTGACTTAATCATCTGTTAGTCTATTATTTAGGTCAATAGAAAAGACATGGAGGAAGGAGAGATTATGCTACATTCTGGGGAACTGCAAGGAGTTGGATCAGGTTATTTTGAAGGTGAATAATCTTGCTAAAGCTTAACTTGTTTTAGGTACTTTCATAACTTTAGTGATTACTATTGGACCACATTTAAAATAATCCACTGAATGGTGTTTGTAAAGGTTTAACAGCCACTCTGAAAAAAATTCTGATTTGTAGTGTTTGCCAATTTCCATGGTGTAAATATTCTTACTACAGGTACTTTCAAGCTATTAACATGGTGTCACTAACCATAGAGCGGGGAAGAGATGAGCACATCATTATTAACCATTATATAGAGTATCTCCATCATACATATCAATCACCTCAAGGGAACAGATAATACAGTGTGGTAAAATAATTTGGAAGTGATGAATTTTGAGTGTTTATTATCTTTGTTTTTAATTTATTTAATTTTACATTTCCTTTTAGGGAGCAAGGGAGGGAAAGATAGAGATACACAGAGAGAGGCAGAACCAGAAAGAGAGAGAGAAGAGAGAGGAGGGAATAGAGAAGAGAGGAGAAAGAAGGAGGGAGAGAGGGAAGGAAAGAAAGGCATAGAGAGAAAAGAGAAGGGAAGAGGGATGGAGAGAGAGGCAGAGAGAGTATATAGCTTAATTTTGAATAATGACTATGTTTAGCAAACAGCTTGTGAAAGTCCTGAAAATTTAACAACTGGCTCTTGCAAAAAGTATCAGTTGGTTCGAGCACACCACTAGCCCACCATCTCATGAGCACTGCATTGTTGATTATGGTGTCATTACAATTTCCTCATTCTGGAGGGGGAGGAATATGGAACATCCTGACTGAGAGGATTTGTGATGGTGAAACTCAGTGACAGGTGTAGTTACAGGAAAGTGTGGGTGGCAGACAGGTGGGTGGGGGCAGCTGTGCAGAGTTCACACAGAAGGGTAAAGAATGGGAATTCTGAAGTCAACATGAAAGGATGAACACTAGGTGTTAGACACAGGAGTTTTTTAGAGGGATGGAGAAGAAGAGAGGGTATTCATATTTATGGAGTGCCTACTGTATGCTCTGAACTTTTCCTGGTACATCTTATTTCATGTAATCCCCACAACATGACAGAAAGGCAGATAGCTAAAAAGTACAGTGTAAGAATTTGAATTCACATCTATCTAACTTCAAAATCTTCATTTCATCAAACAAAGATAGAAAATTCACATGGCAGTGAACAGGGATATATGGAAGCAAAAACTAAGGAGACAAATCTGAGGCTGCAGTGTGAAAGCTATATCATAATGTGCTGGATTGGAAAGGCTAGCTCCGGACAAGGCAGTCTTCCAGCTGCCTGAGGCATCCTCCTAAGAGGAGTATCTGTGATCTTTGAAAGACAGAACATACTCTTGTGATGAAAGAGAATTCTCTCCTTTTCAGGAAATGCCCAGAGCCTTGTGCAGTTATAGCCAGCAATAAGAGAATTGGTGTGGTAGTTAAAGGAATGTTTTACAAGCAAAATGCAGGAATCCAGAGTTAAAAACATCTAATATGTTCATATGAAGCCCCAAAAAGAAAGGAGGAGAAAAAGACCCAGGGAAATTGTACCCACCTCTGTTTTATTCCACCACTGCTGCTATTGATGGCCTCCTGCAGATTCTCCCTCTGTCTTTCCTTCAACAGAGGGTCTCAGTTGCCCATCAAGCACAAACAGGTTGTTGCCCTGAAACCACAAGCATGGCCATCCCAGAAGCCTCCTTTCTTCCATTCTGCTTGTGTCTCATGCTCTCTTCCCTTTTGGCACTCAGGTAGCAGAAAGGCTGTTGGCCTGGCCCTGCTCCTGGTCAGTGTGTTGGTTAGGTCCTCCAGGAAGCAGATGCCAAGACAGAGTTGGAAGCACTAGCTCTTTAGCGCAGATAATGATGCTCAGTTGCTTAGTTATGTCCGACTCTTTGAGACTGCCAGGTTCTTCTGTCCATGGGATTTTTCCCACGAGAATACTGGAGTGGGTCACCATTTCCCCCTCCAGGAGATCTTCCTGACTCAAGGATCAAATGGCATCTCCTGTTCTCCTGTGTCTCCTACATGGTAGGTGGATTCCTTATCACTAGTGCTTGTCAAAGAAGAAAGGGAGAAGGAGTAGGCAAGAAGATCTTTCAGACCATGATCCAGGTCTGATACTTGGGAAAAGGAGATATAGATGGAAGGAGGATTAGGTAGAAAAAGCCTCAGACTGTGGGGAAATCCTGAGGCAGTCTCAGTGTGCAAAGTGGGGATTTCAATGCAATATAGGAATCCTGAAATTCAGTATACCACTTTAGTGGCAGTCTGGAGGCTGCCAGAGAAGAATGTGGCCTCAGTTCAAACACTACTGCTGCTGCTGCTGCTGCTGCTAAGTCGCTTCAATCATGTTTGACTCTGTGCGACCCCATAGACGGCAGCCCACCAGGCTCCCCCGTCCCTGGGATTCTCCAGGCAAGAACACTAGAGTGGGTTGCCATTTCTTTCTCCAATGCGTGAAACTGGAAAGTGAAAGGGAAGTCACTCAGTCGTGTCCAACTCTTCACGACCCCATGGACTGCAGCCCACCAGGGTCCTCCTTCCATGGGGTTTTCCAGGCAAGAGTACTGGAGTGGGGTGCCATTGCCTTCTCCATCAAACACTGGTGGATCCCAAAAGGCACTGTGACTGGAGACTGTTAGCTAACGGTACTCCTTGGAACTCACTGGCAAATTTGTTCCTGAAGCCAGGTCTGAGCATCACATCTCCATGCATGCTCAGAAGATTTGCTACCTCTATTTTTCTAGACAGTGAAGGGCAGTTCTCATTTGCTGGGTGTCGATGGGAAGAAGAGCAGGGCTTCAGTCTAGGTCTCTGCCTCCTGCTCAGGTTTTCCCCTGAAGGCCTGATGCTGTGCTTCCCCTGAGAGGGCACCGAAGCCTCTTGTCCACTTTATTACTTAGGATTCTTCTGGTGGAAAGTGATCTAATTTAGTTCATCTTAATCAGGAAAATAATTTTTGTCTCATGTAACTGAACAAAGGAAAGGGTAAAGATCAATGAGTACTTAGGACTTGAGCCACTGGGGTCCATCCAATTCATTCTTCTTTCTCCTTCTTGCTCCATTGTGGCTTCAGTTTCTCAAACTACACATTCACTCCCACCTCGATTGAAACTTGAACCAAAGTTGCATCCAAGAAGAAATAACTCTTCTTCTCCATTTCAAAAATCCTGGGGAAGAATCTAGCTGGTCTGGTTTTGGGTATAAGCCTATCACTTCATATTCATTCAAACAAATGTTAATTGGTTATTTGCAGGTGTTAGGCACTGTTCTAATTTCTTAGAATGCTGGAGCTAACAGATCTAAATAGTTTCTTCTTTCGTAAAACTTTGTTTGCAAGGAGAAACAAGTAAATGAATAAAGAAACAGGATAATTTTAAGTAGTAATAAATACCATAAGCACAATAAAATAAAATCATAAAAGAGTGAGAGACTCTGTGGGTGGGGTTACACTAGATGGGTGGTCAGAGAGGGTTATCTCTGAGGTGACATTCCAGGTGAGACTGACTGAAGTGAAGGTCTGAGCTCTGAAAATATCTGGAGCAGAAATGACTGGGCAGAGTAAACCTAAATTGGGAACAAGGCTGTTCTATCAAAGGCCAATGTGGCTGGAAATTAGGTAACATGGGCAAGAGCGGAGGAGATGAGGTCAGAGAGGGGAGAAGGGGCCAAATCCCACAGGGCCTTGTGTGCAGTGGTGGAGTTTGGATTTACTTTAAATGCAATAAGAAGACAAATGAGGAATTTTCATCAAGTGTTTTAAAAATCACTGTGGCTACTTGTCAAGAAAGACCCTGATTCTGGGAAAGACTGAAGGCAAAAGAAGAAGGGGGCAGCAGAGGATGTGATGGTTAGATAGCATCACTGACTCAATGGACATGAATTTGAGCAAACTCTGGGAGATAGTGGAGGACAGATGAGCTGCTGCAGTCAGTGGGGTCAGAAAAAGTCAGACACAACTTAGTGACTGAACAACAACAACAACTTGTCAAGAAATAGACGAGCAAAGAGATGAGTCAGGAGGTATGGAACTGACCCAGGAGAGAGATGACGTGGATCAAGGTAGACGTAAGGAGGTGGAAAGATGGAAAATAAGTACATAATAGGAAAAGAAACTTTGTATCCTATTACAAGTTAATCACTAAAGGGACGTTGCCTATAAACTAATACATAGGCCCATCTCTGGGAACCCTGCCACCGGAGTACTGAGTGTTAAGCTAAAATATCTTTGTTCAGCTACAGGAAACATCCTGACCAGCCCAACTGTGAATGGCTGTAGGACAAGAGAAGTGAACACAGCCCCTTCAGAATCTGGCTGGGACCATGACTTTACCTGTTCTCCTTTTAGTATGAAAGAAGCCTGAGTCCTAACTTGGGTAAGACAGTTCTTTGGAACACTAGTCCATCATCTTCTCTGTTTGCTGGTTTTCCAAATAAAGTCACTATTCCTTGTCCCAGCAACTCATCCCTCAATTTATTGGGGGATGTAGCCAGCAGCATGAGCCTGGACTTCATAACAATATGATGGGGATATCAAGAAATACTCCTAGGTTAGGCTTGAGAAATTGGATGAATATTTTTGCTATTATTGAGGCCACATATGAGAATGCTTTGGGCCATGAGTTGCTGAAGAACCATTTCAATTTTTGTAACGAGTAGTACAGAGGTAGAACATTTTGTTGTTGGTTAATTTAGGGCTCAAGGATGTCATCAAGAGTCTAAGTTATTTCTTTCCCTTTTTATCTCCTCTAGATTAGCTCTATTCATGGTCTCAATATGGTTGCTATTATTGTAGGTATAGCTGCTTTGTCTATACATATTGCTATAATGTAATGCAGTTGGAAACAGCCAGATGCAGAAAAAGAATGGGTATTTCATTTGCATGACTCAATCTGTAAAGAAAACGTTCACCTCACATTCTACTGACTTAAGTAACATCACAACACCACACTTAAATGAGTCACTGGTACTGTGTAGGACCACTGTGGTGACACAGACTGGCGCTCAGCCTACTTAATGGTCCAACTCTCACATCTGTACATGACTACTGGAAAAACCATAGCTTTGACTATTATGTAAAATATATACATTTAATACACATTATTTTTTGTCTTCCAACCTTTCTAACCTTGGAAAGTAGTCAGTTACTTACCAGAGCTCCAACAAGGCCCATTGGAAGGTGGTTAAACTCACACAATTAGGTGAAAGCACTTTCTAAGGGAAATATATGACATTTTCTGAATGCTTTCTAATGTCAGACTCTGTGACAGGGCATCACATCACACAACAATAACCCTAAAAGTGTTTATTCTTAACCTTGGGAGTTCCCTTGGTGAAATCTGATACTGGCCCCCTACACAGAGGGCAAGGAGAGAAGAGGAAAGAGGATCCCAGTTCAGTCTGGTAAATGGCAGGTTTAATCACCAAAGGAACTCACGTGAGAGGCTTGTCTTTTTTGGCTGCAAGAGTAGCAGATCTCTGTGACAACCCACTAGACTCTTAAAAGTTTACATGTTGACCTTAGTAGGATTCACTTCTGTATTCAGTATAAATGATCTCAGTAACACATTACTTTCTCAAGGCTACATCCTTGAAGATGACTCCCACTATGGAAATAATGGGCACAACCTATATTCCAAGGACAGGGGAGCAGGGAAGGAGACTCTGACTGTTCAGGTCCAGCTTGCGGATCAACCAGAGGTCGTGTCCACTTGATGACCTCCTTCAACAGAAAGGTAGCTATTATCT
Organism: Bos mutus; assembly: GCF_027580195.1. Taxonomy (NCBI): domain Eukaryota; kingdom Metazoa; phylum Chordata; class Mammalia; order Artiodactyla; family Bovidae; genus Bos; species Bos mutus. The sequence continues at coordinate 136,104,914 of NC_091617.1, forward strand.
CCAATGTACAGAGGAAGAAAGCAGAGTTTGGATGTTAAAAGGTATTCTCAGGATACAGGATAATGGTCAGGTTAAATCCAGGATTTCCTGAATATTAAATTTATATTTTTAACCATTTGCCATATCTTTGCTAAAAGGTATGTGTGATGGACTTCCCTGGTGGTAGAGTGGAAGAGAATCTGCTTATGAAATCAGGGGATAAGGGTTCAATCAGTGGTCCAGGAAGACTTCACAGCATAGAGCAACTAAGCTCTGCATCACAATTACTGAAGCCCATGTGCCTAGAGCCTGTGCTCCATGAGAGATACCACCTCAATGAGAAGTCTGGGCACCATAGCTAGAGAGTATTCCCCACCACTCTCTGCAACTGCAGAAAGCCCACATGCACCAACAAAGATCCAGTGCAACCAAAAATAAAAAAATAATTAATTAATAATAAAATCAACACTGCCACAGATGTTCATACAAGGAGATAGCATACGGCCAGAGATTCTGGTGGTGATTAACGATGCTGACTGGGAACTGCTGGGTGAACTGGACTACCAGCTTCAGGACCAGAACAGCATCCTCTTCATCTCCATGCTGCAGTGTAGCTAAGGGCTCCTCTCTATGCCTGGGCCTCCTTGGAGTGGGCAGAACAGAACAATCAGATATCCCCTGGGGCCCTACCTCCAGATCTCCCTATCCCCCTTGGCGACTTTCTTCCCTACTCTGTCCCCTGGGCTCCCTCCAGGCAGGGAAAGAGGCCAGGTGCTAAAAATGATCCTTTCTCAGGCACCTGAGCAGGGGAAAGGGGGCAGGAGGGCAGGCACTTGAGCCTCAGCTGCTGGGAGAAGGAGTGGGGGAGAGTGCCCCTCAACATGGTAGGAGTGGAGGGGTCTGAGCAGCCAGGTGACCCAGCTACTGTCCCTCTTTGTGTCCCACTGAGTGACTGATGAGACACTGCAATTCCTGGGTGGAGTTGCCTTCCTGGGAAAGATGAATGAACCTCAGTAGCTGACGGCAGGCCCCTCCCCTCTCAAACACTGGAGGAGTCTCCACCTCAGTTTCTCCATCTGGACAGCAGAGGGCTCTGCCTGTCCCCCACTGATATCATTATGGAACCCCAGCTGGGATCCCCTATTCAGTGCTGACCACCCCCTATGCACACACACAGCAACTGCTCCTCCAACCACACCCCTCCTTCTGCTCCCCCATTCACAGCCCTTGACCCTGACCACCCTCTCCTGTGGTGACACAGGCCACCAGATGGACTCCTGAGACCATACAGCTCATTCCACTGAGGGTGGAGAGCAGGAGGATGTGCTCTAGACCTTGGACTGGCAAATAGAGGCCTTGGGTAGGGGGTCAGTGTGCCTCAGGTTCCTCCTCAACAACTGAATTTTTATAATATCTGAAAATTGAGGGGGCTTCCCTGATGGCTCAGACAGTAAAGAATCCACCTGCAATGCAAGAGATGTGGGTTTGATCCCTGGGTTGGGAAGATCCTGTGGAGAAGGAAATGGCAACCCACTCCAGTAATCTTGACTGGATAATCCTTGGACAGAGGAGCCTGGTGGGCTACAGTCCATGGGACTGCAGAGTCAGACACAACTGAGCAACTGACACATAATAATAAAAACAGTATGCATGAGCCAGAAATTTAAAGTAGTGACAAATTTTTAAAATAATTTTACTTACATAGGCTTTTCACATGTGTTGTTAGACTTTATTTTATAGTTTTAAAATTACAACTTCCCTTTTAATATACTTGTAACTGCTTGGAATGTGTCTATATGAACTGTCTACTCTATACTTATGCCATAAAAATAACATAAGACACATAAAGTACCTAGAACAAGAAAGGCACTGAATCAACATATCCTTTAACTTTTTAAATCAGAAAGACCTATAGCAAAAATTGAAGGAAAAAAGCGTCTGTCTGTGGTACATCATTACCTGTTGTGAGAAATAATTTTACAATTTCAATTAGCAAAAAATAATTTTGTTTTCTATCATGCATTTATTTAACCAATATTTATTGGACTATCAACCCTACTGAACACTTTGGTCGATGCTGGTGATATAAACGAAGCACATTCACTTTTGGGAAGCAGTTCAGAGTGAGGCAAGTGAGATCACATAAACTAATGACTATTTAACATGTGGTAGGCAGGAAGTGCTCAGAAAAGAGAGGAATTGTCTCTCTGTGTGCCTGTGTGTGTACACATCCACACACTCATCAGTCTTCACTTATTCTCTAAAAACTCATGGTCACTCTTCAGCAAATCTACCCTAGAACTTGGAGTTACCTTCTTCACAACACTGCAAGCCTTTCCCTGGGCTCAGCCACTTGCTTCTTATCTTCACATAGACCATTGTTCCCTCTGCTCTCAACATGAACTCACTTTTCTGAGCAATAAATAGGCTGTGTGGGAGTTGGACAGGAATAGAACAGGTGGTTTGGAGAAAGGATGCTTCTTGTGTTCTCAAATGGACCTTTATAAGATCAATCTGTTCTGGCTTTGGTGGTAGTGTTAAAGAACACTGCCCTTTGTAGAGCATGTTTGCTCCTTGTCCTGCTACTTGTCTTATTTGAGTTACCCATTTCCTACTGAGAGGCTGCAGTGAGGGGTTGCCAAACTTACTTCTTAATAGTTAAAATGTTTTACTTTTTGACAACATTGTATAATCTTCTCAATGTTTTCCCATTGCCACAGAGTTGAGAATGAATTTAAAGGCCCAGTATTCTAAATCACTTGTCCATTCTCCAGCTCTCCAGAGAGCAATGTGGTATAGGGACTCAGGACATAGGTGTAGATTTGACTCCTATGCCACTGAAAGCACGCTGTGTGCCTGTAGGCAAGTTCATTGAGCTTGTGAAACCTTAGTTTCTTTACCTACAAAATGATGATGATGATGATTATAGTCCAGAATTTTGGAGGATCTGACTCAATAAATAACATAAATAATATGTATTATCATCTTAGACAGGGTTTCCCAGGTGGCGGTAGTGGTAACGAATCCACCTGCCAATGCAGGAGATGCAAGAGATGGGGTTTAATCCCTGCATGGGGAATATCCCCTGGAGTAGGAAGTGGCAACCTCTCCAGTATTCTTGCCTGGAAAATTCCACAGACAGAGGAGCCTGGTGGCCTATAAGTTGATGGAGCTGCAAAGAGCTGGACATGACTGAGTGACTGAGCACATTGTCTTAGGCAATTAATCTTTCGACATTCGTAAATATTTGTTCAAATATTTGTTGAGCATCTTCTGTGTTTCTCACGAGTTTTAAGTACTGGGGATACAGCAGTGAGTTATAATAATAACAATGTAACAGAGAAAGCCTTGGTCTTCCTAGAGAGCTTTCCTAGGAGTGGAAGAATCAGACAATACTCAGATAAATATAAATCTATGATATGACTTCAGATAGTAATAAAGATGAAGACATTAGGGAGGTCTCTTTGAACACTCAGCAGAGACTGAATAAAGTAAGGGCAGGAAACATGTGGCTTTCTGATAGCAGTGTGGAGCTTATGAGTAGCTGTAGAGGGGAGATGATCTAGAGAACAGAGGGAAATGTTTGATTCTCCCATTTTATGTTTTCTGCTTGTCGGGAGAGTGTGTAATTTCCTCAGTTCTGTCTTGCCACAGCAAAGATTTGAAATGGTGGACCAGTATTACAGCTTGGTTACAGCTCGAGGCATGAGGGTGGGCTGACCCCAAAGAAGAGGCCTCAATCCGTCCTAGCTTCCTCTTCTTATACATTTTGTCTCTGAGCCTGCCCTATGCAAATTGGGCTAGCCAAGAAGAGGGTGTGTTTGTTTCACCTGAAGTTCTGAGAGGCTAACAGGTAGGAAGGCTAGAGGCCCCCAAATGGAGGAAATATGCTGCAAGTGTCAGACGTTTTTCTCTCTTTTAAGCAGCCGGAGGAAACAAACGACATATGTCAGATTTTTTCCCTTCTGTATACAAAATTAAGAGGAAGTTTCTTTTAAAATTCTATGTTGCCATGATGACACCTGGTTCCACGTAAGCTTAACTTTTCTCAAACCTTGAGCTAACCAATGTGTTTTTCTTATGGAAATGTTTTTCTTAAGCTATGTTAATGAGCTATGTGTTTACCCTAGACTCTTTCTTCAAGTCACCTAAGACTCAGAACAGACTTGACAAACCAGTATGTTTTATTCAACAAACCAGTATGTTTTACTCATGCAAATGTTCTAAGCTATGTTAATGAGACTATGTCTTTGCTTGGACACCTCTCTTTCTTCAATATTCACGTCATTTGTTTTACAGCCTGGAATGACTTACCTTGTGCCAATGTTATCTCAAAATGCATGTTGTGGATGAGGGACCTGGTGCCACTCTCTGAGTTTTGAGACATTTCCTTTCTCTAATTAGCAGCCTGCTAATAGGTTTAAAACTTCCTGCTAAAGACTAGCATGGGGGCACTCTTTCTGCTCCCTTCTGATGTCTATGTCAGAAGCTTTCTCTATCTCTTTTATAGTTTAATCAAACTTTATTACACAAATGCTCTGAGCAATCAAGCCTTGTTACTGGCCCCAGATCGAATTCCTGTCCTCCGGAGGCCAGGAATCCCAGTGTTGTTCATGGCTCAGCAACAGCCTTTCAGTTCTCACTCCAGTCTGCAGATTTTCTTTTGTTGCACTTTCGTGGGCTTTTCCCTTTCTTTGTCTTTTAGACACCAACATTTTGGACTCCTTTTTCCTATTCTAACTACCTAACATGCTGCACTTTATTTCTTTGAGCACAACTGTGGTTTTAGATTGGAGATCACATGGGCTTGTTTTATATGGGTTGGAGAAGGGGGTGGTAGAGGATGAGATGGTTGGGTAGCATCACAGACCCAATAACATGAGTTTGAACAAACTCCAGGAGATAGTGAAGGACAGGGAAGCCTGGCGTGCTGCAGCCCATGGGGTCACAAAGAGTCAAATACAATTTAGCAACTGAAAAACAACACTTATTGATGAGCTGATTTGGTTGAGTGACCATAGAAGAACAGGGGAAATTTGACATTGGCTCTCTGGGTGTTCCCTCATAGCTCAGTTGGTAAAGAATCTGCCTGCAATGCAGGAGGTCCCAGTTCGATTCCTGGGTCAGGAAGATCCCTGGAGAAGGGATAGGCTACCTGTTCCAGTATCTTGGGCTTCCCTGGTGGCTCAGCTGGTAAAGAATCCACCTGCAATACAGGAGACCTGGGTTCAATCCCTGGGTTGGGAAGATCCCCTGGAGAAAGGAAAGGCTACCCACTCTAGTATTCTGGCCTGGAGAATTCCATTGCCTGTATAGTCTAAGGGATCGCAAAGAGTCTGACACAGCTGAGTGACTTTCACTTTCACTCTGGGTGTCAGTATAACTCTCACTCATTCAAGTGGGCTCTGTAGTAGTTGGGAGTCCAGGATAAGAACTCATATAATAAGTCAGCTGAGCTATATGGTGGATGACAAATATCTCCATTTTTCTTGGTAATAGTTGACAAGACTAAATCATGTCTTAGAGGTGATAAAATGTACTGTGTAAAAATGACTTCCCACAATAGGTAGTGATGTATCACATGGTAAACACATCTTTCTTTCTTTTTTTTCTTACCACAGGTCTTTCTCATTTAAAAAGTTAAAGGAAATGTTAAGTGCCTTTCATGTCCTAGGTACTTTTTTATGTGCCTGATTGAATTATCACAATAATCTCTAGAGGTAGGATTTATATCCATATTTTACAAATGATGAAAGAAGGCTCAGAGAGGTTAAATAATTTGTTCAAAATCACAGAGGTTGTTAGCAGCAGAACCAGCACTTGAAACCCAGATCACTATGATTCCAAAGTCTATGAATTTTTGCTCATAGACAATTGGCTTTCTTAGGCAGGGAGTTTCAGTCATATTAACCAGGAAGGCATTTTCCTATGAACTTTAAATAAACATCTCCCAAAGGAGGTTCCTCACATCTTCATATTGTGTTGTGGATTGAAGGAGAATTAAGTATGTGTGATAGGCAACTTAAAAAAAAAATTAAGTTGATTTTGAGCAAAGTTCATGACACTGAAGAGAAGCGCTAATGCAATATGATTCGCCCATGACAAAGAAACCTTCTTTTGAAAGACAGAGACTGGCTTTGACAAATCTTTCACAAATGTTTTCCCATCTTATCTACTTTGCATCCCTTGCTATTGAATGAGCAGCCACATAGAAGATCCTATTGAGGATATATTCCTTAAGAGGAGCTATCATATTTTAGTTCAACCATTCAGTTCAGTTCAGTTGAGTCGCTCAGTCGTGTCCGAATCTTTATGACCCCATGAACTGCAGCATGCTAGGCCTCCCTGTCAATCACCAACTCCCGGAGTTCACTCAAACTCACGTCCATTGAGTTGGTGATGCCATCCAGCCATCTCATCCTCTGTCATCCCCTTCTCCTCCTGCCCCCAATCCCTCCCAGCATCAGAGTCTTTTCCAATGAGTCAACACTTCACATGAGGTGGCCAAAGTACTGGAGTTTCAGCTTTAGCATCATTCCTTCCAAAGAAATCCCAGGGCTGATCTCCTTTAGAATGGACTGGTTGGATCTCCTTGCAGACCAAGGGACTCACAAGAGTCTTCTCCAACACCACAGTTCAAAAGCATCAATTCTTCAGTGCTCAGCCTTCTTCACAGTCCAACTCTCACATCCATACATGACTACTGGAAAAACCATAACCTTGAATAGACGGACCTTTGTTGGCAAACTAATGTCTCTGCTTTTCAAAATGCTATCTAGTTTGGTCATAACTTTCTTTCCAAGGATTAAGTGTCTTTTAATTTCATGGCTGCAATCACCATCTGCAGTGATTTTGGAGCCCCAAAAAATAAAGTCTGCCACTGTTTCCACTGTTTCCCCATCTATTTCCCATGAAGTGATGGGACCAGATGCCATGATTTTAGTTTTCTGAATGTTGAGCCTTAAGCCAACTTTTTCACTCTCCTCTTTCACTTTCATCAAGAGGCTTTTTAGTTCCTCTTCACTTTCTGCCATAAGGCTGGTGTCATCTGCACATCTGAGGTTATTGATATTTCTCCCGGCAATCTTGATTCCAGCTTGTGCTTCTTCCAGCCCAGTGTTTCTCATGATGTACTCTGCATAGAAGTTAAAGAAACAGGGTGACAATCTACAGCCTTTATGTACTCCTTTTCCTATTTGGAACCAGTCTGTTGTTTCATGTCCAGTTCTAACTGTTGCTTCCTGACCTGCATACAGGTTTCTCAATAGGTAGGTCAGGTGGTCTGGTATTCCCATCTCTTTCAGAGTTTTCCACAGTTTCTTGTGATCCACACAATCAAAGGCTTTGACATAGTCAATAAAGCAGAAATAGATGTTTTTCTGGAACTCTCTTGCTTTTTTCCATGATCCAGTGGATGTTGGCAATTTGATCTCTTGTTCCTCTGCCTTTTCTAAAACCAGCTTGAACATCTGGAAGTTCACAGTTCACGTATTGCTGAAGCCTGGCTTGGAGAATTTTGAGCATTACTTTACTAGCGTGTGAGATGAGTGCAATTGTGCAGTAGTTTGAACATTCTTTGGCATTGCCTTTCTTTGGGATTGGCATGAAAACGGACCTTTTCCAGTCCTGTGGCCACTGCTGAGTTTTCCCAATTTGCTGGCCTATTGAGTGCAGCACTTTCACAGCATCATCTTTCAGGATTTGAAATAGCTCCACTGGAATTCCATCACCTCCACTAGCTTTGTTCATAGTGATGCTTTCTAAGGCCCACTTGACTTCACATTTCAGGATGTCTGGCTCTAGGTGAGTGATCACACCATTGTGATTATCTGGGTCATAAAGCCCTTTTTTGTTCAGTTCTTCTGTGTATTCTTGCCACCTTTTCTTAATATCTTCTGCTTCTGTTAGGTCCATACCATTTCTGTCCTTTATTGAGCCCATCTTTGCATGAAATGTTCCATTGGTATCTCTAATTTTCTTGAAGAGGTCTCTAGTCTTTCCCATTCTGTTGTTTTCCTCTATTTCTTTGCATTGATCACTCAGGAAGGCTTTCTTATCTCTTCTTGCTATTCTTTGGAACTCTGCATTCAGATGCTTATATCTTTCCTTTTCTCCTTTGCTTTTCACCTCTCTTCTTTTCACAGCTATTTGTAAGGCCTCCCCAGACAGCCATTTTGCTTTTTTGCATTTCTTTTCCATGGGGATGGTCTTGATCCCTGTCTCCTGTACAGTGTCACAAACTTCCATCCATAGTTCATCAGGCACTCTATCTATCAGATCTAGTCCCTAAAGTCTATTACACGCTTCCACTGTATAATCATAAGGGATTTGATTTAGGTCATACCTGAATGGTCTAGTGGTTTTCCCTACTTTCTTCAATTTCAGTCTGAATTTGGCAATAAGGAGTTCATGGTCTGAGCCACAGTCAGCTCCCAGTCTTATTTTTGCTGACTGTATAGAGCTTCTCCATGTTTGGCTGCAAATAATATAATCAATCTGATTTCAGTGTTGGCCATCTGGTGATGTCCATGTGTAGAGTCTTCTCTTGTGTTGTTGGAAGAAGGTGTTGGAACACTACATGACCAGTGTGTTCTCTTGGCAAAACTCTATTAGCCTTTGCCCTGCTTCATTCCCTACTCCAAGGCCAAATTTGCCTGTTACTCCAGGTACTTCTTGACTTCCTACTTTTGCATTCCAGTCCTCTATAATGAATAGGACATCTTTTTTTGTGTGTTAGTTGTAAAAGGTCTTGTAGGTCTTCATAGAACCGTTCAACTTCAGCTTCTTCAGCATTACTGGTTGGGGCATAGACTTGGATTACTGTGATATTGAATGGTTTGCCTTGGAAATGAACAGAGATCATTCTGTCGTTTTTGAGATTGCATCCAAGTACTGCATTTTGGACTCTTTTGTTGACCATGATGGCTATTCCATTTCTTCTAAGGGATTCCTGCCTGCAGTAGTAGATATAATGGTCATCTGAGTTAAATTCACCCATTCCAGTCCATTTTAGTTCACTAATTCCTAGAATGTCGATGTTCACTCTTGCCATCTCCTGTTTGACCACTTCCAATTTGCCTTGATTCATAGACCTGACATTCCAGGTTCCTATGCAATATTGTTCTTTACAGCATTGGACCTTGGTTCTATCACCAGTCACATCCACAACTGGTTATTGTTTTTGCTTTGGCTCCATCCCTTCATTCATTCTAGAGTTATTTCTCCACTGATCTCCAGTAGCATATTGGGCCCCTATTGACCTGGGAGTTCCTCTTTCAGTATCCTATCATTTTGCCTTTTCATACTGTTCATGGGGTTCTCAAGGCAAGAATACTGAAGTGGTTTGCCATTCCCTTTTCCAGTGGACCACATTCTGTCAGACCTCTCCTCCATGACCCACCCATCTTGGGTGGCCCCACAGGGCATGGCTTAGTTTCATTGAGTTAGACCAGGCTGTGGTCTGTGTGATTAGATTGACTAGTTTTCTGTGAGTATGGTTTCAGTGTGTCTGCCCCCTGATGCCCTCTCGCAACACCTACCATCTTACTTGTGTTTCTCTTACCTTGGGCATGGGTATCTCTTCACGGCTGCTCCAGCAAAGCGCAGCCACTGCTCCTTACCTTGGACGAGGGATATCTCCTCATGGCTGCCCCTCCTGACCTTGAACGTGGAGTAGTTCCTCTCAGCCCTCCTGCCCCGTGCAGCCACTGCTCCTTGGACGTGGGGTTGCTCCTCTTCAACCATTAGCAGAATCTGAATTTGAGTATGCCAATTAAATACAAATATGTTTTAACCTGTCTTGTAATCCTATTAGGAATCTGAATTTGGAGGCCAGTGGGAAACTGAGCCAGACTTGCCTGTGAGTGTCGAGGAGTCTCCAGTGGAGCCTTGGGTCCACAGTTTGGTCTCAGGCCAAACAATAAGGAGGGGACACAGCCCTGCCCATCAACAGAAAATTGGATTTGAGATTTAGTAAGTATGGCCCTGCCCATCAGAACAAGACCCAGTTTCCCCCAGAGTCAGCCTCTCCCATAAGGGAGCTTCTGCAAGCCTCTTATCCTCATTCATCACAAGGAAGACAGAATGAGAACAACAATTACAGAAAATTAACCAAACTGATCCCATGGATCAGAGCCTTGTTTAACTCAATGAAGCTATGAGCCATGCTGCGTAGGGTCATCCAAGAAGGATGAGTCATGGTGGAGAGTTCTGACAAAACATGGTCCACTGGAGAAAGGAGTGGCAAACCACTTCAGCATTCCTGCCTTGAGAACCCCATGAACAGTATGAAAAAGAAGAAGATATGACACTGAAAGATGAACTCCCCAGATTGGTCAGTAAGTTCAGTCGCTCAGTCATGTCCGACTCTTTGTGACCCCAGGAATCACAGCACGCCAGGCCTCCCTGTCCATCACCAACTCCCGGAGTTCACCCAGACTCATGTCCATCGAGTCAGTGATGCCATCCAGCCATCTCATTCTCTGTCGTCCCCTTCTCCTCCTGCCCTTAATCCCTCCCAGCATCAGAGTCTTTTCCAATGAATCAACTCTTCACATGAGGTGGCCAAAGTACTGGAGTTTCAGCTTTAGCATCATTCCTTCCAAAGAAATCCCAGGACTGATCTCTTCAGAATGGACTGGTTGGATCTCCTTGCAGTCCAAGGGACTCTCAAGAGTCTTCTCCAACACCATAGTTCAAAAGCATCAATTCTTCGGCGCTCAGCTTTCTTCACAGTCCAACTCTCACATCCATACATGACTACTGGAAAAACCATAGCCATGACTAGATGGACCTTTGTTGGCAAAGTAATGTCTCTGCTTTTCAATATGCTATCTAGGTTGGTCATAACTTTTCTTCCAAGGAGTAAGCGTCTTTTAATTTCATGGCTGCAAGCACCATCTGCAGTGATTTTGGAGCCCCCCAAATAAAGTCTGACACTGTTTCCACTGTTTCCCCATCTATTTCCAATGAAGTGATGGGACCAGATGCCATGATCTTAGTTTTCTGAATGTTGAGCCTTAAGCCAACTTTTTCACTCTCCTCTTTCACTTTCATCAAGAGGCTTTTTAGTTCCTCTTCACTTTCTGCCATAAAGGTGGTGTCATCTGCATATCTGAGGTTATTGATATTTCTTCTGGAAATCTTGATTCCAGCTTGTGCTTCTTCCAGCCCAGCATTTCTCATGATGCACTCTGCATATAAGTTAAATAAGCAGGGTGACAATATACAGCCTTGATGTACTCCTTTTCCTATTTGGAACCAGTCTGTTGTTCCATGTCCAGTTCTAACTGTTGCTTCCTGACCTGCATACAAATTTCTCAAGAGGCAGGTCAGGTGGTCTGGTATTTTCATCTCTTTCAGAATTTTCCACAGTTTCCCAAAATGCTACTAGAGAAGAGTGGAGAAATAACTACAGAAATAATGAAGAGATGGAGTTAAAGCAAAAACAATGCCCAGTTGTGGATGTCACTGGTGATGGAAGTAAAGTCTGATGCTATAAAAAACAATGTTGCATAAGAACCTGGAATGTTAGTTCCATGAATCAAGGTAAATTGGAGATGGTCAAACAGGAGATGGCAAGAGTGAACATTGACATTTTAGGAATCAGTGAACTAAAATGGACTGGAACAGGCAAATTTAATTCAGATAACCATTATATCTAGTACTGTAGGCAAGAATCCCTTATAATCTTGGAGTAGCCCTTATAGTCAACAAAGGAGTCTGAAATGCAGTACTTGGGTGCAATCTCAGAAATGACAGAATGATCTCTGTTCGTTTCCAAGGCAAACCATTCTTATCATGGTAATCCAAGTTTGTGTCCCAACAATTAATGCTGAGATGCTGAAGTTGAATGGTTCTATGATGACTTACAAAACCTTCTAGAACTAATGCCAAAAAAGATTTCCCTTTCATCTCAGGGGACTGGAATGCAAAAGTAGGAAGCAGATACCTGGAATAATAGGCAAGTTTGGCCTTGGAGTACAAAAAGAAGCAGGGAACAAGCTAACAGAGTTTTGCCAAGAGAAAGTACTGTTCATAATAAACACTTTCTTCCAGAAACATAAGAGACAACACTACACATGGACATCACCAGATGATCAACACTGAAATCAGGTTGATTATATTCTTTTCAGCCAAAGATGGAGAAGCTGTATATAGTCAACAAAAACAAGACCAGGAGCTGACTGTGGCTCAGATCATGAACTCCTTCTTGCCAAATTCAGACTTAGATTGAAGAAAGTAGCAAAAACCACCAGACATTTAGGTATGACCTAAATCAAATCCCTTACCATCATACAGTGGAAGTGACAAATAGATTCAAGGGATTAGATCTGATAGAGTGCTTGGAAAACTATGGATGGAGGTTTGTGACATTGTACAGGAGGCAGTGATCAAGACCATCCCCAAGAAAAAGAAATGAAAAAAGCAAAATGGTTGTCTGAGAAGGCCTTACAAATAGCTGAGAAAAGAAGAAGTTATAGGCAAAGGAGAAAAGGAAAGATATACTCATCTGAATGCAAAGTTCCAAAGAACAGCAAGGAGAGATAAGAAAGCCTTTCTCAGTGGTCAATGCAAAGAATTAGAGGAAAACAATAGAATGGGAAAGACTAGAGATCTCTTCAAGAAAATTAGAGATACCAGGGGAACATTTCATGCAAAGATGGGCACAATAAAGGACAGAAACTATATGGACCAGAAGAAGAAGAAATATTAAGAAGAGGTGGCAAGAATACACAGAAGAACTATACAAAAAAGATCTTAATGACCCAGATAACCATGAAAGTTTTATCACTCACCTAGAGCCAGGTATCCTGGAATGCAAAGTCAAGTGGGCTTTAGGAATCATCACTAAGAACAAAGCTAGTGGAGCTGATGGAATTCCAGCTGAGTTATTTCAAGTCCTAAAAGATGATGCTGTGAAAGTGCTGGACTCAATATGCCATCAAATTTGGAAAACTCAGCAGTGGCCACAGGACTGGAAAAGGTCAGTTTTCATTCCAATATCAAACTTGCCAAAGAATGTTCAAACAATCTCACACTTGTGCTCATCTCACATGCTAGCAGAGTAATGCTCAAAATTCTCCAAGCTAGAGAAGGCAACGGCAACCCACTCCAGTACTCTTACCTGGAAAATCTCATGGGCAGAGGAGCCTGGTCGGCTGCCTTCCATGGGGTCTCGAAGAGTCGGACACGACTGAGTAACTTCACTTTCACTTTTCACTTTCATGCATTGGAGAAGGAAATGGCAACCTACTCCGGTGTTTTTGCCTGGAGAATCCCAGGGACGGGGGAGCCTTTTGGGCTGCTGTCTACGGGGTCGCATAGAGTCAGACACGACTGAAGCAAATTAGCAGCACCAGCAGCAGCAGATTTCAACAATATGTGAACTGAGAACTTCCAGATGTTCAAGCTGGACTTAGAAAAGGCAGAGGAATCAGAGATCAAATTTCCAACATCTGTTGGATGGTCAAAAAAAGCAATGAATTCCAGAAAAACACCTGCTTCTGGTTTACTGACTATGCCAAAACCTTGGACTGTGTGGATCACAATAAACTGTAGAAAATTCTCCAAGAGATGGGAATACTAGACAATGTAACCTGCCTACTAAGAAATCTGTATTCAGGTCAAGAAGCAACAATTAGAACCAGACGTGGAACAATGGACTGGTTCCAAATTGGGAAAGGAATACATCAATACTGTATATTGTCACTCTGCTTATTTAACTTATATGCAGAGTACATCATGCAAAATGCTGTGCTGGATGAAGCACAAGCTGGAATCAAGATTGCCAGGAGAAATATCAATAACCTCAGATATGCAGATGACACCACCCTTATGGCAGAAAGTGAAGAAGTACTAAAGAGCCTCTTGATGAAAGTGAAAGAGGAGAGTGAAAAAGTTGGCTTAAATCTCCACATTCAGAAAACTAAGATCATGGCATCCAGTCCCATCACTTCATGGGAAATAGATGGGGAAACAGTGTCAGACATTATTTTTCTGGGCTCCAAAATCACTGCAGATGGTGATTGCAGCCATGAAATTAAAAGATGCTTACTCCTTGGAAGGAAAGTTATGACCAACCTAGATAGCATATTAAAAAGCAGAGGCATTACTTTGCCAACAAAGGTCCTTCTAGTCAAAGCTATGGTTTTTCCTGTAGTCATGTATGGATATGAGAATTGGATTATAAAGAAAGCTGAGCACCAAAGAATTGGTGTTTTGAACTGTTATGTTGGAGAAGACTCTTGAGAGTCCCTTAGACTGCATGGAGATCCAACCAGTCCATTCTAAAGGAAATCAGTCTTTCAGGACTGATTTATTTATTTATTGGAAGGACTGATGCTGAAGCTGAAACTCCAATACTTTGGCCACCTGATACAAAGAAATGACTCATTGGAAAAGACCCTGATGCTGGGAAAGATTGGCTATGGGAAGAGAAGGGGACAAGAGGATGAAATGATTGGATGGCATCACTGACTTGATGGACATGAGTTTGAGTAAACTCCAGGAAGGCGTGCTGTAGTCCATGGGGTCTCAAAGAGTCAGACACGACTGAGAGACTGAACTGAACTGAGGTACATTCAAACTTCACTATTTGCACATTCTACATTTGTGAATATGCTTACTTGGTAACATTTATTTGTAAACCCATATCAATACTCATGTGGCTTTTGTGACTTCCCAGGCAGTCCAGTGGTTAAGACTCCACACTTCCACTGCAGGAGCTGTGGATTCAATTCCTGGTCATGGAATTAAGATCCCACATGCCACGGATTGTGACAAAAAAAAAAAAGCATGGGGCTTTTGCCATCATTGGTGGACATGTGCAGAGTGATGGAAAATATGAATTTTTGGACATGCACATTCCCTGCTGATGTTGCACAAAGTCATGCTCTGCTTTTTTGTTTCAATTCTCATATTATAAACTGTCCTTTTCATAGTTTATTTTGTGCCATGTTTTCTTCATTTTATGCTTTTCTGTTGATGACTTCACTGTTTAAAATGACCCCCAAGTGCTGATGTGCTTGCTATCTAGGGTTCTGAAGCACAGAAGCCTTAAAGAGAAAATCTTTAAAAGATGTGCCTTAAAGAGAAAATACTGTATTAGAAAAGTTCCCTTCAGGCATGAATTATAGTGTTGTTGGCCAAAAATTCAATGTTGATCAACAATTTTTACTAAATAAAGTGCCTTTACAGTATGGTACTGGTACAGAAAGAGAAGTATACACCAACGGAACAAGATAGAAAGCCTAGAAATAAACTCATACACCTATGGGCACCTTATCTTTGACAAAGGAGGCAAGAATATACAATGGAGAAAAGACTGCTTCTTCAGTAAGTGGTGTTGGGAAAACTGGACAGCAGTTTTTAAAAAATGAAATTGTAGCACTTCTTACATGTACACAAAAATGAACTCCAAATGGATTAAAGATCTAAATGTAAGGCAGAAACTATAAAAATCTTAGAGGAAAGCATAAGCAAAACACTCTTTGACATAAATTGTAGCAGTATCCTCTTTGACCCACCTCCTAGAGTACTGGAAATAGAAACAAAAACAAACAAATGGTACCTAATTAAACTTAAAAGCACAGCAAAGAAAACTATAAACAAGATGAAAGGGAGAAAATTATTGCAAATGAAGCAACTGACAAAGGATTAATCTCCAGGCAGCTCACGCAGCTCAGTATCAAAAAAACAACCCAATCAAATATCAATATATATATATAGATATTTATATATATATATTATATATATACATAATGTATATAAACACAGCCCAGTAAAAAAAAGCAGAAGACTTAAACAGACATTTCTCCAAAGAAGACATATAGATGGCCAACAAACACTTGAAAAAATGCTCAACATCACTAATTATTAGAGAAATACAAATGAAAACTACAATGAGGTATTACCTCATACTCATCAGAATGGCCATCATCAAAAAATTTACAGACAATAAATACTGGAGAGGATTTGGAGAAAAGGAAACTGCTTGAGCTGTTGAATGTAAATTGATACAGCCACTATGGAGAACTTAGTACGGAGATTCCTTAAAAAACTAGGACAAAGCTACCATATGACCCAGCAATCCCACTCCTGGGCACATAACCTGAGAAAACCATAATTCAAAAAGACACATGCATCCCAATGTTTATTGCAGCACTATTTACAGTAGCCAGGACATGGGAGCAACATAGTTGTCCACTGACGAATGGATAAAGATGTTGTGATACACATATACAATGGAGTATTACACAGTCATAAAAGGAATGCATTTGAATCAGTTGTAGTGAGGTAGATGAACCTAGAGTCTATTATTTAAGTCAGAAAGAGAAAACCAAATATCATATACTAACACATGTATATATATGGAATATAGAAAAATCATACTGATGAGCTTATTTGCAGGGCAAGAATAGAGACACAAACATATAGAGAACAGACTTATGAACACAGTGGGAGAAGGAGAGAGTGGGACAAATTGAGAGAGTAGCATTGACATATATACATTACCATGTGTGAAATAGCTAGTGGGAAGCTGCTATTTAACACAGGGAGCTCAGTTCAGTGCTCTGTGATGACCTAGAGGGGGTGGGATGAAGGGGTGGGAAGGAGGCTCAAAAGGGAGGGAGATATGTATACTTACAGCCGATTCACTTTGCTGTACAGCAGAAACCAACACAACATTGTAAAGCGATTATCCTCCAATTAAAAATGAATTTAAGAAAATAATTTAAAAATATAAAAAAGTTAAAAATTAGGTGTTTTTAGTCAGAAACACATATGAAACAAGGCTCTGTGTTGCTCGGGTAACAAAGACGTTGTGATCATAGGCTCCTGGGAAACTAAGCCTAAGATTGTCTTAGAAGTAGTGGTTCAGGATTCACTAATGCAGTGTTTGTGCTGAGTGTATACAACATAGTTGCTGTGAACAATGAAAATCAGCTGTTTTTAGAATATCACCCTAGCAGTGTGGCTTATAAATGTTTGAATCTAATTCTTTACTCTTCCTAGCTTTGCTGAACATTTAGAGAGACATCACTTTACCTTCTTGCTGGAGTGTGAGTTTCAAAGTACTTGCTGGATGGAATAGTCAAGTGTTGCACAAGCGAATTGTGCAATTGTGCATTCTGAAAAGGTAGTGTGTATGTCTTCATCTTTTACAGTAAGTCCCATACATATCAAAAATATTCCATTCTGATAGCATGTTCATATGTTAAACAAAGGTTCACCTAGATACCCAAATAACACAATTGGCTATATAGTACTGTACTTTAATAGATTTATACTATTTTTCACACAAATAATACATAAAAAACAACCACAAAAATAAACATTTTAGTCTTATAGTAAAAGTGATAGTGTTAGTCGTTTGGTCCTGTCCTACTCTTTGCGACCCCTTGGATTGTAGCCTGCTAGACTCCTCTGTCTACAGGGTTTTCTAGGCAAGAATACTGGAGTGGGTTGCCATTTCCTTCTCCAGGGGATCTTCCCATAACTCAGGGATTTAAACCAGGTCTCCTGCATTGCAGGTGGACTATTTATCACCTGAACCAGTCTTAGAGTACAGCACCTTGAAAAGTACAATAGTGCAGTACAGCGGCTGGCATACAGGGGTTGGCATTGAGTGAATAGATAAGAAGAGTTACTGACTGGAGAAGCAAAAAGAGGTGAGAGATGGTAGAGCTCAAGGTTTAGCAACAGGAGACAGAGGACAAGCTGCAATTTCACTCATGCCTGACATTGATGGCACAGGTTCTGGTTCCTTGCTGAATTCAATTCTACCTACTTGAAAAATAATCCAGTGCTCTCTGGCTAGTAGCTCTTGTTTTCTCATCATACATGACACAGCACCACTGGATTGCATTCTGAACGGCTGCTGCACCCTTCGTGTACCATTCTATATTCAGGTCCTGTGCCTCAAAAGCTAACAGTGCCTCCTCAAATACAGAAAATCACCTTGCCACTTCCTGTGCCATGAATCTCTTTGATTTACTTGAACAGTTGCACCAAAGAACAGAGTTAGCCTATTAGTTAGCTAGCCTAAAAACTAGCTGGCATTAATTTTTCCTTCTTCTGATGTAACTTGAGTCTGGCATCCTTTTCCAGTACAGTCCTGTCTCATCAACATTAAAAACCTGATTGGGTAGATACATGTCTTCATCAATATTCTGGAAACATTTCAGGAAATTCCCAGGCAGCTACTGTAACTGCACTTGCTGCCTCACCATTTACTTTTCTCTAGCCTTGAACTGATGAAACCATCATCTGATTCTTTACCATGTTTCTTCTTTAAGTCTTCATAATGGCTTTTGGCTTTCTCTTGAAACAGACTTAAGCTGAAAGGGACACTGATGCTGATCCTGCATCCACACACTGAGAAGTTTCTTCATCTCCTCCATCACTTCTCCACACTTCTTCAATATTATTGTGTACATCATTGGCACAGCAAACTTCACATGTTCCATGATCTTGTCCTTATTCTTTAGAATCATGCTGATGGTTGGACAATTCATGTTATAAGAATGAGCAATGGCTACCATCTTTTTGCCTCACTCCACTCTTTCAATTTTTACTTTTTTTTCCATTGTTATCGCTTGGTGATTCTTAGCAGTACCAGCTACATCATTGCTGTTTTTTATGCTTGCTTCCTGATAGCTTGGGCTTGAAGTAAATACACTGTACTACTGTACTCTATACAATACTGTACCAGAAAGTACACAAAAGCACAAGCACTTGTAGAGGTAGAGGATCCATGCATATGACAAGGTAAGGCAGCCACATGAACCAACTCATGTGATTGGACATGTGAACACACGTTTACATCTTTAAAGTTTGCAATTTGAATGTTTCTATGTAGCGGACTTACTGTATTCCCAAGGTAGCTAAATGTTTCCAGCTTATAGTTAACTGTATGCTATATACATATATGCATATAGTTATATACATATATATGTATACATACATATATATACATATAGTTAACTAAAGTCAGCTAAATGTTTCCAGCATATAGTTAATTGACTGGAGTCTTAACGGGAAACCCCCATGAACTGGTGATGGAACTGTGAAGAGAGGTAGAGACTCAGTTAGGTCCCTGGACAATGTTCCTTGCAAAATTTATAATTCCTTTAGCTGCAGAGTGGATGCCCTTAGTGGGACAAAGCCATGAGCAAGACAGACTGTAAATAATTCCCATTCCATAATCATAGCTATATAGTCAGATCCCTCTGTATCTGAGAATTCTGCATCCTTGGATTCAACCAACCATGAATTGAAAATACTCAGAAAAAAACTGAGAAAGTTTCAAAAAGCAAAACCTGAATTTACAACATCACAGCAACAATTTACATTATATTTACAATTTTTGCATAGTATTTGTATTGAATTCACAACTGTCTATGTAACATTTACATTGAATTAGGTATTGTTCACTCTTGCCTTGTTCTGTTTGTCCATTTCCAATTTACCTCTATTCATGGTTCTTACGCAATATTGTTCTTTACATCTGGCTTTACTTCCATCACCAGTCACACCCACAACTGGGCATTGTTTTTGCTTTGGTTCCATCTCTTCATTCTTTGTGGGGTTATTACAGTGTCATATTTTTTCCTTTTCATACTGTCCATGGGGTTCTCAAGGCAAGAATACCTAAGTGGTTTGCCATCCCCTTCTCAAGTAGACCACATTTTGTCAGAACTTTCCACCATGACCCGTCTGTCTTGCGTTGCCCTACACTGTATGGCTCGTAGTTTCATTGAGTTAGACAAGGCTCTGATCCATGTCATCAGTTTGGTCAATTTTCTGTAATTGTGGTTTTCATTCTGTCTTCCCTCTGATGAATGAGGATAAGAGGCTTGTGGAAGCTCCCTGATGGGAGGGACTGGCTGTGGGGGAATCTGGGTCTCATTCTGTTGGGCAGGGCCATGCTCTGCTGCTGCTACTGCTAGGTCGCTTCAGTTGTGTCCGACTCTGTGTGACTCCATAGACGGCAGCCCACCAGGCTCCCCCGTCCCTGGGATTCTCCAGGCAAGAACACTGGAGTGGGTTGTCATTTCCTTCTCCAATGCATGAAAGTGAAAAGTCAAAGTGAAGTCGCTCAGTCGTGTCTGACTCCTAGCGACCCCATGGACTGCAGCCTACCGGGTTCCTCTGTCCATGGGATTTTCCAGGCAAGAGTACTGGAGTGGGGTGCCATTGCCTTCTCCCAGGGCCATGCTCAGTAAATCTTTAATCCAATTTTCTCTTGAAGGGTGGGGCTGTGTTTCCTCCCTGTTGTTTGGCCTGAGGCCAAACTATGGTAGAGGTAATGGTGGTAACAGTTGTATTCATCGCCCCGACCCTGCAGCAGGGTCGACCCTGTCGACCCATGCCTCTGCCAGAGATTACTGGACACTCAGGCAAGTCTGGATCAGTCTCTTGTGGGGTTGCTGCTCCTTTCTCCTGGGTCTTGGTGTGCACAAGGTTTTGCTTGTGCCCTCCAAGAGTTTGTTTCCCCAGACCTGTGGAAATTCTGTAATCAAATCCCACTGGCCTCCAAAGTCAAATTCCTGGGGGGTTCTCAGTCCCTTTGCTGGATCCCCAGGTTGAGAAATCTGTTGCGGATCCTAGTACTGTCATAACAGTGTGAGAACTTCTTTGGTATAATTGTTCTCAAGTTTGTGGGTCATCTTCTCAGTGGCTCGATGGTGGGGCTAATGGGGACCTCCTTCAAGAGGGCTTATGCCACAAGCTGCACCTCTCAGGTCTGCTGCAATCAGAGCCCCCGTCCCCACGGCAGGCCACTGCTGACTTGTGCCTCCACATTAGACACTCAAACACTCAAAGGCAGGTCTGGCTCAGTCTCTTGTGGGATCTCTGGGTCCTGGTGTGCATAAGGTTTTGTTTGGGCCCTCCAAGCATCTCTGGTGGGTTGGGGTTTGACTCTAAATGTGATTTCACCTCTCCTACCATCTTGTTGGAGCTTCTCCTTTGCCCTCATCGTCAACGAAAGAGTATGAAATGCAGTACTTGGGCTCAATCTCAAAAATGACAAATGATCTCTGTTCGTTTCCAAGTCAGACCATACAATACCACAAGCCTATGCCCCAATCACTAATGTCAAAGAAGCTGAAGTCGAATGGTTCTATGATGACCTGTAAGACCTTCCAGAACTAACACCAATCATAGGGGACTGGAATGCAAAAGTAGGAAGGAAAGAGATACCTGGAGTAACAGGCAAGTTTGGCCCTGGAGTACAAAATAAAGCAGGGCAAGGGCTAACAGAGTTTTCCAAGAGAACACACTGGTCATAGAATGCAGCCTCTTTCAACAACACAAGAGATGACTCTACACATGGACATCATCAGATGATCAATATTGATCTCAGATTGATTATTTTCTTTGCAGCTAAAGATGGATAAGCTCTATACAGTCAGCAAAAACAAGACCAGGAGCTGACTGTGGCTCAGATCATGAACTGTTTATTGCCAAATTCAGACTTAAATAGAAGAAAGTAGGGAAAATCACTCAGGTATGACCTAAATCAAATCCCTTATGATTATACAGTGGGAGTGACAAATAGATTCAAGGGATTAGATCTGATAGAGTGCTTGGAGAACTATGGATGGAGATTTGTGACATTGTACAGGAGGGAGTGATCAAGACCATCCCCAAGAAAAAGAAATTCAAAAAAGCAAAATGGTTGTCTGAGGAGGCTTTATAAATAGCTGAGAAAAGAAGAGAAGCTAAAGGCAAAGGAGAAAAGGAAAGATATACCCATCTGAATGCAGAGTTCCAAAGAACAGCAAGGAGAGATAAGAAAGCCTTCCTCAGTGGTCAATGCAAGAATTAGAGGAAAACAATAGAATGGGAAAGACTAGAGATCTCTTCAAGAAAATTAGAGATACCAGGGGAACATTTCATGCAAAGATGGGCACAATAAAAGACAGAAACAGTATGGATCTAACAGAAGAAGAAGATGAAGAGGTGGCAAGAATACACAGAAGAACTATACAAAAAAAGATCTTAATGACCCAGATAACCATGAAGTTTTTATCACTCACCTAGAGCCAGATATCCTGGAGTACAAAGTCAAGAGGGCTTTAGGAAGCATCACTAAGAACAAAACTAGTGGAGCTGATGGAATGCCAGCTGAGCTGTTTCAAGTACTAAAAGATGATGCTGTGAAAGTGCTACACTCAATAGGCCAACAAATTTGGAAAACTCAGCAGTGGCCACAGGACTGGAAAAGGTCAGTTTTCATTCCAATCTCAAAGAAAGGCAGTGCCAAAGAATGTTCAAACTATTGCACAATTGCAGTCATCTCACACGCTAGAAAAGTAATACTCAAAATTCTCCAAGCTAGGCTTCAACAGTATGTGAACTCAGAACTTCCAGATGTTCAAGCTGGACTTCGAAAAGGCAGAGGAACAAGAGCTCAAATTGCCAATATCTGTTAGATCATAGAAAGGGCAAGAAAGTTCCAGAAAAACATCTGCTTTTGCTTTATTGACTATGCCAAAGTCTTTGTGTGGATCACAACAAACTGGAAAATACTTAATAAGATGGGACTATCAGACCACTTTACCTGCCTCCTGAGAAATCTGTATGGAGGTTAAGCAACAGTTAGAACCAGACATGAACTAGTTTCAAATTAGGAAAGGAATATGTCAAGGCTGTATATCGTCAACATGCTTACTTATTGCAGAGAGAAATATCAATAACTTAAGATATATAGATGACACCACCCTGATGGCAGAAAGTGAAGAGGGACTGAAGAGCCCCTTGATGAAAGTAAAAGGGGAAAGTGAAAAAGTAGGCTTAAAACTCATGTTCAAAAACTGAAGATCATGGTATCCAGTCCCACCACTTCATGGCAAATAGATGGGGAAACAATGGAAACAGTGACAGACTTTATTTTCTTGGGCTCCAAAATCATTGCAGATGGTGAGTGCAGCCATGAAATTAAAAGACACTTGCTCCTTGAAAGAAAAGGTATGACCAACCTAGACAGCATATGAAAAAGCAGAGGAATTACTTTGCTGGCGAAGGTCCATTGAGTCAAAGCTATGGTTTTTCCAGTAGTCAAGTATGGACATGAGAGTTGGACTATAAAGAAAGCTGAGTGCTGAAGAATCGATGCTTTTGAACTGTGGTGTTGGATAAGACTCTTGAGAGTCCCTTGGACTGCAAGGAGATCCAACCAGTCAATCCTAAAGGAAATCAGTCCTGAAGATTCATTGGAAGGACTAATGCTGAAACTCCAGTACTTTGGCCACCTCATGTGAAGAACTGACTCACCTGAAAAGACCCTGATGCTGGGAAAGATTGAAAGCAGGAGGAGAAGGGGATGACAGGGTTGGATGACATCACCAACTTGATAGACATGAGTTTGAGCAAGCTCCAGGAGTTGGTGATGGACAGGGAAACCTGGCGTCCATGAGGTCACAAAGAGTGGGACGTGACTATGCTACTGAAAATAGCTGAGAGTTGAAAAAGTATTTGGAAGGATGCAGGTAGGTTATAGGCAAATAGTAGGGCTTTTTTTTGTCTGTAGTGTTGGTGGGGGGTGTCCTGGGACTAATCTCCTTCAAGTACTATTTGAACTGTTGAACAAAATGACTATTCGAACTGTTGTACAAGATGACTATTTGAACTGTTGTGGGAGAATTTGTGGGAAAACAGAGGAGGAAATGTCTGATTCCTTCCAGGAGATTACTATAGAGGAGAAACTTGAGCTGATTTTTATGTAGGGAGAGAAGTTCTTTAGTCTAGCAAGAGGGTGAGGTTAACTGGGGGCCTGGGATTAGAGAAAATTCCAGCCAGAAGAGCAGAATTAGCAGAGGCAGGAGTGTGTCAAAAATGTGTGTATAGAGGGAGTAGGTGTGTAGGAGTTTTGGCAGGTAAGGAGGGAACAGTAAATTGGGGATGAGGAGGGGTAGTGATTAGACCCCATGATCAGGGTTTTGGACTTTCCACTGTAGGTATAGAAAAGCAGATCTGAGTTTAGAAAAGATCATTCTGGCATCAGTGGGCAAGGTAGATGGGAGGAGGGAGACTTTGTGCTGCCATTAGTGCTGGTGATTAATATCCAGCTCCCCCTCCCTCTCCTGAGAGATCTCAGTGCTCTGGGGACTCCACAAGGATTCCTACCTGTGGTCCGTTTCTCTAAATTTTTACCTTTTCAGACTTGAATGGGCATACAAATCTCATTGAATTGCAAATTCTGATTCAGTAGTTCTGAATCAGAATCTGAGTAGTTCTGAATCTGAGTGGGATCCAAGCTTCTGCCGCTACCAGTCCATAGACACACTTTGAGGAGAAAAACTCCAACTTGCTTGCACATGGGAACAACCTGGATTTATAAAAGCAAAAACTGATGTCTGGTGCCACCTATGAGATTCTGACTAAATATATGTAATCTCTTGCCTGGTGGCTCAGAGGTTAAAGCCTCTGCCTGCAATGCAGGAGACCCGGGTTCGATCCCTGGATCGGGAAGATCCCCTGGAGAAGGAAATGGCAACCCACTCCAATACTCTTGGCCTGGAGAATCCCATGGAGGGAGGAGCCTGGTAGGCTGCAGTCCATGGGGTCGCAAAGACTCAGATACGACTGAGCGACTTCACTTCACTTCATGTAAGGTGTGGCATGGGCAATGAGAATTTTAAATGTGTCCCAGTTGAAGGTTCAGGTGTTTTTGTTTGTTTGGTTGTTTTACTTTTAATATTTTACCAGAGGATACTGGAATCTGGAACCACCAGCCACGCAGGCAGGATGGATAGTGAATGGGGATTCAGTGTCCTGGGAGAGAAGGAGTAATTACTTCACCCTGGATTTGTGCTGGCTGCTGGAGGCTGGAGTGGGCAGAAATGGAATGGGACTTCCCTGATCATTGTGTTCCTGAAACTATGGCCCCTGGGAGGGTGGGGAAATCCTAGGGATCCCTAATAATTGCCTGGTAGTGGTGGTTTAACCTGTCAGCTAAATCATTACATAAGAGCAAGGGGGGAAACTATTTTCCTAGCTTCTTGGGTTTTCCTTTTAGCTCTTCTCTCCCTGTCTCCATAGTGAGTGATAGATATTGACTTTAAACTTCTTGCTTAAGAGCTGTACCAGCTGTCTACTCCCATGCTTTTCTGTATTGCAACAAGCTTTGTTACTTCATACGTGTTATTTCTTTCCCATGCCTTAACATGGACCCCCAGTACAGTTTTGCACAGAACTAATGAAAGTGATTGATCACCCTTGAGTTGTTCCTAACTTTATAAGAAATGATTTTAATGTGTTACACATTCGTTCTTATTTCTGGAGGGAAGGCAGTTACTCTTTAATAGTTAAAAAAATCTCCTTCTATTTTTGATAGAGTTAGAAATTTTTCTTCTTTTCTAGAAAACAGGAATATTACTGATGTTCATCAAATTTTCTTTTTATTTTTTGAGATGCTGGTACACTTTTCTCATTATGTTTATTAAGGTGAAGAATTACATTAAAGGATTATCTAATGTTAAACTATCCTTGCATTCCTGGGAAAAATCCATTTTGTTTGTGTTATCTTTTATTTACTAGTTTTACAAAAATAGCATTTGTAAATAGCAATGGATGAGGTTGTCCTGTAGTTTTTCTTATTCATACTCTGTAAATTTGGACATCAAGGTTTTGCTAATCTCATTAAATGACTTTATCTTTACCTACTCCTTGAAAGAATTTATATAAGACTGGAAATATTTCTTACTTGAATATTTGATAAGCTTGATGGTTAAGCTATTGGAGCCTGGGTTTTTTGTTTTGCTTTTGTTTATGGTAGATTTAAAAAAATTTTAATTATAGGATAGTTGCTTTACAATATTGTGTTGGTTTCTGCCATACAACAACATGAATCACTCATATGTATACATGTGTCTGGGCTTCCTAGGTACTCAGCTGGTAAAGAATCCACCTGTAGTGAAGAAGACCCTGGTTCAATTTCTGGGTTGGGAAGATCCCCTGGAGAAGGGATAGGCCACCCACTCCAGTATTCTTGGGCTTCTCTGGTGCTCAGGCAGTAAAGAATCTGCCTGCAATGTGGGAGACCTGGGTTCAATCCCTGGGTTTGGAAGATCCTCTGGAGGAGGACAGGACAATCCACTCCAGTATTCTTGCCTGGAGAATCCGCATGGACAAAGGACCCTGGTGGGCCCCAGCCCATGGGTTCCAAAGAGTCGGATACGACTGAGAGACCAAGCACAACACATACATGTGTCCTCTGCTTCTTGAGCCTGTCCTTCCCAACCTGATCCTATCCCTCTAGGTTGTCAATAGCACCAGACTGGGTTCCCTAATGACCTAAATTCTATACTGTTGTGGTTGTTCACTGGTTTCAGCAGTGTACATTCTCCAACTATAGCTGATATCAAGCTGTCAATAGTGTCAACTTAAAAAAAATGCACAACATGAGAATTTCAAGTTAAGTTTTATTTGGGGCAAAATGAGGACTGCAGCTCAGGAGACAGCACCTCTGATAGTTCTGAGAAACTGCTCCAAAGAGGTAGGGGGAAAGTCAGTATATTATATGTGATTTTAGTGAAGGGGGAAATACATGCAGTCAAGCACATATTTTTCCAAAAGGCTTTTATGAGTCTCATGAAGATTTTGCTAGTCACAAGGAATAGTTATCACTTTGAAGGATTTTAGTCCTTTTCTAGAGAATTGGGCTCATAAAATTGGCTCTTGAAAATGTTTAACTATCTGAAGACTTGTTTTGCCAGGTGCCCCTTCCTCCCACCAAGCACAGAGTGCCTCATTTCTGCTCTCTACACTGAGCTCCTTTCAGGGGTTGTTGGAAGTCAGTAGCTACATCTACTCATGATTTAATCCTTGTAGAGATAGATAGGAGGTGCCAATGGCAAGTGCCAATTTGTAATTGACAACAGTTAACAATCACCTTACAAAACTCCTTAATACTTAATAATTGGCTTTTTAATTTCAAAGTGAGTTGACTCCAGGCCACTCATATAGGGTTACATCTTCTGGGAGTTTTCATTGGAATTGCATTATTTTTTTTTTTATAAATTTGTCCATTTAATCTATTTTAAAATTTATTGACATAAAAGTGTTCATAATATTCTCATGGTGTCTTTTAAATCTCTACATCACATTTAACTCTGTTTTTTTTTTTATTCTTATTATTATGTTGGGAGGGTTTTTTTCTTGATCAATTGTGTTAATAGTTTGTCAGCTTTTGTCTTTAGTATATACTTTTTGTATTGGAATGTTTTGTATTGGATTATTTCTACTTTATTTTTTCTTTCATATACTTAAAAAAATCTCTTTTGCAAAATTATTAAATTATTTATTTCTTTTTCATTTATTGGCTGTGCTGGGTCTTCAATGCTGTGTAGGCTTTTCTCTAGTTGCCATGAGTAGGAGCTACTCTCTAGTTGCAGTGCTTGGGTTTCTCATTTTGGTGGCTTCTCTTGTAGCTGAGAAAGGACTCTAGGGCATGTGGGCTTCAATAGTTGCAGTGTGAGAGCTCAGTAGCTGCAACTTCCAGGCTCTAGAGCCTGGCTCTATACTCGTGGCACATGGGCTTAGTTGCCCCACGGGGATCTACCCAGCCCAGGGACTGAACTTATGTCTTCTGCATTGGCAGGAGGATTCTTTGCCATTGAGCCACCAGGGAAGCCCTGACCTCCCATCTACTTTCTTTGGGCTTATTGGGTTATTTGGGTTTTGTTGGATGCTCTATTAGCCAGAGTACTAAGAGGAAATAGAAGGCATACTCAAAGAAAGGATAGCTGAAGAGAGTTCAATGAAGAGAATACACAGATATGACAGGGTTAAGGAAAACAACAAGAGAGGAAGCAGTCAAAATTCATGGCAGTAAGAACTCAGTATTACTCCTCAGCCTGAAATTATGAGGGGAAGGGGCTGTGCTTTCAGACTCTCTGATGAAACTTGTAGCCTTGGGAGAGGTGCTGCCCAAGGAGAGCTATGGCCTTAGGCAGAACAATGTAGCCTCTGTCAAAACTAGTAAAAAGGGAGCAGGGAATAAGTAACTTATCACTCTCTGGGTAAACTCAACTAGAAGTCAGCTGAAACATAGCTGGGATGATGTAGTCCTCAGGACGAGGCCCTTGGAAGCACAGAGTAAGAAAAAGTCAACCAATGGATCTAGAGGGCATACAAAAGTAATCAGCAGAGATATAACTCATTTAAGTCCCTCTGCACCCTCACCAATTTGTGTATTTAGGGTATATAGTTTCCTCTAAGTCCTATTTGAGCTGCCTCTCATAAATTATAAAATAAGGTATATTCATTAATGTTCTTTGCTAAATATTTTGTAGGTTCTGTTAAGATTTTTCCTTTAACCTATGAATTATTTAGATGTATGTTTTTTATTCCCAAACATAAGGGGTTTGGTGGTTATCTTTTGGGTATTGATTTCTTTTTTAAAGAAGTTTTTTTGGAGTATAGTTAATTTGCAATGTTGTATTAGTTCTGGTGTACAGCAAAGTGAATCAGTTACACACACACACACACACACACACACATATCTCCACTCTTTTTTACATTTCTTTTCCCATACAGAGAATTGAATAAAATTCCCTGTGCTATACAGTAGATCTTTAGTAGTTATCTATTTTATATATATGGCTTCCCTGGTGGCTCAGACGGTAAAAGCATCTGCCTACAATGCGGGAGACCTGGGTTCGATCCCTGGGTGGGGAAAATCCCTGGAGAAGGAAATGGTAACCCGCTCCAGTATTCTTGCTTAGAAAATCCCATGGACAGAGGAGCCTGAAAGGCTACAGTCCATGGGGTCGCAAAGAGTCGGACACTACTGAGCGACTTCACTTCACTTCATTTTATATATAGTAGTGTGAATACATCAATTCCCATCTCCCACTTTATTTCTCTCTGCTTACCTCCTGTTAGTCATAAGTTTGTTTTCTACACTTGTAACTCTTTCTGTTTTGTAAATAAGGTCATTTGTACCCCTTAAAAAATTTCCATATATAAGCGATATCATATTTATCTTTCTCTGTCTGACTTACTTCATTAATTAGGACAATCTCTAGGTCCATCCATGTTGCTGCAAATGGCATTATTTCATTTTTATAGCTGAGTAATATTCCATTGTATACACACACCATTCCTCTGTTGATGGATATTTAGTTGCTTCCATATCCTGGCTATTGCAAATAGTGCTGCAATGAACATTGGTGGGCATGTATCTTGCTGAATTATGGTTTTCTCCAGATATATGCCCAGGAATGGGATTGCTGGATCATATGGTTGCTCTATTTTATAATAGGACTGTTAACTCTGTCTTCCCATTTACGTTTCATCAGCACTTATATTTGTCACATTTAGGTTTTGTATGAATGGCAAACACCCTGGCTGTGGTTAATATTTTTGGCTGCTGCCACAGAGGAGAAGGTAGTTCTGTTCATTGGTGTAAGTTTGTTTACAAAAAGCTTTACAAGAAATTTGTAATGAAACCCTCCTTTATTCCACTACTCTTAGAAGCTCTGTGAGCCCAACACACAAGATCTTTTCTGGGTCTCTAAGTGCTCAGTGATGATGTGAACAGTAGTCCATTGCAGGTTTTTCTTGGTAAGATCCCAATTTTAAGAGAATCAATAGTATAAAATTTCATCCCTGAGTGGGAAATTGATTTTAAAATGACAGATAGGAGAAAAAAATTTGATTGAGGTTAATTCCTATATGGCTCTCACAGGTTTTTTGAGAATTGAGAGTGGACTTATTTTAAAGCATCTGGCCCTTCCTACATTCCTCCCACTTGAGAGTAGAGAGGCAAATTGCTTGGGGAAACCCCCAGTCAAGCAGCTACAGTCTTCCTGGTGATGAAAGAGCAACATTTTGGTGAGTGTAATTAGGGATCAAGTGAATCACTGCCTAGTGACATCAACTCATCAGCATCTGTGACAGACCAAAATAGTCACTCCCTTTAAGAAATACCTGGATGTGACTGCCTGATCTATGTATCCCAATAAAAAGGGGAGGAAAAAAAATGGGAATTTCCTGGCTTTCACCTAGGGCTAAGTTTTCCTTTTTTAGGTCCAAAATTACAGTTCTGACAAGTATAACCCTCCAAGGAGATAAGCGCTGCTCTAAAGGATCCTGGGAAAGGCAGGATCCAAGCATCAAGCTGAAAAATTTAAGGGTGAATTCACTCTGGAAAATGAATTTGATCCAGGAAACAGACATGAACTTGTACAAACAGACCCAAAGGATTCTCTTAGGAAATATTCCTTAGAATCTCTAGAACCTCTAACACGCTCTAGAATTCCCTTGGATTTGTATTTCTAGGGCTTCCCTGGTGGTTCAGCAGTAAAGAATCTGTCTGCCATTGCAGGATTGTGGGTTCACTCCCTGAGTTAGGAAGATCCCCTGGAGAAGGAAATGGCAACCCACTCCAATATTCTTGCCTGAAAAATCCCATGGACAGATGAGCCTGCTAGGATACAGTCCACGGGATCTCAAAGAGCTGGACATGACTTAGCGACTAGACAATACACAGGGTCCCTCAGCTTAGAAATGGGGTAGTAAGAGCAGTGACAGCTGCCATGGACTGACCATGCGTCAAGCACCCTGCTAAGTACTTTATTTATTTACATGTACTGTGGCTTTAAAACTTAATCTTGTATTTGGCAAAACTAACACAATATTGTAAAGTTTAAAAATAAAAAAACAAAACAAACAAACAAAAAAACTTATGATGTGGGTTTTGTAAGTATCTGTATTTTGTAGATGTTGAAACTGAGAATCAGAAGAGTAAAGCCACCTGCCCAAAGTCACACATAACTAGGATTTGCACACATTTCTGACACCTGAACCCTTGCTGTGAATCATCATGCCTAACTTCACATGGGTGCACAGGATTTTGTGAACAGTAATGGCATTTTCAAGTTCATCTTCCCCATTTCGGCTATGATTATGTGAGGCAGGGCCAACTGATATAAGCTACAGTTACTCCCCTGTTGCAGAGGAAGAAAATGAGGCACAGAGAGGTTGAGTGATTCACTCAAAGTCCTATAGCAGCAAGCAATGGAATCAAGGCTGAGATCTAGATGGTCGCAAGGCCAGTTTCTCCCCACCGCCATGCTGCTCTTGGAAATATGCTGTTTTCTGGCCCCTGAAGCCATGGGCAGAGTTTGAGGTGAGTGTGAAATTGAGTCAGAACCCAAATAATTGCTAAGAGTAAGTTTTAAAGCCCTTAGAATAGAAAGTTGTTATTTTTGTTGTTTTAAAACATCTGATACTTCCCATAAACAAAATGTATAGTTTTAGTTTGGAATGCAATTATCTCACTGACCTGCTTTTTAATGCTCATCATTGTGATAACCAAAAAACTTGATGCAAGAAAAGTCTAGCAAAACTGAAAGCTGCCTGAACAGAATCAGTCAGTTTTCACTTTATGGTCACTTGTGAAGCCAGAGAGTAGATACAAATATAGAGGCCAGAGAAATAGCAGAGGAGGTGCAGGAAGAGCGTGCAGTGAGGAAGAGAAAGCAAAGAGCTAAAAACCCTCTGAAGTGGAGCAGTAGACAGAGCATTTAAGAAACTCTTTGTAAATTAAACTTTAGAAGTTTAAAAGGCAAAAACAAAAAAATAAAAATCCTGATAGACTGCAGCCTGGTCAAGGTGCTCATTTCACCTTTGCCTTTTATTGATATATACTATAATATTTATAGATGAAATGATTATGTCTGAGATTTCATTCTGAATCATCCAGAGGGTGGGGCAGATGAATGGGGTAGGTAAACAAGGTTGGCCACTTGTTGATAATTGTTGATATTGGGTGATGGATACCTAAGGATTCATTACAATATCTCTGTTTTTGAGTATGTTTAAAAGTTTCCATGGTAAGAAGTTTTAGAATTTTGAGGTTCTCTGAGGGCTCAGAAGGTAAAGAATCTGCCTTCATTGCAGGAGACTTGGGTTTAAATTTTAAGAAATTCTATTTCTTCATAACCAGCTAGTGCCGTCTATGGGTGATCCATGGAACTGTCCTTTAAGGGAGGAAAACCAGAAAGGCTAACACCAGGCTGCTGCTGCTGCTGCTGCTAAGTCGCTTCAGTCGTGTCCCACTCTGTGCCACCCCATAGACGGCAGCTCACCAGGCTCCCCCGTCCCTGGCTGCAGAGTGACTAAGAAATGAAATGCTTGTGTACTAAGTTACTCCAAAACTAAGCAGTGGGCAGCTGATGGGTCTGCTCCTAATTTTGGAGTCAGAGGGTTGGAAATCACATGAATATAAACTTTTCCTGTATAAGTCACAGAGCTTAACATGAGATCTGGTCTGCTGTTATGAATAAATAAATAAATGTGTGATTCCCTCAGACAATAAAGCAAATTTTTCAGGAATGGGTCATATTGCAAAATTCATGGTATCAGTGGCCAAAGTGTTGATTCAGACACTGAAGTTAACTAAATGTTATGATTTCTTCATCTGTATAAACAGATAGCATACTTGTAATTTTTCTTTTCTTTCCTCCCTTGCTCTCTCCCTTCCTTCCTCTCTCTTTCTGGATAGATTTTAGCAACTCAACAGTTTGGAGGGTCACACAAATTCTACAAATAACTTTTGACGTTAGAAAATAACTTTTCTGATATCATGTCCACACTACTTTTTCTTAATTTTTCTTCAGTTCAGTTCAGTCGCTCAGTCATGTCTGATTCTGCAGCCCCGTGGACTGCAGCACTCCAGGCTGCCCTGTCCATCACCAGCTCCCGAAGTTCACCCAAACTCATGTCCATCGAGTCGGTGATGCCATCCAGCCATCTCATCCTCTGTCGTCCCCTTCTCCTCCTGCCTTCAATCTTTCCCAGCATCAGGGTCTTTTCCAAGAGTCATTTCTTTGCATCAGGTGGCCAAAGTATTGGAGTTTCAGCTTCAGTTTGTTGTGATCCATACAGTCAAAGGCTTTGGCGTAGTCAATAAAGCAGAAGTAGATGTTTATTAGGTAATCTTTCTTAGGTTATTCATAATCTGTAACAGCAATAGTTATTTTGGAGTTCAGAGGCTCAGGGTCATTGGGTATATTATGTTCCTTTCACTGAATTGACTCACTTCTGCCCAAATATCCTACTTGCAGATTAAGCATCATTTTTACTGAGGAAAGACATTGGAAGACAACAATTTAGGTATCCATTTTCCCCTGCCTCTTTGCCTTTTCTTATTTAATCCTCACAAACACAATGTCATGTTGGTACTTGTATTTGTTTGCTAGAGCTGCCAGAACAAATGCCATAGACTGGGTGGCTTAAACAACAGGAATCTACTTTCTCATAGCCCTAGAGCCTAGAAGCCCAACATTAGTTGTCTGCAGAGTTAAGCTTCTTCTGAGACCTCTCTCCTTTGGTTGGAGATGGCTGCCTTCTTGCTGCGTCCTCACATGGCCTTTTCTCTTTGGGTGCACCTCTGTGTTGTCTCTTCCTCTTCTTATAAGAATCCAAGTCCTGTTGGATTAGGGCCCACTCCACTGACCTCAGTTAACCTTAATTATCACTTTAAAGACCCTGTCTCCAAATATAGTCACCTTGTGAGCAACTGAGGGTTAGGACTTCAACATATGCATTTTTGTGGCAGATATAATTCAGTTTATAATAGTGTTGTTGTTATTATAATTATTATTCCATTTTTGCCAGTGATGAAGTCAAGAATTGGAAAATTTTTATATTCTGTCAAAACCTCATAATACAAAAGTAGCATAGTCTGGATTTGAATCTAGATTATTTGTACACTCTTCTCTCTCCCACACTGCAAGTGTCCCGTTTACTCCTTTCTTCATGGAAACAAGCACTTTTCCTGTCTCTGATCTTTTCATGATGAGCTGGTCATCAGCCTCCCAGGACACTTACTCTCTCTGTCTTTGAGAACAACAAAGATTTTGTTGTCGTTTTATTTTTAGTATTAAATTAAGGTTTCTTAGCTTACAACTTCTAAATTCAATTGTATTTATTTCAGTAATAGCTGAAGTTTTTTACTACTCATTTCTGTAGGGAA
The DNA here is from genome assembly GCF_027580195.1 of Bos mutus. Classification (NCBI taxonomy): domain Eukaryota; kingdom Metazoa; phylum Chordata; class Mammalia; order Artiodactyla; family Bovidae; genus Bos; species Bos mutus. Next base: position 136,138,887 of record NC_091617.1, read on the forward strand.
ATAGACATGGGCTAACACAAAGCTTTCCTTAGCAATCAATGCAAAGAAATAAAGGAAAACAAAAGAATGGGAAAGACTAGAGATCTTTTCAAGAAATTTAGAGATACCAAGGAAACACTTCATGCAAAGATGGGCTTGATAAAAGACAGAAATGATATGGACCTAACAGAAGCAGAAGATATTAAGAAGAGGTGGCAAGAATACACAGAAGAACTGTACAAAAAAGATCTTCACGACCCAGGTAATCATGATGATGTGATCACTTACCTAGAGCCAGACCTCCTGGAATGTGAAGTCAAGTGGGCCTTAGAAAGCATCACTATGAACAAAGTTGGAGGTGATGGAATTCCAGTTGAGCTATTTCAAATCCTGGAAGATGATGCTGTGAAAGTGCTGCACTCAATATGCCAGCAAATTTGGAAAACTCAGCAGTGGCCACAGGACTGGAAAAGGTCAGTTTTCATTCCAATTCCAAAGAAAGGCAATGCCAAAGAATGCTCAAACTACTGCACAATTGCACTCATCTGCTCAAAATTCTCCAAGCCAGCAGTATGTAAACCGTGAATTTCCAGATGTTCAAGCCGGTTTTAGAAAAGGCAGAGGAACCGGAGATCAAATTGCCAACATCCACTGGTTCATTGAAAAAGTAAGAGAGTTCCAGAAAAAACATCTATTTCTGCTTTATTGACTATGCCAAAGCCTTTGATTGTGTGGATTACAAGAAACTGTGGAAAATTCTTCAAGAGATGGGAATACCAGACCACCTGACCTGCCTCTTGAGAAACCTATATGCAGGAACTGGACATAGAACAACAGACTGGGTCCAAATAGGAAATGGAGTACGTCAAGGCTGCATATTGTCACTGTGCTTATTTAACTTCTATGCAGAGTACATCATGAGAAACGCTGGGCTGGAAGAAGCACAAGCTCGAATCAAGATTGCCGGGAAAAATATCAATAACCTCAGATATGCAGATGACACCACCTTTATGGCAGAAAGTGAAGAGGAACTCAAAAGCCTCTTGATGAAAGTGAAAGAGGAGAATGAAAAAGTTGGTTTAAAGCTCAACATTCAGAAAACTAAGATCATGGCATCTGGTCCCATCACTCCATGGGAAATAGATGGGGAAACAGTGGAAACAGTGTCAGACTTTATTTTTTGGAGGTCCAAAATCACTGCAGATGGTGATTGCAGCCATTAAATTAAAAGACACTTACTCCTTGGAAGGAAAGATATGACCAACCTAGATAGCATATTCAAAAGCAGAGACATTACTTTGCCAACAAATGTCCATCTAGTCAAGGCTATGGTTTTTCCTGTGGTCATGTATGGATGTAAGAGTTGGACTGGGAAGAAAGCTGAGCACCAAAGAATTGATGCTTTTGAACTGTGGTGTTGGAGAAGACTCTTGAGAGTCCCTTGGACTGCAAGGAGATCTAACCAGTCCATTCTAAAGGAGATCAGTCCTGGGTGTTCTTTGGAAGGACTGATGCTAAAGCTGAAACTCCAATACTTTGGCCACCTCATGCGAAGAGTTGACTCATTGGAAAAGACACTGATGCTGGGAGGGATTAGGGACAGGAGGAGAAGGGGATGACAGAGGATGAGAAGGCTGGATGGCATCACCGACTTGATGGATATAAGTTTGAGTGAACTCTGGGAATTAGTGTGGACAGGGAGGCCTGGCATGCTGTGATTCATGGGGTGGCAAAGAATCAGATACGACTGAGTGACTGAACTGAACTGAACACAAATAGTAGAGTTGGGGCCATAATAAACTCTTGTTCTGATTTTCCTTCTTTGTTGTCCAGGTTACTTTTCTTAGCTGCCTCTTCAGGAGCTCCGAGTCTTCCTATTTTCTTCTTTCATCCTCAAGATAAGCTGTCCACCAGTCTCCATCTCCCTTCATTTGCTTGTCCCATAATTCCTTCTTCCTTTGATTTATTCCTCCAGGAAAATGTCTGTAGTTGGTTCCTTACTAGGGCTTTCCTGGTGGCTCAGATGGTAAAGAATCGGCCTGCAATGTGGGAGACCCAGGTTAAATCCCTGGGTCAGGAAGATCCCCTGGAGAAGGCAATGACAATGCACTCCAGCATTCTTGTCTGGAGAATCCCATAGACAGAGGAGTCTGGCAGGTTATGGTCTTTGGGATCACTCAGACACAACTGAGTGACACATTTCATTTCATTTCAGTTCCTTACTAAGGTTTGAAGGCTCACTTTGAACTGACCAGCAGTGGTGAATCAACAGACTTTTGACTTGCTTGACTTTTAAAGAAGTCAAAAGTCTGTTGACTTCCAATAGTAGTTTATACCTTAAGGGAACCCCAGATGGGTAGCTCCCATCTCACTTGACATCTTCTTGGTATAAAAAAATTTTCTTACCTGTCAATCATAATACTAAGAACAAAACTTTCTGTTTAAGATGGGTGACAGAGCATGCCTGTTTACCTGTCCTCCTTTCCGAAATCCCGCATGAAGAACTATAAAAACTGAGTATAACACTATTTTCTATTACTTCTTTCACATACATCCATTTAATTTTTACGACAAATTTGGGAGGTAGGTAGCAATATCAATATTTTCCTTTTTAGTTTTTTTTTTTTGAAGTATAATTGGCTTTCTGTGGGGAGAGAGCAAATTAGCCAAGATGGCATGTTCAGATTCTCTCACTCCATACTTTGTAAGTAATGACTATGTAACAACTGAGCTCATTTATAGCACTGCCCATGGGCTACTTTTGGTATATAAACTCCACTCAAAAAAGCAGCTGCATTACTGCTGCTTCATGGCTGTGTCTGTTGGGTTCAGCCATGAGAGGAGAGAATACAGTGGGTCTGCTGCTATGGCTGCTGCTCCAGCCAGGAGAGAATAACTGCATCTGTGGTTCCTATAGCTCCTCGCATTTCCTTCCAGCCTCTTAGCTCCTGCCTTGCCTACCATGGGTTCAGTGAACTGTGCCTACAGTGCGACAGTGAGACAATTGGTGCTGTGAGCAGGATCAGCAATACAATTGGTATAGTCAGCATCATATTCAGAGGGTAGAGGAGCCTGAGGCTCCACTGGATGGAGGAAGCCAATGGCCACCAGATAGCATGTGGTACCCTGTGGCTGAAATCCTCTTGGCTTGGGCTCTGGTGGAAGACTGGGAGGCAGTGGGTTCACCGGATAGTATTGAAAAGGTGTTAGAGGCAGTGAGTTTCCATTTGCTGAACAAGGCAGCACAGACTGCTGCTGGTTCTGTGGGGTGGATTGGCCTGACTGCCCTGAAGGCAAATATGGAATCATGCTCTCTGTGAGGCTGTGCTGGTATGCAGCGTACAGAGACGCTTGGAAGAACTAGAGCAACATATATTGGCATTAGAGCAAGAACTCCGTGGCCCTAAAGAACCCAGCGTTTCTGATAGCAAGGTGGTAAGTGATGGTAATGATGAGCCTTATGAGATTGTGGGTCCCCGCTTGGCACTGAGGCCCAGCAGAAAAGGAAGCATGAACAGCCTGTGACCCATGCAGGACATCCTCAAGGGGCCCCCAATGTGACTGAGTTCCCGACGTATCGACCACATATTCAGGCAGTGTTGGTCGACTTGGGTGAGCAGTTTTGGCAAAAGGGAAGGGAAACCTTGGCAGTTCGGCTTTTGCAACTTTGGGACACAGGGGTGGCCCCAATGCCTGTGGGGGTTTTGTGGGTCCTTACTGAGAGCAGTTTCCACTGTTTCCCCATCTATTTGCCATGAAGTGAGGGGACCAGATGCCATGATCTTTGTTTTCTGAATGTTGAGCTTTAAGCCAACTTTTTCACTCTCCACTTTCACTTTCATCAAGAGGCTTTTGAGTTCCTCTTCACTTTCTGCCATAAAGGTGGTGTCATCTGCATATCTGAGGTTATTGATATTTCTCCTGGCAATCTTGATTCCAGCTTGTGCTTCTTCCAGCCCTGTGTTTCTCATGATGTACTCTGCATAGAAGTTAAATAAGCAGGGTGACAATATACTGCCTTGATGTACTCCTTTTCCTATTTGGAACCAGTCTGTTGTTCCACGTCCAGTTCTAACTGTTGCTTCCTGACCTGCATATAGGTTTCTCAAGAGGCAGGAACCTATATGCAGGTCAGGAAGCAACAGTTAGAACTGGACATGGAACAACAGATGGTGATTGCAGCCATGAAATTAAAAGAGTCTTGCTCCTTGGAAGGAAAGTTATGACCAAACTAGATAGCATATTCAAAAGCAGAGACATTACTTTGCCCACAAAGGTCCATCTAGTCAAGACTATGGTTTTTCCAATGGTCATGTATGGATGTGAGAGTTGGACTGTGAAGAAAGCTGAGCACCGAAGAATTGATGCTTTTGAACTGTGGTGTTGGAGAAGACTCTTGAGAGTCCCTTGGACTGCAAGGAGATCCAACCAGTCCATTCTGAAGGAGATCAGCCCTAGGATTTCTTTGGAAGGAATGATGCTAAAGCTGAAACTCCAATAGTTTGGCCACCTCATGTGAAGAGTTGACTCATTGGAAAAGACTCTGATGCTGGGAGGGATTGGGGGCAGGAGGAGAAGGGGACGACAGAGGATGAGATGGCTGGATGGCACCACCGACTCAATGGACGTGAGTTTGAGTGAACTCCGGGAGTTGGTGATGGACAGGGAGGCCTGGCGTGCTGCGATTCATGGGGTCACAAAGAGTTGAACATGACTGAGTGACTGAACTGAACTGAACTGAGAGAAGTAGAGGAATGGCATGAGAGATACCATTTTGAAAGTGTGAAGACCCCGAAGTGGGAAGAGCTGGTAAAGACCCCATCCAAGTGATGAGAATGCAAATGTGGGCTGATTTGCTGGCGGTGGGAGCTAACAGAAATAAAATTGATAGACATCCCAATGCTCTGCTCCTAGAGCTATGGAGGCAATTGAGACTGGAGCAGCAGTCAACCAACTTTGGAAAGCACCCACAGCAAGAGATATGGGCAGTTCAGTTAGAAGATTTCATGGTACCCAAGGATGTTCCTTTCAATGATGCCCTTTTCCGCTTTGAATAGGGCTCAGACCAAGGTGGCCCCCTGAAGAGCCCAAGCAGGGACTGGAGGCCCCATGTAAAGAACTTGCAATTTGCTGGTCACTAGCTAAGGTAGAGAGAGTAATGGCCCTGGCAGACTCTGGTGCTGAATGTAGGCTTGTTTATGGCAAGCCAGGGCAGTTTCCTGGTCCTGGTGCATACAGTGATGGCTAAGGTGGCCAAATGATGTAGATTTAGACTATAAAGGCTGTGTCCTATGATGTATGATGTAGATTTAGTCTGTGTCCTGTGATGTAGATTTTGTAGAACAGTGTATAAAGTCCTGTGATGTGATACTAACCTCTGATTCTCCTGCAGACTTAGAACAGTGTGAAGAAAGCATTTGGAATCATGTAGGTGTGCCGTGAATGCTGCAAAAAGAAGAAAAAAAAATCCCCTCCTTGAGGGGTGGGTGGGCCCGGTGCCCCTGGGGGGAGTTTGTGGGTCCTTAGTAAAAAACCCTGAAGGGTGCAGTTGCCCTTGTGGAGGCTTTCCTTCAATTTCCCAAGGACAGAAGGTGGACTGGACTTGGCCATGGAAGATTAAGGCACACCACATGGAGTGGGTGGCTCTTCTAGGCAGAAGAAGGCAAGGACTGCAACATGATACCTGGCATTGGGTTTCGCTATGTGTTGGGGATGTAACTGTTGTAGCTACAGCTGATGCAAGATGTAAATCCAAGGGTCAGTGTTACTCACCAAGGGAATATCGCAGAAGGTGAACTGCACATAGAATGTGAGGTGAGAGACCCTGAAGTGTGGGGAGAGAGCGAATTAGCCAAGATGGCACATTCAGGCTGTTTTGCCCCATGTTTTGTAAATAATGACTGTGTAACAGCTGAGATCATTTATAGCACTGACATATGCATGTCACAAGGTACTCGCTTGGACATGGCTACTTTTATTATATAAACTACACCCAAAAAAGCAGCAACATTATTGCTGCATCACAGCTGTGTCTGTTGGGTCAGCCATGAGAGGAGAAAACATGGTGTGTCTGCCACTATGGCTGCTCTGCCAGCCAGGAGAGAATAAACGCATCTGCAGTTCCTACAACTCTTCACATGTTCTTCTAGCCACACCTTGCCTACCATGGATTCAATGAACAGTGTGCACAGTGAGACACAGCGAGACAATTGCTGCTGTGAGCAGGATCAGCGGTACACTTACAAATATTATATTGCTTTCAAGTGTACAATATAATGATTCGATATTTTTGTACATTGAGAGATACCATTTGTCACCATACAAAGTTATTACAAAATTATTAACTATATTCTCTATGCTGTACATTACATGCCCATGACTTATTTATTTTATAACTGAAAGTATGTACCTCTTTATTACCTTCCCATATTGTTGTATCCCCTTACTCCCTTGCCCTCTGGTAACCACTGCTTTGTTCTCTGTATCTTTAAGTCTGTTTTATTTTGTATTTTAGATTTCATACTACCTTTCCACCCCTAGTTTATTTCCTACCGCCAGCACACCACCTTGGGTGCCTGCATTCCAGGCCCAGGCTTGGGCCAGAAGTCAGGCTTTAGTCTAGGTTTAACTCTTGCCTACAACACATGCACTTCTGTATCTTTAAATCAATTGGAATGACGTATACTGGGTACCTACTATGTGCCAAAATTATGCAAAGTGTGAACCCAGAAGTGAATAAGACACAACCCCTAGACTCAGTGTGTTCTCAGCCAGGAAGCAAGCCCGTGAAATAAGAAGTCAGACATCTGTGAGTTCTACAAGCTGGGCCAGCTTCAGGCAACTATTACCTCTGTCCAGAGGAGTGAGGTTATAGGAAGTTTCCAAGAAAAGCTGATGGTAAGTCAGGGTCTCAAGTAAGGACAATATCTCAACAGAGGGAGGGTGGAGTAGAGGCAGGGATGCAGGGAATGGTGGTTGAGTCCCAGGCAAAGAAAACTATGGACAGATGCTAGAGCCAGATGGATACGATTGAAAGCAACTGGAGCACAACATGTGACATGGGGAGTGTCATAGGAGACTTAAACTGTGCAGGCAGGCAGGGATCAGAATACAGGAAATCTATGTTGTGCTAAGAGGCTTGGAGTTTGTCATGAAGGCCTCTGAACAGAAGTGACCAAGATGCACCTGGTTTTAAAACAACTGCCCTGGGAGTCGTAGGGGATAGATTTGAAGATTGGAGGCCAGAAGGCCATTTAAGAGGCAGTGGCACTGCATGCAGGGGTGGGGATGGACTTAAGTGATGTCAAAGATAAAATCAACAGTACCCAGTGATTAACTAGAACTGGGGAGGAGAGGCTGAAAGAAGCCCAGAGTTGTGTTACATGCTTTGTAACACAAATGACTGAGTACACAGTCACCAACCTAGACAGGAAGGAGGCTGATCAGATGGTAAAATAGGCAGGTCCAGCACCCAGCTCTGAGCCCACACTGAAATCCTGACTCTACCACCTATGAGATGTGTGGCCACTCTGTGCCTCAGTTTCCTTACTTGAAAAATCAGTGTGCTAACAATAATAACTCCAGTACTTTGGCCACCTCATGCGAAGATTTGACTCATTGGAAAAGACTCTGATGCTGGGAGGGACTGAGGGCAGGAGGAGAAGGGGATGACAGAGGATGAGATGGCTGGATGGCATCACTGACTCAGTGGACGTGAGTCTGAGTGAACTCCTGGAGTTGGTGATGGACAGGGAGGCCTGGCGTGCTGTGATTCATGGGGTCACAAAGAGTCGGACATGACTGAGCAACTGAACTGAACTGAACTGAACAATAATACCTGTTTTGTGGGACTCTTTGGTGATGATTCAAGAGGAAGTTATGGCTGGCACTTTTGGTACCATGCTTTGCACATAGCAAGTGTTTAGTAAACATGGACTATTATTACATCAAAGCAAAATAGGAGATGCAGGTTTGGCAGGAAGATAGGTGTAGTTTGGGGCATACTAGCTTTGCAGTCTGAGGTTTCTGTAAAACCTCAGAGTAGAGAGTCTGGGAGAGGTGGACTGCAGCCCTCAGAGTGGTGTGAGCTGGAGCTTGGGGGCTGTGAGCTCCTTAGCTTCACAGCAGCTGATGGGCCTCATCAGGGAGAATTTACTGCAGTGACAAATTCCCTTGGCCTTTCTTCTCAATCTTGGAGACACATAAGATTAAAGGTTCTTGGATTGAAACTCAAAGGACTAGGAATAAGCAGTGAACTTGGGGCTTTTAAACTTTTTTTCCCAACTGTAAAATGAGAGAGCTCAACTGGATGAGATCCCCTCGAAAATCTGATGAAATCATGTACAATATACAATACATGCACACATACAATATTTTCCCATAATTAAAGGAGATCAGTCCTGGGTATTCTTTGGAAGGAATGATGCTAAAGCTTAAACTCCAGTACTTTGGCCACCTCATGGGAAGAGTTGACTCATTGGACAAGACTCTGATTTTGGGAGGGATTGGGGGCAGGAGGAAAAGGGGACGACAGAGGATGAGATGGCTGGATGGCATCACCAACTCGATGGACGTGAGTTTGAGTGAACTCTGGAAGTTGGTGATTGACAGCGAGGCCTGGTGTGCTGCAATTCATGGGATTGCAAAGAGTTGGACATGACTGAGTGACTGAACTGAACTGAACTGATACCATGATCAAGTGAAATTTATCTCAGGGATGCAATGATTCTTCAATATACATAAATCAATCAATGTAATACACTATCTTAACAAATTGAAGGATAAAACCACATAGATCACTTCCAGTTTAGGATGGTGGAGTAGCAGGACATGTACTCAAACTCTTCCTGGGAGAGCACAAAAATCACAACAAGCTGGTGAACAGCCATTGACAGGATGATGCTGGAACCTACCAAAAAAGATACCCCACATACAAAGACAAAGAAGAAGCCACAGTTAGATGGTAGGAGGAGCACAATCACAATAAAATCAAATCCCATACCCACTTGGGTAGGTGACCCACTAACTGCAGGACAATAATACCAAAGAAGTTCTCCCACTATTGTGAAGGTTCTGAATCTCATGTCAGGCTTCCCAGCCTGGGGATGTGACAAAGAGACTGGGCATCTGACCTAGAACTTCAGCAGGATTTGATTACAAGACTTCCACAGGACTTGGGGAAACAGAGACTCCAGTCTTGTGCATCGAGACTCAGTGGAAAGGAGCAGTGACCCCATAGAAGACTGAACCAAAACTACCTGCTAGTTTTGGAGGATCTCTTGTGGAGGTGTGAGTCAGCAGGGGCTAACAACAGGGATTGGGGCACTGGCAGCAGCAGTCTGGGAAAGTGTTAACTCTCTTGGAGGTTGCCATTCAGTTCAACTGAGTCACTCAGTCGTGTCCAATTCTTTGTGACCCCATAAATTGCAGCACTCCAGGCCTCCCTGTCCATCACCAACTCCCAGAGTTCACTCAAACTCATGTCCATCGAGTCAGTGATGCCATCCAGCCATCTCATCCTCTGTCATCCCCTTCTCCTCCTGCCCCCAATCCCTCCCAGCATCAGAGTCTTTTCCAATGAGTCAACTCTTCCCATGAGGTGGCCAAAGTATTGGAGTTTCAGCTTTAGCATCAGTCCTTCCAAAGAACACCCAGGGCTGATCTCTTTTAGAATGGGCTGGTTGGATCTCCTTGCAGTCCAAGGGACTCTCAAGAGTCTTCTCCAACACCACAGTTCAAAAGCATCAATTCTTTGGTGCTCAGCTTTCTTCACAGTCCAACTCTCACATCCATACATGACCACTGGAAAAACCATAGCCTTGACTAGACGAACCTTTGTTGGCAAAGTAATGTCTCTGCTTTTGAATATGCTATCTAGGTTGGTCATATCTTTCCTTCCAAGGAGTAAGCGTCTTTTAATTTTATGGCTGCAATCACCATCTGCCGTGATTTGGATCCCCCCAAAATAAAGTCTGACACTGTTTTCACTGTTTCCCCATCTATTTCCCATGAAGTGATGGGACCAGATGCCATGATCTTAGTTTTCTGAATGCTGAGCTTTAAGCCAACTTTTTCATTCTCCACTTTCACTTTCATCAAGAGGCTTTTGAGTTCCTCTTCACTTTCTGCCATAAGGGTGGTGTCATCTGCATATCTGAGGTTATTGATATTTCTCCCAGCAGTCTTGATTCGAGCTTGTGCTTCTTCCAGCCCAATGTTTCTCATGATATACTCTGCATATAAATTAAATAAAGAGGGTGACAATATACAGCCTTGATGTACTCCTTTTCTTATTTGGAACCAGTCTATTGTTCCATGTCCAGTTCTAACTCTCATTATGAACAAAGCTAGTGGAGGTGATGGAATTCCAGTGGAGCTATTTCAAATCCTGGAAGATGATGCTGTCAAAGTGCTGCACTCAATATGCCAGCAAATTTGGAAAACTCAGCAGTGGCCACAGGACTGGAAAAGGTCAGTTTTCATTCCAATCCCAAAGGAAGGCAATGCCAAAGAATGCTCAAACTACCACACAATTGCACTCATCTCACACGCTAGTAAAGTAATGCTCAAAATTCTTCAAGCCAGGCTTCAGCAATATGTGAACTGTGAACTTCCTGATGTTCAAGCTGGTTTTAGAAAAGGCAGAGGAACCAGAGATCAAATTGCCAACATCTGCTGGATCATGGAAAAAGCAAAAGAGTTCCAGAAAAACATCTATTTCTGCTTTATTGACTATGCCAAAGCCTTTGACTGTGTGGATCACAATAAACTGTGGAAAATTCTGAAAGTGATGGGCATACCAGACTACCTGACCTGCCTCTTGAGAAACTTATATTACCATATAGGTGCTCATAAAAGCCCCTTATAATCCTTTGTATTTCTGCATTGTCTGTTGTAATCTCTCATTTTTCATTTCTGATTTGGTTGATTTGATTCTTCTCTCTCTTTTTTTTTTTCTTGATGCATCTGTCTAGAGGTTTGTCAATTTTGTTTATTTTCTCAAAGAACCAACTTTTAGTTTTATTAATCTTTGCTACTGTTTCCTTTATTTCTTTTTCACTTATTTCTGGTCTGATCTCTGTGATTTCTTTCCTCCTGCTAACTTTTGGGGGGGGGTTTGCTCTTCTTTTTCCATTTGTTTTAGGTATAAAGTTAGATTGTCTATTCAATGTTTTTCTTGTTTCTTGAGGTAGAATTGTATTGCTATAAATTTCTGTCTTAGAACTGCTTTTGCTGCATCCTATAGGTTTTGAGTGTCGTGTTTTCATTGTCATTTATTTCTAGGGTTTTTTAAATTTCCCTTTTGATTTCTTCAGTAACCTGTTCATTATTTAGAAGCGTGTTGTTTAATCTCCATGTGTTTGTGTTTTTTTTTTTTTTTTACAGCTTTTTTTCTTGTAATTGATATCTAGTCTCATAGTGTTGTGGTCAGAAAAGATGCTTGATATGATTTCAATGTTCTTACATTTACTGAGATTTGATTTGTGACCCAAGATGTGGTCTATCCTGGAGAATGTTCTTGTGGATTTGAGAAAAACATGTATTCTTCTGCATTTGGATGCATATGTCCTGATGATATCAGTGAGATCCCTCTGGTCTCATGTGTCATTAACGCTTGTGTTTTCTTATTAATTTCGTTTTGATGATCTATTTATTGGTGTAAGTGGGGTGTTAATATCTCCTACTATTACTGTATTACTGTCAATTTCTCCTTTTATGTCTCTTAGTATTTTGTCTTATGTATTGAGGTGCTCCTATGCTGGGTGCAGAGATATTTACAATTGTTATGTCTTCCTCTTGAATTGATCCCTTGATCATTATGTAGTGTCCTTGCTTGTCTCTTGTGATATTCTTTATTTTGAGGTCTATTTTGTCTGATATGAGGATTGTTACTCCATATTTCTTTTGATCTCCATTTGCATGAAATATATTTTCCTATCCTCTCACTTTAAGTCTATATATGTCTTTAGGTCTGACTTGGGTTTCTTGTAGATAGCATATATATGGGTCTTGCTTTTGTATCCATTCAGCCAGTCTGTGTCTTTTGGTTGGAGGATTTAATCCATTTACATTTAAAGTAATTAATGATATATATGTTCCTATTGCCATTTTCTTGACTGTTTGTTGTTTTTATAGATATTTTTCTTCTCTTGTATTTCCTGACTATATAAATCCTTTTAATCCCTACTCCCTTAATTTGTTGTAAAGCTTCTTTGGTGGTACTAAATTCTCTTAACTTTTGCTTATCTGTAAAGCTTTTGATTTCTCCATCAATTTTGAATGAGATCCATCTGGCCTGCAGTTTCTGCTGAATGATCAGCTATTAAACATGTGGGGTTTCCCTTGTATGTTGCTTTTTGCTTTTCCCTTGCTGCTTTTAATGTTCTTTCTTTGTGTTTAACCTTTGTTAATTTAATTAGTATATGTATTGGTGTGTGTCTCCTTGGGTTTATCCTGTATGGGTCTCTTTGTGCTTCTTGGGCTTGATTGATTATTTCCTTTCCCATGTTGGGGAAATTTTCAACTATAATCTCCTCAAAGATTTTCTCATACGCTTTCTTTTTCTCTTCTTCTCTGGGACCCCTGTAATTCGAATGTTGGTGCATTTAACATTGCCCTAGAGGTCTCTTAGATTATCCTCAGCTCTTTTCACTCTTTTTACTTTATTCTGCTGTTTAGCAGTCATTTCTACCATTCTGTCTTCAGGTTTACTTATCCATTCTTCTGCCTCAGAGAGTCTGCTGTTGATTCCTTCTACAGTATTTTTAATTTCAGTAACTGTTTTTGTTTATAACTGTGTTTGTCTATGTTTATACTTTATTTCTTCTAGGTTTTTGTTAACTGATTCTTGCATTTTCTCCATTCTATTTTTGAGATTTTGGATCATCATTACTATCATTATACTGAATTCTTTTTCAGATAGTTTGCCTATTTCCTCTTCATTTATTCGGACTTGTGTGTTTCTAGGTTGTACCTTCATTTGTGCAGTATTTATCTGCCTTTTATTTATTTATTTTTAAGCTTATTGTGCTTGAGGTCTCCTTTTCCCAGGCTACAAGGTTGAATTCTTTCTTCCTTTTGGTTTCTGCCCTTGTAAGTTTGGCACAGTGGTTTGTGTAAGCTTAGTGTAGGGTATTACTCATGATTGTTTTCTGGTAGGAGGTAAGTTTTTATTTTTCCTCTGATTGGCAGGGCTGAGTGAAGTGGTAACCTCATCTGATGATGATTGGGTTTGTATTTTTGTCTTGTTTGCTGTTTGGATGAGGTATTCTGCACAAGGTGCTACTGGCAGGTGGGTGATGTTGGTCTTGTATACATGGTTGCCTTTGTGTGAGTTCTCACTATTTGATACTCTCTAGGGCTGCCGTCTATGGGGTCACACAGAGTCGGACATGACTGAAGCGATGCAGCAGCAGCAGCAGGGTTAGGAGTTCTCTGGCAGTCTTGTATCTTGTTGTCAGTGTTCCTACTCCAAAGGCTCAGGGCATGACCTCTGGTCAGGAACAGAGATTCCACAAGTTTGTTATGGAATTAAATGGGATTAAAACAGATACACAAAAACAAATGATAATTACAAAATCAGGCAAATAATAACTAAAATAATGGAATATACACAAATACATATACACCCATAAACAAAATCAAAACAGTCCAATACATAAATAAAGTAAAATAGATTGACCCAGGGAACAAAGGAAACTGAAAATGGTATCCACCAGTTAAGAACAAAACTAACTAAAGCATGAACAGGAAAACAAAGCTAAAGCAAGGTGCTAACTGGGGAATACAGTAACAAAAATAAACTAGCAAATATGGTGAGAAAAAGAAAGAAAAGACAGAATCTAAATGCAAAATTAAACAGAGGTAGATAAAGAATATATATATATATATATATATATATATATATATATATATAAAAGATTAACTGCAATGGGAAAAGAACAGTAGGAAAAGCAAACAAATGAACAAATGTAGAAAAAAAATAATACATTAAAAAATTTAAAGTTAAAATTAACAAAAACAAAAAAGAGAGAAAAAGAAAAAAACAATGGGGAAAACAAAGTTAAACCCCACGGAACCATAAAAAGCCCAACATAGAGGCAGAAGTATATTACTTCTTTAATATACTTCTTTTATAAGAAATAAGAAGTGTGATTAAAAAATTCTCAAATGCTTAAATGGATTTAAGAGCACTAATAAAATTGACAACTACAACAATAGAGGAAAAAAAGCGGGAGAGGGAAAAAAATGAAAGGAAAAAATCCAGAAACAGCTACAGAACAAGTCAAAATAATAAATGTTTTTTTTGATTCTTCTGTCAGCATCCTTTCCCTCACTGGATGTCTCAGTCCACCTTGCCTCCCTAGGGTGCCCTCCAACAGTGGGCTGGTCTCAAACTCTGATTTGGTCTTACTCCTGAGTGTTCCTGCCTCTAATGTCCACAGCTGTCAGAACTAGTGTGTTTTCTTTTGTAAGAGTTCTCATTGTCTTTTCCATAGATACAGAGTCTGCCTAGTTGATTGTGTGTATTTAATCTGCAGCTTGTACAGCTGGTGGGAAGGTTTTGGGGCCTCTTTCTTAGCCACACTGCCCCTGGATTTTTATTTGTGGTTTTATCTCCACCTCTGCATGTGGGCCATTCACAGGTGTTTGCTACTGAGGCTGCCCTGTAGGACTTGGGTCTGCCCCAGTGAGGGCTGGGTGTGGAGGTGGCACAGCTGCCTGGGTTGCAGAGGCCCTGGCAGCATCAGATACTTATGAGAGCCAGTGGCTAGGGCAGCAGGAAATATTATGCTCAAGAAGGGTATGGCAACCCACTCCAGCATTCCTGCCTGTAGAATTCCCCTGACAGAGAAACCTGGCAGGCCACAGTCCACAGGGTTGCAAAGAGTTGGATATGACCAAAGTGACCCTGTGTGCACAAGTGCAAAACTTTTTCTAGCCTCTGACAGCTCTGTCCCAGTGGGGATCATGCATAGAGGTTGTGCAGTTGCTTGGATCATGGGGACCCTGGCAATGCCAGCTATGCAGGAGCACTGGTGGCTATTGTCATAGGAGATATGGAAGTATTAGGCCTTTTTCTAGTCTGTGGCAGCTCTGCCCCCATAAGGATTGACTGTGAAGGTGGCACAGCTGCTTGGGTTACCAGGACCCCGGCAGCACCAAATGTGCAGCAACATGGACTGCCTCAGCTGCAGGAGCTAGGGCCTATCAGAGTCTTTTTCTAGCCTCTGGCAGCTGGTGATCAGAAGGCCTCTTTAGCTAGTCCTCCATTGCTCTGCTCGTTCAGGTACTTGGAGGTCTCCTCTGTCTGGGGTCCTTCTCTGTTGCTCAGCATGTCAGGCACATAAAGGGGCCACCCTGGCTGGTGTCCTACTCTGGTGTTTGGTGCATAAGGCACTAAAGTGCTCCCCTGGCTGGGGTCCTTCTCTGTTGGCACATCAGGCACTTAGAGGGCTCCCCTGTCTGGGACCCTTCTCTGTTGCTTGATGCATCAGGCACTTAAAGGGCCAGCCTCTCTATTGCTCAGTTGCCTGTGCTGGCCTGAGGGGTGGGAGAGGCTACAGTGATGGCTCCAGCCCCTACGCATGACTCAGCAGTATTGTCTTTCCTTTATGGCTGCCTGGTTTCCCTTCATAGGCATTTCTCACCACAATCTCTTCCCTCACGTCCCTTCTGGCTGTCTCCCCACAGTCAACATCAGACCTAGCCCTGGGATTGCTCCACAATCCCTACCCTACAGCTCCCAGCCACTGTGCCTTCTAGGTGACCTGCATCCCTGTCTGGGGTATGTATGGCTGCAGCAAGGACTGTCTGTGTGATTCTCATTCCATTTAGGATGTTGCCAATCAGCTGCTTCACTCTCAGCCTGAAATGTTTCTCCTCTGACCCAAATAATTGCCCCGATGTGGGGATTCGACCCCTGCTTCAGTTCCCCCACCCACCAAGTTCAGGTCCAGTCCTACTAACTCTCTTAATTTCCACCTGCCCGCCCACTTCCTTTGTCCTATTGAGTTTTGCATAGTTCTATATATTCTTTTCCAGTGGTCAGGTACTCCTGCCCTCTGTCAGCTGGGGTTCTGCAAGCACTTCTGTACCTGAAGGTGTATTCCTTATGTATCTGTGGAGAGAGGTGTACTCTACTTATACCTACTCCTCCACCATCTTATTCCTCCATCCAATTTCTCTACAATTTGCTTTTAAAATGAAATGTTTTCATTACATTTAGGTAGGGAATGTCATGTAGAAATACAGTCAAGAAGATTTTTTTCAGTTAAGTTATGTGGAACCCAAGCAACCAAGCTGGTGCAAATGATTTTCAGGGCTTGATTTGGATATCTTGAGTATGTAGACTGTCTTGCATGTAGTATAACATTGATTGCTCTCAATTAATATCTAATCTGATTGCTATCAACTTCAATTGGTCTACCCAATTCTGGAGCATCATCCAGCTACAAATCTCCAGCACAAAACTTCACAAACCACTTGTGACACATTCAATCAGTCATAGCATTTTCTCCATACACTGCAGAAATCTTTCTTGTGTGTGTATGTGTCTACCTTTCTTGAAATAATTATGCATAATATACCAAAATGTTGATTTTTTTCTTTCATCTTCAATTTTAAAATAACTGCCCCAAAATTCACCATTTTTTTTTTTTTAAATGTGTGCTGGCACAGCTGCCACAATACAACCTAATAAAATTGTTTTGAATGAAGTTAAAGACAACTAAGTGCTACTAGAGCCATCTTAGGGGAAAAAAGTGAATGGTTTGGCCAACCCAGTATTTACTGAGCACCCACTCTATGAAGGAAATGGCAACCCACTCCAGTACTCTTGCCTGGAAAATCCCAAGGATGGAGGAGCCTGGAAGGCTGCAGTCCATGGGGTTGCTGAGGGTTGGGCACGACTGAGCGACTTCACTTTCACTTTTCACTTTCATGCTTTGGAGAGGAAATGGCAACCCACTCCAGTGTTCTTGCCTGGAGAATCCCAGGGACGGGGGAGCCTGGTGGGCTGCCGTCTATGGGGCCGCACAGAGTCGGACATGACTGAAGCGACTTAGTAGCAGTAGCAGCAGCACTCTATGAAAAGTTCTGTTTCAGCTGCTAGAGATACAGTTAGACAAGATCATGTCCTCAGGAAATTTGTATTCTAGTGGGATGAGTGAAAAGGGAAAAATCTTGGTGGGGCCCTAATGAAATAGGAAAAATACAGTGATGAGTCAGCCCAATAAAAACTTGTATTGAATATTATTCTCTTACAGTTCTGGAGACCAGAAGTCCAGGTTTGGTTTCACTGTGCTAAAGATTAATTGTCTGCAGGGCTGTGCCTTCACTGAAGGCTCTAGGGAAGAATTTGCTTCTTTGGAATTTCTAACTTCTAGACCTGCTTTTCTTGGTTCATGGCCCCTTCCTCCAGTTTCAGAGCCAGCAGTATAGTGTTTTCAAACCTTTTGCTTCTGACATATCACCTTCTCCTTCTCCTGGTGCATCAACTGAATATATGTGAACACAGTCTGAAAGCTGTGATTGCAACCTGCCATGAGTGTTGAATGAAGTTGCTTGGTCCCATGGTGATGCTGATGAACATTTATTGGAAGGTTTCCATGCATCATGTTTTAACAAGCATTCTCACTTTAATTCATACTAACCCTTTGTCCTGTTTTACATGTAAATAAAACAAGGCTCCTAATTCAGCTTGCCCAGAATCTCACAGTTACTGTGTGGTGATACCAGGATTGGCTTCCCTGGTGGGTCAGTGGTAAAGAATCCACCTGCTGATGCAGGAAACTAGGGTTCAGTCCATGAGTTGGGAAGATCCCCTGGAGAAAGAAATGGCAACCCACTCCAGTTTTCTTGCCTGAGAAATCCCACAGACAGAAAAGTCTGATGGGCTACAGTCCATGGGGTCGCAAAGAGTCAGACATGACTGAGTAACTAAGCATAGCACAACCTGCCTCCCAAAACAGAACCCTAATGAAAGCCTTGCTACACTGTATGGTCTGAGAACCAGTAACATCAGAATCACCTAGGAACTTTTAAAAAACACAGACTCTCAAGATCAACCCTAGACTTGCTGAATCAGAATCTGCATTTTAGTAAGAGCGTAAGTGATTCCAATGCACTGTAAGGTTCATGAGAAACTAACAAGCAAGGCATTTAAAATGCAGTGAAATTACATTTTCAGCTGCTGTGGGAGCTGGTGGAGATATTTTTCTCTTTGGTGTTTGTTTTCACAGTATGAGGCAGCCCAGTTAGTCTGATGAGTAAGCATCAGTTTGAGTAAGAAAATAACAATTAAAAAAAAAAAAACCTCTCAAGTTCATGTCTCCAAACCTAAAGAAGGATGCCACAGTGTACTCTAAATAGCAATTATTTGCCTCCTGAGGGCTAAAATATTTGCTGACTTCATTTTTTATCGTCTCTGAGTTCTGCAGGTCCAGGGTGGTTATTATAGAGAGCGTTATTAAACTACAACACTCTCTCTTATATCAGATGCTGGTATTAGGTATATTTTGGGCACTGCAATTGTCACACAACAAGGAGAGAGAATCCTGATTATTGTACTTATAAAAAGATGCTTATTCACAGAAGAGTGTCTTTACCCTGGGTCCTTGTGGGCTGCTACTCTATTTCTAAGCCCCAGAGTACATAGTTTTGGTTAAATCAGGAGTAGAATAAATAGAAGATAACTCATATCCTAGCATTTCTCATGGACATTTGCATTAAAATTATTTGGTACTGGTTAAACATATAGGTCTTTGGGCCCTACCTGGAAAATTAAAGTCTCTAGAGGTGATATTCAGAAATTTTAATTTCTAATAAGCTCACCAGGCAGTTCTTACATAAACTAATAGTTGAGAATTACTATTATTTATAATCAGACTCGGAGAAGGCAATGGCACCCCACTCCAGTACTCTTGCCTGGAAAATCCCATGGGTGGAGGAGCCTGGTAGGCTGCAGTCCGTGGGGTCGCTAGGAGTCGGACACGACTGAGCGACTTCACTTTCACTTTTCACTTTCATGCATTGGAGAAGGAAATGGCAACCCACTCCAGTGTTCTTGCCTGGAGAATCCCAGGGACGGGGAGCCTGGTGGGCTGCTGTCTCTGGGGTCGCACAGAGTCGGACACGACTGAAGCGACTTAGCAGCAGCAGCCTATCTATAAATTTTACTGGAATTTAGAATTAAGGCACCTGGCTGAGTTCCTTGAAAGACCTGACATGTTACAAACTGCCAGAAGAGGGCAGCAGAGAGCTGCCAAATGGAGCTTAGAGGCCAAATGAGCCAAGGTAGAAGATGGGACAGCAGTCCGAACTGGCTCCTCCAGCAGTCTGCCGAGGACACAACCAATCTGGACGGACTGAAGCTTAGTGAGTCTGAGCAAAGCATTTACTTCTCATGAAAAGAGGCAAAGGCCAGGCTAGTGTGTGGAGGAAAGAAGATGAAGTCAGAAAGGCAAGCAATCAGGAGTGGGGTGAGAGGTGGGTGTGTCACAGTAGAATGGTCAGGGAGCCCCAGATTCTCCTGAGGTAACTATCGTGATTCCCAGCATTTTAGAAGCCACTGCCTTGATAAGATCAGGAAACAAAAGGACTCTTGGTGGAGACCATCTCCTAACTAGATGATTAAGAAAAACCTGGAACCCAATCGCTTCTTCCAGAACATTCCTATTTGGTAGTGAGATCTCCAATTTTTTTTTTTTTTTTAAGATGACCTAGATGGGAAAAAAAAAAAAAAAAAGGAATACAGGACAGTACATGATTAAATACTGCAATACAATCAATTCTTTCTCAAGAAACTTCAATGAAGGGGGAGATCCATGAAGGCTGGAGTAGCCAAGGAAGGCTTCTTTAAGGAAGTGAAAGTTGATCTGAGCCATAATGGACACAAAGTTTAGAAAGTGAGCCAAGGGAGACAACTTCAGACTGTTTGCAGGCCTGGAGGAGACCACTTGTGTATCAGGTGCCTGGAGCTTGCAGTGAGCTGCAGCATAAAAATAGCTGTTTGATCTTTGTCAAACTTTTTTATTTGATGGTTTCCATTATGTTCTGAAGGAACAGGATCCAGCTTCTTTAAGCAGTGAGAGTGTATCATTCATTAAGAGGAAATAAACATTAAAGTCACATATATCTGAAACAGGGAGCTCAGAGTTTGCTCAGGAGGATATGTTCCTGATTTTCCCAGTTGGGGCACCACAACCATGACTCTACAAATAGGTAGGATCTCCTCAGTTCATGTGTACATATAGAAGATTATGCCAAGAATTTTATAAACCTTTATGATAAAAGGTTTTATTGAACTTGCCTTGTGGTCCAGTGGTTAAGAATCTGCCTTGCAGTGTGAAGGACATGAGGTCCATTCCTGGTTGGGGAAAAAGGGTTTTATTGATAATTTCATATTCTGTGCTGAGAACCAGGCACAGTTAACTATACACTTACACATTTAAGGACACAGAGGTCCATCTTTCATCCACTAACAGGCTGGCAGTTTCCCCCCTTACAACTGTATTCTACAGAATAATTACAATGTTCAGTTGAGTTCAGTCACTCAGTCGTGTATGACTCTTTGCAACCCCATGAACTGCAGCACGCCAGGCCTCCATGTCCATCACCAACTCCCGGAGCCTACTCAAACTTATGTCCATTGAGTCGGTGATGCCATCCAACCATCTCATCCTCTGTTATCCCCTTCTCCTGCCTGCGATCTTTCCCAGCATCAGGGTCTTTTCCAGTGAGTCAGCTCTTCACATCAGGTGGCCAAAGTATTGAAGTTTCAGCTTCAACATTAGTCCTTCCAATGAACACCCAGGACTGATCTCTTTAGGATGGACTGGTTGGATCTCCTTACAGTCCAAGGGACTCTCAAGAGTCTTTTCCAACACCACAGTTCAAAAGCATCAATTCTTTGGTGCTCAGCTTTCTTCACAATCCAACTCTCACATCCATACATGACCAGTGGAAAAACCATAGCCTTGACTAGATGGACCTTTGTGTTGACAAAGTAATGTCTCTGCTTTTTAATATGCTATCTAGGTTGGTCATAACTTTCCTTCCAAGGAGTAAGTGTCTTTTAATTTCATGGCTGCTATCACCATCTGCAGTGATTTTGAATCCCCCCAAAATAAAGTCAGCCACTGTTTCCATGGTTTCCCCATCTATTTCCCATGAAGTGATGGGACTGGATGCCATGATCTTAGTTTTCGGAATGTTGAGCTTTAAGCCAACTTTCTCACTCTCTCTTTCACTTTCATCAAGAGGCTCTTTAGTTCTTCTTCACTTTCTGCCATAAGGGTTGTGTCATCTGCATATCTGAGGTTATTGATATTTTTCCTGGCAATCTTGATTCCAGCTTGTACTTCCTCCAGCCCAGCATTTCTCATGATGTACTCTGCATAGAAGTTAAATAAGCAGGGTGAAATTATACAGCCTTGATGTACTCCTTTTCCTATTTGGAACCAGTCTGTTGTTCCATGTCCAGTTCTAACTGTTGCTTCCTGACCTGCATACAGGTTTCTCAAGAGGAAGGTCAGGTGGTCTGGTATTCCCATCTCTTCCAGAATTTTCCACAGTTTCTTGTGATCCACACAGTCAAAGGCTTTGGCATATCAATAAAGCAGAAATAGATGTTTTTCTGGAACTCTTGCCTTTTCGATGATCCAGCAGATGTTGGCAATTTGATCTCTGGTTCCTCTGCCTTTTCTAAAACCAGCTTGAACATCTGGAAGTTCACGGTTCACATATTGCTGAAGCCTGGCTTGGAGAATTTTGAGCATTACTTTACTAGCATGTGAGTAGTTGGGTAGAATTTATTTGTATGTCCCCTCTCTACTGGGATATTAGTGACTTGCTTTTTATTATTATAGGTCTTTATATCTTTGCATATACACGTATTTAAAACACTCTCTCCTTTTCAGTTAATTTTTATAGGGGACTTATGTCTCTTCAACACATTCTAGAAAGGAGTAGCCTATATTTAAATGGCTGACACAGCAACTCTTGTCTCCCTGATGTAGAGCATTGTTTCACAACTTCTTATTTATCTGTTCTTCTGAGAAGGTTGCAAGATAAAGGATTTTCCCATCAGTGACAGTAGCTCCCTGGGGCAGATTCTAATGGGAATGGAGATGGGGTTGGGAGTGAAGTGGGAAAGGACAAGTCATTCATCATAGAGGGAAACATTACAGAGATCCTGAGATATCCTCCTCTCCAAACCATGTAGGGCTAAGGAGCATTGCTATAGTTTCAGGATCAGGACACTGTGGGAGTGTGTGTGTGTGTGTGTGTGTGTAGGTATTTTGCAGTAATCAGTGTTCTCCATGTGCTGTTGGCTTGGGAGGGACATATAAGTCCTTTTTATTGAATCCCTTTGGTGGCTCAAATCACCCCCTACTCAGGATCCAAGGGAAAGCATGTCCTCATTGGGCAGCACCAAGGATTCTGGGATGGCTCTTGGACAGAAGCTCTGCATTTCTTCTCACAGTAAAAGTTTAAAAGGAGTTCAGAGACAGTATTATTTAATTATTTAATGTCCAGTGTCAGGATAAGCATTCTTTCAAGAAAGCATTTCCCTTTAGGGCATCCCTTGTCTGGAAAATCCCATGGATGGAGGAGCCTGGTAGGCTGCAGTACATGGGGTCTCGAAGAGTCGGACACGACTGAGCGACTTCACTTTCACTTTTCACTTTCATGCATTGGAGAAGGAAATGGCAACCCACTCCAGTGTTCTTGCCTGGAGAATCCTAGGGATGGGGGAGCCTGATGGGCTGCCGTCTATAGGGTCGCACAGAGTCGGACACGACTGAAGCGACTTAGCAGCAGCAGCAGCAGTAGCAGTAGGATGTCAAGCCATTAATAAAAGATTATTTGAGGAAAAGAGCTAAAGTTGGGGTCATTTGTTGGAAGTTCCACATACCGGGAAGGATGCCTTATTTTTTTTATTCTCTTCTCTTATAGTCTATTATAGAATATTGAGTAGAGTTTCCTGTGCTATACAGTAGGTTCTTGTTAGTTATCTATTTTATATATAATAGTATGTTTATGTTAATCCCAAACTTCTCATTTATCCCTCCTCCTCTTTCCCTTTTGGCAGCCATAAGTTTGATTTCTATGCCTGTGGGTTTATTTCTGTTTTGCATATAAGTTCATTTGTACCTTTTGTAAAAGATTCCACATATGAGCAATATCATGATATTTTTCTTTTTCTGTATGGGTTACTTCACTTAGTATGATAATTTCTAGGTTGTTGCTACAAATGGCATTATTCCATTCTTTTTTTTTAAGGCCAAATAGCATCCCATTGTATATATATACCACAATTCCTTTAACCATTCATATGTCGATGGACATTTGGATTGTTTTCATGTCTGGGCTATTGTTAATAGTGCTGCAATGAACATAAGTATACATGTATCTTTTTAATTAGAGTTTTGTCTGGATATAAGGCATGGGATTCTTATTTTCTGGCTCTGTTCTGCTTTCTGTGGTAGAGGCTGATCTGGGCTGCTCCTGACCTCAGATATCAACTGACATCATCAGAGGGGCATTCAGTCAATATCTGCTATGAAACCCCAATGGTCTGTGCTGTGTTCTTAGTTGCTCAGGCATGTCCGACTCTTTGTGACCCTATGGACTGTAGTTTACCAGGCCCCTCTGTCCATGGGGATTCTCCAGGCAAGAATACTGGAGTGGGTTGCCGTGACCTCCTCCAAGGTTTGAACTCAGGTCTCCCGCATTGCAGGTGGATTCTTTAGCACCTGAGTCACCAGGGAAGCCGAAGAATACTGGAGTGGGTATCCTATCCCTTCTCCAGGGGAACTTCCTGACCCAGGTATCGAACTGAGGTGTCCTGCATTGCAGGCGGATTCTTTAACAGCTGAGCTGCATAGCCCCAGCTGTATATTTCTTACTCTTTCCCACCTCTAATTTCTCAGTTCAGGGCAAATTGGAAACCATTTTACATACAAAAGCTGAACTTCCAGAATATTCCAGGTCATGCTGTATGGAATAAGCAACCTGCTATGAGGGAGTCACAAGCCTGGACTGATGCAAACTTATAAACTTCTCTGAGGACTAGGTCTTGGACAGCTCCCAAGAGACCAAGGTAGGGCTGGAGGAAATGAACTTAAGCCCAGCTGTAAAGCTAACCCTCCTAAGCTGACCAACACACCCAACAGCCCAGTGTGGGTATCAGCTTAACTCTAGTGCCATCTTGGAGAGAGACTATCTTGAATTGGGATTCCTCTCTGCAGCTTGATCCAGACTCAGAATTGGTTTTAGCTGTTGTCCAGTGTGGCCCAGTGGTCTGGCCCTTCTCATTTTACCTGTAAACTTAGCCCTTGGCCTGGTTCTTACTGTGCTGTGGGTACCCTAGAAGTCTGACTGAGACGCCCTATTGTGATTGACTCCATGAAACTCCCCAGACTGACTCTCAGGGGCTTTGAGGAACTTTGGGTACCACCTATGGGACCAGAAGGCAGCCTTGGAAAGTTAACTGAGAACTTTTCCTCTGTGGAATCATTTCTTATCATGAAATTTTGCTTGAGTCAGGGGGCCTATATTAGGGTATTTTCATGCTAGCATTGGAAACCTTAACTTCTTCCTTGGACCTCTGTTCTCTGGGACTCAGGTCTAATTAGGATAGGCTGAGGTACAGCCCATCTTCCACTGTCTCCTCTGTTCCTTCTGATCTCAGGTGGCTTTAACGTGCCATGGCCTGAAGTAAGATTTCATTTCCTGGGCAGAGGCTGATGTCGGGTCACAGCAGCGAGAGTGCGAATCCTAGCCACTAGCCTGCCAGGGACCAGTGGCCAGTGACAAGGCCCTGGATCATCAGCTTTGTGGAAATGAATTTCCACAAAGAAACAGAATGTAGTGAAGAAAGTAAAGTGTTTCTTAGGAGGAAAAAGAGTATGTGTGAATAGATACACACAGGCAAATTTGGAGAAAGAGTTGCACTCTCCTGTTGGTTTAAATCACTTATGTAGGGCATATTTTGTAGGTTTCCTTTGGTCAATCATCTTGCTTTGCCAGTTCTGAGTCTGTGTTTGCTTTGTTTTAGGGTCCTCCCATGTGTGCATATGCATCTCTGAACCAAAATGGATTCTAGCTAAGGGGCCTATGGGTAAATTGACTTCACTCCCTTTCTTCCTTTTTGGAAAACCTCCAAGGAGCTTTTCTATGCATGTACAGTTGGGAAAGTCTCCTTGACCTCGAGAATGAGAAACACATGGTCTCTTATCTGGGCAGGGCTCAGCTTCTCCTCCTTCTTGCTGTTGTCTTCATACTGGAGTATCTGTCCATAGGGCACAAACTCCAGCTGCTCATCTTGGGACCCATCTAATCTCTTGGCTCATTTCCATCATGCCTGAGATTGGAAAGGGAGAACTTTGGGCTTCCTGCTTCTTCTATGCTTTATCTTCTTTCTACTTAAGGGTAGCAAGCCCTGTGGTGAGCCATCAGACTTGCAGAGTTATCTCCTTGTGGTAGAGAGAATGCTGTGGTCCATGGACCTGCTCTGGGAGTGGGTGATGGACAGAGAAGCCTGGAATGCTGCAGTCCATGATGTCACAAAGAGTCAGACATGACTGAGTGACTGAACTGATGGACCTGCAGCAGCATCACTGGAAGCTTATTAAAATGCACACCCAACTCAGACCTAATAGCTAAGATTCTGCATTTTTAACAATATTCTCAGGTAACTTACATGCACATTAAGGTTTGAGAAGCACAGGTATGCAATAATCTCTAAACTTCTCAAGGGAAATAGATGTTTCTGATATGGAGAGTTCAGTATAAGAAAATGCATAAGAGAAAGCTATTTAATCAAATTAAAATCTTAATTCTTATAGATTTTTAAAAAAGAAAAGAACATCACAAAAGATGAGATGAGTAAAGCAGTTAAGTGGGTGACACTATAATTTGTTATACTTGAATTTTTCTTTTATAACCTTACTCTGTTGCTATACAGTTTGTAAGTAAAAAGCAGATTTACTTGATTTTTGTCACTATATTCATGCTTCATAAAGTGAGTTTTGCCGAAGTGCTCTAAAAAGGTGGGCTTCATCAACCAGTTTGCCAAATGCTATGAACCATATGGGGGCTTCCCAGGTGGCTCACTGGTAAAGAATTCACCTGCAATGAAGGTTCAATCTTGAATTGGGAAGATCCCCTGGAGAAGTAAATGGCAACCCACTCCAGTATTCTTGCCTGGGACATCCCATGGACAGAGCAGCCTGGCAGGTCCATGGGGTTGCAAGAGTCAGATAAAACTTACGGACTAAACAATATACTTAATTACTTAGTGACTAACAACATGAAATGACATATTCTTATTGGGGACTTCCAATAAACATTATGACTATAAAGGTGCTGCCAAGTCCTGTTGAGAAATCCCTCTGACCTTATCTAATGGATTTCTAAAACACGGTTGTCCATGGAACTCTGTTTCATGTAATATCCATAAGCAAACCACAAAACTGTGTTCTCTTGACCATGGTTTAGACTTTTCTAATCTAAAACAAACCCTTCATATTAAATATGAAATAGTTGATAAATCTAATTTGCAGTGTCCCCAGGCTCCACCGGGTGCACCATAGAAGGTCCAAACTGAGCCAGATGCTCTTTTACTCACCAGCAAGGCCAAGGGCCAGAATCTACAGGACTCTCTCTGCAGTGCCTCTATGCCCCTGTCCTAAACCCAACTGCTGTGCCCCAGATATCTCTTTTTGTATTCCGTCCTTATTTTCTGCCTTTCTAATGCAGTTCATACCATGTATTGTCTACTTGCTCCTCAATGCAGTTTTTCCTCAGATGCTATATCCCTTAGATCTTCCTGAAACAAAAAATAAAGCAGATAATAAAGAAGCTGACATTGCCTTCTCACAGCCCAGTTCAGACTCTGGGCCAGATTCCTGAGACTTTTGCTGCTGAGGAGGAGAGCTAGACAATTACTGAAGTAAACCTACTCCAAAGAGTCAGCACTGATCACTTGACCATAGACACAAGAGTAAAATAATTGGCTTTGCAAACCCAAAAGGAGGTTACATGATTTGCAAAGAGTTTCTGTATCATTTCTTTGAAAAGTTTTGAAAAAATTTCAAATTCTGTGTGAGGATAGTCTTGCAGTTTCAGATTCTTGATAATGTTGCATAGATACAGGATACGTGTATTTAGAAACCACAGGGTCTCTGAGAACCTCTCCTCTTTTTCCCTTGTGCACTGTGCTTGAATATCAAGCCAAGTTCTGTGGCATGCATCTAATTAACTGCATATAGACTAGCATGAAGTTGTCTTCCATGGAATTAATTTTGGTAGATAAGAGTCAGAAAAGAGTCCTGTGCTCAAAACAAAGTTGGAAACTTCTGGGATGATACTTGAAATGCTGGTGGGGTGAGAGTGGGATGGAAGAAACTCCAGAAAGCTAATGGAGTGTTGGAAGTAGTAGAATTAGACATCCATGCTCAAGCTGTAGCCTTATAGTTGGTGCCCCTTGACTAAGGTTTGGCCATGTGTCTTGCTTTGGCCAATATGATATTAGCTGATCTAATGTGAACAGAAGCTTGAAGTAAGCTTGTGCAAGAGTGTCCCCTGGGAAGCTGCTGCTCCTTTGGTCTGGGACCCAGTTGTGGGTATTCTAGAGGTGGCCTGAGCCCAGAGCCACATCAGTCAATCTTCAGCCTGAAGCAGAGATGCCCAACTGAGCCCAGTCTTTTACTGACCAAGGTTATTGTCAACCTGCAGACCAAACCAAAGCCCAGATTTACTAACCAAGTTTTTGTCAACCTGCAGACTTGTGAGTGTCAGAATAACTGCTTTCTGTAAGACAGAGTTTTGGGGGTTATTTGTTATGCAGCACTATTGTGGCAATAGCTTCCTGATAACCTGGATTAAACAAAGTTAAACAGATTTCTCAAATGCATTTTCTCAGAGACCCTAATCTTCTTTATGCATAGCAAGATGGTTATAGAATGAGTGGCATTTCCCAGTGCATCTTTATTTTTCATAACCATTTATGATACCAAGGCAGGTAGCAACCAGAACTGTCCTCTAGGGGAAGGGTAATTAAATCTCCCCTTCTCTACTCACTAGTGCAACACACACAAAGAAATCTGGTCCCCTAAGAAGGGTCCCTAATATGATGGGTAACAGATTTAGGTACAATAGTTTGGGGTATGCAGAATGCAAAGGAGAAATTTTTGAGATTGCTCCATGCCTTACCTTTGGGTATACTGCTGCTAATATATCTATAGCAAATATTTATGCTTTGAGAGATGGATACAAAATAAAATATGAAAAGGGTCTGAGGGACTAGAGATACCCAAGAGGAATTAAAAAGGGAAATATGAAGAAAGTCTATGAGAAGCTAAGAAGGGAAATATGAAAGAATTCTATGAGGAATTAAGAAGAGAAATACGAAGTTTGACAACAAAAGAATCCAACTAGCTACCACACTCACTAGTTCACTAGGGGTATGTTTGCTTCCCAAGTTTTTCTAGTGCATCCTTTTCCCTTGTGAGGGCTGATTGGAACTGGGATTTCATGGAGAGCAACTTCCTGCCTTGAGAAAGCCTATACTGGGAGAAAACTCAAAAGCGAAATAATTTGCAGCAAATTAAGCATTACAATCCCAGAGAAAGGCAATGCCAAAGAATGCTCAAACTACCGCACAATTGCACTCATCTCACACGCTAGTAAAGTAATGCTCAAAATTCTCCAAGCCAGGCTTCAGCAATATGTGAACTGTGAACTTCCTGATGTTCAAGCTGGTTTTAGAAAAGGCAGAGGAACCAGAGATCAAATTGCCAACATCCTCTGGATCATGGAAAAAGCAAGAGGGTTCCAGAAAAGCATCTATTTCTGCTTTATGGACTATGCCAAAGCCTTTGACTGTGTGGATCACAAGAAACTGTGGAAAATTCTTAAAGAGATGGGAATACCAGACCATCTGATCTGCCTCTTGAGAAATTTGTATACAGGTCAGGAAGCAACAATTAGAATTGGACATGGAACAACAGACTGGTTCGAAATAGGAAAAGGAGTTCATCAAGGCCGTATATTGTCACCCTGCTTATTTAACTTCTATGATTGCCGGGAGAAATATTAATAACCTCAGATATGCAGATGACACCAGCCTTATGGCAGAAAGTGAAGAGGAACTAAAAAGGCTCTTGATGAAAGTGAAAGTGGAGAGTGAAAAAGTTGGCTTAAAGCTCAACATTCAGAAAATGAAGATCATGGCATCCGGTCCCATCACTTCATGGGAAATAGATGGGGAAACAGTGGAAACAGTGTCAGACTTTATTTTTGGGGGCTCCAAAGTCACTGTAGATGGTGACTGCAGCCATGAAATTAAAAGACGCTTCCTCCTTGGAAGGAAAGCTATGACCAACCTAGATAGCATATTCAAAAGCAGAGACATTACTTTGTCAACAAAGGTCGGTCTAGTCAAGGCTATGGTTTTTCCTGTGGTCATGTATGGATGTGAGAGTTGGACTGTGAAGAAGGCTGAGTGCCGAAGAATTGATACTTTTGAACTGTGGTGTTGGAGAAGACTCTTGAGAGTCCCTTGGACTGCAAGGAGATCCAACCAGTCCATTCTGAAGGAGATCAGCCCTGGGATTTCTTTGGAAAGAATGATGCTAAAGCTGAAACTCCAGTACTTTGTCCACCTCATGCAAAGAGTTGACTCATTGGAAAAGACTCTGATGCTGGGAGGGGTTGGGGGCAAGAGGAGAAGGGGACAACAGAGGATGAGATGGCTGGATGGTATCACTGACTCGATGGATGTGAGTCTCAGTGAACTCCTGGAGTTGGTGATGGACAGGGAAGCCTGGCGTGCTGCGATTCATGGGGTCGCAGAGAGTCGGACACGACTGAGCGACTGATCTGATCTGAAGCATTACAACTTGATTAATTACAAAGAGGTGAGTGAAATTTGCAAGACAGCTATCATGAGACTTAAACCTCTTGTGCATTTCTTGTGAGTTAGAAGGGTAGTCAGCACATTTACCCTTGTGGAAGGTCAGCAGATTAACTATGATTTCAATTCCACACTAATGAGACCCACATCATCTGCATGGAAACCTTCCTGCATTTCTGTGCACTTGAAACTTTAATAACACTGCCTCAAAACACTGCCCATATTTCTTCCCTTTTATGAATTGCCTAAGTTTTGTGCCATCACTATGTCTTACAGGACACCTGCAGATAGTTCATTTAAGCAAGCTGCAGTAGAGTTCCGCAAGCAGTCATTCCTGCTGTTTATGATCCACTTAATTACCAGCTTTGCTAGATCACCCATGAAGTCACCCCAAAATTTTTCCAAAGAAGCAGAGAGATTCTAATCAAGGGGAGAGATTTAATGGTTGCCAGCATGTGATGGTATTTTTCTGCCTTTGAGGACCAATGAATTCATCTTCAGGCTGCAAAGGTAAGTGGGTCTTATTTCCTGTGGTTCCATATGAGAGTGTTAACAGCCTCGATAGGGAGGCCAGAGACCCCAAAGCAGCAGGAGGAAATAAACTGCAAGTGCAGAATTTTTTCCCATTTCTATTGACTATACCTGATTCCACCTGAACTTAACTTTTCTCAAACCTTGAGCTAACCAATGCGCTTTTCTTATGGAAATGTTTTCCTTAAGCTTTGTTAATGAAACTATGTATTTGCTTTGGAATCTGCCTTTCTTCAAATCAGATTCTGCCTAAGACTAACTTTTTTCCTTTTCTCAAACCTTGGGCTCATGATGGCTCAACAAACCAGAATTCATGTCAAATATTTTATGGCCAGAGATGACACACCTTGTACCATCATATCTCAAAAATGCATACTGTGGGAGAGTAGACTCGTGAAACACCCTCAGGCTTGAGGTGTCTCTTTTATCTGATTAGCAGCTCGCTAACAGACATAAAACACCTTGCTAAAAACTAGCAAGCAGGCATTCTTTCTGTCCTCTTCTGATGTCTATGTCAGAATCTTTCCCCATCTCTACTACACTTTAATAAAGTTTGCTATACAAAAGCTCTGAGCAGTCAAGCCTTGTCTCTGGCCCCAGATCGAATTCCTCTCCTCTGGAGGCCACAAATCCCAGTGAAGCACATGACTTGCAACCGCAAACTTTCACATAGAGAAAAGTTTCTTTAGATACCCTGGGAGTACGGAGAATGCAAACAGAATTCTATGGGCTAATTTTTAAAATCTCTATCTTTAATTCTATCATATTGATTCTCCTATAAAACCTAATTAGATAATTTTCCATCTGATATTCTCCCCAAATCTTATGTGCCTTGTTGTCATCTCATTTTGATGCCTAATGAGTAGGATTGGGCTCATACTTATCAGCTGGTCTGCTTGAGGTCTGCAAAGCCATCTCCAGGGTGAAAAATCACAGGTAACAGTCCCAGTGAGGAGAATGAGTGTAACTTTCTTCTAAAAGAGCCAAAAGCAGTAGCCTGGGTTACATTTGCTCTGGATTAGTTCTTGCTTTCAGCCTCTAAGACAACGATGCCTTCTGATAAACAACTATATAAACAACAGCAATTTTTAAAAATTAAAAAAACCAAGAAGTAGTCTGTCCAGCGTGCTAAAAGCCTTGGAAATGACCCAAATGGCAACACAAATTAGATTATTAAAATTGCTTCTTCTTTTGCATTTTTATTAGTGTGACCTAATGAGCCAAGGGAACATTTCATGCAAAGATGGGCTCGATAAAGACAGAAATGGTATGGACCTAATAGAAGCAGAAGATATTAAGAAGAGATGGCAAGAATACACAGAAGAACTGTACAAAAAAGATCTTCACGACCAAGATAATCATGATAGTGTGATCACTGGCCTAGAGCCAGACATCCTGGAATGTGAAGTCAAGTGGGCCTTAGAAAGCATCACTACAAACAAAGCTAGTGGAGGTGATGGAATTCCAGTGGAGCTATTTCAAATCCTGGAAGATGATGCTGTGAAAGTGCTGCACTCAATATGCCAGCAAATTGGGAAAACTCAGCAGTGGCCACAGGACTGGAAAAGGTCAGTTTTCATTCCAATCCCAAAGAAAGGCAATGCCAAAGACTGCTCAGACTACCACACAATTGCACTCATCTCACATGCTAGTAAAGTAATGCTCAAAATTCTCCAAGCCAGGCTTCAGCAATACATGAATCGTGAACTTCCAGATGTTCAAGCTGATTTTAGAAAAGGCAGAGGAAGCAGAGGTCAAATTGCCAACATCTGCTGGATCATGGAAAAAGCAAGAGAGTTCCAGAAAAACATCTATTTCTGCTTTATTGACTATGCCAAAGCCTTTGACTGTGTGGATCACAATAAACTGTGGAAAATTCTGAAAGAGATGGGACTACCAGAGCAGTTGATCTGCCTCTTGAGAAACCTACATGCAGGTCAAGAAGCAACAGTTAGAATTGGACATGGAACAACAGACTGGTTCCAAATAGGAAAAGGAGTACATCAAGGCTGTATATTGTCACCGTGCTTATTTATCTTATATGCAGAGTACATCATGAGAAACACTGGGCTGGAAGAAGCACAAGCTGGAATCAAGATTGCCCGGAGAAATATCAATAACCTCAGATATGCAGATGACACCACCCTTATGGCAGAAAGTGAAGAAGAACTAAAAAGCCTCTTGATGAAAGTGAAAGAGGAGAGTGAAAAAGTTGGCTTAAAGCTCAACATTCAGAAAACGAAGATCATGGCATCCGGTCCCGTCACTTCATGGGAAGTAGATGGGGAAACAGTGGAAACCGTATCAAACTTTATTTTTTGGGGCTCCAAAATCACTGCAGATGGTGAATGCAGCCATGAAATTAAAAGATGCTTACTCCTTGGAAGGAAAGTTATGACCAACCTAGATAGCATATTAAAAAGCAGAGATATTACTTTGTCAACAAAGGTCCATCTAGTCAAGGCTATGGTTTTTCCAGTGGACATGTATGGATGTGAGAGTTGGACTGTGAAAAAAGCTGAGCGCCAAAGAAATGATGCTTTTGAGCTGTGGTGTTGGAGAAGACTCTTGAGAGTCCCTTGGACTGCAAGGAGATCCAACCAGTCCATCCTAAAGGAGATCAGTCCTGGGTGTTCATTGGAAGGACTAATACTAAAGCTGAAACTCCAATACTTTGGCCACCTGATGCGAAGAGTTGACTCACTGGAAAAGACCCTGATGCTGGGAGGGATTGGGGGCAGGAGGAGAAGGGGACAACAGAGGATGAGATGGTTGGATGGCATCACTGACTCAATGGACATGAGTTTGAGTGAACACCGGGAGTTGGTGATGGACAGGGAGACCTGGCGTGCTGTAATTCATGGGGTTGCAAAGAGTCGGACATGACTGACCGACTGAACTGAACTGAACTGAACTGAATGAGCCTATTAGAATAGGGATGCATTTGAAAAGACAGTCTGAGTAAGGTATATGAACATCCAATAAAGTCACAAGGTAAGACTGCATTTGTCTTTGTTTTGGCATCCTTTGTCTGTCAGTCTCAGTTTTACTACTAACTACTTGGGCGGGGGAGTTCATCTTCCCCTTTTTGTTCATAAAATTCCACTCTTCAATTCCTGAGTGACCCAAATTCATGTTACCTAAGTCAGTCAAATTACTGCATGCCTTCTGGCAATGAAGATGAATTTTATCTGGGTCAGATGTTCACCCATGACATATCTTTAGATGATTGCTGAGGCATATGAGATAGGGGCAAATGTTCTTTCCACTGGATTAGAATTTAAAAATAAAAAATGTAGTCTTATAGGTTGCTGTAGCCATGTTCCCCTCATGTGAATACTAAGCATGGGTTCAACATCTAGACCGGAGAAGGCCATGGCACCCCACTCCCATACTCTTGCCTGGAAAATCCCATGGGTGGAGGAGCCTGGTGGGCTGCAGTCCATGGGGTCTCTAAGAGTCGGACACAACTGAACGACTTCACTTTCACTTTTCACTTTTGTGCATTGGAGAAGGAAATGGCAACCCACTCCAGTGTTCTTGCCTGGAGAATCCCAGGGACGGGGGAGCCTGATGGGCTGCTGTCTATGCGGTTGCATAGAGTCGGATACGACTGAAGTGACTTAGCAGCAGTAGCAGCAACATCTAGACAGCAGATCCAAGAAATAAAGAGGAAGAAATATTTCTGGGAAAATCATTGGATCAACTCACACCTGATTCTCCTATGAACATTTTAATTATGAAAGATAACCAATCCTTTCTTGTTTAAGCCACTCTGGATTATGTTTTCTGTTACTTGTAAGCCAGTAAGGCCTAAATACTCAGATCTAAATGGCCACTATTCATGCTGAAAGGGACTAAGGAATGATGCTCTCCACACTTTATTTCTAGAAGGCATAAAGGTGGGGCACGGGCTTGGCACCATGCTGGTGGTAGAAGTATTTCTAGCCTCTGGGTCTTTTTCCTTTCCTACCTTTAAATTAATAACTAGATCCGTCAAGAGAAGATAAGACACATTCAAGGAAGTCACTTAATCTTTTGAATTTATTCTCATTCAAAGTTGCCAGTTTTGCTGTCAGTTTTTAACTTTTATATTTGCTGGCTTTTCAACTAAGACATATAAGCAGGGGCTTCTCTGGTGGCTCAGTGGTGAAAGAGTCCAGTTGCCCGAAGATATGGGTTCCATCTCTGATCAGGGAGGATCCCACATTGTTCAACTAAGCCAGTATGCAACAACTACCACAGTGAGAAGCTTACACACCGCAACGAAGAGTTGTCACACTTGCCGCAACTAGAGAAAAGCCTGTGGAGCAATGAAGACCCAGTACAGCCAAAAACAAATAAATAAAAATGAAAACACACAAACAAAAGACACATAAACAAACAAAAATAAGAGTCATCATAACAAGCCCTTGGCTTATCAATCTCAGTTCAGTTTAGTCGCTCTAGTTGAAACTATAACATTCTCTGTGGCTGTGTGATGGGCCTGGGATAACCCTGGCCTCTGTTACCCGGTACCCCACTCTAGTACTCTTTTGCCTCGAAAATCCCATGGATGGAGGAGCCTGGTAGGCTTCAGTCCATGGGGTTGTTAAGAGTTGGACACAACTGAGTGACTTCACTTTCACTTTTCACTTTCGTGCATTGGAGAAGGAAATGGCAACCCCCTCCAGTGTTCTTGCCTGGAGAACCCCAGGCACAGCAGAGCCTGGTGGGCCGCCGTCTATGGGGTCCCTCGGAGTCAGACACGACTGAAGCAACTTAGCAGTGGCAGCAGCAGCTGTTACCTGGTAAGTGGTTCCATCTTGCCCATTAGCATCAGACAACTTGACTTTGACCCCAACTCCTGCATGAGTTCTAATCGGCCCAACCTCTGAGATCTAGGGACAGAGCCACATCCTGTTTTTCCTGGAGTCAGTCTCTGTTCAGGGAGACTTCTCCCCAGGGTTGATTCTGAGTCATATCTCTGGTCACCCTTTCTGTCTACTCCTCACTGAACTCTCTCTCTCTCTGGGACTTTAAATGTGGCCTAAACTCTGTTTATCTTATAAACTCAACTTTTGATCCCTTCTGCCTCATTAACGGACATCTGTGGATTTATGGTGCTTTTCCACTCAGATGGCCCCTGGGACTCCTCTGACTATGTTCCTTGGGATGACTGGAATATTTCTTTTCAGGAAATAAAAAGTAAATAAAAACTTTTTTAAGAAATAAAAACTGTGCTATGCTTAGTTTCTCAGTCATGTATGACTTTGTGATCCCATGGACTATAGCCCACCAGGCCCCTCTGTCCATGGAGATTCTCCAGGCAAGAATACTGGAGTGGGTTGCCATGCCCTCCTTCAGAGCATCTTCCCAACTCAGGGATTGAATTCAGGTCTCCCGCATTGCAGGTGGATTCTTTACTATTTGAGCCACCAGGCAAGCCCAAAGAAATAGAGCAATTAGCCTATTTGCTCAGAAGACTTCAGCTAGTACTGAGGTCCTGAGGGCCTAACTAAATTTACAGACTTAAGAAAAAGTAATTATGAGGCAATATTTAAAAATCTGTAGGATTTATGTCAGAAGTATGCAGTTCTAGACTAGTCCTAGGAAAATTAGATGATCTGACAACAATGTTTTCCTATTTCATAACTATGAGAGCCTGGGCCACAGTCCCTAGCATCCCTGTTACACTGCTTCCAGTTCTATCATGGATTTAACTTTTATGCCTGTCCAGTATTTCTATATGAGTTTGGAACCTCTTCCCAAGTTTGACCTTTCTAACTCTGCTCTCATCTAAATTATGTATTAAGAGTGTCTTTATTCTCAAGAAATATATGCTTTTAAATAAAATATAGGTGATTTATAATGTTGTATTATTTTCAGGTGACAGTACTATGATTCCTTTATTCTTTTTCAAATTCTTTTCCCTTATAAGGTTATTACAAAGTATTGACTACAGTTCCCTTGTTATACGGTAACTGGTTATCTATTGTATATAGAGTAGTATGTAATTGTTAATCCTAAACTCCTAATTTATTTCCCTCCTCCCCTTTCCTCTGTGGTAACCAAGTTTGTTTTCTATGTCTGTGGGTATATTCCTATTTTGTAAATACATTTATTTGAATCTTTTTTGTTTTACTTTTGTTAAATTCCACATATGAGTGATGTGCTCAGTGCTCAGTCACTTCAGTCATGTCTGACTCTCTGCGACCCTATGGACCACGGCCCGCCAGGCTCCTCTGTCCATGGGATTCTCCAGGCAAGAATACTGGAATAGGTTGCCATTTCCTTCTCCAGTAATAAAGTATGAAGTGAGTGAGGTGAAGTTGCTCAGTCGTGTCTGACTCTTTGAAACCCCATGGACTGTAGCCTACCAGGCTCCTCCATCCATGGGATTCTCCAGGCAAGAGTACTGGAGTGGGTTGCCATTTCCTTCTCCACATATAAGTGATGTTATGTGATATTTGTCTTTTTGTGTCTGGCTTATAAATGAGATATGCTTTTGAAGTTGAATGTACAATTTCCATTGTGAATATATTCATTTTAGTTGTTCTTAGCCTGTTGTTTCTTAAAGAGATGCAAATATCAGACCATCTTACCTGCCTCCTAAGAAACCTATATGCAGGTCAAGAAGCAACTGTTAATGGACTGGTTCAAAATTGGGAAAGGGATATGTCAAGTCTGTGTATTATCACCCTGTTTTTTAAACTTATATGCAGAGTAATTCATGTGACATGCAAACTGGATAAATCACAAGCTCAAATCAAGATTTTTGGGAGAAATACCAACAACCTCAGATATGGGCTATGAGTCTATCATTATCCAGAAGGCTGGCCTGAGCTTGTTTACTGGGTGGCTTGGCAGGGTTCCAAGAAAAAGAGTATAAGGTCTCTGGAGACATAGGCTCAAAACTGGCACAATGTCACTTCTGCTGTGTATTCTTGACTAAAATAAGCACAAGTCCAGCTCAGACTCAAAAGATTAGACAATAGACATTTGATAGAAGGGACTGCAAAATCACCTTGCAAACAGATGTGGATGCAGGAAGGCCATATTTGTAAACAATCTACCCAATATCCTCTGTGAGCAGGCAGAGCTCACTATATTGGCTATAGTCGGACTCGCAAAGAGTCAGACACGACTGAGCGACTTCACTTTCACTTTCTTGTGGGCACAACCTGTTTAGGCACTCACTGAGTGAGTCAGTGGCAACATGGTGATCACACTGATAGCTTACGGTGAACGGTGTTGGATTCATGATCTCCGAAGAAGATTTAGCTTCGGGACCAGGGACCAGGCTTGATCACTCAAGAGCTTTTGTGTAGCAGAGTTTTATTAAAGTGAGAAAGGGACAGAGAAAGTTTCTGACACAGACATCAGAAGGGGGAAAGAGAGTGCCTACCTTGCTAGTGTTAGCAAGGGAGTTATATAGGTTTTTAATTAGTTATGACAATAAATCAAAAGACTGTCTCAAGGTTGTAAAGATCTTACTAGACCCAATCCCATAATTTACATTTCAAGATAACAGGATTAGCCAGAAGGTTTTCAGAAAGGAGAAACTATTCTCAAGCAGGATACATTGTTATATAATCTTTAGTACAGAGTTTAAACTGATTTGTTTGTTATGTAATCATCAGTTCTAGGCTTAAAGAAAAAAATGTTTTATGTGACTAAGATTAAGGAATGTAGAGGAAAAAAACAAAGAAGTTTGTCCTTTTCTCCTCTTTGAGAATCCCAGATCCCTATCTCCTCCTTGAAAGCCCCAGACATTTTTCTCCTCCTCGGGGACCCTGGGGTTCTTATCAACCTGCCTACGAATTGACTCTCTCAACACTATGGCTTGATCTTTGATCTAGA
Organism: Bos mutus; assembly: GCF_027580195.1. Lineage (NCBI taxonomy): Eukaryota > Metazoa > Chordata > Mammalia > Artiodactyla > Bovidae > Bos > Bos mutus. Next base: position 136,177,162 of record NC_091617.1, read on the forward strand.
AAGCAGGCTTCTTGGTCCTGATTACCTTCAATATTTTCTGTATTCCTTTGATTTTGAAATGCTTTTGGTAATGGCTTGCTACCCAGGGAAACCAGTCCCACAAGGAATGCATAATACTAGCAGAAGCAAACAATACAAAAATGGCAGTTGAGTCCCATGACTTACGGGAATGTCCAACACAAAAATTTCAATTCAACACAATTTCTGATCTCTTTCTCAGTACATGACCAATAGTACCTCAAAGCTGTTAATTATTTAAGCAGTAAACTCCCTAGGTGATGATCTTGGGCAATCTTATTCTGTAAAGAATTTTCCTTTCGTCTCACCCTCACTGTGCCAATGGGAGCTACCTTTAAGACTTCTTTGTAGCTGAACAAACTGGTGACAAAGTTCCAATGTATTAATATGTAATGAACCCATTCCTGAAGTAAACACCTGGAGGAACAGGCAAATTTGGCCTTGGAATACGAAATGAAGCAGGGCAAAGGCTAATAGAGTTTTGCAAAAAGAACGCACTGCTCATAGCAAACACCCTCTTCCAACAACACAAGAGAAGACTCTACACATGAACATCACCAGATGGTCAACACCAAAATCAGGTTGATTATATTCTTTGCAGCCAAAAATGGGGAAGCTCTATACAGTCAGCAAAAACAAGACCGGGAGCTGACTGTGGCTCAGACCATGAACTCCTTATTGCCAAATTCAGACTGAAATTGAAGAAAGTAGGGAAAACCACTAGATCATTCAGGTATGACCTAAATCAAATTCCTTAGTTGATTATAACTAAGTTGATTATAATCAATTCCACTTGATTATACAGTGGAAGTGAGAAAGATGTAAGGGACTAAATTTGATAGACAGAGTGCCTGATGAACTATGGGTGGAGGTTTGTGACATTGTACAGGAGACAGGGATCAAGACCATCCCCATGGAAAAGAAATGCAAAAAAGCAAAATAGGTGTCTGAGGAGGCCTTACAAATAGCTGTGAAAAGAAAAGAAGCAAAAAGCAAAGGAGAAAAGGAAAGATATAAGCATCTGAATGCAGAGTTCCAAAGAATAGCAAGGAGAGATAAGAAAGCCTTCCTCAGCGATCAGTGCAAAGAAATAGAGGAAAACAACACAATGGGAAAGACTAGGGATCTCTTCAAGAAAATTAGAGATACCAAGGGAACATTTCATGCAAATATGGGCTCAATGAAGGACAGAAATTGTATGCACCTAACAGAAGCAGAAGACATTAAGAAGAGATGGCAAGAATACACAGAAGAACTGTACAAAAAAGATCTTCACGACCCAGATAATCACGATGGGGTGATCACTCATTTAGAGCCAGACATCCTGGAATGTGAAGTCAAGTGGGCCTTAAAAAGCATCACTACAAACAAAGCTAATGGAGGTGATGGAATTCCAGTTGAGCTATTTCAAATCCTGAAAGATGATGCTGTGAAAGTGCTGCACTCAATATGCCAGCATATCTGGAAAACTCAGCAGTGGCCAGAGGACTGGAAAATGTCAGTTTTCATTCCAATCCCAAAGAAAGGCAATGCCAAAGAATGCTCAAACTGCTGAACAAATGCACTCATCTCTAACACTAGTAAAGTGATGCTTAAAATTCTCCAAGCCAGGCTTTAGCAATACGTGAACCGTGAACTTCCAAATGTTCAAGCTGGTTTTAGAAAAGGCAGAGGAACCAGAGGTCAAATTGTGAACACCTTTGGATCATCGAAAAAACAAGAGAGTTCCATAAAAACATCTATTTCTGCTTTATTGACTATGCCAAAGCCTTTGACTGGGTGGATCACAATAAACTGTGGAAAATTCTGAAAGAGATGGGAATACCAGACCACCTGACCTGCCTCTTGAGAAACCTATATGCAGGTCAGGAAGCAACAGTTAGAACTGGACATGGAGCAACAGACTGGTTCCAAATAGGAAAGGGAGTACGTCAAGGCTGTATATTGTCACTGCTTATTTACCTTATATGCAGAGTATATCATGAGAAACACTGGGCTGGAAGAAGCATAAGCTGGAATCAAGATTGCCAGGAGAAATATCAATAACCTCAGATATGCAGATGACACCAGCCTTATGGCAGAAAGTGAAGAGGAACTAAGAAGTCTGTTGATGAAAGTGAAAGTGGAGAGTGAAAAAGTTGGCTTAAAGCTCAACATTCAAAAAACGAAGATCATGGCATCTGGTCCCATCACTTCATGGGAAATAGATGGGGAAACAGTGGAAACAGTGTCAGACTTTATTTTTTGGGGCTCCAAAATCACTGCAGATGGTGATTGCAGCCATGAAATTAAAAGATGGTTACTCCTTGGAAAGAAAGTTATGACCAACCTAGATAGCATATTGAAAAGCAGAGACATTACTTTGCCAACAAAGGTCTGTCTAGTCAAGGCTATGGTTTTCCAGTGGTCGTGTATGGATGTGAGAGTTGGACTGTGCAGAAAGTTGAGCACCGAAGAATTGATGCTTTTGAGCTGTGGTGTTGAGAAGACTCTTGAGAGTCCCTTGGACTGCAAGGAGATCCAACCAGTCCATCCTAAAAGAGATCAGTCCTGGGTGTTAATTCATTGGAAGGACTGATGCTAAAGCTGAAACTCCAGTACTTTGGCCACCTCATGCGAAGAGTTGACTCATTGGAAAAGACTGCCGGGGACCAGCCCCAGCTGATCCAGGGTATTCGAAGCGGGGACGGCATTGGCAACCTATTTATTTAAATATTTTATCAAAGATATAAAGAGTAATAGGATGAGGATAGCTCAGTAGGAAAATTCAGTGGAGAAAAGAGGCTGAGTAGCTTGGTTTATGCGGGAAACCAATAAAACTTCAAGACAAGAAGTTTGCACCACTTACGTAGGCCGCAGGCGTCCTTCCGTTCTCCCAAAGGAGAGGAGACACTGAGGCCTCCCCAGTCAGACCTTAGAAGCCCAGGCATAATTAGCAAGCATGGCGGGTTCCGTGCTCCAGATGGAGACTCAGCCAGAATTTGGGAGAGAGAGCGACATGGGGAGACCAAGTTTCGGTGAACAAGGCCCGCACTTTATTTTCCAAAGTAGTTTTTATACCTTAAGTTGTGCATAGAGGATAATAGGGCAAGGGGTGGAGTCATGCAAGGACAGCAGTTCCTGGTCCTAATCGAAGCCAGGCTTTCAAACATCATATGCAAAAGTTCAGGTGAATTACATCATCTTCTGGCCAGGAGGCCTGTTAACATTTTAAGAAACTTATCTTTCTCTAAAGGTGATTATTCCAAAGTCAGGCACCAGCCTCCAAAAAAGCACTGGACAAAGCTGCATTCCTATAGGGCAAAGGTGAGGTGGGCTCAATCAAGAAAAGAATTAACTCAAGGGTCCAAGGTTACAAACACTGAGGCTACTACTTACATTTCTATACACCCATTATATCAATCAATACACTGCCAAGGACAGAGTAGGTAAGGAGTATGGAGACTTAGCAGCAAACATTGGCCCAATAAGTGAAAAACCCTTCACCAATACAATTTCTAATCAATCTTTTAACTACTCAAAGGAATCTGTGTTTAGACAGTTTAGAACATCTCCTGCCTCTCACAGTTGGGAGGCTCTGAACAATCACATGTGGCCAGAAAAACCTATTCAGGCAGGCTAGAGGATTTCCAAAGGAGTTTGTGGGTTAAACACTGTCACACCCAGGAATTATTAACTGGAGCTGTAAGCTAACTCTTTTTTCAGAGAGAGGTAGTGGGGGACAGCCCCCGTAAAGTCAGAGGTGTAGGTCAAAGCACAAAGCAGAAAGTAGGCAGACTCTGGTTTTGGGAGTAGATGCTCGAGAATTTCCAGGGGGACTCCTGAGGCTCGATCCTGCCTTTGCGTATGCCAAGCCTCCTTCCTCATGACCTTTGTCATGGGCGGAGTTCCTCATGCTGGCTCCCGGCAGTGATAGAATTCCAGTTGAGCTATTCTAGATCCTGAAAGATGATGCTGTGGAAAGTGCTGCACTCAATATGCAATATGCCAGCTCCCGGCAAAAGACCCTGATGCTGGGAGGGATTGGGGGCAGGAGGAGCAGGGACGACAAAGGATGCGACTGCTGGATGGCATCACCAACTCGATGGACATGAGTTTGAGTAAATTCCAGGAGTTGGTGATGGACAGAAAGGCCTGGCATACTGCGATTCATGGGGTGGCAAAGAGTCGGACATGACTGAGCGACTGAATTGAACTGAACTGAACCCATTCCACAGAATGGCCCTTGAATATCAAATATGCTTTACCTTCTCCACACAGCATGCAACCATCATTAACACCCCTCATGTGCCTTTTTTAAGAATTACAAGCTAATTGGTGCTGGAGAAGACACTTGAGAGTCCCTTGGACAGCAAGGAGATCAAACCAGTCAATCCTATGGAAATCAACCCTGAACATTCTTTGGAAGGACAGATGCTAAAACTGAAGCTCCCATACTTTGACCACCTTATGTGTAGAGTCGACTCATTGGAAAAGACCCTGATGCTGGGAAAGATAGAAGGCAGGAAGAGAAGGGGATGACAGGATGAGATGGTTGGATGGCATCACCAACTCAATGGACATAAGTTTAAGCAAACTCTGGGAGATAATGAAGGACAGGGAAGGCTGGGTGCTGTCCATGGAGTCGCAAAGAGTCAGACACGACTGAGCGACTGAACAACAACACATAATTACAGAATGCATAATTAAGGCTTCATCTTTCAAATACTGAAAAAAATTACCAAGCATTCTTCCCTTTGAGTTTGATATTACTATTGGTGATTAGCAGCATGGTTTACTCTGAAACTGGAGGGGTGCACTTTGAAGCATACTTTTTGCTTTTCAGACATAATAAGAAGTTGGAAGCTCAGAATGTATGTGTTATTCACTCAGTCGTGTCCGACTCTGTGACCCCACGGACTGTAAGCCCGGCTCTGTCCATGGGGTTCTCCAGACAATAATACTGGAGTGGGTTGCCATTCTCTTCTCCAGGAGATCTTCCCAATTTTTTTCCCCATAGGAGTAGACTTTTTTGTTTGTTTAATTAATTTATTTATTTTAATCAGAGTATAATTAATTTGTAATATTATGATGGTTTCTGCCATACATCAACATTAATCAGCCACAGGTATACACGTGTCCTCCCATCCTGAGCACCCCCTCCCTACCCACCCTATCCCTCCGGGTTGTCACAGAGCACTGACTTTGGGTGCCCTGCTTCATGCACTGAACTTGCATTGGTCATATCTTTCACATATGGTAATGTACATGTTTCAATGCTATTCTCTCAAATCATCTCACCTTTGCCTTCTCCCATTGAGTCCAAAAGTCTATTCTTTACATCTTGATTGGAACTCTTTTCTTGTCATCCGTTATGAATTATTGTTTAGTTCTTAAGTGGAGTGAGGCTGAGGTCAAGGTAGGAGATCTGTGAGGCATAAGACAACAACTATTAACATAAATGCATAATTTTATGGTTATTGAAACTTGTTGTGCCGATAATTCATTCAGTGCTCACAATAAACCTTTAATGAAGATGTTTTTAATCTCCATTTTATAGTAATGTGGTTCAAAGTCTATAGTTAAAGTCTATTTCAGAGTCTACAAATGTCTAACAATTAAAGGATGATTGAGATCTTTGGCCAGGGTCCAGCAAGATTCTAGATTCCATGCATTTCCTCCTACAACATTATGGAAGGGATGAGGAGTCAGTTTAAAAAGTTCTGTTTGTGGTATGCCTTGGGGTACCCAGCTTCATCCCTGGAACTAACCTGTGTCTGATATATTAATAAAAACACTGTTTTGTGATATCTGGTGATTATCTGGTGGGATTAAAGTGGGAATAATTATTGCAGCACAAGGTAAATAGGCAAACTCATCCACTGAAGGATGTAGATGTAACACTGTATGAATGTTAAGATTTGATTGTGGAGTTGAATCTCGTTATAACGTGAGTTCCCCTTAAAGTGGCTCAGAAAGTGTGGGCATGAGGATGCTTCAAAGTAATTATACATATGGAAAGGGAAAAACTCTTCTGTTATTTTTCTACCCACACTCACAGCATTTCTGAAACCAGATGTGTGGGGTTTTCCCACACAAATCAAACCTCTGCGTGTCCTGTAATTCAGCTTAGTTCTGACACTATTCTTGGAGTTAAGAGCACAGTCCCGCAAGTTGGCCCCTACTTCAGATACAAATCGACTTCCCTGGTGGCTCAGACGGTAAAGCATTTGTCTACAATGCGGGAGACCGGGGTTCGATCCCTGGGTTGGGAAGATCCCCTGGAGAAGGAAATGGCAATCCACTCCAGGACTACTGCCTGGAAAATCCCATGGACAGAGGAGCCTGGTAGGCTACAGTCCATGGGTCGCAAAGAGTCGGACACGACTGAGTGACTTCACTTTCTTTTCTTTCACTTTCAGATGCAAATCACAAGTCCCGAGTTTCCACCTGTACTTCTGACCAAGCAGCATAAATCCCCTGATCCCTTGCTAAAACAGTTTTCAGGACTCAGGGAAACACTTATGTATCTTGGTTTATTATATAGTAAATGATTTGATAAAAGATATGGATCAACAGCCTGATGAAGAGATACACAAGTGAAGGTCTGAAAGGGTCCTGAGCACAAACACTTCTGTGGCATTGTGGTGAGTCACCTTCCTGGCATGCGAAGGTGGTCTCCAACCAAGAGTTCTTCAAATCCTATAGTCTAGTTATTTTTTTAAAAAAAATTTATTTATTTATTTTTGCCTGGCCTGGGTTTTCATTGTGTGCTTTCTCTAGTTGCATTGAGCAGGGGATACTCTCCAGCTGTAATGTGGTGGCTTCTCTTGTTGTGGAGCACAGGCCCTAGAACTCACAGGCTCTAGAACATGGATTCAGCAGTTGTGGTGAAAGTGATTAGCTGCACACAGCAAGTAGGATCTTCCTGGACTGGGTTTTGAGCCAGTGTCCCTTGCATTGCAAGGCAGATTCATAACCACTGGACCACCAGGGAAGCTCTAGTCTAGAGATTTTTACAAAGACTTTGTCATACAGGCACAATTGATTGTTAACTCAATTTCCAGTTCTTTTCCTCTTCCAGGAAAATAGCAGGTAGGGCTGAAAGTTTCAAGCTGCTAGTCATGACTTGGTCTTTCTGGTGTTCAGCCCCCATCCAGGCAACCATCAAGAGTTGCCTTATTAGAACAAAAGATGTTTCTACCAGCCAGAAAATTACAAGAAATTCAGGAGTTCTGTGTCAGGAACTGGAGTAAAAGACTAAATATTAGCAGGAACCAGTATCCATCTATCTATCTATCTATCATCATCATCTATTAATATGTGTCTATCATCTATCTAATTTACCAAAGAAGACCTTCACTGACACATTGTAATCACCCAAAGTCCATAGTTTACACTAGGATTCATTCTTGGTGCTGTACATTCTGTAAGTTTCGACATGTATCTTTTTAACATTATGCAGACTATTTTCACTGCCCTAAAAATTCTCGAAGGTTTGCCTAGTCATCTGGATTTTGATCATTCTAAGTATGTAGTGATATCTCATTGTTAATTTTATTTGCATTTCCCTGGTGCCTTTTGATGTGGAGCATATTTTCTTATCCCTGGGTTGGGAAGATTCCCCTGGAGGAGGACCTAGCAACCCACTCCAGTATTCTTGCCTGGAGAATCCCATGGATAGAGCAGCCTGGCAGGCTATCATCCATAGGGTCACACAGAGTCAGACACAACTGAAGTGAGTTAGCACTTGCATGTATTTTCATATGTTATCTGCCATCTTTATATCCTCTGTTGTGAGGTGTTTATTGTGATCTTTGACTCCCTTTTAAATTGGATTGTTTGTTTTCTTATTGTTGAATTTTAAGTGCTCTTTGTACATTTTAAATAACAGTCTTTTATCAAATATGTCTTTTGCAAATATTTTCTCCAAGTCTGTGACTTACATCCAAATTTTCTTGATGTTGTCTTTTACAGAGCAGAAGTTTTTAATTTTAATGATGTCTAACTTAATAATGATTTCTTTCATGGATTGTCTCTTTGGTGTTTTATCTTAAAAAAGGTTTTGCCATACCCAAGAACATCTAGGTTTTCTCCTGTGCTATCTTCTAGGAATTGTATATTTTTGTATTTTGCATTTAGGTCTGAGATCCATTTTGAGCATTTTTTCAGATATAAGTGAAATACTTCATTAATATTCATTGCAACTATTTTATTAAATTTATTTTTAAATTGAAGGATAATTGCTTTGCAATGTTGTGTTGGTTTCTGCTGTACAACAGTGTGAATCAGCCATAAGTGTACATATATCCCCTCCCTCTTGAACCTCCCTTCCACCTCCCACCCCACCTCTCTAGATTCATTTATTGCATGTAGGCATCCAGTTGTTTAATCACCATTTATTGAAGAGACTATCTTTATTGTATTGCCTTTGCCCCATTGTCAAAGATCAGTTGATTTATGATATATTTATGGGAGTCTATTTCTGGGATCTTTAAACTGTTCATTTGTCTATTCTTTAGCCAATACCATGCTGTCTTGATTGTTGTAGTTTTATAGTAAGTCTTTTTTTTTTTTTTTTTTTTTTGGTGTGATTGTAGAAATTTTTTTAAATATAAATTTATTTATTTTAACTTGAGGCTAATTACTTTACAATATTGTATTGGTTTTGCCATACATCAACATGAATCTGTCACAGGTGTACATGTGTTCCCCATCCTGAACCCCTGTCCTACATCCCTCCCCATCCCATCCCTCTGGGTCATCCCAGTGCACCAGCCCCGAACATCCTGTGTCATGCATTGAACCTGGACTGGCAATTTGTTTCACATATGATATTATACATGTTTCAATGCCATTCTCCCAAATCATCCCATGCTTGCCCTCTCCCTGCTGCTACTGCTGCTAAGTCGCTTCAGTCATGTCCAACTCTGTGCAACCCCATAGACAGCAGCCCACCAGGCTCCCCCATCCCTGGGATTCTCCAGGCAAAAACACTGGAGTGGGTTGCCATTTCCTTCTCCAATGCTCCCACAGAGTCCAAAAGACTGTTCTATACATCTGTGTCTCTTTTGCTGTCTCGCATACAGGGTTATCATTACCATCTTTCTAAATTCCATATATATGCGTTAATATACTGTATTGGTGTTTTTCTTTCTGGCTTACTTCACTCTGTATAATAGGCTCCAGTTTCATCCACCTCATTAGAACTGATTCAAATGTATTCTTTTTAATGGCTGAGTAATATTCCATTGTGTATATGTACCACAGCTTTCTTATCCATTCATCTGCTGATGGACATCTAGGTTGCTTCCATGTCCTGGCTATTATAAACAGTGGTGCGATGAACATTGGGGTATACGTATCTCTTTCAATTCTGATTTCCTTGGTGTGTATGCCCAGCAGTGGTATTGCTGGATCATATGGCAGTTCTATTTCTAGTTTTTAAAGGAATCTCCACACTGTTCTCCATAGTGGTTGTACTAGTTTGCATTCCCACCAACAGTGTAAGAGGGTTCACTTTTCTCCACACCCTCTCCAGCTTGTAGACTTTGGATTGCAGCCATTCTGACTGGTGTGAAATGGTACCTCATAGTGGTTTTGATTTGCATTTCTCTGATAATGAGTGATGTTGAGCATCTTTTCATGTGTTTGTTAGCCATCTGTATGTCTTCTTTGGAGAAATGTCTGTTTAGTTCTTTGGCCCATTTTTTGATTGGGTTGTTAATTTTTCTGGAATTGAGCTGCAGGAGTTGCTTGTATATTTTTGAGATTAATTCTTTGTCAGTTGCTTCATTTGCTATTATTTCCTCCCATTCTGAAGGCTGTCTTTTCACCTTGCTTATAGTTTCCTTTGTTATGCAGAAGCTTTTAATTTTGATTAGGTCCTATTTGTTTATTTTTGCTTTTATTTCCAATATTCTGGGAGGTGAGTCATAGAGGATCCTGCTGTGATGTATGTCGGAGAGTGTTTTGCCTATGTTCTCCTCTAGGAGTTTAATAGTTTCTGGTCTTACATTTAGATCTTTAATCCATTTTGAGTTTATTTTTGTGTATGGTGTTAGAAAGTGTTCCTGTTTCACTCTTTTTCAAGTAGTTGACCAGTTTTTCCCAGCATCACTTGTTAAAGAGATTGTCTTTTCTCCATTATATATTCTTGTCTCCTTTGTGAAAGATAAGGTGTCCATAGGTGTGTGGATTTATCTCTGGGCTTTCTATTTTGTTCCATTGATCTATATTTCTATCTTTGTGCCAGTACCATACTGTCTTGATGACTGTGGCTTTGTAGTAGAGCCTGAAGTCAGGCAGGTTGATTCCTCCAGTTCCATTCTTCTTTCTCAAGATTGCTTTGGCTATTCAAGGTTTTTTTGTATTTCCATACAAATTGTGAAATTATTTGTTCTAGCTCTGTGAAAAATACTGTTGGTAGTTTGATAGGGATTGCATTGAATCTATAGATTGCTTTGAGTAGTATACTCATTTTCACTATATTGATTCTTCCGATCCATGAACACGGTATATTTCTCCATCTATTTGTGTCCTCTTTGATTTCTTTCACCAGTTTATAGTTTTCTATATATAGGTCTTAAGTTTCTTTAGGAAGATATATTCCTAAGTATTTTATTCTTTTCGTTGCAATGGTGAATGGATTGTTTCCTTAATTTCTCTATTTTTTCATTATTAGTGTATAGGAATGCAAGGGATTCCTGTGTGTTGATTTTATATCCTGCAACTCTACTATATTCATTGATTAGCTCTAGTAATTTTCTGGTGGAGTCTTTAGGGTTTTCTATGTAGAGGATCATGTCATCTGCAAACAGTGAGGGTTTTACTTCTTTTCCAATTTGGGCTCCTTTTATCTCTTTTTCTGCTCTGATTGCTGTGGCTGAAACTTCCAAAACTATGTAGAATTGTAGTGGTGAAAGTGGGCACCCTAGTCTTCTTCCTGACTTTAGGGGAAATGCTTTCAATTTTTCACCATTGAGGATAATGTTTGCTGTGGGTTTGTCATGTATAGCTTTTATTATGTTGAGGTATGTCCCTTCTATTCCTGCTTTCTGGAGACTTTTTATCATAAATGGATGTTGAATTTTGTCAAAGGCTTTCTCTGCATCTATTGAGATAATCATATGGCTCTTATTTTTCAATTTGTTAGTGTGGTGTATTACATTGATTGATTTGTGGATATTGAAGAATCCTTGCATCCTTGAGATAAAGCCCACTTGGTCATGATGTATGATCTTTTTGATGTGTTGTTGGATTCTGATTGCTAGAATTTTGTTAAGGATTTTTGCATCTATGTTCATCAATGATATTGGCCTGTAGTTTTCTTTTTCTGTGGCATCTTTGTCACATTTTGGTATTAGGATGATGGTGGCCTCAAAGAATGAGTTTGGAAGTTTACCTTCCTCTGCAATTTTATGGAAGAGTTTGAGTAGAATAGGTGTTAGCTCTTCTCTTAATTTTTGGTAGAATTTAGCTGTGAAGCCACCTGGACCTGGGCTTTTGTTTGCTGGAAGATTTCTGATTGTTTCAATTTCCATGCTTGTGATGGGTCTGTTAAGATTTTCTATTTCTTCTTAGTTCAATTTTGGAAAGTTGTACTTTTCCAAAAATTTGTCCATTTCTTCCAAGTTGTCCATTTTATTGGCATATAATTTCTGATAGTAGTCTCTTATGATCCTTTGTATTTCTGTGTTGTCTGTTTTGATCTCTCCATTTTCATTTCTAATGTTATTGATTTGATTTTTTTCCCTTTGTTTCCTGATGAGTCTGGCTAATACAGTAAGTCTTGAAGTTGGGTAGTGTCAGTCATCCAAATTTGTTCCTCTCTTTCAATATTGCATTGGGTCTTTTGAGTCTCTGCCTCTCTATATAAACTTAAGAATCAGTTTAATTACCATAAAATAACTTGATGGGATTTCAATCAGGACTTGATAATGTAATCTTTCTACTCATGAACATGGAACATGATCCCACTTATAGTTTTTCTTTGATTCTGTTCATCAAAGCTTTGTAGTTTTCTTCATACAGATCTTGTACATATTTTTGTTGAATTTATTCCTACTTCATTTTGGAAGGTGTTAATGTAAGTGATATTGTGTTTTTAATTTAAATTCCTATTGCTCATTGTTTATATATAGGAAAACAGTCAAGTTTTGTAGAACATTTTTTTAAATTTTAAAATTAATTTTGTAAAAAGTATGTTGTTGTTTAAAACCTAATTAAATTGGAAGTCAATCACAGAAAGAAGTTTGGTAAACTCACAAGCATGTGGAAATTCTGAAGTAAACAATGAATCAAAGAAGAAGTCACAGGGGAAATTAAGACTAGGTTGAGATGAATGAAAATGAAGATGCAACATACCAAACTAAAGTAATACTTGGAGGGAAATTCATAGTTGTAAAATGCCTGTATTAGGAAAGAATAAAGATCTAAAATCAATAACTTAACCTTTAAGGCACTGGGAAAAAGAAAAGAACAAACTAAACCTAAACAAGACAAAGAAAGGGAATAATAATGATTAGAATGGAAAGTGAAAGTGAAGTCGCTCAGTCGTGTCTGACTCTTTGCGACCCCATGGACTGTAGCGTACCAGGCTCCTCTGTCCATGGGATTTTCCAGGCAAGAATACTGGAGTGGGTTGCCATTTCCTTCTCCAGGAGATGTTCCTGATCCAGGAATTGAACCCAGGTCTCCCACATTGTAAGCAGACACTTTACTGTCTGAGCCACCAGGGAATGATGAATAGAGTGGAAATGAATGAAATGAAAACCTGAAAAACAGTAAAGAAAAGTCAACAAAACCAAAAATTAAAAAAAAAAAAATCAACAAAAGAGGCAAAATTTAGCTATATTGACCAGGGGAAAAAGGGAAGACTCAAATTACTAATATCAGAAATTAAAGAAGAGACATTATTACTGACTGTCTTAGCTCAGGCTGCTATAATAATATATTATTGTGTACTGGGTGGCTTATCAAGCGTCAACATTTACTTCTCATAGTTCTAAAGGCTGGGAAGTCTGAGGCCAGGGTCCCATGTGACCAGGTTTTGGTGAGAGTGTTTCAGTGGGCTGCATATAGTTGACTTATTATATCCTTGCATGGTGGGAAGAGAGCGTGCTAGCTCTCTGGCCTTTCTTATAAGGGCACTAATCCCACTCATGAGGGTGTTGCCTTCTTCATCTAATTACCAAAAGCCCTACTTCCAAGTATCATCACATCAAGGATTGGATTTCAATGTGAATTTTGCTGGGACACAACATGCAGCTTTAAACACCTTTCATAAATTAAAAAAAAAAAAAAATGGTAAAGGAATACTGTGAACAGCTGTACGCCAATAAGTTAGATAACTTAGAGAAACTACAATCTGTAGAAAGACACAAATTACCAAAATTAAGTCAAGAAGCAGAATGTCTGAATAGGCCTATAATAAGAGATTGAATTAGTAGTTTAAAAAAATACAAAGAAAAAAATGACTTCATTGGTGAATTCTACTGAACATTTATAGAATAATTAATGTTGTGTGTGTGTGTGTGTGTGCGTGCAAATTCTTCCAAGAAATAAAAGAGGAACTTATGATTAATACAACCTGCTTTTTCAGTTCCCAGGCCTACACTTCAGTCCCTGGTTTATGATGCATCCTTGCACCTGGGCTTTTTAACACCACTTCAGTTTTTCCTTGGAATCCTTAACTGTGAACTGTCAGTGGAGAAATCTAATGAGGTGAAGCCCCAAATTCTAGAGATATTCCTGCCTTTTCCTGTCTTGGACCTCAGAGAACAGACCTGGCTGGCTTAAATGCTATCTCTCTTTATCACTTCCACTGGTTAAGAAATGATTTAATCAGCCAAGAAACACAGGGCTAGGCTCTACTCTGTCATGCCTCTGATTGTGTTTAAGCCAATCAACAGGGGTACAGACTCCCTCAGAACATGTGACAACTGATTCTGTGTCAATTTTAATCCAGAATCTGTCTGGTAGCACCAGGTCAAGGGATGGGGTACCACAAGGGTGTGTGAACACCTGTCTAGATTTAGCCTTTTCCAGGAAAATGACCCATCTTCAAGAGGTTCTTGACCTCAACAAGCAGGACATTTTAGTGGCTGTGTCTGGCTTTATGGTCTATATCAGAAGCTTCTTGGAGTAAATTAAATCATAGGAAGGGCTTATAATAATGTCTGGGATGTAAAAACCCTCAGTAAATATTAACCATTGTTGTTCATTGCTTTTACGATGCCTGACCCTTAATGGAGACTCACTCAATGACAATTTATTACTAACAGTAATTCATGCTAACCTTCATATCCCATAGAATTTACATGAAATCAAGAAGAAAATAATTCTGTGGGCTGTTAGTAATCTGAAAGGCATGAAACAAATGCAAGGGGAAAAATTCCTAGAAATAGCTGCATGCGTGATTTTCAAAGAATTATGAGAAAAAATAGTATAGACATGCATGAAAGTATTTTGACTAATTGATTGTTACAAAAGGTTAGACAACACAATCCCTTTAGTGGTACCTGACCTTAGCCCTGCTGTGGAATTAAAGATTCTTAATAACAAGGAAAACATAGTGTGTGTGTGTGTGTGTGTGTGTGTGTGCATGTGCATGTGCGTGCGTGCTTAGTCACTCAGTCATGTTTGACTGTGTGTCATGGACTGTAGCTCGCCAGGCTCCTCTGTCCAAGAAAATTTCCGGGCAAGAACACTGGAGTAGGTTGCCATTTCCTACTCCAGGATATCTTCCTGACCTAAGGATGGAACCCACTTCTTGGATTATTTACTGGGAGGCCCACAATTTCTATAAAAGCACAGATTTATCATATGTTGATAGACATTCTAGGATATGTAGTTTGAGATAATTCACACTCGTTATTCCTTACATTTTCTTTCTCATTATCTTGTTAGACTAGAGAAAATTGTTTTTGAACTTGAAATCTACGTAAAAAGAATGAGACTCCCATTGATTTTTAGTCAGTCAGTCAGTTTAGTCCCTCAGTCATGTCCAACTCTTTGTGACCCCATGAACCACAGCACCCCAGGCCTCCCTGTCCATGACCAACTCCCAGAGTGTACCCAAAACCATGTCCATTGAGTCAGTGATGCCATCCAGCCATCTCATCCTCTGTCATCCCCTTCTCCTCCTGCCCTCAATCTTTCCCAGCATCATGGTCTTTAAAAATGAGTCAGCTCTTCGCATCAGGTGGCCAAAGTATTGGGGTTTAAGCTTTAGTATTAGTCCTTCCAATGAACACCCAGGACTAATTTCCTTTAGGATGGACTGGTTGGATCTCCTTGCAGTCCAAGGGACTCTCAAGAGTCTTCTCCAACACCACAGGTCAAAAGCATCATTTCTTCGGCGCTCAGCTTTCTTCACAGTCCAATTCTCACATCCATACATGACCACTGGAAAAACCATAGCCTTGACTAGATGGACATTTGTTGGCAAAGTAATGTCTCTGCTTTTCAATATGCTATCTAGGTTGGTCGTAACTTTCCTTCCAAGGAGTAACCGTCTTTTAATTTCATGGCTGCAATCACCATCTGTAGTGATTTTGGAGGCCAGAAAAATAAAGTCAGCCACTGTTTCCACTGTTTCCCCATCTATTTGCCATGAAGTGATGGGACCGGATGCCATGATCTCAGTTTTCTGAATGTTGAGCTTTAAGTCAACTTTTTCACTTTTTTTCTCCTCTTTCACTTTCATCAAGAGGCTCTTTACTTCTTCTTCACTTTCTGCCATAAGGGTGGTGTCATCTGCATATCTGAGGTTATTGATATTTCTCCTGGCAATCTTGATTCCAGCTTGTGCTTCTTCCAGCCCAATGTTTCTCATAATGTACCCTGCATATAAGTTAAATAAGCAAGATGACAATATACAGCCTTGATGTACTCCTTTACCTAGTTGGAACCAGTCTGTTGTTCTATGTCCAGTTCTAACTGTTGCTTCCTGACCTGCATACAGGTTTCTCAAGAGGCAGGTCAGGTGGTCTGGTATTCCCATCTCTTTCAGAATTTTCCACAGTTTATTGTGGTCCACACAGTCAAAGGCTTTGGCGTAGTCAATAAAGCAAAAAAAGATGTTTTTCTGGAACCCTCTTGCTTTTTTGATGATCCAGCGGATGTTGGCAATTTGATCTCTATTCCTCTGCCTTTTCTAAAACCAGCTTGAACATCAGGAAGTTCACGGTTCACATATTGCTGAAGCCTGGCTTGGAGAATTTTAAGCATTACTTTACTAGTGTGTGAGATGAGTGCAATTGTGTGGTAGTTTGAGCATTCTTTGGCATTGCCTTTCTTTGGGATTGGAATGAAAACTGACATTTTCCAGACCTCTGGCCACTGCTGAGTTTTCCCAATTTGCTGGCATATTGAGTGCAGCACTTTCACAGCATCATCTTTCAGGATTTGAAATAGCTCAACTGGAATTCCATCACCTCCATTAGCTTTGTTTGTAGTGATGCTTCCTAAGGCCCACTTGACTTCACATTCCAGGATGTCTGGCTCTAAATGAGTGATCACCCCATCGTGATTATCTGGGTCGTGAAGATCTTTTTTGTACAGTTCTTCTGTGTATTCTTGCCATCTCTTCTTAATGTCTTCTGCTTCTGTTAGGTGCATACAATTTCTGTCCTTCATTGAGCCCATATTTGCATGAAATGTTCCCTTGGTATCTCTAATTTTCTTGAAGAGATCTCTAGTCTTTCCCATTGTGTTGTTTTCCTCTATTTCTTTGCATTGATCGCTGAGGAAGTCTTTCTTATCTCTCCTCGGTATTCTTTGGAACTCTGCATTCAAATGCTTATATCTTTCCTTTTCTCCTTTGCTTTTCACTTCCCTTTTCTTTTCACAGCTTTGTAAGGCCTCCTCAGTCAGCCATCTTGCTTTTTTGCATTTCTTTTTCTTGGGGATGATCTTGATCCCTATCTCCTGTACAATGTCACGAACCTCCGTCCATAGTTCATCAGGCACTCTATCAGATTTAGTCCCTTAAATCTATTTCTCACTTCCACTATATAGCCATAAGGGATTTGACCACACTGGAGCATAAGAGGAAAAAGCTAAAGGCAGATTTGGTAGCCAAAAAAAAAACTAAAGGCAGACTGAGAGGACTGAGACCAGAGCCAGTGCTTTCAAGAACACTTGTGAGGAAAGCAAGATCCCACCCGGGGATCGTCCCAATCCAGGGATTGAACCCAATTCTCCTGCATTGCAGACAGATTCTTTACTAGCTGAGCCACAAGAGAAGCCCCCATTGTTTTTAATGTACCCTAAATACTCCAGGCAAAGTCAAAATCAGCCAAAGATAAAGAATATTTTATAAAAATACCTCCAAATCAGTTTGTTCTCTCTCACCTCTGCCCCCCACCTGTCTGGTGGGACCTTGGTTTCCTCACAAGTGTTCTTGAAATCCCTGGCTCAGGTCTCAGTCCTCTTAGTTCCCCACCACCACCAAATAAATCTTCCTTTAGCTTTTCCTCTCATGCTCCAGTGTGGTGTGGTGTCTTCCTCCAAGCCCTGTCCTTCTCCCCAGGAGCTATTGCTACCTCAGTGGTGCCAATCCCTATCCAAAACCACCAATACTTACCCAGGATGTCCTGTAACCATAGAAACTAATGCTATTCATGTCGTCTTTATGGCTCAAGGAGATCATAGGCAAAAAAGTCTGTACTTGCTCACTAGTTTATTCAACCTTCCCTTTCCATGAATCAGACATGAGTCTACAGAAGTTCTGGAACAATCCTGGGAATGACCTGCTCTTCTCATGAGCAGAGCAGAGCGGCTCCACCCCTCACAGCCTGGGTCCTGCCCTTGAACCACACTGCCCCTCCTCCTTGCCTCCCTCCCCTTTGTCATAGCACACTTCAGATGTTCCAGCAGCCCAAATGTCACAGCAAACACAGCCTGGGGCAAGTCTCAGACACCAGTTGTCACTAATGAAGTACCACTGGTAATTAATTTTTAAAATCAAACAGATCATTTTCTTTGAAGAGGTAAGCACCTTAAAAAGAAGATGATATAGTTCTTATTTCCAGAAGATCCTTCACAATTTGTTAACAAACATTTCCAAACAGCCCCATAGGTAGGTGTTACACCAGACATGAGTCCTGAAGTCACTCTGTATTTTAATCTTATCTCTGCCATTTAATTAGTTGTATATGGGACTTCACAGCACTGATTAAGTCTGGATGTTGGTCAAAACCCAATTTGGTGATGTATTCTCTGCTCTTTACATTTCTCTTTTCTTTAATGTTAGTATGTTGAAAGTAAGATAGATAATTCTCTAATAAATATCTGTGTTATTTATTTATATATAATGAGTGGCTTATTTTGTTAACAAATCCTTTGAACCTGAGATGAAAGTGAAAACTTTCGGCAAAACAGAATCTCCATACTGTATGGACTGTCTTATTACAAAATGACTGATCAGTTTACATTCCTACCAACAGTGCAGAAGGGTTCCCTTTTCTCCACATGCTCTCCAGCATTTATTGTTTGTAGATTTTTTTGATGATGGACATTCTGATTGGTGTGAAGTGATACCTCATTGTAGTTTTGACTTGCATTTCTCTGATAATGAGTGATATTAAGCATCTTTTCATGTATCTATTTGCCATCCATATATATTCTTTGGAGAAATTCCTGTTAAGGTCTTCTGATCATTTAAACAAATTTATTTATTTTTAATTGAAGGCTAATTACTTTACAGTACTGTGTTGGTTTCTGCCAAACATCAACATGAATCATCCATAGGTACTCATATGTCCCCTCCCTCTCACACCTCCCTCCCCATCCCACCCTCCTAGGTTGTTACAGAACTTCAGTTTGATTTCCCTGAGTCATACAGCAAATTCTCACTGGCTATCTATTTTTTTTTTGGCTATCTATTTTACATATGGTAGTGTATATTTGATGTTACCCTGTCCATACATCCTACCCTCTCCTTCCACCTCACTGTGTCCATAAATCTCTTCTCTATGCCTGTGTCTCCATTGCTATCCTGCAAATAATTTCATTAGTACCATCTTTCTAGATTCTATACATATGAATTGTTTTTCTTTCTGACTTACTTCACTCTGTTTAATAGACTCTAGGTTCATCCACCTCATTAGAACTGACACAAATGCATTCCTTTTTATAGCTGAGTAATATTCCATTGTATGTATGTGCCACAGCTTCTTTATCCATTCATCTGTCAAGGGACATCTAGGTTGTTGCCATGTCCTAGTTGTTGTAAATAGTGCTGCAATGAACACTGGGGTACATGTGTCTTTTTCAGTTTTGGTTTCCTCTCAGGGTATATGCCCAGCAGTGGGATTGCTGGGTCATGTGGTGGCTTTATTCCTAGTTTTTAAAGGAATCTCCACACTGTTCTCCATAGTGGCTGAACATTCCTACCAACAGTGCAAGA
This sequence comes from Bos mutus, assembly GCF_027580195.1. Lineage (NCBI taxonomy): Eukaryota > Metazoa > Chordata > Mammalia > Artiodactyla > Bovidae > Bos > Bos mutus. The sequence continues at coordinate 136,196,573 of NC_091617.1, forward strand.
GGGTCCCCTTTTCTCCACACCCTCTCCAGCATTTATTGTTTGTAGACTTTTTGATGATGGCCATTCTGACAGGTGTGAGGTGGTATCTCATTGTAGTTTTGAGCTGCATTTCTCTAATAATGAGCAATGTTGAGCATCTTTTCATGTGTTTGTTAGCCATCTGTATGTCTTCTTTGGAGAAATGACTGCTTAGGTCTTTTCCCCACTTTTTGACTGAGTTGTTTGTTTTTCTGGTATTGACTTGTATGAGCTGCTTGTATATTTTGGAAGTTAATCCTTTGTCAGTGGTTTCCTTTGCTATTATTTTCTCCCATTCTGAGGGTGTCCTTTCACTTTGTTTATAGTTTCCTTTGCTGTGCAAAAGCTTTAAAGTTTAACTTGTTTATTTTTGTTTCTATCTCCATTACTCTAGGAGGTGGGTCATAGAAGAACTTGCTGTGATTTATGTCAGAGTGTTCTGCATATATCTTCCTATAAGAGCTTTATGGTTTTTGGCCTTACATTTAATCCTTTAATCCATTTTGAGTTTATTTTTGTGTATGGTGTTAGGAATGTTCTAATTTCATTCTTTTCCACAGAGTTGCTGAGTTTTCCCAGCACCACTTATTGAACAGAATGTCTTTTCTCCATTGTATGTTCTTGCCTCCTTTATCAAAGATAAGGTGTCCATAGGTGTGTGGGTTTATCTCTGTACTTTCTATCTTGTCCCATTGATCTATATCTGTTTTTGTGCCAGTATCATATTGTCTTAATGACTGTAGCTTTGTAGTATAATTTGAAGTCAGGAAGGTTGATTTTTCCAGCTCCATTCTTCTTTCTCAAGATTGCTTTAGAAAGAAGCAATCTTGAGAAGATTTGGGTATTTGGGGTCTTTTGTGTTTGCATAAAAATTTTGAAATTTTTGTTCTAGCTCTGTGAAAAATGCCTTTGGTAATTTGATAGGCATTGAATCTGTAGATTGCTTTGGGTAGTATAGTCATTTCAACAATAGTCATTCTTATACTCCAGGAACATGGTATATCTCCCCATCTCTTTGTGTCATCTTTGATTTCTTTCATCAGTGTCTTATGGTTTTCTGCAATACAGGTTTTTGTCTCTTTAGTTAGTTTTATCCTACATATTTTATTCTTTTTATTTCATTGGGATTGTTTCCTTAATTTTTCTTTCTAATTTCTCATTAGTGTATACGACTGCAAGGGATATCAGTGTATTAACTTTATATATTGTGATTTTACTAAATTTATTCATTCATTAGTTCTAATAGGTTTTTGGTGGTGTTTTTAGAGTTTTCTATGTATAGAATCATTTTATCTGCAAACAGTGAGAGTGTTATTTCTTTTCCAATCTAGATTACTTTTATTTTTCTTTTTCTTCTCTGATTGCCATGGCTAGGATTGCAAAATACTCTAGCTGTTAGAGTGGGCACCTTTGTCTTGTTCCTGATCTTAGAAGAAATACTTTCAGTTTTTCACTTTTGAGAATGTTTGTTTTGGGTTTGTCATATATAGCCTTTATTATGTTGAGGTAGGTTCCTTCTATACTGATTTTCTGGGAGTGTTTTTTTTTTTTTTTATCATAAATTAGTGTTGAATTTTTTCAAAAGCTTTCTCTGCATCTATTGAGAGGTTCATATGTTTTTTTATCTTTCAGTTTGCTAATGTGGTGTACACATTTATTGATTTGCATATGTTGAAGAATCTTTGGATCCCTAGGCTAAATCCCACTTGATTATGGTATATAATTCTTTAAATGTGCTGTTGGATTCTGTTTGGTAGAACTTTGTTGAAGATTTTTGCACCTGTATTCTCAGTGACATTGGCCTATAATTTTCTTTTTTGTGATATTTTTATCTGTTTTTGTATCATGGTGATGGTGGCCTTGGAGAATGAGATTGGGAGTTTTTCTCCCTCTACAATATTTTGGAACAGTTTGAGTGGGATTGGTGTCAGATCTTCTCTGAATTTTGAATAGAACTTGCCTGAATTTTGAATAAAATTCACCTAGAATCTGTCCTTTGACTTTTGTTGGTTGGAAGATTTTTGATCACAGTTTGAATTTCAGTACTTGTGATTGATCTGTTCATATTTTCTACTTCTTCCTGATTCAGTCCTGGAAAGTTGTACTTTCCTAAGAATTTTTCCATTTCTTCCAGGTTATTTACTTATTTGGCATATGGTTGCTCATAATAATCTCTTATGATCTTTTGTATTTCTGTGTCTCTATTGTAATTTCTCCTTTTTCATTTCTAATTTTATTGATTTTAGTCTTCTCTTTTTTCATGGTGAGTCTGGTTAATGGCTTGCTTGTTTTGTTTATTCTTATAGAACCAGCTTTTAGTTTATTGATCTTTGCTATATTACTTTCATTTGTTTTACATTTATTACGGCTCTGATCTTTGTGATTTCTTTCCTTCTACTGACTTTGTGGATTTTGTCCTTTTTTTTTTTTTCTAGTTACTTTAGGTTTAAGGTTAGGTTGTTTATTGCATGTTTTTCTCATTTCTTGAGGTAGGGTTGTATTGGTACATACTTCCCTCTTGACACAACTTTGCCGCATCCCATAGATTTTGAGTTGTGTTTTCATTGTCATTTTTTGTAGGTATTTTAAAATTTCCTCTTTAATTTCTTCAGTGACTTCTTGAGTATTTAGAAGTATGTGGTTTAGCCTTCTATGTTTGTGCTTTTTACAGTTTTTCCCCACCCCCCCTGTAATCGATATCTAATCTTATAGCATTGTGGTAAAAAATCATGCTTGATACAGTTTCAATATTCTTAAATTTACCAACACTTGATTTGTGACCCAAGATGTGATCTATATTGGAGAATGTTCCATGTGTACTTGAAAAAAAAGTGTATTCTTCCATTTTTGGATGTAATATTCTATAGGTATCAATTAGGTATGTCTTGTCCAATGCAGGTCAAGAAGCAACAGTTAGAAATGGACATGGAACAACAGACTGGTTCCAAATAGGGAAAGGAGTACGTCAAGGCTGTATATTGTCACCTGCTTATTTAAATTATATGCAGAGTACATCATGAGAAACACTGGGCTGGAAGAAGCACAAGCTAGAATCAAGATTGCCGGGAGAAATATCAATAACCACAGATATGCAGATGACACCACCCTTATGGCAGAAAGTGAAGAGGAACTAAAAAGCCTCTTGATGAAAGTGAAAGTGGAGAGTGAAAAAGTTGGCTTAAAGCTCAACATTCAGAAAATGAAGATCATGGCATCTGGTCCTACCACTTCATGGCAAATAGATGGGGAAGCTGTGGAAACAGTGTCAGAATTTATTTTTCTGGGCTCCAAAATCACTGAAGATGGTGACTGCAGCCATGAAATTAAAAGACGGTTACTCCTTGGAAGGAAAGTTATGACCAACCTAGATAGCATATTGAAAAGCAGAGACATTACTTTGCCAACAAAGGTTCATCTAGTCAAGGCTATGGTTTTTCCTGTGGTCATGTATGGATGTGAGAGTTGGACTGTGAAGAAAGCTGAGCGCCAGAGAATTGATGCTTTTGAACTGTGGTGTTGGAGAAGACTCTTGAGAGTCCCTTGGACTGCAAGGAGATCCAACCAGTCCATTCTGAAGGAGATCAGCCCTGGGATTTCTTTGGAAGGAATGATGCTAAAGCTGAAACTCCAGTACTTTGTCCACCTCATGCGAAGAGTTGACTCATTGGAAAAGACTCTGATGCTGGGAGGGATTGGGGGCAGGAGGAGAAGGGGACGACAGAGGATGAGATGGCTGGATGGCATCACTGACTCGATGGACGTGAGTCTCAGTGAACTCTGGGAGTTGGTGATGGACAGGGAGGCCTGGCGTGCTGCGATCCATGGGGTCGCAAAGAGTCGGACACGACTGAGCGACTGATCTGATCTGATCTGTCCAATGCGCCATTTTAGATTTGTTTTTCTTATTAGTTTTTTGGCTGCATGAACTGTCCATTGGTGTGAGTGGGTTGTTAATTACCTCCACTCTTATTGTGTTACTGTTGATTTCTCCTTTTATAGTTGTTATAATTTGCCTCATGTATTGAACTGCTCCTATGTTGGGGGCATATATATTTATAGTCATTTTATCTTCTTCTTGGATTGATTCCTGAATCATTGTGTAGTATCCTTCCTTGTCTCTTGTAATGATCTTTATTTTAAAGTCTATTTCATCTAATATTATTATTGCTACTCCTGCTTTCTTTTGATTTGCATTTGCATGGAATATCTTCTTCCAGTCCCTCACTTTCTGTCTGTATATGTCTCTAGGTCTGAAGTAGATTTGTTGTATACAGCATATATAGAGGGTCTTGTTTTCTATCCATTCAGCCAGTCTGTATCTGTTTGTTTGGGACATTTAATCCATTTACATATTAAGGTAATTATTGATGTGTACATTTACTTTATTTTTTGGCATTTGTTTTGTCTTTTCTTTCTTTTGTGTTTCCTGACTAGGGAAGTTCTTTTAACGTATATTGTAGAGCTGCTTTGGTGGTGCTGGATTCTCTTAACTTTAGCTTATCTGTAGAGCTTCTGATTTCTCCATCAAATCCAAATGAGATCCTTGCTGAGTAGAGTAATCTTGGTTGCAGGTTTTTCCCCTTTTATCACTGTAAATATATCCTACCATTCCCTTCTAGTCTGCAGAGTTTCTGTTGAAATAGCAACTGTTAACATCATGGGGATTCCCTTATATGTTACTTGTTGCTTTTCCCTTGCTGCTTTTAATAATTTTTCTTTGTGTTTAATTTTTGTTAGCTTGATTAATATGAGTCTCAGTGTATTTCTCTTTGGGCTTATCCTGTGTGGGACTCTGGGCTTCTTTGACATTCGTGGCTATTTCCTTTCCCAAATTAGGGAATTTTAACGTATAATCTCCTCAAATATTTTCTCATATACTTTCTTTTTCTCTTCTTCTTCTATGACTCCTATAATTTAAACGTTCATGCACTTGTCCCAGAGGTCTCTGAAACTGTCCTTATTTCATTTTTTTCTTTTTCTCTGTGCTTCTCTGCTTCAGTTATTTTCAACGATCCTATCTTCCAGCTCACTTATGCATTCTTCTGCCTCAGTTATCCACCTATTGGTTCCCTCTAGTGTATTTTTTAATTTTAGTTATTATGTTGTTCATTGTTGATTGTTTGTTCTTTATTTATTCTAGGTCCTTGTTAATATTTCTTGTATCTTCTCAATCAGGGCCTGCATTCTATTTATCTGCATCACTATTTATTTCTGAGCTTTTGAATCACCTTTACTATCATTACTCTGAATTCTCTTTCAGGCAGACTGCCTATTTCCTCTTCATTTGTTTAGTCTGGTAGGTTTTTATCATGCTTCTTCATCTGCTGAATGTTTCTCTGTCTTTTCATTTTGTTTCATTTACTGTGTTTTGGGTCTCCTTTTCAGAGGCTGCAAGGTTGTAGTTCTTACTTGTGAAGTCTACCCCCAGTGTGTGGGATTGGACAGCACCTTGTAAAGATTTCTTGGTGAGGGCAGATTAGTTCTTTGTCAGGGAACATTTAACAGGAGGATTCCTGCATGCTATTTTCTATTTCTCAAGGATTCTCTGTTCCTTATCAGTTCCTATTCCAAGAATGAGTAAAGCTGCATGCAGTTCTCAGGACTGAGGTCATGGGATGAGACATGCAGTGACTCTTTTCAGCGTCAGAGACCTTGTATGTATTAGACTATTCATATTGTGGCTATTGATAAAACTTCACCCTGTGTAATAGCTGAGTAATCATCTTACTAAAGATATATAAGCCTGCATTTCTGCTAACAAAGCACCTTTGCTCCATCAGAGCTTGGGTCCCCGTGTCTTTCTTTCCTTCTTTCTCTCTCTCTCCTTGGCTGATTCTATGGAGCACAGAGACCCGTCTGGCTCACTCTCCTGCCCGGGCTTCTAAGACTCTCTTGAGAAGGCGCCCTGTGCCTTCACCCGCCTGGAGAGGGCACCCAGTGCCTTCGTGAGAGACGCAAGTCCTGTGTTGAGGGCTTTATTGGTTTTCTGCGTAAACCAGGGAGTATCAGCCTCTCTCTCTTTCACTTTCTTATCGTCGCCTCTGGACCGCCAGGTCCTGGTTCATTAAAGGACCCCAACAAGTGGTGCCCCCGAACAGGGACTCTGGTATACGTGGCATTTCGGTGAGAGGGACTCGGGACCTATTGAGGTCAGGACCTATTGAAGTCAGTAAGTACTAAGACATGGGTCAAATGGCTGGAAAGCCCCATCATTTCTCTACTTTACTTCACCATTTGTTTAAAGCTCGGGGACTTTTTGTTTCACAAATTAATAGAGGCTTGCTTTCAAACAGTGGTTAAATGTAATCCTTGGTTCCCTGATAAAGGCAGTTTTGATTTAGAAATTTGGCACCAGGTCAAAGAAAATGTTGAATGAGCTGCCAAGCAAGGAAAAAATATTCCAATTGATTTCTGGCCATTTCAAGGTAAATTCTAGCCCTCTTAATATTGAACAGCAGACAGAATACTTATTGCATGTATATGAATTAGATGATGAAACTTTACAAAAGGCCCAGTTAGAAAAACATAAAATATTTCAAAATTTTCTTACTAGCCCTGCCCTGGCTGCTCCATATGCTCCTCCTCTGCCAACAGGCGCAACTCCAAAAGCCTCTCCTTTGTTGGAACCTAATGAAAGTTATGCTAATTTTTTGCTAGATTAGAAACTGCTATTTCCCATACTGTAATCAGAGAAGAAACCAAGAAACAACTGGAGAAATTACTTGCTTATGAGAATGCAAATCAGGAATATCAAAGAGCTATCGCTGCAATTCGTGAGACTGGGACTCTTATTGATTATTTGAAGGCTTGTCACAATCTAGGACCAGAAACTCAAAAGATGCAAATGCTAGCTAAAACAATGGCTACTGCCTTTAAAAAGGGTAATGAAGGATGCTTTACATGTGGAGACAAAAACCGCTTAAAAGGGACTGCTCTAAGAAGGCTAATTAAAAAACCTCCAAGAATTTGCCTTCACTTCCGTAGAGGAATGCATTGGGCCAAAAGACTAAATTTAAATTTGATATTGATGGAAAACCTATTCCAGGGAACTTCAAACAGGGGAACCCCCAGGTCCCCTACAACAAAAACCAAGGGTAAATTCTATCTTTTCCCTCAAATCCTCAACATCTGGCAATGCTACCGTTAATATACCAGCCCTAGATGATTTTTTTCCTTTACCCTTAAGCAGTCCCTTCTAGAGTACCTACCGGATTTTTTGGACTCCTGCCCCCACAAACCTTCAATCTTTTATTTGGCAGATCTAGTTTGGCTTCTAAATGAATTACTGTTCACCCTGGAATAATTGATTCAAATTATAAAGGAGAGATTCAAATTATGATGTCATCTCAGATTCTATAGAAATTCAAAAAGGTGGACAAAATTGCTCAATTACTTCTTTTGCCTTACATTTCTATTAACTCCTCTAATAATGTATGGACAGGCAGATTCAGCAGTACAGATCAAAAACAATCCTTATGGACATCATTGGTATCTGAATATGCCTGACCAAATATAAATATCAAAATTAATAATAAAAGATTTTCTGGTCTCCTTGACACTGGATCTAGTATTACTATTATTTTCAAACACTTATGGCCTATACACCTGGCCTATACAAAACACCTGGCCTATACAAAACACCTGGCCTATACAAAAGGTCTCTTGCCAAATTGTAGGAATTTCTCAAACCCAAGTACAAGAAATTTATCAAAATGTTTAGGTCTACCCATATGAAGGACCAAAAGGCCAACCTACAATATTAAGACCTTATGTGATCAATGCACCCCTTAATCTAATAGAAAGAGACTTACTTACGCAATGGCAAACTCAGATATACATCCCACATTTTTCCTAAGGGCCACCGCTCATTTAACAACCAAAGCAATTATTAAAATAACTTGGAAGAATGACGAGCCTATTTGGACAGAGCAATGGCCCCTTACGAAAGATAAATTACAGGCTACTAAAGAACTTATAGACAATTAGAATTAAAACATATCAAGGAATCTTACTCTCCTTAGAACTCTCCTATTTTTGTTATAAAAAAGGATTCTAACAAATGGTGTCTCTTAACAGACCTTGGAAAAGTCAATGCATCTATAAAACCTATGGGTACATTACAACTAGAGATCCCATCACATATTACTATTCCTCAAAACGGGCACACTATTATTACTGATTTACAAGGTTGCTTTTTAAATATACCTTTACACCCTCTAGATCGGGAGAAATTCACTTTATCTCTCCCTTATCCTAATCATATCAGGCCTCATAAAAGATTTCAATAGACTATATTAGCTCAAAATATGCTTGCTGCTGCTGCTGCTAAGTCGCTTCAGTTGTGTCCGACTCTGGGCAACCCCATAGACGGCAGCCCAACAGGCTCCCCCGTCCCTGGGATTCTCCAGGCAAGAACACTGGAGTGGGTTGCCATTTCCTTCTCCAATGCATGAAAGTGAAAAGTGAAAGTGAAGTCGCTCAGTCGTGTCCGACTCTCAGCGACCCCATGGACTGCAGCCCATCAGGCTCCTCCATCCATGGGATTCTCCAGGCAAGAGTACTGGAGTGGGGTGCCAAATCCTAATATTTGTCAAAAATTTTGTAGCCAAGACTTTACATCCAATGTGACAGCAATTCCCTCATGCATATATCATGAATAATATACTGTAACTACAAAAAGGAGAAATGATATTTTTGACACTGAGTGGCCGTGATATTCTTTAGACTCAAGAGAAAACTAATTAAAATAAAAACTTTTTTGAAATTGCAAAACCGGTTCTTCTGACACATGCAGTTAGGAAAAGGTTAATTTGTTAAAATACATTTTTGGAGCTTCAATTCTGCCTGGGAAACAAAACAGGCCTAAGAAAAAACCTAAAGTTAACTCTTATCATGTTCTTGAGATACACAGCCCACTCTATCTGGGACTGCAGCCATAAACAAAATTGGTGAAAAAAAAATTTTTTTTAATGGAAAAGATATTTCCAATGGAAAACTATGCCTATTCTATCTATGTCTCAATGTATGTATTTGTTTTTTGATGATCCCAAAGAAAGGCAATGCCAAAGAATGCTCAAACTACTGCACAACTGCACTCATCTCACACTCTAGTAAAGTAATGCTCAAAATTCTCCAAGCCAGGCTTCAGCAATACGTGAACAGTGAACTTTTAGATGTTCAAGCTGGTTTTAGAAAAGGCAGAGGAACCAGAGATCAAATTGCCAACATCCGCTGGATCATCAAAAAAGCAAGAGAGTTCCAGAAAAACATCTATTTCTGCTTTATTGACTATGCCAAAGCCTTTGACTGTGTGGATCACAAGAAACTGTGGAAAATTCTGAAAGAGATGGGAATACCAGACCACCTGACCTGCCTCTTGAGAAACCTATATGCAGGTCAGGAAGCAAGAGTTAGAACTGGACATGGAACAACAGACTGGTTCCAAATAGGGAAAGGAGTACATCAAGGCTGTATATTGTCACCCTGCTTATTTAACTTATATACAGAGTACATCATGAGAAACACTGGGCTGGAAGAAGCACAAGCTGGAATCAAGATTGCCAGGAAAAATATCAATAACCTCAGATATGCAGATGACACCACCTTTATGGCAGAAAGTGAAGAGGAACTAAAAAGCCTCTTGATGAAAGTGACAGAGGACAGTGAGAAAGTTGGCTTAAAGCTCAACATTCAGAAAACAAAGATCATGGCATCTGGTCTCATCACTTCATGGGAAATAGATGGGGAAACAGTGGAAGCAGTGTCAAACTTTATTTTTTTGAGCTCCAAAATCACTGCAGATGGTGATTGCAGCCATGAAATTAAAAGACGCTTACTCCTTGGAAGGAAAGTTATGGCCAACCTAGATAACATATTCAAAAGCAGAGACATTACTTTGCCAACAAAGGTCCATCTAGTCGAGGCTATGATTTTTCCAGTAGTCATGTATGGATGTGAGAGTTGGACTGTGAAGAAAGCTGAGTGCCGAAGAATTGATGCTTTTGAACTGTGGTGTTGGAGAAGACTCTTGAGAGTCCCTTGGACTGCAAGGAGATCCAACCAGTTCATTCTGAAGGAGATCAGCTCTGGGATTTCTTTGGAAGGAATGATGCTAAAGCTGAAACTGCAGTACCTTGGCCACCTCATGGGAAGAGTTGACTCATTGGAAAAGACTCTGATGCTGGGAGGGATTGGGGGCAGGAGGAGAAGGGGACAACAGAGGATGAGATGGCTGAATGATATCACTGACTTGATGGATGTGAGTTTGAGTGAACTCCGGTGGTTGGTGATGGACAGGGAGGCCTGGCATGCTGTGATTCATGGGATCACAAAGAGTCAGACACGACTGAGTGACTGAACTAAACTCAACTGAATATCAAGTTAATGAGCTCTATTTAAATTTAGGTTCACGTGAATTGAAAAATATTCAATATTAAATATAAAGTTTATTTAAATATAAATATAATTTAAATATAATTGATAATCTAATTAAGACATGTCTTAAATCATTAACACTATGTAATACTTTTATTATGCCTAGGTTTAAGATAAACTAAATTTGTCAACAAAGGGTAACTTTATATATATATATATGTATATATACATATGTGTGTGTATATATATATATATATATGATGAAAATTTTTAGATAAACTCTATTAAAAATAATTATATTTTTAATAGAATAATCTATTATTATAATCTAAAATAATCTCTTAGGATTGGGGTAACTTAAGTTTCTGGAGTTATACTAAACTAAATAAAAGTTTATTAAATAGCTAGGTCATTTCCAAATGAAATGCCATTTTAAAACTCTAATTACTGAACATTAACTTCCTCTTACACAAAGTTTTTCTTATAGAAAAACTAAAGATTTTTAGACTATTAATAAATATATTTAATATAATATATAATATGATAAATATATTCACCAATCTATAAAATACTAACATACAAGAAAGACACTTCAAAGTTGCTAAAGAAAAATAAGATGTATACTTTTAATAAAAGGATATAAGATATGGCAAATAAAATGATGAATACAAAAATATAAACAAGGTTTATGACAAATGAAAGAGAATTTTATGACAAATGGATTTAACTCATTACCCTGAACTTTCTTTCTCTTTTGTCTTACATGTCTTGATCAATACAAATTCTCTCTTTTATATGGGCCACACCTCTCCAAAATGAAGCTACACAACATGTTATAACCTACCTATCAACTTACTTTGCAATAAGAACACCTAATTCTATAAAAACAGACAATGGCCCTGCCTATATTTCTAAGCAAATTCAAACAATTTTTATATTCATTCTCTATTAAACAGATTACAAACATTCCTTATAATCCACAAACACAAGGCATAATTAAACAAACACTTTACACACTGTAACTGCAAATAAAAAATTAAATAAGAGGATATATACAGGAACACTTTTATCTTCCTTATCCAGAACAGACTTTACTAGATTCTAATGCAATACAGTCTTTAAGCCTATAACTATTATTCAGTTCAGTTCAGTTCAGTTACTCAGTTGTGTCTGACTCTTTGCGACCCCATGAATCACAGGACGCCGGGCCTCCCTGTCCGTCACCAACTCCTGGAGTTCACTCAGACTCACGATCCCTCGAGTCAGTGATGCCATCCAGCCATCTCATCCTCTGTCGTCCCCTTCTCCTCCTGCCCCAATCCCTCCCAGCATCAGAGTCTTTTCCAATGAGTCAACTCTTCGCATGAGGTAGCCAAAGTACTGGAGTTTCAGCTTCAGCATCATTCCTTCCAAAGAAATCCCAGGGCTGATCTCCTTCAGAATGGACTGGTTGGATCTCCTTGCAGTCCAAGGGACTCTCAAGAGTCTTCTCCAACACCACAGTTCAAGAGCATCAATTCTTCAGCACTCAGCTTTCTTCACAGTCCAACTCTCACATCCATGCACAACCACAGGAAAAACCATAGCCTTGACTAAATGGACCTTTGTTGGCAAAGTAATGTCTCTGCTTTTGAATATGCTATCTAGGTTGGTCATAACTTTCCTTCTAAAGACTAAGTGTCTTTTAATTTCATGGCTGCAGTCACCATCTGCAGTGATTTTGGAGCCCCCCAAAATAAATTCTGACACTGTTTCCACTGTTTCCCCATCTATTTCCCATGAAGTGATGAGACCGGATGCCATAATCTTCGTTTTCTGAATGTTGAGCTTTAAGCCAACTTTTTCACTTTCCTCTGTCACTTTCATCAAGAGGCTTTTTAGTTCCTCTTCACTTTCTGCCATAAGGGTGGTGTCATCTGCATATCTGAGGTTATTGATATTTCTCCCGGCAATCTTGATTCCAGCTTGTGTTTCTTCCAGTCCAGCGTTTCTCTTGATGTACTTTGCATATAATTTAAATAAGCAGGGTGACAATATACAGCCTTGATGTACTCCTTTTCCTATTTGGAACCAGTCTGTTGTTCCATGTCCAGTTCTAACTCTTGCTTCCTGATCTGCATACAGATTTCTCAAGAGGCAGGTCGGGTGGTCTGGTATTTCCATCTCTTTCAGAATTTTCCACAGTTTCTTGTGATCCACACAGTCAAAGGCTTTGGCATAGTCAATAAAGCAGAAATAGATGTTTTTCTGGAAGTCTCTTGCTTTTTCCATGATCCAACGATGTTGGCAATTTGATCTCTGGTTCCTCTGCCTTTTCTAAAACCAGCTTGAACATCAAGAAGTTCACGGTTCACATATTGCTGAAGCCTGGCTTGGAGAATTTTGAGCATTATTTTACTAGCGTGTGAGATGAGTGCAATTGTGTGGTAGTTTGAGCAGTCTTTGGCATTGCCTTTCTTTGGGATTGGAATGAAAACTGACATTTTCCAGTCCTCTGGCCACTGCTGAGTTTTCCCAATTTGCTGGCATATTGAGTGCAGCACTTCCACAGCATCATCTTTCAGGATTTGAAATAGCTCAACTGGAATTCCATCACCTCCACTAGCTTTGGTCATAGTGATGCTTTCTAAGGCCCATTTGACTTCACATTCCAGGATGTCTGGCTCTAGGTCAGTGATCACACCATTGTGATTATCTGGGTCATGAAGATCTTTTTTGTACAGTTCTTCTGTGTATTCTTGCCACCTCTTCTTAATATCTTCTGCTTCTGTTAGGTCCATACCGATTTCTGTCCTTTATCAACCCCATCTTTACATGAAATTTTTCCCTTGGTATCTCTAATTTTCTTGAAGAGATCTCTAGTCTTTCCCATTCTGTTGTTTTCCTCTATTTCTTTGCATTGATCGCTGAGGAAGGCTTTCTTGTCTTTTGTTGCTATTCTTTGGAACTCTGCATTCAGATGCTTATATATTTCCTTTTCTCCTTTGCTTTTTACTTCTCTTCTTTTCACAGCTATTTGTAAGGCCTCCTCAGACAGCCATTTTGCCTTTTTCATTTCTTTTCCATGGGAATAGTCTTGATCCCTGTTTCCTGTACAATGTCACAAACCTCAGTCCATAGTTCATCAAGCACTCTATCTATCAGATCTAGGCCCCTAAATCTATTTCTCATTTCCACTGTATAATCATAAGGGATTTGATTTAAGTCATACCTGAATGGTCTAGTGGTTTTCCCTGCTTTCTTCCATTTAAGTCTGAATTTGGCAATAAGGAGTTCATGGTCTGAGCTACAGTCAGCTCCTGGTCTTATTTTTGCTGACTGTATAGATCTTCTCCATCTTTGGCTGCAAAGAATATAATCAATCTGATTTCGGTGCTGACCATCTGGTGATGTCCATGTGTAGAGTCTTCTCTTGTGTTGTTGGAAGAGGGTGTTTGCTATTACCAGTGCATTTTTTTTGGCAAAACTTTATTAGTCTTTGCCCTGCTTCATTCCGTATTCCAAGGCCAAATTTGTCTGTTACTCCAGGTGTTTCTTGACTTCCTACTTTTGCATTCCAGTCCCCTATTATTAAAAGGACATCCTTTTTGGGTGTTAGTTCTAAAAGGTCTTGTAGGTCTTCATAGAACCGTTCAACTTCAGCTTCTTCAGCGTTACTGGTTGGGGCATAGACTTGGATTACTGTGATATTGAATGGTTTGCTTTGGAAACGAACAGAGATCATTCTGTCTTTTTTCAGATTGCATCCAAGTACTGCATTTTGGACTCTTTTGTTGACCACGATGGTTACTCCATTTCTTCTAAGGGATTCCTGCTCACAGTAGTAGATATAATGGTCATCTGAGTTGAATTCACCCATTCCAGTCCATTTTAATTCGCTGATTCCTAGAATGTCGACATTCACTCTTGCCATCTCTTGTTTGACCACTTCCAATTTGCCTTGATTCATGGACCTGACATTCCAGGTTCCTATGCAATATTGCTCTTTACAGCATCAGACCTTGCTTCTGTTACCAGTCACAGCCACAGCTGGGTATTGTTTTTGCTTTGGCTCCATGCCTTCATTCTTTCTGGAGTTATTTCTCCACTGATCTCCAGTAGCATATTGGGCCCCTATTGACCTGGGGAGTTCCTCTTTCAGTATCCTATCATTTTGCCTTTTCATACTGTTCATGGGGTTCTCAAGGCAAGAATACTGAAGTGTTTTGCTATTCCCTTCTCCAGTGGACCACATTCTATCAGATCTCTCCACCATGACCCGCCCATCTTGGGTTGCCCCATGGGCATGGCTTAGTTTCATTGAGTTAGACAAGGCTGTGGTCCTAGTGTGATTAGATTGACTAATTTTCTGTGAGTATGGTTTCAGTGTGTCTGCCCTCTGATGCCCTCTTGCAACACCTACTGTCTTACTTGGATTTCTCGTACCTTGGTGGAGGGGTATCTCTTCACCGCCACCCTTCCTGACCTTCAACGTGGGATAGCTCCTCTAGGCCCTCCTGTGCCCACGCAGCCACTGCTCCTTGGACGTGGTGTTGGTCCTCCTGGCCACCGCCCCTGGTCTCGGGTGTGGGCTTGCTCCTCCCGGCCGCTGCCCCTGACCTTGGACTTGGGTAGCTGCTCTCAGCCATTCCTGCGCCATCATAACCTGGCACTCTCAGCCGCTGCCCCTGACCTCAGACGTGGGGTAACTCCTCTTAGCTGCCGCCCTTCGGGCATGGGGTTCTCCTGGCTTCTGCCCCTGACCTCGGACATGGGTAGCTCCTCTTAGCTGCGCTTTAGTGCCTGGTCATAGCTACATGTGCTTTATTAATATAGCTTTTATTAATAAAACTATTATTTTTATTGATAAATAAATATATTATTTTATTAATAAAAACTATGCCTGGCGTGCTGCGATTCATGGGGTCACAAAGAGTCGGACACGGCTGAGCTGAGTGATCTAATCTAATCTAATCTAATCTAATAACTATTATTAATAGTTTTATTAATAAAACTATTATTAATATAGCTTTATTTCTGTTTCCAATCTGTAAAATTCTTAAAACAAAATAACATCAACTTCAATGCCTATTTCACAATACAAAACAAAAACAAGATAAAAAAGACACCATTTGCCAAAAAAGTTGTTTGTTCCTAAGGGTATCAAAAGTGCAAAATATTCACCTTCTTTTCAAGTCTGTCTTGAAAATATAATCATCTTCCTTGACACACTGAACAGAGAGATTCAACAGCTACCAGGCTGCATTTCTTTTCCAAGGACAGGGTCAAATATATTTAGATATGAGCGACATTTCATTTATCAAGTTGTTCTGCATCAACTTCAATAATTTCACTTAGGAAAAAGTGTTTGAATGTTTGGTCCTATTCCTTTGCCCCAAATAACACAAACCACTTAAAACACAGTCAGATCCCATTTCTTTTTATATCAGGAAAAATGTATATACTGAATGAAGAGAAAATCAACCCATTAATTCAAAACCACAGCCAAATACCAGTCCCAAACAGATTTCTAGATGATTTTTTTTTCTTTTGGGCTGAAATATTTCCTAAGAATGTTTTCATCATTGTCACTTTCCTTTCTTTCTATAACTATTGTCATTATAGCTTTATTTATTTAAAAAATTTTAAACTTACTGCAAGGAGATATTTTGACAAGAGCAGAAAAACATTTTGCAACATTAAAGGGCACCTCCCTTCTTTTGCCCATTTGATATCAAGACGGGTTAACTAATCTATGGAAATCTAAGAAAGTAATCTTACAGGGAAAGGGATATGCTTATATTTCTCCAGATGGATCCAACAAACTCATATAACTTCCTCTTCAGAAGATTCAACCTAAGGGAGACCCCAACATTCAGACTAGAAACAATACAACAAAAACCTCAGGAGGAAGGAATTTCAATACAAGCCATGGCGACTTTAAAAATTTCCAAAAAACACCACACTCAACATCATCGATTTTATGATCTCCCTACTTAGGGACAGATAAAAACCCTTACTAATCAAACTGAAAATTTGATTTCTCAACAGGGAATGCCTCGGAATCCTGAAAATATTTTTCTTCATTATGCTTGCTTTGCTTGCTTTTGCTTCCCCTGCTCAGGCTGACTTGATTGATCACACTTAATGGGCTTATGTACCTAATCTCCCTTTTTTATTGTAGGTTGTAGAATGGACAGATATAGGACCAATCGTATCCACTAATGACTCAACACATAAGCCCACTCCTTGGAACTTGGAGGGGCCCTCTTATCCTGAAAAAGAAGAAAAACTAATTAATATCTCTCTAGGTTATGAAGTCCTTCCTTTGTATTTGGGCCCAACAGAATTATGCATAAATGTTAGCCAACAAACTTGGGCTTTAGCTCTACCTCTAAAAGAGGCCTTTTGGACACTGCTTGGATTATTTACTGCCCTTTCTTTGTCCATGAACCATGTTTACACTACTGAAACTTTAGGGAAAGAATTAGGGAAAGAACAAAGAACACTATGCAAAGAGTTTACTAATAAGAACTTTAAATATATTCCTATTCATTGGGACAAATGTCAGGCCAAATCAGGAAAATTAGCGTTAATGGCTAATCATACAATTGTTGTTTGGGGACCCCATAATATATGATTATCTAACTGCTCAAATGATATTAACAACACTGTATGTGATTATATTACTCAAATAACATAGAAGGTTACTAATACTACAATGGAACATTACCATGACAGAGGACTTCTTGGGTGACTTGACGGTGGAATGACTCCCCCTCATCCTTGAATCGTCCTTTATAAACAGGTTGGGCTTAAACAATGAGACATCTGGAAACTTGCTGCAAGCACTGAGGAACTTAGGACGTGGACTGGACATTTCACAGGGACCAATCGTAGTCATAGAAACTATTTCTTTTGTTATAATCAATCATATTTTATACAAGCCTATGTTCTACTTCCTTTTGTTGTAGCTATAGGAAATTTACAATTCAATAAGACTTTACGTTCTATAACTTGCATATATTGTAAGTTATATACTTGTCTTAACTCCTCTGTTTCCTTGAGAAATGACTCCCTTTTGATTCTTTGATCTCAACATAGTCTGTGGTTACCAATAAATCTCCAGCAGCCCTGGGAAGAAGGTCCCATGGCTGGACTTGCTTCCTGGTTACTTACTAAATTGCTCCAGTGATCTAAACGATTCACTGGATGGCTGATTTTTGGCATTTTGGGATTAATAGCTATTTGCACCACTGCTGCTATCACTGGTGTTGTTTTACAAACCTCAACTCAAACGCATAATTTTATTCAAAATTGGACTAAAGATGCCCATACTATGCAGGCCACTCAGGCTCAGATAGATGAGGATTTCAAGATGAAATACAAGAACTAAAAACAGCCATCAAATGGGTTGGAGATCAATTAATAGATGTACAAAAATAGGTGATGCTAAAATATGATTGGAATTCTACTCAATTTTGTGTTACTCCTGTTCATGTCAATAATAGTGCCTACAACTGGGAACAAATCAAATTTCATTAACAAAACACATGATAATGCCTCTCTGAATGTACAATTATTACAAAAAGAAATTTTTGAAACCCTTTCTAAAAATCTGTCCTCTTCCACCAATTTGAAAACTTTAGCTGAACAACTAGCTGATCAATTATCTGGGCTAGACCCACGCAGATGGTTTCAAAACATTACTCACAGCATCGGGTCTGGAACTGTAATTTTGGTGATTGTCTTAACAATTATATTTTTCATCTACCGTTGCCTTCATGCCAAGATTGTTAAAACTAAACAAACTCTAATGGTCGGAATTCTTTTTACAAATAATATAAATAAATAGGGGGGAATTGTCAGGGGATGTTTAACAGGAGGATTTCTACGTGCTTTCTCACAAGTCCTTTGTTTCTCCTAAGCGGAACAGCAGGCTGCCCCCAGGAACTGAGGTCATTGTGTGAGACAGGCTTGAATCTCCTTTAGTAAACATTCTCTTTACGACAAACTCAATTAATCAAGACCTTTTTTACAAATATAATAAATAAGGGGGAATTGTCAGGGAACATTTAGCAGGAGGATTCCTGCATGCTGTTTTCTATTTCTCAAGGATTCCCTGTTCCTTATCAGTTCCTATTCCAAGAATGAGTAAAGCTGCATGCAGTTCTCAGGACTGAGGCCATGGGATGAGACACGCAGTGACTCTTCACAGAGTCAGAGACCTTGTATGTATTAGACTATCCATATTGTGGCTATTGATAAAAGGTCATTATATTATTACAACCTGTACATTATACAGGTTGTAATAGCTGAGTAATCATCTTACTAAAGATATATACTCCAGGAGTTGGTGATGGACCGGGAGGCCTGGCGTGCTGCAATTCATGGGGTCTCAAAGAGTCGGACACGACTGAGAGACTAAATTGAACTGAACTGAAAGATATATAAGCCTGCATTTCTGCTAATAAAGCACCTTTGTTTCATCAGAGTTTGGGTCCCTGTGTCTTTCTTTTTTCTTTCCTTCTTTCTCTCTCTCTCTCTCTCCTTGGCTGATTCTTTGGAGCACAGAGACCTGTCTGGCTCACTCTCCTGCCCGGGCTTCTAAGACTCTCTTGAGAAGGCGCCCTGTGCCTTCACCCGCCTGGAGAGGGCACCCAAGTGCCTTCGTGAGAGACACAAGTCCTGTGTTGAGGGCTTTATTGGTTTTCTGCGTAAACCAGGGAGTATCAGCCTCTCTCTCCCTCACTTTCTTATCGTCGCCTCTGGACCGCCAGGTCCTGGTCCATTAAAGGACCCCAACAGTTCTTGTGTTTTGGTGGGTGAAGTTGGATCTTTTGTCTCTAAAGGGCAGTGCTGTACCTAGTGGTGTATTATGACATGTTTGTGAGCTTAGTATGACTTTGGGCAGCTTATCTGCTAATGTGTAGGGTTATGTTCCTATTTTGTTAGTTGTTTGGAATGGGGCATTCAGCACTAGAGCTTGCTGTCCTCTGGGTGGGGCTAGATCTAGTGTTGAAATGGAGGCCTTTGGGAGAGCTCTTGCTGATTACTATTCCATGGGGCCAGGACTTCTCTAGTGGTCCAACATCCTGGACTTGGATGTTCAAGCTTGACACCTTGCTGGAGCACCAAGATGCCATAAGCTGTACAGAATAAAAAAAGAGGGAAAGAAAGGGGGAATCAAACCAACATACAAACAAACAGACAGACAAAACCCCAAGACAAATGGTGAAAGAAAGCAACACTAATCAGATAGGAACAAACAAAGAAACTCAAAACTCACACTCACGAAAAGAATAAAAAAGGAAAGAATGAAGAGAGGAACCCAAAAAAGAAGAGAGAAATCAAACCAATAAACAAACCCATAAATGAAAACAAATGCTAAAAACTAGAGTAGCAAAAACACAAAGCCAAAAAATGGAAAAAATTGTAATACAACAAAAATTTGTTGTAGAAATAGGAAAAAATAAAACGAATTTATTTAAAAATAAAAACATTAGAAAGGAAAAAGGAAGTAAAAATAAATACTAAAGGATTAATGAAAAGGAATAACAATAGAACAAAATGACAAAGGAAAAAACCAAATGTATATATGTATGGTGTATTCTGATGTATTCTAGCCTGCAGAGAGAGAGAAACAGTGGTAGTAAGAAGCACGGGGCTTCCCTGGTGGCTCAATGGTAAGCAATTCACCTGCCAATGCGGGAGACTTGGGTTCAATCCCTGAGTTAGGAATATATCCTGGAGAAGGAAATGGCAACCCACTCTAGTATTCTTGCTTGAAAAATTCCATAAACAGAGGAGCATGGTGGGATCATGGGGTTGGAAAAGAGTCATAAATGACTTAGCAACTAAACAACAAAGGAAGAGAATATTATCCTGTGATGCCAGTTGTCCTCACCACATAGTGAGCTACAGCCAATCTGCCTACTCAGAAAGTCCTCTAATACATTTAGAAGTGTCTCTGGGGCTGGTGTGGGCACTGTGGGGTCAGCTCCTACTGGCCTTACTTCAGCTTGCTCTTGCTTCCAAAGTCTACAATTGCCCCCAAAGTCCACAATCTCAGGTTAATTTTCAGGGATTTAATGCACTGCATCTGTGGCTGCAGGAGTGAATTCCCTTCTTCTTTGTTCACACAGCCTCTGGTGCTCAGCTTTTGTTTTGGCCCCACCTCTGCTTCTAGGCTGTCTTCCAGTGTCTGTTCCTTGCACAGATAGGAGGTGGTAAGGGCTGAGGCTTATTAGGGCTCACTTGCTTAGTTGGGCTGGAGAGAGAGAGGGGTATAGCAGCCACAATTTGGGTATGTGGGGAGTGTCTGTGGTGGTAGAGACCTGTAGGAAGTTGCTACATTCTGAGGCGAGTCATGCACTTTCTCAGGGGAATTGGCCTAAGGTTGAGGGTCCCTCAGAAGAGTCAAGATTCATAGACTCCCAGGAAGTTTTTGACAGTGACTTGCATCTGCTTATAGCTTGGTGGCCACTTCAGTGGTCATCATACCCATTCTGGGGTCTCAGACCACAGCCCCATCTCACCCCCTATCTCTGGCACTTGTGCCACCCTTGGCAGCAGCAGGTCCACAAGCATGCCCACCTCTGCTATTGCAGATTGCAGCCAGCTTATTCCACCTATGGCACTCAAGAAGCTGTGTCCTGTTGTCTGCGAGTACACAGAGTTAGAGTCCCCATGACAATGATCTCTTACCTCTCTGGCTCACCCAGGCTTTTCCCTGGACTCCCTCAGCTGTGTTGTACTAGCCTCCTCAGAGTATCTTCAATGCAGTTAACACCAGTCCTCTCCATGGGGTCCAACCCCCAAAGCCTGAGCCTTAGCGCCTAGTCCCCACTTGTCATGGCAGGTATGCAAATAGCTTCTCAGCTGGGAACTACTGGTCAGCACCGGTCTCTGTGCTGACTCTGCTTTGTCTTCCACGCACTTGTTGCTGTGCTCCCTTCTAAGGTTCTGAAGCTCCTCACCATCCCTGCCTGTAAGAGGTTTCCAAGTGTGATGAAACTTTTCCTCTTTCACAACTCCCTCCCAGAGGTTCAGGGCCTGTACTATTTTGTCCCTGTTTTGTCTTATTGCTTTTTCCCTACCACTTTATGTGGAGTTTAGCTTGCCTTTTTGGAAGTCTGAGGTCTTCTGCCAGTGTTTAGTAGGTGTTCTGTAGGAGTTGTTCCACATGCAGATGTATTTTTAATGTATTTGTGGGGAGGAAGATGATCTCCACATCTTATTCCCCCACCATCTTCAACCCCTCTCAAGGGGGTTTTAATATTTTTGTGAATTCAAGGGAAAGACAGAAAAGAAGGTATCTCAGGCCTGCCTCAAATTGTATGACCTGAAAATAACATTCAATAATAAGAATATTAATATTTATGACAAGAAATCTATTTTCCTTGTGCAAAGGATGGGAAGAGGGATGTCACTAGTTGAGGTGGGACAAATAAGCTAACGGCTGCCACTTTCCTCTCTTAGGAGGTACACTTAGGGTTGCCGGAGGTAGCAAAGAAAAATAAAGGACACCAAGTGAAGTTTACATTTCAGAAAAGCAACTAATAATTTGCTAATATGAGTAGTGACCAAATATTGCATGAGCATCCTATATTTTGCCTGGCAATCCTAAATCCAATTATAAAACTTTCTACCTCTTCTCTTGAGATCCTGGCACCATCAAGCTTTCTGCTCTGGACATCTTACCAGACATTTTGGTAATGAGTTTTTCTGTCTGTGTCAAAAGATCAGCAGTTACCCTGAATTACAGAGCTCATATATCAAGCCTGCTCTGTTTAGTCAGTGAGGAGATGCTGGCTGGAAGGCTTCTGCCTGGCTCAGACCTTGAGAATTATCCTAATCCATTGCCCTTAAATATGCAGCCTAGAATATATGGGTCTTTGTGGCTGAAGCTAGCCCCCAAAACACTTGGTAAATGATGGTAGTTATTGTGATCCATATCAGGGTGGATCTGCTGATCACTTGGCATCATCTGCTCTAGCTCCATTGTGTGAGGAGTCTTGACAGAAATGCCTGTTCATCACAGCTGGGGCTCTGGGGAGTAGGATTAGTGGCAATTACTTGAAATATATATTTGAGAAGGCTTCCCTGTTGGCTCAATGGTAAAGAATCCACCTGCAACACAGAAGATGCAGGTTTTATCCTTGGGTCAGGAAGATCCCCTGGGGAAGGAAATGGCAACCCACTCCAAAATTCTTGTCTGGAAAATCCCATTAACAGAGGAGCCTGATGAGCTACAGTCCATGGGGTCACAAAAGAATCGGACATGATTAGAGATTAAAGAACAACAATGCATTTGAAATCTCTAGATCTCTAGATCACAATACACTGTGGAAAATTCTGAAAGGGATGGGAATACCAGACCACTTGACCTGCCTCTTGAGAAACCTATATGCAGGTCAATAAGCAACAGTTAGAACTGGACATGGAACAACAGACTGGTTCCAAATAGGAAAAGGAGTACATTAAGGCTGTATATTGTCACCCTGCTTATTTAACTTCTATGCAGAGTACATCATGAGAAACGCTGGGCTGAAAGAAGCACAAGCTGGAATCAAGATTGCTGGGAGAAATATCAATAGCCTCAGATACGCAGATGACACCACCCTTATGGCAGAAAGTGAAGAGAAACTAAAAAGCCTCTTGATGAAAGTGAAAGAGGAAAGTGAGAAAGTTGGCTTAAAGCTCAGAAAACTAAGATCATGGCATCCGGTCCCATCACTTCATGGGAAATAGATGGGGAAACAGTGGCAACAGTGTCAAACTTTATTTTTGGGGGCTCCAAAATCATTGCAGATGGTGATTGCAGCCATGAAATTAAATGACACTTAGTCCTTGGAAGGAAAGTTATGACCAACCTAGATAGCATATTCAAAAGCAGAGACATTACTTTGCCAACAAAGGTCCATCTAGTCAAGGCTATGGTTTTTCCAGTGGTCGTGTATGGATGTGAGAGTTGGACTGTGAAGAAAGCTGAACGCCGAAGAAATGATGCTTTTGAACTGTGGTGTTGGAGAAGACTCTTGAGAGTCCCTTGGACTGCAAGGAGATCCAACCAGTCCATTCTGAAGGAGATCAGTCCTGGGATTTCTTTGGAAGGAATGATGCTAAAGCTGAAACTCCAATACTTTGGCCACCTCATGTGAAAAGTTGACTCATTGGAAAAGACTCTGATGCTGGGAGGGATTGGGGGCAGGAGAAGGGGATGACAGAGGATGAGATGGCTGGATGGCATCACTGACTCGAAGGACATGAGTTTGAGTGAACTCCAGGAGCTGGTGATGGACAGGGAGGCCTGGCATACTGCGATTCATGGGGTCGCAGAATTGGACACGACTGAGAGACTGAACTGAACTTAACTGAACTGATGCATTTGAGAAGCTGCATTGCTTCGTGATAATTATGAAATCATGAGTAAACTATGCTTCTCCCCTTCTTTACATTAATAGTCACAAGGACATGTAGAAATTTCAATGGCATATTAATGATCTCTCCAGGAAACTCCTTTTCCCAGGCAGCTGGGGTGTTTGGGGACTGGGCAAGCCCAGTATGGCAACTGCTCTTCATCTTTTCAGAATGAACACAATAGTCTGGAGCTTCCTTAGGGCTTCTTAAGAGGCCACCTGCCTTCCTTCCCTTAGTCTCTCCTGACTTAGTGGGGAAGCTGGAATTATTAATAGAACTCATTGACTGAAGTTTGCAAAAGTCCACAATAAAACTAGACATTTGTAGAAAATCTTGCAGGATTCCTTCACACATTTTTTCTCTTTGTTCCAGTATCCTTGCCTGGAGAATCCCCATTGATAAAGGAGCCTGATGTGCTACAGTCCATGGAATTGCAAAGAGTCAGACACAACTGAGCAACTAAGCACAGCACAGCATGAAGGAACAAAGAGAAAAAAATGCATGAAGGAAACCAGGTATCCCACATTGCAGGTGGATTCTTTACCATCTGAGCTACCAAGGGAAGCCCTTGTTCCTTCATAGCAATCACTAAAGTCTCCATTTCACAGAAGAACAAGTGCTAGTGCTTCCCTATAGTAGTTACATTTCCAGGATTAGAATCCAGATCACCTGACTATTGACAAGAGCACATTATATCTTACTTCCTTTTTAAATTAAAAAAAATTTCAATTTTTATAATTGATTTAAAATATTATGTTGGTTTCTGCTGTATGAAATCATGAATCAGCCATGTGTATACATATATCTCTTCCCTCATGAGCTTCCCTTGTACTCACCCCCACACATCTAGGTCATTACAGAGCACTGAGCTAAGCTGCCTGTGCTGCACAGCAGCTTTCTGCTGTCTATGTTACACATGATAGTGTACATATGTCAATGCTACTCTCTCAATTCATTCCCCCATCTCCTTCCCCACTGTGTCCACAAGTGATTCTCTGTGTCTGCATCTCTATTCGTGCCCTACATATCTGACTTCCTTCTGTGGTTACCTTCTAGGAGAGGCAAGTTACTTCATTAGCACTTGCAGACAATTTCATGGTTCCAGAAGAAGGTATAATTCCCACTTGGCCCCAAATTTCAATTAAGGTACCATGAAACTCAGAAAATAGTACAAATTGTTTACCCCTCTGTAATGAGTTAAGCAATTACCAGTATACCACTGTTAACCCTACAGGACAGGACTTCTCCATCAGTTTATATGGTCATTATTTTATAAAATAAATTTTCTTTACTGTACCTGCACTGTTTAGCATGGAAACACTAGGCATGTGTGTTTTCTGAGCTTTTGAAATGTGGCTGGTTTGGGCTGAGATGTTCTGTGCATGTAAAATATACACCAAACATTCAAGACTTAGTAGGAAAAATATATCTATCTAAAAACTATTGACTACATGTTGAGATGATAATATCTTGGATATGTTTGGTTTAATACAATGTATTGTATGGTAGTTTGAACCTTCTTGAACCAGGGTTTCCCTGGTGGTTCAGACAGTAAATAATCCTCCTGCAATGCTGGGAACCTGGGTTTGATCCCTGGGTCAGTAAGATCCTCTGCAGAAGGGAATGGCAACCCACTCCAGTATTCTTGCCTGGAGAATTCCATGGAAAGAGAAGCCTGGCAGTTTATAGTCCATGAGATTGCAAAGAATTGGACATGACTGAGCAACTAACACTTTCACTTTCACTTTAAACATTCTTTGGCATTGTCCTATTTGGGGACTGGAATGAAAACTGATCTTTTCCTTCCCTGTGGCCACTTCTACGTCTTCCAAGTTTGCTGACATATTAAGTGCAGCACTTTCACAGTCTCATCTTTTAGGATTTGAAATAGCTCAGCTGGAATTTCATCACCTCCAGTAGCTTTGTTCCTAGTAATGCTTCCTAAGGCCAACTTGACTTCAAACTCCAGGGTGTCTGGCTCTAGGTGAGCGACTACATCTTCATGGTTATCCATGGTCATAAAACCTTTTTTATATTGTTCTTCTGTGTATTCTTGCCACCTATTATTAATCTCTTCTGTTTCTATTAGGTCCTTATCATTTCTGTCCTTTATTGTGCCCATCTTTACATGAAATTTTCCCTTGATATCTCCAGTTTTCTTCAAGAGATCTCTAGTCTTTTCCATTCTATTGTTTTCCTCTGTTTATTAACATTGTTCTTTTAAGAAGACCTTCTTATTTCTCCTTGCTCTTCTCTGGAACTCTGCATTTAGTTGGATATATCTTTCCCTTTATCCTTTGCCTTTTGTGTCTCTTCTTTCCTCAGCTATTTCTAAAGCCCCCTCAGGCAATCACTTCGCCTTCTTGCATTTCTTTTTCTTTGGGATGGTTTTTATCACTGCTTCTTGTACAATGTCATGAACTTCAGTTTATAGTTCTTCAGGCACTCTGAAGATCTAATCTTCAGGCACTACCAGATCTAATCACTTGAGTCTATTGGTCACCTCCATTGTATAATCATAAGGGATTTGATTTAGGTCATACCTGAATTGCCTAGTGGTTTTCCCAGCTTTCTTCAATTTAAGCCTGAATTTTGCAATGAGAAGCCCATAATCTGAGCCATGGTCAGCTCCAGGGCTTGTTTTTGCTGACTGTATAGAACTTCTCCATCTTCAATTGCAAGAGGCATAATCAATATGATTTCGGTATTGACCATTTGGTGATGTTCATGTGTAGAGTCAACTCTTATATTGTTGGAAAAGGGTGTTTGCTATGACCAATATGTTCTCTTGACAAAACTCCGTTAGTCTTTGCCCTGCTTCATTTTGTACTCCATGGTCAAACTTGCCTATTATTCCAGATGTCTCTTGACTTCCAACTTTTGCATTCTAATCCCCTATGATGAAAAGGACTTTTTTTTTTTTTTTTTGGTGTTAGTTCTAGAAGGTGTTGCAGGTCTTCTTAGAAGCAGATGACTTCAGCTTTTGGCATCAGTGGTTGGGGAATAGACTTGGATTACTGTGATGTTGAATAGTTTTCCTTGCAAATGAAGCCAGATCTTTCTGTCATTTTTGAGGTTGCAACCAAGTACTGCATTTCGAGCTCTTTTGTTGACTATGAGGGCTACTGAATTTCTTCTAAGGGATTCTTGCCCACAGTTCAGTTCAGTTCAGTCGCTCAGTCGTGTCTGACTCTTTGCGACCCCATGAATTGCAGCACGCCAGGCCTCCCTGTCCATCACCAACTCCCGGAGTTCACTCAAACTCATGTCCACCGAGTCAATGATGCCATCCAACCATCTCATCCTCTGTCGTCCCCTTCTCCTCCTGCCCCCAATCCCTCCCAGCATCAGAGTCTTTTCCAATGAGTCAACTCTTCCCATGAGGTGGCCAAAGTATTGGAGTCTCAGCTTTAGCATTATTCCTTCCAAAGAACACCCAGGACTGATCTCCTTCAGAATGGACTGGTTGGATCTCCTTGCAGTCCAAGGGACTCTCAAGAGTCTTCTCCAACACCACAGTTCAAAAGCATCAATTCTTCAGTGCTCAGCGTTCTTCACAGTCCAACTCTCACATCCATACATGATCACTGGAAAAACCATAGCCTTGACTAGACAGACCTTTGTTGGCAAAGTAATATCTCTGCTTTTGAATATGCTATCTAGATTGGCCATAACTTTGATTCCAAGGAGTAAGCATCTTTTAATTTCATGGCTGCAGTCACCATCTGCAGTGATTTTGGAGCCCCCAAAAAATAAAGTCTGACACTGTTTCCACTGTTTCCCCATCTATTTCCCATGAAGTGATGGGACCAGATGCCATGATCTTAGTTTTCTGAATGTTGAGCTTTAAGCCAACTTTTTCCCTCTCCACTTTCACTTTCATCAAAAGGGTTTTTAATTTCTCTTCACTTTCTGCCATAAGGGTGGTGTCATCTGCATATATGAGGTTATTGATATTGCCCACAGTAGTAGATATTAAATTTGCCTATTCCCACTCATTTTAGCTCACTGATACCTACGATGTTTGAATTTCATGGCTGCAGTCACCATTCACAGTGATTTTGGAGTGCAAGAATCTCCTGCTTGACCATAACCAATTTACCTTGATTCATAAACCTAACATTCCTGTGCAATATTATTCTTTGCCTTATCAGACTTTACTTTCACTGCCAGACACATCCTCAACTGAATCATTTCCACTTTGGCCTAGCCTCTTCGTTCTTTCTGGAGCTATCATTAATTGCCCTCTGTTCTTGCAGATAGGCAAATCTGGTTTAGAAAAGGCAAGAAACCAGAGATCAAATTGCCATCATTCTTTGGATCATAGAAAAAGCAAGAGAATTGCAGAAAAACATCTACTTCTGCTTCATTGACAATAAGAAAGTCTTTGACTGTGTGGATCACTGCAAACTGTGGAAAATTCTTCAAAAGATGGGAATATCAGATCATCTTTCCTGTCTCTTGAGAAACCTGTATGTGGGTCAGGATGCAACAGTTAGCACTGGACATGGGACAACTGACTGATTCAAAATTGGGAAAGGAGTACAACAAGGCTGTATAATGTCATACTGCTTATTTAACTTATATGCAGAGTATATCATGTGAAATGCCAGGCTGGATGAATCACAAGCTGGACTCAAGATTGCCAGGAGAAATATCAGTAACCTCAGATAAGCAGATGACACCAACTTTATGGCAGAAAGTGAAGAGGAACTAAATAGCCTCTTGGGGGAATAGAGGGGATTGAAAAAGTTAATTTAAAACTCAACATTCAGAAAACTAAGATCATGACAACTGGTCCCATCACTTCATGGCAAAAAGAAGGAGTAGAAGTGGCATCAGTGACAGATTTTTTTTTTCTTGCACTCCAAAATCACTATGGATGGTGACTGCAACCATGAAATTCAAAGATGCTTGCTCCTTGGCAATAGAATTATGACAAACCTAGACAGCATGTTAAAAACCAGAGACATTACTTTACCAACAAAAGTCCATACAGTTAAAGCTATGGTTTTTCTAGTAGTCATATATGGATGTGAGAGTTGGATCATAAAAAAACTAAGTGCCAAAGAATTGATGCTTTTGAATTGTGATGCCAGAAGAGACTCTTGAGAATCCCTTGGATAGCAAGGAGATCAAAACAGTCAATCCTAAAGAAAATCAACCACAAATATTCACTGGAAGATCTGATCCTGAAACTGAAACTCCAATACTTTGGCCACCTGATGCCAAGAGCTGACTGATTGGAAAAGAGTCTGATGCTGGGAAAGATTGAAGGGAAAAGGAGAAGAGATCAGCAGAGGATGAGATGGTTGGATAATATTGTTGACTCAGTGGACATGACATTGATCAAACTCTGGGAGATAGCAGAGGACAGAGGACCCTGGTGTAGTGCAGTCTATGGTAGCACAAAGAATTGAACATGACTTAATGACTGAACAACAACAACAGCATTATGAGTTATCAGCAGTATATGAATCTTCACACACACACATTATTGTGTGTGTGAAGCATGAATTTCACCCTTATTTTTTGCATTTGTTACTGTGATGACTAGAAAATGTCAGAGGGCATTCATGATTCACATTATATGTAGGATGGGCAGCATTTTCGATCTGTAAGCTCCTTGAGGACAGGAGCCATGTTCCTTGGTAACTAGTGAAGTCTGCTATACAGCAGGTGCTTGATAAATGCATGTTGACCAAATTCCTAGAAGAAGATAAGCAAAAATAATAACTTTATAGGGGATGATTGAGTGGGATCTTATCCTCCATAGACCTGCACAACAATTAGAGCTAAAGGGATGAGGAGTAATATACATAGACCCAGTTCTTCGCTAGGGACAGAAAATCATCTTAGGATTCCTGGTGGAGGGCACTTGCATTTGCAGGAAAATGTTTGGTGACTGCAAACCTGATGCCTTAAGAGGGCATCTACCCCTGGCAGGGCCTTTATTTGCTCCAAGGATCCCACTGCATAGTCTTGGGCACATGCATCCACAGAATCCCAGCAGCTGCTTCATGGGTGAGAGTGGCTCCACGTTTTAACTCTCTTCCTCTTCCCTGTTGGCTCCATTGTTGGCCTGTTTCTGGGATCTTTGCTCTTCAACCAGCTATGGGTAGCTTGGTGATGTTTTTGCATATCATCTGGGATTTTGAATGAATTCTTTACCGGGCGCCACTGCTTCCTTAGTTGCTCCCTCAGCATCACATATTCAAGTTCTCAAACAAAGAAAGGACTCAGTTTCACCCTCATATGATTTTTGTGGTTAAAGATCACTGGCTTGGAGCACCATCCAGAGTTTATGCTGCTTTTAGACAGGGGAACTGAGATGGTATCAATTTACTCTCTCCATTGCTGGAGATATTATCCAGGAGGAATCTTCTTAGCTTTAATTCTCACAATTGCCCTATGAGACAGGTAGTATTTTTTAAACTGAAGTATTATTGATTCACAATGTTGTTAATTTCTGCTGTACAGCAAAGTGATTCAGTTATATATATATTATTTTTAAAATATTTTTTCCATTATGGTTTATCACAAGATATTGAATATAGTTCCCTGTGCTATTCAGTATAACCTTGTTGTTCAAGTAGTGTTATTAATTCCATTTATACTGATATAAGAACTAAGCCCTGACAAAATTAAATAACCTACCAAAGCTCATTCAGAAAGAATGACAGAATGGGAATTTGACACAAGTTTAGTCTGATTCCGAAGCCTAAATTACTAGTCATGTTGCTATGATGTTTTGTAATCAGTTAATTCTGCATTCTGAAGTTCACATTCTCTTCCTGCCTTCCTTCACAAGTCTTTCCCTGCTTTCACGGGGTCATTTTTAAAGAGTTTGAAGAAAGCAGTACCTTCCTCCTTGGCCTAATTAATTTATTTCAGACTAATCAATTTTATTTTCTTCTTCTTTTCCTCATCCAGTATGTCGAGTGGGTATGCTGCTACCATTCCATTTCCTCTGTCCAAGCAGCATGAACTGTCAGACCAATCCTATCACTCACACCTTCACTGGGAGTTGGTCATACTTCCATTTTAGAATTAGAAGAAGGGTATATGAGAAAATAACAACTTACAGCTCTTAAAAAGAATTTTTACATATACTCATCTTATTTGAGTTTCACAATAACCTTGAGAGGTAGTCTTGATGTTTTCAGATATTGCAATGATTGCAGACAAGAAATTAAGTGACTTATCCAAAGTTATACATGTGATGAATTAAATAATTAAAATTTTGAATCTAGACCATCCCATGCAAAGTCTATCCTTTTCCCACTTAAATGCACTAATACATGATGTTTATACTTATTGGCACATTAGCCCTGGGGCCTGGTTTCATGAGTTCCTGTAGTAGAGTTCCTTGGAAAGTCTGAGATTATTTTAACAGTAAGATTCACTCTTTCAGAAATATTGCAAAGGCATTGCCATTTATGTTTAAATAAACAAGTTTTGAGAGAGTAATTGCATCTTTTTAAAAAGACTTAGCTTGGTTGAGAAACTTTCTTGGATGGTTTAAAAGAAAGACAAGAGACTGAAGGAAACCATTATAAACACTTGATGAACCAACTCACAGCCCTGTGGACTCCTGGGAGAGCATTTAGAGAGCATCCTGATGTGCAATAGGCTTTCAGTAAGTGTTCATTTCAATAAGTGAACTCATGTAGCCTCAGTTCAGTTCAGTCGCTCAGTCGTGTCCGCCTCTTTGTGACCCCATGAATCACAGCACACCAGGCCTCCCTGTCCATCACCACCTCCTGGAGTTCACTCAGACTCACGTCCATCGAGTCAGTGATTCCATCCAGCCATCTCATCCTCTGTCATCCCCTTCTCCTCCTGCCCCCAATCCCTCCCAGCATCAGAGTCTTTTCCAATGAGTCAACTCTTCACATGAGGTGGCCAAAGTACTGGAGTTTCAGCTTTAGCATCATTCCTTCCGAAGAACACCAAGGGCTGATCTCCTTTAGAATGGACTGGTTGGATCTCCTTGCAGTCCAAGGGACTCTCAAGAGTCTTCTCCAACACCATGTAGCCTTACAAAGGTAGAATAGAGCACACTAATCTTCTTTTCCTGTGTCCAGAGCAATCAGAGCCTGAAAAACTGAGGTCACTTCTTAATATTTAGGAATATTGAATATTTAATGACTTAGCTAAGGCCAGAGCTCAGATTTATGTATGTGGGCCAGCCCTGGCTTTGGTTACCATCTATATCCTACCAGAGTCCCTTAGAAAGGTCTTTATGGAGAATGGGTGAATAGTTGTTCTGATAACCAGGTTACATTGTAACCAGACACAATTAGGATGATGATGGTGGTGAAGTTATAGCCAGTCTATTTCCCCATCACTTCCAATAACAAGACTGCCTCACTGATCCTGGGGAGAGGACTAGGGCATGTCCAACAGCAAACAGGTTTCCAACAGAAATGAAGCAGCTTCATAAAGTTTCCTGTAAGATCACCACTGAATTATATTGATCAGCCCTCTAAGAAGTGTTCAGTGCTCTATTTAACAGCTCTCAGCCATATCATCACTGTGCAGTTAAATGAACTAGCATTTTTCTGGCTGTCAGGTGAGTTTTCACAACTTAAGTTAGTTTACTGCTTCTTTTGCCTCCACTCATTCACTTGAAAACAGTAACACCATTTTTCTTTCCTAGTTGGCATATATTTATAAATGCAGGTTGCTCTGCATTTATATCCAGCTTAGCGATAATGCATGCATGATGATAAAAATAATCATGGATGTCAGGGTACTGCTTTGCAGCTCACCAAGTGCTTAGTATAATCATTATATTTCCTCCACATATGACTCGTGGGATGTACTTATGATCCCAGCTTACAGATGAGGCAGAGAATGAGCCTCAGAAAGTGTAAACATCCTATTCGAATCAGGAAACTGGTAGTGAAAGGGATGGGACAAAAGAAAGGTCTTTTCAAAACTCAAAACTCTATGCCTCCTACCCCACTGCATGGAGCACAACCTCTTGTATGTCTTTCCAGCTTTTTTTCTTGCTGCTCCTCAGAGCCACCCTAATCTGTGCTGTTACATTCATAGGGAACTGTGTGCCTGGTCTTCTTCTCTATTTGCTGCCTGTTTTTCTTCTTCAGGAATCTTGTTTAACTTCTGTCCCTGCTGGAAAGTGTCTCAGTCTGTTGAGTTCAGTCACTCAGTTGTGTCCAACTCTTTGTGACCCCATGGACTGCAACACGCCAGGCCTCCCTATCCATCACCCACTCCAGGAGTTTACTCAAACTCATGCCCATTGAGTCGGTGATGCCATCCAACCATCTTATCCTCTGTTGTCCCCTTCTCCTCCTGCCTTCAATCTTTCCCAGCATCAGGGTATTTTCAAATGAAAGTGTCTACTCATCTTTAGAACTAGATAAAGCATTACCCTTTTCCATGAGAGATTCCTTGAACATCTCTGCTTGGCTGAAAAAGAACTGTCATTCTAAGGAATGGCTTTTATCACTTTTCCCATTTGTCTGTCCACTAGGCTACCAGTCATTGAGGGTAGGGCTTGCTTCTTTGCTTCTGTATTGCCAGGACCTACCTCAGTGTCCAAAACTGGGTAGAAATATAATAAAGAACTTTTGAAATGATAGGCCCATATATATTCCTTTTTAATTTTTAAATTTATTTTATTGAAGTATAGTTGATATGTAATGAGTTAACTTCTGTACAGAAAAGCGATTCACACATATATCTTTTTTCATATTGGTTTCCATTATAGTTTCCATTATGGCAGGATATTGAATATAGTTCTCTGTGCTATACAGTAAGACCTTATTGTTTATTCCTTCTCTATATAATAGTTTGCTTCTGCTAACTCCAAACTTCCAATCCATTCCTCCCCCCGGCAACCACAAGTCTATTTTTTGTTTCTGGGCCCACATGTACTTCAAATGGTTAAATGCAATTCAATTCCATTTGGTTTATGAACGTGTCACTCCTTCCCATGAACTGACATATCCTTGCAGAGGATGTTTGGCCTCTCTTGAGGTGAGGTCTTCCAACTGACCAGTGTTCAAGTAGCTCGTGAGGTACATTTTAATTTTCATGTGAGAGCCAGAATGAGAGTCCTTTTCTTTTCAGTGGCAAAGATTATTGGTATTTATTATTAATTTCTACTCTTTAGTCTTTATAGCTCCTATTAGTTTACTTTTCTATAAAATTTTTCTTAACAATTACTGTGTACAGATCCAATTTATAACCCTTACTACTCAGAGAAATTTGAAAAACAACTTGTTCTAGACTCAAGAAGGCTGGACACTTTGCAGCTTTCTCATCTCTTTTGAGCAGTGCTAAAAAATAATTTATTGTCTCAGCAAACACAATTTCTCAGTCACTGTGAATCCCACACTTGTCCTTCTCAGTGAACATAATGGTCTAAGATGACACTAATTTTCCTAAATGTAAAAAAGACATCGGCATTACCATTAGATTTTGACAGCTTTGTTTTGCCTGGAGCTTTCATAGTTCTACTCCCTCATATATGGTGTAAAAAATTCCTGTGTTTTTAAGTAAAGGAGTGTCTTTAAAAAAAATATTTGCTAAGAATTAGACTATATGGTGCTTACTTATGCAAAAAGTATCTGTATTGGTATATGTGGGAGACACTGTTTTAGTTCCTGGCTAACAGAACTCCAGTTTTTTAATATATACATTCTTTTTCATTATGGTTTATCACAGGATTGTTCCCTGTGTTATACAGTAGTACCTGTTGCTTATCCATTCTATATAATAGTTTTCATCCTAAAATATGCTATATTTTAACTATATATAATTATACATATTTAACTATATAGTTATTTAACTATAAATAATTATATTTCAACTGTAATCCTAAACTCAGAATCCATCCCTCCCCCAGTCCCTTCTCCTTTGGCAACCACAAGTTTGTTCTCTATGTCTGTGAGTGAGGTTTCTGGATCACATGATGGCTCTATTTTTAGTTTATGAGGAACCGTCATACTGTTCTTCATAGTGGTGGCACCAATTTATATTCCCATCAACAGTATAGGAGGGTTAACAGAACCTCAGTTTAGTTTCCAGCAGCAGCATGTCCAGCCTTAACAGAATGCTTGTGATTAGTGCAGTGTATCATGGCTTTCTGGTTCTCCTTTCTCTGCCTCCCTGGCCTAGAGGTAAAATTGTGTCAGTGAGTTAATGGGAAGATTTTCTAATTAGATTGCTCTCATCCCTATCACTTCTTGCCTTGGGACCTTGAGGTGACAAGCATAAGCTTAAAGAACAAAATCCTTAGAAGGGTGGAAGAAAGCACAGCCATTGCTATATCCTTGAGGACACTTTTGAGTTTCTGAACCACCCATAGGCTCTTCACCTCTGGGCATGTTAAGTAAACGACAAATATCACCATGAGACTTTTCATTACTAGTAGTATAATTTCCACATCCACAGCAGTCAGGGACCCTATTTGCTTGCAAGGACCCATCTCTTCCTGGATTATGAGGTGCTACTCTAAAATATATTGCTTTTTTCCCCTCTGGCTGACATTAAAGTTTGAGAAACACATGTATATAATAATCACTAACATTCTCAAGGGAAATAAATGTTTCTGATATGGGAATTTCAGTAGAAGGAAATGCAGAAGAGAAAGCTATTTAATCAAATTAAAATGTTAGCCCTAGGGGAGGAGAGGGTGAGATGTATGGAGAAAACAACATGGTAACTTACATTACCATATATAAAATAGATAGCCAATGTGAATTCGCTGTGTGACTCAGGAAACTCAAACAGGGGCTCTGTATCAACCTAAGGGAGTGGGATGGGGAGGGAGATGAGAGAGAGGTTCAAAAGGGAGGGGATATATGTATACCTATGGGTGATTCATGTTGAGGTTTGACAGAAAACAGCAAAATTCTGTAAAGCAATTATCCTTCAGTTAAAAAATAAATAAATTTTTAAAAAGTTAGCCCTTATAGATTTTTAAAAAAGAAAGGAAAATCACAAAAGATGAAATGAGTAAAGCAGTTAAGTGGATGACAATATAATTTGTTATACTTAAGTTTTTCTTTTATAACCTTACTCTGGTGCTATACAGTTTGTAAGTAAAAAGCAAATTTAATTGATTTTTGTCACTATATTCATGCTTCCTAAAGTGTGTTTTGCTCAAGTGTTCTGAAAAGGTGGGTTTCATCAACCAGATTGCCGAATGCTATGAACCATATGCTGAGAAGGCGATGGCACCCCACTCCAATACTCTTGCCTGGAAAATCCCATGGACGGAGGAGCCTGGTAGGCTGCAGACCATGGGGTCGTGAAGAGTCGGACACGACTGAGCAACTTCACTTTCACTTTTCAGTTTCATGCATTGTAGAAGGAAATGGCAACCCATTCCAGTGTTCTTGCCTGGAGAATCCCAGGGACGGGGGACAGCCTGGTGGGCTGCTGTCTATGGGGTCGCACAGAGTCGGACATGACTGAAGCAACTTAGCAGCAGCAGCAGCAGCATGAAGGATGTGGGGGCTTCCCAGGTGGCTCAGTGGTAAAGAATCCACCTGCAATGCAGGCGACACAGGTTCAATCCTGAGTTGGGAAGATCCCCTGAGAAGAAAATGGCAACCCACTCCAGTATTCTTGCCTGGGAAATCCCATGGAGAAAGGAGCCTGATGGGCGACAGTCCATGGGATTGCAAGAGTTGGACTTGACTTAGCAGCTAAACAATATACTTAATTATTTAGTGACTAAAAACAACAACGGAACTATATATTCTTCTTGGAGACTTCCAATAAACATTATTACTATAAAGGAACTGAAAAGTCCTCCTGAGAAATCCCTCTGACTTTTTCTAAAACACGGTTGTTCATGGAACTCTGTTTCATGTAATAACCATGAGCAAGCCACAAACTGTGTTCTCTTGACCATGTTTTATTTTTTAAAAACTATTTTATTTATTTTAATTGAAGGATAATTACTTTACAATATAGTGATGGCTTTTGCCACACATTGACATGAATCAGCCATGGGTATACATGCCCCCCCCATCCTGAGGCCCCCCTCCCACCTCCCTCTTCACCCTATCCCCACTGGGGTACTCGTGTCTTCTTCAATTCTGGTTTCCTCAGGGTGTATGCCCAGCAGTGGTATTACTGGGTCTTATGGCAGTTATATTCCCATTTTTTAAAAAAGGAATCTCCATACTGTTCTCCATAGTGGCTGTATCAGTTTTCATTCCCACCAACAGTGTAAAGAGGGTTTCCGTTTCTCCACACCTTGCTTCTGCTGCTGCTGCTAAGTCGCTTCAGTCGTGTCCGACTCTGTGCGACCCCATAGAGGGTCCCCCATCCCTGGAATTCTCCAGGCAAGAACACTGGAGTGGGTTGCTATTTCCTTCTCCAATGCATGAAAGTGAAAAGTGAAAAGTGAAAGTGAAGTTGCTCAGTCGTGCCCCACTCGCAGCGACCCCATTGACTGCAGCCTACCAGGCTCCTCCACCCCTGGGATTTTTCCAGGCAAGAGTACTGGAAGTGGGTCACCAGTGCCTTCTCCGTCTCCACACCCTCAGTTCAGTTCAGTTCAGTCACTCAGTGGTGTCTGACTCTTTGCAACCCCATGAATTGCAGCACGCCAGGCCTCCCTGTCCATCACCAACTCCCAGAGTTCACTCAGACTCAGGTCCATCGAGTCAGTGATGCCATCCAGCTGTCTCATACTCTGTCATCCCCTTCTCCTCCTGTCTCCAATCCCTCCCAGCATCAGAGTCTTTTCCAGTGAGTCAGCTCTTCGCACGAGGTGGCCAAAGTACTGGAGTTTCAGCTTTAGCATTATTCCTTCCAAAGAAAACCCAGGACCAATCTCCTTTAGAATGGACTGGTTGGATCTCCTTGCAGTCCAAGGGACTCTCAAGAGTCTTCTCCAACACCACAGTTCAAGAGCATCAATTCTTTGGTGCTCAGTGCTCTTCACAGTCCAACTCTCACATCCATACATGACTACTGGAAAAATCATAGCCTTGACTAGATGGACCTTTGTTGGCAAAGTAATGTCTCTGCTTTTGAATATGCTATCTAGGTTGGTCATAACTTTTCTTCCAAGGAGTAAGCGTCTTTTAATTTCATGGCTGCAGTCACCATCTGCAGTGATTTTGGAGCCCCCCAAAATAAAATCTGCCACTATTTCCACTGTTTCCCCACCTATTTCCCATGAAGTGATGGGCCCAGATGCCATGATCTTCATTTTATGAATGTTGAGCTTTAAGCCAACTTTTTCACTCTCCACTTTCACCTTCATCATGGGGCTTTTTAGTTCCTCTTCACTTTCTGCCATAAGGGTGGTGTCATCTGTATATCTGAGGTTATTCATATTTCTCCCGCCAATCTTGATTCCAGCTTGTGCTTCTTCCAGCCCAGCATTTCTCATGATGTACCCTGCATATAAGTTAAATAAGCAGGGTGACAATATACAGCCTTGACGTACTCCTTTTCCTATTTGGAACCAGTCTGTTGTTCCATGTCCAGTTCTAACTGTTGCTTCCTGACCTGCATATAGGTTTCTCAAGAGGCAGGTCAGGTGGTCTGGTATTCCCATCTCTTTCAGAATTGTCCACAGTTTCTTGTGATCCACACAGTCAAAGGCTTTGGCATAGTCAATAAAGCAGAAATAGATGTTTTTCTGGAACTCTCTTGCTTTTTCCATGATCCAGCAGATGTTGGCAATTTGACCTCTGGTTCCTCTGTCTTTTCTAAAACCAGCTTGAACAACTGGAATTTCATGGTTCACATATTGCTGAAGCGTGGCTTGGAGAATTTTGAGCATTACTTTACTAGCGTGTGAAATGAGTGCAATTGTGTGGTAGTTTGAGCATTCTTTGGCATTGCCTTTCTTTGGGATTGGAATAAAAATTGTTTGTAGACTTTTTGATGATGGCCATTCTGACTGGCATGAGATGATACCTTATTGTGATTTGCTTCCCTGGTGGCTCAGAGGTTAAAGTGTCTGCCTGGAATGCGGGAGACCCAGGTTTGATCCCTGGGTCTGGAAGCTTCCCCTGGAGAAGGAAATGGCAACCCACTGCATTACTCTTGCCTGGAGAACCCCATGGAGGGAGGAGCCTGATAGCCTACAGTCCATGGGGTCGCAAAGAGTCAGAGACAACTGAGCAACTTCACTTCACTCACTTTAATAATGAGTGATGTTGAGCATCTTTTCATGTGTTTATTAGCCATCTGTA
This sequence comes from Bos mutus, assembly GCF_027580195.1. NCBI lineage: Eukaryota > Metazoa > Chordata > Mammalia > Artiodactyla > Bovidae > Bos > Bos mutus. Next base: position 136,235,566 of record NC_091617.1, read on the forward strand.
TGAAGGAAATGGCAACCCACTCCAGTATTCTTGCCTGGAGAATTCCAGGGACAGAGGAGCCAGATAGGTTACAGTCCACGGAGTCACAAAGTGTTGGACACCACTGAGGAACTAACATATTATCCATCTGTATATCTTCTTTGGAGAAATGTCTGTTTAGTTCTTTAGCCCACCTTTTGATTGGTTGTTCCTTTTTCTGATTGAGTTGCATGAGTTGCTTGTATATTTTGGAGATTAATTCTTTGTCAGTTGTTGGGTCTATTATTTTCTCCCATTCTGGATGAGAGAGTCAATTCTTAGGTAGGTTGATAAGAAGTCCAGGGTCCTCAAGGAGGAGAAAGGGGTCTGGGACTCTCAAGGAGGAGATAGGAGTCTGGGGTCCTCAAGGAGGAGAAAAGACAAACTTTTTTTTGGTCTATATTCCTTGTCTTAGTCTCCTAAAATGCCCTTTTCTTTAAGCTCAGAGCTAATGATTACACAACAAAACAAATCATTTTGCCCAAGGATATGTTTTTCCTTAAACTCTGTACCAAGGATTATATAACAACAATTTATCCTGCTTGAGGACATGTTTCTTCTTAGTAAGAATCTTCTGACCAATCCTCTCATATTAAAATGTAAACTGTGGGAGTGGGTCTGGTAAAATCTTTCTACTGTTAGCTCTAATCCCATTATCTTAAAATGGATATTGTGAGAGTGGGTCTGTTAAGACCTTTACAACACTGAGACTTTCTTTAGATTCACTGTAATAACCAACTGAAAGTGTATATATCTCCCTTGCTAAGAGTAGTGAGGGGGGCACTCTCCATCTCCCTTCTGGTGTCTGTGTCAGAAGCTTTCTCTGTCCCTTTTCAAACTTTAATAAAACTCATACACAAAAACTCTTGAGTGATCTAGCCTGGTCCCTGATTCCAAAGCTAAATCTTCTTTGGAGATCAGGAATCATTCACTATAAGCTATCATGAGGGCTGTCTTTTCACCTTGCTTATAGGTTCTCTCATTGTGAAAAAGCTTTTAAGTTTAATTAGGTTCCATTTGTTTATTTTTGTTTTTATTTACATTAATCTAGGAGGTGGGTCATAGAGGATCTTGCTGTGATTTACCAGAGAGTGTTGTGCCTATGTTTTCCACTAAGAGTTTTATAGTTTCTGGTATTACATTTATATCTTTAATCCATTTTGAGTTTATTTTTGTGTATTGTGTTAGAAAGTGCTCTAGTTTCATTCTTTTAGATGTGGTTGACCAGTTTTCCCAGCAGCACTTGTTGAAGACTGTCTTTTCTCCATTGTATATTTTCACCTCCTTTGTCAAAGATAAGGTGTTCATAGGTGGATTTATCTCTGGACTTTCTTTTTCATTCCATTGATCTATATTTCTGTTTTTGTGCCAGTACCATACTCTCTTGACAACTGTAGCTTTGTAGAATAGTCTGAAATCAGGTAGGTTGATTCCTCCAGTTCCATTCTTCTTTCTCAAGATTGCTTTGGCTATTTGAGATTTTTTGTGTTTCCATACAGATTGTGAAATTATTTGTCCTAGTTCTGTGAAGAATACCATTGGTAATGAGACAGGAATCCAAGTTCTTGTCTGCAGAGCCGAAGAATGGAATCCACAAACATGCAAACAATCACAGTAGCAAGCAAATAGGATTTATTAAAGAGGAAGAAAGTGCAAAGCTCTCAGCAGAGAGGGGACTTACAGCAGTTTTTATATCTTTCCTTAAATAACATTAATTTTCAGTTCAGTTCAGTTGCTCAATTGTGTCTGACTCTTTGTGACCCCATGAACTACAGCACACCAGGCTTCATGTCCATCACCAACTCCTGGAGGTTACTTAAACTCATGTCCATCATGTCAGTGATGCCACCCAACCATCTCATCCTCTGTCATCCCCTTCTCCTCTGGCCTTGAATCTTTCCCAGCATCAGGGTCTTTCCCAAGCAGTCAGTTTTTCATATCAGGTGGCCTAAGTATTGGAGCTTCAGCTTCAACATCAGTCCTTCCAATGAAGCTTCAGGACTGATATCCTTTAGAATGGGCTGGTTGGATCTCCTTGCAGTTCTTGGGACTTTCAAGAGTCTTCTCCCACACCACAGTGCAAAAGCATCAATTCTTCGGTGCTCAGTTTTCTTTATAGTCCAACTCTAACATCCATACATGACTAATGGAAAAGCCATAGCCTTGACTAAACAGACCTTTGTCAGCAAAATAATGTCTCTGCTTTTTAATATGCTGTTTAGGTTTGTAATAGCTTTTCTTCCAAGGAGCAAGCATCTTTTAATTTCATGGCTGCAGTCACCATCTGTAGTGATTTTAGTTCAGTTCAGTCGCTCAGTTGTGTCCGACTCTTCGCGACCCCATGAATCGCAGCACGCCAGGCCTCCCTGTCCATCACCAACTCCCAAAGTTCACTCAGACTCAGGTCCATCGAGTCAGTGATGCCATCCAGCCATCTCATCCTCTGTCGTCCCCTTCTCCTTTTGCCCCCAATCCCTACCAGCATTAGAGTCTTTTCCAATGAGTCAACTCTTCGCATGAGGTGGCCAAAGTACTGGAGTTTCAGCTTCAGAATCTTCCCTCCAAAGAAATCCCAGGGCTGATCTCCTTCAGAATGGACTGGTTGGATCTCCTTGCAGTTCAAGGGACTCGCAAAAGCCTTTTCCAACACTACAGTTCAAAAGTATCAATTCTTCGGCACTCAGCCTTCTTCACAGTCCAACTCTCACATCCATACATGACCACGGGAAAAACCATAGCCTTGACTAGATGAACCTTTGTTGGCAAAGTAATGTCTCTGCTTTTGAATATGCTATCTAGGTTGGTCATAACTTTCCTTCCAAGGAGTAAGCGTCTTTTAATTTCATGGCTGCTATCACCATCTGCAGTGATTTTGGAGCCCCCCAAAATAAAGTCTGACACTGTTTCCGCTGTTTCCCCATCTGTTTCCCATGAAGTGATGGGACCAGATGCCATGATCTTCGTTTTCTGAATGTTGAGCTTTAAGCCAACTTTTCACTCTCCACTTTCACTTTCATCAAGAGGCTTTTGAGTTCCTCTTAACTTTCCGGCATAAGGGTGGTGTCATCTGCATATCTGAGGTTATTGATATTTCTCCCAGCAATCTTGATTCCAGCTTGTGTTTCTTCCAGTCCAGCATTTCTCATGATGTACTCTGCATATAAGTTAAATAAGTAGGGTGATAATATACAGCCTCGACATACTCCCTTTCCTATTTGGAACCAGTCTGTTGTTCCATGTCCAGTTCTAACTGTTGCTTCCTGACCTGCATACAGATTTCTCAAGAGGCAGGTCAGGTGGTCTGGTATTCCCATCTCTTTAAGAATTGTCCACAGTTAATTGTGATCCACACAGTCAAAGGCTCTGGCATAGTCAATAAAGCAGAAATAGATATTTTTCTGGAACTCTCTTGCTTTTTCCATGATCCAGCGGATGTTGACAATTTTATCTCTGGTTCCTCTGCCTTTTCTAAAACCAGCCTGAACATCGGGAAGTTCATGGTTCACGTATTGCTGAAGCCTGGCTTGGAGAATTTTGAGCATTACTTTACTAGCATGTGAGATGAGTGCAATTGTGCTGTAGTTTGAGCATTCTTTGGCATTGCCTTTCTTTGGGATTGGAATGAAAACTGACCTTTTCCAGTCCTGTGGCCACTGCTGAGTTTTCCACATTTGCTGGCATATTGAGTGCAGCACTTTCACAGCATCATCTTTCAGGATTTGAACTAGTTCAACTGGAATTCCATCACCTCCACTAGCTTTGTTCGTAGTGACGCTTTCCAAGGCCCACTTGACTTCACATTCCAGAATGTCTGGCTCTAGGTCAGTGATCACACCATCGTGATTATCTGGGTCGTGAAGATCTTTTTTGTACAGTTCTTCTGTGTATTCTTGCCACCTCTTCTTAATATCTTCTGCTTCTGTTAGGTCCATACCATGTCTGTCCTTTATCGAACCCATCTTTGCATGAAATGTCCCCTTGGTATCTCTAATTTTCTTGAAGAGATCTCTAGTCTTTCCCATTCTGTTGTTTTCCTCTATTTCTTTGCACTGATCGCTGAGGAAGGCTTTCTTATCTCTTCTTGCTATTCTTTGGAACTCTGCATTCAGATGCTTATATCTTTCCTTTTCTCCTTTGCTTTTCACTTCTCTTCTTTTCACAGATATTTGTAAGTCCTCCCCAGACAGCCATTTTGCTTTTTTGCATTTCTTTTCCATGGGGATGGTCTTGATCCCTGTCTCCTGTACAATGTCACGAACCTCATTCCACAGATCATCAGGCACTCTATCTATCAGATCTAGGCCCTTAAATCTATTTCTCACTGTATAATCATAAAGAACTTGATTTAGGTCATACCTGAATGGTCTAGTGGTTTTCCCTGCTTTCTTAAATTTCAGTCTGAATTTGGCAATAAGGAGTTCATGATCTGAGCCACAGTCAGCTCCTGGTCTTGTTTTTGCTGACTGTATAGAGCTTCTCCATCTTTTGCTGCAAAGAATATAAACAATCTGATTTCCGTGTTGACCATCTGGTGATGTCCATGTGTTAGTCTTCTCTTGTGTTGTTGGAAGAGGGTGTTTGCTATGCCCAGTGCATTTTTTTTTTTGGCAAAACTCTGTTAGCCTTTGCCCTGCTTCATTCCGTATTCCAAGGCCAAATTTGCCTGTTACTCCAGGTGTTTCTTGACTTCCTACTTTTGCATTCCAGTCCCCTATAATGAAAAGGACATCTTTTTTTTGGTGTTACTTCTAAAAGTTCTTGTAGGTCTTCATAGAACCGTTCAACTTCAGCTTCTTCAGCATTACTGGTTGGGGCATAGACTTGAATTACTGTAATATTGAATGGTTTTCCCTGGAAACGAACAGAGATCATCTGTCGTTTTTGAGATTGCATCCAAGTACTGCATTTTGGACTCTTTTGTTGACCATGATGGCTACTCCATTTCTTCTGAGGGATTCCTGCCCACAGTAGTAGATATAATGGTCATCTGAGTTAAATTCACCCATTCCAGTCCATTTCAGTTCGCTGATTCCTAAAATGTGTTGACATTCACTCTTGCCATCTCTTGTTTGACCACTTCCAATTTGCCTTGATTCATGGACCTGACATTCCAGGTTCCTATGCAATATTGCTCTTTACATCATCGGACCTTGCTTCTGTCACCAGTCACAGTCACAGCTGGGTATTGTTTTTGCTTTGGCTCCATCCCTTCATTCTTTCTGGAGTTATTTCTCCACTGATCTCCAGTAGCATATTGGGCCCCTACTGACCTGGGGAGTTCCTCTTTCAGTATCCTATCATTTTGCCTTTTCATACTGTTCATGGGGTTCTCAAGGCAAGAATACTGAAGTGGTTTGCCATTCCCTTCTCCAGTGGACCACATTCTGTCAGATCTCTCCGCCATGACCCGCCCGTCTTGGGTTGCCCCACGGGCATGGCTAGTTTCTTTCAGTAAGACGAGGCTGTGGTCCTAGTGTGATTAAATTGACTAGTTTTCTGTGAGTATGGTTTCAGTGTGTCTGCCCTCTGATGCCCTCTTGCAACACCTACCATCTTACTTGGGTTTCTCTTACCTTGGGCGTGGGGTATTCCTTCATTGCTGCTCCAGCAAAGTGCAGCCACTGCACCTTACCTTGTACTAGGGGAATCTCCTCACCACTGCCCTTCCTGACCTTCACTGTGGGATAGCTCCTCTAGGATCTCATGCGCCAGCACAGCCACTGCTCCTTGGACGTGGGGTTGGTCCTCCGGGCCCCTGCCCCTGGTCTCTGGCGTCGGGGCGTGGGTTAGCTCCTCCCGGCAGCCGCCCCTGACCTTGTTCGCGGGATATCTCCTCTCGGCCTCTGCCCCTGACCTTGGACGTGGGGTAGCTCCTCTCGGCCGCTGGCCCTGACCTCATTCGTGGGGTATCTCTTCCTGGCTGCCACCCCTGACCATAGTGATTTTGGACCCCCCAAAATTAAAGTCTGTCACTGTTTTCATTGTTTCCTCATCTATTTGCCATGAAGTGATGGCACTGGATGCCATAATCTTAGTTTTCTGAACGTTGAGTTTTAAGCCAGCTTTTTCACTTTCATTAAGAGGCTCTTTAATTCTCCTTTGGTTTCTTCCATAAAGGTGGTTTTATCTGCATATCTGAGGTTATTCATATTTCTCCCAGCAATCTTGATCCCAGCTCATGCTTCATTCAGCCTGGCATTTCTAATGATGTACTCTCCATGGTAGTTAAATAAGCATGGTGACAATATACAGCTTTGACGTACTCCTTTCCTGATTTGGAGACAGTCTGTTGTTCCATGTTCAGTTTTAACTGTTGTTTCTTGACCTGCATCTAGATTTCTCAAGAGGCAGATAAGGTGGTCTGGTATTCCCATCTCTTTCAGAATTTTCCACAGTTTGTTGTGATCCACATAGTCAAAGGCTTTGGCATAGTCAATAAAGCAGAAGTTGATGTTTTTCTGGAACTCTCTTGCTTTTTCAATGATCCAGCAGATGTTGGCAATTTGATCTCTGGTTCCTCTGCCTTTTCTAAATCCAGCTTGAACATCTGGTTATTTCTAACCAATCAATTTAAAGGTCAAGATACTTAATATCTTTGTGGCTTCTCTTGATCCTTGTATTAACTCACCATTATTTTTTTTTCATGCCTCTGGCCATTTTATCATTGACCAGATGTATGGGTTTAAGATTAATGATAACCAGTTGTTTCTTCCTAAAACATATGGAACAGAATTTAACTACTGTCCTTCCCTAGATCTGAGTGCCTATAATTTATTAGACTAAAGACACATTCCAGGAATTCAGGACAATGGAGCAAGATGTTTGCTCAGAGTTCTACACTGGCTTCCTAATAATTTCTACCTCAGTAGTTTGATAGGGATTGCATTGAATCTATAGATTACTTTGGGTAGTATACTCATTTTCACTATATTGATTCTTCCAATCAAAGAACATGATATATTTCCCCATCTATATGTATCATCTTTGGTTTCTTTCATCAGTGCTTTATAGTTTTTTTATATACAAGTCTTTTTTTTTAGCCTTCCCTGGTGGCTCAGACGGTAAAGTGTCTGCCTGCAATGCCAGAGACCTGGGTTCGATCCCTGGTTTGGGAAGATCCCCTGGAGAAGGAAATGGCAACCCACTCCAGTACTCTTGCCTGGAAAATTCCATGGGCAGAGGAGCCTTGTAGGTTACAGTCCATGGGGTCGCAAAGAGTTGGACACGACTGAGAGACTTCACTTCACTTTTGTTTCTTTAGGTAAATTTATTCCTAAGTATATTTTTATTTCCCTTGCAATAGTGAATGGTTGTTTCCTTTATTTCTCTTTCTTATTTTTCATTGTTGGTGTATAGAAATGCAAGGGGTATCTGTGTTTTAATCCTATATCCTGTGAATTTACTATATTAATTGATTAGCTGTAGTCATTTTCTGGCAGCATCTTTAGGGTTTTCTATGTAGATGATCATGTCATCTGCAAACAGTGAGAGTTTTGCTTCTTCTTTTCTTATCTGGATTTCTTTTATTTCTTTTTCTTCTCTGATTGCTGTGGCTAGGACTTTCAAAGCTATGTTGAATAATAGTGGTGAGATTGGGCACCCTTGTCTTTTGGGTGAGCTCTTGTCTACTAATGTTCCCTGGGGTCAGACGTTCTATGATGATCTAAAGTTCTGGAGTTGAGCCTCCTGACTCTGGGTTTTGGTCTCCCTCTTACAGTAGCCTCAAGACTTCTCCATCCACACAGCACAGAAGAGAAAACCCCTAGGTTAATGGTAAAACAACTCTCCACAGCTAGGAACACCCAGAGAGATTCACAGGGTTATATAGAGAACATAAAGGAAGAGGAAAGGAAGAGTCAAAAGGGAAAGAACAATCAAGCCAGTAATCAAATCTCTAAATGAAAATGGATACTAAAGATTAGATTCTTAAGGGTACAAAATTGATACCAAATATAAAAAAGCAGAGATCAAAAATCTAGTATAGAGATTAGACACTCAAAAATACAAAGCAAAATTGATCACAAAATTAAAAGAAATATATGTATATGGAATTTGCTTGAAAAAACAGGTTTTTTTTTTTTTTTTTTTTTTTTTTAAAGGTGGGCTATAAGAATGAAAGTTAGAGGAGTAATAAAGAACTAAAATTAAAAAAAATTAAAAAATGATAATAGTAAAAATACATCTAGGAATTTCTCTGGAACTGTTGTGGGCAGTGTGGGGTCATTTCAGTGTCACGTAGTCCCTTGTCCTGGCTTGTACTTGTTCTCAGAGTCTATAGTTGCTCCTCAAATGCACAGTCTCAGCTTAACTGCAGGGTTTTAATCTGTTGCACCTGTCACTTACAGGGTGGTTCCCCCTTCTTTGCTTATTTTGGCTTCCTCTGTTTGGAAGTCTCTTCACTGTCTAATCTCTGCCCTGACACCAGGGGGTGAAGGTGGCTACGTATTCAGGCTCACTTGCTCAGTTGTACTGTGGAGAGGCAGGGACACTGCAAATACTGCTAGCATATGTGGGGTGTGCTCGCAGTGGATGGACCACACTGGGGATGCCACAGCCCAAAGTGGAGGGTACTTCCCAGGTCCACACTGCTCAGGCTACTGGGTGCTCTGTGACTGCACTGCCCCAAGAGGGCCTTGAGTTTTGTGCACTGCCCAGATCTAAGCCACTCAGGCTCTCAGGTGCTCTGCATGGAGCACCCGAGATGGGCTGTGTGTTTTGCTCCCTTCCCAGGTCCAAGCCACTCAGGTGAGTGGGTGCTCCATGAGGGCAATATCCCAACTGGGTCCTGTGTTTTGTGCACTTCCCAGGTCTAAGCTGCTTAGACTCTCAGGTACTCCACACAGGCACAGACCCAGGTGGGCTGTGCATTCTGCATCCTTTCCAGGTCCAAGCCTTTCAGGCATCTGGGTGCTCAGCAAGTGCACTGTCCCAGGTGCACTTATGCACCTCTCAGGTCCCAGCTGCTCAGTTTCCCAGGTGTGGTGCGCTGTGAGGGCACAGTTTCAGGTGTGCCATATGTATCCTCTGGTGAGCTGATCTCAGGCTGTGATGCTCCTGGCTAATGTGAACTGTCCAGAATCCCAGGAAGACACGGTTGGCAACTGGCAGCCTGCTCACAGCTCCGTGGGAGGTATGGTCTCTGGGTCCAAGATTGCAGTGGCCCTTTGCCTTCTGCCTCTGGCTGTTGCACACCTGCCTCTCGGCTCCCGGGTAGGGTGGGTTGAAAATGGCAGCAGGCTTGGTCTCATGTGGTATTTGCTAGGGCGCAATCTTTTGTTCCATGAGCATGCCACGGGTCACCTACCAGTAGCATTAGGGCCTTCTCTCAGGAAAGGTCCTTCCCCCCCCCCCTTGTCTCTCTGGCATTCCCACAGCATCAGTTGCTATGTCACATTATCCCCCTCAGATTATCCTCAGTGCATTTAAACCCGGTCCTTACCCCAAGGACCAATGATGCAGCCTGTGTCTCTGCTCCCAGCCTCCATTTGCTGCTGGTAGATGGATGTGAGCATCTGAGCCATTTCTCTGCTGGTAACTGCAGTTTTGACTGCATTCTGTGGTGTGTGTGTGTGTGTTTCGATTATGTTGTCCTCTGAGATTCCAAAACTCTCCACTGACCCCACCTGTGAGAGGGTGTCCTATTGTGTGGAACATTCTCCTCCTTCACGACTCCCTCCCCAGGATAGGTCTCCCTCCCTAAATCCTTTGTCTCTTGCCGAGGTCCAGCCCTGGCTGATCCAGGGAGTTCAAAGCGGGGACGGCATTGGCGAGGATCAGGATACAATAGCTTCAATTAGGTATTAATTAGAGATGTAAAGAGTAATAGAATGAGGATAGCTCAGTAGGAAAATTCAGTGGAGAAAAGAGGCTGAGTAGCTTGGTTTACGCGGGAGACCAATAAAACTTCAAGACAAGAAGCTTGCACCACTTACGTAGGCCACAGGCGTCCTTCTGTTCTCTCAAAGGAAAGGAGACACTGAGGTCTCCCCAGTAAGATCTTAGAAGCTCAGGCATAATTAGTAAGCATGGCGGGCTCCATGCTCCAGATGGAAACTCAGCCAGAGTTTGACAGAGAGAATGACATGGGGAGACCAGTCTTTCGAGGAACTGATCCCAATTCTCTATTTTCCATGGTCTACTTTTATACACTGAGATGCTATGCAAAAGTCACATGGGGTCAGCAGTCCTGACTTTTATCAAAGTCAGGTGCTTCATACAAATGTATACAGAGGTCTTAGGGGTGTTACATCATCTTCTGGCCAGGGGGCCTGCTGACAATTTATGACCTTCTCCTTGTGACAGCGGTCAGTCAACCAGGACACTTATTTCTCCAGGGGTGATTATTCTTAAAAAAGACTCCACCTTCCAAAGGTACCAGATAAAGTTACATTCCTATAGGGTGAGGGTGTAGTGGGTTTTAATTAAGGAAAGAATTTACTTAGCCTAAGGTCTAACGTGATTAATATCCAAGGTTAATACTTAATTCTTCTATATATTCATTAATGTGTGTAAGGGCAGGGGATGTGGAGACTTAGCAACAAACATTGGCTCAACAAATGAAAAACCCTTCACCAATACAATTTCTAATCAGCCCACTATACTTATACTAATGGCTTTCTAACTTTTCTAAGGAACCTGTTTTTAGAAGATTTAAATCATCTTGTGCCTCTCACGGTTGGGAGGCTGTGAGCAATCACATGTGGCTGGACAAGCCTGTCAGGCAGGCTAGAGAACCTTCAGAGGAGTTTGTAGGTTAAAACACTCTTGTCATGCCCAGAAGTTTTTATCAACTGGAGCTCTAAGTTAACTCCTTCTCCGAAAGAGGTGGTGGGGGACAGCCTCCCATAAAGTCAGAGGTGTAGGTGAGAGCACAAAGTAGTAAAGTAGGTAGGCTCTGGTTATGGGGGTAGATGCTCGAGGATTTCCAGGGGAATTCCTGAGGCTCGATCTTGCCTTTGCGTATGTCGAGCCTCCTTCCTCATGACCTTTGCCATGGGTGGAGGTCCTCACGCTGGCTCCCAACAGTCTCTATTTACATCTTTTATATTTTGTCCTACCTCCTTTTGTAGAGATTGGTTTGTTTTTCTGGGTATCTGGTGTCCTCCATCAGTGTTTATAAGTTGTTTTGTGGAGGTTGCTCCACATTCATATGATCTTTTGATAAATTTGTGGTCTCCCCATCCTATTCCTCCACCATCTTGGTACTGCCCCTTGACCATGTTTTAGACTCTTCTAATAGAAATATCAATAACCTCAGATATGCAGATGACACCACCCTTATGGTAGAAAGTGAAGAAGAATTAAAGATCCTCTTGATGAAAGTGAAAGAGGAAAGTGAAAGAGTTGGCTTCAAGCTCAACATTCAGAAAATTAAGATCATGGCAAATAGATGGGGAAACAGTGGAAACAGTGGCTGACTTTATTTTTCTGGGCTCCAAAATCACTATAGATGGTGGTTGCAGCCATGAAATTAAAAGACGCTTACTCCTTGGAAGGAAAGTTATGACCAACCTAAACAGCATATTCAAAAGCAGAGACATTACTTTGCCAACAAAGGTCCATCTAGTCAAGGCTATGGTTTTTCCAATGGTCATGTATGGGTGTGAGAGTTGGACTATAAAGAAGGTTGAGTGCTGAAGAGTTGATGCTTTTGCACTGTGGTGTTGGAGAAGACTTTTGAGAGTTCCTTGGACTGCAAGGAGATCCAACAAGTCCATCCTAAAGGAGATCAGTCCTGGGTGTTGGAAAGACTGGGGAATGGCAGGACTGATGTTGAAGCTGAAACTCCAATACTTTGGCCACCTGATGTGAAGAGCTGACTCATTTGAAAAGATCCTGATGCTGGGAAAGACTGAGGGCAGGAGGAGAAGGGGACAACAGAGGATGAGATGGTTGGATGGCATCATTGACACAATGGACATGGGTTTAGGTGGACTCTGGGAGTTGGTGATGGACAGGGAGGCCTGGCGTGCTGCGGTTCATGGGATTGCAAAGTGTTGACAAGACTGAGTGACTGAACTGAATATAAAACAAACCCTTCATATTAAATATGAAATACGTTGCTAAAATTTATTGCTTTATTCCTTCTGACTAGGTATGTACAACCCATATCTTTATAAATTCAGCTTGCATTAATCTTCATTTGATCTGTACTCCACCATCTAGGATTGTCTCCGCATTTTGTTTTAATATTTCCAGGCAGCAGCAGATGAACCTATCCCAGCAAATATAATGAATGCTTTGTTCTACTTTTCTGATTGCATAACTATCTCTTTCATCTAGGTCAGTACTACCCAAGAGAAATATAACAAGAGCCCCACGTGTAATTTAAAATGCCCTAAAAGGAGAAAATACATGTAGATTACAGTACAATAATATCTTAGGAAACGCAATGGTTAGAGTTAAACGTACTCCTACCAAAATAATAAAGTGTGTTAAACAGAAAAAAAAATTTTTGTATTGCTTCAGTTTAAAAATTGATATTAGTTAATATTAGTTTGTTGTATTGGCCATATTTCAAGCACTCAAATAGCTATATGTGAAAACTCTATTGGATAGCTCTAAACCTCTTGAGGGCAGAAACTGTGTTCCATGCAGGTCTCCCTTTGGTTTGTTTCCTAGAATACTTACCAGGCTCCCCAAGACTGGGTTAAGTGCTCCTCTTATGTGCTCCTACAGCCCTCTGCACTAACTTGTCAGGCAGTGCTTACCTCCCACATTGCAATTACTTATTTACCTGTCTGGAGGCTCCTTACAGCAAGGACTCTTTCTTTCTCCTTCTTTCTTCTTTTTCTTTTCTTTTGATGTGCAAGACTCTTTTTAAAAAAATTATTTTCCATCATGGCTTATTACAGGATATTGAATATCCTGTGCTATACAGGAGAACCTTGTTGTTTATCCATTTTGTATATACTAGTTTGCATCTGCTAATCCCAAACTCTCAAATCATCCCTCCTCTTGACAACCACAAGTTTGTTCTCCATGTCTGAATCTGTTCCTGTTTTGTAGATAAGTTCATCTGAGTCCTATTTTAGATTCTATATAAAAGTGATATCATATGGTATTTATCTTTCTGACTTACTTCACTTAGTATGATCATCTCGAGATCCATCCATGTGGCAAATGGCATTATTTCATTCATTTTAAGGCTGAGTAATATTTCATTGTAAATATGTGCCACGTCTACCTTATCCATTCATCTGTTGGTGGGCATTTACATTGTTTCTGTGTCTTGGTTATTGTGAATAGTGCTACTCTGAACATAAGGGTGCAAGTATTTTTCTGAATTATGGTTTCATCCATATATATGCCCAGGAGTGGGATTGCTGGATTATATGACAACTCAAAATAGTTTTTTGAGGAAACTCTACACTATTCTTTATAATGGATGCACCAATTTATATTCCCACCAACAGTGTAGGAGGGTTCCCTTTTCTCCACACACTCTAGACAAAACTGTTTCCAGTTTACAGTTACATGTTCTGTGCTTAGTATGGGGCCAGGCATATCATAGACATTCATTAAATATTTATTGCTTTTTTGATGAATTATTAAATTCACCAAAATAAGTTGTTTGGGGAACTTTTATCAGAATAAGGATTTCTTGAAGGTAGAGATTATGATTTATTTATCTCTGTAGTCTCTTTACCTAGCATAAAGCTTAACACGTAGTAGGCACTCAGTAAATGTTTGTTGAATGACTACTGAACCCTGTCAAAACTCTAGGCTTTCCAGCCTTTCTATCTTCACAGCTGTGACTGACTGCAGCCTCAGATTCTTCCTCAGGGTTTGAGACTTTGAATCACCTTATGAAGACTTGTGTCTGACCCTCTGAGCTGGAGTCTGCCTTGTATCCTCTGTCTGGTGCTGAGGGCTGTCTTGGACTTTGTCAAACACCCTCTGCCTCCATCATCCTCTGTATGATGAAAGGCAATGGCCCCCTGGCTTTTTGAGTCCAGTCTCCCTTTGGAGTGCTTCATCTTGGATTATGCCTTCCTTTGATTTACACACTATGGTGTCCTGGTGTAGACTGATTTCTGGCCCATAACCATGGTTGCATGTACACTACCAGGCTAGATTTCCTCCTAAGTTGACCTAACTTTAGTTGTTTGGGTTTTGCAATGACAGAACATACCTCCAGGGGGAACATTCATTCACCCTAGATATGAATCATTATTTTGACAGCATTCCAGTAGATGGCAGTAAAGTGTTTTAAGCAAAATTGTCTTTTTTTCTAGTTTGCACAGTGTCCCCAGACAAGCCAGGATCTGGGCTACCAGTGGAGTCTGGCTGCAAGTCTAGCAGGAGCTTCTAGTTGTGGTTTCTTGTCTGTCTCCTTTTCCCCTTATCCTGGTAATTAATTGTACTTGGCCAGGTATACTGAGGAGAAGGCAATGGCACCCCACTCCAGTACTCTTGCCTGGAAAATCCCATGGACTGAGGAGCCTGGTGGGCTGCAGTCCATGGGGTCGCTAAGAGTCAGACATGACTGAATGACTTCACTTTCACTTTTCACTTTCATGCATTGGAGAAGGAAATGGCATCCCACTTCAGTGTTCTTGCCTGGAGAATCCCAGGGACAGGGGAGTCTGGTGGGCTTCCATCTATGGGGCACACAGAGTTGGACACGACTGAAGCAACTTAGCAGCAGCAGCAGGTATACTGAAGATATTATAAATGGGAAAACCTTAAGCTTGGAGAATGAGACATATTTCTTTAGGACAATTTCCTATTGCCAAGTATCACAGGGTAGTACAACACGGACCCTCCCCAGCCCTGCCCTGATTCTGGCACTCTGATCTCATTCTCTCACTTAATTCATCTCTCACATAATTCATCTGTAGACAACACTTGTGTTCTATCATAAGTTTGATTAAAGCTCTTTGCATGGAGCACTATGGCCCTGGAGACGTCAGAATATTCTATGCAGATTTTTTTTTAAGAGAAAGCTTTAAAAAACTATCAATAGGAAAGAATATCATTTGCAGCAATATGGGTGGACCTAAAGATTAACATAACTGACTAACTGAAGTAAGCCAGAGAGAGAAATGTTGTATGATATCACTTTTATGTGGAATTAAAAAAAATGATACAGGTGAACTTGTATATCAAGCAGAATTAGACCTACAGACATAGAAAGCAAATTTATGGTTACCAAAGGGGAAAGGGGGGAGGGATAAATTAGGAGTTTGGGATTAATATATACACACTGCTATATACAAAATGGATAAACAAAGATCTACTGTATAGCACAGGAAACTCTACTCAATACTTCGTAGTAAACTATAGTGGAACAAATCCAAAAAAGAACATATATATCTGAATAACTTTGCTGTATACCTGAAACTAACACAGCATTGTAAATCAATTATATATCAATTTTAAAAATAAGTAAGTAAAGGCATCAAAAGGAAAGAACAAAGAAATGAAAGGGAGCTAATTAGTGGTTCCAAGAGAAGGAAGGTTCCCAAATGTTTGTGATGCTAATTTTCCTTTTAGGCCCAATCCTCTGGACTGTGGAGTCATATCTAACTGTAAGATATGTGTAAAGCTGTGAGATATCTATAAAGCTGTGAGCATCTCTGTGTGTGATGGAACAGAAGGAGGAACAGAACCTTCCAATTATTGGCTCTCATGGTGCAGTTTTGAGTGCATTTGGGAAGGAGAATTTAACCCCTGCAGGGCTAGACTCCATCCCTCCACTTAGCAGGCTCCAGAGAGAAGAGCACATCACAACATAAAGCATGTGGTCAGTTCTATCCTGTTTCAAGAGACAACTTCATACTCATGAATCTCCTTATCCCCAACTCCCCTGGGAATGTATTCCTGCTTAGGAGAGCAGAACCTGTCATTACCTTGTTTGGTTCTTCCAGGGTTGGATAGTTCTGGGTTATTTCTTAGTGGTTTGTGGGCCAATTTGATATTGATGACAAAAGACCATCACCCATTGCTTGGGAGAACTCCCCACTGACCTGGCATAGTGGAGATTTTCTCAGTTTTCTTTCCAAAAGCTGTGTAACAGATATGGATAAGATTAAAGGGAACTTCTCTCATTGTTGTGAAACATTGCTGAGGATAATAAAGAGAATTAGATGGGCAGAAAAGAAAACTGAGGTCTAACTTTTGGTCTTACCTTTCAAGCAGTTACTTAACTTTGGGAAATTCATCCTTTCTGAATGCTACTTCTTTTACATTAAATGCAAATTTGAAAGAGAGGAAGTTTCCAGAATTCTCTGATTTGGGTACTGTAAATAGCAGGCTTTTCGAGTAGAAATACTGAATCACTATGAGCAAGAATGGCAAGTGCCTGGAATGTTGCTGCTACGTTGCCCAAAATCAATCACACTACCCCAGACTTCCCTAGTGGTTCGGTGGTTAAGAATCTGCCTGCCCACGCAGGGCACATGGATTTGATCCCTGTTCCAGGAAGATCCTACACGCTGTAAGGCAACCAAGCTTTGCACCACAACTACTGAGCCCCCAGGCCCACAGCCCATGCTCCACAATGAGAGAACCCACCAAAATGAGAAGCCCATGCACCACAACTAGAGAGTAGCTCCTTCTCACTGCAACTAGACAATACCCATGTGCAGCAACGAAGAGTCCATGAACCACAGCAAAGACCTAGTGCAGCCTCCCCCCAAAAAAATACACTACTCTTTCCACCACCAATTAACTGAAGCTGGCTTTCAAGATAGCCATCTCAGACTGTGAGTTCAATGCTCTACCCCTCTCATCATGCTGGAATTTCCATTTCCCTAAAAGCTCCTATAGATGGTTAGTTGTTCATGACAAGAGTAGTCTCAACAGACTCATCAGCATAAACTCCCATTCCCAGCTTAGGCATATATCAAGGAAAGAATGCCTGAATGTGAAAACAAATGAAATGAACAACAATAAAAGCAGAGGCTACATATATCAATATAAATGAATAACATTTGATTTGTGCTCTATTAAGTAGGAGAAATAGAGGATTAAAAAAAAAAAGATCTAAAATCTAGTTTGGCAAAGTAACCTCACATCTCTAAATAAAGGGAAAAAAATCTTTAACTGATGATATATTAACAATTCTGTGCTGCTGATTTGATTTCTTTGCCTTAGTATAAATTGATGCACAGTAGAGTCTGCTGTGTACATTCTCCAGGAACAAGAACCACTACATCCAAGGTCTTACATCCTTTATTCTTTAATATGAATCCTTTGCATTTTATTTAGATGCAATATTGTACAGTTCATAACATGTACACGAGGTGGTGACCAAAAACGTCCCAAAGAAAAAGAAATACAAGAAGGCAAAGTGGTTGTCTGAGGAGGCCTTACAAATAGCTTAGAAAAGAAGAGAAGCAAAAGGCAAGGGAGAAAGGGAAAGATACACTCAACTGAATGCAGAGTTCCAGAGACTAGCAAGGAGATATAAGTGAACAATGCAAAGAAATAAAAGAAAACAATAGAATGGGAAAGCCTAGAGATCTCTTCAAGAAAACTGGAGATATCAAGCAAACATTTTATGTAAAGATGGGCACTATAAAGGACAGGAACAGCAAGACCCTAACAGAAGCAGAACAGATTAAGAAGAGGTGGCAAAAACACACAGAAGGAAAATACAAAAAAAGTCTTAATGACCCAGATAACCATGATGTGTGGTCACTCACTGAGAACCAGACATCCTGGAGTGCATAGTCAAGTGGGCCTTAGGAAGCATTACTACAAACAAAGCTAGTGGAAATGATAGAATTCCAGATGAGCTATTTAAATCCTAAAAGATGATTCTGTTAAAGTGATGCACTCAATATGCCAGCAAATTTGGAAAACCTGGCAGTGGCCAAAGGACTGGAAAAGGTAAATTTTCATTCCAATCTCAAGAAAGACAATGCCAAAGAATGCTTAAACTACCATACAATTGTACTCATTTCACATTCTAGCAAGGTAATGCTCAAAATTCTTCAAGCTAGGCTTCAACAGTATGTGAACCAAGAATTCCAGATGTATAAGCTAGGTTTAAGAAAAGGCAGAGGAACCAGAGATCAAATTGCCAACATCCATTGGATCATAGAAAAAGCAAGGGAATTGCAGAAAATTTCTACTTCTGCTTCATTGACTATACAAAAATCTTTGACTATGAGAATCACATCAAATTATGAAAAACTCTTAAAGAGATGGATATACCAAACCACTTTACCTGTCTCCTACAAAACCTGCATGCAGGTCAGGAAGCAACAGTTAAAACCTTACATGGAACAGCAGACTAGTTCAAAATTAGGAAAGGAGTATGACAAGGCTGTATATTGTCACTCTGTTTATTTAACTTATATGCAGACTGCAGCCTGGGGTGCTGCAGTTGATGGGGTTGCAAAGAGTCAGAGTATATTATGTGAAATGCTGGGCTGGATGAATCACAAGCTATAATCAAGATTGCTGGGAGAAATATCAACAATCTCAGATATGTAGATGATACCATTCTACTGGCAGAAAGCGAAGAGGAACTAAAGAGCCTGTTGATGAGGGTGCAAAAGAGAATGGAAAAGTTGGCTTAAAATGCAACTTTAAAAAACTAAGATCATGGCATTGGGTCCCATTACTTCATGGCAAATAGATGGGGGAAAAGTGGAAACAGTGACAGATTTTATTTTCTTGAGCTCCAAAATCACAAAGGATGGTGACTGCAGCCATGAAATTAAAAAAAGTTTGCTCTTTGGAAGAAAAGCTATGATAAATCTAGACAGTATATGCAAAAGCAGAGACATGCTTTGTTGACAGGGGTCCATATAGTCAAAGCTATGGTTTTTCCAGTAGCTGTGGAAAAGTTGGATCGTAAGAGGGCTGAGTGTGAGTGATAGTGAGTGGCTCAGTCATGTCTGACACTTTGTGACCCCATGGACTATAGCTATGTATTTGAGCCTGTTTCTATTTTGTAGATCATAAAATAATCTGTTTTGTAGATAAGTTTCTTTGTGTCATACTCTAGGTTCCATATATCAGCGATATCATGTGGTATTTGTCTTTCTCTGACTTACTACAACTGATGTTCAGTTCGAAGGCATCAATTCTTCAGTGCTTAGCCTTTTTAATTGTCCAGCGCTCACATCCATATATGACTGCTGGAAAAAACCATAGCTTTGACTAAACAGACCTTCTGTAGGCTGTCTAGGTTTGGCATTACTTTTCTTTCATGGAGCAAGCATCTTTTAATTTCATTGCTGCAGTCACCATCCAGAGTGATTTTGGAGCCCAAGAAAATAAAGTCTGTCACTGTTTCCATTGTTTCCCCATCTATTTTCCATAAAGTGATGGGACTGGATGCCATGATATTAGGTTTTTGAATGTTGAGCTTTAAACTAGCCTTTTCACTTTCCTCTTTTATCTTCATCAAGATGTTCTTTCATTCCTCTTCCCTTTCTGCCATAAAAGTAGTGTTATCTGCATATCTGAGGTTATTGATATTTCCAAGAGCAATCTTGATTCCAGCTTGTTCCTCAGTCCAGCATTTCAGATGATGTATTCTGCATATAAGTTAAATAAGCAGGGTGACAATATACAGCCTTGACATACTCCTTTCCCAATTTGGAACCAGTCCATTGTTCCATGTCCAGTTCTAACTGTTTCTTCTTGACCTGCATACAGGTTTCCCAGAAAACAGGTAAGGTAGTCTAGTATTCTTATCTATCTTTTTAAGAATTTTCCACAATTTGTTCTGATCTACAGAGTCAAAGGCTTTATTGTAGTCAATGAAACAGAAGTAAGTGTTTTTGGAATTCTCTTGCTTTTTCTATGATTCAAGGGATGTTGGCAATTTGGTCTCTAGTTCCTCTGCCTTTATTATTATTATTTTAATTTTAAACTTTAAAATATTGTATTAGTTTTGCCAAATATCGAAATGAATCTGCCACAGGTATACATGTGTTCCCCATCCTGAACCCTCCTCCCTCCTCCCTCCCCATACCATCCCTCTGGGTCGTCCGAGTGCACCAGCCCCAAGCATCCATTATTGTGCATCGAACCTGGACTGGTGACTCATTTCATACATGATATTATACATGTTTCAATGCCATTCTCCCAAATCTTCCCACCCTCTCCCTCTCCCACAGAGTCCAAAAGGCTGTTCTATACATCAGTGTCTCTTTTGCTGTCTCGTACACAGGGTTATTGTTACCATCTTTCTAAATTCCATATATATGCGTTAGTATACTGTATTGGTGTTTTTCTTTCTGGCTTACTTCACTCTGTATAATAGGCTCCAGTTTCATCCACTTCATTAGAACTGATTCAAATGTATTCTTTTTAATGGCTGAGTAATACTCCATTGTGTATATGTACCACAGCTTTCTTATCCATTCATCTGCTGATGGGCATCTAGGTTGCTTCCATGTCCTGGCTATTATAAACAGTGCTGCGATGAACATTGGGGTACACGTGTCTCTTTCCCTTCTTATTTCCTCAGTGGGTATGCCCAGCAGTGGGATTGCTGGATCATAAGGCAGTTATATTTCCAGTTTTTTAAGGAATCTCCACACTGTTCTCCATAGTGGCTGTACTAGTTTGCATTCCCACCAACAGTGTAAGAGGGTTCCCTTTTCTCCACACCCTCTCCAGCATTTATTGCTTGTAGACTTTTGGATCACAGCCATTCTGGCTGGTGAGAAATGGTACCTCATAGTGGTTTTGATTTGCATTTCTCTGATAATGAGTGATGTTGAGCATCTTTTCATGTGTTTGTTAGCCATCTGTATGTCTTCTTTGGAGAAATGTTTATTTAGTTCTTTGGCCCATTTTTTGATTGAGTCATTTATTTTTCTGGAGTTGAGCTGTAGGAGTTGCTTGTATATTTTTGAGATTAGTTGTTTGTCATTTGCTTCATTTGCTATTATTTTCTCCCATTCTGAAGGCTGCCTTTTCACCTTGCTAATAGTTTCCTTTGTTGTGCAGAAGATTTTAAGTTTAATTAGGTCCCATTTCTTTATTTTTGCTTTTATTTCCAATATTCTGGGAGGTGGGTCATAGAGGATCCTGCTGTGATGTATGTCGGAGAGTGTTTTGCCTATGTTCTCCTCTAGGAGTTTTATAGTTTCTGGTCTTATGTTTAGATCTTTCATCCATTTTCAGTTTATTTTTGTGTATGGTGTTAGAAAGTGTTCTAGTTTCATTCTTTTACAAGTGGTTGACCAGTTTTCCCAGCACCGCTTGTTAAAGAGATTTTCTTTAATCCATTGTATATTCTTGCCTCCTTTGTCAAAGATAAGGTGTCCATATGTGCGTGGATTTATCTCTGGGCTTTCTATTTTGTTCCATTGATCTATAGTTCTGCCTTTGTGCCAGTACCATACTGTCTTGATAACTGTGGCTTTGTAGTAGAGCCTGAAGTCAGGTAGGTTGATTCCTCCAGTTCCATTCTTCTTTCTCAAGATAGTTTTGGCTATTCGAGGTTTTTTGTATTTCCATACAAATTGTGAAATTATTTGTTCTAGCTCTGTGAAGAATACCATTGGTAGCTTGATAGGGATTGCATTGAATCTATAAATTGCTTTGGGTAGTATACTCATTTTCACTATATTGATTCTTCCAATCCATGAACATGGTATATTTCTCCATCTATTAGTGTCCTCTTTGATTTCTTTCACCAATGTTTTATAGTTTTCTATATATAGGTCTTTAGTTTCTTTAGGTAGATATATTCCTAAGTATTTTGTTCTTTCCATTGCAATGGTGAATGGAATTGTTTCCTTAATTTCTCTTCCTGTTTTCTCATTATTAGTGTATAGGAATGCAAGGGATTTCTGTGTGTTGATTTTATATCCTGCAACTTTACTATAATCATTGATTCGTTCTAGTAATTTTCTGGTGGAGTCTTTAGGGTTTTTTATGTAGAGGATCATGTCATCTGCAAATAGTGAGAGTTTTACTTCTTCTTTTCCAATTTGGATTCCTTTTATTTCTTTTTCTGCTCTGATTGCTGTGGCCAAAACTTCCAAAACTATGTTGAATAGTAATGGTGAAAGTGGGCACCCTTGTCTTGTTCCTGACTTTAGGGGAAATGCTTTCAATTTTTCACCATTGAGGATAATGTTTGCTGTGGGTTTGTCATATATAGCTTTTATTATGTTGAGGTATGTTCCTTCTATTCCTGCTTTTTGGAGAGTTTTTATCATAAATGGATGTTGAATTTTGTCAAAGGCTTTCTCTGCATCTATTGAGATAATCATATGGTTTTTATTTTTCAATTTGTTAATGTGGTGTATTACATTGATTGATTTGCGAATATTGAAGAATCCTTGCATGCCTGGGATAAAGCCCACTTGGTCATGGTGTATGATCTTTTTAATGTGTTGTTGGATTCTGATTGCTAGAATTTTGTTAAGGATTTTTGCATCTATGTTCATTAGTGATATTGGCCTGTAGTTTTATTTTTTTTGTGGGATCTTTGTCAGGTTTTGGTATTAGGATGATGGTGGCCTCATAGAATGAGTTTGGTAGTTTACCTTCCTCTGCAATTTTCTGGAAAAGTTTGAGCAGGATAGGTGTTAGCTCTTCTCTAAATTTTTGGTAGAATTCAGCTGTGAAGCCATCTGGACCTGGGCTTTTGTTTGCTGGATGATTTTTGATTACAGTTTCAATTTCCATGCTTGTGATGGGTCTGTTAAGATTTTTCTATTTCTTCCTGGTCCAGTTTTGGAAAGTTGTACTTTTCTAAGAATTTTTCCATTTCTTCTGCGTTGTCCATGTTATTGGCATATAATTGTTGATAGTAGTCTCTTATGATCCTTTATATTTCTGTGTTGTCTGTTGTGATCTCTCCATTTTCATTTCTAATTTTATTGATTTGATTTTTCTCAATTTGTTTCTTGATGAATCTGGCTAATGGTTTGTCAATTTTATTTATCCTTTCAAAGAACCAGCTTTTGGCTTTGTTGATTTTTGCTATGGTCTCTTTTGTTTCTTTTGCATTTATTTCTGCCCTAATTTTTAAGATTTCTTTCCTTCTACTAACCCTGGGGTTCTTCATTTCTTCCTTTTCTAGTTGCTTTAGGTGTAGAGTTAGGTTATTTATTTGACTTTTTTCTTATTTCTTGAGGTATGCCTGTATTGCTATGAACTTTCCCCTTAGCACTGCTTTTACAGTGTCCCACAGGTTTTGGGTTGCTGTGTTTTCATTTTCATTCGTTCCTATGCAAATTTTGATTTCTTTTTTTATTTCTTCTGTGATTTATTGGTTATTCAGCAGCGTGTTGTTTAGCCTCCATATGTTGGAATTTTTAATAGTTTTTCTCCTGTAATTGAGATCTAATCTTACTGCATTGTGGTCAGAAAAGATGCTTGAAATGATTTCAATTTTTTTTGAAATTTCCAAGGCTAGATTTATGGCCCAGGATGTGATCTATCCTGGAGAAGGTTCCATGTGCGCTTGAGAAAAAGGTGAAATTCATTGTTTTGGGATGAAATGTCCTATAGATATCAATTAGGTCTAACTGGTCTATTGTATCATTTAAAGTTTGTGTTTCCTTGTTAATTTTCTGTTTAGTTGATCTATCCATAGGTGTGAGTGGGGTATTAAAGTCTCCCACTATTATTGTGTTATTGTTAATTTCTCCTTTCATACTTGTTATCATTTGTCTTACATATTGCGGTGCTCCTGTGTTGGGTGCATATATATTTATAATTGTTATATCTTCTTCTTGGATTGATCCTTTGATCATTATGTAGTGACCATCTTTGTCTCTTTTCACAGCTTTTGTTTTAAAGTCTATTTTATCTGATATGAGTATTGCTACTCCTGCTTTCTTTTGGTCTCTATTTGCATGGAAAAACTTTTTCCAGCCCCTCACTTTCAGTCTGTATGTGTCCCCTCTTTTGAGGTGGGTCTCTTGTAGACAACATATGTAGGGGTCTTGTTTTTGTATCCATTCAGCCAGTCTTTGTCTTTTGGTTGTGGCATTCAACCCATTTACGTTTAAGGTAATTACTGATAAGTATGATCCTGTTGCCATTTACTTGATTGTTTTGGGTTCGAATTTATACACCGTTTTTGTGTTTCCTGTCTAGAGAATATCCTTTAGTATTTGTTGGAGAGCTGGTTTGGTGGTGCTGAATTCTCTCAGCTTTTGCTTGTCTGTAAAGCTTTTGATTTCTCCTTCATATTTGAATGAG
This sequence comes from Bos mutus, assembly GCF_027580195.1. NCBI lineage: Eukaryota > Metazoa > Chordata > Mammalia > Artiodactyla > Bovidae > Bos > Bos mutus. The sequence continues at coordinate 136,259,722 of NC_091617.1, forward strand.
ATCCTTGCTGGGTACAATAATCTGGGCTGTAGGTTATTTTCTTTCATCATTTTAAGTATGTCTTGCCATTCCCTCCTGGCTTGGAGAGTTTCTATTGAAAGATCAGCTGTTATCCTTATGGGAATTCCCTTGTGTGTTATTGTTGTTTTTCCCTTGCTGCTTTTAATATTTGTTCTTTGTGTTTGATCTTTGTTAATTTGATTAATATGTGTCTTGGGGTGTTTTGCCTTGGGTTTATCCTGTTTGGGACTCTCTGGGTTTCCTGGACTTGGGTGATTATTTCCTTTCCCATTTTAGGGAAGTTTTCAACTATTATCTCCTCAAGTATTTTCTCATGGTCTTTCTTTTTGTCTTCTTCTTCTGGGACCCCTAATATTCGAATGTTGTAGCATTTAATATTGTCCTGGAGGTTTCTGAGATTGTCCTCATTTCTTTTAATTCGTTTTTCTTTTATCCTCTCTGATTCATTTATTTCTACCATTCTATCTTCTAATTCACTAATCCTATCTTCTGCCTCTGTTATTCTACAATTTTTGCCTCCAGAGTGTTTTTAATTTCATTTATTGCATTATTCATTATATATTGACTCTTTTTTATTTCTTCTAGGTCCTTGTTAAACCTTTCTTGCATCTTCTCAATCCTTGTCTCCAGGCTATTTATCTGTGATTCCATTTTGATTTCAAGATTTTGGATCAATTTCACTATCATTATTCAGAATTCTTTATCAGGTAGATTCCCTATCTCTTCCTCTTTTGTTTGGTTTGGTGGGCATTTATCTTGTTCCTTTATCTGCTGGGTATTCCTCTGTCTCTTCATCTTGTTTAAATTGCTGAGTTTGGGGTGTCCTCTCTGTATTCTGGCAGTTTGTGGAGTTCTCTTTATTGTGGCATTTCCTCGCTGTGTATGGGTTTGTACAGGTGGCTTGTCAAGGTTTCTTGGTTAGGGAAGCTTGTGTCTGTGTTCTGGTGGGTGGAGCTGTATTTCTTTTCTCTGGAGTGCAATGAGGTGTCCAGTAATGAATTATGAGATGTCTATGGTTTTGGGGTGACTTTGGGTAGCCTGTATCTTGGAGCTCAGGGCTGTGTTCCTTTGTTGCTGGAGAATTTGCTTGGTATGTCTTGCCCTGGAACTTGTTGGCCCTTGTGTGGTGTTTGGTTTCAGTGTAGGTATGGAGGCCTTTGATGAGCTCCTGTCAATTAATGTTCCTTGGAGTCAGGAGGTCCCTGGAGTCAGGGTTTGGACTTAAGCCTCCTGCTTCCAGTTATCGGTCTTATTTTTACAGTAGTTTCAAAACTTCTCCTTCTATACAGCACCATTGATAAAACATCTACATTAAAGATGAAAAGTTTCTCTACCGTGAGGGTCACCCAGAGAGGTTCACAGCGTTACATGGAGAAGAGAAGAGGGAGGAGGGAGTTAGAGGTGACCCGAATGAGATGAGGTAGAATCAGTAGAGGAGAGAGTGGGCTAGCCAGTAATCACTTCCTTATGTGCATTCCACAACTGGACCGCTCAGAGATGTTCACAGAGTTATACAGAGAAGAGAAGAAGGAGAAAGGAGACAGAGGTGGCCAGGAGGATAAAAGGGGGGAATGAAAAGGAGGGAGACAGATCCAGCCAGTAATCAGTTCCCTAAGTGTTCTCCACCGTCTGGAACACACAGAAATTCACAGAGTTGGGTAGAGTAGAGAGGGGTGAGGGAGGAGACACAGGCGACCTGGTGGAGAAAAAGGAGAGTTCAAAGGGAGAGAGAGCAGTCAAGCCAGTAATCTCGCTCTTTAGTGAAAAATGGGTACTGAAGATTGGGTTCTTAAAGGTACAAAATTGGTAACAAATACATAAAAGCAAAAATTAAAAATCTAGAGTAGAGTTTGGAATTTCAAAAATATGATGTTAAAGAAAAGAAGAAGGGAAAAAAAGAGAAAAAATGAACAAACAAAAACAAACAAAATCGCAAAAATTATAAAGAAAATACAGGTACAAAATTGGTAACAAATACCAAAAAGCAAAAGTTAAAAATCTAGAGTAGAGTTTGGAATTTCAAAAATACAATGTTAAAAAAAAGAAGAAGAAAAAGAAAGAGAGAAAAAAACACCAAACAAAAACAAACAAAATCGCAAAAATTATAAAGAAAATACAGGTACAAAATTGATAACAAATACCAAAAAGCATAAATTAAAAATCTAGAGTAGAGTTTGGAATTTCAGATATACAATGTTATATAAAAGAAGAAGAGAAAGAAACAGAGAGGAAAAAAAAAAAGTCACAGAAATTATAAAAAAAAAAAAAAAAAAACTATAGGTACAAAATTGATAACAAATACCAAAAAGCTAAAATTAAAAATCTAGAGTAGAGTTTGGAATTTCAAAAATACAATGTTAAAGAAAAGAAAAAAAAAAAAAGGTCAAAAAATTACAAAAAATATATACATGAAGTTTGCTTTAAAAAAAGGGTCTTTTTTTTTTTTTGCAAAGTAATAGGTTATAAAAGTGAAAATTAAAGGAATAATAGAGGACTTAAAATTTTAAAAAAATTAAAAAAAAAGAAAGAAAGAATGATCGTAAAAATAGTAAAAATATATCTAGGACTTTCTCTGGTTTTGTTGTGAGTATTGTGGGTTCAGTTCATTTTTGGCTAGTTCCTTGGTCCTACTTATATTTCTCAAGATCTATAGGCCCCTTTCTATGTAGTTGGTACTAACCACAGGGTTTTAATCTATCGCCTGTAGCTTCCAAGGCAGTTCCCTCTGTTATAGCTTCTTCTGTTTGCTGGTCTCTTCAGTGTCTGGTTTCCCCCCTGACACAAAGGGGACAGTGGAGGACACTTTTTTTTTTTTTTTTTTAGGCTCACTTGTTCAGTCGTGCTGTGGGGAGCGAGGGAGGGATGCTGCAAACAAATAACACTGGCGTGTGCTTGCAGTGCCTCAGCCACACTGGGTCTGCCCCAGCTCACGGCACGTGTAGTCTCCCTGCCCACACTACTCAGGTTCTAGGTTGCTTTGCCAGGAACCATCCGTGGCCGGCCCTGGGCTGCCTGCACCTCCCAGGTCCAAGCCACTCAGGTTCAGGCACTCAGGTAGTGCCTGAAACTCAGAGGCGCAGACTTGGTTGGGCCTGCGTTTTGTGCCCTTCCCAGGTCCGAGCAGCTCAGGTGATGAGGTGTTTAGGAGCGCAATTGCTATGACTTATCGCCTCCCCACCGCTTGGTTATCTAGGTGTACAACCAGCGCAATGTTGACCAGGCAGACCCCCAAGAAGTTTTAGTTAGCAAAGAAGCCTGCTTACAGTTTTATAGATAATGTCTCTCTGGGGCTGCGATTGCCCCCTTCCGGCTCTGGCTGCCTATCACCGGAGGAGGATGGTTTGCAGCTGGCTATCACTGTTCAGTCCTTTGTTCCGTGTGTGGGCCTGGTGGTGTCTTAGGTTAGGGCTGGCTTCTTGTGTGGTAGATATCCCACAGTCTGGTTTGCTAGCCCAAGTTATTTCGCTCAGATAGCGCTCAGGGTATTCAGGCCAGATCTTTACTCTAAGCCATGCAGCCCGCGCCATGCCTCCCTGCCCAAGCCCCGCTCGCTAGCGCCGTGTGCAGGCATCTGCGCTGCTTCTCCGCTGGGGGAGTTACTGTAGGGCTCGCAATCTGAGGGTTTTAATTGTTTATTTATTTTTCCTCCCTGTTATGTTGCCCTCTGTGCTTCCAAGGCTCGGCACAGATTCGGCAGTGAGAAGGTTTCCTGGTGTTTGGAAACTCCTCTCTTTTTAAGACTCCCTTCCCGGGACGGAACTCCGTCCCTCCCTCTTTTGTCTCTTTTTTTGTCTTTTATATTTTTTCCTACCTCCTTTCGAAGACTTGGGTTGCTTTTCTGGGTGCCTGATGTCCTCTGCTGGTATTCAGAAGTTGTTTTGTGGAATTTACTCGGCTTTTAAATGTTCTTTTGATGAATTTGTGGGGGAGAAAATGTTCTCCCCGTCCTACTCCTCTGCCATCTTAGCTCCTCCCCCTCTGCCTTTGTTAAATCCAGCTTCTACATCTGGAAGTTCTTGATTCACATACTGTTGAAGCCTAGCTTGAAGGATTTTGAGCATTACTTTGCAAGCATGTGAAATGAGTCAATTATGCAGTAGTTTGAACATTCTTTGGCGTTGCATTTCTTTGGGATTGGAATAACAACTGACCTTTTCTAGTCCTGTGGCCACAGCTGAATTTTCCAAATTTGCTGGTATATTCAGTGTGTCACCTTAACAGCCATCTTTTAGGATTTTGGAAAAGGTCAGCTGAAATTCCATCCACTCCACTAGCTTTATTTACAGTGATGCTGCCTAAGGCCCACTTGACTTCACACTCCAAGATGTCTGGCTCTAGGTGCGTGATCACACCATTGTGGTTATCCCAGTCATTAAAGACTTTTTTTGTATAGTTCTTCTCTATATTCTTGCCATCTCTTTTAAATATCTTGTGCTTCTGTTAGGTCTATACCATTTCTGTCCTTTATTGTGCCTGTCTTTGCATAAAATGTTCCCTTGGTATTTCTAATTTTCTTGAAGAGATCTCTAGTCTTTCCCATTTTACTGTTTTCATCTATCTCTTTACATTGTTCACTTAAAAAGGCTTTCTTATCTCTCCTTGCTATTCTCTGGAACTCTGCTTTCAGATGGATCTATCTTTCCTTTTCTCCTTTATCTTTTGCTTCTCTTCTTTTCTCAGCTATTTGTAAGGACTCCTCAGACAACCATTTTGCCTTTTTGCATTTCTTTATCTTGGGCATGGTTTTGATCACCACCTCCTGCACAATGTTATGAAAGTCTGTCCATAGTTCTTGAGGCACTTTGTCTATCAGATCTAATTCCTTGAATCTATTTGTCACTTCCACTGTGTAAACAACCATAAGGGATTTGATTTAGGTCATACCTGAATGGTCTAGTGGTTTTCCTACTTTCTTCAATGTAAGTCTGAATTTTGCAATAACGAGTTCATGATCTGAGCCACAGTCAGCTCCTGGTCTTGTTTTTGCTGACTGTATAGAGCTTCTCCATCTTCAGCTATAAAGAATATAATCAATCTGACTTTGATCTTGACCATCTGGTGATGTCCATATGTAGAGTTGTCTCTTGTGTTGTTGGAAGAGGGTGTTTGCTATGACCAGCATGTTCTCTTGGCAAAACTCTGTTAGCCTTTGCCCTGCTTCATTTTGTACTCCAAGGCCAAACTTGCCTGTTACTGCAGGTATCTCTTGACTTCCTACTTTTGCATTCCAGTCCCCTATGATGAAAAGAACATCTTTTTTTGGTGTTAGTTCTAGAAGGTCTTGTAGGTCATCATAGAACCATTCAACTTCAGATTCTTTGGCATTAGTGGTTGGGGCATAGACTTGGATTACTGTGATATTGAATGGTTTGCCTTTGCCTTGGAAATGAGCAAAGATCATTCTGTCATTTTTGAGATTGCTTCCAAGTACTACATTTTAGACTCTTTTGTCGACTATGAGGGCTACTCCATTTCTTCTAAGAGATTCTTGCCCAGAGTAGTAGATATAATGGTCTTCTCAATTAAATCCACCCGTTTTGGTTAATTTTAGTTCACTGCTTCCTAAAATGTGGGTGTTCACTCGCCATCTCCTGTCTGACCACTTCCAATTTACCTGGATACATGGACCTAAAATTCCAGGTTCCTATGAAATATTGTTCTTTACAGTATTAGATTTTACTTTCACCACCAGACACACCCACAACTGGGCATTGTTTCTGCTTTGGTCCATCCTCTTCATTCTTTCTGGAGCTATTTCTCCGTTCTTCTTCATTAGCATATTCGACACCTACCCACCTGGATGGTTCATCTTTTAGTGTCATGACTTTTTCTGTTTTATGCTGTTCATGGGGTTCTCAAGGCAAAAATGCTGCAGTGGTTTGCCTACTACACTTAGTATGGTCATCTCTAGGTCCATGTTGCTGCAAATGGCATTAATCCTTTCTTTTTTATGGCTGAGTAATATTCCAGTGTGTGCATGTGTGTGTGTGTGTGTATGTATTTCACATCTTCATCCATCCATTCATTGGTCAGTGAACATTTATGTGGCCTCTATGTCTTGGCTACTGTGAATAGTGGTGCTACGAACATTGGGGTGCATAAAGATACTGTTTATTTAATTTATATATAACATAAGAGGAAAGGGGTATATATACATTTATCATATATATAGTTATGACTAATTCATGTTGTTGTACGAAAGAAACCAACACGACATTGTAAAGCAATTTCCCTCCAATTAAGCACTTAAAAAATATATGCTACAGATTAGAAAACTCTGTGAAAGAATTCCATCAGCTAATCCATATGTCACCCAACCTTTCCAAGGGTCCTTGACACAGAAACTTGGTCATTTGGGATATGAAAATGACCAGGTGATTTGAGTTTGAAGCCCACAAAGGATACACACTGACTGAGTTATCTAGAAATTTAACCCATAAGCTTTAGTTTTCTCACATGTAAAATGATGTTGGTTAACATATTCCTAATGGGTTTGATGTAAAGATTGAATTACATGTACAATTCTTGGCTTGAAGTAGACAATTAACACTGACTTTCTTTGTGCCTCCACAAGAAATAATGAATGCACTCCTTAGGACATAGGCATTGGATAATCTGAAACTTTGTGCTTTCTGCTTTAATGCAGAAACTTTGTGCATTCAGCTTTAATGACCCTGAAGCTGTCCTTCTCTACATAAGACAGTTTAAGGGACTTTCCACTTGGTGCTATATTGATGCTCTTTTTATTGGTCTGTGCTTCTCTGAAGTGGGTTACCCATTTCTAACACTATCTTATTCATTTAAAAGATTCTCAGCACTCGAGGAATGATACAGAACAACTACCTCATCTTCTTTCACTTGGAGAGCAATACACAAAGCATCACCCATAATTAGTGTGTTTCTGTCTTAATGTTCCCAAGTCAAGCCTACAAATGGAGCCAAGGTTACTACATCCACTTGGAACATCCTTTTCTACACCTCATCAGGAGACAGCAGAAGGAAGTTTGTGTTTCTCTCTTCCTCTGCAACTATTCTTCAGTCTGACACTGAAAACACTCATGCTTGAAGTTTAATTTGAATATCTATGGTATAAAATTACCAGCATTCAAATGCCCTAGCATTTTCCTGACAAATTAATTGCCAATACAATTTTGCATGGCAGGGGTATATGGAGGGTGGTGGAGTTGTAGGTTCATTTTACAGAGGTAATTACAGGAGCACTTGGCCAGGAAGAGCAGAGATGATACTAAGGAGGCCAATGTTAAGGGTAAGCAACACCTGCTCCTTTGCCTACTTCATAGATCTTTGTGTCTAAGAAAAACATGTAATCTGGAGGGCTTAGCATCTGCCTTTGGTACAGGTAATTCAATTTTTTCAACGTGTTATGATCTGTGGCTTCCACAAATTATCTGAAACTACACCCTGTGTCACCATCACCTGGTTCTTAGGTCTTTGCCATATTTTCTCAGCGTTCAGAGTCCTCAAAACATTAGGCTAATGACTTCAAATAACAAAACCATGCTCTGAGTACATACATACTAAGTCTCTTCAGTTGTGTCCGACTCTTTGCGACCCCATGAGCCCACCAGGCTCCTCTGCCCATGGGATTTCCCAGGCAAGAATACTGGAGTGGGTTGCTATTTCCTACTCCAAAGGCACGGGGTAAATGAGGCTAAAAAGAGATTCTTCATTTTGACTGGGTCTGAGGGAAGGGGTAATGGACAGGAACATCTACGGTTGCAAAGAGTCAGACATGACTGAAGCGACATAGCACTCATGCACAAAGGAAGGGGCAGTTTTGTTGACATATCTGAAAGTAACTGACCTTCACTAAAAAACATGGGGAAATATTCTGTTGGGACGAAGCATCTGACCTTTTAAGCAATAGTCTTTGCTCATTTCAAAGCCTTCATTGAAAAACCATTTCCCTGAAAGATACACCTTTGAAAAGATGCATATGTTTCTTTTTCAGCCAAAGCCTCTTACAGTAGTTGTAATTCTCTTGTTTCAGAGGCATTTCCTGCTGGAGTTGTTTTAGTTTTTTAGTATGCTTATATGCTAAGTCATTTTAGTCATGTCCAACTCTTTGAGACCCTGTGGACTATAACCTACCAGGCTTCTCTGTCCATGGGATTCTCCAGGCAAGAGTACTGGGGTGGTTTGCCATGTCCTCCTCCAGAGTATCTTCCTGACCCAGGGATTGAACCCGCATCTCTTACCTCTCCTGCATTGGCAGGTGGGTTCTTTACCATTAGTGCCACCTGGGAAGCCCTCAATTCCATATATAAGTATTAATATACTTTATTTTTCTCTTTCTGACTTACTTCACTCTGTATAACCAGCTCTAGGTTCACCCACTTCACTAGAACTGACTAAAGTTCTCAATGATAATTTTAGAAATAAAGGGTTTTAACATTCAGTTCAGTTCAGTCCCTCAGTTACGTCCAATTCTTTGCGACCTCATGGACTGCAGCATGCCAGGCCTCGCTGTCTGTCACCAACTCCCAGAGTTTACCCAAACTCATGTCCATTGAGTCAGTGATACCATCCAAACATCTCATCCTCTGTCATCCCCTTCTCCTCCTGCCTTCAATCTTTCCCAGCATCAGGGTCTTTTCAAATGAGTCAGGTCTTTGCACCAGGTGGCCAAAGTATTGGAGTTTCAGCTTCAACATCAGTCCTTCCAATGATCTCCTTTAGAATGGACTGGTTGGATCTCCTTGACGTCCAAGGGACTCTCAAGAGCCTTCTCCAACACACAGTTCAAAAGCTTCAATTTTTTGGTGCTCAGCTTTCTTTATAGCCCAGCTCTAACATCCATACATGACTACTGGAAAAACATAGCCTTGACTAGACAGACCTTTGTTGACAAAATAATGTCTCTGCTTTTTAATATGGTGTCTAAGTTGGTCATAACTTTCCTTCCAAGGAGTAAGCGTCTTTTAATTTCATGGCTGCAGTCACCATGCAGTGATTTTGGGGCTATGTGAAAAAAACAACTACAACATAAAACAGATAAGTGCATACATTTGATACCATTAAGTCTAGTTCTCAAGTTTTCCCTGTGATGTCAGTCGCTTTTAAAGATATTAAAGATATAATGAAGATGAGATAACATTGCTGGCCCTTTAGTTTCTGGAATAATAGGATTGGAGAGAAGAGCATAAGATTCTTTGTTTGTCAAGTCTAATGAACAAGGACTTCACTTGGTTTTTTGATGAATTTGGATCTTATCCAAACATCTCATGTCTCCTAGTGAGATGGAGATCATTCCTAGTTTACAAATGAGAAAATCAAGGCTCAGAAAAGTTAAACATTTTCCCCAGCTGTTAGTGTAAAATTTGAACCCATAAATAAATGATTTCAAGTCCATTTATAGTTTTTCTATTCACTATCTTTGTTTCATCCATTTCAATATTATTTTTGTTACTCTTTCTAGCAGCATGAAAACCACAAAGCTGGGTCAAGATAATCAGCCTTATGAACTTACACAGGTATTTGTAGGACATCCACCAAACATGAGTTTTGTGTTGGGTGGGAGAAAAATACCAAAGGAATATGAGAACTTTATATAATTTTATGTTTCATCCTCAGAAACTGAAACATTGTCTGGCTCATGTTATGAATTAGTAAGAGAATGGACAATGGAAAATATTTCATTGCTATTGAAATTTCAACATTTTGATATTAAAAGCTAAGATTATTTGCAAATGTTTATTTAAGCAAACTACCAATCTATATAACACAGCATTTTTTTGTTTGCTGGTCTGAGGTAAAGTTCTTTGGGGCTGCAATTCATGAATTAAGGAAAGAAATGTGTGGTAGAGGGAAAATTTTTCTTTTTAAACTTTTACCAGTTTCATATAAATTGATTTAGTTAGGGTAGCATTTAGGGATTTTTGATTTAACTGCTCAGGTGAGTTTTTCTCTAAATATTTATTCAGCATTTCCCTAGAGAAATGCAGATGTTTACCTTTGGCACATGCAAAAATGTGCATGAAACTTTCCCATTTAATTTACAGGCACCTATCATGAATCAGTTTATTTCTTGGTTAAAAACATTCATTTTGGAGAGAATTCATGCATACTTTATGAGCTAACTCTGCAAGAATCCACTGCAGATATTCTTAGAATGAAAAGGAAAGGTAGCTGCTCTGAATTCTGATGAGACATCCTGGGAAAAGCTCTCACATCTGTGATCTACAAAGGCCTTATAAAAAGGAAAATGAGAAAGAAAAATCATCCGATATGCAATATGTCAGGTGACACAAAAAATGTGATCTTCTTTTAGTTCTCATTGCAGCTTTATGAGTCAATATTGCCCTCATTTTACAGAGTGAGAAGCTAAGCTCGAGGTTAAGATTTAATCCAAGTCGTCCAGCTGCTGTCTACTTCAGCTTCATTGACTACACTAAAACCTTTGACTGTGTGCATCACAACAAACTGTGGGAAATTCTTCAAGAGATAAGAATACCAGACCACCTTACCTGCTTCCTGAGAAATCTGTATGCAGGTCAAGAAGCAACAGTTAGAACTGGACATAGAACAATGGACTGGTTCAAAATTGGGTAAGGAGTACATCAAGGCTGTATATTATCACCTTGCTTAGTTAACTTACAAGCAGAGTCTATCTTGCAAAATGCCAGACTGGATGAAGCACAAGCTGGAATCAAGACTGCAGGGAGAAATATGAATAACCTCAGATATGCAGATGACACCACCCTTATGGCAGAAAGTGAAGAGGAACTAAAGAGCCTCTTGATGAAAGTGGAAGCAGAGAGTGAAAAAGCTTGTTTAAAACTCAACATTAAAAAAACTAAGATCATGGCATTTGGTCCCATCACCTCATGGCAAATAGATGGGGAAGCAATGCAAACAGTGACAGACTTTATTTTCTTGGGCTTCAGAATCACTGCAGATGGTGACTGCAGCCATGAAATTAAAAGACGCTTTCTCCTTGGAAGAAAAGCTATGACAAACCTAGATAGCATATTAAAAAGCAGAGCCATTACTGACAAAGGTCCATACAGCGAAAGGTATGGTTTTTCCAGTAGTCATGTATGGATGTGAAAGTTGGACCTTAAAGAAGGCTGACTTTTGAAGAATTCAAGCTTTTGAACTGTGGTGTTGGAGAAGACTCTTGAGAGGCCCTTGGACTGCAAGGAGATCAAGCCAATCAATCCTAAAGGAAATCAGTCCTGAATATTCATTGAAAGGACTGATGCCAAAGCTGAAGTTCTATTACTTTGGCCACCTTATGTGAAGAACTGACCCATTGGAAAAGACCCTGATGCTGGGAAAGATTGAAGGCAGGAGGAGAAGGGAACAACAGGGGATGAGTTGGTTGGATGACATCCCCGACTTGATGAACATGAATTTGAGCAAACTCTGGGAGTTGGTAATGGACAGGGAAGCCTGGGTGCTACAGTCCATGGGATTGCAAAGAGTCAGACATGACTGAGCAACTGAACTGATCCAGCTGGTAAGCAGGAAATTCAAATCCATGTTCCTTCTACTGTATCACTGTCCCTTCATACTTACTCACTCTCATCCTCCACCATCTACTGTCCTTGCTTGGATGTTTCTACTGCTGCCTTTTTACATGAAAACTCTTTTGTGGGAGCCAAATTTTCTACTTACTACAGAAGAACATCGCAGGGACCAATCACATTATAAAGGTTTTATGAGGAAAGCAGAAATGATAGTGCAAAGTCATCCATATTATACAGACAGAAAAGGCTGTCATTCTGGAAATCCAGAAATAGAATTTTGTTTACCTCACAGGACTTTGGCATGCTTGGTGAACAGATTCAACCAAAATGTAATTTATCAAGGATTTGAGAGGTCAGCTATTATGGTTTCCCATACACACATGTATATTGCTCTATTAGTCATACATTGTCCAATTGTTGTTATTGTACAGTTGCTAAGTGGTGTCCCACTTTTGTGACCCCATGGACTGCAGCACATCAGGCTCCCCCATTCTCCACTATCTCCCTGAGTTTGCTCAAATTAATGTCCACTGAGTCAGTGATGATATCTAACCGTCTCATCATGTGCCTCTCCCTTCTCCTGCTGCCCTCAATCTTTCCCAGCATCAGGGTCTTTTCCAGTGAGTCAGCTTTTCATGATAGGTGGCCGAAGTATTGGAATTTCAGCTTTAGCATCAGTTCTTCCAAGGAATATTCAAGGTTGATTTCCTTTAGGATTGACTGGTTTGATCTCCTTGCTGTCCAAGGGACTCTCAAGAGTCTTCTCCAGCACCACAATTCCAAAGCATTAATTTTCAAAATTCAGCCTTCTTTATGGTCCAACTCTCACATCCATACATGACTATTATAAAAAACATAGCTTTTACTTGGATCTTCATTGGCAAAGTGATGTCTGTGCTTTTTTAATACATTGTCTAGGTTTAGACATAACTTTCCTTCCAAGGAGCAAGCCTCTTTGAATTTCATGGCTGCAGTCACTGTCCACAGTGATTTTGGAGCCCAAGAAATAAAGTCTGTCACTGTTTCTATTGTTTCCTCATCTATGTGCCATAAAGTGATGAGACTGAATGCCATGATCTTACTTTTCTGAATGTTGAGTTTTAAGTCAACTTTTTCACTCTCCTCTTTCACCCTCATCAAGAGGCTCTTTAGTTCTTCTTTGCTTTCTGCCACTAGAGTGGAATTATGTGCGTATCTGAGGTTGTTGATATTTCCCCTGGCAATCTTGATTCCAGCTTGTGAGCCATCCAGCCTGCATTTCACATGGTGTACTCTGTATATAAGTTAAATAAGCACGGTGATAATATACGGCCTTGTCGTAATTCCTTCCCAAGTTTCAACTAGTCTGTTGTTTCATATAAGGTTCTAACTGTTGCTTCTTGGCTTGCATACAGGTTTCTCAGGAAACAGGTAAGGTGGCCTAGTACTCCCATCTCTTTTAAGAATTTTCTGCAGTTTGTTGTGATCCACACAGTCAAAGGCTTTCTTGTAGTCAATGAAGCAGAAATAGATGCTTTTCTGGAATTCCCTTGCTTTCTCTATGATCCAACAAAACTTGCCAATTTGATCTCTGGTTCCTCTGCCTTTTCTAAGCCCAGCTTGCACATCTAGAAGTTCTTGGTTCATGTACTGCTAACACTGAGCTTGACACAGTTTGAGTATAACTTTACTCATGTGAAATGGGCGCAAATGTTCAGTAGTTTGAACATTCTTTTGCATTGCCCTTTTATGGGATTGGAATGAAATTCAACTTTTACCAGTGCTGTGGCCACTGCTGAATTTTCCAAATTTGCTGGTATATTAAGTGCAGCACTTTAACAGCATCATCTTTTAGGATTTTCTATCACCTCCACTAGGTTTGTTTGTAGTAATGTTTCCTAAGGCCCACTTGACTTCACACTGCAGAATGTCTGGCTCTTGGTGAGTGATCATACCATTGTGGTTATCCCAGTCATTAAGGCCTCTTTGGTATAGTTCTTCTGTGTATTCTTGCCACCTCTTCTTAATTTCTTTTGCCTCTGTTAGGTCCTTACTGTTTCTGTCCTTTATGGGGCCCATCCTTGCATGAAATGTTCCCTTGATATCTCCAATTTTCTTGAAGAGATCTCTAGTCTTTCCCATTCTATTGTTTTCCTTTACTTCTTTTGTTCATTCACCAAGTCGTGTTTGACTCTTTGCAACCCTATGGACTAGGCTTCCCTGTCCTTCACCATCTCCTGGAGTTTGTTCAAATTCACGTCCATTGTGTTGGTGATGCCACCCAACATCTCATCTTTGTCACCCCCTTCTCCTCCTGCCTTCAAGCTTTACTTTGTATTTTCATTGAAGAATATCTTCTTATTTCTCCTTGCTCTTTTCTGAAATTTACATTCAGTTGAGTATATCTTTCCCTTTCTCCCTTGCCTTTCACTTCTCTTCTTTCCTCAGCTATTTGTAAAGCCTCCTCAGACAACCGCTTTGCCTTCTTGCATTTTTTTTGCTTTGGGATGGTTTTGGTCACTGCCTCCTGTACAATGTTATGAATCTCTGTCTTCCGGCACTCTGTTCTTCAGGTACTCCCAGATATAATCCTTTGAATCTATTCATCACTTCCCCTGTATAATCAGAAGGGATTTGATTTAGGTCCTACTCGAATGGTCTTTTGGTTTTCCCTACTTTTTTTTTTTTTTTCAATTTGAGCCTGTATTTTGCAATAAGGAGCTGATGATCCGAGCCACAGTCAGCTTCAGGTCTTGTTTTTGCTGGCTCTATAGAGCTTCTCCATCTTTAACTGCAAAGAATATAATCAATCTGATTTTGGTATTGAACATTTGGTGAAGTCATTGTCAAGTGGAGGACCTAATTCAGACTGGATATACTGTGATCCTATGCTGACAACAGAATACAAAAGAATTTCTAGGACAATGTGATATTCAAAGAACAGAATCTTTCTTTCTAGTCAGGTGAAGGCAGTGAAAAGAGGGCGGAGGATTTCTTGGACACTTTCCCTTCCTTGTTAGATTGTAGAACTAGGACAAAGGCCCCTTATAGACATATTCTGGGGCCTTCCTTATTTCCTAAGATGCTCATTTTGCATCCTGCTGAGAGTGAACCTATTATTCTATTCCAGAGGCTATGCAAAGGTCCAAGACAAGAATTTCAAGTAAACCCAGAAGGCCACCTGGGTTTCCAGGAGTTTTCTGTTATAAACAATGAGGGCTTTTGCAAAATGAGTCCTGAAAGTGCATTAAAATTTTCCACAGCAGTTTGTATAATTCCCACTAGAAGGTGCTAATCAGCAACTTTCTGGCAAACCTATAGTTAGAACTTTTTACAAAAGTACTGCAAAAAGGTTATATTTAAGTTTAAAATCTTTTGGAAAGCTAGAGCTTTGTAAAATACATTTCCTCTCATTTCCTGGTTCATAGTCCACTCTTTGAGAAATCAGAATTCAAAGGACAGTAGGGAATGAGGGAATGTAGCCCTTAGTTTATAAAGTTGCTTTCTTTAGTTTATAAAAATCTTGTTAACCTTAACATTTCCCATGGCTCAAAGAGAAAAAAACATAAAAACAATTAGAGAATGATTCTTCTCCATCTATTCCCATTTTGTTTTCATTCCCACATAGGAGATGACTGTTACCCTCCCCCTCCCTGAACAGATTTTTTTTTTTTTTTTTACTTATTTTATTGAAGTATAGTTGATTTACAATGTTGTGTTAATTTCTGCTGTATAGCAAGTGTTTTAACTATACAGTTATAGTTATATAACTTATATAATGGCCCACTTGACTTCGCATGGTTTTTCCAGTAGTCAAGTATGGCTATGAGAGTTGGACTATAAAGAAAGCTGAATGCCAAAGAATTGATCCTTTTGAACTGTGGTGTTGGAGAGTCCTTTGGACAGCAAGGAGATCCAACCAGTCCATCCTAAAGGAAATCAGTCCTGAATATTCATTGGAAAGACTGATGCTGAAGCTGAAACTTCAATACTTTGCCCACCTGATGTGAAGAACTTACTGATTTGAAAAGACTCTGATGCTGGGAAAGATTGAAGGCAGGAGGATAAGGGGATGACAGAGGATGTGATGGTTGGATGGCATCACTGACTCGAAGGACATGAGTTTGAGTAAGCTCCAGGAGTTGGTGATGGACAGGGAAGCCTGGCATGCTGCAGTCCATGAGGTTGCAAAGAGTCGGACATGACTGAGTGACTGAACTGAACTGATCTTTTATAATATACATATATTTCTTAAATAATTCTTCTCTAATTAAATATATATATTCTTTTTCATTATGGCTTATCACAGATATTGAATATAGTTCCCTGTGCTATACAGTAGAATTTTGTTTATTATCCATCTGAGTTTGCATCTGTTAATCTTAAACTCCTAATCCCTCTCCCATCCCTACTCCTTGGCAACCAAAAGTCTGTTCTCTGTGTCTGTGAATCTGTTTCTGTTTCGTAGATAAATTTATTTGTGTCCTATTTTAGATTTCACATATTATATGTTATTTGTCTTTCTATTCCTGATTCCATTTACTATGATAATCTCAAAGTCCATCCCAGAGGTTTGTTTTATTTTGGCTTAATCCCCAACCAGGGATTAAACCTACAGCCACAGAAGTGAAAGCACTGAGTGCTAATCACTTGGCCACAAGGGAACTCCCTCTGGAGGTTTTTATTTGGAGATCATTTGTTTACAACGCAAAGTCCCCTTCTTGAAATGGGTGTTTTTAATAATGGTAGTAAGATATTTAAAAATGCCTGCTCAACACTTCTTGTGACACAGCGGCTGAAACAGTTCTTCTGGCACCAGTATTTTAGTGATTTCTTATCTTGGAGAAGGAAATGGCAACCCACTCCAGTACTCTTGCCTGGAGAATCCCATGGAGGGAGGGGCCTGGTAGTCTACAGTCCATGGGGTCACAAAGAGTTGGACACAACTGAGCGACTTCACTTTCACTTCACTTTATCTTGGATTATACAGGGGGATCTCAGGAGCATTTATGGTGTTTTGTTATTTTTTAATGGGCAAAGATTGATAGTTCCACTTCTAGAGGTAAACCTGAACTTTCTCCCCATCCAGGGCTGTGGAGATCCATTATTATTCTAACCAAATGATGCTTTTCCCTCAAAATCAAGTCTTCAATAGTTTTCAGTATTCACAGTTTTATCTTTGGCAGGTGCTGCCCCACAATCAAGTAATCCTTTATAAAGGATAGCTGAGGGGAACATTTGAAGTAGAAAATGCTAAAAATGTAGTTCAGGGTGTAGCAGAATCAAAGTAAAACTTTGATGCTGAGTAATTCACTAAAAATCTTTTAGAAACTGTGGGTCACCTTTATCACTGCAAATGGGACACCATTTCTTTCTACGGTCAGGCCCTATCTGGTCTAAGAAGAGATGGGGTCCATAGGTTAGGTCTCAAATGTTTCCCAAGATTTTAGGACCCAGTTGATCAATCTGATCTTAACACAAAGTATGTTCTCAGCTCTTTGCTAAGTCTCAGAGGGGCAGAAATATTAAATTTTAGTGTTAAGTACATAAGAGACAATAAGGCTCTGTTAATAATATGCTATTGTATGCTCAACATCACTAATTTTTAGAGAAATGCAGCCTCAATCTGGTAAGAATGGCCGTCATTAAAAAGTCTAAAGATAATAAATACTAGAGAGAGTGTGTGGAGAGAAAGGAACCCTCACTATTGGTCAGAATGTAAATTGGCAGCCACTCTGGCAAACAGTGTGAAAAGTGTAAGTCACTGATTTGTGTCTGACTCTTTGTGACCCCATGGACTATACAGTCCATGGAATTCCCCAGACCAGAATACTGGAGTGGGTAGCCTTTCCCTTCTCTAGGGTATCTTCCCAACTCAGGGATCGAACCAAGGTCTCCCTCATTGTAGGCAGATTCTTTACCACCTGAGCCACCAGGGAAGCCCAAGAATACTGGAGTAGGTAACCTATCTCTTCTCCAGCAGATCTTCCTGACCCAGAAATCGAACCAGGGTCTCCTGCATTACAGGTGGATTCTTTACCAACTGAGCTACCAGGAAAGTCCAGACAGTGTGGGGGCTCCTCAAAAAATGATATGGAGTTGCTGTACGATCCAACAATCCCACTCCTGGGCATAACTAAACAAAACTAGAATTCAAAAGGATATATGTACCACAGTGTTGATTGCAGCACTGATTACAATAGCCAGGACATGGAAGTAACCCAACTGTCCTTTTGACAGATGAATGGATGAGGATGGTGTGGTACCTATGTACAATGGAATATTACCCAGTCATAAGAAAATAATGAAATAATTCCATCTGCAGCAACATGGATGGACCTAGAGATTATCATAATAAGTGAAGTAAATCAGGCAGAGAAAGACAAATATCACATGGTATGGCTTACATGTGGAATCTAAAAGAGAAAAAAAAGAAAGAGATATAAATGAGTATATACAAAACAGAAATAGACCCACAGATGTAGAAAACAAACTTATGTTTACCAAAGGGTAAGGAAAGAATTTGAAATACACACTACTGGATAAAGGAAAGATGGCAGGGGAGTAAGACAGGGAGATTACCTTTCTCCCCAAAAGTTCATCTGAATATGGAACAACTTCTATGGAACACCTTCTAAATGCTAGCAAAAGACCCCAAACTTTCAAAAAGGCAAGCCAATCTTCTTAGAATGAGGTCAAGCAAAAGATAAAGACAAAAATAAAAGAGACAAAGGATTTCAGGATGAGGACTTGTGCCCTGGGGAGGGAGTCATGAAGGAAGAAAGTTTTCTACATGCTAGGAAAAACCCCATAAGAAGGGCAAGGGGAAAGTTTTAGAATCTCAGAGGGAGGTGCAACAGCAGGGGCTCAGAAGGCAAAGCAGAGAAAATTCAACACAGAAATCACTGCCAAACAGCACTTCCCAGCCAAGAAGCAACTTGCAAACCTCTGCCAACAGCAGAGGATGAGGGCAGGGTGCTGGGGCTCAGGCCTGGGTGTCAGATCCCAGGGAGATGACCAGGGTTGGCAGCCATGAGTATACTCTGAGAGGGCTACTTTAACAAAGTGGATACAAGACTGGACCAGACTAGACTTTGCTCAGAGAAAAGACTGGGTGTCCCAGAGTGGCAAGAAGTCACTGTCACCAGCACACTAACTTTATACTAAGTGGCTGAGTGCCCACCTGAAGCTGCCAAAAGTGGCAAAACCATTTGGAGCACCAGCCATGGAATTAGACATGACTGCCACTGCCAAAGCTGGGGAAATTGCTTGAGGGAGCAGGCAAAATACCACTGATGCAATCCTGACCCCACAGTTGGCAGCTGCCACCAGACTGTGAGCAGGCGGAGGCTACTATCCACACCTTGCTGGTAGCTTAAGCATCTTGGCTCTTCCTAGTGTTAGGTAGGTAGAATAGGGAAAAGGAATCCAAAATGGCGGTGGCTAAAAGACAAGGAAGGTCCGAGGACCAGAGTGAAGACTTCAGGCAGAACAAACATAACAAACAGCACTCCTGGCTAAACCCAATTTGCATAGGGCAGGCCCAGGTGGAGGAAAAAAACATATAAAAGGAGGAGCCAAAGCACTTTCTCTTGGACTCTCTCTCCCGCGTGCATGCGCACGCTCTTTCTCTCTCTCTTTCTCCCTCACCACACACTCCTCCACTCTCTTCTCTTCGAGTCTTGGATTCTCCTGCTATCTTCTAAATAAAATGGAACTGTAACACTGATTTGCCTAAGAGCTGTAACACGGTTTGTCCAAGACCCGAGAGCTGTGATGCGCTGAGGGCTTTAATGTCCGTTGCTCCAAATCTTTGTTGTGACGAGACAAAGAACCGAGGAACATACACTCGTGTGACACTAGGGACCCACGATCTGGGACCAATTCCTCTGGGACAGCCCATGACTCACCTCAGACTGTAACAACATCTGGCAGGTCTCTATCACTACAGGCACCCCCTGATACATCCCAGTTGAGGGTGCCTTATCCTCCCCTCATCCCAGCCCAGGTGAGCAAGTGAGCCCTAATAGGCCTCAATCTTCGCTCCCTCATTCCTGGGCAGGGAACAGACTGTGGACTCTAGGGGCAACTGTGAACTTTAGGAACAAATACAACCTGGAGTAAGCCCAGATCTGAGACTGAGCTGACCCCATACACTGACCAAGCAACAGGTCCAGAGACCTTCCTAGAAATATTGGAGGACTTTGGTGTGCGTCTCTCTGGGTGTTCTGGGCTGTTGAGTGTTGCCTTCACCAACAGTCTTGGAATTTTGTCTTCTGTGCTCTGTGGCTTGTGAGATCTTAGTGCTACAGTTAGGGTTTGGTGTTGAACCCCTGAGGTGGGAGACAGGAGTCCAGGATTTTGAACTATCATAGAACTCCCAATCCCAAGAAACATTAATTGAAAAGAGCCCTCCCAAAGGCCTCAATCTCAATATTAAGACCAAACCTCACCCAAAAGCCAGCAAGCTCCTTTGCCTGGAGCCTTCCTTTGCCTCCAGCCCTTTGTGCTGGAAGCCCTATGCCAACCCTTCAACAAAACAGGAGCACAACCCTGCACATTAGCAGATTGCCCAAAGCCATACCAAATCCACAGACAACCCCAAACACACACTGGACATTGCACTGCCCTTAAGACAAGATACAGCTCCACCCACCAGAACACAGGCACAAATTCCCCAAACTATGAAACCTTCACAAGATCCAACCCCACCCATGGTGAACAAACTCCAAGATTAAGAGAAACTACAACCTCCACAAACATAGTAAATTAAGCAAAATGAAAAGACAGAAACATACAGCAGATGAAGGAACATGATAAAAACCCACAAGACCAAACAAATGAAGAGGAAATGGACAGTCTACCTGAAAAATAATCCAAAGTTATGATAGTAAAGATGATCCAAAATCTTGAAATTAAAATGGAGGCATGGATAAATAGACTGGAGGCATGGGTTGAGAAAATGCAAGAAATGTTTAACAAAGACCTAGAAGATTTAAGAAAAAACAATCAATACAATAACTGAGATTAGAAATACACAAGAGGGAACAAACATTAGAATAACTGAGGCAGAAGAAGAGAGAAATGAGCTGGAAGATAAAATGATAGAGAATTAAAGCAGAATACAATAAAGAAAAAAGAATACAAAGTAATGAAGAGACTCTCAGAGGTATCTGGGACAACATTGAGAATAACAACTTTAAAATTATAGGGATCCCAGTAAAAGAACACAAAAGGAAAGGGCATGAGAAAATATTTGAGAGGATTATAGTTGAAAACTTCCCTAAAATGAAAAGGAAATAGTCACCCAATCCAGGAAGCCCAGTGCATTCTGTACAGGATAAACCCAAGGAGAAACATGCCAAGACACATATTAATCAAACTAACAAAAATTAAACAAAAAGAGTGAATATTAAAAACAGCAAGGGAAAAGCAACAAATAACATACAAGGGGATTACTACAAGGCTAACAGCTGATCTTCCAGCAGAAACTCTTCAGGCCAGAAAGGAATGGAGGGATATACTTAAAATGATGAAGGGGGAAAGCCTACAACCAAGAATACTCTGCATGGTAAGGATATCATTCAGATTCCAAGGAGAAATCAAAAGGTTTATAGATAAGCAAAAATTAAGAGAATTCAGCACCACAAAACCAGCTCTACAACAAATGCTAAAGGAACTTCTCCAAAGAACACAGAAAGAAAAGGTATACAAAACATGGATATAAGAGAAAATGAGGATTCAAGGCAACTTAAGTGTTTGGATGAAATAACCAAGGAAAGGGTGACATACTATCTAACTGAAGAAGGTAGAATAAATTTGGAAACAGATATGATGAACAGTTTTGGGAAGATTAAGATGCCTGTTTGATATCCAAGTGCAGATGTCAGATAAACTATTGGATGTATATTTTTGATGTACTATCAAAATTGGAATGGTATCAGGATTGGAAATGAGAATTTTAGGGTAGTAGCATAACCATGGTAATGAAAGAGATTTCTTAAGGAAATAATCTTGATAGAAAAGAGAAAGCCACCGATTAGATATGAACATTACAGATATTCTCACCTGGGTATCTCACATTGCAGGAAGATCTGCCAGATCCCAGGATCTGGAAGATCCCCTGGAGAAGGAACTGGCAACCCACTCCAGTATTCTTACCTGGAGAATTCCATGGACAGAGGAGCCTGGAAGGCTAGAGTCCAAGGGGTTGCAAAGAGTTGAACATGACTGAAAGACTAACACGTGGACCCTTAAGAGGGCTATCGACTGCAGGTGATATTACAACTCTGATGATTCCTGACAGAGTTTGCCCAAAGTTTCCTTCGGTGTATGATTAGCTTGTTCCACATTTCCTGAGGACTGAAGTCTCCAAGATGAATGGAGGAGGTATTTAATTCCTAAAACCTGTGAAAGCTGTTGCTTGACCTTTGCTACAAACAAAAGTCCATTGTCACTCTGAAGGTGACAGGGCAATCTGAATTGAGGAAGAACTTTCTTTAGGAGTGTCTTAGTCACTTCAGTTGCCTTCTGTATTCTAGAAGGGAAGGCTTCTATCCATCCAGTAAAAGTATCTGCAAAGATTAATAAGTATTTGAAGCCCGGGAAGGAAGGCATCTGAGTGAAATCTATATGCCAGTCCTCTCCAGGGTAACTCCCTCATAGCTGGACTGGGCTAACAAGAAAAGGAGGCTTGACATTACTTCCTGGATTACAGGTAGTACAAAGGGCACAGGCTCGAATTACTCTTTTAATTGTCTCCAGGAGCCTTTTCCTTATAAAAGTTCATAAAACTATTATAGATACTACATCTCTCCCCAGGTTAAGAGAATCATGTAGCCCTTTAATAATTTTCAATTAGTTAGAAAGAGGTATGAGCAATTTCTGATCTATGTGTCACAATAAAGGACAGAGGGGGCAAAAATACACAGAAGAACTATATAAAAAAGACCTTCACGACCCAGATAACCACAATGGTGTGATCACTCACCCAGAGACAGATATTGTGGAGTGTGAAGTAAAGTGGGCCTTAGGAAGCATCACTATAAACAAAGCTAATGGAGGTGATGGAATTCCATTTGAGCTGTTTCACATCTTAAAAGATGATGCTGTGAAAGTGCTGCATTCAATTTTCCAGTAAATTTGGAAAACTCAGCAGTGGCCACAAGACTGGAAAAAGTCAGTTTTCATTCCAATCCCAAAGAAAGGCAATGCCAAAGAATGTCCAAGGTACTGAACAACTGCACTCATCTACACGCTAGCAAAGTAATGCTCAAAATTCTCCAAGCCAGGCTTCAATAGTATGTGAACTGAGAACTTTCAGATGTTCAAGCTGGAATTAGAAAAGGTAGAGAAACCAGAGATCAAATTGCCAACATCCATTGAATGATAGAAAAAGCAAGAGAAAATCAGAAGAAATTCTGAAATTTCTGCTTCATTGACAATGCTAAACCCTTTGTCTGTGTGGATCACAACAAACTGTGGAAAATTCTTTAAGAGATGGGAACACCAGACTAACTTCTCTGTCTCCCATGAAACCTGTATGCAGGTCAATAAGCAACAGTTAGAACTGGACATGGAACAATGGACTGGTTCAAAATTGAGAAAGGAGTACATCAAGGCTATATATTGTCACCCTACTTATTTAACATACATGCAGAGTACATCATGTGAAATGCCAGGCTGGATGAAGCACAAGCTATAATCAAGATTTCTGGGAGAAATGTCAATAACCTGAGATATGCAGATGACACCACACTTATGGCAGAAAGTGAAGAGGAACTAAAGAGCCTCTTGATGGAAGAGAAAGAGGAGAGTGAAAAAGTTGGCTTAAAGCTCAACATTCAGAAAACTAAGGTCATGGCATCTGGTCCCATCACTTCATGGCAAATAGATGGGGGAACAGTGACAGACTTTATTTTCTTGGGCTCAAAAATCACTGCAGATGGTGATTGCAGCCATGAAATTAGAAGATGCTTACTCCTTGGAAGGAAAGTTATGACCAACCTAGACAGCATATTAAAAAGCAGAGACATTACTTTGCCGACAAATGTCCGTCTAGTCAAAGCTATGGTTTTTCCAGTAGTCATGTATGGATGTGAGAGCTGGACCAGAAAGAAGACTGCATTTCAAAGAATTGAAGCTTTTGAACTGTGGTGTTGGAGAAGACTGTTGAGAGTCTCTTAGACTTTAGGGAGATCAAACCAGTCAATTCTAAAGGAAATCAGTCCTGAATATTCATTGGAAGGACTGATACTGAAGCTCCATAACTTTGGCCACCTGATGGGAAGAGCTGACTCATTAGAAAAGACCCTGATGCTGGGAAAGATTTAAGGTGGTAGGAGAAGGGGATGACAGAGGATGAAACGGTTTCATGGCATCACTGACACAATGGAAGTGACTTTGAACAAGCTCCAGGAGATGGTGAAGGACAGGGAAGCCTGCCGTGCTGCAGTCCATGGGGTCGCAAAGAGTTAGACATAACTGAGTGACTGAACAACATGTGCCACCAACCATCTGTTCCCTTAGTTCCCCCTCTGTCTCGTGCCCAGTTTTCTTCATAAATTGAGTACCTGGATATAATATTAGGAGGATTAAAGGATTAGCCCATTTTGTTATAGGCATGAGGGCTGCTTTCTTGCTTCCCAATCTTCCCTGTCTTTTCCTCGGGAAATTTGAGGATTTCCCTTTTGGTGCCTGTAGCAGTGGATGACTGCTACCTGTTCTGGTTTCTGGACCACTTCTGTGAGATGTAAAATCTCAGCCGCCTACTTTTTAGGGAATTTTCTTGCATTTAGCAGTCCTTTCTGTTTCAAGATATCTGCATGGGCATGTAAGACAAGGGAGGCATATTGTGAGTCTGTGTATATATTTGCAATCTTTCCTTCCCCAGATTATGGCTTGGGTTAGAGCTATCAGTTCAGCCTTTTGGGCCGAGGTGTTAGGTGGCAAAGATTTTGCTTCTGTAATGCTGTGACCATTCAAAATAGCATATCCTGCCCTCCTGGCTCCATCTCTAATGAAACTACTGCCATCAGTAAACCATTCTTCCTCAGAGTTTTCTATGACCTGGTCTGTTAGGTCAGACCTGTAGGCAAGAATGTGTTAGCTCTGGGCTTTCGGTAGGCATTAAGGTAGTGGGGTTAAGACTGTGGCAGGTTCTGAGGGTTAACTCTGGGGAGTAAAGGAGGAAAGCCTAGTACTTGATAAAGTGGCTTTTTATCTTTTTATCTCTAGAATCCCTTGTACCTGATAAGGGGTCTGGACTTCAAGTAAGCTTGTTAGCTTTTTCCACCAATAAAGGCCAGCAGCTACTGCCTGGAAGCAGCCAGGCCAGCCTCGTGCCATGGGGTCTAGTTGCTTGGGAAAGTCTCCTATAGGCTCAGGAACTTCCCCTAACTTCTGTATAAGAACCCTCAAGGCTGTCCCCTGCTTTTCAGTCATGTACAAGGAGAATATGCTGTTCTTAGTCACTCAGTCGTGTCTGACTCTTTGTGACCCCATGGATTGTAGCCCACCAGGCTCCTCTGTCTTTGGGGATTCTCCAGGCAAGAACACTGGAGTGGGTTGCCATGCCCTCCTCCACAAAATGTATCCTATAGGCTCAGGAACAAGAAGAATGGCTTTTATAAATTGGGAGACCTGGGGCAGGGGCTCTGGTAAGGGCCTGCTTGATATTGTTAAAAGCTTTTACTGTTCCCCATTCCAGAGCAACTGTTTGTTATCTGGGCCTTTCGTGGCTTCATATAGGGACTTAGCCATTAGCCTGAATCCTGGAATCCAAATTCTAGATAATCCTGCCATGCCCAGAAAGTAATGGAGATTTTCTTTGACTTTGAAGTATTTAGACCCAATATAGCTTGCATTCCATCTAGAGACAACTGTCTACTTCTGAGGTTTATAATATATCTCAGATACTAACTTGTTTCTTAGAGATTTGTACCTTTTTCTGAGAGACTCTGTAACCCTGGGCCCCAAGGAAATTAAGAATTTCAATGGCATTTTGATCCAATGCCTCCATGGAGGGACTACATATTAAAACATCATCTATGTACTGTAGAATAGCATCTTCTCTTAGGTGTTATTTCCATTAGCTCCTTTCCTAGACCCTGGGCAAACAGGTGTGGGCTGTCCTAAAATCCCTGAGGCAATACTGTCCAGGTATATTACTGTATTTGTCTTGAGGCAGGATTGCATGTGTGCATGCTAAGTTGCTTCAGTCATGTCCAGCTCTTTGCAACAGTGCTGGACTGTAGAGTGCTAGGCTCTTCTGTCCCTGGGATTCTTCAAGCAGGAATACTGGAGTGGGTTGCCATGACCTCCTCCAGGGGATCTTCCCAACTCAGAGATCGAACCCACATCTTGTATATCTCCTGCATTGGCAAGCGGGTTTTTTTTTTTTTTTTTTTTTACCACTAGCACCATCTGGAAAGTCCCTGAGTCAGGATTAGTCCACTCAAAGACAAGCAGATATTGTAACAAGTGAGAGGGTAACAGGCAGGAAGGCTAGGGGTCCCCAAGCAGAGGAAATGGGCTGCAAGTGTCAGACACTTTTTTCTCTCTCTTAATCAGCAGGAGGAAACAAACCACAAACGTCAGACTTTTTTTCCCTTCTCTATACAAAATTAAAAAGAGATTTATTTTCAAATTCTGTGTTGCCATAATGACACCTGGTTCCACCTGAACTTAACTTTTCTCAAAACTTGAGCTAACCAATGCATTTTTTATGGAAACATCTTATGCCATGTTAATGAACTGTGTATTTACTTTAGACTGTCTTTCTTCAAGTTGGTCCCACCTCAGACTCAGAATCAATAATGGCTCAACAAACCAGTATGTTTTACTCATGGAAATGTTCTCTTAAGCTACGTTAATAAAACTATGTACTTGCTTGGAAACCTGCCTTTCTTCAAGATTCATGTCAATTGTTTTATGGCCCAGCATAACTCACCTTGTGCCAATGCTATCTCAAAATGCATGTTGTGGGTGAAGGACCTGGTGCCACTCTCTGTGTTTTGAGACACTTCCTTTCTCTAATTAGCAGCTTGCTAATAAGTATATAACTTCTTGCTAAAAACTAGCAAGGGGGCACCCTTTCTGCCCCCTTCTGATGTCCATGTCAGAAGCTTTCTCTATCTCTTTTATATTTTAGTAAAACTTTATTACACAAAAGCACTGAGTGATCAAGCCTCGTCACTGGCCCCAGATCAAATTCCTCTCCTCTGGAGGCCAAGAATCCCGGTGTTGTTCACAGCTTATAGCGGCAAACTTTCATGAAGAATGAACTGGGTTGCAGAAGAAGCCATCCTTGAGACTGAGTACAGTAAACCATTTAGCATCCTCAGGGATTTGGGTTAATATGTTATAAGGATTGGCCATGAGGGGAGGTATAGAGACCACTATGTCATTTACTACCCTAAGGTCTTGTACCATCCTATATTCTTCATTTGGCTTAATAACTGGCAGAATAGGAATGTTGTACAGAGATTGGCAGGGTAGCAAGAACCCATGCCTTATGAATTTATCCATAAGAGGTTGAAAATCCTTTTTTCTTCCAATTTTATAGGGTATTCTCTTGTTAGGTTAAGCGGTTTCTGGCTTAAGGCTAATTCTTACAGATGGTACATTTATGACCCTTCTAGGGATTCCTTCTTTGAGCCCCCTTTTTTTTGGGGGGGGAGTGGCCAAGAATACTGGAGTGGGTTGCCATTCCCTTATCCAGGAGATCTTCCCTACCCAGGGATTGAACCTAGGTCGGTGGCTGCGACGGACCACGCAGGAAGTGCAGCCGAGAGGAGCTACCCTATGCCCAAGGTCAGGGGTGGCGACTGAGAGGGCCAGGCTCTGATGGTGCAGCCAAGAGCGGCCAAGAGGAGCTACCCCACGTCCGAGGACAGGGGAGGTGGCTGAGAGGAGCAACCCCACATCCAAGGAGCAGCGGGTGCGTGGGTGCAGGAGGACTGAGAGGAGCTACTCCATGTTCAAGGTCAGGAGGGGTGACTAGTTCAAGATAAGGAGCAGTGGCTGCACTTTGCTGGAGCAGCAGTGAAGAGATACCCTACGTCCAAATTAAGAGAAACCCAAGTAAGAAGGTAGCTGTTGCGAGAGGGCATCAGAGGGCAGACACACTGAAACCATAATCACATTAAACAGGCCAATCTGATCACACGGACCACAGCCTTGTCTAACTCAATGAAACTAAGTCATGCCATGTGGGGCCACCCAAGATGGATGGGTCATGGTGGAGAGGTCTGACAGAATGTGGTCCACTGGAGAAGGGAATGGCAAACCACTTCAGTATTCTTGCCTTGAGAACCCCCATGAACAGTATGAAAAGGCAAAATGATAGGATACTGAAGGAGGAACTCCCCAGGTCGGTAGGTGCCCAATACGCTACTGGAGATAGCGTATGTGGAGTGGAGAAATAACTCCAGAAAGAATGAGGGATGGAGCCAAAGCAAAAACAATACCCAGTTGTGGATGTGACTTGCTGATAGAAGCAAGGTCCAATGCTGTAAAGAGCAATATTGCATAGGAACCTGGAATCTTAGGTCCATGAATCAAGGCAAATTGGAAGTAGTCAAACAGGAGATGGCAAGAGTGAACATCGACATTCTAGGAATCAGTGAACTAAAATGGACTGGAATGGGTGAATTTGGGTGAATTTAACTCAGATGACCATTATATTTACTACTGTGGGCAGGAATCCCTTAGAAGAAATGGAGTAGCCATCATGGTCAACAAAAGAGTGCAAAATGCAGTACTTGGATGCAATCTCAAAAACGACAGAATTATTTCTGGTCGTTTCCAAGGCAAACCATTCAATATCACAGTAATCCAAGTCTATGCCCCAATCAGTAACGCTGGTAATGCTGAAGAAGCTGCAGTAGAACGGTTCTATGAAGACCTACAAGACCTTTTAGAAGTAACACCCAAAAAAGATGTCCTTTTCATTACAGGGGAATGGAATGCAAAAGTAGGAAGTCAAGAAACACCTGGAGTAACAGGCAAATTTGGCCTTGGAATACGGAATGAAGCAGGGCAAAGGCTAACAGAGTTTTGCCAAGAGAACGCACTGGTCATTGCAAACACCCTCTTCTAACAACAAAAGAGAAGACTGTACACATGGACATCACCAGATGGTCAACATCAAAATCAGATTGATTATATTCTTTGCATCCAAAATTGGAGAAGCTCTATACAGTCAGCAAAAAAAAGACTGGGAGATGACTGTGGCTCAGACCATGAATTCTTTATTGCCAAATTCAGACTTAAATTGAAGAAAGTAGGGAAAACCACTAGACCATCCAGGTATGACATAAATTAAATCCCTTATGATTATACAGTGGAAGTGAGAAATAGATTTAAGGGACTAGATCTGATAGACAGAGTGCCTGATGAACTATGGATGGAGGTTCTTGACATTGTTCAGGAGACAGGGATCAAGACCATCCCCATGGAAAAGAAAAGCAAAAAAGCAAAATGGCTGTCTGGGGAGACCTTACAAATAGCTGTGAAAAGAAGATAAGCGAAAAGCAAAGGAGAAAAGGAAAGATATAAGCATTTGAATGCAGAGTTCCAAAGAATAGCAAGGAGAGATAACAAAGCCTTCCTCAGCAATCAATGCAAAAAAATAGAGGAAAACAACAGAATGGGAAAGACTAGAGATCTCTTCAAGAAAATTAGAGATACCAAGGGAATATTTCATGCAAAGATGGGCTCAATAAAGGATAGAAATGGTATGGACCTAAGAGAAGCAGAGATATTAAGAAGAGGTGGCAGGAATACACAGCAGAACTGTACAAAAAAGATCTTCATGACCCAGATAATCACAATGGGGTGATCACTCACCTAGAGCCAGACATCCTGGAATGTGAAGTCAAGTGGACCTTAGGAAGCATCACTATGAACAAAGCTAGTGGAGGTGATGGAATTCCAGTTGAGCTATTTCAAGTCCTAAAAGATGATGCTGTGAAAATGCTGCACTCAATATGCCAGCAAATTTGGAAAACTCAGCAGTGGCTACAGGACTGGAAAATGTCAGTTTTCATTCCAATCCCAAAGAAAGGCAATGCCAAAGAATGCTCAAACTGCTGAACAATTGCACTCATCTCACACACTAGTAAAGTAATGCTCTAAATTGCCCAAGCCAGGCTTCAGCAATACGTGAACCGCAAACTTCCAGATGTTCAAGCTGGTTTTAGAAAAGGCAGAGGAACCAGAGATCAAATTATCAACATCCACTGGATCATGGAAAAAGCGAGAGAGTTCCAGGAAAACGTCTATTTCTGCTTTATTGACTATGCCAAAGCCTTTGACTGTGTGGATCACAATAAACTGTGGAAAATTCTGAGGGAGATGGGAAAACCAGACCACCTGATCTACCTCTTGAGAAACCTATATGCAGGGCAGGAAGCAACAGTTAGAACTGGACATGGAACAACAGACTGGTTCCAAATAGGAAACGGAGTACATCAAGGCTGTATATTGTCACCCTGCTTATTTAACTTCTGTGCAGAGTACATCATGAGAAACGCTGGGCTGGAGGAAGCACAAGCTGGAATCAAGATTGCGGGAGAAATATGAATAACTTCAGCTATGCAGATGACTCCACCCTTATGGCAGAAAGTGAAGAGGAACTAAACAGCCTCTTGATGAAAGTGAAAGTGGAGAGTGAAAAAGTTGGCTTAAAGCTCAATATTCAGAAAACTAAGATCATGGCATCCGGTCCCATTACTTCATGGCAAATATATGGGGAAACAGTGGAAACAGTGTCAGACTTTATTTTTTTGGGCTCCAAAATCACTGCAGATGGTGACTGCAGCCATGAAATTAAAAGATGCTTACTCCTTGGGAGGAAAGTTATGATCAACCTAGACCGCATACTAAAAAGCAGAGACATTACTTTGCCAACAAAGGTCCGTCTAATCAAGGCTATGGTTTTTTCAGTAGTCATGTATGGATGTGAGAGTTGGACTGTGAAGAAAGCTGAGTGCTGAAGAATTGATGCTTTTGAACTATGGTGTTGATAAAGACTCTTGAGAGTCCCATGGACTGCAAAGAGATCCAACCAGTCCATCCTAAAGGAGATCAGTCCTGTGTGTTCATTGGAAGGACTGATGCTAAAGCTGAAACTCCAATACTTTGGCCACCTGATGCGAAGAGCTAACTCATTGGAAAAGGCCCTGATTCTAGGAGGGATTGCAGGCAGGAGGAGAAGGGGATGACAGAAGATGAGATGGCTAGATGGCATCACTGACTCGATGGACATGAGTTTGAGTGAACCCCGGGAGATGGTGATGGACAGGGAGGCCTTGCATGCTGCGATTCATGGGGTCACAGAGTCGGACACGACTGAACGACTGAACTGAACTGAACTGAGGGATTCCTTGTTCCCTATTAAAGGGTCATCTGCTTGTAGAATATAGCCATGAATCTTCTGTATAGTCTTCATCAGAGTTAAAATAAGGGTTCCTCAGGGCCTCCCTAACCAGAATATGACCCTGAGGAAACCCAGAAGGACCCTCTCAAAGAGAGGAGTAGACACTGAGGCACAATTAGAAAGGCATACTGACATTGGCAAGTGAGAGGCCCAGTGAAATAATGGGTGGGAGGCTTTCCATTGACACCAGTCACAGTACTGCTTTTGGAGGAGAGGTCCAGCATGAGAAATTAAGACAGAGTTTAAGTGGCTTCCGTATCAGTTATGAAACTGATTTTCTTGCCTGCCATGCCAAGGACTACCCAGGGTTCCTTGATAGAGATAGATATCTTGATGGGGGAGTTGCTAGAATCCCTGGGCCACCTCAGTCATGGTCATTTCAGTAGTGCCTATGACCTGTTTGTTTGCAGGCTGGTCATGGCTCAGGGGGAACTTTCTGACAATCTCAGGCCCAGTGGCCGGTTGACTTGCATTTGCAGCATTTGCCTTTGTTGATCTTACCTCTGGATGGATATTTGGACTTTCCTGCCCACCTTGGGTTGTCCCGAGGTCTTAAGGCATGACTGACAGCAACGGCTATCAGTTGTGCATGAGTTAGGTTCTCTCTTCCTTCTGAGCTTGGTCTTGATTATTAAATATCCCAAAGACCACATCTAAGAGCCTGGGCATAGGTGTTCCTGAGCCAAATTGTAACTTTGGGTGCTTCTGCCTAATATCAGAGGTGGACTGGCTAAGTGGAATACTGTCATGAACAAGAAGAGCTCAGTTTCGAGCAGGGTGGGCTAGGTTTCCCCCTTGAGAGACAGGAGAGCTTGGGAGTAAATCATCCAAAATGTCAAGAGAGTTGTCTGGTTCTCCAGGTTTTAAATTATGAGAGCCATATAGGGAAGGGTTTTGGTAAAGGTCTATGAAAGCCTGAACATAGGGAATCTCACTCCACTTTCCAATCCTGTGATAAGGATCCAGTTGCAGAATGGTGTTATAATTCAGAAATGCATTTCTCCATTCCCCAACTTATAAAAAGGTTAGGAACTACTACAGTAGAACTGAAGATTTGATAGGGCCCACATGGGGTGTCATTTTATGTGTTTTTATAGGGCTTCCGTTAACCTGGCTAGAAATTGTGCCAGGTTTTCGACTAGTTACTAGTTACTAAGTTTCCGGGAGTTACTTCCCGGAGCTTATCAAAGATGGCTTTATGTCCTGCCTTTTGAAGGCCCACAATGAGGCAAGCAACCATGTGATTACCGGCTGCTTGCCCAGGTCTCCCTGCCTGATAATCCCAGTTGGGATCATCTCCGGGGACAGCCATTGCCCCTATGGGCTTAGTGTCGTCTGTCCTGTGTATCTCATCAGCATGCTCCTGAGAGGCTTGCCATACTCATTCCTTCTCTTCTAGAAGAAGAGTGGAGGAAAGTATAATGTAAAGATCATGCCAGTTTAAATTATAAGACTGGGTAAGATATTTGAATTCTTTTAGATAATTATCAGAATCTGAGGAGAAGGAGCCAAGACGATTTTCAATCTGAGATAGATCGGTGGGGGAGAATAGGATATGAACCCGAACAATGCCTTCTGCTCCAGCTACTTCCCCTAAAGGGAGGAGTAGAGCCGGGAAAGGAGCAAGGTCCTGCAATGAAGTGTTCAGTTTTAAAGTTGTTTGGACCGGTAAGGGGAGGGAATCTAGGGAGGTCGGGGTAAAGTCTTGGGACCCTCGGGGTGGGGTAGAGGGTAGGGCTGAGGTCTCAGAGCTTGCCTCAGGCACAGGCAGGGCAGGGGTGTTGGGAGCTGAGAAGGGGTGGTGGCCTGCACTTGAGAAGGAGGGAGGGAGGAGGGGGCATAAGGTGGAGGTTGTGCACAAAGCCAAAGATCCGAGGGCCGTGGGGATCCTCCTGCCTAGTGGTAGGACTTGAAAACATGACAAGAGAGAGAAAGGATCTGAGGGAACGGGATTTCACTCACCCTTGTAACCCATGGATGAAATGTGGGCCAGTGTGTGGATGTCAGTCCAGCAAGGCAAGTGGAGAATCCTGTCCTGGAGCTCATCTCAGTTTCTCAGC
The DNA here is from genome assembly GCF_027580195.1 of Bos mutus. NCBI lineage: Eukaryota > Metazoa > Chordata > Mammalia > Artiodactyla > Bovidae > Bos > Bos mutus. The sequence continues at coordinate 136,292,715 of NC_091617.1, forward strand.
AAGGTGCAAGGGAGGTGACCACTGGAGGTGGGTTCGTGAGAGGAGCCCACCCAGTTGTGATGAATCTTCCCTTCCGGGTTTTGGCACCAGAATGTAAGGGGAGTGCAGAGAAAAATAGAGCAAGCTGGGCAGTCAGGCAAGAAAAGTAAAATTTATTAGAGGGAAATGAGAGGGTGACAGGCCCTTAAAGAGAACCAGCGTCCTCCCGTTCTGACGGAGTCCTTCTTATACCCCATCAACAAAAAATTCTCTGAAGGGGATGGTCACGTAGCTGGAGGTCTGGAATCTGGTGGGTTTTCAGCTTTGGTGCCAGTGAGAAAACAGCATGCCATTTGGGCAATTTGGTCAGTCTTAAGGATCACTGTGATTTTATTCTTTGTTTCAAAGTCTACATAATGAGCCATCTTATCAATGAGACCCCATGTGGGCCCTATCAAGAGTCTCCTTTTTTAACTCCTCAGTTTAAAAAAAATTCCAGTTCTTAAGGATATACTCCAGAAGTATTTCTTCTGACTAGGAGAGGGATCCTCCCATGTTGAGTAAACTGCAACTGAGAATAAGACAGCCCTCCTAGAGTGGAATGCGGTGTCCTGGAAACACTTACCGGGAGACTTTAACCTGAAGGTGTTCAGAGTGTCCCCCAAATTCCCTTTGAACCTGATGGGGTTTTAAGCATCCTCTACTCTCCCATTGATTTCTGACCAGACATCTCTGGCCCTCGTGATAGCCTGTGCAGGGCACCCAACCCAGCAAGGCTGGAGGAGGACTTTCCAGAATAGACCGGTTGCCAGGATTTTCCTGAGGAAAGATTCCTTATCCATAGCGTTTCATCCACAAAATTTTAAATTCAGGCTTCTGGGTAGCAGCCAGCTTGATAGGCTGTCCGTAGCATTGTGGAGGCTACCAAGGCCTAGAGTAAAGGGGTTCCAATAGATATAAAGAGGAATCCTTGGAGAAATTGGGGTTGGGCACCAAGAAAGATGGTATGGTGCTCAAAGTCTGAGGGCTGGGAGGTGGAGAAATTATCATAGAGATTTCTGGGCCTAAAGTGAGGTGAGAGAGTAGATGTCAGAAGAACCCCAAATCCTTTGCCCTATCTTCCTGTCAGCTAAGATAGAATTGGGCACTGAGTTTGACAGTGTCAGGGATGCAGTTTAGGAATGATGACTAAGAAATCATTCTGTAACCAAGAGGGGTTAATTTTAAATTTACACTAAACCTGCTTCAGATATTTTAACTCTTTTTGTTATTATAAACAAACATAATGGCTTGCCTCAGGGAGATAACCTGAGCCACCCACCTGTGAAGGACTAACACATTCCCCTGTAAGGAAGTGAGACTAACACATTCCTCTGCCTGAGGCTTGCCATTCTAGGGGACGTTTTCAAGGATTGAGTAGTCTTTTTACTTTGTTTTCTCACCTTCCCCCATCTCTGATCCATAAAAGAACCTGACAGCCAGGCCCCGACAAGATGGTTATTTTGAGGTGCTAGACTGCCATCTTCTTGGTCAGCAGACTGCCAAATAAAGCCTCAACCCCTCATCTCTCAGATTCATTGGCCTATCATGTGGCAAGCAGAGCGAGCTTGGACTTGGTAAAAATTCCCTAGAAGGGCACAGAGATAAGAAGTGAGAAAGAAACCTTTGAGTTGCATGAACGAGTGAGAGCAAGAAAAAGACCCCTTGGGCTCCTGCACGGTCAGGAGGATAACATCAGCTGCCACTCAAGCATTATTTGAATCTGCAAGGCCTGGGGAATTCCCCTGCCACCCCCAATGTTGGGGGAAGCTATAATGCTGTGAGCAGACAGAGATTATGCCTTGCGGGCCTTGAAAAGAAAGTGAAAGGGAGAGTGAGAGAAGGCTGGAGCCAAAGTTAGGGCCTCAAGCCACAGCTGGATGAGGCCCACAGTTTACCTTGACTTTCAGAATTCCCAGTTTCAGTACCAGATATGATCAACAGGTGACCTCGGCCTACAATGGCTTGGAGCAGGGCCTGCATTCCCAGTCAGAGATTGGGCTGGGTAGTGGTGGTGAAAGCACCAGATCCTAGCCACTAAACTTGTGGTCAGTGACCCTGGCCATTGGCTTTGCAGAAAAGAATTTCCACAAAGACAGAAAGTAGTGAAGCAAGTGAAGTATTTATTAAGAGGGAAAAAGGTACAGTACATGTGGATAGATACACAAGGGAACTCAGGGAGAGAGACAGTCAGGGAGTTGCACCCTTGTGGCAGTTGGAATTACTTTTATGGGATATTTATTCAGAGTTTCCTTTGGCCAATCATCTTCATTTACCAAGTTCAGAGTCCATTGATAGGGCCTCTATGGGGGCTCATGGTAGAAATGGCTCAATATGTTGACCATGCAAGCAAAGAATAAAATCACAGTGATCCATGAGACTGACCAAATTTCCCAAATGACATTGGTTTTCTCACTGGCACCTGCCTTCTCAAGGCTATGAGACCACCAGATACCAGACCTCCAGCTACGTGACCACAGGACTCAACTACAGTCTAAAAATTAACAATCCCTTCAGATAATTTTTCATTGGTGGAATATAAGAGAGACCCTGTCAGAAAGGGAGGACACTAGTTCTCCTTAAGGGCCAGTCACCCTCTCATTTCCCTCTAATAAATTTCCTTTTTTGCCTGACTGCCCAACTCACTCTCTTTTTCTCTGCACTCGCCTTATATCCATATTTGGCAATCTCAAGACCCCCCATGTGTGCGCACACATATCAGCCAAGGTGGATTTCACTGAAAAGGTGTCTGGGTAGAACATCCCTTAACATAACTCCCCTTCAGCCTTCAAGGAGTCTTTCTGTGCAGGTGTGGTCAGGAGGTCTCCTGACTTTGAGAAGGAGAAATACATGGTATGGGCAGGGCCCAGCCTCCTTTCTTAATTGTCTTTCTATTCTCTTCATGAAGTTTTGGTCAATAGGGAATGAATCTCCAATTGCTTTACCAGCTGGGGAGAGCAGAAGGCATCTGCTGCCTGTCTCAGGCTGTCCTTAGCATGCTCTACCCTGATGACTTCATGCAGTGATGGTGAGACATGAGAACTAGGACCAAGCTTGGGTTAGATGTCTTGGAAAATGAAAGGAAACACTAGAGCTGGGAGAAAGGAAGTTTCACCGGAAACACTGGGACACTGCTTCGTGAATTCCACTTAATCTCCTCTGTTTTCTAACTTTTCTACAAGTATGATGTACCACAGTTAACCTTGAACAACACAGGGTTTGGGGTGCAAATCCCCAAACAGTTGAAAGTCTGCATATAACTTTATAGTCAGCCCTCAGTAATTGAGGTTTCACACCCACAAATTCAACCATCAGAGGATTGAAGTACTGAATTTATTGAAAGGAATCCTTGTATAAGTGAATCCATGCAGTTCAAACCTATGTTGATCAAGGTTCAACTGTGGTTGTATCATTTGTGATATTGTGATTTATAATAAATATGCATTTGGGTTCTGTCCCAAGCACAGAGCTCCTAAAACCCTTGTAATTTCCTGTAAGGAGGGCAATAAAGGTACCTTTTGTTATGTTAATGAAGTTATATTTGGAATGCCTCTAAGGAAGGCGACTGTTGCCTTGGGAACCGACTCTTTATGAGAGGGTTGGAACTTTTAGTCCCTGTCCCTTCCCAACCTTTGGAAAGAGAGAAAGGCTGGAGATTGAGTTCAATCGCCAACAACCAATGATTTGAACATTCATGCCTATGGAATGAAGCATCTGTAAAAACCCAAAAGGAAGGGGTTTGGACAGCTTCCAGTTCAGTGAACCTAAACTCATCCATGTGCTGCTATGCTGGGCCTTAAATTCCTTGGACACAGAGGCCCCTTTGTTCAGGATCTTACAATGTGTATCTGGCTGTTTCATGTCCTTTAATATCCTGTGTAATAAACTGGTAATCTAATGAGTAAACTAATTTCTTGAGTCCTGTGAACCACTCTAGCAATTAGTCAAACACAAAGAGTGGGTCATGGGGACCTCTGATTTGTAACCAGTTGGTCAGAAACACAGATAACCACCTGGATTTGAGATTGGCATCTGAAGGGGGGGGGCAGTCTTGTGGGACTGAGCCCTTATCTGTGACACCTGATGCTATCTCTGGGTATTTGGTGCCAGAATTGAGTTGAATTATAGGACACCACACTGGTGTTAGAATTGGTTTGTGTGAGGAAAAATAAAAATCTACATATCCTCAGTGTGTATGCCCAGCAGTGGGATTGCTGGATCATAAGGCAGTTCTATTTCCAGTTTTTTAAGGAATCTCCACACTGTTCTCCATAGTGGCTGTACTAGTTTGCATTCCCACCACCAGAGTTAACCAGAAGGGAAAGAGACACGTGTACCCCAATGTTCATCGCAGCACTGTTTATAATAGCCAGGACATGGAAACAACCTAGATGCCCATCAGCAGATGAATGGATAAGAAAGCTGTGGTACATATACACAATGGAGTATTACTCAGCCATTAAAAAGAATACATTTGAATCAGTTCTAATGAGGTGGATGAAACTGGAGCCTATTATACAGAGTGAAGTAAGCCAGAAGGAAAAACACCAATACAGTATACTAATGCATATATATGGAATTTAGAAAGATGATAACAATAACCCTGTGTACGAGACAGCAAAAGAGACAGTGATGTATAGAACAGTCTTATGGACTCTGTGGGAGAGGTAGAGGGTGGGAAGATTTGGAAGAATGGCATTGAAACATGTAAAATATCATGTATGAAACAAGATGCCAGTCCAGGTTCGATGCACGATACTGGATGCTTGGGGCTAGTACACTGGGATGACCCAGAGGGATGGTATGGGGAGGGAGGAGGGAGGAGGGTTCAGGATGGGGAACACATGTATACCTGTGGTGGATTCATTTTGATATTTGGCAAAACTAATACAATTATGTAAAGTTTAAAAATTAAATAAAATTTTAAAAAAATCCACATATCAGGACTGGTGTTAGAATCATATTATTAAAAATTACCTTACCTTCCCCAACCCCATGTAGGCACTAAATGTATTGAATTTAAGCAAACTGTTTATCATGCATTTATTTCAAATCAGTGAGGTCAAAAGGGTGAAACTGTGTTTCCAGCTTGGCTTATGCTCGAGACTTGGGCACCTACAGAACTTCTCTATCTAAACAATATAAGTGTCACCAAGTCCAAGCTCACTCTGCTTGCTGCACGACAGGCCAATGAATCTGAGAGAGTGAGGTGTTGAGGCAAGGAAGAGACTTTAATCCGGGAGCTGGCAGACTGAGAAGACGGCAGGCTAGCACCTCAAAATAACCACCTTATTTGGGTCTGGGTGCCAGGTTCTTTTATATACCAAAGAGAAAGAAGCAATGAGGAACTAAAATCAAAGACAGAATAGAGTGTGAGAGGCAGTGGGGAAGTAAAGTGAAAGGGTCTTCAGTTTTGTAAAACATCTCCAAGGGAATGACCAATCTTCTGATGGCGTGTGTTAATCTCTTCACAGGTGGGCAGGGACAAACTACCTTTCCATGAGCTGAACAAAGGCACTTCAGTCAAGCAGAGGGGCCGGGTACTTCAGGCAAGTCATTGGAGAAAGAAAGTGTCAGTTGCTCAGTTGTGTCTGACTCTTTGCAAACACACGGACTATAGCCCATCAGACTCCTCTGTCCATGGGATTTCCCAGAAAAGAATACTGATGTGGGTTGCCATTCACTTCTCCAGGTGATCTTCCCAACCCAGGGATCGAACCTATGTTCCCTGCATTGCAGGCAGATTCTTTACCATCTGAGCTACCACAGCAGCCATTAAGTTTGCTTATAATAACAAAAACAATGAAAAGCAAGACAAAGAAACAGTTTCCAACACGGAGTCAGAATTGGCTTCCTCCCTGCAACATCAGCACTTACTCAAAGCCAGTGCATCTGAGTTAACTCAAACTTAATTTTTTTCAGTTGATTGAAGTGGAGTTGATTTACAATGTTGTGTAAATTTCTGCTGTATAGCAATGTGGCTCAGTTATACATATATATATATATATATATATATATATATATGTATATATATATATATATTCTTTTTCATATTTTTTCCATAATGGTTTATCAAAGGATACTGAATATAGATCCCTGTACTATATGGTATTATCTTGTTATCTATCCATCCTGTATAACAGTTTACATTTGCTAGTCCCAATCTCCCAATCCTTCCCTCCCTCACCAGCTGTCCCCAGTGGCAACCAAAGGTTTAACTCAAACTTTAAAATGTTTATGATTCATCTAGAGATCTTGTTACAATGAAGTTCTGGTTCAGTTTATATGGAGTGGGGTCTCAGATTTCTCATTTTTAACAGTTCCCAGGATCCTGATGTTGCTGCTTCAGGGATTGCATTTGAAGAGCCAGGATCTAGGTTTCTTCAAGGTTGAAAATGCTATGATTTTATGGTAGGGGATAGAGAAGGTGTGTCTTTGGCACCATTCATTCATTCAAAACATATTTATTTGCTGCTCATCATGCATCAAGACTTGTGCCAGACATTGGCATTGCAGAGGTGAATGTGGCCCAATTCCATTTATCAAATCACATTCTAGTCAAGGAGACAGATGTGCAAACAAACATTTTTCAGAATCAGTCCGACCCAGATTCCTGAACAGCTATTTCTTTCATTTCTTTAAAATCCCTATCCAGTCTCTGGCTAAGTCTCTTTTATTCATCCATTCTGAGGCCATCTTGAAAGATATAATGTAGGGCAGATTCTGATAGTCATGTTTCTAATGAAAGGATGAACTCACAGAGTTCTTTGTGAGTCTCAGCTCTTTTACAACTACAAGATCTTGGGCAAAATTCTCAAGGCCTCAATTCTCCTATTGCAAAACGAGAAGTGCTATACCTCATTTCTTTATCATGTGGAATTTTCATGTAGCTTAGAATGAGATAATGGATGTGAATTGTATTTGAAACTGTAAAATGAAGTCTAAATGGAAAGAAATTTTCAGCTTATCACATGCACGTGAAAAATAATGTTATCTAGCCATAATGATAAAAATATAGATACAAATATTTCAAAAGTGGAACTGCAGTAAGGTTAAGGCCTTAGAACTAGGCTAATGAAATTAGGTGTCATATGTAGGCCATGGCAGTTAAGAACCCATGTACTTTCCTGGTCCCTCCCTTCCCCAGTGCAGACACCCCAAAGGCCACACATACAAGATTATCTAACTACACAATAGAAGTAGCCCTGATTTTCAAGTCACCATTTGGAGGAAAACCTCATAGAAGGACCACCTTGATCTTGGGAGTTATTTATTATTATAGAATAGCCTATTTTATCTTAATAGCACAGTTAACTCCTTCAGACTTTCAATGCATTTAGGTATACAATTACAAATATATACTGTTTACATTGTGAATTTTTGCCATAAATGTTCTCTTACTGTATATACTGTAGTACAACTTATTATTGTCACTCAGTAATATACTGGAGACATGTTTTAAGTTGTTTAATATAGCTCTACCTTATTCTTTCGATATAAAATATTCATATTAGATGTGTAGCCTTTCCTACACTGATGGATATTCCATTTTTCACTCTTTTATTTCAATACTGAAATAACCATATTTGTTCCTTGGTGTACATGTGGATGATTCTTTAGAATAGATCCTGAGTTACAGTGCCTGTGTTAATAAATATTAATAGAAAGAAAGAAAGTGAAGACGCTCAGTCGTGTCCAGCTTTTTGCGACCCCATGGACTATAGCCTACCAGGCTCCTCTGTCCATGGGATTTTCCAGGCAAGAGTACTGGAGTGGGTTGGGTTGCCATTTCCTTCTCCAGAGTATCTTTCCTACCCAGGGATCAAACCCAGGTCTCCCGCATTGTAAGCAAGATGCTTTAAATACTGCCAAATTGCTCTTCAAATTAACTGCTTTTGTATAAAGTATTTGTATACTTTTTTTTTTTTTTGCTTTTGCATTTCGTATATACTGAATTTTAGACCCATCAGCAGTATGTGAGAGTGTTCAAATTCCCCACACCTTCCTCTTACTTCTTAAGTAAGAATATCTAAAAATCATTGTTTATCTGTTACTGCATAACAAACCACCCTCAAACTTAGTAGAAACAATAGTCATTTTTATTATTTCTCATGACTCTAGCTTTACTGGGTTCCATTGGGCAGTTCTCCTGCTGATTATGTCATAGGCAGAGGCTGCAGTTTTCTGAGGACTCAGCCACCCTGGAATGTCTGAGAAGATTCATTCTTGTGGTCGCCATTGTGTATTCTCCATGTAGCTTAGACATCTGATATTAATAGAAAAGCAGCTGGATTTCTGGAAAGGAAGCAGAAGCTGCCAGTTCTCTTAAGGTCTGGGTTCTGAAGTTCCAAGCATCATTTCCCTCACATTGGTCAAAGCACCCATGGGCCAGCCTAGGTTCAAGAGCAAAAGAACTCAGAAATCATTGGTAGCTCTCTTTAATGACTATTTACACAGGAATTGTACTATCAAAACTATATTTGTATCTTTGAGTTTGAACCAAGTTGAAGAAAGCCTATCTTCAAAACTTCCAATAAGCTAGTGGAGTTTAAAGGGTTGGTTTCTTGATTAAGAAGTAAATATGCTTTGTGCTATCAAGTTAGAGAAGTATGAATTTTGCTAGGAATTCTCTCAGCTTGAAGGTCAGTCAGTCATTTGACCAGTGACTGTAATTCAAGGTGTGAACAAGCTGTAATTTTTTTACCCTTTCACGCTAAGTGTACCAGTAGAAAATAAAATGAAGGTACAGGTTCAGGTTCATTTCCAGGTATGTATAATGTGCTTGGGAGCTTTAAGGTTAGATATGATGGGAAGCATTCAAAATAAGTGATTCAAACATGTGCAAGATCTGCATCATTCAGAGTGACAGCTCATTAATTAATCTCCTACTCTAGAGATGGGGCAGGAGGTGAGATAGATGAAGGGGTTGTGTTGGGAGGGGTGAGAAGCACCACTCAGAGCCTCCTTTAACAGAGAACTCACTCACTGCCCAGCAGGAAGGATAATGTTTGACTAACAGCTTCCAGCTGTAAGCACTTTCACAGACTGCCTACACTTTCAAGCCAAGGGCATACCATTTTGGGAACAGTCCCCAGTCAATGACTGACTGAAGACTTGGTAGTGGGAGTCTTGCTATCCTGAGAGCAGTCCCTAGCTAATAACTAAGCAAGACATGTGGTACAAGAACTAGCCATTGTCAACCAGTGTAGGACTCCTCCAGCGGACAATTTCCACCACACCCCAAACTCCTCATTGGGCTAGCAGACATTTTGCCAATTCAGGATCACAGTGTTAGCTCTCTCAGGGCCTGCTGGGATTGTGTGTCCAATTATGGATCAACTAGTGATGCCAAAGAGACAAGATAGAAAGCTGGCAACTCCAATTTATTTACTTATTTAATATGGTGAATTTTATTTTTTAATTAATTAGTTTGGTTGTGTTGGATCTTAGTTGTGGCATGTAGGATCTCTCTGCAGCATGTGGGGTCTTAGTTCCTTAACCAGAGACTGAACCCATGTCCCTTGCATTACCTGCCAGAATCCTCTGTCCATGGAATTCTCCAGACAAGAATACTGGAATGGGGTGCCAATTCCTTCTCTAGGGTATCTTCACAACCCAGGAATTGAACCCAGGTCTTCTGCACTGTAGAGAGATTCTTCACTGTCTGGACCACTAGGGAAGGCCCTGGAAAGAACATAAAGAACATCAAAATCTCATTCTTCCAACGAGCAAAGATGCAGACACTCCTACCTCATCCACTGCTTCAAGAAACTCCACAGCTAAGATTTGTTCAGTTTTATTTATCTATCATTTTTTGTATCAGGGATATCAAAATAGGGGTATCAGTTTGTAGCAAAACAAACACTAAAATTCAGTCACTTCAAGCAACAGCATGTTTTTTTGCTCACAAATCTATGGGCTGGCTGGTGTTTCAGCAGGGCTTAGGGATGCATCTGTCCTCAGCTATCGGGCGGGTGCTCACATGTTTGACTATTAGCTGATTTGGGGCTGATCTAGGATGTCCTTATCTGGGAGAGCTGAGCTCTGCTCCTCTGGATGGGCTCTTGTCCTCTAGCAGGCTGCTGCTGCTACTGCTGCTAAGTCACTTCAGTTGTGTCTGACTCTGTGTGACCCCATGGACGGCAGCCCACCAGGCTCCCCCGTCCCTGGGATTCTCCAGGCAAGAACACTGGAGTGGGTTGCCATTTCCTTCTCCAATGCAGGAAAGTGAAAAGTCAAAGTGAAATCGCTCAGTCGTGTCTGACTCTTAGCGACCCCATGGACTGCAGCCTACCAGGCTCCTCCGTCCATGGGATTTTCCAGGCAAGAGTACTGGAGTGGGGTGCCATTGCCTTCTCCACTTTAGCAGGCTAGCCCAGCTCATTCATATGATGGTGACAGCATTCTAAGAAAATGAAAAGAAGTGTGGAAAGCCTCTTGACCTGGACTTGGAACTTGAAAAACATTAAAACAGACCAGATCCAAGGGGTGAGAAAATAAACTCCTTTTTTTTTTTTTTTTTCAGTTGAAGGATAATTGCTTTACAGAATTTTGTTGTTTTCTGTCAAACCTCAACATGAATTAGCCATAAGTATACATATATTCCCTCCCTTTTGAACCTCCCTCCCACCCCCCACCCCACCCCACCCCTCTAGATTGATACAGAGCCCCTGTTTGAGTTTGCTGAGCCATACAGAAAATTCCCATTGGCTATCTATTTTACATATGGTAATGGAAGTTTCCATGTTACTCTTTCCATACATCTCATCCTCTCCTCCTCTCTCCCCATGTCCATAAGTCTATTCTATATGTCTGTTTCTCCATTGCTGCCCTGAAAATAAATTCTTCAGTACCATTTTTCTAGATCCTATATATAGGCATTAGAATACAATATTTATCTTTCTTTCTGACTCATTTCACTCTGTATAATAGGTTCTAGGTTCATCCACCTCATCAGAACTGACTCAAATTCATTCCTTTTTATGGCTGAGTAATAATCCATTGTGTATATGTACCACAACTTCTTTATCCGTTCATCTGTCAATGGACATCTAGGTTGATTCCATGTTCTATCTATTGTAAATAGTGCTGCAGTGAACACTGGGATACATGTGTCTCTTTCAATTTTGGTTTCCTCAAGGTATATCCCTAGGAGTGGTATTGCTGGGTCATATGGTGGTTTTATTCCTAGTTTTTAAAGGAATCTCCATACCGTCTTCCATAGTGGCTGTATCAATTTACACTCCTACCAACAGTGCAAGAGTATTCCCTTTTCTCCACACCCTCTCCACCTTGCTTATAGTTTCCTTTGCTGTGCAAAAGCTTTTAAGTTTAATCAGGTCCCACTTGTTGACTTTTGTTTTTGTTACTCTAGGAGGTGGATCATAGAGGATCTTGCTTTGATTTACGTCATCGAGTGTTCTATGTTTTCCTCTAATAGTTTTATAGTTTCTGGTCTTATATTTATGTCTTTTATCCATTTTGAGTTTGTCTTTGTGTATGGTGTTAGGAAGTGTTCTAATTTCATTCTTTTACATGTAACAGTCCAGTTTTCTCAGCACCATTTATTGAAGAGACTGTCTTTTCCACATTGTGTATTCTTGCCTCCTTTGTCAAAAATAAGGTACCCATAGGTTCATGGGCTTATTTCTGGGCTTTCTATCTTGTTCCATTGGTCTATATTTCTGTTTTTGTTTTTGTTTTTTTTCCCCACTACCATACTGTCTTGATGACTGTAGCTTTGTAGTATAATCAAAGTCAGGAAGGTTGATTTCCCCAGCTCCATTCTTCTTTCTCAAGATTGCTTTGGCTCTTCAGGGTCTTTTGTATTTCCATATGAATTGTGAAATTTTTTGCTCTAGTTCTGTAAAAAATGCCATTGGTAATTTGATAGGGGTTGCATTGAATCTGTAGATTGCATTTGGTTGTATAATCATTTTCACAATATTGATTCTTCCTACCCAGGAACATGGAATATCTCTCCATCTGTTTATGTCACCTTTGATTTCTTTCATTAGTGTCTTATAATTTTCTGTGTACAGTTCTTTTTCCTCCTTAAGTAAGTTTATTCCTAGGTATTTACTTCTTTTTGTTGCAATGGTGAATGGGATTGATTCCTTAATTTCTCTTTCTGATTTTTCATTGTTAGTATATAGAAATGCAGGTGATTTCTGTGTATTGATTTTGTATCCTGCAACTTTGCTAAATTCACTGATTAGCTCTAGTAATTTTCTGATAAAGTGGACAACAGTGGATGAGATTGTTGGATGGCATCAGTGACTCTATGGACATGAGTTTGAGTAATTTCTAGGAGTTTATGATGGACAGGGAAGCCTGATGTACTGCAGTCCATGGGGTCACAAAGAGTCGGACACCACTGAGTGACTGAAATGAACTGAACTGAACTGACCTTTAGGGTTTTCTATGTACAGTATCATGTCATCTGCAAACAGTGAGAGCTTTACTTCTTCTTTTCCCATATATATTCCTTTTATTTCTTTTTCTTCTCTGATTGCTGTAGATAAGACTTCCAGAATGATATTGAATAATAGTGGTGAAAGTGGACACCCTTGTCTTATTCCTGATCTCAGGGGGAATGCTTTCACTTTTTCATCATTGAGAATAATGTTTGCTGCAGGCTTATCATATATGGCCTTTACTATGTTGAGGTAGGTTCCTTCTGTGCCCATTTCCTGAAAAGTTTTAATCACAAATGGGTGCTCAATTTTGTCAAAGGCTTTTTCTGCATCTATTGAGATTATCATATGGTTTTTATCTTTCAATTTGTTAATATAGTGTATCACATTGATTGATTTGCATATATTGAAGAATCCTTTCATTCCTGGAATAAACTTAACTTGATCATGGTGTATGAGCTTTTTGATATGCTGCTGAATTCTGTTGCTAAAATTTTGCTGAGGATTTTTGTATCAGTGATGTTGGCCTGTAGCTTTCTTTCCTTGTGTTGTCTTTGTCTGATTTTGGTATCAGGGTGATGGTGGCCTTGTAGAATGAGTTTAAAAGTGTTCTGAACTTTTTAAAAAGAGTTTTAGGATAGGCATTAGCTCTTTTCTAAATGTTTGACAGAATTCTCCTGTGAAGCCATCTGGTCCTGGGCTTTTGTTTTTCAGGAGTTTTTTTTTTTTTAATCACAGTTTCATTTTCAGTGCTTGTAATTGGGTTGCTCATGACTTCTATTTCTTCCTGGTTCAGTCTTGGAAGATTGAACTTTTCTAAGAATCTGTCCATTTCTTCCAGTTTATCCATTTTATTGCCATATAGTTGTTCATAATAGTCTCTATAATACTTTATATTCTTCATCATCTGTTGTAACCTCTCCTTTTTCTGATTTTGTTGATTTGATTCTTCTCTCTTTTTTCTTGATGAGTCTGGCTAAAGGCTTGTCAATTTTGTTTATTTTCTCATAGAACCAGCTTTTAGTTTTATTAATCTTTACTATTGTTTTTTTCATTTCTTTTTCATTTATTTCTGCTTGGATATTTATGATTTCTTTCCTTCTACTAATTTTGGGGTGTTTTCGTTCTTCTTTTTCCATTTGTTTTAGGTGTAAAGTTAGATTGTCTATTCGGTGTTTTTCTTGTTTCTTGAGGTAGGATTGTATTGCTATAAACTCCCCTCTTAGAACTGCTTTTGCTGCATCCCATAGGTTTTGAGTTGTCATGTTTTCATTGTCATTTGTTTCTAGAAATTTTTTGATTTCCCTTTTGATTTCTTCAGTAACCTGTTGGTTATTAATAAATGTGGTGTTTAGTCACCATGTGTTTTTTTGCTAGCAGTTTTTTTCTTGTAATTGATATCTAGTCTCATAGTGTTGTAGTCAGAGGAGATGCTTGATACAATTTCAATTTTCTTAAATTTACTGAGGCTTGATTTGTTGCCCAAGATGTGGTTTATCCTGGAGAATGTTCCATGTGCACTTGAGAAGGTGTATGCTGCATTTGGATGAAGTGTCCTGAAGATATCAATGAGATCCATCTCATCTAATGTATCATTTAAGACTTGTGTTTCCTTACTAATTTTTTGTTTTGACTATCTGTCTATTGGTGTGAATGGGGTATTAAATTCTCCTACTATTATTGTGTTATTGTCAATTTCTCCTTTTATGTCTATTAGTGTTTGTCTTATGTATTGAGGTGCTCCTATATTGGGTGCATAGATATTTACAATTGTTATATCTTCCTCTTGGATTGATCCCTTGATCATTATATAGTGTCCTTCCTTATCTCTTGATATGAAGATTGCTACTGTAGCTTTATTTTGCTTCCCATTTCCATCTCTCACTTTCAGTCTATATGTGTGTTTACATCTGAAGTGGGTTTCTTGTAGACAGCATATATGTGGGTCTTGTTTTTGTATCCGTTCAGCCAGTCTGTGTCTTTTGGTTGGAGCATTTAATCCATTTACATTTAAAGTAATTATTGATATATATGTTCCTATTGCCATTTTCTTAATTGTTTCAGGTTGATTTTGTAGATCTTTTTTTCTTCTCTTGTATTTCTTGACTTTATAAGTACATTTAACATTTTTGTAAAGCTGATTTGGTGGTAATGAATTCTCTTAACTTTTGTTTGTCTGAAAAGCTTTTTATTTCTCCATCAATTTTGAATTGGTGGGTACTGTAATCTTGGTTGTAGATTTTTCTCTTTTAATACTTTAAATATATCTTGCATCCCCTTCTGGACTGCAGAGTTTCTGCCAAAAAAGCAGCTGTTAAGCAATGGAGTTTCCCTTGTATGTTACGTATTGCTTCTCCCTTGCTGCTTTTAATAGTCTTTCTTTGTGTTTAGTCTTTGTTAGTTTGATTAGTATATGTCTTGGCATGTTTCTCCTTGGGTTTATCCTGTATTGGACTCTTTGTGCCTCTTGGACTTGATTGACTATTTCGTTTTCCATGTTGGGGAAATTTTCAACTATAATCTCTTTAAAAATTTTCTCATACCCTTTCTTTTCCTCTTCTTCTTCTGGGACCCCAATAATTCTAATGTTGTTGCATTTGATAGTGTCCCAGAAGTCTCTGAGACTATCATCAGTACTTTTCATTCTTTTTACTTTATTCTGCTTTTCAGAAGTTATTTCCACCATTTAATCTTCCAGCTCACTGATCCATTCTTCTGCTTCAGATATTCTGCTATTGATTCCTTGTAGAGTATTTTTCAGTTCAGTAATTGTGTTGTTTTTCTTTGTATGTTTATTTTTTAATTCGTCTAGGTCTTTGTTAAATGATTCTTACATTTCTCCATTTTGTTTTCAAGGTTTTTGATCATCTTTACTATCATTATTCTGAATTTTTTTTTCAGGTAGTTTGCCTATTTCATCTTCATTTATTTGGACTTCTGTGTTTCTACTTTGTTCCTTCATTTGTGTAGTATTTCTCTGCCTTTTCATTATTTTTTTTAACTTATTGTGTTTGAGGTCTCCTTTTCCCAGGGTTCAGGGTTGAATTATTTCTTTCTTTTGGTTTTTTCCCTCCTAAGGTTGGTCCAGTGGTTTGTGTAAGCTTAGTATAGGGTGAGATTTGTGCTGAGTTTTTGTTTGTCTGTTTTTCCTCTCATGGGCAAGACTGAATGAAGTGGTAATCCTGTCTGCTGATGATTGGGTTTGTATTTTTGTTGTTGTTGTTTTTTGTTTAGAAGGCATCCTGTGCAAGGTGCTACTGGTGGTTGGGTGATGCTGAGTCTTGTGTTCAAATGGTTTCCTTTGTGTGAATTATCACTATTTGATACTCCCTAGGGTTAGTTCTCTAGTTGTCTAGGTTATGGAGTCAGTGCTCCCACTCCGAGGTTCACAGCTTCATCTTTTTCCAAAGACTACGAAGAGGAATTTCACCTGAAATGAAAGGGCCTTTAGTTGAATTCCAAAAGCCAGTGCACAAGAACACAATGGAGATTTTTGATTCAATGGAAACTCAGTATTCCCTGACACATGGACAGGCCTCCTTGGATTGCCTAAACTCCACTTCTTGATGAAAAGAGCTGCAAAGCCATGATGCAAAAGATGCAGGCAGATACAGAGAAATGTGAAGAATTATGGACAATTCTGAAAAAAGAAAGTGTATGACAGGAATTAAAATACACCTTACATTTTCCCCCAAATATGGTCTTTTATTATAAAATAATAATTACACTTTACCTGCATCCTCCCTTTATTTATAACTGTTTCAGCTTCTACTACCTTCTTTCCCTTGATACATCATTTACTGGTACATCACAGGTGAGAAAGTCTCAGAAGTTGAAGAGAATTCAGAGGAGATAAATTCTTTACTTAATAAACAAAAAAAGACACAGAAGCTGGATTTACTGTGTGTGGGAGGAGCTGTTAGATAAATCAATGAAAGGGAAAAGGACATGAAGTTACCTCTGCAAAATGAGAAGGTATGGCTGGATCATTCTTTACATGCTGTCAGAATGGTCTATGTTGATTCACTCTACTATTTCCTTTTTTTCCACAGAAATTTCCCCCAAATAAGAGAAAGGGGTAGTCAGAGGAGTGGGGTCTAAAAGCCACTCATGTTATAAAACAAAATAGATGTGGGAAATAGCAACCTAGAGTTAGAGAGAGCAAAAGAGAAAAACAGCATTTATTGAGTTCCTTAGATCTGCTAGACTTAGAACTCTGCATCTGCTGGTGTATTTTACCTTTCCCACAATCTATGTAACCAGGTAGTAGCAACCCTATTGTACAGGTGAAGAAATGGAGACTCAGGAATATTAAGAAATATGTTCCAAATCTCAGCTAGTTAGTGGTAACTCTGCTGCTATTTATTTATTGGAGGGTGAGGAATTGCATGGAACTCTATAACAGAGTTTTGCAGGTGCTGATGGGGGAGAAGTTGCCAAGTTCTTCTTGTGGTAATGATTGTGATTGTAATGTGGTAATGATTGTGAGCTTCTTGAAGACTTGACCTGTATCACCTTCACCTTCATATCCCACTGCTCAGCACAGTTCCTGGAGGCATTCAAATGAAGTGAAAGTCATTCAGTCATGTCTGTGTCTTTGCGACCCCATGGACTATACAGGCCATGGAATTCTCCAGGACAGAATACTGGAGTGGGTAGCCTTTCCCGTGTAAGGGGATCTTCCCAACCCAGAGACTAAACCCAGGTCTCCCACATTGCAGGTGGATTCTTTACCAGCTGAGCCACAAGGGAAGCCCTCCTGGAGGCATAACCGTGTATTATTCTGCAGATAATAATGAGGGCTCCATTGATGTGTAATGGTTAGAGCACAATTGAAGTGCTGAGGAATAGACATGAATTTGAGGCATAGTGGAGGTCATAGGAAGATAGAGGTGAAATCCAGAGCCAGGAGTCCACAGCTGCAAGATGGAGACCAAGCATAGGTGAGGAGGGAAGCTATTAGAGCCTAGCTTTCTCCACCCAACAGAATCAGATATCAGAACCACCTGGATTTGCTAGAGCCAGTACCAAAGCTTCTCTCATGGCACAAGTAAAGGAAACACTTGGATCTTTAGCTTTGAAACAGTTGGGGGAAATAGTAATAATGGAAAAGAGAAGATTCTAAGAATGGAATGAAGTATAGAGAATTGAGAAAAACTTCAGGCTGCTTCTGTGGGTCATGAGGGAATCCTGCCTTATCATATACTGACAGGCACTGTGCACTAACCAGTTACTGCAGCAGGGATGGAACAAGTGTCTACAGACTTCAGACATGGGTTTAATCTATATGTCTTATTTTTAAATTGAGCAACCAGTAGGTACACAATTGAAGACTTTCTTCTAAAAATAATGGAAAGCATAAAAATACCCTGGAAAAACTAAGATCCAAAGTTTTTCTAGTGGATGATTTACCAGTGTGATTCCAGTTACTGTGATAACAAACAAGCCCAAGACTCAATGGCATAAAGTAACTGTCTTCTCATATTCACAGATTTTGTGCATCAGGAATCCAGACAGAGCACAGCATTCTCTGATGCTCCTTCAGGTCTGGGTCCACAGATTCAAACACTGAGGTCTCTCGATAGCTTGGGGGACTGGAATTACCTGGTAGTGGAGGGGTCTTCACTCACATGATTGACAGTCAGTTCTGAATGTTGGCTGGGACCTCAACTGGGCTCTCAGCTTAACAATTACAGATGGCCCATCTGTATGTGGTTTATCTTGAGCTTATTTAAACATGGTACCTAGATTCCAAGAGAAGTGTCCCAAGAGAGTATGGTAGATGCGAATGGCATTTTCATGATGTAGCCTCAGAAGATGCATCATTCATCCTGCCCTATTTTTGAAGAAATCAGTAAGATCTTCCAAAGTTTAAGAGAGGGGACACAGACTTCATCACTCCCTGGAGAAGTATTGAGGCACAGTGTAGGAAGGGCATGAAGCATAAGGGAGAGTGTTGTGGTCATTTTTGGAAAACACAGTCTTTCATAAATGCATATTCCCTTTTGATGATTTAATGGCAGTGCTTGTCATAACTGGTACCATTGCTGGTACTAGACTCTTAATACATCAGTACCACCCTGTACATGAGGAAAGCTTCTGGCAGAACTCATCCTAAAAGAACATCCTGGGTTGGAAATCAAGTGGCCAGAATTCCAGATCCAACTCTGCCACAACTAGTTGGACCTCAGCCCCTCATCTGTAAAGTTCAAGAGATCTAAGGAATTAAGAACTCTGTTCTTATTAGGGAAAGAAACTTGTTCCCTGGGCATTAAGTTGGATTCTCAGACCTCCCCTTACTCTAACCCTAGAGATATGGCCCACCTCCCTGCCCCTCACCTGTTTGGCTGTCTGTACCCTGGAACCACGACTGTAAGCTGGCTCCTCTGGGGTTACCCTCTTGGAAATCTGGAATTCTCGGTTGGAATTCCTAAGACAAGATAGGTGGTGCTGGACATTGAGATAAGAAGTCATGTAGAACCATTAGACATTTCCCACCATAGGCCACTGAAACACAGAATATTGCTTTGCAGAAAGACAGGAGTAAGGCCTTTGTGGAAGCAGAGTAAGAGGAGGGAGTTGGAGAGGGCAAGCTGGGTGAGTAACACTGTGGTTTTATGGTCCCTGGTTTCAGTCTCTCATTAGATCTAATTGCTTTATCTACTTTAGTTGAAAGAAATCCCTGTAGTTTCTAGGAAATTACCCATTTTTTTGAGAAGTACATTAAATCATTCTATTCTTTTGAACAAACCCTGCCTGAACAAGATGCATATTCGAACTTCAGTGTAATGAATTTGACAGTATAACCCAGATGAGACCTGTCCATTTCAGACACTCCTCCTGCCCAGCTCTCAACATTCATAGCTTGGTGCCCATATTGTAAAATCTTGAGTGAGTATCACCCTGCAGTTTACTACTGAGTGAGGATATAGAACAGAGAAGAACATTTGTAGGTATCAGTCCTGGAACAGACCTTGGAGACAGTAGAGACCAAGTCTCTTACACTGGAGGGAACCAAGTGCACAGAGGTGAAGGGACTTGCCCAGGGTTGTGGATTATTATCAGTGGAGCTCGCATGAAAAGCATATCTGATTGTTATTTCAGCACATGTCTGACTTTAAATCAGCCAGAACTACCTGGAAGAGAGATAGCAAATGATTGAACAATCAAACAATTCTGCATCATTTTTCTCTGCTCCTCTATTCTCCCGGGAGTCAGGCTATATAGGAAAATCTTTACTGCTCACAATGACAGATTTTGGTTATTGCCGTGATGCAGGGCAGTGAGGGTAGAGGGGAATAAATGAGGCTTATAAAGGGGTCAAATTAAATTTGTGCAAGTCCGGCATGTCTTTTGAAAACTCTAGTGACACAATTGAGGCTATAATAAGTCTAAACATTAAAAACTTGTTTACCTCCCAGTGGGGGAGGGAAATAGATACGTCATCATCTCAAGCCACTTCTTGTTCCATGACTCTCATTATGTTGTATCAAAAAGACAAAGGTACTTCTTTAAAAATTTTTTTTCTGGGATTGCTGGATCATAAGGCAGTTCTATTTCCAGTTTTTTAAGGAATCTCCACACTCTTCTCCATAGTGGCTGTACTAGTTTGCATTCCCACCAACAGTGTAAGAGAGTTCCCTTTTCTCCACACCCTCTCCAGCATTTATTGCTTGTAGACTTTTGGATTGCTGGTGCACTGGGACAACCCAGAGGGAGGGTAGGGGAGGGAGGAGGGAGGTGGGTTCAGGATGGGGAACGCGGGTATACCTGTGGCGGATTCATTTTGATATTTGGCAAAACTAATACAATATTGTAAAGTTTAAAAATAAAATAAAATTAAAAAAAAATTTTTTTTCTGGATTATTTTCAGTTCAGCTCAGTTCAGTCGCTCAGGCATATCCGACTCTTTGCGACCCCATGAATCGCAGCACGCCAGGCTTCCCAGTCCATCACCAACTCCCGGAGTTCACTGAGACTCACGTCCATCGAGTCAGTGATGCCATCCAGCCATCTCATCCTCTGTCGTCTCCTTCTCTTCCTGCCCCCAATCCCTCCCAGCATCAGAGTCTTTTCCAATGAGTCAACTCTTCGCATGAGGTGGCCAAAGTACTGGACTTTCAGCTTTAGCATCATTCTTTCCTAAGAAATTCCACAGCTGGTCTCCTTCAGAATGGACTGGTTGGATCTCCTTGCAGTCCAAGGGACTCTCAAGAGTCTTCTCCAACACCACAAGTCAAAAGAATCAATTCTTTGGCGCTCAACTTTCTTCACAGTCCAACTCTCACATCCATACATGACCACTGGAAAAACAATAACCTTGACTAGATGGACCTTTGTTGGCAAAGTGATGTCTCTGCTTTTGAATATGCTATCTAGGTTGGTCATAACTTTTCTTCCAAGGAGTAAGCATCTTTTAATTTCATGGATTCAATCACCATCTTCAGTGATTTTGGAGCCCAGAAAAATAAAGTCAGGCACTGTTTCCACTGTTTCCCCATCTATTTCCCATGAAGTGATGGGACCAGATGTCATGATCTCAGTTTTCTAAACGTTGAACTTTAAGCCAACTTTTTCACTCTCCTCTTTCACTTTCATCAAGAGGCTTTTTAGTTCCTCTTCACTTTCTGCCATAAGGGTAGTGTCATCTGCATATCTGAGGTTATAGATATTTCTCCCAGCAATCTTGATTCTAGCTTGTGCTTCATCCAGTCCAGCATTTCTCATGATGTACTCTGCACAGAAGTTAAATAAGCATGGTGACAATATACAGCCTTGAGGTACTCCTTTCCCTATTTGGAACTAGTCTGTTGTTTCTTCCATGTCCAGTTCTAACTGTTGCTTCCTGACCTGCATATAGATTTCTCAGGAGGCAGGTCAGATGGTCTGGTATTCCCATCGCTTGAAGAATTTCCCACAGTTTTTGGTGATCCACACAGTCAAAGGCTTTGGCATAGTCAATAAAGCAGAAGTAGGTGTTTTTCTGGAACTCTCTTGCTTTTTCGATAATCCAATGGACGTTGGAAATTCGATGTCTGGTTCCTCTGCCTTTTCTAAAACCAGCTTGAACATCTGAAGTTCACGGTTCATGTATTGTTGAAGTCTGGCTTGGAAAATTTTGGGCATTACTTTACTAGTGTATGAGATAAGTGCAGGTGTGGTAGTTTGAGCATTCTTTGGCATTGCCTTTCTTAGGGATTGGAACGAAAACTGATTTTTTCCAGTCCTGTGGCCACTGCTGAGTTTTCCAAATTGGCTGGCATATTGAGTGCAGCACTTTCACGGCATCATCTTTCAGGATTTGAAATAGCTCAACTGGAATTCAATCCCTTCCATGAGCTTTGTTTGTAGTGATGCTTCCTAAGGCCCACTTGACTTTGCAGTCCAGGATGTCTGGTTCTAGGTGAGTGATCATACCATTGTGATTATCTGGGTCGTGAAGATCTTTTTTGTATAGTTCTTCTGTGTATTCTTGCCACCTCTTCTTAATATTTTCTGTTTCTGTTAAGTCCATACCATTTCTGTCCTTTATTGGGCCGATCTTTGCATGAAATGTTCCCTTGGTATCTCTAATTTTCTTGAAGAGATCTCCAGTCTTTCCCATTCTATTGTTTTCCTCTATTTCTTTTGCAGTGATCGCTGAGGAAGGCTTTCTTATTTCTCCTTGCTATTCTCTGGAACTCTGCATTCAAATGGGTATATCGTTCCTTTTCTTTTTGCTTGTCTTTTCATAGATATTTGTAAGGCCTCCTCAGACAACCATTTTTCTTTTTTGCATTTCTTTTTCTTGGAGATGGCCTTGATCCCTGGCTCTTGTACAGTATCACAAACCTCCATCCATAGTTCATCAGGCACTCTGTCTATCAGATCTAATCCTTTGAATCTATTTCTCACTTCCCCTGTATAATCATTAGGATTTGATTTAGGGAGTGGATTCTGCACGCTAGAGTGACTCTGAGGAGATACCCCACATCCAAGGTCAGAGAAACCCAGCAAGACGGTAAGAGGGGCAAATTTGCATTTAGAATCAGACCCCATTCCTACCATGGACGCTCAAGAGGGCTCAAACAAACCTTGTTTGCACCAGGACCCAGAGACCCCACAGAGACTGAGACAGAACTGTGTTTGAGTGTCTCCTATGGAGGTAGGGGTCAGCAGTGGACTGCCACAGGCGCATGGGCTCTGGGTGCAGCAGACTTGGGTATGGCATAAGCCCTCTTGGGGGAGATCACCATAAACCCATCATAGAGCTGCCAGAACTTCCACAGGACTGGGATATAGACACCTGGAGGGCACAAACATAACCTTGTATGCATCAGGACCCAGGAGAAAGGAGCAGTGACCCCACAAGAGATTGACCCAGACCTGCCCGGGAGTGTTCAGGAGTCTCCAGCAGAGGCGTAGGTTGGTGGTGGCCTGCTGCAGGGTTGCAGGGCAGTGAGTGTAGCAGTACTTGCATGGGATCTTTTGAAAGAGTCACAGTTGTCTTCATTATCTCCACCATAGTTTCAGTTCAGTTCAGTCACTCAGTCGTGTCTGACTCTTTGTGACCCCATGAATTGCAGCACGCCAGGCCTCCCTGTCCATCACCAACTCCCAGAGTTCACTCAGACTCACATCCATCGAGTCAGTGATGCCATCCAGCCATCTCATCCTCTGTCATCCCCTTCTCCTCCTGCCCCCAATCCCTCCCAGCATCAGAGTCTTTTCCAATGAGTCAACTCTTTGCATGAGGTCGCCTAAGTACTGGAGTTTCAGCTTTAGCGTTATTCTTTCCTAAGAAAACCTAGGGCTGATCTCCTTCAGAAAGGACTGCTTGGATTCCTTGCAGTCCAAGGGATTCTCAAGAGTCTGCTCCAACACCACAGGTCAAAAGAATCAATTCTTTGGTGCTCAGCTTTCTTCACAGTCCAACTCTCACATCCATACATGACCACTGGAAAAACCATAGCTTTGACTAGACGGACCATTGTTGGCAAAGTGATGTCTCTGCTTTTGAATATGCTATCTAGGTTGGTCATAACTTTTCTTCCAAGGAGTAAGCGTCTTTTAATTTCATGACTGCAGTCACCATCCGCAGTGATTTTGGAGCCCAGAAAAATAAAGTCAGCCATTGTTTCCACTGTTTCCCCATCTGTTTGCCATGAAGTGATGGGTCCAGATGCCATGATCTTAGTTTTCTGAATGTTGAGCTTCAAGCCAACTTTTTCACTCTCCTCTTTCACTTTCAAGAGGCTCTTTAGTTCTTCTTCACTTTCTGCCATAAGGGTGGTGTCATCTGTATATCTGAGGTTATTGATATTTCTCCCGGTAATCTTGATTCCAGCTTGTGCTTCCTCCAGCCCAGCACTTCTCATGATGTACTCTTCATATAAGTTAAGTAAGCAGGGTGACAATATACAGCCTTGACGTACTCCTTTTCCTATTTGGAACCAGTCTGTTGTTTCATGTTCAGTTCTATCTGTTGCTTCCTAGCCTGCATATAGGTTTCTCAAGAGGCAGGTCAGGTGGTATGGCATTCCCATCTCTTTCAGAATTTTCCACACTTTATTGTGATCCACACAGTCAATGGGTTTGGCATAGTCAATAAAGCAGAACTAGTTTTTT
The DNA here is from genome assembly GCF_027580195.1 of Bos mutus. Classification (NCBI taxonomy): domain Eukaryota; kingdom Metazoa; phylum Chordata; class Mammalia; order Artiodactyla; family Bovidae; genus Bos; species Bos mutus. The sequence continues at coordinate 136,316,756 of NC_091617.1, forward strand.
TTCCTGGAACTCTCTTGTTTTTTCGATGATCCAAAGATGTTGGCAATTTGACCTCTGGTTCCTCTGCCTTTTCTAAAACCAGCTTGAACATCTGGATGTTCCTGGTTCACGTATTGATGAAGCCTTGCTTGGAGAATGTTGAGCATCACTTTACTAGTGTGTGAGATGAGTGCAATTGTGTGGTAGTTTGAGCATTCTTTGCCATTGCCTTTCTTTGGGATTGGAATGAAAACTGACCTTTTCCAGTCCTGTGGCTACTGCTGGGTTTTCCAAATTTACTGGCATATTGAGCACTTTCACAGCATCATCTTTCAGGATTTGAAATAGCTCAACTGGAATTCCATCACCTCCACTAGCTTTGTTCATAGTGATGCTTTCTAAAGCCCACTTGACTTCACTTTTCAGGATGTCTAACTCTAGGTGAGTGATCATCCCATCGTGATTATCTGGGTCGTGAAGATCTTTTTTGTACAGTTCTTCTGTGTATTCTTGCTATCCCTTCTTAATATCTTCTGCTTCAGTTAGGTCCATATTATTTCTGTCCTTTATCAAGCCCATCTTGGCATGAAATATTCCCTTGGTATCTCTAATTTTCTTGAAGAGATCTCTAGTCTTTCCCATTCTGTTGGATTCCTCTATTTCTTTACATTGATCGTTGAGGAAGGCTTTCTTATCTCTCCTTGCTATTCTTTGGAACTCTGCATTCAAATGCATATATCTTTTGTTTTCTCCTTTGCTTTTCGCTTCTCTTCTTTTCACAGCTATTTGTAAGCCTCTTCAGACAGCCATTTTGCCTTTTTTGCATTTCTTTTTCTTGGTGATGGTCTTGATTCCAGTCTCCTATACAACGTCAGGAACCTCCATCCATAGTTCATCAGGCACTCTATCTATCACATCTAGTCCCTTAAATGTATTTCTCACTTCCACTGTATAGTGATAAGGGATTTGATTTAGGTCATACCTGAATGGTCTAGTGGTTTTCTCCACTTTGTTCAATATCAATTTGGCAATAAGAAGTTCATGATCTGAACCACAGTCAGCTCCCAGTATTTTTTTGCCAAGTGTATAGAGTTTCTCCATCTTTGGCTGCAAAGAATATAATCAATCTGATTTTGGTGTTGACCATCTGATGATGTCCATTTGTAGAGTCTTCTCTTGTGTTGTTGGAAGAGGGTGTTTGCTATGACCAGTGCCTTCTCTTGGCAGAACTCTGTTAGCCTTTGCCCTGCTTCTTTCTGTACTCCATGGCCAAATTTGCCTGTTACTCCAGGTGTTTCTTGATTTCCTGCTTTTGCATTACAGTCCCCTAAAATGAAAAGGACATCTTTTTTGGGTGTTAGTTCTAGAAGGTCTTGTAGGTCTTCATTGAACCGTTCAACTTTAGCTTCTTCAGCGTTACTAGTCAGGGCATAGACTTGTATTACCGTGATATTGAATGGTTTTCCTTGGAAATGAACAGAGATCATTCTGTCTTTTTTGAGATTGCATCAAAGTACTGCATTTCTGACTCTTTTGTTGACTATGATGGCTACTCCAGCTTTAGCAGTTGTGGTGTATGGGCTTAGTTTATCTTAAGATGGGCATGTGAGATCTTAATTCCTGGCAGGTAATTGAACCCAACTTGCCTATATTGTTAGGTGGATTCTTAAGCACTGGACTGCCAGGGAAATAAGTCTTTTGACACCAAAGGGGGATTTGGCTGCCACATGACAGCATCTGTTATGCTTAATCTCCTTTTCCTATTGCCTTCACCGCCCCGCCCCCCCCCCGCCTCCACCCCCATGCTTCTCACCCCACTCTCAAAGATAGTCTTTGAGAGTCAAGATCTCCTTTATTTCTTCTGTATTTTCTATACAGAACCCATTGTCTGGCACATAGCAGGGTTTCAGCAAACCCTTATTAAATGAATCAACAAAAATCTTGAGCCCAAAATAATTTTCTGTAACAAAAAGTACATAGATAGGAGAGAATGACTGAATGTTTATACTGCTTTTTCCAATTTCCACAGGTTTTTCACATTTATCACACCTAAACTTCACCACAACTTGGTGAGGTAGGAAATGATTGTTCTCATTTTCTAGATGAATACAAAGCTCAGAGAAACAGAATGATTTGCCCAGGATCGTGTAGTTAATTAGTGGATTTTGCAAGATATTTTTTGCTTCAGCTTGAAGGGATTGTATTATGTGAACTAAATGTGTCCCAATCTTCTTAACTCCTGAGACCCAGCTGTCATAGTCGTGCTCCAAGAACTAAGTGAACAATCAATGCCTTTCCTTCCTTTAGCTACTCAAAAGGTGCTACAGATGTGTGTTTCCAGTAGCAGCAGGAGTTAAGGGAGATCCACCTTTCTGGACTCTATTGCAACTACTGATGTCAACAGTGGTTTAGGAGGCCTCCTTGGGGATAGAACTAGTCCCTTGTCCTCTTTATGTCACCACACTCTAACTACCAAGGCTAGTAATAAGACAAGATCAGGCTTGAGGCTATTATGAGGAGAGAGATTTGTGAGAGCTCTTCTGAGTTTCTCTTTTTACTTCCATGGTGCTGACCTTTAAAAATCCTGTAGACCATCAGATGGACATAAAAATAGCCTTTTTTGGCATTGAATAATCTGATTTCCCTTGACAAAGAGGTCATATTCTCCTCTCTTTGATAGCTTCTTTTTGATTAACTAGCCAAATCTGTTGAGGAAAAAGCATTCACTTCTTTGGAGGAATAAAAATGGAGATATTTAGGTAAAGGACATCTTTTTTTTTTTTTTAATGTTCATAAAAGGTGACTTCCATTTGATCATATAGAACACATAAAGTATAGATCTGTGGGTTAGAATCATAGCAACAGAACTAAACTCTATTTTTTGAGAGCAAATAAGATGTACTGAATATGTCTTTTGGTGCTTGCTAAAGAAATTAAAACCTAAAGAGCCCATTAATCAGTACTCTTAAAGCCATCTGTGATGTAATGGGAAACAATAGATTCAGATACAAGTAGGTGTTAGTCCATTTACTAGCTCTGCGGTTCTAACCCTTAGTTCCTCAGCTGTAAAGAAGAATAAAAACATATGCCTTATTGAATTATTTCTCAGATACAATGTAAGTGAAAATTCTCTTCAAAGAGTAAAGAGATTTTTACTATAAAGTACTTTATTTTTTAATATTTATTTAATTTTCGGTTGTGCCATGTGGCATGTTTGATTTTGGTTCTCTGATCAGGGATTGAACCCATGACCTCAACAGTGGAAATTTGGAGTCTTAACCATCAGAAAAGTCCCACCAAAGTACTCTATTACTTATAGTATAAGTAATGATGAAAACAGATTTCTAAAGGCTGTACCAATTAGAATTACTGGGTATTAGGTCTCATGGTTAATTGTACACCATGTTTAATCTAATCATGAATTACATGACAAGCCTCTTGGAATAATATATCAATCACTTGGATTCCAGAAAGTCTTTTGATATTATCTGTATCTAAAGAGTCTGAGTAACAAAGTGTGGTTTTCAAAGGATCACTACCCAATAATGGAGCCAAAATTAACTCATTCATTTAAAATATACAATACCATGCTTTTTTTTTTTTTTTTCAAATGTAGACATCCATTTAACCATCACCATAATGAAGATATAGAATATTTCCATTATCTCCTGAAATTCCCTTGTGCCCCTTGATGGTCAGTCTTCTCTTAGATCCCAGGAACCACTGGTATTTTTTGTCAGTAAGAGCAGATTTATATAGAATTTTATATAAACAGAATCACATAATATGTACTATGTCTTTCTTTTATTATAGAGTCTGTGAGTTTCATCCACATTTTGTGTATCAATAGTTTCTCTTTGTTGCAGAGTAATAGTCTTTTGTCAGGATATATCACAATTTGTTTACTCATTCATTTGTTGTTGGTGAAGGTTGTTACCTTTAAAAAAAATTTATTTTAGTAGAAGGATAGTTACTTTACAATATTGTTAAGGTTTTTGCCATACATCAACATGAATTGGTCATAGGTATACATGTGTCCCCCCTCATCCTGAACAACCCTCCCATCTCCCTCCCCACCTATCCCTCTAGGTTGTCCCAGAGCTCTGGCTTTGGGTGCTCTGGTTCATGCTTCAAACTCACACTGGTCGTCTGTTTTATATATGGTAATGTATATGTTTCAATGGTGTTCTCTCAAATCATCCCACCCTCTCCTTCTTACACTGAGTCCAAAAGTCTGTTCTTTATATCTTTGTCTCCTTTGCTGCCTGTATGTAGGACTGTCGGAACCATCATTCTAGATTCCACATGTATGTGTTAATATACAGCATTTATCTTTCTCTTTCTGACTTCAGTCTGTGTAGTAGGCTTTAGGTTCCTCCACCTCATTAGAACTGACTCAAATGCATTCCTTTTTATAGCTAATATTCCATTGTGTGTATGTACCACAATTTCCTTATCAATTCATCTATCAATGGGCATTTAGGTTACTTCCATGTCCTAGCTATTGTAAATTATGCTGCAGTGAACACTGGGGTACATGTGTCTATTTTGGTTCTGGTTTCCTCAGGGTATATGCCCAGCAGTGGGATTGCTGGGTCATATGGGAGTTCTATTCTCAGTTATTTAAGGAATCTCCACACTGTTCTCCATAGTGGTTGCACCAGTTTGCATTCCCACCAACAGTGTAAGAGGGTTCCCTTTTCTTCACACCCTCTCCGGCATTTATTGTCTGTAGACTTTTCGATGATGGGCATTCTGACCAGTGTGAGATGATACCTAATTGTGATTTTGATTTGCTTTTCTTTAATAATGAGTGATATTGAGCATCTTTTCATGTATTTATTAGCCGTTTTTATGTCTTCTTTGGAGAAATGTCTATTTAGTTATTTTGCCCAGTTTTTGACTGGTTTGTTCATTTTTCTGGTATTGAGCTACAAGAGCTGCTTGTATATTTTAGAGATTAATTCTTTCTTAGTTATTTCATTTGCTATTATTTTCTCCCTTTCTGAGGGCTGTATTTTCATCTTGTTTATAGTTTCTTTCATAGTGCCAAAGCTTTTAAGTTTAACTAGGCCCCATTTGTTGATTTTTGTTTTTATTCCATTACTCTGGGAGGTGGGTCATAGAGGATCTTGTTGTGATTAATCTTATAGAGTGTTCTGCCTATGTTTTCCTCTAAGAGTTTGATAGTTTCTGGCCTTACATTTAGATCCTTAATCCATTTTGAGTTTATTTTTGTGTATTGTGTTAGAAAATGTTCTAATTTCATTCTTTTACAAGTAGTTGACCAGTTTTCCCAATGCCACTTGTTGGAAAGACTATCTTTTCTCCATTGTATATTTTTGCCTCCTTTGTCAAGGATAAAGTGTCCATAGGTGCGTGGATTTATCTCTGGACTTTGTTTTGTTCCATTGATCTATATTTCTGTTTTTGTGCCAGTACCATAACGTCTTGATGACTGTAGCTTTGTAGTATAGTCTGAAGTCAGGGAGGTTGATTATTCCAGTTCTATTCTTCTTTCTCAAGATTGCTTTGGCTCTTTGGGGTCTTTTGTGTTTCCATACAAATTGTGAAATAATTTGTTCTAGTTCTGTGAAAAATACCATTGGTAGTTTGATAGAGATTGCATTGAATCCATAGATTGTTTTGGGTAGTATATTCATTTTCACTATATTGATTCTTCTACCCAAGATCGTGGTATATTTCTCCATCTATTGTGTCATCTTTTGTTTCTTTCATCAGTGTTTTATACCTTTCTGAATACAAGTCTTTTGTCTCTTTAGGTAAATTTATCCTAAGTATCTTATCCTTTTCATTGTGATGGTGAATGGGATTGTTTCCTTAATTTCTCTTTCTGATATTTCATTGTTAGCATATAGGATTTCAAGGGATTTCTGTGTATTAACTTTATATCCTGTGACTTTACTATATTTATTGATTAGCTCTAGTAATTTTCTGATGGCATCTTTAGGGTTTTCTATGTAGACCATCATGTTATCTGCAAACAGTGAGTTTTGCTTCTTTTTTCCAACCTGGATCCTTTTTATTTCTTTTTCTTCTCTGATTGCTATGGCTAGGACTTCCAGAACTATTTTGAATAGTAGTGGTAAGAATGGGCACCCTTGTCTGGTTCCTGATTTTAGAGGAAATGCTTTCATTTTTTTGCTAATGAGGATAATGTTTGCTGTGGGTTTGTCATATTTGGCTTGTATTATGTTGAAGTAGGTTCCTTCTATGTCTACATTCTTGAGAGTTTTTTTTTTTTTAATCATAAATGGGTGTTGAATTTTGTCAATGGTTTCTCTGCCTCTGTTGAAATAATCATATGGTTTTTATCTTTCAATCACATTGATTGTTTTGTGAATATTAAAGGAGAGGTGCTGCTAAACATCCTCCAAGGCACAGGATTATTCCCCAAAGAATGTAACAATTATAAATGTCAATGGTGTCAATACTGGGAAACCCCAATCTACCAATTATCACTACTTATAAATATAGTTTATTTGCATTTTTATTTAATATCTATCTCCTTCACTATACTGAAAAGGATGCTAGCTGATTTATCAATGAACTCTCAGATTATAAAATATGGCATGTGGTTCTTAAAGGTACAAAATTGGTAACAAATACATAAAAGCAAAAATTAAAAATCTAGAGTAGAGTTTGGAATTTCAAAAATACGATGTTAAAGAAAAGAAGAAGGAAAAGAAAGAGAGAAAAAATGAACAAAGAAAAACAAACAAGGTAGCGAAAATTATAAAGAAAATACAGGTACAAAATTGATAACTAATACCAAAAAGCAAAAATTAAAAATCTAGAGTAGAGTTTGGAATTTCAAAAATACAATGTTAAAAAAAAGGAAGAAGAAACATAAAAGAGAAAACAAACAAACAAAAACAATGTCACAAAAAATTATAAAGAAAATACAGGTACAAATTTGATATCAAATACCAAAAAGCATAAATTAAAAATCTAGAGTAGAGTTTGGAATTTCAGATATACAATGTTATATAAAAGAAGAAGAGAATGAAACAGGAAAAAAAAAAAAAGTCACAGAAATTATTTAAAAAAAACTGTAGGTACAAAATTGATAACATATACCAAAAAGCTAAAATTAAAAAACTAGAGTAGAGTTTGGAATTTGAAACATGTAAAATATCATGTAAGAAACGAGTTGCCAGTGCAGGTTCAATGCACGATACTGGATGCTTGGGGCTAGTGCACTGGGACGACCCAGAGGGATGGTATGGGGAGGGAGGAGGGGGGAGGGTTCAGGATGGGGAACACATGTATACCTGTGGCGGATTCATTTCAATATTTGGCAAAACTAATACAATTATGTAAAGTTTAAAAATAAAATAAAATTTGAAAAAAATAAAATTAAGATAGCTTAAAAAAAATAAAATAAAATATGGCATGCCATGTAGAAAGTGCTCACAAAATTTTGTTCAGTGAATAAAATAATTCCAAAAGTAATTCACTCACATTTACTCATTTAAAATATTTTTTAGATATCTACTAAGTGTCAAGCACTGGAAAACCAAGATGAATAAACATTAGACCTAGCCTCTATACATCTTTCTTGCTATATTCATTGTATTTACTATGCACAGCTAGTAAACTGTGAACTGTCTCTTCCATAATTCTCTCATTTATGCTTCACAAGGACCCTCTGAAATGGGTATACTATTATACCCATCATTTTCCCATAGTTAACACCCAGATAGTTTAGTCGATTTGCCAAATATCACACAGGAAGCACATAGAAAAACCAGAATGCTGCTTTAGTTGCATTGAATTATCAGTAGCTCTTTCCAAACTACATCACAGTATTCATTGCTTTTGAATTTACTTCCAACCAAGACTTTGCATTTTTGTTTTATAAGTTTCTTTATTAGCACTAAAATGCAAAAGCCCTGAGAGATAAGAGGTATAGGGTTTATGGAAACTATTTTGTTTTTATTGTTTAAATTTTTTTTTTTTTGATGTGGACCATTTTTTAAAGCCCTTTTTGAATTTCTTACAATATTGCTTAGGTTTTGGTATTTTTGGCCACAAGGCATATTGGATCTTAACTCCATGACCAGGGATCAAACCCACAACCTCTGCACTGGAAGATGAAGTCTTAACAATTGGACTGCCAAGGAAGTCCTGTAACTGTTTTAAACATGAGGGAAAAGGTGTGCAGTAAAGCCAATTGATCTGTTGCAGGACATATGTCCAGTAAGTGGCAGAACCAAAAAGGAAGCACAATGTTGATGTTTACCAGCCAAAAACCAGAAGGAAAAAACCTGTGATGGAACAAGTTGGCTTTACTGATACTTGTTTCAACAAGGGAGGGCATACACAATGGGGAAAAAGGGACCTTTCTGTATGAGAAGCTTGCTATGGGATTGAGCTTGGATTAGGAGCATTGGAGTAGGCTTCAAGGAAGCATGGCTTTATTCTGGATTGAGGGCTGTTAGGAGGAAATTTTAGATAGCTGCAGTTGAGTATCCCAAAAACTTAAATTCAGGAGGTGGGAGAAGTGGTGTAGGGATAGAAAGACAGCAGACACTCATTTTAGCCACTATAGTAGGATATCTTTGTGGTTTGCATAGTTCTAGAGAGGTTTTGTTTTGTCTTTGACAAAAATCATTTTGTTGGATGTTAATGTCCTGTGAAATAGTTAACTAGAAAATACCAGGCTTTTCCTGTGAGTGCTGACCAGTTAGCTTGTGGCAGCTGTGAGTAGCTGCTCTTTTTCTTTCTGAAAGTCTTGGTACTTCTAATTCAGTGATTTCACTATGCCACACTACCTGCTTATAAGCAATTTTCTCAATATTGTGTCTAGGTTTACAGGTGTCTGAGAAAGGGCAATGTGAATGGGGCTGGGAGTGGTGTGTTATGATCCCACCACCTCACCGCAGGCCAACAGTATGCCTTTTCCTTTTCTCCCTTTGCTCAACACTCAGCGATGTAAGTCTTGCCTCCTCTCAGTCCAAACTTGATCCCCGGGACTTCCCTGGTGGTCCAGTGGTTAACATTTCGCCTTCCAATGCAAGGGGTGCAGGTTGGATCTCTGATCAGGGAGCTAAGATTCCATATGACTTGGGGCCAAAAAACCAAATGTAAGACAGAAGCAATATTGCCACAAATTAAATAAAGACTTTAAACATGGTCCACATCAAAAAACCTTAAAAAACAAACAAACAAACAAAAACAACCTTGCTTCTCTAGAAGATATGAAACTGAAAACTCCTTGGATTGTAAGTAATTGATGACATTCCCAGAGACCCTAGGTGAAAACAAGATACCAAAGTCCTATCTTCTCTAGAGGATTGTGAAATTTTCACCAGTTTATTTTAAGAAGTCTTATTTTCATCAGAAAAGTTCCATATGCTCACTAAATGAGGAATAAAAAGAACTGGAAATTCAAAGAGTCACTGAGAATCTCACCACCTGAAGAAAAACACTGTCAATATTTTTGAGCCTTTTGTATCAGAATTTTCTCTATGCATAATATTGTGTGACATATTTGTGATGTGTATTGTTTTGATCCAAATCACTCTATAATTTTTGTCCTTTTCTTTTTATTAACTTAGAAAATAAGTTGTAATCAAGATTTTCAATGTTGACTTGATACTCCATCATATGGCCATGCCAAATTTGTCTCACACTTTAATTTGGGGGCATTGGTATCAGTTTCATTTTTTAAAATGCATGGTTGATCTTCAGTATCCATGGAGGATTGACTCTAGGACAAGCCCCCCCAAAATCTGCAGATGTTTAAGTCCCTTATATAAAACAATATAGCATTTGCACATACATCCTAACATTACTTTAAATCATCTCTAGATAACTTATACTACCTAATACAATGTGAATGCTGTGTAAATTGTTGCATGCCTGCCAGAATTCAAATTTCACTTTTTGGAACTTTCTGGATTTTTTCCACAAATTTTTGATCAGCTGTTGGTTGAATCCTGAATTCAGATACAGAGGGTTGACTGTGATAAGCAATCCTGTGATAAACACCTCCTGCAAAAATCTTGCTGCATGTCTCTGTTTTGTTAGAATAAATGTTTTTACTGGGGTTGGTAAATTGGAGGATATAAACATTTGGAATACTATTAACATGTATTATTGAATTTGGACACTTGTATTTTGAGAATGAAAGCCTTGACTACAGGAACGAAAATTTTTAGTAGAATTCCAGGTGTTGGGCAGCTGGTGGGTGGGGGGAAAAGTAATGTGAGACATGAGTTTTCCTGAAAAGCACATCATTCATTCTCTTCCACGTGAGGTTGGTTCAGGTGTTCAGAAGGTCTCTGGAGGAAGTCTAGCAGACCAAGAGGGCAAAGGGGCTGCAGAATTAGAAGGTCAAAGAGAAGAAATCCAAGATTTATCCTGAAAGTAGTGATCTTGCTTTAATTTAGTCCCTCCACTCCCACCCTGGTAGCTCAGCTGGTAAAGAATTGGCCTGCAATCGAGGAGACCCTGGTTTGATTTCTGAGTTGGGAAGATCCCCTGGAGAAGGGACAGGCCATCCATCCCAGTATTCTTGGGTTTCCCTAGTGGCTAAGCTGGTAAAGAATCCTCCTGCAATGAAGGACACCTGGGTTTGATCCGTGGGTTGGGAAGATCCTCTGGAGAAGGGAATTCTACCCACTCCAGTGTTCTGGCCTGGAGAATTCCATGGACTGTATAGTCTATGCGGTTGCAATGAGTCAGACACAACTGAGTGACTTTCACACATTCACCTCCACCCTGAAGAAGCATTGCTTTGAGCTGCTCACAGAGTTGAGGGCTGCAGCAAGGATCCCAGGCCCTCACCCAAGGCTGTTGAGATGGGAAGAGTGATTGGTATTCATTAGCATTTGCAAAAATGAATCATGGGAGAAGGGAAATACACATTGGCAGTCAGGTCTTAAGCTGCAATTGGTGTTAAGGCCAAAGCTTCTGATTTTCAGCTGCTTCTCATTCAAGATATCTTAATTCCCCCTTATCCTCTGGTGAGGCATTAACTACACAGCCAAGGGAAGCCTGTGAACTCTGGGTGCCAGCAGAAGAGAACATTAGCTAATTCTTTTCTGGTTGGCAATTCTCATTCTCTCTCTCTCTCTCTTTCTCTCATGACCTCACTATTAAGAATCCTGGAAGCTCTTTGAAAGTCTGATGCTGCTTGGTATAATCTATAGTATCTTAAGTGAAAGGTAGAAACCAAGATGATATCGCTTTCAGAAGGGCACCTGCAAGGCGGGAAGCTAGCAGGACTTGGCACTTCCCTGGAGCTGTAAGCCAAAGTGCAGGCAGGTTATGTTATCAAACCCAGGTTTGATTACTCATCACTCAAAGCCTTTCAAGAGGACAGGTTGGCTGAAAGTTTGCTTTATTTTGGATTCCAGCAACCACAGTGTTGGGGGCAGGGGACAGACACTTGTCCAAAGGCTGACTCCTTTCTGTCTGGACAATCAGTGGAAAAGAGCTTTTATAGGCTGAGGGAGGGGGCTACATGTAAAAGCAGAATAGTCAGCTCTGACAGTCATCTTGAAATTGGTCACTTGTAGTCTGATAAGTGTCATCTTGATTGTTCTAAGTATAGTTAATCTTCAGTTCCATGGTCAGTTGTTTCCATTTCTTTAAGGCCAATTCTCAGAATTGTGGCAGCTTATGTCATGACTTCCCTCGTGGCTCAGACAGTAAATAATCCATCTGCAATGTGAGAGACCTGGGTTTGATTCCTGGGTTTGGAAGATCCCCCGGAGGTCATGGCAACCCACTCCAGTATTCTTGCCTGGAGAATCTGCATGGACAGAGAAGCCTGGCAGGTTACAGTCCATGGGTTGCAAAAAGTAGGACACAACTGAGCGACTAAGCACAGCATGTCATGGCTGGACTTCCGTGGTGGCACACTGGTAAAGAATTTGCCTGCCAATGCAGGAGATGCAAATGATGCAGGTCTGATCCCTGTGTTGGGAAGATACCTTGGAGGAGGAAATGGCCATCCACTTCAATATTCTTGCCTGGAAAATTCCATGGGCAGAGGAGACTGGAGGGTTACAGTCCATGGAGTTGCAAAGAGTCAGACATGACTGGGGGACTGACCACACATATTTGAATATCATGCCTACAGTCTGGTCATCATGCAGTTTACTTCTTCCACCTGGTGGGGGTTTCAATGTCTATAAGACAGCTCACAGAATATGGCTCAGAATGTTATCTATAGCCCTTGAGAAGGAACTGGAAGTCCTTGATTATGCTTAAAGACTAAACTATTATTCTTTGGTGTCCTTTGACTGTTTTCCCTTGCTTCTGCATTTTCTCACTTCTCTGATTAAACTTATTCTTTGTCTAAAATTTCTCCATAGACAAAAGGCAGGCAGAGGACATGAGGGTCAAGGACCATAGAGTCTTGCTCCATTTCAGTTATAGACAAGGGAGGTAGAGGCATGCATTCCCAAGAAAGCAGGGGAAAAATCACTGCTGTGGAATACTGTCACCTGGTAGAAGTGTTAGAGTTGCAATGTGCAAATTAGTTACCAAATGTTATACTTCAAGAAAGAGAAGGAAGGAAGAAAATGAATATTTATCAAGCTTCTATTAATTAATAGAACCCTGATTGGCACTGATCTTGTACTTTCTCATTCATGTCCCAACTTGTTCTATGAAACAGGTGTGTAAATAATATTAAAATTCATCTTTAATGTAAAAAAATAGAGTATCAGAGACATTTGCTGAATGCTGAGTTCACAGAGCTGATGTGGGTGGGAACAAGGATGCAGAAGTAAGGCTGATGCCATTATAACACATATAGTGTATATAGAAATGCATAAAAATGCATTGAAAGAAATAATATGTAAGTCTTAAAAGTAAAACATTCAGGTGTGCTTTATTTAGTTATAATTTACACACCTTGAAAATCATCCATGGTGGGGGATCACCATTTATAAATCACCATTTATGGTTTAAAATAACCATTCAGAATGGTTTTAGTAAATTTATGAAATTGTGTAACTACCATCACAAACCTGTTTTTAAGATTTCTATCCAGGTGTACTTCTTTTATGCAATAAGGTTATGACTGAAGATATGGGTAGAGAAAAATACTATAATTTCTATTGATTGCCTATATTATCTTTTCTGGATTCTGGAAAATAGGATGTTCACCCAGGGTATAGAGAACCATGACAGCTTCTTAGAGCATACCAAAGCTGGGTGAGATTTCCAGAAAGATAACTCTAAAAATCAATGATGCCCTGTATGACATCATTACAAAATAAACTCCGTAGTGCAAACTAATACTCTCCTAGTATTAGTTAAATAGACATGCAACATTAGCACTTTAAATTACTGGCCTGTTGTTGTAAAGTTCTATTTATATTTCACATTAATCTTAAACATTCTAGGATATTAAAGTATGTGGATGTAAAAAGCCGAAATGATCATGACTCAGTCTGTACTGTTTTTTCCTTTCCCCTATGATCTGCTTTGCTGGGTATTGCTTGGTCATTACTTCCTCTGTGCATCTAGTTCTGACCTTATTTCTCTTCTTCCTAAGTATGGTTTGTATTTCCCTATAAAATCCTGTGATTATTGCTACCATATTATCATATTGCATGCTTTTATCCCTCTACATTTATTCCTTCCCCATTAGACACTAAGATACTTTAAGGCATAGGAACGATTTTTTTTCCACTTTCAGGAGTAAAAAATTCACTTAGATTTCATTTGATTCTAGCTCACCTAGAGAATTGAAAAGCTACAAGGATCACATATTCCTTTAAAATTTTCTAGAAGGGGTGTCAACGTTAAAAAATAGTCACAACCTAAAAGTTGAGAGTTGTGCTTTACCCAACAGGAATTTTTAAGACTTCAACCTCAGGAGACAGCATCTCAAGTAACTGCTTTGAGGATGTCAGGGGCGGAGTCAGGTTATACAGAAATTGGCAACAAAGGGTAGGTAGTCTGAACATCAAAAGTATTGGGGGGAATTAAAGAAAATCAGATATCCCAAGTTAAAGAATTTAGCACTTTTCTATATATGGGAATATGCAAGAGTCTGGGCTCACTGAAATTATTCCTTTTATATTCATTGCAGCTACTCTGGAGTCAGTATTCTCTGTTTTTCACATCCTGAGTTCCTCAGGGCTCACCATAGGGAGTGGTTACAGCCTGATGGCTGCCAGATCGCAGGTATTCTTCTTCTTTCTAAGTGCACTTAGGACTCAGGAATTCACGTTTGAAGGGCTGGAATTTCTGATAACTGTGATATCCTTATTTACTGATATGGCAGGAAATACTCTTTTTCTCAAGGGCTAGAAAAGACTGAAAAGTATTAGGGCGAAATTCTCTGGTGGTCCAGTGGTTAAGACTTGACACAGAAATGGAGTACTTCCTGCCATATCAGTAAACAAAGGATGTCACAGTCATCAACAATTGCAGCCGCGCCCTGTGGGAACTCAGGAAGGAAAGATACCTGCCAGTTAGCAGCCATCAGACTGCAGTCTCTCCCTACAGTGAGCCCTGAGGAAACTCACTGTAGGGAGTGGCTCTTGCCAATCTTTTCATACATAGAAAAGTGCTAAATTCCTTATCTTGAGATATCTGTTTTTCTTTAAAAACAATAACATTTTGATGTTCAGACTACTCACCATTTGTTGCAAAACTTCTGTATAAACTGGTTCCTCCTCTCACTTTCTCAGAACAGTTTTCTCAGGGTTACTTGAAATGCTGTCTTCTGGGTGTGAAGTCCTAAAAATTCCCACTGAATAAAACATAACTTTCAATTTTTAGGTTTTGAATATTTTTAAAATCCATAGTGCTTTCACTGCCAAGGGTGTGGGTTCAGTCCCTGGTTGGGAAATAAGATCTGGCAAGCCCTGCAGTGAAACAAACAAACAAAACAGCGTCAGGGCCATTGTCATCTAAAGGATGAAAGCCTATTGGAAAAGAATATGAAGTATTCCTAAATTTTCAATGTCATTAAGTGGGACTATATAACAGTTTGGGAATAGGAGTTGTTTAAGAAGATTCCCAGGCCTTCGCATGCAGTTCAGTGGAAAGAATCCACCTGCCAGTGCAGGAGAAGAAAGAGATTGGAGTTTGATCCCTGGGTTAGGAAGATCCCCTGGAGGAGGAAATGGCAACCCATTCCAGTGTTCTTGCCTGGAAAATTCCATGCACAGGGAAGCCTGGTGGACCATGGGATCATAAAGAGTTGGACATGACTGAGAGACTGAGGTACAAGAAAATTTCTGGTTATAAAAAAAAAAATGTATTTCATAAATTCACATATGGAAAGTAGAATCCCCAAAATTTCCAAATGATTTAGAAATTATTTATCTCACCATCTCCTTAATACTAGAAATCTTGAAACTTTCCTAGAATTAACATTTGACAAAAACTTTAAGCACGGTTCTTGAATTTTCATTTGATTCAATTTTGTGTAACTACAGTCCTCACTTTTAAAAAATATTTAATAGTGTATAATATATTGCCTGAAAAATGACTTTTCAAGTGATATTTGCAAATGTTCTACCACAGAAACATGATTTTCTTTTGGCTATCATATGACTGCATGCTAAATGAATGTCTGGGACTTTATCTTAAACATGAGGTTGAAATTGAAAGTGAAAGTGAAGTCGCTTAGTCGTGTCCGACTCTTTGGGCCCCCTTGGACTGTAGCCTACCAGGCTCCTCCCTCCATGGATTTCTCCAGGCAAGAATACTGGAGTGGGTTGCCATTTCCTTCTCCAGGGGATCTTCCCAACCCAGGGATCGAGCCCGGGTCTCCAGCATTGCAGGCAGACGCTTTAACCTCTGATCCACGAGGGAAGACCTAAACATGAGATTGGATACCAGTAACAGTTGGACATGACCAAGTGACTGAACTGAACTGAACTGAACACTGCAACAAGAACTTCACAAATTGAATAAAACATGAGATTGGATACCAGTAATTATTCAATTTGTGAAGTTCTTGTTGCAGTGTTCTGTTTAGTTCAGTTCAGTCACTCAGTCATCTCCGACTTTTCACTACCACATGGACTACAGCACACCAGGCCTCCCTGTTATCACCAACTCCCGGAGTCTGCTCTAACTCATCTCCATTGAGTTGGTGATGCCATCCAACCATCTCATCCTCTGTTGTCACTTTCTCCTCCTGCCTTTTCCCAGCATCAGGGTCTTTTCCAATGAGTCAGCTCTTCGCACCAGGTGGCCAAAGTATTGGAGTTTCAGCTTCAAAATCTTCTTTAGGATGGACAGGTTGGATCTCCTTGCAGTCCAAGGGACTCTCAAGAGTCTTCTCCAACACCACAGTTCAAAAGCATCAATTCTTCCTCACTCAGATTTATTTATGGTCCAATTCTTACATCTGTACATGACTACTGGAAAAACCATAGCCTTCACTAGACAGACCTTTGTTGGCAAAGTAATGTCTCTGCTTTTTAATATGCTGTCTAGGTTGGTTGTATTTTTTACTACCTTGTACGCTCTATACTCTATATGACTGACTCTTCTGCAGATTCATATTTAAACAACTGTTTGCACACCTCAGGGGCTTCCCTGGTGGCTCAGAGGTTAAAGCATCTGCCTGCAATGCAGGAGACCTGGGTTCAATCCCTGGGTCGGGAAGATCCCCTGGAGAAGGAAATGGCAACCCACTCCAGTATTCTTGCCTGGAGAATCCCATGGATGGAGGAGCCTGGTGAGCTACAGTCCACAGGGTTGCAAAGACTCAGACACGACTGAGTGACCACACTTTCACACACACACACTTGCACACCTCAACAAAATCACTCCCAGTTTTCTTGTGCCTTTTGTTTTGCTCTAGAAAATATTTCTTACTCGTTGAAGCTATTTTTTCTTATTGCTTATTGGCAGCAAGTGTAACTGCTTCTGATTTCTTTATTTGCTTTCTTATTTGCTTGTTTATTAAGAACTAAGGAGTCTTCAGTCTGGATGGTAATTTAGGAGGTTAACTGTCTCCAATTATCTTTCTTAGAACAACCAATTATCTTTTCCTGATTTGGCTATTTCCTGGAATTTTTTCACCTAATTGAGGGATAACTGGGAAGCCACAGCAGAGTCATTGCTAAAAAGGTTTCAACTTTGGTAGGAAAGGTAGAAGGGTGGATTAGCATTGTGTTTTCCTCCCAAGTTACTATCTACCTTTCTCCTCTCTATCTGTGGCAGTCATTTATTTTTATACTAAGCTGGTTCAGATGTAATCACAACCATTATTTGTATTGATCTTTCCTCCTGAAAGCTAAAGATGGAACTGAGTTCTTACTGAACACCTCATGTGGCTTAGAGCTCTTCAGAATCACAGAGGAAGAATTGGAACTGAATGATAGAAACTGTCAACCTTCCCTGGAATCTGGGAGGGTTCATCCAATGATAATGGCAGAATCTTGACGGAAAGAGCCTGAAGATCATTATCAAGCTCAGTGTTTTGCCATTACCCTGTTTGCTATGTAGTATATACTTTATTTGTTTGGACCTCAGATGCATGGAGTTAAGATCAGCATTCTTTTCAGTTCATGGTGCACTATCACTAGAATTCCCACTTTTTTTTTTAACTTAAAGTTTTTTTTGTCTCTGAGTATAAGGCTGAGTGGTAAAGAATTCACCTGCTAATGAAGGAGACTCAGTTTCAATCCCTAGGTTGGAAAGATAGCATAGAGGAGGAAATGCAACCCATTCCAGTATTCTTGCCTGTAAAATCCCATTGACAGAGAAGCCTAGTGGGCTACAGTCCATGGGGTCACAAAACAATTGGACATGACTTAGTGAATAAACAACAATAGCAACAATAGTTGATTTACAATGTTGTTAATTCCTGTTATATAGCAAAGTGATTTGATTTTAAAACATACATACAGTCTGTTTTAAATATTCATTTCCATTATGGTTTATCATAGTATATTTTTTTAGTTGGAGGATAATTGCTTTACAATATTGTGTTAGTTTCTGCTGTACAACAATGTGAGTCAGCTATACATATGTATGTATATATATATACCCCCTCCCTCTTGAACGTCCCTCCTATCTCCCCATCCCACCCATCTAGGTCATCACAGAGTACCATGCTGAGCTCCCTATGTTATGCAGCAGCTTCCCACTGGCTATCTTTCCTGCTCTTGTTATATTTTTATTTTCTCTTTTATGCCTTAGCTTCTCTCCCACTCTTTATCTATAGTGTGTTTCTCACTAGGCAGCCTGTTTAATGTGTCAGATGCATATCCTTAAGTTTGTGTGGATTCTTAGTGTCTAAAATGGTAATCACAACCTGAAAGTCAGGAATTCTGAGGACTTAAAGCCAAGGAGACAACATCTCAGGTGACCTTGTTTTCAAGGAGGTGGGTGAAGAGGAACCAGGCTATATGGAAGGGGCCTGGTAATCTGAATTTTTAAAGATTATTATTAATTAAAGAAACCAGATATCTTTTGTTAAGGGATTTAGCACTCTTCTATTTATGGAAAATGCAAACATCTGGGCTCATTGAATTCATTCCTTTCATGGGATTGCAAACATTGGACAGGACTTACTGACTAAACCACCATGACCAAATGCATTTAGCTATTTGGGGCCAAATTCTGCTTCTTGCTTGTTCACACCCTTAATTTCTCATTCACCTTTTATCGTATGGCGGATGGCTGCTTCTTGCACTTTCTCACATCACTCCCCCTACCCCTAACTTCTCAGCACTAAACTGGGAAGTGGCTGATGGCTGCCTGATAGTGCAATATTGTTTTCCTGGGCTCAGAAACTTACATTAGAAAGGCTGGAATCCCTGATGGCTGTGACATTCTTGTTTACAGGTATAGCAGTAAATATTTCATATCATATTAGAAAACATGATGTATGTGTTCTTTGGGGTGGTTTTAGATTGTAACGTTTATTATTTTTTTTAAAAATTGTATTTATTTATTTTTGACTGCACAGGGTCCTAGTCATGGCACATGGGAGCATCGATCTCTGTTGTGGCATGCTGGATATTTAGTTGCAGCATGTGAGATCTTTTTAGATGTGGCATGCAAACTCTTAGTTTCAGCATGTGGGATCCAGTTCCCTGACCAGGGATCAAATCCAAACCCCCTGCACTGGGAGAGCAGATTCTTAGCCACTGGACCACCTGTAGCCTTCATTTTGATTTTTACTTTGATCACTTGACACTAACTTTCTGAGATTTAGCTATTTTTTAAAATTAATTTATTTATTTTAATTGGAGGTTAATTACTTTATAATATTGTAGTGGTAGATATATTGTTTTATCATGTTGAACATCTAGTTCATTGCTTCTAATTCCATTGAGTACTCTCCAGTCTACATTTGATTTCTTCATTCCCCTAATGAATAAACCAGGCTGCCTCCAATTTCCTACTTCCACAAAAAGGATTCAAATGAACATCCTTGACTCCTTTTGGACAGAGACAAGGATTTCTTTAGGGAATATGCCTTGGATTGGTGATGCTGTGATTTCAAGGATGCACACACTAATCTTTACTATCTACACCAGATTTATTTCCAAAGTGGCTATACCGAGTCATAATTCCAGTAGCAATGTATCAAGTTTCCCATTTCTGCATGTTCTTGCCAGTGCTTGGTATACATAATTTTTTTTTTTTTTACTTTTACTAATATGATGAACAAAAAGTGGCATCTTATTTTGATTTGCATTTCTCTGATTATTAGTAATATTAGCTTGGGGGTTTCTCTCTCTGTGAACTACCTATTCATATTTTTCTGCTCATTTGTTTTTATTAGTATTTTCATCTTTTATTGCAAACTGTATTTTGTTGGGTATAAATGAGTAATAATGAATCATTTTCCTATTTTACTGTACCTAGAGCTCTGCCTATCTTCATCTACTGACCATGGCTTCCTATCAGTCTTTCTAATCAATGAATTGATATAATTCCAGCTAAAATAAGACATTTATCCATTGATTCATAAGGTTATATGTTAATATAAACAGAGAATTTCCACTAGCCTTTTCAAATGCTTGTGGATAGAACATTGATGACACACCTCTAAGAACTCCTAGAAACCCATCTGGTAATCATGGACCTAACTCCCTAAAAGAATTAAAATCGTCCTAAAACCTAGAGTACTTTTTTCTGAATTTAGCATCTTTAAGGCTGACCACTTGGCTAATCAATGAAATGTTATTGCTCCATAAAGGAAGGTCATTATAAAGCCACAGTGGGTGCCGATAAAGTAAGTGATGCTGTTAAAATTAGATATGTAAGTCCTGGTTTGGGTTTCCTTCAAGAAGCATTTGTTTAATAATATTTATTAAGAAGAATCAGATGTGACGTCTTCCCTTGTGTAAAATCTAGTTATCATTCAAATTTCCACCTTTGGAGATAACATTTTTATCCAATGATGCTATATTGTTCAAAATATTGTATTCTTCAGTTCAGTTCAGTCGCTCAGCTCTATCCAACTCTTTGCAACCCCCATGGACTGCAGCACACCAAGCTTCTCTGTCCGTCACCAACTCTGGGAGCTTGCTCAAACTCATGTCCATTGAGACAGTGATGCCATCCAACCATCACATCCTCTGTCATCCCGTTCTCCTCCTGCCTTCAAACTTTCCCAGCATCAGGGTCCTTTCCAATGAGTCAGTTCTTCACATCAGGTAGCCAAAATACTGGAGATTCAGCTTTCAGCATTAGTCCTTCCAATGGACTGATTTCCTTTAGGATTAACTGGTTTGATCTCCTTGCAGTTCAAGAGATTCTCAAGAGTCTTCTCCAACTCCACAGTTCAAAAGTATCAATTCTTTGATGCTCAGCTTTCTTTAGGGTCCAACTCTCACTTGGTCCAACAGCTTTCTTTTTTTTTTTTTTTCAACAGCTTTCTTTATGGTCCAACTCTCACTATTTCCCAGTAGTGGTATTCTTCAGTTCAGTTCAGTTCAGTCACTCAGCCGTGTCCGAATCTTTGTGACCCCATGAATCTCAGCACACCAGGCCTCTGTGTCCATCACCAACTCCCGGAGTCTACTCAAACTCACGTCCATTGAGTCAATGATGCCATCCAGCCATCTCATCCTCTGTCATCCTCTTCTCCTCCTGCCCCCAATCCCTCCCAGTAACAGGGTCTTTTCCAATGAGTCAACTTTTGGCATGAGGTGGCCAAAGTATTGGAGTTTCAGCTTTAGCATCAGTGGTATTCTTACTATTTATAATTATTGAAAAATCCAAGTGATTACCTGCAGCCACCACTGTTTGTAACTGGAAATTCTGAACTACTCTTCAAGATAGCTGAGTTAACATGCAGCTTTATCATTCTTAGTTGTGAGATGCTGTGCATGGTGTATATGTAACTTGTATGGATTTCACTTTTCTCAGGCAACAGAGATCCCTCACTTATAGGGCTGGTGAGGAAGATAAACAAGATAACTTATAGAGAAAGTCCTAGCACAGTGATGGGTACAAAATTAATGTTTACAAATATTTCTTATATTGGAATCCAAATTTGTGTCAAAATCATAGTGAGCTTCCTAGAGTAGCATTTATCTAAGTTATGAAATGTACTGAGGCAGAATGTAGGTGAATATCTCAAAGTTTTGTTTTGATGTTCACTTGTATGTTGGTGAAACACCACATTTGCCATCATTTTTTTTGAAGCAAGTCTGTCTGGTTTACTTCCTGACAGTGCCACCTGCTATGGAGTAGCAATAATTCTAAGCTTGGGTTGTTAAATGGAGTGATCTGAGAGTATCCAGAAACCTATCAGGGAGAGGGCTCTCTGCTTCTACCTGAAGTGGGGTCACCTAATACAATATTCTCTAACAATGGCTAATGGAAACTAAAAGCCCAGCTTGGATTTTAGGGGCAGATTTCTGATGAGGCAGCTGTAGACTTTTGGAAAATATTTGCCATTGGTAGTTGTCTTATTGAAGTTCTCCTGTTGTCACATTTATCATTTGGATTCTAAGAACACAGTGGAATAGATCCATCTTCCAACTTGTATTCTCATTTTATCCAGCCACATGACCTTGAATGAGTCTAATCTATTTGAGCCCCATTTTTTTTCATTTACAAAAGTTAAAAAGAGATCTCACAGGGCCACTATAAGGATTAAATAAGATAACGCTCGAAAATCCTAAGCACTTTGGCAGGCCTACTGTAGGTCTTTGGAAATTTTACTTGCTTTCTGATTCATTTAGCCACAGAAAAAGTAGGCTGCTCTGTAAGTGGAAAGCCAGTGTGCCCTGGCACCTCGTGTCTTATTCCAAATTGGGCCTCTTTCGCAGATGCCTGCCAGGTGCTCTAAACTCCATTCTTGTTTTGACAGAGGCTGAATTCTGGATTTACAAAGACCATTCTGAGACCTGCTGAGTATAGAAATGAAGCCTCTCCAAGAGCTGCTGAATGTCAGGAAGTAGCACTTCTGCCAAAGACTATCAGTGTGCTCTCTTTTGCCATCACTGCTCTGAGCTCTCAGAGCACCTTTTAAAATTTTAAAACCAATGAACTTCAAGGGCTTGCCAAGACAGGACTCAAGCTTTCTCATTGTAGCTTGAGAGGCATGGTTAGACATAAGGATAAGGTGAGAGGCTCAGGGACGTACTCATGACCTGAGTTGGGGTTCTAATACGATGGGATCAGAGCACATAGTTTTGAGGGAGGAGAGGAAGGTGCTAACTCTCATTAGGTGTGATGGGGAACAGTGGCCTCCTTTACTGATAGAGAGGGCTCTTTCTGCTCAATGTGTCAGGGATCCATTTTCCAAGCCTTAGGATCCACAACAAGGGTGTGACTCCATGGTGAAGAGGAGGAGAGTGAGGCCCATTTCAAGGAATATGGCCCATAAGGCTTCACCAAGTAGTAGAGGTCTTTACTCAGGACTGCAGAAGGCAGGCATTTGTAAACAGACCACAAAACTAGAAGCAAAGAAAGTCAGGAACTCTATACTATTTATAAGTTGTTCTTGCATCTCTTACCTGGCATCCAATGCTTTTCTCTAGCTTTGACCTGGGCTTGCCCTTGGCTCCTCTCATGCACAAGTGTCAGAAGCTAGACATCATCATCATCATTATTATCATTGCAACAACAGTAGCAATAGTGATGATATTTTAAGACCTGGTACAGGTTACATTGTGTATGAGTAGGTCTTACAGCTTGAAGGGATCCGGCAGAATTTTATAACCGGCTTCAATGACATATTTCTGGCTTTTGGCTAGTGTAGTGGTTAGCTATTGCTGTATAACAAACAGCTACAAAAAAATCTCAGTTGTTAATGATAAGTGTTAACTTAGCTTACATGTCTCCTGGTTGGTCAAGGTGTCCTTGCTTTAAGTTGAGGTTCCAGCTGCTGCATGTGCTTTGTTCTAAGGTTCAGGATCAGGAACAGCTACTTCTTAAGGCAGTGGTAGAGACACAAAACAGAAAATAAGAATACATGTGGCTTCTGAAGGTTGAGCCTTGAAACTGGTGCTCCAGCCTGTGTATAATTGGCTAAAGAAAATAACAAAATCAAGTCCAAAGGCAAAGGTTAGGGAACTGTATGCCATCAATGAAGGCAGGAGGAAATTTCTTTTTTGAAAGCTCATAGCATAGTCCTTGGATATATGGAAGAATGAAAAATTGGGGCCAGCAATCTCTACCAGGAATTAACAGGAAGACTTTATATTTTATTAAGTGTAATTCCTATTTATTTACTTAGCAGATTACTTTGTGATTTGTGGTACATTGTGCATTGAGGGCTAATGTTTCCTTCAAGCACATACATGCCAGCCAGAGTAGGATATGAGATATATGTGCTATTTCTCCATTCCAACTAACATTCGTGAAGATAAACCAGTAACTGAAAATAAGTGAAGTTCCTAGAGTTTTCTTTTAAAAATGTTTTGTTGCTCATGATTAATATATGTTCCAAAATTCCAAAAAGTGTACACATCATGAGGGCATAGCTTGAAGTTGTTGTTCAGTTGCTAAGTCATGCAACCCCATGGACTGCAGCATGCAAGTTTTCCCTGTCCTTCACTGTCTCCTGGAGTTTACTCAGATTCGTGTTCATTGAGTCTATAATGTCATCCAACCATCTCATCTTCTGTTTTTGCCCTAAATCTTTCCTAGCATCAGGGTTTTTCAAATGAGTCAGTTCTTCACATCAGGTGGCCAAAGTATTGGAGCTTCCGCTTCAGCATCAGTGCTTCCAATGAATATTCCAGGTTGATTTCCTTTATGATTGACTGGTTTGATCTTGCAGTCCAAGGGACTCTCAAAAGTCTTCTCCAAGACCACAGTTCAAAAGTATCAATTCCTTGGCACTCAGACTTATTTATGGTCCAACTCTCACATTTATATATGACTTAATAGCTTAAAGAGTTCTTATTAATACAGATTGAGCACAGCAGTGTAACCAGCATGTAGACAAATTAACAAAATCTAATCAGTATCCTGGAAGTCTGCTGTATACCATCTTCCAGTTGATATATCCAAAGAGTAGTCACTATCTAGACTTCTAGCATTATTGGTGAAATTTAGGACTTTATATTCTGAAGGAGATCAGCCCTGGGATTTCTTTGGAAGAAATGATGCTAAAGCTGAAATTCCAGTACTTTGGCCACCTCATGCGAAGAGTTGACTCATTGGAAAAGACTCTGATGCTGGGAGGGATTGGGGGCAGGAGGAGAAGAGGACGACAGAGGATCAGATGGCTGGATGGCATCACCGACTCAATGGACATGAGTCTGAGTGAACTCCGGGAGCTAGTGATGGACAGGGAGGCCTGGCATGCTGCGATTCATGGGGTCGCAAGGAGTCAGACACGACTGAGTGACTGAACTGAACTGAACTGATGAATGGATCATATCATAGCCAGATTCCATCTTTTGAGCCTCCAGCTTCTCCTTTACGTGGCTTTTCATAAGTTCTCCCTTTTGAAGTTTCAAGAGTCCTTAGCTTTCACATCCTTCTTGTTAAAGGATTCTATAGTTCATTGGCACTTAGTTTGGTATACAGTATCAGCAGTGTGGTAGTATTTAAAATTATTTTATTTCTAAATACCTATAGAAGATGTGTCCCCCTGATACAGACATGGTTGGTAATGGTATGAAGACAGGGTCAATTGTTCAGAATATTTATTGATGTTATCTAGTTATTCTAATATTTTTGAGAGAGTTGTGTTAAAGTTTTTGGCTAGAGTGGTTTTTTTGTCTCTTTCTTCAGTTTCATCAATTTTTGTTTAACCCATTTTGAATTTTTATTAGGTGTGTAACATTTATAATTGTTGTATCTTCCTGACTTTGACACCTTTATTATCTTAAAAAAATCCCTTTTAGTCTATTAACCTATTTTGAAGATCTGAGATGATCCTAAGGATTCAGAGCCAAGTGTCACACTAGTGTGTCCCTTCCTGAGACCACCCTTACCAGAGAGGGGAACCTTTGTATATAGGTCAGGTCATGGTCATGGAAGAAAATGGATGACACAATTGAGAGTTTTAGATGAAGAGAGATTATTGACTGTGGCTTGAGATAAAGCAGACCCTGAAGGATGGGGAAACACCCAGAGATTGGCAACATAGAAGGGCTGTGAACTTCCCAGGCCTAGAAAGGGGAGGGAGGAGACATGGTGACCACAGTCTGTGGAGAGTTGTTGCCCAGCAGGAGCAGATGAGGAAGTAAACATGGCTGGCACTGTGAGGAGGACAAAGGAGTGAGGGAAGGGAATTGGGAATAAATATCCTGTTCTCTCCTTCTCATCTCATGTCAGCCCTTTGCAATGTCCAACCAGCAGCCTGAGGTCAAGGGAGCCTGCGTGATTCAGGAAGCGTTCAGTCTGTGGGACACAAAGGAAGGCAGAGAAGGGTGCAAACTGGTAAGTTGAGGGGAGATAGAGGATAACCAGTGAATGCCTCAACCTGAGGTCCATCAGGGTTCCTACAGTATCCTGGGAGAGATAATGGAGAGCAATGCACTTAGGAGCCCAAATTCTAGAGCCAGACTGCCAACATTCAAACCATGCCTCTATCACTCATCTTGTACTAAAACATACTTGTTCTATCACATCCTTATTCTGTAATATAATGTATAGGATATACATCCTATGCTATAACATACTTGTCCTATACTATAATGTCCTTGTCCTGTCCTATAATGTACTATATCCTATACTGTGATGTCCTTATCCTATACTATCACATACTGTATCCTATTCTATAATGTCTTTACTCTATACTGTAATGTATACTATGACATCCTTGTCCTATACTATAATGTACTATATTCTATACTATAATGTCCTTATCCTATACTATAACATCCTTACCCTATGTTGTAATGTTCTTATCATATACTATCATGTACTATATCCTAATGTCCTTAACTTCTCTTCCCCTCACTTCCACCTCTCCCCTTAAAGGTAACTGTAATAATAGCATGGTGTTTTTACATTTATTGTAGAAACATACAATATATAAAAAACAACTGCCTCACAGGGTTGTTTTGTGGAAATTAAATGAGCAAATGTATGTAAAACACTTAGAAGAGTTCTGGACACATAACACTACAGAGATGATGCTTCCATATTTACGGTCCAATGGCTGGGAAATCTTGCTTGTTTAGAGTCCTTGCCTTGTCCTTGCCTCTGGGTCATAGTATTTTGGTGTGTCAGTAACTTTTAAGCAAGGATAGAGGGGAGCATGGGTTGATAGGATTAAGTGAAGAAGATGCTGGGTGCAGAACAGGGCTCAGTAAATATTCATAGATTAATAAATTGAGTAACCCTGCAAGTCATGTCCACAGTTTGCCTTTTCTACTTATGTCAAAATTATGATATATCAGTCAACACCAGTCACTGTGCGTCACCTCTCCAGAATTTCCTTATCATTCTTACTTGCCTTCACTACCTTCCCAGTAAATGGCTCAAATGAAGATGGGCTACATAGCTTCAATATTCCTTAGAAAGTTCCTCTTGTTAATTAGGAATATGTTCATCTGAAAATAAAATATCAGCTGAGAGAAGTTGAAACAAGGGATTTTTCTCAATAAAAAGCAACAAGGAAGTGTTGCAGCTGCCAGTCCCAGAGGTGGCCCTGGGGCCTCAGGCTCTGTCCCCATCCTGGCTGGGTCAGGCTTCCCTCCCCCTGCTGGTCACCTACTGGTTAAACATGGTGAAGCGGCTATTATCTAGGCCTCACAATTACAGGAAGTAAAGTGAATGGTGGTGGGGTATCTTTTTAGCAAGGCTTAGCCCTTTTATCCATGGATGTTAGCCTATATTCAATCAGTTCATTTCAGGTCAGTTGCTCAGTCATGTCTGACTCTTTGCGACCCCATGAATCGCAGCACGCCAGGCCTCCCTGTCCATCACCAACTCCCAGAGTTCACTCAGACTCACGTCCATCGAGTCAGTGATGCCATCCAGCCATCTCATCCTCTGTCGTCCCCTTCTCCCCCTGCCCCCAATCCCTCCCAGCATCAGAGTCTTTTCCAATGAGTCAACTCTTCACATGAGGTGGCCAAAGTACTGGAGTTTCAGCTTTAGCATCATTGCTTCCAAAGAAATCCCAGGGCTGATCTTCAGAATGGACTGGTTGGATCTCCTTGCAGTCCAATGGACTCTCAAGAGTCTTCTCCAACACCACATTTCAAAAGCATCAATTCTTTCGTGCTCAGCTTTCTTCACAGTCCAACTCTCACATCCATACATGACCACTGGAAAAACAATAGCCTTGACTAGACAGACCAATTAGGCATGTGCAATAGGACTACCACTATCTACAAGGGAGCAAATTGTAGATGGCTACATTACTGCCCTGAACAAATCAGGTTAGCAAGGAAGAAGCGAGTGTGAGCTAAGGGGAAGATGGTAGGAGTGGGTGATGTGAGGTGGGTATAGCCATTGAATAGATAATTAGTGATGTCTGTGAAGAAAGCTGAGTGCCAAATAATTGAACTGTGGTGTTGGAGAAGACTCTTGAGAGTCCCTTGGACTGCAAGGAGATCCAACCAGTCCATTCTGAAGGAGATCAGCCCTGGGATTTCTTTGGAAGGAAGGATGCTAAACTGAAATTCCAGTACTTTGGCCACCTCGTGCGAAGAGTTGACTCATTTGAAAAGACTCTGATGCTGGGAGGGATTGGGGGCAAGGGGAGAAGGGGGTGACAGAGGATGAGATGGCTGGATGGCATCACTGACTCGATGGACGTGAGTCTGAGTGAACTCTGGGAGTTGGTGATGGACAGGGAGGCCTGGCGTGCTGCGATTCATGGGGTCGCAAAGAGTCGGACACGACTGAGCAACTGAACTGACTGATGCTAAGAATTCACCAATCACATGGTTTTAGCAATGGGTTCTCTGTTCCGCTCACACAAACCCAGAAGACTGCCCTGTTTTATGCTCATACAGACAAGAGTAAGGCTGAGTTTGTAACCCAGTAGACAGCTTCAGCAGAAGGTCCTGGAGGAAAGCTAGACTTTCTGTTTCACTTTTATCCATCTTAAAGAATAACTTGAGTGTGAGATAGTCACTCATTTTGCAGTAAATTTCAGAGATAGTAATTGGGGTGCATGCTACGTGTGGAAAGTGAAAAAATCAACCCCTTTGTCGTTGCAGTGGAAATCAATAAAGAGAATCACTAGTCTAACAGTTGGAGGGCTTTGATATTTTTAGTAGAAATCCCCACCAGATAAAGGGACTTCTACTGTATTATTTGCTTGGACTTAGCTTCTGTCTCAAGCATATCATTCTTGAGTTTTTCTCCCTTGCAACAAACCAGCTCACAAACAGACCAATCCTCTCACTGAACCAAGAAGCCAGTGTCACATTAGAGAGATGACGACACCATAATATCATCACCTTGCATTTAAAGTCCCTTGCATTTCATAGCCTTTTCTACGTGAATCACTTTTTTTTTTTTTTTTTAACAATTACATGGTGAGAGTTTGGGTACAGCCCAAGGAAAAAAATCTCAATTCATTCTCTTTGTAGATAGGCAGACTGAGGCTGTAAGAGAGGAACTTTGTTAAATTCACTGAACTGGCACTTGCCCAACTTCTGACCCTCACCCCACTGAACCAGGAACTTATTTTTGGAACCATTTATGGCACTTATTTATGGAACTTAATTTAAAAAGCCACAAATGCTAGCTGACATTTTGGATGATTTGATGCTCACCTCCTGTGTTATTTTTCTTTTCTTCCTAAATCTCTATTTTTGACTCTGTACATCTTTCTAACTTGAATATATTTGGGATTATTTTCAATTCTCTTCTTGATCTTGAACCTGGGTTCCTACACAGTTTGATATGCCCTTACTCCTTGTGAGCCCAGGCCTCCTTGGGCTCTTACTAGGGGGCAAACTATGCAGGGACCTTTGTACCAACTTGCCTCCTCACCTTTATACCATCTTACAAATCACAGGGCAGTTGTTTGGAATAAAACCATAACCAGAATAACACCACCCTTCAATCTTTAATGATCAATAACAAACACAAGCTTTTCAGATTGGCATTGCATTTTACATTCAGCTTATCTGGAAGTCTGATTCATTCTCTTGCTTTTGCTTGGCAGTGGCCCAAACAGTTTTCTCCCTTTTCATATTCACCCAATAATTCTCAGGATTTGCATGGATTCTGTTCCCTGTTCTCCATCTCTTTCTTATGTGGAAAACCTGTGTAGCGATTTGAATTCTGCTCACCCATCCTCCTCTGCTAGGAGCCTACCCAACCATGGTTTTAACAAATTCTTTCTTGCCACCTTGTACCTATTTCCTGTCCTCTATTTTCTTGTCACTGGCAACAATGTTCCTGGTGCTTGGTATCTAATTTTCAATTTCTCCAACATGCATCTTTCAACAGAGAGGTCTTACAGTGTGGTGGGAGACCTAGGAAGGAAAATATTCCCAAATGACAACAGGCATTTGTTGTCTTCATTCTTGATTATATTTCTGCCTGCCAGCTGTACACAATTTCCCTGCTGACTGCAGCTTCCTTAGCCAGGGGCCCTATGCCGTATTTTTGGAGGAGGTTACTCTTAGCATCTCTCTCTCAGTTTTTTTCCACCTGATAAAAATGGATTAACTGGTTGCCAGGGACTCCTCTGGTGGTCCAGTGGTTAAGGATCTGCCTGCTAATGTAGAGAATGCAGGTTCAATCCCTGGTCCAGGAAGATTCCACATGCGAAAGAGCAACTGAACTGTGTACCACAACTGCCAAGCCTGTGCTCTAGAGCCCATGAGCCACAACTACTGAGCCCATAGACTGCAACTACTGAAGTCCATGTGCCCTAGAATCCATGCTCTGGATTAAGAGAAGCCACCACAATGAGAAGCCAACACACCACAACTAGAGAAAGACCACATACAACAGTGAAGATTTAATACAGCCAAAAAAATAAAAAAAAGAACTGGTGGCTGGCTTCCTTGGTCCAGAGCCAGGAAATAGAAAGGCTGAGTTAAAAATTAAAAGATAGGGAACATGTGTATGCCCGTGGCAGATTCATGTTGAAGTGTGGCAGAACCAACACAATATTGTAAAGTAATTAGCCTCCAATTAAAATAAATAAACTTAAATTAATAAAAAAATTAAAATTCACTCAGTTGTGTCTGACTCTTTGCAACCCCATGGACTGTAGCCTGCCAGGCTCTTCTCTCCATGGGGATTCTCCAATCAAGAATATTGGAGTGGGTTGCCATGCCTTCCTCCAGGGGATCTTCCCAACTCAGGGATCAAACCCAGGTTTCTTGCCTTGCAGGCAGCTTCTTTACCATCTGAGTCACCAGAGAAGCCCAAGAATACTGGAGTGGGTAGCCTATCCCTTCTCCATGGGATCTTCCTGACCTAGGAATTGAACTGGAGTCTCCTGAATTGCAGGCAGATTCTTTACCAGCTGAGCTACCAGGGAAGCCCAGGAAGTAGAAAGGCTGAATTAAAAATTAAAATTCTCTTCAGAACTTGGAAATTAAAATCATCTCATTTGTTTCTTGATGAGTCTGGCTAATGGTTTGTCAATTTTATTTATCCTTTCAAAGAAACAGCTTTTGGCTTTGTTGATTTTTGCTATGGTCTCTTTTGTTTCTTTTGCATTTATTTCTGCCCTAATTTTTAAGATTTCTTTCTTTCTACTAACCCTGGGGTTCTTCATTTCTTTCTTTTCTAGTTGCTTTAGGTGTAGAGTTAGGTTATTTATTTGACTTTTTCTTGTTTCTTGAGGTATGCCTGTATTGCTATGAACTTTCCCCTTAGCACTGCTTTTACAGTGTCCCACAGATTTTGGGTTGTTGTGTTTTCATTTTCATTTGTTTCTATGCAAATTTTGATTTCTTTTTTAATTTCTTCTGTGATTTGTTGGTTATTCAGCAGTGTGTTGTTCAGCCTCCATATGTTGGAATTTTTAATAGTTTTTCTCCTGAAATTGAGATCTAATCTTACTGCATTCTGGTCAGAAAAGATGCTTGGAATGATTTCAATTTTTTTGAATTTACCAAGGCTAGATTTATGGCCCAGGATGTGATCTATCCTGGAGAAGGTTTCATGTGCGCTTGAGAAAAAGGTGAAACCATTAGCCAGACTCATCAAGAAACAAAGGGAGAAAAATCAAATCAATGAAATTAGAAGTGAAAATGGAGAGACCACAACAGACAACACAGAAATACAAAGGATCATAAGAGACTACTATCAGCAATTATATGCCAATAAAATGGACAACATGGAAGAAATGGACAAATTCTTAGAAAAGTACAACTTTCCAAAACTGGGCCAGGAAGAAATAGAAAATCTTAACAGACCCATCACAAGCACGGAAATTGAAACTGTAATCAGAAATCTTCCAGCAAACAAAAGCCTAGGTCCAGACGGCTTCACAGCTGAATTCTACCAAAAATTTAGAGAAGAGCTAACACCTATCCTGCTCAAACTCTTCCATAAAATTGCAGAGGAAGGTAAACTTCCAAACTCATTCTATGAGGTCACCATCACCCTAATACCAAAACCTGACAAAGATGCCACAAAAAAAGAAAACTACAGGCCAATATAACTGATGAACATAGATGCAAAAATCCTTAACAAAATTCTAGCAATCAGAATCCAACAATACATTAAAAAGATCATACACCATGACCAAGTGGGCTTTATCCCAGGGATGCAAGGATTCTTTAATATCTGCAAATCAATCAATGTAATACATCACATTAACAAATTGAAAAATAAAAACCATATGATTATCTCAATAGAGGCAGAGAAAGCCTTTGACAAAATTCAACATCCATTTATGATAAAAACTCTCCAGAAAGCAGGAATAGAAGGAACATACCTCAACATAATAAAAGCTATATATGACAAACCCACAGCAAACATTATCCTCAATGGTGAAAAATTGAAAGCATTTCCTCTAAAGTCAGGAACAAGACAAGGTTGCCCACTTTCACCATAACTATTCAACATAGTTTTGGAAGTTTTGGCCACAGTAATCAGAGCAGAAAAAGAAATAAAAGGAATCCAAATTGGAAAAGAAGAAGTAAAACTCTCACTGTTTGCGGATGACGTAATCCTCTACATAGAAAACCCTAAAGACTCCACCAGCAAATTACTAGAACTAGTCAATGAATGGAGAAAGCAGTGGCACCCCACTCCAGTACTCTTGCCTGGAAAATCCCATGGATGGAGGAGCCTAGTAGGCTGCAGTCCATGGGGTCACTAAGAGTCAGACACGACTGAGCAACTTCACTTTCACTTTTGACTTTCATGCATTGCAGAAGGAAATGGCAACCCACTCCAGTGTTCTTGCCTGGAGAATCCCAGGGACGGGGGAGCCTGGTGGGCTGCCGTTTATGGGGTCACACAGAGTTGGACACGACTGAAGTGACTTAGCAGTAGCAGCAATCAATGAATATAGTAAAGTTTCAGGATATAAAATCAACACACAGAAATCCCTTGCATTCCTATACACTAATAATGAGAAAATAGAAAAAGAAATTAAGGAAACAATTCCATTCACCATTGCAACGAAAAGAATAAAATACTCAGGAATATATCTACCTAAAGAAACTAAAGACCTACATATAGAAAACTATAAAACACTGATGAAAGAAATCAAAGAGGACACTAATAGATGGAGAAATATACCATGTTCATGGATTGGAAGAATCAATATAGTGAAAATGAGTATACTACCCAAAGCAATTTATAGATTCAGTGCAATCCCTATCAAGCTACCAATGGTATTCTTCACAGAGTTAGAACAAATAATTTCACAATTTGTATGGAAATACAAAAAACCTCGAATAGCCAAAGCAATCGAGGAAGAATAATGGAACTGGAGGAATCAACCTGCCTGACTTCAGGCTCTACTACAAAGCCATAGTCATCAAGACAGTATGGTACTGGCACAAAGACAGAAATATAGATCAATGGAACAAAATAGAAAGCCCAGAGATAAATCCACACACCTATGGACACCTTATCTTTCACAAAGGAGGCAAGAATATACAATGGATTAAAGACAATCTCTTTAACAAGTGGTGCTGGGAAAACTGGTCAACCACTAGTAAAAGAATGAAACTAGAACACTTTCTAACACCATACACAAAAATAAACTCAAAATGGATTAAAGATCTAAATGCAAGACCAGAAACTATAAAACTCCTAGAGGAGAACATAGGCAAAACACTCTCTGACATACATCACAGCAGGATCCTCTATGACTCACCTCCCAGAATATTGGAAATAAAAGCAAAAATAAACAAATTGGACTTAATTAAACTTAAAAGCTTCTGCACAACAAAGGAAACTATTAGCAAGGTGAAAAGACAGCTTTCAGAATGGGAGAAAATAATAGCAAATGAAGCAACGGACAAACAACTAATCTCAAAAATATACAAGCAACTCCTACAGCTCAACTCCAGAAAAATAAATGACCCAATCAAAAAAATGGGACAAAGAACTAAACATATATTTCTCCAAAAAAGACATACAGATGGCTAACAACCACATGAAAAGATGCTCAACATCACTCATTATCAGAGAAATGCAAATCAAAACCACCATGAGGTACCATTTCATGCCAGGCAGAATGGCTGCGATCCAAAAGTCTACAAGCTGGAGAGGGTGTGGAGAAAAGGGAACCCTCTTACACTGTTGGTGGGAATGCAAACTAGTACAGCCACTATGGAGAACAGTGTGGATATTCCTTAAAAAACTGGAACTAGAACTGCCATACGACCCAGCAGTCCCACTGCTGGGCATACACACTGAGGAAACCAGAAGGGAAAGAGACACGTGTACCCCAATGTTCATCACAGCACTGTTTATAATAGCCAGGACATGGAAGCAACCTAGATGTCCATCAGCAGATGAATGGATAAGAAAGCTGTGGTACATATACACAATGGAGTATTACTCAGCCATTAAAAAGAATACATTTGAATCAGTTCTAATGAGGTGGATGAAACTGGAGCCTATTATACAGAGTGAAGTAAGCCAGAAAGAAAAACACCAATACAGTATACTAATGCATATATATGGAATTTAGAAAGATGGTATCAATAACCCTGTATACGAGACAGCAAAAGAGACACTGATGTATAGAACAGCCTTTTGGACTCTCTGGGAGAGGGAGAGGGAGGGATGATTTGGGAGAATGGCATTGAAAACATGTATAATACCATATATGAAATGAGTCACCAGTCCAGGTTCGATGCACAATACTGGATGCTTGGGGCTGGTGCACTGGGAAGACCCAGAGGGATGGTATGGGGAGGGAGGAGGGAGGAGGGTTCAGGATGGGGAACACGTGTATACCTTTGGCGGATTCATGTTGATATATGCAAAACCAATACAATATTGTAAAGTTAAAAAATAAAATAAAATATAAAAAAAAATCTCAGAGTGTTTCAAAAGAGGAAAAGGCAGCAGTTCTATATCTGAAGGTTCATGTGAAGTGCAGCAAAGGACTAGGGGGTCAAAAGAATAAGCACGACTAGATATTGGGGAACCTGTTCTATTGCAGCCTTTGTGCTAACCAACTAGTTTTGTGACTTGGAGCAAATCAGTAAACCTTTCTGAGTCTTACAACTGGACTAGTCTGTTTCCAGCTTTAAAATGCTGAAAAAGGAAGGACTCAATGTTTCCATTTCCCTTCAGTGTTAGTCGCTCAGTCATGTCCAACTGTTTGCAACCCCACGGACTTTGGCCCACCAGACTCCTCTGTCCATGGAATTCTTCAGGCAAGAACACTGAAGTAGGTTGCCATTTCCTACTCCATGGGATCTTCCCAACCCAGGGATTGAACCCAAGTCTCCTGCATTGCAGGCAGTTTCTTTACCATCTAAGCCACCAGGGAAATCTCCCTTTAGAGCATCAGCTATTTCTGCTTGTTATCCTCTAAGTTTCATGCTCAAAATGTATTTAGAAGTAGGAGCCAGGGTCTGTGCTTTTTTAATGAAGAGTCTGCTACCATCAGCACCTTTTTCATTTTACACAATAGGCCTATGTCCTCTCTTATTGTGAATCAGTCTGGGACAAGGCAGGAGTTCTCAAATTTGAGTGTGCATCAGAGTTGCTCAGAAACCTAATAAAATATAAATTATGTGTCCCCCTCCCAGAGGTATTTTTTAGAAGGTCTGGGGGCAAGACCTCCAAATTTTCATTTGTGACATATTCCCAGATAATGCTGATACTGATGGAGTGGGGGTCACACTTTCAGAACTTGACACTGAAGTGAGCAGAGGTTTTCCAAACAGATAGGAGTTCAAACCTTGACTCTGTCATTTACGGTTTGTGTAAATTTGGGCAAATTATTTCATTCATCTAAACCTTGGTTTCCTCACAACAGGAGAAAAAATATTTTCTAGGTTGCTGTAATACTATACAGTTGCCATATACTAGGGTCTGGTATTTTCACAAAATTCATTTCCTATTCCCTTGTTCTTTTTCTCCTCCATTTTAAATCTTCCAGGAAAATAATCAAATCACGGATCATTTTTGTAGATAGTGACCATAATTTCACAAGCAGAATGAAAGGAAACAAGCCTCTATTCTAAGAGTCTTCCTAAAGGACATAATTTTAGTGTGTTTGATAAAAACCTTCTTGCACACTCAAGAATATCTTTAATAGGAATCTTCACATCTGAAACTCTTAAATATTCTTCAGTTATAGCGTTCAGTTCCGTCGCTCGGTCATGTCTGACTCTTTGTGACCCCATGAACCACAGCACGTCAGGCCTTCCTGTCCATCACCAACTCCCGGAGTTTACCCAAACTCATGTCCATTGAGTCAGTGATGCCATCCAACCATCTCATCCTCTGTCATCCCCTTCTCCTTCTGCCCTCAATCTTTCCCAGCATCAGGGTCTTTTCACATGAGTCAGCCCTTCCCATCAGGTGGCCAAAGTATTGGAGTTTCAGATTCAACATCAGTCTTTCCAAAGAATATCCAGGACTTATCTCCTTTAAGATGGACTGGTTGGATCTACTTGCATCCAAGGGACTCTCAAGAGTCTTCCCCAACACCACAGTTCAAAAGCATCAATTCTTTGGTGCTCAGCTTTCTTTATAGTCCAACTCTCACATCCATACATCCATACATGACTCATGATGTACTCTGCATATAAGTTAAATAAGCAGGGTGACAATATACAGCTTTGATGTACTCCTTCCTCTATTTGGAACCAGTGTGTTGTTCCATGTCCAGCAGTACTTGTATGCAAGCTCAAAAATGACAGAACAAAATGATCTTGATTGGTTTAAAAGGCAAATCATTCAACAACACAGCAATCCAAGTCTATGCCCAAACACTAATGCTGAAGAAGCTGAAGTTGACCAATTCTATGAAGAACTTCTGGAACTAACATCAGTAAAAGATATCCTTTTCATTATAGGGAATTGGAAAGCAGAAGTAAGAAGTCAAGAGATATCTGGAATAATCAGCTAGTTTGGCCTTGGAGTTTAAAATGAAGCAGGGCAAAAGATAAAAGAATTTTGCTAAGAGAATACACTAGTCATATTAAACACCCTTTTGCAACCACACAAGAGAAGACCTACACATGGACATTATCCAATGGTCAATACACATGGACATTATCCAATGGTCAATACTGAAATCAGATTGATTATATTCTTTGCAGCCGAAGATGGAGAGGCTCTATACAGTTAACAGCAACAACAAAAAACCTGGATCCCACTTTGGCTCAGATCATCAGTTGCTTCCTGCAAAATTCAGGCTTAAATGGAAGAATTTAGGGAAAACCATGAGCCCATTGAATTCAGTTCCTTTCAGTCACTCAGTCGTTTCTGACTCTTTGCGACCCCATGGACTGCAGCACGCCAGGCTTCCCTATACATCATCAACTCCCAGAGTTTGCTCAAACTTATGTTCATTGAATCAGTAATGCCATCCAGCTGTCTGTCCTCTGTTATCCCCTTCTTCTCCCACCTTCAAGCTTTCCCAGGAGCAGGGTCTTTTCCAACAAGTTAGTTCATCGCATCAGGCTAAAGTATTGGAATTTCAGCTTCAGCACCAGACCTTCCAATGAATACTCAGGCTAAAGTATTGGAGTTCCAGCTTCAGCACCAGACCTTCTAATGAATATTCAGGACTGGTTTCCTTTAGGATTGAGTTATTGGATTTCCTTGCAGTCCAAAAGATTCTCAAGAATCTTCTCCAACACCACAGTGCAAAAGCATCAATTCTTCAGAGCTCAGCCTGCCTCTGGTCTAACTCTCACATCCATACATAACTACTGGAAAAACCATAGCTTTGACTAGATGGACTTTTGTAGGCAAAGTAATGTCTCTGCTTTTTAGTATGCTGTCTAGGTTTGTCATAGCTTTTCTTCCAAGGAGCAGATGTCTTTTAATTTCATGGCTCCAGTCACCATGTGCAGTGATGTTGGAGCCCAAGAAAATAAAGTTTGTCACTGTTTCCATGGTTTCTCCACCTATTTGTCATGAAATGATGGGACCAGATGCCATGATCTTAGTTTTCTGAATGTTGAATTTTAAGTCAACTTGTTCACTCTCCTCTTTCACTTTCGTCAAGTGGCTCTTTAGTTCTTCTTCGCTTTCTGCCATAAGGGTGGTGTCATCTGCATACCTAAGGTTGTTGATATTTCTTCCAGCATCTTGGTTCCAGCTTGTG
This sequence comes from Bos mutus, assembly GCF_027580195.1. NCBI lineage: Eukaryota > Metazoa > Chordata > Mammalia > Artiodactyla > Bovidae > Bos > Bos mutus. The sequence continues at coordinate 136,354,815 of NC_091617.1, forward strand.
CTTCATCCAGCCTGGCATTTTGCATGATGTACTCTTAATATAAGTTAAGTAAGCAGGGTGACTATGTACATTGTTGACATGCTCCTATCCAAATTTGGAACCAGTCTGTTGTTCCATGTCCAGTTCTAACTGTTACTTCTTCATGTGCATACAGATTTCTCAGGAGGCAGATAAAGTGGCCTGGTTCCCATAACTTTAAGAATTTACACAGTATATATAGTCAAAGACTTTGGCATAGTAAATATATCAGAAGTAGTTGTTTTTCTGGGAACTCTTGCTTTTTCTATGATCCAATAGATGTTGGCAATTTTATCTCTGATTCTTCTGCCTTTTCTAAATCCAGCTTGAACATTTGGAAGTTCTCAGTTCACATACTGTTGAAGCCTGGTTGGAGAATTTTGAGCATTACTTTGCTAGTGTGTGAGATGAGTGCAATTGTGCAGTAGTTTGAGCATTCTTTGGCATTGCCTTTCTTTGGGATTGGAATGAATACTGACCTGTTTCAGTCCTGTGGCCATTGCTGAGTTTTCCAAATTTGCTGACATGTTGAGTGCAGCACTTTCACAGCCTCATTGTTAGGATTTGAAATAGCTCAACTGGAATTCCATCACCTTCACTAGCTTTGTTTGTAGTGATGCTTCTTAAGGCCCACTTGAATTTGCATTCCAGGATGTCTGGTTATAGGTGAGTGATCACACCATCGTGGTTATCTGGGTCATGAATATCTTTTTTGTTTAGTTCTTCTGTGTATTCTTGCCACCTCTTCTTAATATCTTTTGCTTCTGTTAGGTCCATACCTTTTATGTCCTTTATTGTGCCCATCTTTGCATGAAATATTCCCTTGGTATCTCTAATTTTCTTGAAGAGATCTCTAGTCTTTCCCATTCTATTGTTTCCCTCTATTTCTTTGCATTTATCCCTGAGGAAGGCTTTGTTATCTCTTCTTGTTATTCTCTGTAACTCTGCCTTCATTTTTCCTTTTCTCCTTTGCTTTCAGCTTCTCTTTTTTTCTCAGCTATTTGTAAGGCCTCCTCAGACTACCGTTTTGCCTTTTTGCATTACTTTTTCTTGGGGATGGTCTTGCTCATCACCTCCAGTACAGTGTCATTAACCTCCCTCCATAGTTCTTAAGGCACTCTGTCTATCAGATCTGATCCTTTGAATCTATTTGTCAGTTCCACTGATTAATTGTAAGGGGATTTAATTTAGGTCATACCTGAATGGTCCAGTGGTTTTCCCTGCTTTTTTTTTTTTAATTTTAAGTCTGATTTTTGCAATAAGGAGTTCATGATCTGAGCCACAGTTAGCTGCTGGTCTTGTTTTTTTCTGACTGTATAGAGCTCTCCATCTTCAGCTACAAAGAATATAATCAATCTAATTTTGGTATTGATCATCTGGTGATGTTCATGTGTAGAGTCATCTCATGTGTTTTGGAAGAGGGTGCTTTCTATGACCAGTATGTTCTCTTGGCAAACTCAGTTAGTCTTTGCCATGTTCCATTTTGTACTCCAAGACCAAACTTGCCTGTTACTGCAGGTATCTCTTGACTCCCTACTTTTTCATTCCAGTCCCCTATGATGAAGAGGATATATATATATATATATATATATATATGTGTGTGTGTGTGTGTGTGTGTGTGTGTGTGTGTGTGTGTGTTAATTCTAGAAGGTCTTTTAAGTTATCATAGAACTGTTCAACTTCAGCTTCTTCGGCATTAATGGTTGGGACATAGAATTGGATTACTTTGATAATGAATGGTTTGCTTTGGAAACAAACAGAGATCATTCTGACATTTTTGAGATTGTACCCACGTACTGCATTTTGGACTCTTTTGTTGACTGTGAAGGCTACTCCATTTCTTCTAACAGATTCTTGCCCACAGTATTAGATATAATGGTCATCTGAATTAAATTCATCCATTCTGGTTCATTTTAGTTCACTGATTCCTAAAATGCTAATGTTTGCTCTTGCCATGTCCTGTTTGACCATTTCCAATTTTTCTTGATTCATGGACCTAACATTCCAGGTTCCTATGCAATATATTATTCTTTACAGCATTAGACTTCATTTCCATCACTAGTCACATTCACAACTGGTGGAGAGTTCTGACAAAACATAGTCCACTGGAGAAGGGAATGGCAAACCTGTTCAGTAATATTGCCTTGAGAACCCCATGAGAAACAGTATGAAAAGGCAAAGAGATATGACACTAAAAGATGAACTCCCCAGGTCAGTAGGCCATTTAAGTATGACCTAAATCAAATGCCTTAAGATTATACAATGGAAGTGATGAATAGATTCAAGGGATTAGATCTGGTACAGAGAGAGGGCCTGAAGAACTATAGACAGGGTCTTATAACATTGTACAGGAGGCAGTGACCAAAACTATCCCAAAGAAAAAGAAACACAAGAAAACAAATTGGTTGTCTGAGGAGGTTTTACAAATAGCTGAGGACAAAAGGGAAGTGAAAGGCAAAGGAAAAAGGGAAAGATATGCCCAATTGAATTCAGAGTTCCAGAGAACAACAAGGAGAGATAAGAAGGTCTTCTTCAACTATCAATGCAAAGTAATGGAGGAAAACTATATGATGGGAGAGACTAGAGATTGCTTCAAGAAAATTGGAGCTATCCAGGGAACATTTCATGCAAGGATGGGCACAATAAAGAACAGAAATGGTATGGACCTAACGGAGGCAAAAGAGATTAAAAAGAGGTGGCAAGAATATCCAAAAAAGGTCTTAATGACCCAGATAATCTTAATGGAGTGGTCACTCACCTAGAGCCAGACATCCTGGAGTGCAAAGTCAAGTGGGCCTTAGGAAGCATTACTATGAACAAAGCTAGAGGAGGTGATGGAATTCCAGTTGAGCTATTTCAAATCCTAAAAGATGATGCTATAAAAGTACCACACTCAATATGCCAGCAAATTTGGAAAACTCAGCAGTGGCCATAGAACTGGAACAGGTCAGTTTTCATTCCAATCCCAAAGAAGGGCAGTGCCAAAGAACATACAGACTACTGGAAAATTGTGCTCATTTCCCATGCTAGTAAGGTTATGCTCAAAATCCTTCAAGTGAGGCTTCTGCTGTTCATGTACTGAGAACTTCCAAATGTTCAAGCTGAATTTTAAAAAGGCAGAGGAACCAGAGATAGAATTGCCAACATTTGTTGGATCATAGATAAAAGAAAGGAATTCAATAATTCTACCTCTGCTTCATTGACTATGAGAAAGTCTTTGTGTGGATCATAACAAACTGTGGGAAATTCTTAAAGAGATGGGAATATCAGACCTCCTTTCCTGCCCCCTGAGAAACCTATGCAGATCAAGAAGCAACAGTTAGAACCTTACATGGAACAACTGACTGGTTCAAAATTGGGAAAGGAGTATGATAAGGCTGTATATTGTCACTCTGCTTATTTAACTTTAATGCAGAATACATCATGTGAAATGCCAGGCTGGATGAAGCACAAGCTGAAATCAAGATTTCTGGGAGATATATCAATAACCTCAGATATGCAGATGATACCATTCTAATGGCAGAAAGCAAGAGGAACTAAAGAACCTTTTGATGAGGGAAAAAAAGAGAGTGAAAAAGTTGGCTTAAAACTCAACATTCAGAAACCTAAGATCATGGCATCTGGTCCCATCACTTCATATAAGTGGAAAAAGTGGACGTAGTGACAGACTTTATTTTCTTGGAATCCAAGATCACTGCAGATAGGACTGCAGCCGTGAAATAGAAGACAGTGGCTTCTTGGAAGAAAAGCTATGACAAACCTAGACAGCATATTATAAAGCAAAGACTTCATTTAGATGACAAAGGCTCATGTAGTCAAAGCTATGGTTTTTCCAGTAGTCATGTAAGGATGTGAGAGTTGGACCATAAAGAAGGCTGAACACCAAGGAATTGTTGCTTTCGAACTGTGGTCTGGAGAAGACTCCTGAGAGTCCCTTGGACTGCAAAGAGATCAAACTAGTCAATCCTAAAGGAAATCAACCCTGACTATTCATTGGAAGGACTGTTGCTACCTGAAGCTTCAATACTTTGGCCACCTGATGCAAAGAACTGACTCACTGGAAAAGACCCTGATATTGGGAAAGATTGAAGACAAAAAGTGAAGAGGGTGCCAGAGGATGGGATAGTTACATAACATCCCCAACTCAATGGACTTGAGCTTGAGCACACTCCAGGAGATTGTGGAGGACAGGGAAGCTTGGCCTACTGTAGTCCATAGGGTCACAAAAGAGTCGGACATGGCTGAGACTGAACAGCAAGAAATTTCTGTTCTTTTATTTCACTCTTACAATGAATCATAGTAGGAATCAGCAGGGTTTTCTGAATTAGGAAATACAGAAATCCTTAATAAAGAGAATTGACAAGTGTTCAGATATTACTGGAGGCTTCCCAGGTGGCACTAGTGTTAAAAGAACCCACTTGCCAATGCAGGAGATGTAAGAGACATGGGTTCCATCCCTAGGTCAGAAAGATCCCCTGGAGGAGGGCATGGCAACCTACTCCAGTATTCTTGCCTGGAGAATCCCATGGACAGATGAGCCTGTTAGGCTACAGTCCATAGGATCCCACAGAGTTGGACACTACTGAAGTGACTTAGCATGCACACACAGATAGTATTACTAGGAGGAAGCTTTCAAATATTTCTTTAATCCAGAGTCACCAAATTAATTATCTGACTTGTTCAGATATGCATCCTTGTTATCATTTGATTCATTAGACAACTTTAACTTACATTTATTTAACTCATATTCACTTTTATTATTTTAAAATCTTGAACCTACAAAGAGAGAATTGACTCTAACATGGAGATATGTTTTCTCTCATTCGCTTAAAATGCATGTCTTTCTTTTTTTTTTTTTTTCTGTTTTCTTTTCTTCCAGCTTATTTTATTTTACCTTTTAAGATTTTTTTATGTGGACCATTTTTAAAGTCTTTATAGAATTTGTTACAGTATCACTTCTGTGTTTTTTTGTTCTTTTGTTTGTTTTTGCCTCAAGGTGTGTGTGAGCTTAGCTCCTTGACCAGGGATTGAACCCACACCCCCTGCACTGGAAGGCAAAGTCTTAACCACTGGACTGGCAGGTAAGTCCCTCTTTCAACTCATTTTAGAGATATGAAAAAGAACTTAATATTATATTTAATAAAAGTGAAAGTGAAAGGCGCTCAGTAGTGTCTGACTCTTTGCTACCCCATGGACTATACAGTCCATGGAATTCTTTAGGCCAGAATACTGGAGCAGGTAGCCATTCCCTTCTCCAGGGGATCATTCCACTCTAGGGATCAAACCCAGGTCTCCCATATTGCAGGTGGATTCTTTACCAGCTGAGCCACAAGGGAAGCCCAAGAATACTGGAGTGGGTAGTGACAGGTTGCTGCTGGAAGCCACGTGTTATGCTGGGATTCGTGACCTCCAAAGGAGAGGATTTCCATCTGGGGTCAGAAATGAGGTTTGACTACTTGGAGCTTTTTGTGTAGCAAAGTTTTATTAAAAGTAGAATAGAGATAGTGAAAGCTTCTAACATAGACATCAGAAGGGGACAGAAAGAGTGCTCCCTTGATAGTTTTCAGCAAGGTGTTTTATGTCTATTTAGGCTTCCCTGGTGGCTCAGATGGTAAAGCATCTGCCTGCAATGTGGGAGACCTGGCTTCGATCTCTGGGCCAGGAAGATCCCCAGGAGAAGGAAATGGCAACAGTACTCTTGCTGGAAAATTCCATGGACAGAGGAGTCTGGTGGGCTACAGTTCATGGGGTCACAAAGAGTCAGACACTACTGAGTGACTTCACTTTATGTCTGTTAGAAAGCTCTTAATCAAACAAAAAAGACCTCAAGGCCCCTCTACCATAATATGCATTTTTGAGATAGGATGGCATAAAACAACTGACAGAAATATTGGTTTGTTGAGCCATTATCAGCCCTAGGTTTGAGAAAAGAAAAAAAGTTAGTCTTAGGTGGAACCATTTTGAAGAAAGGTAAATTCCAAAGCAAATACATAGTTTCGTTAACATAGTTTAAGAAAAACATTTCCATAATAAAAACGTATTGGTTAGCTCAAGGCAGAACCAGGTGTTGTTAACACAAAAGTAAAAGAAGCCTTTTTAAAATTTTGTGTAGAGAAGGAAAAAAACATCCGCCACTTTCAGTTTATTTCCTCCTGCCTCTTGGGGGCCTCTGGCCTTCCTACCTGTTACCCTCTCAGTAGTCTATCCCTTCTCCAGGGGATCTTCTAGACCCATGAATTGAACCAGAGTCTCCTGCATTACAGGCAGATTCTTTACCAGCTGAGCTAAAAATGGCAATACAAGTGTGGTGATAAATGGAAACTGTTGCTCAGTCTTAGGATAAAGAAGATGAAAAGGCAGGGGACAGATGGTGAGTAACTGAAACCTCAGGCCCTGCCTTTAGACACAGCTGCTACACACCTAGAGCAGATCTCTGCCATGTGAAAAGGAATGAACCCATGACCTCCTTACTACCCAATTAATAATAAAATTTAGTTGAGGAATTCGATAAGGGGAGCTGGGTTGGGGTTAGGAGTAACACTACAATCAGCAAATGACATATCTTCCATCTCCGTGTCCCTACTGTGTTTGGTATGCTGGGCACTGGGACCTGGAAGTGCATGTATGTATAAATGGTATACATGGCCCTACCTCATGGAAGATTCCTCTTGAGCATTTACATGGGATGGTGGGTGGGGGAGAAGCTTCACCTTTGATTTCTTTGGTATAAATGAGGAGGGGCAGAGAATAAGTATCTTCATTTAGCCTAGGAGTGGAAGAAGGGGATGGTGCACCAAGGTGGGGGGAAGGGTGGAGGATGCTACTTCACAGAATTAGAATTCACTAGTGGTAACGACCTATGTGAAGACCTCTCCCTTAACACCTGAAATAGCAGAGTGCAACCTTCAGACCCAGTTCAGTTCAGTTCACTTGCTCAGTTGTGTCTGAATCTGCAACCCCATGGACTACAGCACACTAGGCTTCCCTGCCCAACTCCCCCCCCCATACACACCCAATACCCAGAGCTTGCCCAAATGCATGTCCATCAACTCAGTGATGCCATCCAACCATCTTATCCTCTGTCATCCCCTTCTCCTCCTGCCTTCAATCTTTCCCAGCATCAGGGTCTTTTCCAATGCATCAGTTCTTCACATCAGGTGGCCAAAGTATTGGAGTTTCAGCTTCAGCATTGGTCCATCCAATGAATATTCAGCACTGGTTTCCATTAGGATTAACTGGTTTGATCTCCTTTCTGTCCAAGGGACTCTCAAGAGTCTTCTCCAACACCACAGTTCAAAAGCATCAAATCTTCAGAGCCCAGCTTTCTTTATAGTCCAACTCTCACATTCATACATGACTACTGGAAAAACGATAGCTATGAGTAGATGGACTTTTTTTGTCAAAGTAATGTCTCTGTTTCTTAGTATGCTGTCTAGGTTTGTCATAGCTTTTCTTCCAAGGAGCAAGTGACTTTTAATTTCACAGCTGCAGTCACCATCTGCAGTGATTTTGGAGCCCAAGAAAATAAAGTCTGTCACTGCTTCCATTGTTTCCCCACCTATTTGCCATGAAGTGATGGGACCGGATGCCATGATCTTCATTTTCTGAACGTTGAGTTTTAAGCCAGCTTTTTCACTCTCCTCCTTCACTTTCATCAAGAAAGTGAAAAATCTTACTTTCTGCCATACAGGTGGTGTCATCTGCATATCTGAGGGTATTGATATTTCTCCTGGCAATCTTGATTCCAGCTTGTGCTTCATCCAGCCTGGCATTTTGCATGATGTACTCTGCATATAATTTAAGTAAGTAGGGTGACAATATACAACCTTGATGCACTCCTATACCAATTTGAAAATAGGCCATTGTTCCGTGTCTGGTTCTAACTGTTGCTTCTTGATATGCATACAGATTTCTCAAGAGGCAGGTAAGGTGGTCTGATATTCCCATCTCTTGAAGAATTTTCCACAGTTTATTGTGATCCGTATAGTCAAAGGCTTTGGCATAGTCAATAAATCAGAAGTAGATGTTTTTCTGGGAATTCTCTTGCATTTTTTATGATCCAACAGATGTTGGCAATTTGATTTCTGGTTCCTCTGCCATTTGTAAATCCAGCTCGAACATTTGGAAGTTCTTGGTTTATGTAATATTGAAACACTGCTTGGAGAATTTTGAACATTAATTTTCTAGCATGTAGATGAATGGAATTGTGTGGTAGCTTGAACACTTTTTGGCATTGCCTTTCTTTGGGATTGGAATGAAAACTGACCTGTTCTGGTTCTGTGGCCACTGCTGAGTTTTTCCAAATTTGCTGGCATATTGAGTGCAGCACTTTCACAGCATCATCTTTTAGGATTTGAAATAGCTCAACTGGAATTCCATCCCTCCACTAGCTTTGTTTGTAGTGATGCTTCCTACATCAAGTCAAGGCCCACTTACTTTGCATTCAGTGATCACACCATCGTAGTTATATGAGTCATGAAGATCTTTTTGTATAGTTCTTCTGTGTATTCTTGTCACCTCTTCTTTGTATCTTATGCTTCTGTTAGGCCCATACTATTTCTGTCCTTTATTGTGCCGATCTTTGCAAGAAATGGTCCTTGGTATCTCTAATTTTCTTGAAGAGATCTCTCTCTTTCCCATTCTATTATTTTCCTCTATTTCTTTACATTGATCTGCGAGGAAGGCTTTCTTAACTCTCCTTGCTGTTCTTTGGAACTCTGCATTCAAATGGGTATTTCTTTCCTTTTCTCCTTTGCTTTTCGCTTCTTTCTTCTTTTCTCAGCTATTTGTAAGGTCTCCTGAAACAACCATTTTGCCTTTTGCATTACTTTTTCTTGGGGATGGTCTTGCTCATCACCTCTGGTACAATGTCATGAACCTCCATAGTTCTTCACGCACTCTGTCTATCATATCTGATCCCTTGAATCTATTTGTCACTACTACTGGTTAATTGTAAGGGGATTTGATTTAGGTCATACCTGCATGATCTAGTGGTTTCCCTGTTTTCTTTAGTTTAAGTCTGAACTTTACAATAAGGAGTTCATGATCTGAGCCACAGCCAGTTCCCAGTATGTTTTTTGCTGACTGTGTAGAGTTTCTCTATCTTTGGATACAAAGAATATAATCAATCTGATTTTGGTCTTGACCATCTGATGATGTCCATGTGTAGAGTCTTCTCTTGCGTTGTTGGAAGAGGGTGTTTGCTATGATCAGTGCATTTTCTTGACAAAACTCTGTTAGCCTTTGCCTGCTTCATTTTTGACTCCAAGACCAAACTTGCCTGTTACTCCAGGTATCTCTTGACTTCCTACTTTTACTTTCCAGCATTGAAGAGTTATATATATATGAAAATGATATCTGTTTTTAGTGTTAGTTCTAGAAGGTCTTTTAAGTTATCATAGAACTGTTCAACTCAGCTTCTTCTGCATTAATGGTTGGGACATAGAATTGGATTACTTTGATAATGAATGGTTTGTTTTGGAAACAAACAGAGATCATTCTGTCATTTTGAGATTGTACCCACGTACTGCATTTTGACTCTTTTTGTTGACTGTGAAGGCTACTCCATTTCTTCTAACAGATTCTTGCCCACAGTATTAGATATAATGGTCATCTGAATTAAATTATCCATTCTGGTTCATTTTAGTTCACTGATTCCTAAAATGCTAATGTTTGCTCTTGCCATGTCCTGTTTGACCATTTCCAATTTTTTCTTGATTCATGGACCTAACATTCCAGGTTCCTATGCAATATATTATTCTTTACAGCATTAGACTTCATTTCCATCACTAGTCACATTCACAACTGGTGGAGAGTTCTGACAAAAAAACATAGTCCACTGGAGAAGGGAATGGCAAACCTGTTCAGTAATATTGCCTTGAGAACCCCATGAGAAAAACAGTATGAAAAGGCAAAGAGATATGACACTAAAAGATGAACTCCCAGGTCAGTAGGCCATTTAAGTATGACCTAAATCAAATGCCTTAAGATTATACAATGGAAGTGATGAATAGATTCAAGGGATTAGATCTGTACACAGAGAGGGCCTGAAGAACTATAGACAGGGTCTTATAACATTGTACAGGAGGCAGTGACCAAAACTATCCCAAAGAAAAAGAAACACAAGAAAACAAATTGGTTGTCTGAGGAGGTTTTTACAAATAGCTGAGGACAAAAGGGAAGTGAAAGGCAAAGGAAAAAGGGAAAGATATGCCCAATTGAATTCAGAGTTCCAGAGAACAACAAGGAGAGATAAGAAGGTCTTCTTCAACTATCAATGCAAAGTAATGGAGGAAAACTATATGATGGGAGAGACTAGAGATTGCTTCAAGAAAATTGGAGCTATCCAGGGAACATTTCATGCAAGGATGGGCACAATAAAGAACAGAAATGGTATGGACCTAACGGAGGCAAAAGAGATTAAAAAGAGGTGGCAAGAATATCCAAAAAAGGTCTTAATGACCCAGATAATCTTAATGGAGTGGTCACTCACCTAGAGCCAGACATCCTGGAGTGCAAAGTCAAGTGGGCCTTAGGAAGCATTACTATGAACAAAGCTAGAGGAGGTGATGGAATTCCAGTTGAGCTATTTCAAATCCTAAAAGATGATGCTATAAAAGTACCACACTCAATATGCCAGCAAATTTGGAAAACTCAGCAGTGGCCATAGAACTGGAACAGGCAGTTTTCATTCCAATCCCAAAGAAGGGCAGTGCCAAAGAACATACAGACTACTGGAAAATTGTGCTCATTTCCCATGCTAGTAAGGTTATGCTCAAAATCCTTCAAGTGAGGCTTCTGCTGTTCATGTACTGAGAACTTCCAAATGTTCAAGCTGAATTTTAAAAAGGCAGAGGAACCAGAGATAGAATTGCCAACATTTGTTGGATCATAGATAAAAGAAAGGAATTCAATAATTCTACCTCTGCTTCATTGACTATGAGAAAGTCTTTGTGTGGATCATAACAAAACTGTGGAAATTTTAAAGAGATGGAATATCAGACCTCCTTTCCTGCCCCCTGAGAAACCTATGCAGATCAAGAAGCAACAGTTAGAACCTTACATGGAACAACTGACTGGTTCAAAATTGGGAAAGGAGTATGATAAGGCTGTATATTGTCACTCTGCTTATTTAACTTTAATGCAGAATACATCATGTGAAATGCCAGGCTGGATGAAGCACAAGCTGAAATCAAGATTTCTGGGAGATATATCAATAACCTCAGATATGCAGATGATACCATTCTAATGGCAGAAAGCAAGAGGAACTAAAGAACCTTTTGATGAGGGAAAAAAAGAGAGTGAAAAAGTTGGCTTAAAACTCAACATTCAGAAACCTAAGATCATGGCATCTGGTCCCATCACTTCATATAAGTGGAAAAAGTGGACGTAGTGACAGACTTTATTTTCTTGAATTCAAGATCACTGCAGATAGGACTGCAGCCGTGAAATAGAAGACAGTGGCTTCTTGGAAGAAAAGCTATGACAAACCTAGACAGCATATTATAAAGCAAAGACTTCATTTAGATGACAAAGGCTCATGTAGTCAAAGCTATGGTTTTTCCAGTAGTCATGTAAGGATGTGAGAGTTGGACCATAAAGAAGGCTGAACACCAAGGAATTGTTGCTTTCGAACTGTGGTCTGGAGAAGACTCCTGAGAGTCCCTTGGACTGCAAAGAGATCAAACTAGTCAATCCTAAAGGAAATCAACCCTGACTATTCATTGGAAGGACTGTTGCTACCTGAAGCTTCAATACTTTGGCCACCTGATGCAAAGAACTGACTCACTGGAAAAGACCCTGATATTGGGAAAGATTGAAGACAAAAAGTGAAGAGGGTGCCAGAGGATGGGATAGTTACATAACATCCCCAACTCAATGGACTTGAGCTTGAGCACACTCCAGGAGATTGTGGAGGACAGGGAAGCTTGGCCTACTGTAGTCCATAGGGTCACAAAGAGTCGGACATGGCTGAGACTGAACAGCAAGAAATTTCTGTTCTTTTATTTCACTCTTACAATGAATCATAGTAGGAATCAGCAGGGTTTTCTGAATTAGGGAAATACAGAAATCCTTAATAAAGAGAATTGACAAGTGTTCAGATATTACTGGAGGCTTCCCAGGTGGCACTAGTGTTAAAAGAACCCACTTGCCAATGCAGGAGATGTAAGAGACATGGGTTCCATCCCTAGGTCAGAAAGATCCCCTGGAGGAGGGCATGGCAACCTACTCCAGTATTCTTGCCTGGAGAATCCCATGGACAGATGAGCCTGTTAGGCTACAGTCCATAGGATCCCACAGAGTTGGACACTACTGAAGTGACTTAGCATGCACACACAGATAGTATTACTAGGAGGAAGCTTTCAAATATTTCTTTAATCCAGAGTCACCAAATTAATTATCTGACTTGTTCAGATATGCATCCTTGTTATCATTTGATTCATTAGACAACTTTAACTTACATTTATTTAACTCATATTCACTTTTATTATTTTAAAATCTTGAACCTACAAAGAGAGAATTGACTCTAACATGGAGATATGTTTTCTCTCATTCGCTTAAAATGCATGTCTTTCTTTTTTTTTTTTTCTGTTTTCTTTTCTTCCAGCTTATTTTATTTTACCTTTTAAGATTTTTATGTGGACCATTTTTAAAGTCTTTATAGAATTTGTTACAGTATCACTTCTGTGTTTTTTTGTTCTTTTGTTTGTTTTTGCCTCAAGGTGTGTGTGAGCTTAGCTCCTTGACCAGGGATTGAACCCACACCCCCTGCACTGGAAGGCAAAGTCTTAACCACTGGACTGGCAGGTAAGTCCCTCTTTCAACTCATTTTAGAGATATGAAAAAGAACTTAATATTATATTTAATAAAAGTGAAAGTGAAAGGCGCTCAGTAGTGTCTGACTCTTTGTTACCCCATGGACTATACAGTCCATGGAATTCTTTAGGCCAGAATACTGGAGCAGGTAGCCATTCCCTTCTCCAGGGGATCATTCCACTCTAGGGATCAAACCCAGGTCTCCCATATTGCAGGTGGATTCTTTACCAGCTGAGCCACAAGGGAAGCCCAAGAATACTGGAGTGGTAGTGACAGGTTGCTGCTGGAAGCCACGTGTTATGCTGGGATTCGTGACCTCAAAGGAGAGGATTTCCATCTGGGGTCAGAAATGAGGTTTGACTACTTGGAGCTTTTGTGTAGCAAAGTTTTATTAAAAGTAGAATAGAGATAGTGAAAGCTTCTAACATAGACATCAGAAGGGGACAGAAAGAGTGCTCCCTTGATAGTTTTTCAGCAAGGTGTTTTATGTCTATTTAGGCTTCCCTGGTGGCTCAGATGGTAAAGCATCTGCCTGCAATGTGGGAGACCTGGCTTCGATCTCTGGGCCAGGAAGATCCCCAGGAGAAGGAAATGGCAACAGTACTCTTGCTGGAAAATTCCATGGACAGAGGAGTCTGGTGGGCTACAGTTCATGGGGTCACAAAGAGTCAGACACTACTGAGTGACTTCACTTTATGTCTGTTAGAAAGCTCTTAATCAAACAAAAAGACCTCAAGGCCCCTCTACCATAATATGCATTTTGAGATAGGATGGCATAAAACAACTGACAGAAATATTGGTTTGTTGAGCCATTATCAGCCCTAGGTTTGAGAAAAGAAAAAGTTAGTCTTAGGTGGAACCATTTTTTGAAGAAAGGTAAATTCCAAAGCAAATACATAGTTTCGTTAACATAGTTTAAGAAAAACATTTCCATAATAAAAACGTATTGGTTAGCTCAAGGCAGAACCAGGTGTTGTTAACACAAAAGTAAAAGAAGCCTTTTTAAAATTTTGTGTAGAGAAGGAAAAAAACATCCGCCACTTTCAGTTTATTTCCTCCTGCCTCTTGGGGGCCTCTGGCCTTCCTACCTGTTACCCTCTCAGTAGTCTATCCCTTCTCCAGGGGATCTTCTAGACCCATGAATTGAACCAGAGTCTCCTGCATTACAGGCAGATTCTTTACCAGCTGAGCTAAAAATGGCAATACAAGTGTGGTGATAAATGGAAACTGTTGCTCAGTCTTAGGATAAAGAAGATGAAAAGGCAGGGGACAGATGGTGAGTAACTGAAACCTCAGGCCCTGCCTTTAGACACAGCTGCTACACACCTAGAGCAGATCTCTGCCATGTGAAAAGGAATGAACCCATGACCTCCTTACTACCCAATTAATAATAAAATTTAGTTGAGGAATTCGATAAGGGGAGCTGGGTTGGGGTCAGGAGTAACACTACAATCAGCAAATGACATATCTTCCATCTCCGTGTCCCTACTGTGTTTGGTATGCTGGGCACTGGGACCCTGGAAGTGCATGTATGTATAAATGGTATACATGGCCCTACCTCATGGAAGATTCCTCTTGAGCATTTTACATGGGATGGTGGGTGGGGGAGAAGCTTCACCTTTGATTTCTTTGGTATAAATGAGGAGGGGCAGAGAATAAGTATCTTCATTTAGCCTAGGAGTGGAAGAAGGGGATGGTGCACCAAGGTGGGGGGAAGGGTGGAGGATGCTACTTCACAGAATTAGAATTCACTAGTGGTAACGACCTATGTGAAGACCTCTCCCTTAACACCTGAAATAGCAGAGTGCAACCTTCAGACCCAGTTCAGTTCAGTTCACTTGCTCAGTTGTGTCTGAATCTGCAACCCCATGGACTACAGCACACTAGGCTTCCCTGCCCAACTCCCCCTCCCCCCCATACACACCCAATACCCAGAGCTTGCCCAAATGCATGTCCATCAACTCAGTGATGCCATCCAACCATCTTATCCTCTGTCATCCCCTTCTCCTCCTGCCTTCAATCTTTCCCAGCATCAGGGTCTTTTCCAATGCATCAGTTCTTCACATCAGGTGGCCAAAGTATTGGAGTTTCAGCTTCAGCATTGGTCCATCCAATGAATATTCAGCACTGGTTTCCATTAGGATTAACTGGTTTGATCTCCTTTCTGTCCAAGGGACTCTCAAGAGTCTTCTCCAACACCACAGTTCAAAAGCATCAAATCTTCAGAGCCCAGCTTTCTTTATAGTCCAACTCTCACATTCATACATGACTACTGGAAAAACGATAGCTATGAGTAGATGGACTTTTTTTGTCAAAGTAATGTCTCTGTTTCTTAGTATGCTGTCTAGGTTTGTCATAGCTTTTCTTCCAAGGAGCAAGTGACTTTTAATTTCACAGCTGCAGTCACCATCTGCAGTGATTTTGGAGCCCAAGAAAATAAAGTCTGTCACTGCTTCCATTGTTTCCCCACCTATTTGCCATGAAGTGATGGGACCGGATGCCATGATCTTCATTTTCTGAACGTTGAGTTTTAAGCCAGCTTTTTCACTCTCCTCCTTCACTTTCATCAAGAAAGTGAAATCTTTACTTTCTGCCATACAGGTGGTGTCATCTGCATATCTGAGGGTATTGATATTTCTCCTGGCAATCTTGATTCCAGCTTGTGCTTCATCCAGCCTGGCATTTTGCATGATGTACTCTGCATATAATTTAAGTAAGTAGGGTGACAATATACAACCTTGATGCACTCCTATACCAATTTGGAAATAGGCCATTGTTCCGTGTCTGGTTCTAACTGTTGCTTCTTGATATGCATACAGATTTCTCAAGAGGCAGGTAAGGTGGTCTGATATTCCCATCTCTTGAAGAATTTTCCACAGTTTATTGTGATCCGTATAGTCAAAGGCTTTGGCATAGTCAATAAATCAGAAGTAGATGTTTTTCTGGGAATTCTCTTGCATTTTTTTATGATCCAACAGATGTTGGCAATTTGATTTCTGGTTCCTCTGCCATTTGTAAATCCAGCTCGAACATTTGGAAGTTCTTGGTTTATGTAATATTGAAACACTGCTTGGAGAATTTTGAACATTAATTTTCTAGCATGTAGATGAATGGAATTGTGTGGTAGCTTGAACACTTTTTGGCATTGCCTTTCTTTGGGATTGGAATGAAAACTGACCTGTTCTGGTTCTGTGGCCACTGCTGAGTTTTCCAAATTTGCTGGCATATTGAGTGCAGCACTTTCACAGCATCATCTTTTAGGATTTGAAATAGCTCAACTGGAATTCCATCCCCTCCACTAGCTTTGTTTGTAGTGATGCTTCCTACATCAAGTCAAGGCCCACTTACTTTGCATTCAGTGATCACACCATCGTGGTTATATGAGTCATGAAGATCTTTTTGTATAGTTCTTCTGTGTATTCTTGTCACCTCTTCTTTGTATCTTATGCTTCTGTTAGGCCCATACTATTTCTGTCCTTTATTGTGCCGATCTTTGCAAGAAATGGTCCCTTGGTATCTCTAATTTTCTTGAAGAGATCTCTCTCTTTCCCATTCTATTATTTTCCTCTATTTCTTTACATTGATCTGCGAGGAAGGCTTTCTTAACTCTCCTTGCTGTTCTTTGGAACTCTGCATTCAAATGGGTATTTCTTTCCTTTTCTCCTTTGCTTTTCGCTTCTCTTCTTTTCTCAGCTATTTGTAAGGTCTCCTGAAACAACCATTTTGCCTTTTTGCATTACTTTTTCTTGGGGATGGTCTTGCTCATCACCTCTGGTACAATGTCATGAACCTCCATAGTTCTTCACGTACTCTGTCTATCATATCTGATCCCTTGAATCTATTTGTCACTACTACTGGTTAATTGTAAGGGATTTGATTTAGGTCATACCTGCATGATCTAGTGGTTTTCCCTGTTTTCTTTAGTTTAAGTCTGAACTTTACAATAAGGAGTTCATGATCTGAGCCACAGCCAGTTCCCAGTATTCTTTTTGCTGACTGTGTAGAGTTTCTCTATCTTTGGATACAAAGAATATAATCAATCTGATTTTGGTCTTGACCATCTGATGATGTCCATGTGTAGAGTCTTCTCTTGCGTTGTTGGAAGAGGGTGTTTGCTATGATCAGTGCATTTTCTTGACAAAACTCTGTTAGCCTTTGCCCTGCTTCATTTTTGACTCCAAGGCCAAACTTGCCTGTTACTCCAGGTATCTCTTGACTTCCTACTTTTGCATTCTAGTTCTCTATGATGAAAATGATATCTTTTTTTAGTGTTAGTTCTAGAAGGTCTTTTAAGTCATCATAGAACTGTTCAACCTCAGCTTCTTCAGCATTAGTCATTGGGGCATAGACTTGGAATACTGTGATATTGAATGGTTTGCCTTGGAAGTGAACAGAGATCATTTTGTCATTTTTGAGATTGTACCCAAGTACGCATTTCAGAAGAAAAGTTATGACAAACCTAGACACCATATTAAAAAGAGGAGACATTACTTTGCTAACAAAGGTCTGTCTAGTCAAAACTATGATTTTTCCAGTAGTCATGTATGGATGTGAGAGTTTGACCATAAAGAAAACTGAGCACTGGAGAATTGATGTTTTTGAACTGTGGTGTTGGAGAAGACTCTTGAGAGTCCCTTGGACTACTGCAAGGAGATCCAACCAGTCCATCCTAAAGGAAATCAGTCCTGAATATTCATTGGAAGGACTGATGTTGAATCTGAAATGCCAATACTTTGGCCACCTGATGTGAAGAACTAACTCATTTGAAAAGACACGATGCTGGGAGATATTGAAGGCAGGAGGAGAAGGGGACGACAGTGGTGATATGGTTGGATGGCATCACCAACTTGACAGACATGAAATTGAGAATCCCTGGGATTTGGTGATGGACAGGGATGCCTGGCGTGCTGGAATCCATAGGTTCACAAAGATTCGGTCACAAATGAGTGATGAACTGACTGACTGACTGCATTTTGGACTCCTTTGTTGATTATGAGGGCTATTCCATTTCTTCTAAGGTATTCTTGCCCACAGTAGTAGATATAATGGTCATCTGAGTTAAGTTCACCTGTTCCTGTCCATTGTAGTCCACTGATTCCTAAAATGTCAATGTTCACTTTTGCCATCTCCTATTTGCCACTTCCAACTTACCTTGATTCATGGACCTAACCTTCCAAGTTCCTATGCAATATTGTTCTTACAGCATTGGACTTTACTTCCACCACCAGTCACATCCGCACTGGGCATTGTTTTCACATTGGCTCCTTCTCCTCATTCTTTCTGGAGTTATTTCTCCACTCATCTCCAGTAGCATATTGGGCACCTGCCACCATGGGGAGTTCATCTTCCAGTGTCATATCTTTTTGCTTTATCATACTGTTCATGGGGTTCTTGAGGAAAGAACACTGAAGTCGTTTGACATTCCCTTCTCCAGTGGACCATGTTTTGTCAGAACTCTCCACCATGACCTGTCTGTCTTGGGCTGCCTTATGCAGCATGGCTCATAGTTTCGTTTAGTTAGACCAGGCTGTGATCCACATGATCAGTTTGGTTAGTTTTCTGTGATTGTGTTTTTCATTCTGTCTTCCCTCTGATGAATAAGGATAAGAGGCTTGTGGAAGCTTCCTGATGGGAGAGACTGACTGTGGGGGAATCTGGGTCTTGTTCTGATGGGCAGGGCCATGCTCAGTAAATCTTTAATCCAGTTTTCTGTTGATGGGCAAGGCTGTGTTTCCTCCCTGTTGTTTGGCCTGAGGCCAAACTATGGTAGGTGTAATGGTGGTAATAATGACCTCCTTCAAAATGACTTATGCCCACACTCTTTCATTCAGTGCCTCTGACCCCCCAGCAGGCAACTGTTGGCCCATGCCTCCACTGGAGACTCCTGGACACACCCAGACAAGTCTGGCTCAGTCTCTTGTGGGGACACTGCTCTTTTCTCAGACTCAATGCTCCCCGACTAATGTGCTAAGAGCCTTTACCAGTAGCTCCCGCCAGCTCACCTGGTGCCACCTTCACCTCACACACATGAGCCAGCAGTGCCCACATGCTTTTGCTCTGCACTTTATGCTCAGCTTGCAGTGCTGTCGTGAAAAGCAGTCCCCGGAATCATTGCTAATCAACTGATTTTGTAAACTTAAAAATAAATTTAGACTTATCCTAAGCAATAATATCCATGAAATTGTTACTGAGTCTAATCTCACTCTGCTCACCACATGACAGCCTAATGAATCTGAGAGATGAGGTGTTGAGGCAAAGAATATGACTTTATTTGGAAAGCCAGCTGACCGAGGAGATGGCAGACTAATGTCTCAGAGTAACCATCTTGTTGAGATTTGGAAGCCAGGTTAGCCAGGGAGCCCAGTTAGTGTTCTTTGTTCAGACAAACAGATGATGAGATATTCTGGGTATTCTGGGTATAGTTTTCAGGTAAAGCCATGTTGTTGGATTGAAGTGTAGTGAGGGAAAGAAAGAGTCATGATTAACTCTGGAGTTTATAACTGAATGATGAGAAAAATGCACTTGCCATCAATTGAAATGAAGCAAGTTTGAGAGGTAAAATCAAGAGTATTGGACACATTGAATTTCAGATGCCTATTGAAATCCAAGTGGCTAGACATTAGAATCTAGGAGAAAGCTCTCAACTCAAGATGCACATTTAGAAGTAGCTATTGTATATGTGTTATTAAACCCATGAAACTAGATTAAACTGTCTGATAAAGTGCATAGATAGAGAAGAAGAGATGACCAAGGACTCAGCCCCGAGGAACCTCAACATTAAGAGGTCAGATATAAGAGAAATCAGGAGACTAAGAAGGTGCTGCTGGGGAGATAGAAGTAGGAGCATGTGGTGTCCTTAGACCCAAATAAACAAAATGTAATTAAGAAGGAGGGAGCAAGGAACCATTAAATGCTGTTGATGGATTAAGAAAGATGAGGACTGGACACTGACCATAGGACTTGACCACAGAGGACACCTTCATTTGAGCAGTCTTGGTGGAGCAGCCACAGAAAAAGTGAAGTTGGAGGAGTGCATTTAGGTGAAAAAAGAATTTTAGATAGTTTCTATGACCAACACTTTCAAAGGGTTTTGCTGTAAGGAAAGTTAGCTGGAGGGAAAGTGGGAACTAGTGGACAAGATGGTTTTTCATTGAAGTATATAGCTAATTTATAATGTTTTGTTAATTTCTGCTATATAGCAAAGTGATTCAGTTATATTTATATCAAATATATATATATTATATTATTTTCCATCATGGTTTATCACAAGATATTGAATATAGTTCCCTGTGCTGTACAGTAGGACCTTGTTTTTTATTCATTCTATATGTAATAGTTTGCATCTGCTAATCCCAAACTTCCAATCCATCCCTCTCCCCATCCCCCAACCTTGGCAACCACAAGTTTGTTCTCTATGTGTGAGTCTGTTTCTGTTTTATAGATAAGTTCATTTGTGTCCTATTTTAGATTCCACATATAAATGTCATCATATGGTATTTGTCTTTCTCTTTTGGACTTACTTCACTTATGATAATCTCTAGGCCCATCCAGAGAGCATTTTGTAAGATGGAAGATATAAAGTGTTTGTAAACTGATGTAGGTAATTTCAAAGAGGGTGAAAATTTGCTGATGTAGAGAGAGAATGGGGCTTCCCAGGTGGCACTAATGATAAAGAACTTGCCTGCCAATTCAGGAGACATGTAAGATGTGGGTTTGATCTCTGGGTCAGGAAGATCCCCTGAAGAAGGGCATGGCAACCCACTCCAGTATTCTTGCCTGGAGAATTCCATGGACAGAGAAACCTTGCAGGCTACAGTCCATAGGGTCGCAGAGTCAGGCATGACTGAAGCGACTTAGCACACAAGCATGCAGGAGAAAGCAACTAATTGCTAGGAAAATATCCTTCAATACCAGAGGGATGTCACCAAGTACAGAGAGGAGGGGTTTTAGACAGGAGTGTGGTTAATTCACATGTGAGCAGATGAACAGATAGGAAATGTGGCCTTGGAGATGGTAGATGGGTTGAACCGGTGGTGGGGTTTGCCTAATTTCTGTTCTTCCAAACTTCTCCAGGAAGAAGCAAGTGAGAATTGGCTAAAAATAAGAATGTGGGAGGTTTCTTGGGAGTTTGAGGAGAGAAGGTGTGAGAAAGCACTTTGAAAGAGTAGGAAGTGAATGGACTGAAAAAGTAAAGTAAGATCTCTCTCTCCTCCTCCCCACTTCTCTTCCTACTTTCCTCCCTCAATCCCTCCCTTCTTTCCTTCCTTTAATCCAACTTCCTCTTGTGTGTCTACAACACACCAAGCACTGGATATATGTAAATGGAGGCACAAACATTTTTCTCAGTGAATTCTAGAGGAAGACGCAGCCTGTTCCAAGTTGGTATCATAAATGAAATAATCAGGTGTCAGACCCATCCCAAAGTCTTCAAAGCTGTTCCTAGCAAGCAACAAAGGATAGTTAGAAATGGGAGTAAAAATAACAGCTGAGTTTTACAAGAGAGTAGAAATCCAAACTCCAGCAGTGATACTGAGTTTGCATCCCTCCCACACATAGGTTTCAAATTTCATTTTCAAGGGAGGCTGTTCTCATTAGTCTAGTTGACTAGAAATTTAATTTGGATTATTTCTCAGAGCTAGATGAAAAATATTTTTTATAATGTAGCATTTTCAGAATTTATCCAAGCCAAGGAAATCCATCATATGAATCAGCTAAAGATTGTTGGTCAATATATCTTCCTCAAATACCATCAGGATTCTCAACACCTGCTGAGTGCTTGGAGCCTGTAATAGGGATTGGTTCTTGTTGTTCGGTCGCTCAGTCATATCGTACTCTTTGCAACCCCATGGACTCCAGCACGCCAAGCTTCCCTGTCCTTTACCATATCCCAGAGCTTTCTCAAACTCATGTCCACTGAATTGGTGATGCCATCCAACCATCTTGTCCTCTGTCATCCCTTTCTTCTCCTGCCTTTAACCTTTCCCAGCATCAGGGTCCAATAGTGATTGGACATTGTCTTTATTCATAGGGACCCAAGACAGAACAATATAGCATTTGTAGATTGAATCTCAAGTGGGAAGTTAAAACCTTCATGGGAAAACAGAATGGCTAGGCATTTTATTCTAAATAGCTTTTCTCCTTTCTTAAAATTCTAAGGATTAAACAACAATATGAGGTAGGTTGCTTTTAATCTTTCCAGGCACACCATTTTGGCTCACATTTTCATTATGTTGGCCTCTCTGTCGCCTCTTGCATTAAGGTGTTAACGTACCTCCAATAATTGAGTGCCCTGAAGGTGGTCAAGATAGTTGAGTGAATCTAGATCCATGGTTCTAACTAGAAATGCATTTTAGAGGTTTGATTAGAAAGTGATTGCATTAATTTTTTTCCACATTTCAATTACAATGTATTTTTCAGTTAAAGTATAGTTGATTTACAATGCTGTGTTAGTTTTAGGTGTACAGAAAAGTGATATATATATATATATTTTTTCAGATTCTTTTCCCCTGTGTATTATTACAAGACATTGAGTTTAGTTCCCTGTGTTATACAATAGGTCGTTGTTGGTTATCTATCTTATATATAGTGGTGTGCATATATTAATCCCAAACTCCTAATTTATTTCTCCCTCCCTTTCCCCTGTGGCAACCACAAGTTTGTTTTCTATGTCTGAAGATCTATTCCTGTTTTGTATATAAGTTCACTTGTATCAGTTCAGTTCATCTACATGTAAGTTATATATATATATATAACTATATATATGTACATTATAGTACATATAACGTACATATATAAAGTACATATATATAATGTATACACACACACATATATATATAGTTATATATATATAGTTATATATGTTTGTGTGTGTGTGTGTCTTTCTTTGTATGGCTCACTACACTTAGTATTGTCATCTCTTTTCAATTCAGTTCAGTTCAGTTGCTCAGTTGTGTCCAACTCTGCAACCCCATGGACTGCAGCATGCCAGGCCTCCCTGTCCATAAGCAACTCCTGGAGTTTAGTCAAACTCATGTTCATTGAGTTGGTGATGCCATCCAACCATCTCATCCTCTGTCGTCTCCTTCTCCTCCCACCTTCAATCTTTCCCAGCATCAGGGTATCATCTCTTTAGATCCATCCATTTTGCTGCAAGTGGCATTATTTCATTATTTTTTTAAGACTGAGTAATATTCAGTTGTATATATTTACCATATCTTCTTTATCCATTCATCTGTTAGGGAATATTTAGGTTGCTTTCATGTCTTGGCTATTGTGAATAGTGCTCCTATGAACATTAGGGTTCATGTATCTTCTTTAATTAGAGTTTTCTCTGCATGTATGCCCAGGAGTGGTATTGCAGCATCATCTGGTAGCTCTATTTTTAGTTTTTATAGGAACCTCCATACTTTTTTCAATGTTGTCTAGGAAGTGCTTGTGTTTCCAGGGGATTTAATTTTTTATTGTAATGAACTAAGATCATATCTACAACACAGATGGTACCATGGCATCATTGTCCCATTTGCCAGTAAATCATGGAGTGACTTGTGATTGTGTTCACTGTTGAATCTGTACTGAGTTCAACTCTAGGTTCCCCCACATATTTACCACCCTCTGACATGATATCTTGATTAATTGATATGGGTCCTCTCTAGCTTTGCTATTGGTCACTTGTGGAACTCCCTGGGACAGCCCCCTTGGAGGGACATGTCTCCTTCATTGTGGGTTCATCCAAAGGCTGGATCTAGAACAGATAACATTCCTTCCTGCCCACCCTCAATTACACTGTCCTCAACATATACCTCTCCAAGTAGTATGGGGATGCTGATCTTTATTGAAGAGTTCAGAGAGATAGTTTTTAAAACTGTATTTTATTGAAGTTGAGTTGATTTACAATGTTGTGTTAATTTCTGCTGTACAGCAAAGTGATTCAGTTTTATGTATGTATTTTTCATATTTTTTTCCATTATGTCTTATCATAGGATATTGAATGTAGTTCCCTGTGCTATACAATAGGGCCCATTCTATATACAGTAGTTTGCATATACTAATCCCAAACTCCCAATCATTCCTTCCCCTACTCCCCACCCCATTGGCAAACACAAATCTCTATGTCTGTGAGTCTGTTTATGTTTTGTAGATATGTTCATTTGTGTCATATTTTAAATTCCACACATAAGTGATATCATATGGTATTTGTCTGGTTTGTTCATTTAGTATGATCATCTCTAGGTCCACCCATGTTGCTGCAAATGGCATCATTGCATTCTTTTTTTATGGCTGAGTTATATTCCATTGTATATACATACCACATCTTCTTCATTCATCTGTCGGTGGGTATTTACCTTGTTTCTGTCTTGGTTATTGTTAATAGTCCTGCTACAAACACTAAACACTGGGGGTACATAGATATTTTTAAATTAGAGTTTTCTTAGATATATGCCTGGGAGTGGGATTGCAAGATCATATGGTAGCTCTATTTTTATTAAGGAACTTTCATACTATTTTCCATAGTGGCTGCACCAGTTTACATTCCTACCAACAGTGTAGGAAGCTTCTCTTTTCAGAGAGGAAATGTTAAACTGTAGATTAAATTCAACTTTTGGCAATTTTCAAGGGAGAAACAGGAGAATCAGACCTTTCTAGAGGTTGTCTCACAAAGACCCCTCTGGTTACTAGTCCTACACTGCCAGGCGCTTGCCTCGCCCTGGCACAATTGATCCCCCCCTTTTTTTTCAACCTCAGGTCTGTGACTTTCTGTCCAACTTGTTGGAAACCTCATTTCTTATATGGTTAGATTTCAGATTCTTGACCTATTCAGTGAACCACTAGGTCTACCATGGAACCATCTTTCTTCAGGACCTTCCTCAAATAGTCCTAGAGTCCCACATTTTGAGGTCTTGACAACCTCCATCCCCTTCTCTGTAGAGCAACCCCTTTCTTTCAGGGCCTTCAGGGGAATTCTCTCTCTTCTTTCTTCATTCCCCACTGAGACATAGAACATAACTTAAAGGAGTTTGGGCTTTCACCGTGACAGAACTATGTTTCATCATATGCATCACTAGAAACTTCAGCTTTTTGCTCAGTAATCACTCTCTGCGAATCACAGGGAATTAAAAAGAGCTTGTCTACTTTCTTGAAATGGAAATGGGAGAGGAGCTAAAAATTCAGATACAAAAATAAAATAATATTCCGTGAAACAAACAAAATACAAATGGTATAGTTAATAACATTGGTGGAATTAAAAGTAAATACTTTAGCCACGAGCCTCCACACCAAACCAGTTTTTTTTTTTTTTTTTAAGATCATCAAGACTAGGAATGGGTCAGTTAAAGCAGAAATCTGATTTTTCATGTGGTTCATCAAATGTGTTACATTAAAGGATTTGTCAGGTATGAAAATATAGCATTCACTTTGAATTATAGTACAGATATCTCCCTGAGATGCTGTAAGGTGTCAAGGGCCTTGCAGTTGTGTACCACTGCCTTTCTCATCATAGAGATCTCAGAATTCAATAAACTAATAGCCCAGTTACTATCATTTAAAGCTTATGAAAGTTGTTAAGGCTTCGATATGGCCAATTACATCCTCTAACCCCAACAAAGGCATACACACACCAAAAAAAAAAAAAAAAACCTGTTAAATGGTCATGTCAGTAGAATACATATCTTTGACCCATTGGGATCATACCAATGGTACACTGGTTGGGGGTACCTCTAATTTGTTAACATGTATGACCTTAAATTCATAGGAATCCCAGGCTACACCTTTGTATCCATCCCTGTAGATGTGAAAGCCATAAATTAGTACCACAAATCCACTGAGTCCCACACCAATCACTCTCTCTAAGGGTAATATTAGGCATATTTCATAAAGCACCCAGCCTTGTCTCATAATTACCAGCTTGATCATTTTTATGATGACTTAACCCTTTCCAATACAGAGGAGTTTTTAAACTTAAATGACCATAGCCTGGTGTTAATCATGTAGATCCACACCATAATTGTGGGAGTTTTTCTTTTAATAGATGAGACGCTAATTTTTTTTATTGAGACTTAGCTCCTCACTCTGATTGTTTGAATGACCCTAAGAGAAAACTTAACTCTATGGCCAGCATCAGAGCAGGTATTATTAATTGGCCAGGTGAGAGGATCCCATCTAGTAATATCATGAAGATAGAACAAAACTGAACACTCATCTAAAATAAATTCCCTAGAGGGTATCCAATCAGAGCCCTAGAGAACAGAAAGCCACCAAGGTAACCCAGAAATACTAGACACAGGTAATTGGCCACAACCAAACAATTGGATTGAGTTTTAAACTAGCATAGAATCATGTCCATGATAGAAAACATTTGGTTGATAGGCATAGGTCCAAGGAGTCAACAACACTATAAATGATCATATGAGTCAGACCAGCATCTTGGGCACTCTGTCTACTTCTGATGTCATCTTCTTCCCATCCTAGTGTAGTGTAATTTCCTCTGTTTGAGCATTGTTTTAAGGTGAGTTTGAGGTTAGTATATGCTGTCTAGGGTTGATCACAGCTTATATTTCAAAGAGCAAGTGTCTTTAATTTTGTGGATACAGTCACCATCTGCAGTGATTTTGGAGCCCAAGAAAATTAAGTCTCTCACTGTTTCCATTGTTTCCCCATCTATTTACCATGAAGTGATGGGACCGGCTGACTTTATTTTGGGGGGCTCCAAAATCATTGCAGATGGTGGTTGCAGCCATGAAATTAAAAGATGATTACTCCTTGGAAGGAAACTTATGACCAACATAGACAGCATATTAAAAAGTAGAGACATTACTTTGTCAACAAAGATCCATCTAGTCAAGGCTATGGTTTTTCCAGTAGTCACGTATGGATGTGAGAGTTGGACTATAAAGAAAGCTGAGCACAGAAGAATTGATGCTTTTGAACTGTGGTATTGGAGAAGACTCTTGAGAGTCCCTTGGACTGCAGGGAGATCCAACCAGTCCATCCTAAAGAAGATCACATGTATACCTGTGGTGGATTCATTTTGATATTTGGCAAAACTAATACAATTATGTAAAGTTTAAAAATAAAATAAAAAAAAAAAAAAGAAGATCAGTCCTGGGTATTCATTGGAAAGACTGATGCTGAAGCTACAACTTCAATATTTTGGCCACCTGATGTGAAGATCTGACTCATCTGAAAAGACCCTGATGTTGGAAAAGATTGAAGGCAGGAGGAGAAGGGGATGACAGAGGATCAGATGATTGGATGGCATCACCGACTCAATGGACATGAGTTTGGGTAAACTCCGGGAGTTGGTGATGGACACGGAAGCCTGGTGTGCTGCGGTTCACGGGGTCTCAAAGAGTCGGACATGACTGACCGACTGAACTGAACTGAACTGAACTGATGGGACCAGATGCATGATCTTAGCTTTTTGAATGTTGATTTAAGCCAGGTTTTTCCCTCTCCTCTTTCATGTTCATCAAGAGACTCCTCAGTTCCTCATCACTTTCTGCTATAAGGGTGGTGTCATCTGCATATCTGAGGTTATTGCTATTTCTCCTGAAAATCTTGATTCCAGATGGTGCTTCATCCATCCTGGCATTTCACATGATGCACTCTGCATATAAGTTAAATAAGCAGGGTGACAATATACAGCCTTGATGTACTCCTTTCCCTATTTGGAACCAGTCTGTTGTTCCATGTCCAGTTCAGTTGCTTCTTGATGCATATACAGATTTCTCAGGAGGCAGGTAGGGTGGTCTGGTATTTCCATTGCTTGAAGAATTTTCCACAGTTTGTTGTGATCTATATAGTCAAAGAGTCTGGCATAATCAATAAAGCAGAAATATATGTTTTACTGGAATTCTTTTGCTTTTTTTAATGATACAATGGATGTTAGCATTTGATCTCTGGTTCCTCTGCCTTTCCTAAATCCAGCTTGAACATCTGGAAGTTCTCAGATCACGTACTGTTGAAGCCTGGTTGGAGAACTTTGAGCATTACTTTGCTAGCGTGTGAGATGAATGCAACTGTGTGGTAGTTTGAACATTCTTTGCGATTGCCTTTCTTTGGGATTGGAGAGAAAACTCACCTTTTCCAGTCCTGTGGCCACTGCTGAGTTTTCCAAATGTGCTGGCATATTGAGTGCAGCACTTTCACAGCATCATCTTTTAGGATTTGAAATAGCTCAACTGGGATTCCATCACCTCCACTAGCTTTGTTCATAGTGATTATATTTGTTCATAAGGCCCAACTTGACTTCACATTCCAGGGTGTCTGGTTCTAGGTGAGTGATCACACCATGGTGATTATCTGGGCCATGAAGATTTTTTTGTATAGTTCTTCTGTGTATTCTTGCCACCTATTCTTAATATCTTCTGCTTCTTTTAGGTCCATACCATCTCTGGCCTTTATTGTGCTAATCTTTGCATGAAAAGTTCCTTTGGTATTTCTAATTTTCTTGAAGAGATCTCTAGTCTTTCCCATTCTATTGTTTTCCTCTATTTCTTTGCATTGATCACTGAGGAAGGTTTTCTTATCTTTTCTTGCTATTCTTTGGAACTCTGCATTCAAGTGGGTATATCTTTCCCTTTATCCTTTGACTTTCAATTATCTTCTTTTCACAGCTGTTTGTAAGGCCTCCTGATACAACCGTTTTGCCTTTTTTGCACTTCTTTTCTTGGGGATGGTCTTGATCACTGCTTCCTGTACAATTTCATGAACTCCCACCCATAGTTCTTCAGGTGCTCTGTGTATCAGATCTAATCCCTTGAATCTATTTGTTCTTCTGCTGGTTAATTGTAAGGGATTTTATTAGGTCATACCTGAATGGTCTAATGGTTTTCCTTACTTTCTTCAATTTAAATCTGAATTTGGCAATAAGAAGTTCATGATCCAAGCGACAGACAGCTCCTGGTATTGTTTTTGCTGACTGTATAGCGCTTCTCCATCTTCGGCTGCAAAGAATATAATCAACCTGATTTCATTATTGACCATCTTGTGATGTCCATATGTACAGTCTTCTCTTGTGTTTTGGGAAGAGGGTGTTTGCTATGATCAGTGCATTCTCTTGGCAAATTCTGCTAGCCTTTGATCTGCTTCATTGTGCACTCCATGGCCAAACTTGCCTATTACTCCAGGTATCTCTTGACTTCCTACTTTTGCATTCCAATCACCTATGATGAAATGGACATCGTTTAGGTGTTAGTTCTAAAAGATCTTGTAGATCTTCACAGAACCATTCAACTTCAGCTTCTTCAGCATTACTGGTTGGTGCATAGCTTTGGATTACTGTGATATTGAATAGTTTGCCTTGAAATGAACAGAGACCATTCTGTCATTTTTGAGATTGCAACCAAGTACTGCATTTCAGATTCTTTTGTTGAATATGAAGGCTATTCCATTTCTTCTAAGGGATTCTTGCTCACAGTATAGATATAATGGTCATCAGAATTAAATTTGCCTGATCCAGACCATTTTAATTCACTGATTCCTAAAATACTGATGTTCATTTTTGCCATCTCCTGGTTGACCATTTCTTATTTATCTTGATTCATGGACCTAACATTCCAGATTCCTATGCAATATTGTTCTTTACAGCATCGGACTTTACTTTCATCACCAGTCACATTCACAACTGGGTGTTGCTTTCACTTTGACTCCTTCTCTTCATTCTTTTGAAGTTATTTCTCCACTCTTCTCCAGTAGCATGTTGGGCACCTACTGACTGGGGAGTTCATCTTTCAGTGTCCTTTCTTTTTGCCTTGTCATACTGTTCATGGGTTCTCAAGGCAAGAATGCTGAAGTGGTTTGCCATTCCCTTCTCCAGTGGACCATGTTTTGTCAGAACTCTCCACTATGACCCATCCATATTGGGTGGCTTTACATGGCATGGCTCATAGTTACATTGAGTTAGACTACGCTGTGGTCCATTTTGACTGTGTGGGTCACAATAAACTGTGGAAAATTCTGAAAGAGATGGGAATACCAGAGCACCTGACCTGCCTCTTGAGAAACCTATATGTAGGTCAGGAAGCAACAGTTAGAACTGGACATGGAACAACAGACTGGTTCCAAATAGGAAAAGGAGTATGTCAAGGCTGTATATTGTCACCCTGCTTATTTAACTTATATGAAGAGTACGTCATGAGAAACGCTGGGCTGGAAGAAGCACAAGCTGGAATCAAGATTGCCGGGAGAAATACCAATAACCTCAGATATGCAGATGATACCACCCTTATGGCAGAAAGTGAAGAGGAACTAAAAAGCCTCTTGATGAAAGTGAAAGAGGAGAGTGAAAAAGTTGGCTTAAAGCTGAACATCCAGAAAACTAAGATCATGGCATCTGGTCCCATCACTTCATGGGAAATAGATGGGGAAACAGTGGAAACAGTGTCAGACTTTATTTTTTTGGGCTCCAAAACCACTGCAGATGGTGACTGCAGCCATGAAATTAAAAGATGCTTACTCCTTGGAAGAAAAGTTATGATCAACCTAGATAGCATATTCAAAAGCAGAGACATTGCTTTGCCAACAAAGGTCCGTCTAATCAAGGCTATGGTTTTTCCAGTGGTCATGTATGGATGTGAGAGTTGGACTGTGAAGAAGACTGAGTGCCAAAGAATTGATGCTTTTGAACTGTGGTGTTGGAGAAGACTCTTGAGAGTCCCTTGGACTGCAAGGAGATCCAAGCAGTCCATTCTGAAGGAGATTAGCCCTGGGATTTCTTTGGAAGGAATGATGCTAAAGCCGAAACTCTAGTACTTTGGCCACCTCATGCAAAGAGTTGACTCATTTGAAAAGACTCTGATGCTGGGAGGGATTGGAAGCAGGAGGAGAAGGGGACGACAGAGGATGAGATGGCTGGATGGCATCACTGACTCGATGGACGTGAGTCTGGTAAAGTAAAGATTTACTGAGCATGGCCCTTCCCATCAGAACAAGACCCAATTTTCCCCAGTCAGTCTCTACCATCAGGTAGCTTCCAGAAGCCTCTTATCCTTATCCTTCAGAGGGGAACAGAATGAAAATGCTGGTGTAGGTCATGAAGAACTTCCACCAGAGTTGAGTCTCAACATTAGAGAGCATAGCTTATCTGTTTTTGAATGTTTTGCATGGAGAACTGTGTTGGATTCATAGTAGTTGCTCAATAAATGTTTATTGTAAAGAAGAACGGAGTCATTTAGTTTCCACCTGACCCTCAAGGGTCATTTAGTTTCCACCTGACCTCAAGGACAGTTCCAAGTTCATGAAGAGAAGGGACTAAGAAAACTAAGAAGCCTGTGACTTTACAATAAACTTTATAAAGCTGCTGGTGACTGTGGCTACAGCCCCTCATCCCAGCTGGCAGAAATGGCATACATGACACTAGTGGCTTCAGCAAGGTCAGAGTCCATGGAGAAGGAGCCAAAGGAAGCAACAGCTGTTGTGCAAAGCCACTGTGCATTGGATTGGATATAACTCCATTGGTAACAGCAACAACAACAATAATAGTTATTATTGATATAATTATTAATATAACAGTCACAAAATTACTAGAGAACCATGTGCTGGTGTATGTGCTAAGGAGTTTAGAAAAATAAATCTCTATGATCTCGAAAACCATCAAGCAAGATAGGCACTATTATCATTATAT
This sequence comes from Bos mutus, assembly GCF_027580195.1. Classification (NCBI taxonomy): domain Eukaryota; kingdom Metazoa; phylum Chordata; class Mammalia; order Artiodactyla; family Bovidae; genus Bos; species Bos mutus. The sequence continues at coordinate 136,386,268 of NC_091617.1, forward strand.
TTTAGATGTCAAAGCTGTGATCAAGAAAGATTAAGTAATTTCACCAATAACACATTTCTACCTCATGCGAAGAGTTGACTCATTGGAAAAGACTCTGATGCTGGGAGGGATTGGGGGCAGGAGGAGAAGGGATCAACAGAGGATGAGACGGCTGGATGGCACCACTGACTCAATGGACATGAGTCTTAGTGAACTCTGGGAGTTGGTGATGGACAGGGAGGCCTGGCATGTTGTGATTCATGGGGTCGCAAAGAGTTGGACACGACTGAGTGACTGGACTGAACTGAACTGATTAAGAGCAGAACTGGTATTTGAACCAAAGTAGATCTGATTCAAAAGTCTGTGCTCATTCCTCTGTATCTTGTGTCCTTCCTAGGAAACTTTCAATGGCTACTGGGGAATGTCAGATGCCTCCTTGAATAAACTAAGGATTTCCAGGTTTGGAGTGTCAGGGATTCTCAGGGTTGAGATAAGTGAAATAGTTACCAAGTTCTTGACCGATCTGACCTAGAAAACAAAGGTTATATTAAAATACAGAAGATGAGTGAATATCTCACTAAGAAGGAAAACTTTCTTTCTGAGTACTTCAATTTCCTGTACTTCAGTGCTCTGCATCTTGAAGACACATCCCTTTAAAATCTTTACTTGAATGGGATAGCATGCATTGATTGCCATTTCATTTCATCCCTGGAGCATCTCAAACCATTTCATTACTTATTTGCAAATGGTCATTCAGGAAGGGTTGTATTCACTCTGGGTTTATGGACATGGACCTATTTCCTATTCATTTTTCTTCAAGCACTGCTTACGGATTTACTTCCATCATAAGTAACTCATTTTAAGTCAGTTTTTGAAGTATTCATTTTCATCAAAGATTTACATGCAGATGATTTAACAAGTCAAACTGTGATATAAAGTTTGATACAAAAAACAGTAGCACTGCTCCTCTATCCAGATTTCTCTTTTAAGAGGGAGTTTCATCTCATTAGTGAATTCTTTTGATATTTACTGCCATATTTTAAAATAACATTTTCCCATTAGGCATTATCTATTGACTTCTGAACAAGAGGATTTAACTCTCTCTCAATCCCTGTAACCCTAATACTCACACTTCCCATTCTCCTGTCATACTATATTTATAAGTTAGAGCAATACTCAGAGTTTACACTATGCGAATGTAAAGAGTTTACAACTGAGCCATTGAGTTTATGACTCAGTTTACAACTGAGTTATTCTAGTGCTCTAGAATAACTATTTTGCACTGCTTTTTGTTTTCAGCGGTGAAATTGTCTCTTATTTGCTTGCTTTCTATGTACCGTTCCCTAAATTCAGTCCAAATTTTCATAGGCTATCCGATTCACCTCTCAATATATATTCATATATATCAGCATTAATACAATTTCATTTTCTTGAAGAAAATTATCCTCAAGCTGTCTTATTTGCTCAAGTATGGATGGATTGCTTTCTATCCTGGGTAGCAACTGCTTGGGGATTCTGGTGTTGTTTTTCCCTGTTTCCTGAACCCAAATCTTTTTCTTTCTGGTTTATTTTTCTTTCAAATAGCACATATCCCTCAGAAAATACCAAGAAATGTTGCATTAAAAAGTCAACTATAATTTTAGAGATACATATTTGGGTAGTAAATCTATAAAGTAAAACAAAAAAATTTAGGATAATGGTTACCTAGAGGGGAAAGCAGTGGTAGAGATTGGGGAGGTCCAATGAAAGTTTCTAAATATGGTAATGTTCTTCTTTTTTCCAAACCCAGATGGTGGATGTTTCCCACTAAGTTCTTGAACTATGCATTTTTATTTTGTGTGCCACTCTGTATGGATAATATATTTGACCATGTGTGTGTATTGTGTGTGCTCATTCACTAGGTCGTGTCTGACTGTTTGCAACCCCATGGACTATAGCCCACTAGGATCCTCTGTCCATGGAATTTTTCAGGCAAGAATATTGGAGTGGGTTGCCATTTCCTCTTCCAGGGGATCTTTCAAACCCAGGGATCAAACCTGGGTCTATTGCATCTCCTGAATTGGTCAGCAGATTCTTTACCACTGTGACACCTGGGAAGCCACATATTTGACCATAAAGGGTATTTTAAAAAGGAGTTTAAACCATTGGTTAATCTGTAGTACACCTTCAGGAAATGTTTGCTATTAGTGTACTGTTAAAGCAGCATTTTCAACTAGTGGAAATTTCACCACTCTGGGGACATTTAGCAATGTCTAGAGATATTTTGGAGAAGGAAATGGCAACCCACTCCAGTGTTCTTGCCTGGAGAATCCCAGGGACGGAGGAGCCTGTTGGGTGCTGTCTATGGGGTCGCACAGAGTCGGACACGACTGACGCGACTTAGCAGCAGCAGCAGCAGAGATATTTTTGGTTGTTTCAGCTGAGAAGAAGAATGGTGTTACTGAATCTATCGGGTTGAGGCCAGAGATCCTGTTAACATGGTACAGTGTACAGGACAGTTCCCAATAGCAAAGAATTATTTGAACCAAAATGTCCATAAATTATGTTGAGGTTGAGAAACTCTGTTGTAAAGCCTCTCATATCATATGTAACGCCCAGAAGACCTTAATTAATGGTGATCAGCCCCCATCACAAATTATATTCTTTTCTTATATCTGTCTATAGCCTTCTTATGAATTATATCACTGCTTCAATATGATAACAATTCAGGGCTTCTTATTCCTTCAAAATCAAATACTGGATAAACTCTAAATAGATGAGAATAATGAAATGGACATGATTTCCTCTTAAATCACTTAGGTAGGATAATGTTTTATTTGCTAAGAATAAACTCTGCTCTCTAGAGAGTTATCAGATTTACTAGGCACATGCTGCATCTGTCTTTTCTTCTGAATAAACAAGGGTCATCCTCTGTTTTGTTGAAGGCTTTTTCCTGTAAATTCAGTATGCATCATTGCAGGCCTGGCTCCTCAGCCAGTAGTGGCAGAGGGTTCATGGATGTCACTTGCATAATCTTTACTTAAGCACCAGAGATTTAGACCAATGGGTACAAGTCAAGGGACATTGGCACATCTAATGTTTCTTCTCTGGACACAACTAAAGATCTGCAAGGTTACAGTAGCTGACTTTTCCAAGCCATAATGGTCAGATTATTAGATCAAGATAATCACAAATTATAATAATTTTTAAAAACTCACTTAAAAAAGATTACAGATAATCCAAAATTAGTGTGGTAGTGGTATAGGAAAAACCTCAAAAATGGAAGCAAGAGAGGCTTCTGGTTCAAGATGGCAGAGTGGAAGGATGTGCACAAATCTCCTCCTGAGAGAGCACCAAAATTGCAACTAGCTGTTGAACAATCATAGACAGGAGAACAGCAGAACCCACCAAAAATATACTCCAGTCCAAAGACAAATAAAACACTGCAATGATATGGTAGGAGGGGTGCAATCACGATATAATCAAATCCCATACTCCTCAGGTGGATGACCTACAAGCTGGAGAACAATAATACCAAAGAAGTTCCCCCACTGTTGTGAAGGTTCTGAACCCCATGTCAAGCTCCCCCGCCTGGGGATCTGAAAAAGAGACTGGGAATACCCAGGGAATCTGACCTTGAAGGCCAGTGGGATTTAATTATAGGATTTCCACAGTACTGGGGAAAATAGAGACTCCAGTCTTGGAGGGCACAAACAAAACGTTGCATGCACCAAGAGCCAGAGGAAAGGAGCAGTGACCCCCCCAGGAGACTGAACCAAAACTAGCTGCTAGTGATGGGAGGGGGTCTCCTGTGGAGGCATGGGTTGGCAGGAGTTTACCATATGGATGGGGGCACTGGCAGTAGCACTCCTGGAAAGTCCTCCTTGGCATAAGCCCTCTTGGAATTCACCATAAATCCTACCATAGAGTCCATAGACCCCAGGGCTGGGTTGCCCTAGGCCAAACAACTAACAGGGAGGGAGTGCAACCCCATCCACCCATTTTAATCCAGATAATTGGATTAAAGCTTTACTGAGCAAGGCTCTGCCCATCAGAGTAAGACCCAGCTTTTCCCATGCTAGTCCCTCCCATCAGGAAGCTTACACAAGCCTTTTAGCTTCCTCCATCAGAGGGCAGATAGAAGAAGCAAGAACCACAATCTCACAACTATAACAAAAATCACATTACAGAAAGTTAATCAAGATGAAAAAGCAGAAAGTTATGTCCCAGATAAAGAGACAAGATAAAACCCCAGAAAAACAACTAAATGAAATGGATATAGGCAATCTTCCAGAAAAAGAATAAAAAATAATGATAGAGAAGATGATCCAGGATCTTGGGGAAAGAATGGAGGCAAATATTGAGAAGATGCAAAAAGTGTTTACCAAAAACCTAGAAGAACTAAAGAACAAACAAATAGAGATATATAAAACACTAGAAGGAATCAATAGCAGAATAATTGAGGCAGAAGAACGAATAAATGACCTGGAGGACACAATGGTGAAAATCACTGCCACAGAACAGAATATAGAAAAAAGAATAAAAGAAATGAAGACAACCTAAGAGACCCCTGGGACAACATTAAAACAAACATTCACATTATAGGGGCCCCAGAAGGAGAAGAAAGAGAAATTCCTGAGAAAGCATTTGAAGAGATGATAGTTGAAAACTTCCCTAACATGGGAGAGAAAATAGTCAACGAAGTCCAGGAAGCACAGAGAGTCTCAGGCAGGATAACCCAAGGAGGAACACACTGAGACACATAGTAATCAAACTGACAAAAATTAAAGACAAAGATAAAATATTAAAAGCAGCAAGGGAAAAACAACAAATAATACAGAAGGGAACTCCCATCTGGTTATCAGCTGATTTCTCAACGGAAATTCTACAAACCAGAAGGGAAAGCCACAATATATTTAAAATGATGAAAGTGAAGAACCTACAATCAAGAACTCTACCCAGTAAGTCTCTCCTTTGGATTTGATGGGGAAATCGAAAGCTTTCCAAACAAGCAAAGTTAAGAGAATTCAGCACCACCAAACCAGCTTTACAGCAAATGCTAAAGGAATTTCTCTAGGCAGGAAACACAAGAGAAGGAAAAGAATTACAGAAAATAAACCCCAAATAATTAAGAATTTGGTAATAGGATTGTATAAAGAAGAACTTGTAACACTCTGGCTTCCTTGGTGGCTCAGAGGGTAAAGCGTCTGCCTACAATGCAGGAGACCCGGGTTCGATCCCTGGGTTGGGAAGATCCCCTGGAGAAGGAAATGGCACCCCACTCCAGTACTCTTGCCTGGAAAATCCCATAGACTGAGAAGCCTGGGTAGGCTACAGTCCATGGGGTCGCAAAGAGTCGGACACGACTGAGTGGCTTCACTTCACTTCACTTCATATAAATCAATAATTACCTTAAATGTAAATGGATTAAATGCACCAACCAAAAGACATAAACTGGCTGGGCAGATTAAAACATGTGCATGTATGCATTTCCACTTATCACATCACTCTGCTTGAACCCCTCAATTGTATGTAATTATTTTATATTGTTAGGTTAATCATGTTCCCATTATGCTTTTCAATCTTAATTATCTTTTCTTTTTTTGTCTGGCTATTGATTGTGAAAACTGATAAACATCTTTTACTATTGTGATTACGTGAGAAGACAATGGCAACCTACTCCAGTACTCTTGCCTGGAAAATCCCATGGGTGGAGGAGCCTGGTAGGCTGCAGTCCATGGGGTTGCTAAGAGTCGGACACGACTGAGAGACTTCATTTTCACTTTTCACTTTCATGCATTGGAGAAGGAAATGGCAACCCACTCCAATGTTCTTGCCTGGAGAATCCCAGGGATGGGGGAGCCTGGTGGGCTGCTGTCTATGGGGTCGCACAGAGTTGGACACGACTGAAGTGACTTAGCAGCTGCAGCAGCAGCAACTATTACTCACTTAATACCATTGTATCATGATTGGTCAACAGAAAATTAATGGAATTCTATATCATCAAACTACCACTTCATAGAAACACCTGTAAATCACTTTTTAAAATCCAGATGCATATCAGAATTATCTTGGAGTTTTTTGAAAAATACAAATGCCCAGGTATTTCTCTTTTTCCTTTTTTTTTTTTTTGTTGAAAAGCTGGCTTGGTGGTGCTGAATTCTATTAGCTTTTGCTTGTCTGTAAAGCTTTTGATTTCTCAAAAAAATCTGAATGAGAGCCTTGCTGGGTAGAGTATTCTTGGTTGTAGGTTCTTTCCCTTTATCACTTTAAACATATCATGCCACTCTGTTCTGGCCTGCAGAGTTTCCACTGAGAAATCAGTTGATAACCTTATGGAAGTCTCCTTGAATGTTCTTTGTCATTTTCCCCTTGTTGCTTTTAGTTTTTGTCAGTTTGATTACTACATGTCTCAGTGTGCTCTTCCTTGGGTTTATCCTACCGGGAACTCTCCGTGCTTCCTGGACTTGGGTGACCATTTCCTTTTCTATGATAGAGAAACTTTCAGCTATTATCTCTTCAAATAACTGCTCAGGTTATTGCCCAGGTATTTCTCTTTTTCTCCAAAGCTCCAGATACATTCCTAATGAACAGCCATGTTTAAAAAAACTGGACTATATGATGATCTTTTATCTAGTTTGTCTCACTTTTTCTGTTTCACATTCAGTGCTTCTATTTCAATTAGTTTATGTTTTCCAATTTCTCCATCTATTCTTTTTTTTTTTTTTTTTTTGTTTTTCTCAAGCCTTTATCAAGTGTAGTAGAAAAGTTTTTGTATGCATATATATAGTATGTATAATATATACATATTTTTAGAAAGCATGAATTTTTGCCTAACTAAAAAAAATTATGACATTTTGATTCCACTTGTTTGACTTAATATAAATAGAAGGCTACATTTCTAATTTTTAAAAATAGATAAGCAACAAGCTACAAAGGTTTACCGTATAGCACAGGAAACTATAGTCAATATCTTGTAATGACCTATAATGGAAAATAATCTCAAAAACAATGTATGTGTATATGTATAACTGAATCACTTTGCTGTGCACCTGAAACGCTGTAAGTCAACTATACTTCAATAAAATATATATTAAGATAAAAAAGGGAAGAAAGAAGCTGAATCAATATTTATCTATATTTATTTGGTGGAACAATTGTGAGGCAGTGATTAACTTGGGTGTTCTGTATAGTTTTTTTATATGCCTTCATAATAAGTAAAATAGTACATTTGAACCTTGTTAAGTCAAATCCTTTTCTTATGTTATTTCACCCCTTCTCTAAACCACTCTGCCTGAAGAACATAATGCTTTATAAGCTTAGGGATTCCACAAGCTGAACTAGGTATGATTCAACAAGCCACACCCTCAGTTTGGACCAGATTCTGATATCACACCTGTGGTTTTGTGGTTTTCCTTGTGTGCTTAAGACAACAACTTCCGCATGGAGGCTGCCCCTAGATCTGCATCCTTCCTGTTAGAAGCTATCCCTGGATACAAAGTTTAGATAAACATCTACCAACAAGGGATTCTGAATATTTTGATTTGACTCTTTGGCGCCAGGATAGAGGAATGTTCTCTTTCTCTAATATTAGCATTTCACCACAGTTTGAGGCAATTTTTCATGGTACAATTAAAATAACAAAGATCTTGGCTTTGTTGGATCCCAGTTCTGCCATTTACTGACTGCATGGGAACATTCACTTAAACTCTGTATGTCTAAATTTCCTCATCAGTAAAAGGAACAGATATTTTGAACAGCTATGAGAATAGGGAAGGAGGTGTCATGGGCTTTTAGATGGACAAGGATTAAAGATCTAAATGTAAGACCAGAAACTATAAAACTCCTAGAGGAGAACATAGGCAAAACACTCTCTGACATACATCACAGCAGGATCCTCTATGACCCACCTCCCAGAATATTGGAAATAAAAGCAAAAATAAACAAATGGGACCTAATTAACCTTAAAAGCTTCTGCACATCAAAGGAAACTATTAGCAAGGTGAAAAGACAGCCTTCAGAATGGGAGAAAATAATAGCAAATGAAGCAACCGACAAACAACTAATCTCAAAAATATACAAGCAACTCCTACAGCTCAACTCCAGAAAAATAAATGACCCAATCAAAAAATGGGCCCAAAGAACTAAATAGACATTTCTCCAAAGAAGACATACAGATGGCTAACAAACACATGAAAAGATGCTCAACATCACTCATTATCAGAGAAATGCAAATCAAAACCACTATGAGGTACCATTTCACACCAGTCAGAATGTCTCTGCGATCCAAAAGTCTACAAATAATAAGTGCTGGAGAGGGTGTGGAGAAAAGGGAACCCTCTTACACTGTTGGTGGGAATGCAAACTAGTACAGCCACTATGGAGAACAGTGTGGAGATTCCTTAAAAAACTGGAAATAGAACTGCCTTATGATCCAGCAATCCCACTGCTGGGCATACACACTGAGGAAACCAGAAGGGAAAGAGACACGTGTACCCCAATGTTCATCGCAGCACTGTTTATAATAGCCAAGACATGGAAGCAACCTAGATGTCCATCAGCAGATGAATGGATAAGAAAGCCGTGGTACATATACACAATGGAGTATTACTCAGCCATTAAAAAGAATACATTTGAATCAGTTCTAATGAGGTGGATGAAACTGGAGCCTATTATACAGAGTGAAGTAAGCTAGAAGGAAAACAGAAATACAGGATACTAACGCATATATATGGAATTTAGAAAGATGGTAACAATAACCTGGTGTACGAGACAGCAAAAGAGACACTGATGTATAGAACAGTCTTATGGACTCTGTGGGAGAGGGAGAGGGTGGGAAGATTTGGGAGAGTGACATTGAAACATGTAGAATATCATGCAAGAAACGAGTTGCCAGTCCAGGTTCGATGTGCGATACTGGATGCTTGGGGCTGGAGCACTGGGACGACCCAGAGGGATGGTGTGGGGAGGGAGGAGGGAGGAGGGTTCAGGATGGGGAACACATGTATGCCTGTGGCGGATTCATTTTGATATTTGGCAAAACTAATACAATTATGTAAAGTTAAAAAAAAAAAAAAAAAGAAGTGATGTGGGAGAGCCAGGGAATTAAAAACACCTCTTAGTAACTAGGGACTAGGAATTATGTTCTGAAGAAAAGCTAAAGACTTAAGATTTAATTTGGGTGACTATAGAGAGAGGAAAAGAGAATATAAAGCATCTTCGTGAATGTCTATATGCCCATCATATATGCTAGGTACATTTACTCATTTTCACCTTGTTTAAATCCTTACAATAGTCCTACAAAGTGAATATTAGCTTGTTCCTTTTCCAGTTGAACCATAGGCTTGCCAGAGACCTGTATATAATATGGCCTTGACTTCAGTGATGAACTGGACCCATCAGGTCCTGTTTCTTGGAAATCAGGAAGCAGAGAGAGAGAAAGGGAGAGAAGGGGAGAAAATGAGAGGGGAAGCAGGAGGGAGAGAAGAGAAGGGAGAGAGGTGGAGAAGAAGGAGGGGAAGAATACAGCTCAAGAACTGGAGGACATGTACCCAGTCTACATAGCTGCCAAGGTGCTATCAAATCCTGCAGTTTCAAGTCAAATGTATCCTCACCTAATCCCAAACCTCCTGTATGTATGCAAAGATAAAATCATTTGGGCTATTCTCTGAGATCCTAGTTAACATTGTAATGTCATAAAGACATACACAATCCCCAGCAAGCCTCTCCTGAGTGTTGCTTGTGAGCAAGGCAGCGTGCACAACTGACAAAGGTAGCTATCATGGCCACAGAGATATCCTTGGGTCTCTCCTCAGGGTTTCTCTCTGCATATTTTCTCACTTCTTCACAGCTGGCTCCTAATTTCTGGCTTTGACTGACCAATGAGAATGAATGAATGAATGGGTTTTTCTTTTGAATGGGGGTCTTAATCTCATGGAGCTACACACTGTATCCAGCACCACAGTAGGGAGTTATTAGGACCTGATCAACTCCTCTTCTCATATTGTGTATGGTCTTCTCTGCCTCTTGCCCTTTCTACCAGGTCAGTTTTCCCAAATACTTTAAAAAGCCAAATAAAACAACTGTGTGTGCTTGTAGCCACCACCTGGAGCTTATTCCCACCTCTGCTCCTGACCATTTGATTGTTCCTGGTTTTCTCTAGCCTCTGATATTCATCCTCTGATTTCCCAGTTCATCTCCAACCATGAACTTGTCCTCACTTCTGGTCTTCAGATTGATAGCTCTGTTGTGTTGTTCAGTTGCTAAGTTGTGTCCAACTCTGGGACCCCATGAACAGCAGCATGGCAGACTCCCTCGTCCTTAACTATCTCCCAGAGTTTGCTCAAACTCATGTCCATTGAGTCAGTGATGCCTTCCAACCATCTCATCCTCTGTCATCCCCATCTCCTCTTGACCTCAATCTTTCCCAGCATCAGGGTCTTTTCCAATGAGTTGGCCCTTCACATCATGTGGCCAAAGTATTGGATCTTCAGCATCTGTCTTTTCAATGAATATTCAGGGTTGATTTCCTTTAGGATTGACAGGTTTGATCTCCTTGCTGTCCAAGGGACTCTCAAAAGTCTTCTTCAGCACCACATTGAAAGCATCAGTTTTTAGGTCCTCGGCCTTCTTTATGGTCCAGTTCTCATATCTAAGGTTCTGTAGCAGGGTTATCTAGTGTTTAAACCTCGGTAGGCTTTCCCATTCAGAATTTGTTTAATATAACTACTGTTCATCATCCTGGCTAAAGTACCCTGACTAGCAGTTGTACCATCCCTTGTAAGATGGAGTCCCTTGTAAGATGAAGAGGGGCATGCAGGCATTTTCACAAAGTAAAATTTTCAACATCTGCACTGGTGGGATTTAGTAACCTAGTAGAGTAGCCTGTATGTCTGAAAGGGCTGGGATGGAAGGCAGGGAACAGAATTGAAATGAAATCAGAAACTTGAGGTGAATAGCTAGTGAATTTTTATTGGTCACTGGAGACTTTAACAGGAATCTGTTAAATCTGTTAAAGAGAGAAATCTGGCAAGTTAGAAGTTTATCCTGGTGCCCTGAATAATTCAAGTGTATGACAAGAATCCAGCGTTGTTGATAAGCTGATTGATGGCTTCTTTTGGCTATTCATTCTCTTGTTCATCACACATTTATTAAGTATCTGCCATGTTCCTGGAACCTAGTCTAGCAATACATCTTTTCTGCTTCTATGCAATGCTTCAACTACTGGATTTCCAAAAATAAGCATTGTAATCTTGGCCATGTGTTAGACTAAGGTGAGAACAGGAGATCTCCATTTTCACACTGTGCTGTGACTAAGAATTTACTGGGACAGTTATGTTTGCTCTCTTTTCCCAACAGCCAGCTGCATGGTGCAATCTGAGCTCTAGTGAAGGAAGCAAAAAGGGCTTTGCTATAGAGTCTGTTTGGAAGGATTGTGTTGCTTGAATGGGACAGTTAGAGCAGGGACTCTAATCTGGGCTTAGTGAGTGAGTGAGCCATTCTCTGCATGTAGAAAACACACAAAAGTCTAGAGAAGAATTTTATATTTTCTATGACCTTAACCTTCTGACACAATTTTGTGTACAAATAAGATTATATGTATAATAGCAAGATATATGCTATTTGTATCAAGTGTTTCCCATTAACATTATGTCTTGAAAACTTTCCCACTTCATTTAATATTTTTAGGATATATATTTTTAAAAATTTATTTCATTGAAGTATTGCATTGGGAGTCAGATTCTTTACCACTAGTGCTACCTGGGGCTTCCCAGGTGTTAAAAAATTTGTCTGTTAATGCAGGAGACACAAGTGAAGTGGATTCAATCCCTGGATTGGGAGAAACCCTGGAGTAGGATATGGCAACCTCTTCCAGTATTCTTGCCTGGAAAATTCCATGGACAGAGGAACCTGACAGCTACAGTCATGGGACTGCAGAGAGTCCAACATGACTGAGCAACTGAGCACGAACTTATTGTTGATTTACAGCACTGTGTTAACGTCTACTCTACAGCAAAGTGATTTGGCTGTATATATTTATATATACACACTTTTTCATATTATTTTTCATTATGGTTTATTGGTATTGAATATAGTTCCCTGTCCTGTAAAGTAGTGCCTCATTGTTTATCCATTCTCTATATGATAGTTTGTATCTGCTAATCTCAGATTCTCAATCCATCCCTCCTCAGGACCCTCCCCCTTAGAAACCACAAGTCTGTTTCTGTTTTGTAGGTAGGTTGATTTGAGTCCTATTTTAGTTTTTGGTCTGTTTTCTTTTACTTATGTGAATTTCTGTCTTATACATTTTGGTTTTTAAAAATTATTTATTTTATTTTTGGCTCCACTTTATTTTGGCTAAAGGTCTTCACTGCTGTGCAAGGAGTCTCTCTAGTTGCAGTGAGCAAAAGTTACTCTCCAGTTGTGCTGCACAGGCTTCTCTCCTTGCAGAGCACAGGCTCTATGGCACACTGGCTTCAGCAGTTACAGCATGCCAGGCTTGGTAGTTGTAGCCCCTGGGCTTTAGTTGTCCTATGGCATGTGGAATCCTCTCATACCAAGGATCTCACCCATGTTTCCTGCACTGGTAGGCAGACTCTTCATCACTGGCCCACTGGGAAGTCCTGTGTCCTATTTTAGATCCTACGTACAAGTGATATCATATGGTATTGGTCTTTCTCTGCCTGACTTACTTCACTTGATATGATCATTTCTAAGTCCATTCATGTTGCTGCAAATGGTATTATTTCATTCTTTTTGTGTCTGAGTCATAGTCCATTGTATATATGTACCACATCTTTATCCATTCCTCTGTCAATGGGCACTTAGGTTGCTTTCATGTCTTGGCTAACATTGGGATGCACATATCTTTTCAAATTATGGTTTTCTCCAGATTTATAACCAGGAGTTGGTTTACAGGACCATATGATAATTTTAGTTTTAGTTTTTTAAGGGACTTCCATACCATTTTCTATAAATGCTGCTACTGTGTAGCTGTGATGGTAAAGAATTTGCTTGCAATGCAGGAGACCCAGGTTCAATCCCTGCATTGAAGGGTCTCCAGGAAGATCCCCTGGAGAAGGAAATGGCAATCCTCTCTTGCCTGGAGAATTTCATGGCAGAGGAGCCTGGTGGGCTACAGTCAGACACAACTAAATGACTAACACCCACATGCACACATAATTTTAATGGCTACATACATTTCATTATTTGAATGTGTCTTAATTTATTTAACAATATTATTTATTTTTTTATCATAAATGGTGCTTTTATGAGTGTTCTTTGCCTGCATCTCTAACTACTTTTTTAGGTAGATTCTTAGAAGTGCTGAGTTTAGGAATTTAACTTCTAATGCTTTTGAGGCATACTACAAAAAGTAAGTTTTTTCAGACCAAAAGTCCCCATATGCATCCCAACAGCAAAGTATAAAAGTGATTGAAAAACCACACTGTCTCCAATATTGTGTATCATTTAAAAAATTCTTCTATGATTGAATTAGTTGTTGAATTATTAATTGGAAGCTAAAAAGAGTAACTTGTTGCGTTTGAGGGTTTATTACCCTTTTCTGACTCTTTCCCTGGGAAAGATGAAGCGACTGAGCAGGTATCCACAGTGTCATCATAACTTTTGTGTTCTGTGATGTGTCTTCATCTTGCTGTCAAGAAATGTTGTAAATGATTCCTGTCCCTCTTCACCTCTCCCCACTCAGAACACTTGTCTCAGTGATATAATGATTTCTCTCTTCTCATTCTGGCTGATAAAGAAGTCAGAATGTTCTTGGAGTATGATATAATTTGAAGCTGCTGATTGGGACCTGGGAAAGAAAAGGTTATCAAGACCTTAGCATTTTGACCCTGCCTTAAAATTTTACTTCAATAACACAGTACTATTTTGGTTTTGTAATACCTAGGGATATTTTAATTTTTACCCACAATTGCCATAAAATCTTTCTTTCCCAAAAGTAATTTAATATATTTAACTTGAAAATTAACTTTAAAAAACCTTTTTAGGAAGAAAAGAAAGTATGATAAAACCAAACAAATAAAGTGGGGTTTCTCAGCTCCCTGAAGATTGGCAAACAGTTCCCTGTTTTGTTCCCTGTTCCCTGACTGTTGGTCAGGAATTTTCCTCTGTGTGGGATATTTTTACACAGCTAAGGATGTGGTGTCTTGTTTGTTTGCATGTTTGCTTTTTCTGAGAACAGTGAGGTAAAGTTGACTAGGATGAGACCAGAGCTAGGATTATCTGCTTAATGGGGTTAGATGGCAGTTTAGGGGACAGAGCTAACTGTGGAAGTTGGAAAAAAATGTAGCCTATGTGTATAAAATAGTACCTAAATAATATGGTAACAAATATTAGATAATATGGCAATTAGTGATACACAAAGTGGGTTTCAACAGGAAATAATGGGAACATACCAAGTGGTGGGTGCAACACAGTGTGAAAGTAGATGGCTGTTGGGATCCAGCCAATGTGGTCAGCATTTCCAGCAAGGCTTTCAGAAGTTTATATGTGTCCAGACATTATGAATATAGGACTAAACCCTAGTTCCTATCTTCCTGGGAGAGTAACATGGCTGAAAGACCTGCAAAGACTTGGATCCTAGGCAGAAGGCCAGGTAACCAGACTACTGCATAAGATTGTCAACTTATTTAGGAAAGAGGACTTCAAGTTTAAGTACAGAACTGCTTCACAACCCAGATGCAAAGCTGGATGGTGGTGTTGGGCAAGAGCTTATGATAATATGCCTGCCTAGAATTGACTTGGTCCTAAGTATAGGCTGGCAATGGATGGCTCTGGGGACCCTGTTTCCAGGGTGAAGCAATTGTGCTGGGATTAAGAGCCAAGCAGGCTTGACTCTAGACTAGGAAGATGGCATGGATAATGCATTTCATGCTAAATGTCCCTGTTTGGCCTCAGCACAATATCTTCTTTTTTGAATGTATAGATGGATTATGAAGGCAGTTTTACATCCGTCCCACTTATCTTCCCTTTTCTCATTTATCTGCTAGAAGTCAATCATCAGCACCCTGTTGAAGAGGAAAAAAGAGAGGCCTGAGAAGAAAGTGCCTTAAATACACCTCACCAATGTCACACTTGTCAGAAGGTAGATGAGGGCTGCAGGGATAGCACATCCATCTTCTCCCACTCGAGTGTTCTTAAAAAAGTGATTCATGGGGCCAGAGCAGTCATCCAGCATAGGACACTTAGCCCTTACCACAACTGTGCAAAGTTAGAAAAGTTTTGTGCAAGCAGAATTTGGGGGAAAATGCTCTGAATTTAAGAGGAACATAGATGCTGTTATTTTTCTCCTCACCTTGGTCAAATCTTCTGTCTATGCTTTAAAGCACCTGCAGTGTCATGCAGGGGATAGAGCATGAACTTGAGGGTCAAATAGACCTTAAATCACCTCTTTTTACTTGAAACTGATCCTCAGTTTCATCAATTATAAACCTTTCTCTTCTTTGCTGTCTTCTAGGATTGTTTTGCATGTCAGTTGGAATAATGCAGGTTGAAATGCTCTGCATAGTCAAAAGTGCTACATAAAAATGACAGCTACTAAGTGAAAAGAACAAATAAAATAATGAGTCATCTGTCCTTCAAGTTGACTTTCCACCTTCCACTTTAACCCTGGTCAGAACTTGGACATAAGTAGGGTAGTGCTCTCAGATCCCAAATCAACAGAGCTCATGTCAGCCTGGAGGACCACACAGGGCCATCTCACACACAGTCCTGTGCCAGGAAGGGAAGAACCAGCTGGAGACCTTCTATCTACTCTCTTTTTATTGGGGGTGATACTCCTGGAAAAGAAAGAAAGCAAGAGATACAATCAAATTTCCTAGTAAAGAAGCTAAATGACAGTTTTCCTAGAAAATATGTTCAGTCTTTGTCTATATGATGCTTTTGGAGGGTTTCAAGGATTTTATCCTAAATTTAAATCTTAAGAAAAGATATAGGATCTTATTCTAAACCTATACCTAGGGATTAATAAATTAATAGGTCACAGATCCTTAGGAAATGGGAGGTAAGCTGAGTTCTTCACTGTTCTGTGTAAGTGATATGAACTGTGCACATTGCTCAGAGACTCGTAGGTTAGTCTGGGCCTAAAGTGAGAT
Source organism: Bos mutus (assembly GCF_027580195.1). NCBI lineage: Eukaryota > Metazoa > Chordata > Mammalia > Artiodactyla > Bovidae > Bos > Bos mutus. Next base: position 136,402,341 of record NC_091617.1, read on the forward strand.
GGATCAGAAGTTAGTGTCTGAAGTCCCCAGGCCTCTCTTTGCTTTGTCTGAGTCTTGTAGTTACCTATATCTTTGAAATTATTAGAAAAGTTTGATAACTGGGTAAGATTTTGGTTACATGTTGGTATGTTTTGACAATCTGACTTTCATGTAATCTCAAATACCTTCCTTAAAAATGAGCTGAAGCCCTGTAACAGGAATTACCTGTTATTCTCTTCAGAGTGTTTGTATTAATGGGCATTAAGATATGCCATTCAGGTATGACCTAAATCAAAACACATACAATTATATAGTAGAAGTGACAAATAGATTCAAGGGATTAGATCTGATAGACAGAGTCCCTGAAGAACTATGGATGGAGGTTCCTAGCACTGGACATGAGGCAGTGATCAAAACAATCGCTGAGATAAAGAAATTTAAAAAGATAAAATGGCTGTCTGAAGAGACCTTACAAATAGCTGAGAAACGAAGACAAGTGAAAGGCAAAGGAGAAAAGAAAAATAAACCCAACTAAATGGAGAGTTACAAGGAATAGAAAGTAGAGAAAAGAAAGCCTTCTGAAGTGAACAATGCAAAGAAACAGAACACAACAGAATGGGAGAGACTAGATATCTCTTCAAGAAAATTAGAATACCAAGGGAACATTTCATGTAAAGGTGGGCACAATAAAGGGCTGAAACAGTATGGACCTAATAGAAGCAGAAGATATTAAGAAGAGGTGGCAAGAATACACAGAGGAATTATACAAAAAAGATCTTCATGGCCCAGATAACCATGATGGTTTTATCACTTACCTAGAGCCAGACACTGTGGAGTGCAAACTCAAGTGGGCCTTAGGAAACATCACTACGAACAAACCTAGTGGAGGGAATGGAATTCCAGTTGAGCTATTGCAAATTCTAAAAGAATGCTGTGAATGTGCTGCACTCAACATGACAGCAAATTTGGAAAACTCAGCAGTGGCCAGAGGGCTGGAATAGGTCAGTTTTCATCAAGGTAATGCTCAAAATTCTCCAAGATACACTTCAGCAGTACATGAACCAAGAAGTTCCAGATGTATAAGTTGCATTTAGAAAAGGCAGAGGAACCAGAAATCAAATTGCAATCATCTGTTGGATCATTAAAAACACAAGCGAATTCCAGAAAAACCTCTGCCTCAGCTTCAGTGACTATGCTAAAGCCTTTGACTATGCGGAACACAATAAATTGTGGAAAATTCTAAAAGAGATGGGAATACCAGACCACCTGACCTGCCTCCTGAGAAACCTGTAAGCAGATCAAGAAGCAACAGTTAGAACCAGACATGGAACAATGGACTGGTTCCAAATAGGAAAAGGAGTATGTCAAGGCTGTATATTGTCACCCTGCATATTTAACTTATATGCAGAATACATCATGTGAAATGCTGGGCTGGATGGAGCACAAGCTGGAATCAAGATTGCCAGGAGAAATATCAATAACCTCAGATATGCACATGACACCACCCTTATGGCAGAAAGCAAAGAGGAACTAAAGAACCTCTTGACAAAAGTGAAAAAGGAGAGGGAAAAAGCTGGCTTAAAACTAAACAATAAAAAAACTGAGATGATGGCATCTGGTCCCATCACTTCATGGCAAATACATGGGGAAACAATGGAAACAATGACAGACTTTATTTTTGGGCTCCAAAATCACCACAGATGGTGACTGCAGCCACAAAATTAAAAAACACTTGCTCCTTGGAAGAAAAGCTATGACCAACCTAGACAGCATATTAAAAAGGCAGAGATGCACTGGGACGACCCAGATGGATGGTACAAGGAGGGAGGAGGGAAGAGGGTTCAGAATGGGGAACACGTGTATACCTTTGGCGGATGCATGTTGATATATGGCAAAACCAATACAATATTGTAAAGTTAAAAAATAAAATTAAATTAAATTTAAAAAATAAATAAAAAGTAGAGATATTACCTTGCCAACAAAGGTTCATATAGTCAAAGCTATGGTTTTTCCAGTAGTCAAGTATGGATATGAGAAATGGACCATAAAGAAGTCTGAACATGGAAGAACTGATGTTTTTGAACTATGGTGTTGAGAAGACTCTTGAGAATCCCGTGGATTGGCAAGGGGTCAATCATTTGGGGATTGACTCTTTCCCAGTCAATCCTAAAGGAAATAAACCCTGAATGTTCTTTGGAAGGAATGATGATGAAGCTAAAGCTCCAATATTTTGGCCACCTAATACAAACAGCAGACTCACTTGAAAAGACCCTGATGCTGGGAAAGATTGAAGGCAGGAGGAAAAGGGGATGACAGAGGACGAGATGGTTGGATGTCATCACCAACTCAATGGACATGAGTTTGAGCAATCTCTGGGAGATGGTGAAGGACAGGGAAGCCTGGCATGCTGCAGTCCACAGGGTCACAAAGAGTCAGACATGATTGAACAACTGAACAACAAAGAGAGGTGCAGCGTGTTCATGACTCAGTGACCCAGTAGAAAACTTTGTGTTGAACAAAATCAATACTGATCAGTTTGGTCATCAGTTCATTCAGTTCAGTTCCAATCATCTCATCCTCTGTTGTTCCCTTCTCCTCCCACCTTCGATCTTTCCCACCATCAGGATTTTTTCAAATGAGTCAGTTCTTCGCATGAGGTGGCCAAAGTATTGGAGATTCAGCTTCAGCATCAGTCCTTCCAATGAATATTCAGGACTGGTTTCCTTCAGGATGGACTGGATGGATCTCTTTGCTGTCCAAGGGACTCTCAAGAGTCTTCTCCAACACCATAATTCAAAAGCATCAATTCTTCAGTACCCAGCTTTCTTTATAGTCCAGCTTTAACATTCATACATGATTCATTTCAGTTCAGTTCAGTCTCTCAGTCGTGTCCGACTCTTTGTGACCCTATGAATCGCAGCATGCCAGGCCTCCCTGTCCATCACCAACTCCCAGAGTTCACTCAGACTCACGTCCATCAAGTCAGTGATGCCATCCAGCCATCTCATCCTCTGTCGTCCCCCTTTTCCTCCTGCCCCAATCCCTCCCAGCATCAGAGCCTTTTCCAATGAGTCAACTCTTTGCATGAGGTGGCCAAAGTACTGGAGTTTCAGCTTTAGCATCATTTCTTCCAAAGACACCCAGGGTTGATCTCCTTTAGAATGGACTGGTTGGATCTCCTTGCAGTCCAAGGGACTCTCAAGAATCTTCTCCAACACCACAGTTCAAAAACATCAATTCTTCGGCGCTCAGCTTTCTCCACAGTCCAACTCTCAGATCCATACATGATCACAGGAAAAACCATAGCCTTGACTAGACGAACCTTTGTTGGCAAAGTAATGTCTCTGCTTTTCAATATGCTATCTAGGTTGGTCAGAACTTTCCTTCCAAGGAATAAGTGTCTTTTAATTTCATGGCTGCAATTACCATCTGCAGTGATTTTGGAGCCCCCCAAAAATAAAGTCTGACACTGTTTCCATTGTTTCCCCATCTATTTCCCATGAAGTGATGGGACCAGATGCCATGATCTTCGTTTTCTGAATGTTGAGCTTTAAGCCAACTTTTTCACTCTCCACTTTCACTTTCATCAAGAGGCTTTTTAGTTCCTCTTCACTTTCTGCCATAAGGGTGGTGTCATCTGCATATCTGAGGTTATTGATATTTCTCCTGGCAATCTTGATTCCAGCTTGTGCTTTTTCCAGCCCAGCGTTTCTCATGATGTACTCTGAATAGAAGTTAAATAAGCAGGGTGACAGTATACTGCCTTGACGTACTCCTTTTCCTATTTGGAACCAGTCTGTAGTTCCATGTCCAGTTCTAACTGTTGCTTCCTGACCTGCATATAGGTTTCTCAAGAGGCAGGTCAGGTTGTCTGGTATTCCCATTTTTTTTCAGAATTTTCCACAGTTTATTGTGATTCACACAGTCAAAGGCTTTGGCATAGTCAATAAAGCAGATATATATGTTTTTATGGAACTCTCTTGCTTTTTTGATGATCCAGTGGGTGTGGGCAATTTGATCTCTGGTTCCTCTGCCTTTTATAAAACAAGCTTGAACATCTGGAAGTTCACGGTTCACGTATTATTGAAGGCTGCCTTGTAGAATTTTGAGCATTGCTTTCCAGCGTGTGAAATGAGTGCATTTGTGCGGTAGTTTGAGCATTCTTTGGCATTGCCTTTCTTTGGGATTGGAATGAAAACTGACCTTTCCAGTCCTGTGGCCACTGCTGAGTTTTCCAAATGTGCTGGCATATTGAGTGCAACACTTTCACAACATCATCTTTCAGGATTTGAAATAGCTCAACTGGAATTCCATCACCTCCATCATACATGACTACTGGTAAACCAGAGCTTTGACTAGACGGACCTATGTTGGCAAAGTAATGTCTCAGCTTTTAATAAGCTGTCTAGGTTGGTTATAGTTTTTCTTCCAAGGAGCAAGCATCTTTTTATTTCATGGCCACAGTCACCATCTGCAGTGATTTTGGAGACCCCCCAAAATAAAGTCTGTCACTGTTTCCATTGTTTCGCCATCTATTTCCCATGAAGTGATGGGGATGGATGCAATCATCTTAGTTTTCTGAATGTTGAGTTTTAAGCCAACTTTTTCACTCTCCTCTTTCACTTTCATCAAAAGACTCTTTAGTTCTTCTTCACTTTCTGCCATAAGGGTGGTGTCATCTGCATATCTGAGGTTATTGATATTTCTCCTGGCAATCTTGATACCAGCTTGTGCTTCATCTAGCCCAGCATTTCTCATGATGTACTCTGCATAGAAGTTAAATAAACAGGGTGACAATATACAGCCTTGACATATTCCTTTCCTGATTTGGAACCAGTCTGTTGTTCCATGTCCAGCTCTAACATGTTGCTTCTTAACCTGCATACAGATTTCTCAGGAGGCAAGTCAGATGGTCTGGTACTCCCATCTCTAAGAATTTCCCACAATTTGTTTTGATCCACACAGTCAAAGACTTTGGCATAGTCAATAAAACAGAATTCAATGTTTTTCTGGGAACTCTCTTGTTTTTTTGATGATCCAACAGATGTTGGCAATTTGATCTCTGGTTCCTCTGCCTTTTCTAAATCCATCTTGAACACCTGGAAGTTCATGGTTCATGTACTGTTGAAGCCTTGCTTGGAGAATTTTGTGCATTACTTTGCTAGCGTGTGAGATGAGTGCAACTGCGTGGTAGTTTGAGCATTCTTTGGCATTGCCTTTCTTTGGGGTTGAAATGAAATTTGGTCATGCTGATTTTTTTTTTTTCCCCTCAGTCTTTCTCTACCTTTGCCTCCTCCCTGACATCTCCCTCCCAGAACCATATTCATCAGGTCCTGATCTGCCTCAGTTTACTATTTTTTCATTGGGCCTCCCCTTCCCAGGTAGTGCTAGTGGTAAAGAACCCACCTACCAGTGTAGGAGACATAAGAGACACAGTTCAATCCCTGGGTTGGGAAGAATCCTCTGGAGGAGGACATGGCAGTCCTCCTATGACAACCCACTCTAGTATTCTTGCCTGGAGAATCCCATGGAGAGAGGAACCTCACAGGCCACAGTTCATAGTGTCTCAGAGTCAGACATGACTGAAGCTATTTAGCACTCATTGGGCCTCGTTAGCATTAAAATTAGTAGAGTTCTGCAGCTGTCTTGAGAGAGACTTGAGATGTTTTCTAATCAGTCATCTTCAAATTTCCATCTGTGTCTTTGAAAAGATGTCTTCCATCTGTGCATTGAATATGCCAGGGGTCCCCAGTCCCCAGGCCATAACCATCATTGCCTGTTAGGAACCAAGCCACACAGCAGAAACTGAGCAATGGACAAGTGAGAGAAGCTTCATCTGTATCTACAACTCCTCCCCATTACTTGCATTGTGCTGTGTGTGGTGTCACTTCAGTTGTGTCCAACTCTTTGAGACACTATGGACTGTAGCCTGCAAGGTTCCTTTGTCCATGAGATTCTCCAGGCAAGCATACTGAGTGGGTTGCCATGCCCTCCTCCAGGGGACCTTCCCAACCTAGGGATCAAACCCACGGGTCCTATGTCTCCTGCACTGGCAAGCAGGTTCTTTACCTCTATGGCCACCTATTGTCTAAAACTGCAAATGACAGTGGCCCTAAAAGTATGTTTGAGACAACTTCAAATCTCCCTAAATTCTGGGTTAAAGTCAAGGCAGAATATCCTGAGATTGCCACAAATGCACTGAAAAGTCTGCTTCCACTTCCAACATCCTATCTTTGTGAAGCAGGGTTTTCTGCAGTGACAACAAGAAAAATGATATTGAGTGTTACTGCTTTGAGTGTTACTGTCTCCCATCACCCTCAGATGGTAAGATCTAATTGCAGGAAAACAAGCTCAGTGCTCCCACTTATTCTGTGTTATGGTGAGCTGAATACTTATTTCATTCTCTCTCACAATGTAATTATAATAGAAATAAAGTCTACAATAAACGTAATGTGCTTGAATCATCTTGAAACCATCCCCCATCCCTGGCCCATGGAAAATTTCTTCCATGAAACCAGTCCCTAATGCTAAAAAGGTTGGGGATGGCTGGAATACATGACCCTTGTGTAGATTCTTCATTCTTTTCTTGGAATGGCCACTCAGTGGTCACAGGAATGCAGAGGTTCCTGTCTCCCCCAACTTTCATTACATGGGTTGAGAACTATACAGCTGAAGCTCACACAGAGACAGTTATAGACCCAATAATACACTCTGCACATCCACACTGTTTCCTAATCTTCACAGCTCACATGCAAGCATCAGAATAAAGTTTCACATATTGGTAAAGAATTGCTTTACAACTTCTCACAGACAAATAGTTAATTTCCTGCTGTACAGGGAGACATGGCCTTCCTAAAATCTTTGACAAATGAACCTGTTCTTCTGTACTGTCCTGCCCCTATGGGTTTGTTCTATTAGAGGTGCCCTTGGTATTTAAAAATCAGTTTGAGAGGTGTTTGAAAGATGTTGCTACATGGGAAGAACAACATCTAATTCTAATTTTTTAAAGTGTGTATTGAAAGCTTTGGAGTCCTTTCTGGGATGACTCTGTGTCCTTTTCATCATTCTTCTTGTGCCTCTTGGAGGGAGGAGCTAGGTAGTTTTGTGAGATAGTAAAAGGATAGAAGGACAGGAAACTTTAAGCCATCAGGTTGTGAAGTGAAAAGAACCTCTCTTTCATTTAGTCACTCTGTGGCCTTGGACCCATCCTTTTTCCTCTCTGAGTCACACTTGCCTTATCTATAAAATTGAAATACACATGTACATTGATGGATGGTTGGGAAGGTCAAATGTGATAGTGAATATGAAAGCATTTTGTAAACTACAAAGTGCTACAAAGAACTGTCCTGATTTGGTATTTTGAATAAAAGTTCTTGATTGTTTCTGGGGCTTTCTAAGTTATCTTTATTACCCCTGCTCCCACTCTGATCAGAAGTTCCATAAACATCTAACATGGAAGTGTAGTATGCTCTATCAGGCCCTTGGCAGACCATCTGCTAAATGAATCCTGAGATCTGTCCAAAAGAGGGCAGAAATTCAGTGAACCAAAGTACACATAGATGATTGAGTGTGTACATGCACACACTCACACAGATACACACATACATACACACCCTTCCCCTCAAATCTCATGGGTGTGTACTAAGTTGCTCAGTCATGTCAGATTCTTTGCAAACCAATGGACTATAGCCTGCCAGGATCCTCTGTCCATGGGATTCTGAAGCAAAACTACTGGAGAGGGTTGCCATGCCCTCCTCTAGGGCATTTTCCCAACCCATGGATGGAACTACCTCTCTTGAGCCTCCTACATTGGTAGGTGGGTTCTTTACCACTAGTGCCACCTAGAAAGCACCCCTCCACCCCCTCTGCCCCCACACACAAAAAATCAGAGCTACCATTTCTTCAAGTTATGTAATGAAAATAAAATCAGATTGTTTCTCCCACAGCTATTTATAATGTCAGCTGGAAAGCAGCATTCATGCCTTTTAAGGTGGTGCCTCCATGCCAGATTGGTAATCCACCATGACTGTGAGGTCTGAAGTGGGGGAGAAACAGGATCCTCCCACAGAAAGGGTCACCTTGGGATCAGAAACCAGGGTTAGAACTCAGATTGCAAAGCTCAATTTTCATCCTGGCATTGACTTTCTGGGGACTTATTCCTTACCTCCATCCCCATCTCTGGGGCCTCCTGCTGTTATCTCATGTAGATGGTCTGGAAGAGAGTGAGGAGCTCCAGTGAGCTTCTGGGGTGGAGCCAGAGAGCAGGACAGGCTTGGCATGTCATCTAGGGATAGAGGACATTGGAATCGGGTTACTCATGAGTACAAAGTCATGTCCAGGATATTTTTCATTATCCTAGATCTTTGTGGTTCAAACCAGGTTTGTGCATCTCCGAGTAGCTATATAATCCTCTCACTTTTCACTGGGCAAATCTTCATTCTTTGTCAAAAATAGGACTTAGAAAAACTAGCTGTTGAATTATGGTTTCCCTTCAATGCTGTTCTAGATATTTGGTACAATGGACCTAAACAGATTTGAGTTCAAATCCCACTAACTAGTTCTAAGGCTATGGGCAAGATGGCTATGCTCTCTGCAGGCAGTTTCTTTACTTGTAAAATGTGGATAATAATATTGATAAAATCACATAACTATTGCCTGTTTTGGAGTAGATACTCTCTAAATATTGGTTCTTTTCCAGCCTCCCCTTCCTTCTTCAGGTCTCTTTGTTGGGTCTCTCCAGGAAAACTCCCTCCACCCATAACTGCTCTTTAGATTCAGATCATTTCACACTCATTTGGTTATTTGTCCAATTGCTTTCAAGCTAATGGAGATAAAAAAGAACCTAAGAGGACCTATCACACGGGTCCATTGTAAAGGATAAATAATGTGTATTTATGTTATATATAGAACAGTACTGAGCTTGGCAAGTAGTAGGTGGATACAGACTAGCAAAATGTATTATCTTTCTGATAAGGGAAGAAAAGACAGTCCTTGAGTCCCCTGTCAACCCCATCTTTAATTGTTCCCTTGGTGCCATCTCCATAAGCCAGTAATCCTATTTAAATCAGAAAGTCCTCAAAATATTGTACCTATTCTGAGTGACCTAATACTACAGAAAAATTTCAGGTCAACTAGAGCCTTGTCTCTGTTCTGTGTATCCTGCATACCTTCAATGTTTGGCTTATTGCAATTTGAATTGCTGAGAAGACTAGACACTTCTACCATTCCCAAAGAGTAGACAATGAAATGTTTCAGAAAATTCTGTGCTGGGCTTTTTGTGTTTTACAGGGCTTATATTGTGAGGGTGAGATGGCAGGGTCTGGAAATCCTCCAATTTACAAAGGAAGAAACACTTTAATTTTATCATTTTCTGGTTCTAGCTTCAGATCACAATGCAAAGTCAGATCCACCACCCTCAACACACGTTCAGCAATCTAGGGATGGCACCCGATTCCAAATGATAACTTCTGGATTCCAATTCCTCAGAAGCTCTGCTTTCTTTTGATACTGATATTATTGGGACTCATTTTTTCTAAATTCAAGAGAACAGAATATGTAATAACACTGATCAAGAAAGGTAAAAGATTTCTACCTGGAAATGAATATTTGTGGCATCAGAAACAAGCAGCTATTTTTAGGTATGCATAGAACTGGTCCATTGGAAAACAGAATAAAAAAATGCTTCCCTAAATCTCAGTGTGCAGAGAATGGAAGATGTCATATTAATCAGGAAACAAAAAGAAAAATTGCCATTTTAAACAGCAGAAAAATGAAAGCAGCCAGCTTTTCAGGCTGGGGAGAGTTTTATTTTACATCAAAAGAGGTGGAGAATTAAGATGGAGAATTAAGAATCAATCTTGATTGTTTCTTTGTAGGTGGAATCTGAAGGCTCTTCATCATAGGACATCAACTTAAGGGAGAGGCAGTAAGATGGATGGGTAGCAAGATTGCTCTGAACAATAAACCTAATAAATCTGGAGTGGGGGATTTTGGATTTCTAAGGACCACCCAGGAAGGGATACGATATGCAAAGATGCAAGGAAACTAGAAGAGGTGTGTGTATGTGTGCATGCTCAGTTGTATCTGACTCCTTGCGATCCCATGAACTATCGCATGAGAAATCCCAGGCTCCTCTGTCCATGAAATTTTCCAGACAGGAGAGGGGAGATAGCCAAATGAGGGTTCAGGCAGTCCTAAGTTGGCAGGAAGCCTAAAGGAAGAAACACAGCCAGCAAGAGATTATGAAAGGAAAGGGTGTATTTTGGAGCAAAATGCATGATTTTGCTGATGTACAAGAAGACAGAGCAGTTGCAGAAGGAGGGATGCAGAAGCAGGGCACTGGCTGTAGGATAAGATGACCAAAGGACAGATTAAGCCCTTTGTGAATCCTCGGAAATATCGCAGAGGTGGGGGCAGTGAGAAGGGAAGAGTGTAAGTGTTGGATTTTCTAAAGAAAGTAGGAGAAGCACTTTAGTTTCTGCTGGAAAATTAAAGGACAAAGGAGTCCCTGAAAGCTTGAAGATGCAGGTCCCCCAGAGGCAGCTGATTTGTGTGTATGTAGTGGTGGTGGGGAAATCCTTAGGTAACGCAGTCAACAAATGCTGATACCTTTTATAGACATCATTTGTACTTGAAGAGCTATTTTGTATAAATCATAAGGCTAAAAACAGAGCCTAAAAGCCTTGTTATGTGGTTCTGGTTCTTGACAGTAAACTATTCCACACTGGCATATTGGAGGTAATCCAGCTGATAGACACAAATAGGTCAGATCAGAGGTAAACTCGTTTTGTAGACAAACTTGAGATCCTTTTATAAAAAAGGATAAATTAGATTATGCTTCAATTAAATTATGATAGTCAATTAAGATTGTGTTGTTTTATCCTACAACTGTGCTATAGCTTCTTTGGCAGGTGGTGCTACAGGGTTCAGTTCAGCTCAGTTCAGTTCAGTCACTCAGTCGTGTCCAACTCTTTGCAACCCCATGAATCGCAGCATGCCAGGCCTCCCTGTCCATCACCAACTCCCAGAGTTCACTCAAACTCACATCCATTGAGTTGGTGATGCCATCCAGCCATCTCGTCTTCTGTCGTCCCCTTTTCCTCCTGCCCCCAATCCCTCCCAGCATCAGAGTCTTTTCCAATGAGTCAATTCTTCACATGAGGTGGCCAAAGTACTGGAGTTTCAGCTTTAGCATCATTCCTTCCAAAGAACACCCGGGGCTGATCTCCTTTAGGATGGACTGGTTGGATCTCCTTGCAGTCCAAGGGACTCTCAAGAGTCTTCTCCAACACCACAGTTCAAAAGCATCAATTCTTTGGTGCTCAGCTTTCTTCACAGTCCAACTCTCACATCCATACATGACCACAGGAAAAACCATAGCCTTGACTAGATGGACCTTTGTTGGCAAAGTGATGTCTCTGCTTTTCAATATGCTATCTAGGTTGGTCATAACTTTCCTTCCAAAGAGTAAGTGTCTTTTAATTTCATGGCTGTAGTCACCATCTGCAGTGATTTTGGAGCCCAGAAAAATAAAGTCTAACACTGTTTCCACTGTTTCCCCATCTATTTTCCATGAAGTGATTGGGATGGATGCTATCGTCTTAGTTTTCTGAATGTTGAGCTTTAAGCCAACTTTTTCAGTCTCCTCTTTCACTTTCATCAAGAGGCTTTTTAGTTCCTCTTCACTTTCTGCCATAAGGGTGGTGTCATCTGCATATCTGAGGTTATTGACAGGTGCTTTTTGTGTACCTGGCCTAGGTGGGAGTGGAGAGTTAACACCAGCCTTCACTCACCTTGAGAAGCTGTGCCTCTGTTAGCTAGTGGGCTCCAGAGCCTCGAAGGTAAAAGGCATGATCTCATTGTCATCACTCTTTTTATTTTACTTCTTTTGTGTCTTTTTGTAATTCCTAGAACAATGGTTCTTTGTGCAGTGTACCTTCAGAATATTCTTATTGATGGGCCAAACTTTTAAACTCAACCATTTTGTCCTCTCTGAGGTGACCTGCTTCAATTTCCTCAACTTAAAAAAAAAAAAAAAGAGAGAGAGACCATGGAATACTATACAAAGTATCTACTTGGCAAGTTCTTGTGCTTTTCTTAAGGAAAATAAAGCAGTCATTTCACAGGAGACTTGGAAAACGAAAGTTTTCAATAAGACCTCATCATATCTATGGTTTGCATGGCCTATCATATTCAGACTTTAGAATTTCATATATTGCAACTTGACCATACCATCTGGAGTACACATCTAAATGGAAAGGGGCCATGCTTATACTCTAAGGCTAGGATAACAAGATTGTATTTTGGTATAATTGTTAGTAAGTGCCCTGACTGAGCAGTGTGTTGTATAGATGATAGGGCCATATTCAAGCTGACTCAGGACTGGATGGCCACAATGGCACATGGTGGTGCCTGCTGTAGATATGAAAGAGTGGGGTATATGGTGTGTGGTATTATGTGGTCCTGCTCTAGGTTCTTTTTATAGTATTGAACACAGTAGGTACTCAATAAAACTTTGCTTTGTTTCATAAATTAAGACAAAATATATTACTACCAAAGGAATGCTGGAATTCTCACATTACTCAGCTTCTGTCTGTATAGAACAATAAAGTGTACACCTATAACCACATGGTTTATTGTTCAAATGGGTACGTTTTTAAAACAATTTTTTAAAAATTCTTTTCTATCATGGCTTATCACAGATATTGCATATAGTTCCCTGTGCTATACAGTAGGATCTTGCTATTTATCCATCCTATACATAATAGTTTGTATCTACTAATCCCAAACTCCCACTCCACCCCTTCTCAAACCCTTGCCCCTTGGCAACCACAAGTCTGTTCTCTATGTCTGAGAATCTGTCAAACTGGTACAGTCTTGATAGTGAAATAGTTAGTATTAACTATTTGTTGGGACAGAGGATATTTGGGCTTCCTCTGGGTGGCTCAAATGGTAAAGAATCTGCCTGTAACGTGGGAGACTGGGGTTCGATCCCCGGGTTGGGAAGATCCCCTTAAGGAGGGCATGGCAACCTACTCCAATATTCTTGCCTGGAGAATCCCATGGACAGAGGTGCTTGCCAGGCTACAGTCCATGGGGTCACAAAGAGTCAGACATGACTGAGTGACTAAGCACACTTATTGGGACTGCTGCTGATAAACAAGACATCGGATCACCCTACCTATCTCCTTGAAGTGACTCTGTAGGGTAAATTAATATATTTCTTCTAATCCAAGGGCTAGCAAACTATGACCCATAGGCCAAAAACAACCAACCATCTGGTTTTGTAAATAAAGTTTTATTGGAACTTTGCAATGCCTATGTATTTATGTTTTGTGTCTCTAGCTTCTTTTGCTACAACCGTGTGAGTAGTAATAACGTGACTGTATGGCCTGCAAAACCAAAAATATTTACTATGTATCCGGCTCTTTATAAGAAAAGTGCTGACCCCTCCTAGTCAATGGTGTGCTTGTTGTCAGAAGGATCTATGAGCTGGCTTCTTGGAGAAGAAAATGAATGTACTAGGACTTACTATGTGCTGAGCTTCATGTTACTCACTTCACATATGTGATCTCATTTAATCTCAGATGACATCGAGACATAGGCATAATCACCAATGAACTTGAAATTTTCCTGGCTGCCAAGGACAGAAGAAATGAGACTTCCTAGCCAGCAGCGCTCAGAATCTTTTCCTGTAAACCCTCTGACCACCTATGAGGCATTCATAACATTCCATTCAGCAATATGTGAACCGTGAATTTCCTGATGTTCAAGCTGGTTTTAGAAAAGGCAGAGGAACCAGAGATCAAATTGCCAACATCTGCTGGATCATGGAAAAAGCAAGAGAGTTCCAGAAAAACATCTATTTCTGCTTTATTGACTATGCCAAAGCCTTTGACTGTGTGGATCACAAGAAACTGTGGAAAATTCTGAAAGAGATGGGAATACCAGGCCACCTGACCTGCCTCTTGAGAAATCAGTATGCAGGTCAGGAAGCAACAGTTAGAACTGGACATGGAGCAACAGACTGGTTCCAAATAGGAAAAGGAGTACGTCAAGGCTGTATATTGTCACCCTGTTTATTTAACTTCTATGCAGAGTACATCATGAGAAACGCTGGACTGGAAGAAACACAAGCTGGAATCAAGATTGCTGGGAGAAATATCAATAACCTCAGATATGCAGATGACACCACCCTTATGGAAGAAAGTAAAGAGGAACTAAAAAGCCTCTTGATGAAGTGAAAGTGGAGAGTGAGAAAGTTGGCTTAAAGCTCAACATTCAGAAAACGAAGATCATGGCATCCGGTCCCATCACTTCACAGGAAATAGATGGGGAAACAGTGGAAACAGTGTCAGAATTTTTTTGGGGGGGGGGCTTGAAAATCACTGCAGATGATGACTACAGCCATGAAATTAAAAGACGCTTACTCCTTGGAAGGAAAGTTATATCCAACCTAGATAGCATATTCAAAAGCAGAGACATCACTTTGCCAACAAAGGTCCATCTAGTCAAGGCTATGGTTTTTCCTGTGGTCATGTATGGATGTGAGAGTTGGACTGTGAAGAAAGCTGAGTGCCGAAGAATTGGTGATTTTGAACTGTGGTGTTGGAGAAGACTCTTGAGGGTCCTTGGACTGCAAGGAGATCCAACCAGTCCATTCTGGAGGAGATCAGCCCTGGGATTTCTTTGGAAGGAATGATGCTAAAGCTGAAACTCCAGTACTTTGGCCACCTCATGTGAAGAGTTGACTCATTGGAAAAGACTCTGATGCTGGGAGGGATTGGGGGCAGGAAGAGAAGGGGACGACAGAGGATGATATGGCTGGATGGCATCACTGACTCGATGGACGTGAGTTTGGGTGAACTCCGGGTGTTGGTGATGGACAGGGAGGCCTGGTATGCTGTGATTCATGGGGTCACAAAGAGTCAGACACGATTGAGCGACTGAACTGAACTGATAGCCAACCCAGCAGCAAATTCTATGGACTCCGCTTTCAAATTTCATATCTAGAATTTGACCACTTCTCATCTTCACACCCCTGATGCCACAACCCCTATCTGAAGTTTCATGCAGAATCCACTGTCACCTCTCACTTGGATTATGTCAGCTTTCTCCAAGCCTATTCTTGAGCCTACATCTGTTGTTACTGTATTATCTACAGTGATCATTTAACCCAAGTCACTCATATGTTTTGATCCAGTTTCAGATCAGATCAGTCGTTCAGTTGTGTCCGACTCTTTGTGACCCCATGAATCACAGCATACCAGGCCTCCCTGTCCATCACCAACACCCGGAGTTCACCCAAACTCACGTCCATCGAGTCAGTGATGCCATCCAGCCATATCATCCTCTGTCGTCCCCTTCTCTTCCTGCCCCCAATCCCTCCCAGCATCAGAGTCTTTTCCAATGAGTCAACTCTTCACATGAGGTGGCCAAAGTACTGGAGTTTCAGCTTTAGCATCATTCCTTCCAAAGAAATCCCAGGGCTGATCTCCTCCAGAATGGACTGGTTGGATCTCCTTGCAGTCCAAGGGACTCTCAAGAGTCTTCTCCAACACCACAGTTCAAAAACATCAATTCTTCGGTGCTCAGCCTTATTCACAGTCCAACTCTCACATCCATACATGACCACAGGAAAAACCATAGCCTTGACTAGATGAACATTTGTTGGCAAAGTAATGTCTCTGCTTTTGAATATGCTATCTAGGTTGGTCATAACTTTCCTTCCAAGGAATAAGTGTCTTTTAATTTCATGGCTGCAGTCACCATCTGCAGTGATTTTCAAGCCCAAAAAAATAAATTCTGACACTGTTTCCACTGTTTCCCCATCTATTTCCCATGAAGTGATGGGACCAGATGCCATGATCTTCATTTTCTGAATGTTGAGCTTTAAGCCAACTTTTTCACTCTCCACTTTCACTTTCATCAAGAGGCTTTTGAGTTCCTCTTCACCTTCTGCCATAAGGGTGGTGTCATCTGCATATCTGAGGTTATTGATATTTCTCCCAGCAATCTTGATTCCAGCTTGTGTTTCTTCCAGTCCAGCGTTTCTCATGATGTACTCTGCATAGAAGTTAAATAAACAGGGTGACAATATACAGCCTTGACGTACTCCTTTTCCTATTTGGAACCAGTCTGTTGTCCCGTGTCCAGTTCTAACTGTTGCTTCCTGACCTGCATACAAATTTCTCAAGAGGTAGATCAGGTGGTCTGGTATTCCCATCTCTTTCAGAATTTTCCACAATTTCTTGTGATCCACACAGTCAAAGGCTTTGGCATAGTCAATAAAGCAGAAACAGATGTTTTTCTGGAACTCTCTTGCTTTTTCTATGATCCAGCGTATGTTGGCAATTTGATCTCTGGTTCCTCTGCCTTTTCTAAAACCAGCTTGAACATCAGGAAATTCACGGTTCACATATTGCTGAAGCGTGGCTTGGAGAATTTTGAGCATTACTTTACTAGCGTGTGAGATGAGTGCAATTGTGCAGTAGTTTGAGCATTCTTTGGCATTGTCTTTCTTTGGGACTGGAATGAAAACTGACCTTTTCCAGTCCTGTGGCCACTGCTCAGTTTTTTTTGGAATGAAAACTGACCTTTTCCAGTCCTGTGGCCACTGATCCAGTTTACTCCCCTCTTATTCAGAGTAAGAACAAAAATCTTTATAAGGGCTCACCTTCACTGCCCAATATGGTGGACTCATGGAGTTTTTTAAACATATGAAACTTAAATAAAATTAATAATTGAGTTTTTCAGTCATACTAGCCCCATCTCAAATGCTCAGCAGCCACACATGGCTGATGGCTATATTGGACAACACAGGCATGGAACACTTTTATCATCACTGAAAGTTCTTCAGAATGGCACTGGGTCCAGTTCCCTTCTTGTCTCTCATTGCTCTTCCTGCTCCATCTCAGTAACATGCTCTCCTGGCTGTTTCTTTAACATCCATGCCTCAGGGCCTTCAAACACATTTTATAAATCTGTTGTGAATGCTCTACCCCTAAACTATGATATGTCTGGATCACATACAAACTTCAGGTCCTTGTTCAAATAGCACCTTCTCTGACACTCTGTTTAATCTCCAACTCCTTCCCCTCCCCTCTCTTGCATGTCATTCACCACCATCTAATATGTGTGTGTGTATATACATCCCCTCCATTTCCAGTCACTTTAATGTGACTTCTAATGAGACAGCTTTAAGAATTTTTGGTTTTGATTGTCTTTTCCTCATGACTTTTCCCAGCTCACAGCAATGAACTCAAAGTGTCTGATGAAAGAAAGAAAGAAAGAATGAATATCCAGCTTAGAAGCCTACCTAACTTTCTCCACATTGTACCACACTGTTTTGTTTTGTTTTTTTCACCCACTAGTCTTGCTTTGTTCTGTAATTGACTGTGGTCCTGTCTCCTGTCCCAGGTGCTTGTCTTCAGGAGTACACAGTCCCTGTCTAATTCTTCTGCCTCCTCCTCCAGTGCTCAGAGTGCCTTCAACCCTGTGTTTGCTGACTCACTGGTGCCCATCAAACTGGGAACCCTTAAGTTATTCTCCAAACTCAAAGCAGTAAGAATATGTTAGGGGTTGTCAATATTTCTTCTTCATTGCTGCTTCTAAGAGCTATTTTCCCATTGCCTTGATAAAACTGATCTGCACTAGTGGCATTAGGCAAATGGTGAAGTGTTTCTATTATTTTAATTAATCAAAGTTCTGTATGTACACAAAAGAAAAGATCTAATGAAAGATCATTTTCATGGCAACATGTAATTATAGTATGCCAGTGGAGGAATATTTGTCCATCAGAAGTTATGTCTTCCTGTCCTTTGACAGGAATTTGGGTCAGATGAAGCTGGATCTTGATTACTGTTACTGTGCAAAATGGTGACAAATTTTTTACCTGGTTTTATGGCACACATGTTCTAGAGAATGAAGTGTGACTGTGTGCTTAGTTGCTCAGTTATGTCCAATCCTTTGTGACCCCATGGACTGTAGCATGCCAGGCTCCTCTGTCCATGGGGATTCTCCAGGCAAGAATACTGGAGTGAGTTGCCATGCCCTCCTTCAGGGGATCTTCCTGACCTAGGAATCGAACCAAGGTCTCCTATGTTGCAGGTGGATTCTTTACCATCTGAGCCACTTCAATTCAGTTTAGTTCAGTTGCTCAGTCATGTCTGACTCTTTGCGACCCCATGAATCGCAGCACGCCAGGCCTCCCTGTCCATCACCAACTCCTGGAGTTCACTGAGACTCACATCCATCGAGTCAGTGATGCCATCCAGCCATCTCATCCTCTGTCGTCCCCTTCTCCTCCTGCCCCCAATCCCTCCCAGCATCAGAGTCTTTTCCAGTGGGTCAACTCTTTGCATGAGTTGGCCAAAGTACTGGAGTTTCAGCTTTAGCATCATTCTTTCCAAAGAACCCTAAGTGTTAGTAAGTGTTAGTCGCTCAGTCGTGCCTGACTCCTTGAGACCCCATGGACTGCAGCCTACCAGGCTCTTCTGTCCATGAGATTTTCCAGGCAAGGATACTGGAGTGGTTTGCCATTTCCTTCTCCAGGGGATCTTCTCAACCCAGGAATTGAACCCGTGTCTCTAGCACTGCAGGCAGATTCCTTACCGACTGAGCTACTAACACTAGGGAAGCCCAAAGTGTGACTGAGACTAGGATAAATAATGAGCTATTGAGCATACATGCACAAGTAAATTCAGACTCTGGAAAAGTGCTGGCTGTGATTCAAATCCTCAGTTGGACACTTTGGGGCCCTGTGAACTTTTGCATCTTCTAACCTTCGGAGAGACATAAAAATGGCAAAAAGGAGCAAAATAAATGCAGATAGTTTGGGGAAGCCAGACCACCACTGAAATACTTGACTACTGGTTCTGTGAGCAAATTAATTTCTCTGAGCTTCAGATTCTCAGTTAAGATGAGATGCCTTGTGGGGATCAGAGATGAGTGGTCTGGCACAGACCAGGCACTCAATAAAAATGTTAGTTTTATTTATTGGTAGTTCCAACTCTGTGTGTGTGCTTAGTTGCTCAGTCATGTCTGACTCTTTGTGACTCCATGGACTGTAGCCTGCCAGGCTCTTCTGTTCATGGGGATTCTCCAGGCAAGAATACTGCAGTGGGCTGCCAAGCCCTCCCCAGGGATCTTCCCATCCAGGAATTGAAATGGAGTCTCCTGCATTGCAGGCAGATTCTTTACCATCTGAGCTACTGGGGAAGTCCGGTTCCAACTCTACTAGTAACTAAGTGTGAGAGTCTGGACAGGCCATGTATTTATTTTTTAAAATGTATTTTATTGAAGTATAGTTGATTGACAATGCTGTGTTAGTTTCTGCTGTACAGCAAAGGGATTCAGTTATATATAAATATACATTTTTACATTCCATCCCATTATGGTTTATCGTAGGATATTGAATATAATTCCTTGTGTTATATAGTAGGACCTTGTTTTTTTACCCATTCTGTATATAATAGCTTACATTTACTAACCCCAACTTTCCATTCCACCCCAACTTGCCATGCCCCCAACTCCTCTTGGCAACCACAGTCTTTTCTCTATTGGGTAGGTAACTTCAAATGTTCAGTTCAGTTCAGTTCAATTGCTCAGTTCTGTCCAACTCTTTGAAACTCCATGGATTGCAGCATGCCAGGCCTTCATGTCCATCACCAACTCCTGGAGTTTACCCAAACTCATGTCCATTGAGACGATGATGCCATCTAACCATCTCATCCCCCATCATCCACTTTTCCTCCTGCCTTCAATATTTCCCAGCATCAGGGTCTTTCAAAAGAGTCAATTCTTTGCATCGGGTGGCCAAAGTATTGGAGTTTCAGCTTCAACATTAGTCCTTCCAATGAACACTCAGGACTGATCTCCTTTACAATGGACTGGTTAGATCTCCTTGCAGTCCATGGGACTCTCAAGAGTCTTCTCCAACACCGCAGTTGAAAAGAATCAATCCTTCGGAACTCAGCTTTCTTTATAGTCCAACTCTCACATCCATACATGATTACTGGAAAAACCATAACCTTGACTAGATGGACCTTTGTTGGCAAAGTAATGTCTCTGATTTTTAATATGCTATCTAGGTTGGTCATACCTTTCCTTCCAAGGGGTAAGCGTCTTTTAATTTCTTGGTTGCTGTCACCATCGGCAGTGATTTTGGAGCCCCCCAAAACTAAAGTCTCTCACTGTTTCCACTGTTTCCCCATCTCTTTGCCATGAAGTGATGGGATCAGATGCCATGATCTTCGTTTTCTGAATGTTGAGCTTTAAGCCAACTTTTTCACTCTCCTCTTTCACTTTCATCAAGAGGTTCTTAGTTCTTCACTTTCTTCCATAAGGGTGGTGTCATCTGAGATTATTGATATTTTCCCCAGCAACCTTGATTCCGGTTTTTGCTTCATCCAGTCCAGCATTTCTCATGATGTATTCTGCATAGAAGTTAAATAAGCAGGGTGACAATATACAGCCTTGATGTACTCCTTTTCCTATTTGGAACCAGTCTGTTGTTCCATGTCCAGTTCTAACTATTGCTTCCTGACTTACATACAGATTTCTCAAGAGGCAGGTCAGGTCATCTGGTCTCCCATCTCTTTCAGAATTTTCCACAGTTTATTGTGATCCACACAGTCAAAGGCTTTGGCATAGTCAACAAAGCAGAAATAGATGCTTTTCTGGAACTCTTTTGCTTTTTTGATGATCCAGCAGATGTTGGTAATTTGATCTCTGGTTCCTCTGCACTTTCTAAATCCAGCTTGAACATCTGGAAGTTCACAGTTCACATATTGCTGAAGCCTGGCTTGGCGAATTTTGAGCATTACTTTGCTAGCAGGTGAGATGAGTGCAGTTGTGCAGTAGTTTAAGCATTCTTTGGCATTGCCTTTCTTTGGGATTGGAATGAAAACTGACTTTTCCAATCCTGTGGCCACTGCTGAGTTTTCCAAATTTGCTGGCATACTGAGTGCACCACTTTCACAGCATCATCTTTTAGGACTTGAAATAGCTCAACTGGGATTCCACCCCCTCCACTAGCTTTGTTTGTAGTGATGCTTCCTAAGGCCCACTTGACTTCACATTTGAGGATATCTGGCTCTAGGTGAGTGATCACACCATCGTGATTATCTGGGTCATGAAGATATTTTTTGCATGGTTCTTCTGTGTATTCTTGCCACCTCTTCTTAATATCTTCTGCTTCTGTTAGGTCCATACCATTTCTGTCTTTTATTGAAGCCATCTTTGCATGGAATGTTCCCTTGGTATCTCTAATTTTCTTTAAGAGATCTTTAGTCTTTCCCATTCTATTGTTTCCCTCTATTTCTTTGCACTGATCACTGAGGATGGCTTTCTTATCTGTATGTGCTATTCTTTGGAACTCTGCAGTCAAATGGGTGTATCTTTCCTTTTCTCCTTTGCTTTTCACTTCTTTTCTTTTCACAGCTATTTGTAAGGCCTCCTCAGACAGCTGTTTTGCTTTTTTGTATTTCTTTTTCTTGGGTATGGTCTTGATTCCTGTTTCCTGTACAATATCATGAACCTCCATCCATAGTTCATCAGGCACTCTGTCTATCAGATCTAGTCCCTTAAATCTATTTCTCACTTCCACTGTATAATCGTAAGGGATTTGATTTAGGTCATACCTGAATGGTCTAGTGGTTTTCCCTACTTTCTTCAATTTAAGCCTGAATTTACCCCACATTCAAGGTAAGAGAAACCCCAATAAGACGGTAGGCACTGAGAGAGGGCATCAGAGGCCAGACAGACTGAAACCATAATCACAGAAAACTAACCAATCTAATCACATGGACCACAGCCTTGTCTACATCAATGAAACTAAGCCATGCCATGTAGGGCCACCTGTGATGGGCCAGTTATGGTGGAGAGTTCTGACAAAATGTGGTCCACTGGGGAAGGGAATGGCAAATCACTTCAGTATTCTTGCCTTGAGAACCCCATGAACAGTATGAAAAGGCAAAAAATAAGACATTGAAAGACTCCTCAGGTCAGTAGGTGCCCAATATGCTACTGGAGATCAGTGGAGAAATAACTCCAGAAAGAATGAAAAGATGGAGCCAAAGCAAAAACAACACCCAGTTGTGGATGTGACTGGTGATAGAAGCAAGGTCCAATGTTGTAAAGAGCAATATTGTATATGAACCTGGAATTCATGGACCTGTTAGGTCCATGAATCAAGGGAAATTGGAACTGGTCAAACAGGAGATGGCAAGAGTGAACATTGACATTTTAGGAATCAGCGAACTGAAATGGACCGGAATGGGTGACCTTAATTCAGATGACCATTATATCTACTACTGTGGCAAGAATCCCTTAGAAGAAATGGAGTTTCCCTCATATCAACAAAAGAGTCCCAAATGCAGTTCTTGAATGCCGTCTCAAAAGTGGCAGAATGATCTCTGTTCATTTCCAAGGCAAACCATTCAATATCTTGGTAATCCAAGTCTGTCTTGACCAGTAACACTGAAGAAGCTGAAATTGAACGGTTCTGTGAAGACCTACAAGACCTTTTAGAACTAACACCCCCAAATGATGTCCTTTTCATTACAGGAGACTAGAATGCAAAAGTAGGAAGTCAAGAAACACATGAAGTAACAGGCAAATTTGGCCTTGGAGTACAGAATGAAGCAGGGCAAAGGCTAAAAATTTTGCCAAGAGAATGCACTGGTCATAGCAAACACCCTTTTTTAACAACACAAAAGAAGACTCTACATATGAACATCACCAGATGGCCAACACCGAAATCAGATTGATTATATTCTTTGCAGCCAAAGATGGAGAAGCTCTATACAGTCAGCAAACACAAGACCGGGAGCTGACTGTGGCTCAGATCATGAACTTCTTATTGCCAAATTCAGACTTAAATTCAAGAAAGGAGGGAAAACCACTTCAAATGTAGATTTTGCTTTTTCATGCAGAGTTGGACAGTATAGATGCATTTTTTACATCTCTTCTATCCTAAACATTTGAGAATTCAACTGTATTTGCACTCATAACACTGTGTTTTTAATTTAGAGTCCTGTGGGTTTTGCTCATCTTCTGAGTGTTCACGTTATCATTCATGCGATAACTCTTCGCTTTTAATTCCCCAGGATGTGATTCTTGACGCCCCAAGCATAGCCCTGAGCTATATGGAGTCAGCCTAAGAGTGAAGTCTCATTCTTGCTTCTCCCCCTCCATGTCACTCCTTAGGTAAGCTAACACCCTTTAGAACTTTGTAGGCTTTCCATCTTATGCGATTGGAGTTTATGTAGGAGTTCCTGGGCTGCCTACATTTTAGATGACTCATCAGATGCTCATTTGGATGGCCACTGAGCATTGTTGTTAGTGTACCCATTTGGATGATGTCTTGCCAACCTAGATTTAAGACAGAAAGCCTAGTGCTCAGCTCAGGATATAGCCAGGCTGTACCTATATACCTAAGGTTATATAACTAGTTACAGATGGAAAACAGTTCTGGTATCCAGGTCTTCCAATTCCAAACCCAGTGTGTACCTTGATGCGTTGACTGGAAACATCTGGGTATACCATATAGAAACACTATACATCCTTTGATTCATCAAGGTTGGCAGACTTAATAGAAAATGAACTTAGAAGGGAAAAGCTATGAAATGGTGACATTCTCAAGATTTCAAAGACGAGGATTGGGGATTACAGGTTGCATTTACCCAGGCTTCCATTTGTAATTTGTCTGAGGGTAGCAGACCAGAACTTGACCCAGGTGTTAGAAAAGCAGATTAGTAGGAAAAGTCATGGTGAAACTTTTACAATCAAACAAGAATAGGAGGAAGGGTCAACAGGTGAGGCTGGACACACTGCACTGGGTGCTTTGCATTATACTCTCACTTCAGTGGTGGTTATATCATCTGTGTTTCATTCACTGATGGGAAGTTATCCTGAAGTTGAGATATAATTTGGCAACTCATAGAGTTTGAGCAAGCTCCGGGAGTTGGTGATGGACAGGGAAGCCTGGTGTGCTGAAGTTCATGGGGTCAGAAAGAGTCGGACACGACTGAGCAACTGATTTGAACTGAATTGGAAATAGTATATTTTTGCTTCTTTCTCATTTTCAGCTCTGAAACTATGCATAAAAATGTACTCATCAGCCAAGTGGGAGAAGGATTTTCTTTATTTAACAGCTAAATGTATCCAACATTATGTTAGGCATTTGCAAAACATACCTAGAGAGTGGGAATTAAAGTGGGTCAGGGGGAATTTGGGGTCTCAGAACAAGAAGTGAGAAAAACAATGAAGTGTCTTTTGTGACATTGGATCAGGATGAAATTGGAGGTTGTAAAATCTCAAAGGTTATAAGAAGTCTTAATATGAGTTTGTTCAACAAAAACCCTAAGAAATTGGGAGAACCAGTTCTGGAATCCCTAAAGAGAGAAATGATTCCATGCAGGAGACAGCAAACTTATAAGATTTGTAACAAAAGGTAGCAGAGTTGAAAATGCTGTTTCTCTGCAAGGGTATAGATATATCCATGGGTGAAAACTTCATTCCAAGTTATTAGTAGAAATGAGGGTTGTTTGAACTAAATTGTTGACCTCATATGGCTGATGTCATTGGATACCATAATGACCTTCAAAACACATTTCTTGGGTTTCCTCTGAGAAATAGAATTCTAAATCAAATAAACTGTGTTTCTGAACTTGAAGTTTATTGTTGTTAATGATCTCACTATTTTGTAAAAATGTTTCATAGATTCAACCTAAGAGATTCAAAGAATATAAAAAGTACAAGTAACTATCATCAACATCAAGTGAACATTATTCTAAAACATCTCTCTCTCTTCTCTTCCCTCTTTATCTCTCCATATATGTACAAAAAAGAAAAGTGGGTGGTTTAGATGGAAATGACGATTACATTAAGAGATCATACTATATATATGTCATTTTACATAAAATTATTAAATCCCCTTAAATGTAAACTAAAATAATGACTTCCCAAGAGCATCTAGTACCTAAAGGCTCCTACTAAGACAGTGGTCTCTGGACCAGCAGCATCAACAATTGCTGAGAACTTGCTAGAAAGGTAGGTTCTTAGGCATCAACTCAAACCTGCTGAAGTGGAAAATCATGTGGGCCCAGCAAGTTGTATTGTAACAAATCTTCCAGATAACTCTGTGCATAGTAAGATTTCAGACCTGGGCTTCCCGGGTGGTGCAGTGGTAAAGAACCTGCCTGTCAGTGTAGGAGATGCAAGAGACATGGGTTGGATTCCTGGGTTGGGAAGATCCCCTGGAGTAGGAAATGGCAATGCACTCTAGTGTTCTTGCCTGGAAAATTCCGTGGGCCAAGGAACCTGGTGGGTTACAATCCACGGGATTGCAAAGAGTCAGATACAACTGAGCGACTAAACACACACAGAAGATTTGAGACCCACTGTTCTACTAATAAGAAAATAGTTGGTAGAAATGTTGACAGATACAAGTCCTACATGGGTTTTAACTGTGTTCCATGTTTGTGCAACGCTGATTGCTTCTCTATTATGAAAAATGAAAAAAACTTGCACATTTACATTTTCCCCATTTTCCTTTCCCTTATGTCTTAATTTCCTTTAGCTATATGTTGTGTTTAAGTTGTCAAGATCTATAATATTTACTTCTATTTTGTACAGTTCCCATAATTGTTTAAACCTAAATTATGGAAAGAAATTAGTCCCTTTTACTTCAGTTTCTATATTTTTGTATTTTGTATTTCACTTTAACTCTCTGTTGGTTTGTTCTGACCATCTATGGTTTGTTTTTTGTTGTTTTTTTTTCCCCCTCAAGCTTTCTCAGGCATTATAATCCCTTAACTCCTTCATGGTGAAAGCAATTTTTTGTTTCTTCTATATTTGAAAGACATCTTGACTTTGCAAGATAGTCAGGTTAACATTTCTTGAACTCAGAAACTTGTAGCCATTGATAATTGGCTTCTGTCATTAAATATTGCTGTGGAGATTTTGATGCCATACTCTATTTTTTCTCCTAATGACTTGCTTTTTTGTCTACTAAATACCTGAAGAATTTTCTTTTAGCCTTAGAGTTCAATAACTTAATGATGATTTCATTAATTCTCTCACAATCATTAATTTTTCCTGGAACATTTTATGTCCTTTCAATCTGTAGATTATTTTCCTAATTTCAAGAAAAATCTCTTCAATAACTTTTAAATGCATTTTTGTCCCACTTACCTGAATTTTCTATTTCTGGAACAATAATATGCCTTTTGGGGGCAATTGTTTTTTTTTCTCCCCTCTTTCTGTTTTCTGCATTTATTACCTTTTTTTCTTATTTATTTAGGTTCTTGGGCTTTGTTTTGTTTTATTTTTGGTGCTGTTTTATTTTTGGAGTTTTGTTTTTTTCACCCCTCTCTGCATTCCTTGTGATTTCTTCTTTACATGTTAGTAAATGTTTTTAGCTGTGTCTATTATATTCCTTGTTCCATAATGGGTTGTTTTGGTCCTTGTCTTTTTTGCCTGTCTTAACAATCTCAATTTTCATCTCATCCTTTTGTTTTATTATCTTTATTATATTTATTGGTTTGTGGTCTTATTTTACAGATTTCATTTTCCATAGAAGCCCATAGAAAAATTATAGCATGAAACATTTCCAGAGAACTTCTTCCACCTTAGCTTTAGGAAGAGTTTTGTCATATTCTGTCCTTCTTCTTTCACTTTCACTCCTGCTCCCCTCACTTTCACTCCTGCTGTGCCTTCTCTTAAGGTCACACTTTTCTTTGCATCTTCAGTGCCTGATGTGGACAACCCTACCTAGAGTTTTTATTGGTTCTAACAGTGTGGACATATTTTCCTTGACCCTTTTCTTGCTGTATCTGTGACTTGTTTGTCTTTCTTTTCTGAGCTACTTTGAAGTGTAGCAGCTTGTGAAATCTCCCCATTTTCAAAAATAGCCTGGAGCGGTGGGTGGGATCTTGGAGAGAAAAGCTTGGGTCATGTGCCACTTTCAGAGGATTTGAGTCTTCTCTTCCATCCAAAGCTTTGTAATTGTCCTGTATCAAGCCTCATTACACTTGGTTGGCTGACTTCTATTCAGTTGCAGGTGAGCAAGGACAAGGATAGTGTCTTTCTTTGGTCTTTTCTCCAAGTCAGTGTTGACCTTACTTAATCAGAGTGATTGTCATATTTCCATTCCCATTCACCATCTTTTCTCAATAGCTTTTTCTTTCCCATAGTTAAAACAAGAAAAAGGACAATGATTAAAACTACCCAGATCTAACCACTTCCAACAATAACAGAGACAGCAGAACAAGACAAAAAGTGTGCTCCTAGGGTACGGAGAGGGTGCTCTGAGAGGCCTGGATGAAGACTCTCTTCTTTGCTCAAAACTGTGAAGAAGGATCAAATCTCAAACAGACCTTTTTAAATTTAAATTTATTTTATATTAATATATATTATATCATTAGGTTCTTTATTAAACTTAGAGGTGCCCCAAACTGGCTGATTGGATCAACAGTGATTGTTTATTGATATGTTGTATAAATTTGAGGTTGGAGAACATCGGGGTGGGGGTAGGGGGGTAGTGAGGTGGTTAACACTAGTATCCTTGAAATAGCCCCATGTGACATTGTCCACATGCTAGGAAATGCTCTTACTGAAAGTTCCACCAGGAAAAGCTTTCTCCACCTTTGGGGAATATTCACATGAAACAGTAAAAATGGCTTGAAATCAAATGGTGTAGTTAAGAAATATGAACTTTGAAGCCAAATAGGCCTAAGTTAAGTCCAAGCTTTATCATACACACTTATGTGACATTTAATCACCATAACTTCAGATTCTTCACCTGTGAATGTGAATAGTGTCCCTTGTCATGTAGACTAATGGAGAGGATTCAACGGGATGGCACAGTCAAAGCACTGGGTCTACATCTGACATGACTCTGTTGCTGAGAAATGTGGTTCATTTTCCCCCTCCCCCACCAATGCCCTCCTCTATCCTTTCTGAGCTGCAGACCCAGCCATCAGGAGATGAGGAGGAATGACTAGTATCCTGACACACATCTTATGTGTCACCGATGCTTTTCTTGCCTTGTATTATCTCACCTAACATAAGGAGTATGAGGTGAAATCAAGTCGTGGGCAGATGGGAAAGTGTTTTGCTTTTTGGCACAAGTGGTTTATTTGGGAGGTGACCCCAGGAAGCAGAAGTAGGGGATAAGCAGTGACTTAGAGGGTCAGAAAGCTGATGAAGATGCATTTATGAAGGGGTCACCAATGTGGCTCACTGGGGCTCGGTTTCAATAACGGACGCCAAAAGACTATGCAGAAGACACCAAGAGTCATCACACACAAAGACAAAGAAACTATGGTGTTTATTTACAAACTTCCATTCCTCTTTGGTAGAGGGTCACTCTTGAAGTACTGATTTACAGCCAATAGTCAGAATACCCCTAGGCACAAATGCAGAAAGCTCTGTGTAAATGAACTGTCTGGAGGTAATCTCAGATGTGGGCAGAGGTATTGTGGATCCACATTAAATGGCCCCAAGCCAGTTTTTGTCTTATGAACATCTCTGGAATTACTCAGCAGTCCCATCTTTACTCTCATCAACATTATCTTTTCCCCCGATCACTGCCACCATCCTAAATAAGCAGTCTCTTGATCTTCAATCAGTTCTCCACCCACCTGGTAGAAGGAGCTTTCTAAGATAGAAATAAAATCATGCTCAGTTCAGTTATGTCGCTCAGTCGTGTCCAGCTCTTTGTGACCCCATGGACTGCAGCACACCAGGCTTCCCTGTCCATCACTAACTCCCAGAGTTTACTCAAACTCACATCCATTGAGTCGATGATGCCATCCAGCCATCTCATCCTCTGTCATCCCCTTTTCCTCCTGCATTCAATCTTTCCCAGCGTTAGGGTCTTTTCAAATAAGTCAGTTCTTCACATCAGGTAGCCAAAGTATTGGAGCTTCAGCATCAGTCCTTCCAATGAACACTCAGGACTGATTTCCTTTAGGATGGACTGGGTGGATCTCCTTGCTGCCCAAGGGACTCTCAAGAGTCTTCTCCAACACCACAATTCAAAAGCATCAATTCTTTGACGCTCAGCTTTCTTTATAGTCCAACTCTCACATCCATACATGACTAATGGAAAAACTATGGCTTTGACAAGATGGATCTTTGTTGGCAAAGAAATATCTCTGTTTTTTAATAAGCTGTCTAGGTTGGTCATAACTTTTCTTCCAAGGAGCAAGCGTTTTTTAATGTCATGGCTGCAGTCACCATCTGCAGTGATTTTGGAGCCCCCAGAAATAAAGTCTCTCACTGTTTCCACTGTTTCCTCATCTATTTGCCATGAAGTGATGGGATCAGATGCCATGATCTTAGTTATCTGAAGGTTAAGTTTTTTTTTTTTTTATTCTTCCAATTTTATTTTATTTTTAAACTTTACATAATTGTATTAGTTTTGCCAAATATCAAAATGAATCCGCCACAGGTATACATGTGTTCCCCATCCCGAACCCTCCTCCTCCTCCTCCCCCCATACCATCCCTCTGGGCCGTCCCAGTGCACCAGCCCCAAGCATCCAGCATCATGCATCGAACCTGGACTGGCAACTCGTTTCCTACATGATATTTTACATGTTTCATTGCCATTCTCCCAAATCTTCCCATCCTCTCCCTCTCCCACAGAGTCCATAAGACTGTTCTATACATCAGTGTCTCTTTTGCTGTCTCGTACACCGGGTTATTGTTACCATCTTTCTAAATTCCATATATATGCGTTAGTATACTGTATTTATGTTTTTCCTTCTGGCTTACTTCACTCTGTATAATAGGCTCCAGTTTCATCCACCTCATTAGCCAACTTTTTCACTCTCCTCTTTCACTTTCATCAAGAGGCTCCTTAGTTCTTCTTTACTTTCTCCCATAAAGGTTGTGTTATCTGCATATCTGAGGTTATTGCTACTTTTCCCAGCAATCTTGATTCTAGATTGTGCTTCATCCAGTCCAGCATTTCTCATGATGTACTCTGCATCTACGTTAAATAAGCGGGTGACAATACACAACCTTGATGTACTCATTTCCCTATTTGGAATCAGTCTGTTGCTCCATGTTCAGTTCTAACTGTTGCTTTTTAACTTGCATACAGATTCCTCAAGAGGCAGGTCAGATGGTCTGGTATTCCCATCTCTTGAAGAATTTTCCACAGTTTGTTGTGATCCACACAGTCAAAGGCTTTGGCATAATCAATAAGGCAGAAGCAGATGTTTTTCTGGAACTCTCTTGCTTTTTTGATGATACAACAGATGTTGGCAATTCGATCTCTGGTTCCTCTGCCTTTTCTAAATCCAGCTTGAACATCTGGAAGTTCACAGTTCATGTACTGTTGAAGCCTGGTTGGAGAATTTTGAGCATTACTTTGCTAGCATGTGAGATAAGTGCAATAGTGCAGTAGTTTGAGCAATCTTTGGCATTGCCTTTCTTTGGGATTGGACTGAAAACACTTTTTCCAGTCCTGTGGCCACTGCTGAATTTTCCAAATTTGCTTGCATATTGAGTGCAGCACTTTCACAGCATCATCTTTTAGGACTTGAAATAGCTCAACTGGGATTCCATCACCTCCACTAGCTTTGTTCGTAGTGATGCTTCCTAAGGCCCATTTGACTTCACATTCAAGGATATCTGGCTCTAGGTGAGTGATCACAGCATCGTGATTATCTGGGTCATGAAGATCTTTTCTGTATAGTTCTTCTGTGTATTCTTGCCACCTCTCCTTAATATCTTCTGCTTCTGTCAGGTCCATACCATTTCTGTCCTTTATCGAGCTCATCTTTGCATGAAATGTTCCTTTGGTATCTCTGATTTTCTTGAAGAGATCTCTAGTCTTTCCCATTCTATTGTTTTCTTCTATTTCTTTGCATTGATCACTGAGGAAAGCTTTCTTATCTCTCCTTGCTATCCGTTGGAACTCTGCATTCAAATGGGTGTATCTTTTCTTTCCTCCTTTGCCTTTCGCTTCTCTTCTTTTCATAGCTGTTTGTAAGGCCTCCTTTTGCCTTTTTGCATTTCCTTTTCTTGGGGATGGTCTTGATCCCTGCTTCCTGTACAATGTCACAAACTTCCATCCACAGTTCTTCAGGCACTCTATCTATCAGATCTAATCCCTTGAATCTGTTTGTCATTTCCACTGTATAGTTGTAAGGGATTTGATTTAGGTCAAACCTGAATGGTCTAGTGGTTTTCCCTACTTTCTTCAATTTAAGTCTGAATTTGGCAACAAGGCATTCATGATCTGAGCCACAGTCAGCTCCTGGTCTTGTTTTTGCTCATATAGAGCTTCTCCATCTTTGGCTGCAAAGAATATAATCAATCTGATTTCATTATTGACCATCTGGTGATGTCCATGTGTAGAGTCTTCTTTTATGTTGTTGGAAGAGGGTGTTTGCCATGACCAGTGCATTCTATTGGCAAAACTCTGTTAGCCTTTGCCCTGATTCATTCTGTACTCCAAGGCCAAATTTGTCTGTTACTCCAGGTGTTTCTTGACTTCTTACTTTTGCATTCCAGCCCCCTATAATGAAAAGGACATCTTTTGGGGGTGTTAGTTCTAAAAGGTCTTGTAGGTCTGCATGCTGCTGCTGCTAAGTCACTTCAGTCGTGTCCGACTCTGTGCGACCCCATAGACGGCAGCCCACCAGGCTTCCCCGTCCCTGGGATTCTCCAGGCAAGAACACTGGCGTGGGTTGCCATTTCCTTCTCCAATGCGTGAAAGTGAAAAGTGAAAGTGAAGTCGTTCAGTCGTGTCTGACTGTTTAGCGACCCCATGGACTACAGCCCACCAGGCTCCTCCGTCCATGGGATTCTCCAGGCAAGAGTACTGGAGTGGGGTGCCATTGCCTTCTCCAGTAGGTCTGCATAGAACCATTCAATTTCTGTTTCTTCAGCATTATTGGTTGGGGCATAGACTTGGATTACTGTAATATTGAATGGTTTGCATTGGAAACAAACAGAGATCATTCTGTCGCTTTTGAGATTGCATCCAAGTACTACATTTGGGACTCTTTTGTTGATTATGATGGCTACTCCATTTCTTTTAAGGGATTCTTGCCCACGGTGGTAGATATAATGGTCATTTGAGTTAAATTCACCCATTCCAGTGCATTTTAGTTTGGTGATTCCTAAAATGTCGATGTTCACTCTTCTCATCTCCTGTTTGACCACTTCCAATTTTCCTTGATTCAGGGACCTATCATTCCAGGTTCCTGTGCAATATTGCTCTTTACAGCATCAGACTTTACTTCCATCACCAGTCACATCCACAACTGGGTGTTGTTTTTGCATTGGCTCCACCTCTTCATTCTTTCTGGAGTTATTTTTTCACTTATTTCCAGTAGCACATTGGGCACCTACCCTTCTGGGGAGTTCATCTTTCAATGTCTTGTTATTTTGCCTTTTCATACTGTTCATAGGGTTCTTGAGGCAAGAATACTGAAGTGGTTTGCCATTCCCTTCTCCAGTGGACCATGTTTTGTCAGAGCTCTACATCATGGCCCATCCATCTTGGGTGGCCCTAACATGCAATGGTTCGTAGTTTCACTGACTTAGACAAGGCTGTGGTCCATGTGAGTAGATTGATTAGTTTTCTGTGATTCTGGTTTTCATCTGTCTGCCCTCTGATGGAAAAGGATAAGTGGCTTATGGAAGCTTCCTGATGGGAGAGTCATGCTAGTCCCCCTTTAAAATTTTTCAATGATCCCTTAAAGTCTGCTCTTGAGTGGTCTTGTAAGATCTTCCATTATCTGACCCTTCCCCCTCTTGATTCTCATTGAACACTTCACCATCTCTTTTTCCAATCTGCAACCCCTCGCTTAAGTTGCCAACATGCCTCTTTCTTTCAACTCTCTCCCCAGCCACTTTTATCTCCAGGTACCCCTTTCTCTGCCTTTTCTTCCCCCCTCATTACCATTTTCCTGACCAACTTGTGCTAACCCTTCAAGTCTAAGTCTCAATCTTACCTCTTAAGAAAATCTTTCCATTTCTGTTTCTTTAGATCATGTTAACTCCTCCTAAACCTGATGCTTCCTTGTAGCCCTGAAGATTCTCTATCATAATCTCACCATGCTTTATTAGATCAATCTGACCATGACCATCACCCCGTACAAGTCTATTTTATTTTCCCCATCTCTCCAGTGACAGGAAAAGGACCTGGTGTATAGAAAGTGCTTATCAAACTACCGCACAATTGCACTCGTCTCACACGCTAGTAAAGTAATGCTCAAAATTCTCCAAGCCACGCTTCAGTGATATGTGAACCGTGAGCTTCCTGATGTTCAAGCTGGTTTTAGAAAAGGCAGAGGAACCAGAGATCAAATTGCCAACATCCGCTGGATCATAGAAAAAGCAAAAGAGTTCCAAAAAAAACATGTATTTCTGCTTTGTTGACTATGCCAAAGCCTTTGACTGTGTGGATCACAATAAACTGTGGGAAATTCTTCAGGAGATGGGAATACCAGACCACCTGATCTGCCTCTTGAGAAATTTGTATGCAGGTCAGGAAGCAACAGTTAGAACTGGACATGGAACAACAGACTGGTTCCAAATACGAAAAGGAGTTCATCAAGGCTGTATATTGTCACCCTGCTTATTTAACTTCTATGCAGAGTACATCATAAGAAATGCTGGACTGGAAGAAACACAAGCTGGAATTGAGATTGCCAGGAGAAATATCAATAACCTCAGATATGCAGATGACACCACCCTTATGGCAGAAAGTGAAGAGGAACTCAAAACCTCTTGATGAAAGTGAAAGTGGAGAGTGAAAAAGTTGGCTTAAAGCTCAACATTCAGAAAACGAAGATCATGGCATCCGGTCCCATCACTTCATGGGAAATAGATGGGGAAATAGTGGAAACAGTGTCAGACTTTATTTTTTTGAGCTTGAAAATCACTACAGATGGTGACTGCAGCCATGAAATTAAAAGACGCCTACTCCTTGGAAGGAAAGTTCTGACCAACCTAAATAGCATATTCAGAAGCAGAGACATTACTTTGCCAACAAAGGTTCGTCTAGTCAAGGCTATGGTTTTTCCTGTGGTCATGTATGGATGTGAGAGTTGGACTGTGAAGAAGGCTGAGCACCAAAGAATTGATGCTTTTGAACTGCAGTGTTGGAGAAGACTCTTGAGAGTCCCTTGGACTGCAAGGAGATCCAACCAGTCCATTCTGAAGGCGATCAGCTCTGGGATTTCTTTGGAAGGAATGATGCTAAAGCTGAAACTCCAGTACTTTGGCCACCTCATGTGAAGAGTTGACTCATTGGAAAAGACTCTGATGCTGGGAGGGATTGGGGGCAGGAAGAGAAGGGGACGACAGAAGATGAGATGGCTGGATGGCATCACTGACTCGATGGACGTGAGTCTCAGTGAACTCCGGGAGTTGGTGATGGACAGGGAGGCCTGGCGTGCTGCGATTCGTGGGGTTGCAAAGAGTCGGACACGAGTGAGTGACTGATCTGATCTGATCTGATCAATACTAAATGAATGAATGATGATTAACACTTGCCTTTGATTCTGTGCTTCTCTATTCTCTGAATTCAAGAAATGAATCATGAATAAATTGCTGTGGTCTTGTGGCAACTCTAAGTAGAGGCTGTGAAAAAGTAGTGTCTGTGCCATCTTTGTTCTCATTTCTGAAAGATGGAAAAATACAAAATAAAGGTCATTTTGAAGACTATAAGAAGTAGAGATATTTTGAGGTGTTGAATCACTTTCTACAAATCTGATGGCCTGAATCACACCATTAAATGACCTGACCAACATCTTTCTTTATCCTGAGTGTGTGCTAGTTGCTCAGTCATATCCAACTCCTTGTGATTCTATGGACTGTAGCCAGGCTACTCTGTCCAAGGGATGGTCCAGGCAAGAATACTGGAGTAGCTTACCATTTCTCCCTCCAGGGGATCTTCCTGACCTAGGAATCATACCTACATCTCCTGTGTCTCCTGCATTGGCAGATGGATTCTTTACCACTGAGCCACCTGAGAAGCTCCTTTCTTTATCTTACTTGTGCTAATTTTCATTGTAAAACTTAATATTGGCCGGAAGGAGCTGAACAGTAAAAATCTCTGACATGCGAAATCCAGAAAGGATGTTTTATTTCACTATAGAAAGAATGATGTTTCTGCTTGAGGCAGGGACTTGATTTTAGTTCGAGCCTCATCTGAAAGCTACTCTTTCTGTTCCCAAAGAGCAGAATGTCAAATACTTTTCCACTGTTGCAGATAAAGTGAAATACAGAGACTTCCTATAAGAATAATACAGAAATGAGGAGGCAGAAGAAAATGGTGGAGGAGTAAGATGGGGAGATCATCAACCTGCCCACAAATACATCAAAACTTCATCAAGATACAGAGTAACTACTACAGAGAAACCTTTAGGAGACAGCAGAAGACCCCAGGTCTCCAGAGGGACAGTCTAAGCTCCCTGGAATGAGGTAGGAGAGAAGATGGAGACATAAAAATGGAAAAGAGGAAGAAATTCTGGATGGAAGCTTGTGCCCTGAGGGAAGCAGGGAGTCACGAAGCAGGAAGAGTTCTGGTGCACTGGGAAGCTCCTTCACAGGGGGCCCCAAAGGGAAGCTGTGAGATCTCATAAAGCTGGGCAAAGCAGGGACTAAGAGGGCAGAAAACAGAGAAAATTGCACTTCTCAGCCCGTCTACAGCTCTCGGACTGTGGCTCTGACCAGACGGCAGGCTCTGGGAACCAAGAGAAGACCACAGAAGCCCCATGCAGAGGCCGGGCCTGGGGAGGAGTGGGGATGAGAGAGGCGTGGTATTCAAAGCTCTCAAGTGCACATGACCCTTGAGGAGCAGAGGGCAGGCCCAGGTAGCTTAAAGAAGAACACTCAAGATCCAAGAGACAGTGGGCAGGCCACTGAAGATGCAAGGAAAGATTAACACAAGCCCTATGACAATGGAGGGCAGGCCCAGGGAACTGAGACAAGTACACACAAGCCCTGTGACATAGAAGGTGGGCCCAGCGAGTTGAAACAAGAGCACACAAGCCCTGCAATATAGTGGGTGAGCTCAGGGGCCTGAGGGAAGCCCACACAAGTCTCCACAACACAGAGAATGGGGCTGGGGGGGCTGCCACACAAGCTCCTGCCTAACAAGTTTGGCTTGCAGTGCATGGCAAGAACAGTTAACAGAAGCACCAGCAAAGATTCCAGAGACTGTATGAGGCTGGTGGCAGTGAAGTTACACTGAAAGGGCCACTTTGATGAGGCTGCAGATATAGATGTATCTAACATAGCCAAAGCCAAAAGGACTCCCCAGAGATGTACTGAACCCATAGACAGCCCCAAACCTACTACTGGCCACTGCACTGTTCTTCAGAGAGATGAGATCCAGCTCCATCAACTTACAGGCAGAAGCTCCCCCAACAAGGAAAACATCACAGGACACTAATCCAACCCCATCCACAAGGGCAGACTCCACAATCAAAAAGAACTATGACCTTAAGATTTTTTTTCTTTCTTGTAAATCACACTGTTTACTCCCCTTACATATTTCTATGTTCACTTTAGCCTTTTGCAGTGCTGTGGAGTTTTCCTCTTTGCTTTTCTTATTAAAAAATTCTTTTCAAGATTTTTTTTTTCGTGCCACCCCGTTTGTTGTGTGTGTTTCTGCTTTTGTTTTTGATACATTTGACTGCCTTTCTTATAGCTCTTTACTGGCTATGGCTATTCCTGAATATACATAAATCTCTTTCACATACGTCTATCTTTGCTTTTCTAATTTTCCTTTTCTCTCTCTCTCTCTCTTTTTTTTTTTTACCCTCTTCCACCCCTTCTTTTTCTCTTTTCTCTCCCTCCTCCTCTTTTTTTCTTCACTCTTTCTTTTTTCACCATGTAAGTTATGTTGTTGTGCTCTCTTTGCTATATTCCCCAGTTGGCAATCTGCTCAGGCTCAGATTTCCAGATTGAGTATTAGTTGGTGTCAGGAAGCATTTAACAGGAGGCTTCCTGTGTGCTGTTTTGGATCTGTCAGGAATTCTCTGTTCCTTATTAATTCCTGAATATTCAGGAATTAAGAGGAGAGGCAAGCCTCTCCTGGGGGGCTGAGGAATCCAGGCATTTCATTTGTTAGTTTTTCTATACAGTGATAAGCACCCTCTTCCTTTTTATGAACCATATGGTAAAAGTGATTATTTACAACCCTCTCTCTTTCATATGGATGACCCCATGTTTCCTTGTAAGTTTTGATTTTATCTCTGCTGAAAATAGCTATCTTGTAAGACAGTATAAATACCTACACAATGTTGAATAAAACACCTTTGCTCCATCAGAGCTTTGGTCCCTGTGTCTTGCTTTCTTTTTCTCTCTTTCTCTCTCTCTCAGGCTATTTCTTTGGAGCACAGAGGTCCTCTGTGTTCACTTTCCTGCCTGGGCTTCTAAGACCCTCTCGAGAAGGTGCTCTGCGCCTTCACCCCATCAAGAGGGCGCCTGAGGCCTTCGTGAACAGAGCAAGCCCCATGTAGGGGCTTTATTGGCTTTCTGCATAAACCAAGGAATATCAACCTCTTTCTCTCTCCTTTACTTTCTTATCAGTCAACTCTGGACCACCAGGTTCCGGTCCTCAATAAGGACCTCAACAAGTTGGCTCTGCTTTTAATTGGTCAATATCACTTTTGGTTTCCCTTGTTCACCAAGTCAATCTCCTGTACTCTTTTCTTTAGAATACTTTGGTTATAACTGTATGTGTGGAAGTGTGTGTATATGTCCCATTATTTCTGCAACTGCCTGCTTGATCTGCTTGATCTCCTCCCACTAGAATACAGGCACAAGTCACCCTTAACAAGAAGTTAATACAAACCACTCAACCAACCTTTCTGTCCAAGGGGGGTGGGGGAGAAAGAAGGAATACAACCCTAAAGCTTGGGAAAAGGAGACCTCAAGCAGAACAATTTAGAGAAAAGAAGATGAAAAAACAGAAAAACAGCACAAATGAAAAAACAAGTGAGAAAATCACAACACCAAATAAACGAAGAGGAAATAAACAATCTACCTGAAAGAGAATTCAGAATAATGATAGTAAAGCTGCCCTGAAGACTTGAAAATAGAATGGAGAAGATGCAAGAAAAGATTAACACAGTTACTATAATCACCAAGGACATAGAAGAAACAAAGAATAAGCAAACAGAGATGAGTAACACAATTACTTAAATTAAAAATACTCTAGAAGAAACCAAGCCAGGCTTCAACAGTATGTGAACAGTGATTTTCCAGATGTTCAAGCTAGATTTAGAAAAGGAAGAGGAACCAGAGATCAAATTGCCAACATCTGTTGGATCATCAAAAAAGCAAGAGAGTTCCAGAAAAACATCTACTTCTGTCTTATTGACTACACCAAAGCCTTTAACTATGTGGACCACAACAAACTGGAAAATTCTGAAAGAGATGGGAGACCAGACCACCTGACCTGCCTCCTGAGAAATGTGTATGCAAGTCAGGAAGCAACAGAACTGGACATGGAACAACAGACTGATTCCAAATAGGGAAAGGAGTATGTCAAGGCTGTATATTGTCACCCTGCTTATTTAACTTTTATGCAGAATACATCATGAGAAATGCTGGACTAGATGAAGCACAAACTGGAATCAAGATTGCCAGGGAAAATATCAATAACCTCAGATATGCAAATGACACGACCCTTATGGCAGAAAGTGAAGAACTAAAGAGCCTCTTGATGAAAGTGAAAGAGGAGAGTGAAAAAGTTGGCTTAAAACTTAACATTCAGAAAACTAAATCATGGCATCTGATCCCATCACTTCATGGCAAATAGATGAGGAAACAGTGAAAACAGTGAGAGACTTTATTTTTAGGGGCTCCAAAATCACTGCAGATGGTGACTGAAGCCATGAAATTTAAAAAGATGCTTACTCCTTGGAAGAAAAGTTATGACCAACCTAGACAGCATATAAAAAGCAGAGACATTTCTTTGCCAACAAAAGTCTATCTAGTCAAGGCTATGGTTTTTCCAGTAGTCATGTATGGATGTGAGAGTTGGACTATAAAGAAAGCTGAGTGCTGAAGAATTGATGTTTTTGGACTGTGGTGTTGGAGAAGACTCTTGAGAGTCCCTTGGACTGCCAGGAGATCCAACCAGTCCATCCTAAAGGAATTCAGTCCTGAATATTCATTGGAAGGACTGATGTTAAAGTTGAAGCTCCAATACTTTAGCCACCTGATGCGAAGAACTGACTCATTTGAAAAAACCCTGATGCTGGGAAAGATTGAAGGCAGGTGGAGAAGGGGACACCAGAGGATGAGATGATGGCTGGATGGCATCACTGACTCAATGGACACGAGTTTGAATAAACTCCAGGAGTTGACGATGGACAGGGAAGCCTGGCATGCTGCAGTCCATGGGGTCACAAAGAGAAGGACACAAATGAGCAGCTGAACTGAACTGAATTGATAGGGAACCAATAACAGAAATCACTGAGGCAAGAATGGATAAATGAGCTGGAAGGGAGAATGGTGGAAATAATTCCTGAAGAGTAGAATAAGGGAAAAAGAATGAAAAGAATTGAGGATAGCCTCAGAGACCTTTGGGTCAATTTGGACAATATTAAATGCATGAAGATTCAAGTTATAGTGATTCCAGAAGAAGAAAAAAAGAAAGGCACTGGGAAAATTTTTGAAGAAATTGTAGTTGAAAATTTCCCCAACATGGGAAAGGAAATAGTCAAGTCCAAGAAGCACAGAGTCCCTTACAGGATAAACCCAAGGAGAAACACATCGAGACACATGGTAATCAAGCTGACAGAGATTAAACAGAAACAAAAATATTACAAGCAGCAAAGGAAAGGCAATAAATCACATTTAAGGGAAAACCCATATGATTAACAGACGGTCTTTCAGCAGAAACGCTGCAGAGCAGAATTCTGCAGGTCAGAAGGGAATGGCAGGATATGTTTAAAGTGCTGCTGCTAAGTCGCTTCAGTCATGTCCGACTCTGTGTGACCCCATAGACGGAAGCCCATCAGGCTCCCCCATCCCTGGGATTCTCCAGGCAAGAACACTGGAGTGGATTGCCATTTCCTTCTCCAATGCGTGAAAGTGAAAAGTGAAAGCAAAGTCGCTCAGTCGTGTCCGACTCTTAGAGACCCCATGGACTGCAGCCTACCAGGCTCCTCCATCCATGGGATTTTCCAAGCAAGAGTACTGGAGTTGGGTGCCATCGCCTTCTCCGGCTTAAAGTGCAGAAGAAAACAAAATCTACAGCCAAGATTACTTTATCTAGCAAAGATCTCATTCAAAATTGTTGGAGAAATCAAAAGTTTCACAGACAAGCAAAAATTAAGAGAATTTAGCACCACTGAACCAGCCTTACAACAAACGCAAGAGAAAGGAAAGACCTACAAAAACAAACCCAAAAGAATTAAGAAAATGCCAATAGGAACATATATATCAATAATTACTTTAAATGTAAACAGATTAAATGCACCAACCAAAAGACAGACTGATGGATATAAAAACAAGATCCATATATATGCTGCCTACAAGAGGCCCACTTCAGACCTAGAGACACATACAGACTGAAAGTAAAAGGATCTAAAAAGATATTCCATGTGAATGGAAACCAAAAGAAAGCTGGAGTGGCAATCCTTATTTCAGACAAAATAGACTTTAAAATAAAGACTATTATAAAAGACAAAGAAGGACACTACATAAAGATAAAGGGATAAATCAAAGAAGAAGACAAAACAATTGTCAATATTTATGCACCCAACATAGGAGCACCTCAATACATAAGGCAAACACTAACAGGGATAAGGAGGGAAATCGACAGTAACACAATAATAGTCAAGGACTTTAACACTCAACTTACACCAATGGGCAGATCATCAAAACAGAGAATTAATAACGAAACACAAACCTTAAACGAAACATTAGACCAAATGGACCTAATTGATATCTTGAGGACTTTCCATCCAAATGCAGAAGAATACACTTTCTTCTCAAGTGCACATGGAACATTCTCCAGGATAAACTACATCTTGGGTCACAAATCAAGCCTCAGCAAATTTAAGAAAATTGAAATTGTATCAAGTATCTTGTCTGACCACAGCACTATAAGACTAGATATCAACTACAGGAAAAAAAAAAATACAAAAAACACAACACATGGAGATTAAACAAAACATTACTAAATAACAAATAGTTACTGAAGAAAGTAGAAGGGAAATCAAAAGATTCTTGTAAACAAATGACAACAAAAACAAGATGACCCAAAACCTATGGGATTTAGCAAAAGTAGTTGTAGGAGGGAAGTTTATAGCGATATAATCCTACCTCAAGAAACAAGAAAAGCATCAACTGACAACCTATATCTATATCCAAAGCAAGCTGGAGAAAGAAGAACAGCAGCGACAATAAAACAACCCAAAATCAGCAGAAGGAAAAAAAAAATCATAAAGACCAGAGCAGAAATAAATGAAAAAGAAAAGAAGGAAAAAATAGAAAGATTAATAAAACTAAAAGCTGGTTCTTTGAGAAGACAAACAAAATTTACAAATCACTAGCTAAACTCAACAAAAAAAAAAAAAAGGAGAAAAATAAAATCAAAATTAGAAATGAATAAGGAGAGGTTACAAGAGACAGCACAGAAATACAAAGGATTGTAAGAGAATATTATGACCAACTATATGCCAATTAAATGGACAACCTAGAGGAAATGGACAGATTCTTAGAAAAGTTCAACCTCACAACACTGAATCAGGAAGAAACAGAAATCATGAACAAGCCAATTACAAACACTGAAATTGAAACTGTGAAAAAAAAAAAAAAAGCTCTCAAAAAGCAAAAGTCCAGGCCAGGGCCAAGAGAGCTTCACAGGGGAATTCTAGCAAACATTTAGAGAAGAGCTAATGGCTATTTTTCTGAAACTCTTCCAAAAAAATTGTAGAGGAAGGAACATTTCTGAACTCATTCTATGAGGCCACAATCACCCTGATACCAAAGCCAGGCAAAGACAGCAGAAAAAAGAAAGAAAGAAAGAAAATTACAGGCCAATATCACTAGTGAACATAGATTCAAAAATACTCAACAAAATTCTAGCAATCAGAATTCACCAACACATTAAAAAGTTTATACAGCATGATCTGCTGCTGCTGCTGCTGCTAAGTCGCTTCAGTCATGTCTGACTCTGTGCGACCCCACAGAAGGCAGCCCACCAGGCTTCCCCGTCCCTGGGATTCTCCAGGCAAGAATACTGGAGTGGGTTGCCATTTCCTTCTCCAATGCATGAAAGTGAAAAGTGATAGTGAAGTCGCTCAGTCGTGTCTGACTCTTAGCAACCCCATGAACTTCAGCCTACCAGGCTCCTCCATCCATGGGATTTTCCAGGCAAGAGTACTGGAGTGGGGTGCCATTGCCTTCTCCCATACAGCATGATCAAGTCGTTTATTTCAGGGATGCAAGTGTTCTTCAGTATACACAAATCTATCAATATGATACACCATATTAACAAATTTAAAGGTAAAAACCATATGATCCTTTCAATAGATGCAGAAAAAGCCTTCGATGAAATTCAGCATCCATTTATGATAAAAATGCTTCAAAAAGAATGGGCATAGAAGGAACCTACCTCAACATAGTAAAGGCAATTTATGATAAGCCCACAGCAAACATTATTCTCAGTGGTGAAAAACTGAAAGCATTCCCTCTAAGATCAGGAACAATAAAAGGGTGTCCTCTCTCACCACTATTATTCAACATAGTTTTGGAAGTCTTAGCTATGGCAATTAGAGAAGA
The DNA here is from genome assembly GCF_027580195.1 of Bos mutus. Lineage (NCBI taxonomy): Eukaryota > Metazoa > Chordata > Mammalia > Artiodactyla > Bovidae > Bos > Bos mutus. The sequence continues at coordinate 136,445,102 of NC_091617.1, forward strand.
AAAAGAAAGAAGAGGAATCCAGATCACAAAAGAAGAAGTAAAACTCTCACTATTTGCAGATGATATGGTACTATACATAGAAAACCCAAAAGAAACCATCAGAAAATTACTAGAGCTAATCAGTGAATTTAGCAAAGTTGCAGAGTACAAGGTCAATATGCAGAAAACACTTACATATTCCTAAAATATGCTAAATGAAAAATCAGAAAGAGCAATTAAGGAATCAATCCCATTCACCATTGCAACAAAAAGAATAAAACATCTAGGAATGAGACCAAAAAAAAAAAAAAAAAAAAACCCTGTATATAGAAAATTATAAGACACTGATGAAAGAAATCAAAGATGACAAAACAGATGGAGAGACATTCCATGTTCCTGGTAGGAAGAATCAATATTGTGAAAATGACTATACTATCAAATGCAATATATAGATTCAATGCAAGTAAAAGTCACTCAGTCATGTCCAACTCTTTGTGACTCCATGGACTATGGAATACTCCAGGCAAGAATACTGGAGTGGGTAGCCATTTCCTTCTCCAGAGGATCTTCCCAACCCAGGGATTGACCCAGGTCTCCTGCATTGCAGGCAGATTATTTCCCAGCTAAGCCATAAGAGAAGCCCAAGAATACTTGAGTGGGTAGCCTATCCCTTCTCCAGCAGATCTTCCAGCCCAGGAATCAAACCAGGGTCTCTTGCACTGCAGGCAGATTCTTTACCAGCTGAGCTACCATGGAAGTCCCTAGATTCAATGTGATTCCTATCAAATTACCAATGGCATTTTTCACAGAACTAGAACCAAAAAATTCACAATTCATATGGAAACACAAGATACCCTGAATAGCCAAAGCAGTCTTGAGAAAGAAGAGTGGAACTGGAGGAATCAACTTTCCTGACTTCAGACTATGTTACAAAGCTACAGTCATCAAGACAGTATGGTACTGGGACAAAACCAGAAATATAGACCAATGGAATAGGATAGAAAGCCCAGAGATAAACCCACACACCTATGGGTACCTTATTTTTGACAAAGGAGGCAAGAATATACAATTGGGCAAAGATAGCCTCTTCAATCAGTGGTGCTGGGTAAATTGAACAGCTATGTGTAAAAGAATGAAATTAGAACACTTCCTAATGCCATACACAAAGATAAACTTGAAATGGATTAAAGACCTAAATGTAAGACCAGAAACTATAAACCTCTTAGAGAAAAACATAGGCAGAACATTCGATGACATAAATCAAAGTAAGATCCTGTATGACCCACCTCCTAGAGTAATGGAAATAAAAACAGAAATAAACAAGTGTAACCTAATTAAACTTGAAAGCTTTTGCACAGCAAAGGAAACTACAAACAAGGTGAAAAGACAACCCTCAGAATGGGAGAAAAAAATAGCAAAGGAAACAACTGACAAAGGATTGATTTCCAAAATATACAAGCAGCCATACAACTCAATACCAGAAAAACAAACAACCCAATAAATATGTGGAAAAAAGACCTAAACAGACATTTGTCCAAAGAAGACATACAGATGGCTAACAAATAAATGAAAAGATGGTCAACATCACTAATTATCAGAGATCAGATCAGATCAGATCAGTCGCTGAGTCGTGTCCAACTCTTTGCTACCCCATGAATTGCAGCACGCCAGGCCTCCCTGTCCATCACCAACTCCCGGAGTTGACTCAGACTCATGTCTATCGAGTCAGTGATGCCATCCAGCCATCTCATCCTCTGTCATCCCCTTCTCCCCCTGCCCCCAATCCCTCCCAGCATCAGAGTCTTTTCCAATGAGTCAACTCTTCGCATGAGGTGGCCAAAATACTGGAGTTTCAGCTTTAGCATCATTCCTTCCAAAGAAATCCCAGGGCTGATCTCCTTCAGAATGGGCTGGTTGGATCTCCTTGCAGTCCAAGGGACTCTCAAGAGTCTTCTGCAACACCACAATTCAAAAGCACCAATCCTTTGGCGCTCAGCCTTCTTCACAGTCCAACTCTTACATCCATACATGACCACAGGAAAAAACCATAGCCTTGACTAGACGAACCTTTGTTGGCAAAGTAATGTCTCTGCTTTTGAATATGCTATCTAGGTTGGTCATAACTTTCCTTCCAAGGAGTAAGTGTCTTTAAATTTCATGGCTGAAATCACCATCTTCAGTGATTTTGGAGCCCCCAAAAATAAAGTCTGACACTGTTTCAACTGTTTCCCCATCTATATCCCATGAAGTGGTGGGACCGGATGCCATGATCTTCATTTTCTGAATGTTGAGCTTTAAGCCAACTTTTTCACTCTCCACTTTCACTTTCATCAAGAGGCTCTTTAGTTCCTCTTCACTTTCTGCCATAAGGGTGGTGTCATCTGCATATCTGAGGTTATTGATATTTCTCCCAGCAATCTTGATTCCAGCTTGTGTTTCTTCCAGCCCAGCGTTTCTCATGATGTACTCTGCATAGAAGTTAAATAAGCAGGGTGACAATATACAGCCTTGATGAACTCCTTTTCCTATTTGGAACCAGTCTGTTGTCCCGTGTCCAGTTCTAACTGTTGCTTCCTGACCTGCATACAAATTTCTCAAGAGGCAGATCAGGTGGTCTGGTATTCCCATCTCCTGAAGAATTTCCCACAGTTTATTGTGATCCACACAGTCAAAGGCTTTGGCATAGTCAATAAAGCAGAAATAGATGTTTTTCTGGAACTCTCTTGCTTTTTCCATGATCCAGCAGATGTTGGCAATTTGATCTCTGGTTCCTCTGCCTTTTCTAAAACCAGCTTGAACATCAGGAAGTTCACGTTTCACATATTGCTGAAGCCTGGCTTGGAGAATTTTGAGCATTACTTTACTAGTATGTGAGATGAGTGCAATTGTGTGATAGTTTGAGCATTCTTTGGCATTGTCTCTCTTTGGGATTGGAATGAAAACTGACCTTTTCCAGCCCTGTGGCCACTGCTGAGTTTTCCAAATTTGCTGGCATATTGAGTGCAGCGCTTTCACAGCATCATCTTTCAGGATTTGGAATAGCTCAACTGGAATTCCATCACCTCCACTAGCTTTGTTCATAGTGATGCTTTCTAAAGCCCACTTGGCTTCACATTCCAGGATGTCTGGCTCTAGGTCAGTGATCACAGCATCATGATTATCTGGGTCATGAAGATCTTTCTTGTACAGTTCTTCTGTGTATTCTTGCCATCTCTTTTTAATATCTTCTGCTTCTGTTAGGTCCATACCATTTCTGTCCTTTATCAGGCTCATCTTTGCATGAAATGTTCCTTTGGTATCTCTGATTTTCTTGAAGAGATCCCTAGTCTTTCCCATTGTATTGTTTTCCTCTATTTCTTTGCATTGATCGCTGAAGAAGGCTTTCTTATCTCTTCTTGCTATTCTTTGGAACTCTGCATTCAGATGTTTATTTCTTTCCTTTTCTCCTTTGCTTTTCACTTCTCTTCTTTTCACAGCTATTTGTAAGGCCTCCCCAGGCAGCCATTTTGCTTTTTTGCATTTCTTTTCTATGGGGATGGTCTTGATCCCTGTCTCCTGTACAATGTCACGAACCTCATGCCATAGTTCATCAGGCACTCTATCTATCAGATCTAGTCCCTTAAATCTATTTCTCACTTCCACTGTGTAATCATAAGGGATTTGATTTAGGTCATACCTGAATGGTCTAGTGGTTTTCCCTACTTTCTTCAATTTCAGTCTGAATTTGAAATGCAAATCAAAACTACAATGAGATATCACCTCACACCAGTCAGAATGGCCACCATCAAAAAATCTACAAACAATAAATGCTGAAGAGGGTATGGAGAAAAGGGAACCCTCTTGTATTACTGGTGTATGTAATGTAAGTTGATATAGCCACTATGGAAGATGGTATGGAGTTTCCTTTAAAAAAAAAAAACTAGGAATAAAACCACCATATGACCCAGCAAACCCACTCTTAGGCATATGCACCTAGGAAACCAAAATTGAAAAAGACACATGTACCCCAATGTAGCACTATTTAAAATAGCTACAACATGGAAGCAACCTAGATGTACATCAACAGATGAATGGATAAAGAAGCTATGGTACATATGTACATAAAAGAACACATTTGAGTCAATTCTAATGAAGTGGAAGAAAATAGAGCCTGTTATAAAGAGTGAGTGAAGTCACTTAGTCGTGTCCGACTCTCCGACCCCATGGACTATACAGTCCATGGAATTCTCCAGGCCAGAATACTGAGCCTTTCCCTTCTCCAGGGGATCTTCCCAACCCAGGGATCGAACCCAGGTCTCCTGCACTGCAGGCGGATTCTTTATCAGCTGAGCCACAAGGGAAGCCCAATAATGTACTAACTCCCATTAAATTTTAATAAAGTAGAATTAACCCCCTTAAACAATGTTCTAATGTCATAGTAAGTTGGGAATTGTTGAGGCAAGCCACAAACATCAGGAAGCAAACTAAAGACAGGTGGGCATGAAAGAATTCTGATGGTCATAAGCCAATCAATATGTTAAGTAAGTCTATGCAGATGCTGAATATAAAAGTTAATATTTGGGAACTCTGGATTTTTCATGTTGTTTAGTCGCTAAGTCATGTCTGACTCTTGTGACTCCTTGGACTGTAGTCCACCAGGCTCCTCTGTCCATGGGATTTCCCAGGCAAGCCTACTGTAGTGGGTTGCCATTTCCTACTCCAATACAGAGTGAAGTAAGTCAGAAAGAGAAAGATAAATATCATACACTAATGCATATATATGGAATCTAGAAAAATGGTACTGATGAATTTATTTGCAGGGTAGCAATGGAGAAACAGACATAGAGAACAGATTTATGGACATGGTGGGGAGGGCAGGAGGAAGAGGGTGAGATGTATGGAAAGAGTGCCATGGAAACTTACAATACCATATGTAAAATAGACAGCTGATGGGAATTTGCCATATGACTCAGGGAACTCAAACAGGGGCTCTGTAACAACCTAGAAGGGTGGGATGGGGAGGTATGGGAGGGAGATTTGGGGGGGAGGGGACATGGTGTACCTATGGATGATTATTGTTGATGCTTCACAGAAAATAGCAAAATTCTGTCAAGCAATTATCCTTGAATTAAAAAATTAATTAATTAAAAAAATAATACGGAAATGAAAAATCAGACCCAAAAGACAGAAGTCATTCCCAAAGCCAGGAACAATCAGCAGCTGGAGCTGGTAGAGCACATTTGAAGAACTGCTTTTTAGAAATAGTTGATGAAGCCTCTGCATTTATTTTTTTAATTTTTTAAATTTATTTAATTAGAGGTTAATTACTTTACAATATTGTATTGGTTTTGCCACACATCAACATGAGCCTCTGCATATAAAATGTTAACTTTGAGTGATTATTCATCAAGAGGCTGTAGAGTTTCTGCCAATCATGATAAAGGAGCCCTACTTTGAGCACCGTTCCATCACAGAATGATGTTGCGATGGAGCTCACCAGAATTTGTATAATGTGAGACATATTGAGAGCAGATTACACAAAGAATGTATGTCCTGTGAATCATCATGAATTCATTCATGGAAAACAATGTGGTGACCAATGCAGAGTCATTTTTAGTTACAGCCTTTACACATGACTCTTCTTCTTCTTCTTCTTCTTTTTTCTTTTTAGACTTATTATGAGGATAGATTTTCTTTTTCAAATATGTTTTATTGAAGTATATTTGATTTACAATGTGGCTTTATTTCTGCTATATAGAAAATTATTCAGTTGTAGGAGTTCAGTTCAGTTTAGTTCAGTTGCCCAGTCATGTCTGACTCTGTGGCTCCATGAACCACAGCACACCAGGCCTCCCTGTCCATCACTGACTCCTGGAGTTTACCCAAATTCGTGTCCATTGAGTCGGTGATGCCATCCAACCATCTCATCCTCTATTGTCCCCTTCTCCTCCTGCCCTCAATCTTTCACAGCATCAGGGTCTTTCCAAATTAGTCAGCTCTTATCAGGTGGCCAAAGGATTGGATTTTCAGCTTCAGCATCAGTCTTTCCAATGAACACCCAGGACTGATCTCCCTTAGGATGGACTGGTTGGATCTCCTTGCAGTCCAAGGGACTCTCAAGAGTCTTTTCCAACACCGCAGTTCAAAAGCATCAATTCTTTGGTGCTCAGCCTTCTTTATAGTCCAACTCTCACATCCACACATGACCACAGGAAAAACCATAGCCTTGACTAGACGGACCTTTGTTGACAAAGTAATGTCTCTGCTTTTTAATATGCGGTCTAGGTTGGTCATAACTTTCCTTCCAAGGAGTAAGTGTCTTTTAATTTCATGACTGCAATCACCATCTGCAGTGATTTTGGATCTCCCAAAAATAAAGTCAGCCACTATTTCCACTGTTTGCCTATCTATTTGCCATGAAGTGATGGGATCAGATGCCATGATCTTAGTTTTCTGAATGTTGAACTTTATGCCAACTTTTTTACTCTCCTCTCTCACTTTCATCAAGAGCCTCTTTAGTTCTTCACTTTCTGCCATAAGGTGGTGTCATTTGCATATCTGAGGTTATTGATATTTCTCCTGGCAATCTCGATTCCAGCTTGTGTTTCATCCAGCCCAGCGTTTCTCATGATGTACTCTGCATAGAAGTTAAATAAGCAGGGTGACAATATACAGCCTTGACGTACTCCTTTTCTTATTTGGAACCAGCCTGTGGTTCCATGTCCAGTTCTAACTGTTGCTTCCTGACCTGCATGGAGGTTTCTCAAGAGGCAGGGCAGGTGGTCTGCTATTCCCATGTCTTGAAGAATTGTCCTCAGTTTCTTGTGATCCACACAGTCAAAGGCTTTGGCATAGTCAAGAAAGCAGAAATAGATGTTTTTCTGGAACTCTCTTGCTTTTTCGATGATCCAGAGGATGTAGGCAATTTGATCTCTGGTTCCTCTGCCTTTTCTAAACCCAGCTTGTACAACTGGAAGTTCTCAGTTCATGTACTGTTGAAGCCTGGCTTGGAGAAGTTTGAGCATTACTTTCCTAGAGTGTGAAGTGAGTGAAGTCACTCAGTCGTGTCCAACTCTTTGCAACCCCATGGACTGTACCCCACCAGGCTCCTCTGTCCATGGGATTCTCCAGGCAAGAATACTGCAGTGGGTTGCCATTTCCTTATCCATACTAGAGTGTGAGATGAGTGCAATTGTGTGGTAGTTTGAGCATTCTTTGGCATTGCCTTTCTTTGGAATTGGAATGAAAACTGACCTTTTCCAGTCCTGTGGCCACTGCTGCGTTTTCCAAATTTGCTGACATATTGAGTGCCACATTTTCACAGCATCATCTTTTAGGATTTGAAATAGTGCAAGTGGAATTCCATCCCCTCCACTAGCTTTGTTCGTAGTGATGCTTCCTAAGGCCCACTTGACTTCACATTCCAGGATGTCTGGCTCTAGGTCAGTGATCACACCATAATGATTATCTGGGTTGTGAAGATCTTTTTTGTACATTGTATATACATTCTTTTGTATGTGTATACACATTCTTTTGAATATTCTTTTCCATTATGGTTTATCACAGGATATTGAATATAGTTCTCTGTGCTCTAAAGTAGGACCTTGTTGCTTATCCATTCTCTACATAATAATTTGCATCTGCAAATCCCAAATTCTCAACCCATCTATCCCTTATTGTAACCACCCCCTGCCCTTGGTAACCAGAAGTCTGTACTCTATGTCTGTGAGCACATGAACTCTTTTCTCCGTGTTGGCCACCACTTCCCCACACAACCCACTTATTTTTGGAGTGGAAAGCTTAAGCCATCAGCATTTCACATTATCCTGCTCCCTGCATTGACCCTTTGATGGTTATATGGTCTAAGTGACCCAGCAGAATAGACCTTGAAACTTTTGCTTAGTGTTTCTGGACAAAAGTGGTCCCTTACATCCTTTGAATCTGTAAATGTATAACCTGAGCAGTTACATAATAGATTGGTTGGTAAAGAATATGCCTGCAATGCAGGAGTCCCTGGTTCAATTCCTGGGTCGGGAAGATCCCCTGGAGAAGGGAATGGCTATCTGCTTCAGTATTCTTGGGCTTCCCTTGTGGTTCAGCTAGTAAAGAGTTTGCCTGCAATGTGGGAGACCTGGGTTTGATCTCTGGGTTGGGAAGATCCCCTGGAGAAGGGAATGGCTACCCACTCCAGTATTCTTGGGCTTCCCTTCAGCTGGTAAAGAATCTGGCTGCAATGAGGGAGACCTGGGTTTGATCTCTGGGTTGGGAAGATCTCCTGGAGAAGGGAATGGCTACCCACTCCAGTATTCTAGCCTGGAGAATTCCATGGACTGTGTAGTCCATGGGGTAGCAAAGGGTCGGATATGACTGAGTGACTTTCACTTTCACTTCATTTTCTGTCAGAGCAGTAAGACAGCCAGAGTTTCTGGCTAAGAATCATCTGATTATTATCCTGCCTATTCTGTCTTCCAACTACATGAGCCAATCAATTCCTGGCTTTTTATGCTAGCTTGTGTTCCTTTTTCTAATACTTATTGCCAAAAAATATTTCAACTTTGCTTTCTTGTATATTGAGTCTGAAAAACCATGAAAACTCTTTTGAAGCTAAATCGTACATAAGGAAGAATAACGACATAATTCATATATTCAATGAATATTTACTGAGAGTTTACTACATGCAAAACTCTGTGACAGCTCTAGGCATACAATGGCAAATAAAACAGACAGCATGTTAAGGGATATGAGTAGTTAAACCAGCAAATACAGTACTGAGTGGTAAATGCTGCTGCTGCTGCTGCTGCTAAGTCGCTTCAGTCATGTCTGACTCTGTGTGACCCCATAGACGGCAGCCCACCAGGCTCCTCCGTCCATGGGATTTTCCAGGCAAGAATACTGGAGTGGGTTGCCATTGCCTTCTCTGGTGGTAAATGCTATCATAGGGTAATACAGGCTACTTGTGGGAACATAATGAGACTGTGTTATCTCATTTAAGACATTCAGGGCAAGATTCTCAGCAGAAGGGAAATTTCTTCTAAGACTTAAAAAAAAATGTGTGTGTGTGAGTCTCTGTGTGCATGTGTGCTCAAATTCTTCAAAGGAATTCCCACTTGAGACAATAGCATATGGGAAGAGGGAAGGCTCAGAAATAGGAGCTAAAGGACCTGAAATAAATCCAGTCTAGCTAAAGTGTGTATATCAGGAGCTGGATGAGGTCACAGTATGAGACAAGTCAGAAAAGCAGGAAAAACTGGGTCATGTAGGAACTACTTTGCCGTGTTAAGGAGTTCAGACCCTCCTGAGAACAATAGAAAAGGGCTGAAGGATTTTAAACAGAGGAACATCATGATCTAATTCATTGTCTTGTGGAGCCAAAGAAAGAAGTAATGAACTAGAGGAATGACAAAATCAAGGCCGGACAATGAAGTTATCAAATTTTGTCACTGACCAGCAGCTGCTTGATATCTGGCTCAGGTATAGCTGCTTCCCCCTCTCAATCTCAGTCTTGCAGGGACCCTGGACCTGCACCACCAGGTAGGGCACTTGCACCTCGAGCACATAGGCCTGCAGCAGTAAGTAGGCTGGTGAGCAGCCTGGCAGTGGACCCAATGAGCTTATGCTCCAGGCTCTCTTTGAGGTCTACAGAAACATCAGAAGTTCTTACTTTTGTGTTGAACTTGTCAAGGTTGGCCTGCCACAGGAGGTTCAGACTCCTGAACAGTGTGGCAGGAGCCACACTTCCCCAAGTTTATCCAAGTTTATTCAAACTTCCAGGGCTGAAGGTGTTAGAGTAGAACCCATACTGCTTCATCAGGGTATATTTATTATCATTGCCTGTCAGGGGCAATTTCCTGGGCTGCTCCAAGTCTGAGGGCATGGGTGGGGCCATAGGCGGGGTAAAGGTGGAGTCTTGGGGCCAGGGCTTGGAGGAAACTTCTCCAATCAAGAATCCGGTTCCTGAAGAATGCTTCCCAGGTTATGCTCCATGTTTCTCAGAATACACTCTTGGCCCAAAAGAGTTAGGGGAATGGGGCTATTAGGCATTAATTAAACTACTTTTATTTATGTTGTGACAGATGGAAAGTTAGAGAACATGCACAGGAGACAAAAGGAGAAAGGTTTGGAAAGAGACAAGGCACAAAGGAGGGATGAATGGCAGAGCCCCACAGGGAAAGAGAAAAGGAGTGCTGAGTAGTTACTGGCCTTGCTTTTAAGGGAGAAATAAGCCAGTTTGTCAGAAGCAAATCATTTCTCATTGTGAGGTGATTACATTTTTACATCAAGGTTAATGCATTTGTTTCAGACTATGTTATTGAAGTTAAAAAATAGCTGTCTCTCACCCTTCTCTCCATTGAATACATCATTCTTTACAAAGGTACATATATGCACCCATGCTGTTCACTAATGGGAGAAAGCTAGGGAAGGAACTCTAGTTTTATCACATTCAAGTAACTGTGACACTTGGTTGTGCTGGTTTTTATTCTTGTTTTCATTCCATGGGCAGGGGTTCAGTAGAGGCCTTGGATTTATTTAGTCCTTGGGTTGACTCCTGACTTTCCCCACTTATTAACTGTGTGGCCTTGGAGACCTTATTCAATCTTTCTATGCCTCAGTTTTCTTTTAACTTAAAAAGAAATTTGACTTAACTTAAATTAATTTAACTTAATTTAACTTAAAAAAAAATCCTCTTGTACTTTTGATATATAACGAACTACTTTCAAAACTCAGTGGCTTAAACTATGAAGCATTTATCAGCTCAATCTTTTGCCCAGGCTCAGTTGTTGATGGCATGACTGATTCCTGTGTCTACAGCCAATCAAGGACTGTCTGAGAGCCAGTTTGCTGATCTTGCCCAGGTCGTCTCACATGTCTGGTCTTCAATTGCAGTAGCTCATCTCCACTGATCTGTTAATCACCCTCCAATAGGATGGACCAGACTTTTCCTGGTAACTGAGTGGAAATATGCCAGTCTTTTCAGAAGTCTAGGCTCAGAGCTGGCACCAAACTTCTGCAGCTTTCTCTTGAACACAAGGTCAACTTAGATTTAAAACATTTAAACCTCCCTACTCAATTGGAGGAGTTGTAAAGCCACCTGGCAAGGGACAGATCCATATATATCCACATATTTATTTGCATATATATATATATATATGAAGGGGAAGAATAGTGATCATTTTTTGGAATCTCTCACTCTGTTACCCTGCACTGTTGGGAACAATCAATGAGAACACATCTGAAGAGGCCTAGTACAGTGCCTGGTTTCCAGATGCTCTGCTGCTGCTGCTACTGCTGCTAAGTCACTTCAGTCGTGTCCGACTCTGTGCGACCCCATAGACGGCAGCCCACCAGGCTTCCCCGTCCCTGGGATTTTCCAGGCAAGAACACTGGAGTGGGTTGCCATTTCCTTCTCCAAGGCATGAAAGTGAAAAGTGAAAGTGAAGTCGCTCAGTTGTGTCCGACTCTAGCGACCCCATGGACTGCAGCCTACCAGGCTCCTCCGTCCATGGGATTTTCCAGGCAAAAGTACTGGAGTGGGGTGCCATTGCCTTCTCCGTTCAGATGCTCAGGACCTGCTAATATCTCTCTTTCCATAAATACCAACAGCAAGATCAGACACAATGGAGATCACCCTGCTGCATGCTGCTGCCAGAAGAGGTGATAGAAACAAAACAGATAAACTTTTTAGTATAGGCCTCAGCATTACTTATGCCTCTCCCAATAGGCAAGTGTTTTTAAAAAAGATTTTCAAAAGAACAAAATTACAGGCCTCACTTTTAGAAGAAAGAGGCAGTGTGGTCTTTCTCTGGCTCATCTTCCCTTTTCCTCCAAGAACACCCGCAGAATGATAGGATTTCACCTTCTCTTCTCTGGAGGAACAATGTGTTATTTTGGTCTGCCTTTGATCACCAGTGATTCACTTTAAAGGCAGTGCTGCTGGGAAAATGCAGAAAGCAGAGTTGCAATCAGGAAAATGACTATGTACAAATGACATCCTCTGACTTTCTGTCCTTGTTTCACAGGCGTTTTTTTTTTTTTTTTTTTTTTTTTCTGGTCACTTCTTAATTCCTTTGTCCTATGAGAACCAATCAGGCTAGGAGAGTTGGGCTGGTTCCTAATTCTTTGGCCATTCTCATCAATATTCTCTCTGAGTTCTGTGGAGAAACCTGGGAAATGTCTTCCTGTGGAATCTGCCAAGGAGACATTTGACTTGAAGATGCCAAGTAGATAAAGTAAGGTTTTTGCTGACAAAGTAGGCAAAAATGATGCCTTAAGTTAAATAACCATTATTTTCACAAAATTTATCCAGAGCATGAAAATTTTGCAAAGGCTTAACTTCAACTAGTCTAACTTTATCTTAAGGAGACAAGTGGAAAAGTTTGTGTTTTTTTAAAAATAGACTTTTAATTGGGGATAATTTTAGATTTATGGAAAAGTTATAAAGAACAGTACAGAGAATTTCCATACAGTTATCACCCATTTTCCCCTAGTGCTAACAGATCATGTATATTACCATAGGACATTTGTCAAAACTAAGAAATCAACACTGGTGCATTACTATTAGGTAGACTCTAGACTGTATTTCACCAGTTTTCCCATTACATTCTAGGCAAGTAGCTGTCTCTACAACATAGTGATAGTTGCATACTGACACTCCTTAAACCCAAAGGAATGGAGTCTTCATGTACTTATCACTCTGGAGTGGTGTAGCAGAGCAGACATGATGTTGCTGAAAAGCAGAATCCCAGAACTGAAGATCAATTCAAATATCTTCCTTTTACAATGAGGAAACTGAGAGCCTGACCAAGAGGCCTAATTAAATGCAAACTCAAACTATTTTATATATAGGATGAATAAATAACAAGGTCCTACTATAGCACACAGGAAACTGCAGTCAATATCCTATGATAAACCATAATGGAAAAGTATATGAAAAAAACATAGATGAATCACTTTGCTGTACAGCAGAAACTAACACAACACTGTAAATCAACTAAACTTCAATAAAGTACATTTTAAAAAAGAGAGAAATGGGATAATCTGCTCTGAAACAATAGAAAGATAATTTAGTGTTTTTAAAGTGTCACCCATGGTAAAATATAAAATCCCAGAAAGAAAATGCTCTCTGCCAATGATTTTTAAAAAGCAATGAAGAGCTAAAGGGATTCTGATGCCACCTATTGGTAGACAAAAGAATAGGGCACTCCTTCATGCCTGGGAGATTGTGACTGGTGGACAGGTGCCTGAGGTCTTCATCTTGATACAAGGTTGGAATGTGTGTATCAGTTCTCTATTGACTCTCAGCATCTTAGAAGGACTTTCTTAGAGCATTCCTCTCTGCTTTCCAGTAACACAACCCATTTCAGGCATATATAGAAACACCAGAGGAAGACATATCAGTCAATTCTCAAAATCACCTAAATAGAAAAAAGAACACATTTTATATATATAAATAACCCTAGGGGGAGGAATGCAAGATTCTTTTCTGATCCAAAGTCTCCAAAATAAGTCCTGTTATTTATAGCAGTCTCTTTGACTGGTTGAGGATGTAAAAAAGAAAAGATAAGAAAGAAAGAAAAAACGAAAATAGGAATTCAATTTCAAAACAAAATGCTCACCCTGACTCATTCAGGGAAGAATCCAAGGTTTTCAATACAGGGCACTGATTCTCTGTCTGTTTTTCCCCTTCATCATCTGTCACCCTTAAAAAAATGGGATCAATTGCATTGGTAAGAATCCCCATTTTTTTCATTTCCTGGCTTCATTCCAGTATTGCACTTGTCACACTGATGGGAGGGGTGCCTTTCATACCGTCATAGGACAGTAAGCAAATGCCTCCCCTTCTGTTATCAAACAGACCCAGTGAGAGGATCTGCACAGAACTGGAGGCTCCTTTTGCGGCTTGGGAATGCCAGTGGTGCTGTGACCTTGTGGCTTTCTTTAGATCGTTTTAACTATGTCTGTAGAGCCCAGCAGCTCAGAATCCATGAAGAGGAGAGTTGGAAGGCGGTGAATGATACAGATCGGGGGTTTTGATGTAACGGTTGTTGAAGGGACTCCAGCAAACTTGTAGTGACTGTGACCTGAGTTCATGAGCTGGTTATAGATCTTCATTTGTAGAGATGGGCTGGACTGTTAGTTTCATGGGTAAGGTGGAAGAGAATTTTGCTTTCTGTGCCTGGCAGAGAGCCTCTTTGAATTTACCTTCAGTGTAATTTTTTTCCTTGAGAAAAATAAAATCCAAATTTCTGGCATAGAATTGCACGTGTGTTCTGCACACTGGTTTGCAGGCAACGGTTTCTAATTAGGGAGCTGAAGCCTGCTGGCAGAGGAAACCATATTTGTCACAAGTAGTGGCGCTGTGTTCAGTTTGTGTGTTTGTGCCTTTAGCACAGGGACTAACAATGGTTATACTGGACTCTCTCTGTGGTTCTGTCTGTAATTTGCTCTGTGGTTCCTGGGTATGTCATTTTTAGTTGTGCTTTCAGAGCCTGCTTCCATCAACACTATGTTCTCTGGTCTGTGCATTCTGAACACCCAAACCCTGGGCTTTTTGTAAAGATAATAAAATCTATGTGGGCAATTGGTGATGGTCAATAGAGTAGCTTACAGATTGCCTGGAAATAGTACATGATCAACATACCTTAATGCCTTTTCTCTCATCTTAATTCCTTTTCCTATAAGATGCTTGTGCTTAATAAACTCCAAGGCATTTTTGTAAATTTAACAAATGTTTATTGACTATCTGCTAAGTGACAGATATTGTAATGGCATCAGGGTTGTGATCACAAGACAACAAAACAGACTATCACTTGCTTTCATGGGACTTAGATTTCAGAGGACACAACCAACATGCAAGGAAATACATAATCACTTTCCTTTTTCATTCCCTCATTTTTGCAAATTCAATCCAGCTCAACTTCATCTCCAAGGCTACTTCTTTATTAAACTGGAAAGGAATATTTTCTTACTTAGTATTTCCACATTCAGTAAACATATGCTGACTTTGCCTGCACAGCATCTATTCCTCATTTTCTTGTAGTATGACAATGAATTTCCTTTAGGGAACCATCCTGTGTCTCATGCTCAGTTGCTGTGGATCAGGCGGAGCTCCACTTCGGCTCTAGAAGTGCAGCAGAGTGCAGTGAATGCTCCCCAGCTCTGTGGAAGGCCATAGCATCAAGGGAATCCTGTGAAGCCACAATGATTGACTTGTGCTTAACCACCTGATCCAAGTTTCTCCAATCAAAGTGAATCAAAGGCAATTACTATACAGAAAAGCTCCCTAAGTTGTGGCTGAAGGTCTCCAGACCTTAAAAATGGCATACTTGAGAGGTAACCTGGGGGAAGAGAAATATTATATTTTTCTTTCTGAAGTCTCTTCCTCTGCCTCTCAAAGATCTTTCTAATTGGCTCTACAGAACCATGAGTGAGGTACCTGTTCCTCATCCAATTATTTCTTTTCTGGCCTTTGAAATTTAGAACACTGTGGTTGGTAAAAGTCTTTGGCTGATAACCTCTTTAAATGAAGAGAGGTCTTGTTAGACGTGCCTTCAGAAGATGGGGAGGAAGACGCAGCTATGTCCCTGTCTCCCTGTCCACATTGTGTGTAATATCCTCCATGTCATCCCAAATCGGACAGAAACAAATTTTTCTAAACCTTATGGATTCTGAAGTCCAATGTGTAGTTCTGACAATACCTTCTATGCTGAGAGAACGTAACTGTCTAGTTTATCTACAATTGTGGAAACAATCAAGAGCAGCTCACAGTATACACCTGAAGCACTCACTCACTTGCCTGAATTTGACCTTCGTTTGGAGCAGAAAAGTCAATAGTTACACTTTCTTTCTAAAGTGCTTCATAACATGTGGTCATGGTTGACCTCTTAACATAAGATGGCATGTTTATACTTATTTTTAAGCAGTGGTATTCCCCAAGCATTTCTTTATCTTATATTATTTGTAAAGTGGATGTATTCCCGAAGATATTATGAGATGAAAAAGAGCCTCAATGTCCATTCATTTATTCATGCATTTATTTACTAAAAAATAACTACCAGGCTCCTACCATATGCCAAGCAGTCTTGTAGACATAGAGGATTCAGAGATGAGCGATCTCGTCACCGCTTTTGGTGGCAGTTGAGCATCCATCCAAGAAGTTTCCAGGAATGGGTGCAAAGAGTAGCATCACTGCTACCTCTTTCCAGATATTTCCGATTTCCTCTGAAATGAAGAGGAGGTCTCTAGGGTAACTTGACCCCAGGATTCCGAGGTGAGCGACTGGGCCTCTCGTGGAGCTAGGGCTGCAGCTGCCACCAGTGTGACCGCTATCCAGGACTCAACAGCTGTTCAGGATCCGCTCCCGGAGGGCGGGGCAGCGCCCTCGGCTCCCGGCCGCGCCCTCCTCCGAGGCCCCCAGGGGGCGCTCGCTCCCAGGCCTCAGAGCCTGCAGCGCGCGGGCGGTGGGGCCCGCGGGTTTCGTCAGAAGGTGGAAGCTCTCTGCCGAGCCGTAGTTCCCCGCCGCGGGGTCGCGCCCTGCTTCCTCCCTCCCGCTCCGCCCCCCTCCCCAGCGCCCCACCCCTCTCCCGAGGTGAGCGAGGGCCGAGCGGCTCCGCCCCCGCCCCCGGCATGGAGCCTGGGTCCCCGCGCAGCCCGAACTCCCAGCTCGGCGCCTCTTCGATCAGCGGTTGCTGAGCTGCCTAAGAGCCCGAGGGGAGGGCGGCACGACCCCCGGAGCCCGACCGCGTCCCCGCCCCCGGCCGCACCGCAGCTGCGTTCAGGTCGCCCGCCGAAGCCCAGTCCGCCTTCGGGGGCCCGCGCCAGGTAAGTTGGTCGGGACCCTGCACCGCGTACCGGGCTGCGGCCGGAGACCAACTTTTGAGGTGCGGGGCTTCACTCCGAGCCGGCGCTGCTGTCTAGGAAGAGCTGCGCGCAGCGTCTTGGTCCAGGGGAACTTCGGTCCCTCCCCTCGCCCCTCTCCTCCGCCCGGCAGGCTCGGCTGGTGGAGGTTGGGGAGGGGGTAGATCTGCTAGTCCAGAGGGAATCGGGACCTGGCGGCGCAGAATCTATCCTCCTGACGGCGGGAAAGCGAGGAGGATGGGGTTGGGGGTTGTGCGGGGTCCCGGGGCTGGACCGCCGCGGTGAGGCTCAGCTTCTCAGCCTCCTAACCTCCCCTCCTCCTCCCTACCCGCCTTACGATAGGGTGCGATGATACTTAATTGTATTTCGGGCTCTCTGGCTTAAAACTCATCCTTGGTCCTCAGCTTCCTTGATTCAGCCACGTCCCTCTGCACTCCCTCCTCTATTAAATAAAGTACCACGGGGAGGGAACGGGGTTGGGACTGAGGGACCTCAGAAGCGCTGGCCGCAGCCCACTAAAGAGGTAGGGACCAAAGCGGTCACAGAAGCCCAAGGACCCTTAGGGTGAAATTGAAGGGGACAGTTAGGAGTTGGTACCTGCGGGGTCAAGTGTGTAATGATCACCGTCGTTTGGGGAGGAGGCTGACGTCTGAAAAGTGCTGTTAGGAAGATCCGTTCCTCCCTCGCCTTGAAGGACGAGGGTGGGCTTTAAAGGTTTCAGTTCCCCCACGCTTCCTCCAGGTCCCACTGCTCCTCTAGCGGCCTTGGAAGCCTGACTTCCAGCCTCCGAACTTGCCAGGCTCCCGGAAGAATCCAGGTTGAAGAGATGGTCCCTAGGGGCTCGAGCTTAAAAAGTGTTGCTCCCGGGGTACCGGAGGTGGAGGGAGGAAGGGCGAATGGTAGAGCGGTGGTGTACTGAGGGGTAAGTGTCCCGGGAGACTTTGAGAGAGAAATACCCTCCACCCACGCCCCCCTGCAACTGACCCATTGATACCAGAGGATTTTAATGCCTTTTGGAGCTGATGCTTCTGCTTCTTTCCTCCTGTATTCAAAACTATGCAGAACCAGCTCCTCATCCTCTTGCTGCTTTGCCAGGATTTTTAAAGCACTGCTGTGGCTCACTTGGTTTTTGGTTCCCTAACCAGGAGTTTTGAGCTGTCCAAGGTATTTTAAAGTGTTCTCCTGAAACTGATACTAAACCCTATTCTTTTGGAAAAGCTACCTTCACTTCAGAGGAGATGTGCTTTTCTCCCCATTCTTTCTCTTTATTGCCCTCTTAACAATCTCTGTTCTCAAAACAAACAAACAAACAAACAACAACAACAAAAAAAAACAATCTCTGTTCTCAAAGACCGGTTTTGTGTTTTACTTTTTTGCTTTATGTTAAAACAACCTTCCCCCCTGCGCTTTCCCACTCCCCCCACCCCTGAAGAAAAAAAAAAAAAAAAACTTTCCTAGAACACAGGTGTTTCAAATCCATGCCATTGTTTTGTACTTCTTGTACACTGGTTGAAAAGACCCTGATGCTGGGAAAGATTGAAGGCGGGAGGAGAAGATGACAGAGGATGAGATGGTTGGATGGCATCACCAACTCAATGGACATGAGTTTGAGTAGGCTCTGGGAGTTGGTATGGACAGGGAAGCCTGGTATGCTGCAGTCCGTGGGGTCACAAAGAGTCGGACATGACTGAGCGACTGAACTGACTGACTGGTTATGCTTCATAACGATCCCCTCAAAAGCCAGAGGCAAACAACTTTGCTTACTTCATTTGATGTTCTTCAAGCTTAGGAAGGTTCTGTTTTTATTACCCAGCAGATAAGACAGAGCTCTGGATGGCTGTGGTTGTGATTGGATAACTTCTGATGTTTTCATTTCCCTTACTAAACTTCTGCTTCTAGGTTAAATTCATTTTATTATCAGTCCATTTTTAAAGACTGACAAAGTTACTCTAATAGATAGGTCTGAGTTCAGAGCAGATGAAAGGTACCTACATGTAGAGAGGTGGATAAAAATAGGTTTGGCAAGTCCAGCCAGGACACTTGTGTTCATTGTGCATATTAATAAAGGCCAGGATCTCCTCATTTATCTCTGGAGGGAACTTCTGAGGATTTTATAGGACCAAACTCAAACCACATGAAAACTAGGTGATTTCCCTTAAGCATTACATAAAAAGAAGTATCCCTCCATAGTGGGAGTGGCTGTTGAATCCTGGGCTGGTTTTAACTGGTTCAATGAGAAGTTGTTTAGTCACTAAGTTGTGTCTGACTCTTTTGCAATCCCATGGACTTAGCCTACCAGGCTCCTCTGTCCATGGGATTTCCCAGGCAAGAATACTGGAGTGGGTTACCATTTCCTTCTTCAGGGGATCTTCCCAACGCAGGGATTGAAACCTCATCCCTTAAGTCGCCTGCATTGGTAGGTGGCTTCTTTATTACCAAGCCACCAGGAAAACCATCAATCAGAAGAGCTTTCCTATAATGGAACCAAAGGTCTGCTAATGTGTTACCCTGTGAAAAGGTTCACGGACGTCAAACCTATATCATTCCTGTGAGTGCTCATCCTGGCATAATTTATTGGGAGCAGTGAGCTTCCCAGCATAAGACAAGCAGTTTCCTACAGTTTCTGAATATCTCTTTAAAAATAGTTGCTCTGAGATTTGTGTGTTTCTTTTTATTGATTTATTTATTTTTAAATTGAAGGATAATTACTTTACAGAATTTTGTTGGTTTCTGCCAAACATCAACATGAATCAGCCATATGTCCCCACTCTCTTGAACCTCCCTCCCATCACCCTCCCCATCCCACCCCTCTAGGTTGTTACAGACTTCCTGTTTATCTTCAGGTCTCTGGTAGTAGCATGGCATTTTGCTTGAATCACTGATTTGTCTGAAGGAGACCCTGCTTCTGGAAGTTCTGATTTAAAAATGCCTTATCCGACAGGTTTCTTGATCTGCATGTGGGCATCTGATTTTAAAATATTGTACTTTAGTTAGTGGGAAGCAAAGTTGTTATCTGTTTCCAGAGTAGTTTTATGTAGTATTGCAGGAAATAGAGGCTGTATCCTTCTCATTATCCAATGATTGAGTCCACTATCATGACTGAAAACCTTTAGATTCTACTAGCTAGAAGGAATCACAGAGGGGGAAAAAATAGGTCAATGGTGAAATCTTTATTCTCATCTATATTGGAATCTTTTGAAACTCAGCTGAAGCTATTTATAGAGTTTGCACCATGCATCTTCTCTTTGCAAGTTTTCTGAAATATAATACACTGGACCTTTAACCACCTTTATTCACATAAAGAAAGGATTTTTCCATTTGGAGGTAAACACATTGGTGGTTAGTAGTTAATATTGTGTATAATCAGTGTCCCATACTTTCACAGGGGCCTCAATCCAGAACAAAAATATAAGAGAACCCTGGTGGTACCAGCCTCACTGGTTGAGAGAAAGTCTCTAAACCAGTTTGGAAAGTCACTTCACAAATCTTTGTATTTTTAAATCAGAGATGTGACCAGAGGATCTGTATTTCATGCATTTTGAAAAGGGGCTGAATTTATTCTCTATATTTACTTTTTCCATTTTTGTCATGTTAATATTTAATAAAAAGCAACAACAACAACAAAACAAAACAAAAAACAAAAGCTTCTTTGGATCCCTGCAGTAACCCAAAGTCATATTTCCTTGGCAGCAGTAGCCAGTATATTGGAGTCACAAAATATCTATCAATAAAGAAAAGTTTCAATGCACTTAAAATGTCACATAGTTCAAGACCATCCTGCTGCTGCTGCTAAGTCACTTCAGTCGTGTCCGACTCTGTGTGACCCCATAGATGGCAGCCATCAGGCTCCCCCGTCCCTGGGATTCTCCAGGCAAGAACACTGGAGTGGGTTGCCATTTCCTTCTCCAATGCAAAACCATCCTATAGTGCATTAAAACTGACCTGCCAGTATATGATAATAGAGTTGCCTTTAACTTTGCCTTTCTTCTGATTGAATGTAGATAGTAAAGACAGATTATAGAACTTTTAATTCTTTTTAGCATGTTCTAAAAATTCTAGAATGGTCTTTCTTTTGAGGAAGCATGTTATCAAAATTAAGGGGGCTGGAGTAACATATCCTTTCTTTGAGTGAGAAGTTCTTGTGGAGGTTGGTAAAATCAAGCCCAATCAATGAGTCAGGCAAAATGTTATATTTTCTGTGTTATTTGAAATAGACAATATATAGTAGAACCTCAGTTAGCATTAAATTCAACCAATCTGCTAAAACTTGTGACTGCAGAGTAAAAACATAGTAATGCCTACATATACTTTTAGTCTTTTCTGTACTAGAAATCACATTTATGTGGGAGCTTTCTGCTACGAACTACTAAATATATATGACATATAGTATATGTTTTCCCTAAGTTAACAAATGCTGGGAAGTCTTTTCTTTGGAGTTGTAGTCTTGGGAAAGCGAAAGCATCTTGAGAACCACTAGCTTTTGAACTGAGTAAACAGAGAAGGACTGAAGGCAAGTCTTGAAGAGTGGAAGGTGATAAGGATGACTTAGTTGGGAAGGTTTATCTTTGTCCTGTGATTTTGGTGCCCTTGTATGGGTGGAGGAGCCCCTCTAAGCTGGGCTGTGGTGGGCTTATCTCTGAACTGTGAACAACAATTATATCACTTTGACTCTTTGACTGTCAGAACCAGAAGAGAGCTTAGGGATCATCTATTGACTCCAGCTGTTTAATTTGACAGATGTGGGAACTGAGCCTCAGAGAGACGACATGCTCAAGATCAGGGAACTCACTAAGCAACCCTCTTGATTACTAAGCAAGTCTCCTGATTCTGAGAAGAGACTCACATTCCCTGGAGATAATTGCTGTGGTTGTGGCCATGGGTACTGATGATCTTGACCAAGTCCAAGTCGGGGAGGATGGTGGGGGAAGGGCTCTCCTACCTTCATTGGCTGTCTTGAGTCTTAATATTTTGCTCTGTCTTGGAGCCAGTGCAATATTTACCCAATAGATGTGATTCAATTTGAACAAAGTCATTGTCTGCAGCCATCCCTGTTAATGTGCATGTTTTGTGAAGAATTGCTCATGCTCAGTCCTAACTGTCTATTTTAAATGTCACAATTGAGTCAATAAAGTAAATAGAGATTTTATGTGTATCCAGTTTAAGAAAATCCACAGGGGAATCCTTTATTCTGTCTTAAATGGAAGATCCATTCAAAAAGAACAAACTTTCTAAAATGTTGCTTTTCCTTCTCTGGCTCAGAACATCATATTGCTGACTTTCTTCTGACTTAGAAAACTAGAGCTGCTGCTTCAAACATTAGGAGGAAAATGTAGTACTTAAGGTTAATTCTAGAAGCAACCTTCTCAGGTTTAAGGTGTATTGACTAAAAAAGCTTCCTTCTTCAAGAGATGCTAACCTCTGTAGGGCACTTCCTTGGAGAAGAGGACCAAAATCAGGAGGGCTAGTGCCAAAGGCGAGTGCATCCCCAGACCTGAAGAGGGAGGAAGGAGGAAGGGCTGAGAGATGGCATTAGAGCGGGCCGCCGCTAGAGGGCGCCGGAGCACCAGCGGAGCCCTCCTGCAGCTCCCAGGCCGGACCTCCTGGCTGGGAGGTGGGGTTGGAGATGGGGGTGACAGAACCCCAAGGAAATGCCCAGAGGAGAGGGGTTGGTTACGGGACACCTCTGACTCTCTGGCTCAAACCGCCTTGCTTCACAGAGGAGACAGAGATCTGCTTTCAGTATAGCCTGGTTGGGTCCTAGTGCCTGAATACCTGACACGCTGTCTACAGCCTCACAGCCCTTTGTTTCTCTGGAGGCAGGACTCCAGACCCAGAAATGCCTGACTCGAATCTCGGGCTTGCAGGTTTGCAAGCTGCAGGCCTGCTTGTGGTGGTGAATGTGGAGTGTGTAGAAGTGGTCTTTCAGTGCGCAGGCTGTGCTCATCCCTGAACTTTCTCTTGAGAGTTCTCCCTAAACTTCCTTCTTCCCTTTCCATTTGAGCCTTTTCCTCCTGTCCCCATACCCCTCTCTTCAGCAGAAGGGTCTCACGCATCCATCTGTCGAACAATCGCTGAACACAGCCTCTATGCTCTAGGCTGAGTTAGGTACTGGAATCAGTCAATATGGAGTTCCCCTGGTTTGGAGTTGTGGCTTGAGGGGCAGATGGTGATTATGAGAGAGAGATGAATAACCATGTGGGTTGAAAGAGACTGAGTCATTTGCTTTGTCTCAGAGACCCTGGGAAATGGTCTCTCAAGTTCTTTACACTCATGTTTTTTCACCTCCCTACATTTTAAGGAATCTGTTGTATAGAGGGTAGTTCTGAGGAAGGGAAAAGGGGATGAAATCTCTCTCAGCATGTGCTTTGGTTTATATGTATATTTAACTGTGCTAATAGAGGTTCTTAAGTCCAACCAACTTGTACTACTGCCCTCTATGTGTTGTTTTCATGAATATCATTAAGATAAATGCCTATATAATTGACTTAATTTCACTTAAGCAGAAAAATGATTTTTAAAGGAAAGAGAAATATAACAGCAAAATCCTTACTTCTAAAGGTTGGGTCTGAAACAACCTAAATCAGGGTTCTGTTTTTCAAGTATTACAGATGTGGTCAATACAAATAACAAAAATGAAAAATAACGAGGGCAGGAGAATGGTTGAAAGAAATACTTTATCATTAAAGTGAGAGAACACTGTTTATTAGTAAGCACTGGGGAAAACTGTTTATTAGTAGGCACTGGGGACAGAGGATGCCTGATTTGATGTCTTTGTTTTATTTGTGCAGTTATTTCAATGAGTCACTTGAAGACAATATGGGGAAACAAGGTTTGTGCCGGAGGTGGTGGGGTTTTTTAAATTTAACTTTTATTTTATTTATTTTTGGCTGTGCTTGGCCTTCCGTGCTGCACGAGGGCTTTCTCTAGCTGTGGCAGGTGAGGGCCACTCTAGCTGGGGTAGGTGAGGGCCACTCTAGCTGGGGTGTGCAGTCTTCTCCTGTGGTGGCTCCTCTTGCTGTGGAGCACCGGCTTTCGGTGCACAGGCTTCCGTGGTTGGAGGTCTCGGGCTCTACAGAGTGCAGGCTCAGTAGCTGTGGCGCATGGGCCTAACTGTTCTGCAGCACGTGGAATCGAATCCAGTGTATGGGCAGGTGCGTTCTTAACTATTGACCCGCCAGCGAAGTCTGAGATGGTGTCCATATGAAACCAGGGATGGCCAGCTGGGCCAGGTGAGTTAAGTTTACTTGGCCAGGTAGATAGCAGCGCTCCGGGAAAACCAGAGTTGTCATTCTTCTGCTGGTGCCCTGTAGGTTCTGTGACTTGATTGATTGCGAATTATGTTGGTGGGAAGGCCTGACCAGAGAAAAAGGGTGGAAACAGTTGATTTGGGGAGCAGCTAACAACATTCATCACATTTCATAGTGTGGCTGAGTTTTAAAGAGACAGGAAAACAAACACTTCATACGGAATCAGAGAATGTGAGGGCTGATTATAATCTCATAAAATTAGGAACACCTCTTCCCATTTTCCAGTTGAGGAAACAGAGGCCCAGCAAGATGAAATTCATTATTCAACCTGCACCCATTTCTCCTCCCAACTACGTGCTTCCCAGGAGGCAGAATTCCTCTTGTCTTGCTCACTGCTGAACCCCAAGCAGGGCCAGGCATCTGGCCGCTGCTCCAGAAAGTTTGATCAGTTGCATTAATAATGCTCTTTCTTTTTCTCTCACTCTTATTCTGGATCACTAGGCTGTAACATAATTGATAAAGATAAATATTTATTGAGTTTTTTTAAGATAAGGGCTTAGGCTTAGAAGGTAAACAGACTTGGTTCAGATCCTGGTTCTGCCACTCAACAGCTGTTTGGTTTTGGGAAGATTACTAAATCTCTCAAGTTGTATTTCTTCATTTGTAAAAATGAGTATAAAACTGTGTAAGGCAGCAGAGGACCTGGACTGGTCTTTCTCAGTCTTCCATTCCTGCTCTGTTCTTCCTAGAGAAGATTAAAGGGGGATATAATGCTTTTTGAAAAGGAGTTTTAATTTCTTTCAGATAAAACACATTTGCAGAAAAGATTATTCCACTATAGAAATATAAATACCTGCTGCTGCTGCTAAGTCGGTTCAGTTGTGTCCAACTCTGTGCCACCCCGTAGATGGCAGCCCACCAGGCTCCCCGTCCCCGAGATTCTCCAGGCAAGAACACTGGAGTAGGTTGCCATTTCCTTCTCCAATGCATGCACGTGAAAAGTGAAAGTGAAGTCGCTCGGTCATGTTCAACTCTTAGCGACCCCATGGACTGCAGCCGACCAGGCTCCTCCATCCATGGTATTCTCCAGGTAAGAGTACTGGAGTAGGGTGTCATTGCCTTCTCCATAAATACCTGAAATCACTACAAATACATATTCCATGGGTTAGATATTAGCTCTATTTTATAAATAATTGGACTAATGCCAAAGCACTGGAAATGGGGGAGGAAGAAGACTCAAACCTAGGGTGCCCCCATCCCATTTTCAGGACCAGAGAATTGTTTTTGTTTTTTTGTATCTCCATTTCCATAGGATATTGACTATAGTTCCCTCTTGTATACAGCAGGGCCTTGTTTTTTATCCATTCTGTATAATAGTTTGCTTCTGCTAATCCCAAACCCCCAATCCATCTCCCTGACCCCCTCTCCTGTGGCAACCACAAGTCTGTTGTATATGTCTGTGAGTCTGTTTCTATTTGATAGATAAGTTCATTTGTATCATATTTTAGACTCCACATATAAGTGACATCATATAATATTTACCTTTCTTTGTCTGACTTATTTCACTTGGCCTGATAATCTCCAGATCCGTCCATGTTGCTGCAGATGGCATTCTTTCAGTCTTTTTTATGGCTGAGTAATATTTCATCGTGTATGTATGTAGCACATCTTCTTTATCCGTTCATCTGTTGTTGGACACTTAGGTTACTTCTGCATCCTGGCTATTGTAAACAGTGCTGCAGTTAACATTAGGATGCCTGTATTTTTTTCAAATTATGGTGTTGTTTTTTCCCAGATGTATACCCAGGAGTGGAACTGCTGGATCATATGGCAACTCTATTTTTAGTTTTTTAAGGAAGCTCTGTACTGTTCTCCGTAGTGGCTGCACCAATTTACATTTCTGCAAACAGTGTAGGAGAGTTCAACCAGGGTGTTTTTTTAAAATCCATGTTTCGTGTGGTCTTTGTATCTCATCTGTCCTTCTGTGTCTGAGTCAAGAAGGCCCAAATCCTCCCTTTTCACATCCTCCTGAATGGCTGCTCTCTAGCCCGTTGTGTGGCACTGGTATGCACGAGTGTGCCTGCCACCCCAGGGTACCATGGGCTTCGTCGGGTAGTGGTCATGGTGTGTGCTGCTTGCTGTGGCCAGAGTGCTTAGAACCTTCTGGTACGTAGGGTGTTCCTTCTATGTGTGCCTGTTTCCTTATCTTACATCCTTGCATCTGAGTCAGGTTCATTAGTAACTGCAGGGTACATTTAATTTCCTCAAAGTAAACTCCACACCCTCGATTACTTGTTAAAAATACTCATATTGCATTTTGATTGCTCGCTTTCTATTATATAATCTAATGTGTGACATTGTACAGATATATTACTGTATGATGTTATAATGTCATGTATTATACTTGGTGAACAATTTATGGGAATTTTTTCAAAAATCATTTTGACTTTGAATCATAGCCCTTACCTAAAATGTGGTCTATTATATTGTGTTCTGAGTGGGTAGGTAGAATCATTAGTGTTTCTGAGTTTGAATTCCAGCTCTGCTTAATCTCTTGAAGGTAAATTTCTACAGATGTAAAATGAGAATAATGTGAGAGCCTATGCCCTGGGGTTGCTGTGAGCCTTAGAAGATATGTGCATCCCAAGATCTGCTCATATTGTGGGCTCATGGAGATTCCTCAGATTGTCAGTTGTTGGCTGATGGCATCCCTCAAAGGTTAGTGTTTAGGAGCAATTACCCTAAAGGCAGTGGTTTGCTGTGTTGTGAGGGAGTTGTGAAAACTAGAAGTGTGTGACAGGACAGTAGAAACTAGCAGTAAAATGTGTGCTCTCACAGCTTCTAACACAATCATTCACCGTCCTTCCGTCCCCCTCACCTCTGTTTCCACACACAAGTTTTGTGCCTAGCCACAGAGATGACTCAAGGACTGTGCTAGGGTTTCTCCAAGGTAAAACCGCCTGCTGATTCCAGATTTACTTCAAATGCAAAGTATGTTTAGCACTGGCCCCCAGATACACAGCCAGAATACACAATGAATCACTCTGCCCAACAAGACCTCACATCAGACATTTATTGTATTTATATATCTCCTGTGTGTGTGTGTGGTGGGGGGCGGGGCATGCTCAGTCATGTCTGATTCTTTATGACCCCATGGACTTTAGCCCGCTAGGCTCATCTGTCCATATTTTCCAGGCAAGAATACTGGACATGGGTTGCCATTTTCTTCTCCAGGGATATATCTCCTATTTTCACTCAAAAGATTCTGGGCAGCCAGCAACAGATAGCATATTGGGTACACTGTACTGTCAAATCCACAATGCTACTAGCACAAGCTTTCTTTTTTTAGGGAGACCCCATTCATATTGTAAAACCATGGTTCTCATGCTGGAGAAGGAATCAGGAAATCTCCTGCAGGCCTCTTGTTACAGCACAGGTCTGTGGGCCCCACCATCAGGGTTTCTGATTTGGTGGGTATAGTGTTGCTTCTGCTGCTGCTGCTGCTGCTGCTGCTAAGTCGCTTCAGTCGTGTCGGACTCTGTGTGACCCCATAGACAGCAGCCCACCAGGCTCCCCTGTCCCTGGGATTCTCCAGGCAAGAACACTGGAGTGGGTTGCCATTTCCTTCTCCAATGCATGAAAGTGAAAAGTGAAAGTGAAGTCGCTCAGTTGTGCCCCACTCCTAGCGACCCCATGGACTGCAGTCTACCAGGCTCCTCCATCCATGGGATTTTCCAGGCAAGAGTCGTGGAGTAGGGTGCCATTGCCTGCTCCAGGGTATCGTGTTAGAGTCAAATAATTTGTGTCTCTGACAATATCCCAGGTGATGCTGATGCTGCTGGTTTGGGAACCACACTTTGAGATCCAGTGCCTTAGATACGCACTTTATTTGGACAATCTGTGAATTTTCTCTCCTGTGGGGTGTGACTGAGAATAGTGTTGATGATGAGAAAAGGGATCTGACATTTACTGAGCACCTGTGACATTTGCCATATTCCAGGTACCTCAGCAGCACTTTACACATATTATCGTAGTTAAGCCTCACAACTGCCCCACCAATCAATTCATAATTATTTATTGAGACCCTGTCATGTATGTGCAGTGCTAGGTGCTAGGGATATGGAATCAACACCACAGACATAATCAGGGAAACATGCTTGAGCAGATAATTATGAGGGTGATTAGTCTGATCCATAGAAAATGGAAGATCAGACAGTTAAGTAACTGGACTAAGGTTACACAGCTAGTGGGAAACAAAGGAGACAACCTTAAAAATCATTTTACTCAAAAATGTACAATCCCTCCACTAAAGCAGAGGTTCTTAGATTTTTGGTTTCAGGTCACCTTTATACTCTCATAAATTATTAAAGACCTCAAAGATTTTTTTGCTTACTTAGGTTATATCTATCAACATTTACAGTATTAGAATATAAAACAATGTGGTTCATACTTTGAGCACTGCTACACTAAACCAGGCTGCAAATAGTACCATTTTCTTATGCTCTAAACCCTGACTTGTTTTAATGACTTCTGTAAGCCATCAAAGATAAGAAACTTCTCCTAAACTATTTTTTTAAAGCACAAGTCTTTTCTTCTAGTGCTGATGGCTTCCTAAAGACAGGGCTGACCTGCTTTGGAATCACAAATGTGTGTTTGTGAGACTTCCCTGGTGCTCTAGGGGCTAAGACTGCACTCCCCATGCAGGAGGTCGAGGTTCTATCCCTGGTCAGGGAACTAGATCTCACATGCCCCCAACTAAAGATTCTGAGTGCCAAAACTATGACCTGGCACAGCCAAATAAATATTAAATTAAGTAAATAAATGTGTGTGTGTTTATGATAAGGAAAAGCAACAGTTAAATGACCAATTGCAGAACAAAACAAGATGTGGTGGCTTTATTGTTCACCGAAGTGTCCCTATCCCAGCCGGTGGTATGTAAAAAGTTACAGTTCACACAAGTTACTGACATGCATTGCCTTCAGTGTTCCTTGGGGCAAATGCCATGGCCAGAGAAGCACTGTGGGATCACTCTTGCTGTCTCGTTACAGTGAGAGAAATAGATGGAGGACTGGACTCAAGTCTAGCAGTTTGTATGTAATGTTGGCAGCTGAATCATGTTTAATTGTGGGTTAATGACTAAAATACTGCCTTTCCCATCATTTGTATTCATTGTCTAATGAGCATGAGATGGCCTAGTAGATACATTCCCCCTGTGTGTAATGGTCTGTGGTTGTTCAGATACGAATGCTCTGCCTGACTCTGAATGTTTTATGGGCTTCTTAAGTTTTACTGAGTAAAATCACCAAATCAGAGCTGCCATAACTCAATGCAATTCTTGGTGGATGATCAATGAGATCAGATCTCCTTTTATTTTTATAGAAACCAATGAACCGGTGTCAGGGGAGGGGAGCTTCTCCAGCAAGACCTGTGCAGTTATTTAAATGTAGCAGACCCTAGGATCGGAGAAAGCAATGGCACCCCACTCCAGTACTCTTGCCTGGAAAATCTCATGGACAGAGGAGCCTGGTGGGCTCAGTCCATTGGGTCGCTAAGAGTCGGATACAACTCAGCGACTTCCCTTTCACTTTTCACTTTCCTGCATTGGAGAAGGAAATGGCAACCCACTCCAGTGTTTTTGCCTGGAGAATCCCAGGGACGGGGGAGCCTGGTGGGCTGCCGTCTATGGGGTCACACAGAGTCGGACACAACTGAAGCGACTTAGCAGCAGCAGACCCTAGGATGAGAAGCAGGAAAGAGAAACCTCCAGTCATCTGACTGTGTGGTCTTCTTGACACCAAACATATGGATCAGTGGTTCATGGGGAAACTTTTAAAATGTTTATCCAGGTATTTTGTGTGACACATGCACGTTCCACAGATAAATCGAAGTAAATGAAAAAAATGAGTGATGCTGGATGATCATTCATCATCTTCCTTAAAGGCTGAATTTTGACACCAAGCATCTCTGTTGGTCGACCTGAGGTAACATGGAGTCCTTCACATGGCATTTCTGCAGAGGGCATGTTTTGCCTGGTGACTGTAACATTTTAGAGGAAATATTTTCCTGGAAAGAGGCAATTGTAGGAATATCCAAGGCATGAGGCAAGTTGAATCTCCTTTTCACCATCACATCAAACGGGAGACTGTGTTACATCCCCTGAGGGGCCATCTCCTGTGAATCCTTTTAGTTGAGTTTCTTTTGCTATTTGTAAATCATGAGCTTCTTGCCCAGAATTCTGTTTCTGAGTCCAAGGGCTCATGTGAGCAGCTCTCAGTGATGAATCCTGTTGGTTTTGCAGGTTGTTAGGTCCATTTTCTAGAACCCCTATTTTTTTTTTTTTTTTTCTAATTTTCTTTTATTTTTAAACTTTACATAATTGTATTAGTTTTGCCAAATATCAAAATGAATCCGCCACAGGTATACATGTGTTCCCCATCCTGAACCCTCCTCCCTCCTCCCTCCCCATACCATCCCTCTGGGTCGTCCCAGTGCTCTAGCCCCAAGCATCCAGTATCGTGCATTGAACCTGGACTGGCATCTCGTTTCATACATGATATTTTACATGTTTCAATGCCATTCTCCCAAATCTTCCCACCCTCTCCCTCTCCCACAGAGTCCATAAGACTGTTCTATACATCAGTGTCTCTTTTGCTGTCTCGTATACAGGGTTATTGTTACCATCTTTCTAAATTCCATATATATGCATTAGTATACTGTATTGGTGTTTTTCCTTCTGGCTTACTTCACTCTGTATAATAGGCTCCAGTTTCATCCACCTCATTAGAACTGATTCAAATGGATAAGAAAGCTATGGTACATATACACAATGGAGTATTACTCAGCCATTAGAACCCCTATTTTCTAAAGTAAGCGCAAGGAATTGCCTGTCTGTCTGATGATTAAGACTTCCAAGGGCATGAGTTTAATCCCTGGTTGGGGAACTAAGATCCTGAAAGCCATATGGCCAAAAAATAAAAAGACAAAAAAAAAACAGGCACAACCATGAAAGGTAGCTGGGCCTCTGCTCCTTACCAGCCCTCCCTGTCCAGGGATGGGGCTCAGGGAAAACCAGACCTGCCCACTGACCCTCCATGTCTGCTCTGTGTCTACCTTGCCAACAGTCAGCCTCAGTTTCTGCCCGGCGAACACATGGAATCATGGAAATCCACCTGACATCATGGGAACATTGTCTTCCCTAAGTTGGGGAGAAGACACAGCATTTATTTAGGGAGATGCAGTGTGGTTACTTGGGTTTCCTAGGTGACACTAGTGGTAAAGAACCTGCCTACCAATGCAGGAGACTTAAGAGACTTGGGTTTGATCGCTGGGTCAAGAAGATCCCCTGGAGTAGGAAATGGCACCCCACTCCAGTATTCTTGTTGGGAGAATACCATGGACAGAGGAGCCCTGGTGGGCTACAGTCCATAGGGTTGTAAAGAGTCAGACATGACTGAAGTGACTGAGCACATAGCGTGCAATGTGGTTACTTAGGTGGAAACTTAAAATATTAGAGGAGGTGAACATTTATGCTTTGCACCCTAGTCTGCAAAGTGACAGCTACAGCCTCTTGAATCCTCATCAGTCACGTTCATTCAGCATGAGCCAGAGTTATTAGGCAATGTCAGAAAGCATGACCATCTGATGCTACTGAGTATCGAGTGTCTTATATAGAGAGAAACAAGGAGGGTTAAGAGTTGAGAGCATCCAAATTATGCTTAATGGCTGTTTCGGGTTGCTTTGTGGAGCATTGTTTGTGTTCTGCAGCTCGTGGTGTGACCTTGGGTACGTGCCAGATGTCCCAAATCACAGTCCAAAGGGTGGTGAGTGGTAGATGGATGATGTGGTGGGGGATGGAGGGAGGGAGAGGTGATGGCATTAGTCTTCCACTCAGGGAGAAACGTGAGCTGTGCTATGGGGGAGAAAGGCTCATGCTCCATCGTGTGATCTGGCAGCAGACTACTGATTCAAAGCTTATGCTGTTCCTTCCTTTAGGACCTGGAGTTCTTATGGTCTCCTTTCCCAAGGAGATAGCCAGAGTTTCCATCTGCTTAGCTCCACAGAGTTGACTGTGGGGTCATCATTTATTCATTCATTCGTTTGGGAGGGTGACAGGCTGCCTCTGCTGATATGTAAGCAGAGCCTCAGCCTTTGCATCTGCATCCAGGCTGCACCTTGGTTTTCCTTTCAGGAATTGCAGCCCTCAGAGCACTGGGGTTCAGCTGAGTGGCCCTGCCTCCTCCCATCCCACACTTAATCACGGTGGCAGGTCTGAAGGCTAAGGTCAAGCAGGATGTGAGCAGCCCAGGGCTGAGAAAGGGGAGGCCTGCTCACTTGCTCTTGGCTTTCATGTGTAGGAACCTTTGGGAAGAGAAGGGTAGAAAGGACAGGACCAGCATGGAGCACTATGCAGTTTGTGCTGTGTTCTGACTCTGATACCTTTAAGCTCCATGGCCAGGAGGCATATTGCAGCGACAGATTGCCTAGTCCTGCTGGAAAAGCAGAATTTGTTCATTCTAGATTTTTAATTTTTAAGAGCTTGTAGTTCTTAGAACTTCTGAAATTTTTTTAATCTTAGGACTGGAGGTAGAGGGATTGATCTGCTGAAGAGTGGCTAAAGTTGCAGTTCAGGAAATTGCATGATTAGGTCAAGTGAGAAAATTAAAGCACATTCTCTGGGGTCATTAGTTTTATATTGGTTGCTTCTGTTGTTCTGTTTTAAAAAGTAAGTATCTAATTGCAAACTTTCCTTCTTCCTTATATGTGTATCTTCATGTTTCCCGTGAATGTATATTTACCTTTATTTATCAAATTTATTTTTCAGATATATTGTATTACATACTGATGCAATACCATGCCCATTACTTTGAATCAGTTATTTAAGTCCTTCATCTGAAATAAGAGCTATCTGAGTATTTCTGCTACTTAATACTTAGGGCTTAGAAGATTTCATGTGCATTTGAGGCAAAGTCCTACAGTAGAAGAGATGGCATGCTTTCTAAAGCTTGGAAATGAAGGTGCTAATACTCAGCTTCACAAAATTGTACATAATTTAAAACTGTAACACACTTTCTTGCTTGCTTTATTTTTAAATGTTGATCCTGGCACTCAGAATCCCAGAGCTTCTCCTATTTTCTGATTTTACAACTCCTAAGGAACGTGCAAAAGGAAAGGTAATAAAGGACAATCGTTTCAAGATAAAAACATGATTCATAAAGGTGACAGCCATGCCATATGTGAGGAGTGACTAATAGCTGTCGTGTCTGCTAATGGCTTTTTAAAAATAAAATGATAAAGCAGATTTTCCTATTATTTTGTGTTTCAGTGCTTGCTCAAGTACATTGCCCTGATTCTTCTTCATACCCCAGCAGTGCTGTGTTAGAGCTTACTTAACTATTTCACATAGCTCCATGGTTATTCTTCTAGTATATTTTATGTTTCAAGACAATGATGTGGTATGTTAAAACCGTAACCGCCACTTTTTATTTCTGGAGAGTGCAGTTGAATGGATGGAAGGCAAAGCATTTTCAAGGTTTGCTCATTTGGAATTTCATCCAGAGCAGTGATGAACCAGTAGTCATGCGCTTAATGAAGCACAAGCACACATTTCGATGGCCTTCCCTTGCCATCCTCAGCAGATCTGCTGCAGGCCTCATGGGGACAGACAAACAGGCCCAAAGACAGCTGCGCTGAGTGAGGGATGGAAGGGGAGGAAAGCTCTTATTTTAAAATCCAGTTGTCTTGCATTTCTCTAATAATGAGTGAGGTTGAGCATCTTTTCATGTGTTTATTAGCCATCAGTATGTCTTCAGCCACTATAGAAGACAGTATGGAGACTCCTTAAAAAACTAGTATTAAATTCAACTGTCATCTTAGCAAAATTGGTTAGTTCTAGGAAATGCGTCTCTGTGAAATTCTGTTGTTTTTGGCAAATAACCGAACCCTTTCCCCTTCACTGATAAGCTCCTTGTATATGTCGGTAGTTTTCCTCTTGTTTGGGTCACAGGTCCCTTGGAGAATCTACTGAAA
This sequence comes from Bos mutus, assembly GCF_027580195.1. NCBI lineage: Eukaryota > Metazoa > Chordata > Mammalia > Artiodactyla > Bovidae > Bos > Bos mutus. The sequence goes on from NC_091617.1 coordinate 136,479,187, forward strand.
GCTATAGATTCTCTCACCTAAAAACTGAACACACTTACTTGTACACAAAAGTCTGCATCCAGTTTCAGGAGTTTATAGACCTCCCTGAGGCTGAGACCTTTTTCTTTTCCCATCAAGAACCCCTTCGTTATTTCTGCAGTGGATGTGTTCTTCATGGTAAATGTCTTTGAAAAACTACCTACATTAAACTTGTGACATGGTAGCATTTCTTTTAGAGGAAAAGGGAGCAGTGGAACTGGGGACATTTAATTACCATAAATAGCTATGCATTGTGTTGTCTGGGGCACAGTCTGCATTGAGCATCTGGCTCCTCAGCTCCTGGGGATGCTTGGAGGAAGCAGGTGCAGGAGGGGTGAGGGCAGTGCCTTGGGGGTTGTCCTCAGGGCACTCCCTGCCCCCGCTCTGTGAAGTCCAGGGGCCCTGATTCCCTGACGGGCTGCCCAGGAAGCTAGAGAGTTGAATGCGTCATGTGATGCCCTGCCACAAATAAGAGGAGAAGGCCTCCTGCCGCATTTCTGGTGGAGGGCCAGCAGTGCCCAGGCTTTTGCCCAGATATCCTCCAGAGCTCCAAGCCCTGGGTCATGAGACACAGCGTTTCTGGGACCTGCTTCCCTAGACCAGGGGTGCTGTGCTCACAGGAGATAGTGGTTGCTTACCAGTGAAGCAAATTGGCCTTGGAAGTGGTTCCCACACATCTTTATGCACGTGCGTCAGGCAGCTTGGAACTAGGTGCTGGGTGCCTTATAAGGTCCCAAGAGATATTTTGGAAATAGAGAGGGAAGAAGAATGAACATGGAGGACCTGGAAGCTCAAGGGTAAGATGTGTCCTCCATCCCTCCTGCTCCTTCCTCTATCATTCTGTCCATCTTTCTTTCCTTCCGTTCTTTCATTCTTCTCTCCTCCTTCCCTCTCTTTCTCCCTCTATTTTTCTTTCCCCTCCTCACTTTTTTCCCAGTACTCTTTCTTTCAATCCTTTCTTCCTTTCCGTCCCTGCTTTCAAAAGATGTGTTCAGGCGTCTGCCTGGTGCTGTTGGTTCTCAGCTGGAGTGGAATTTTGGTGCCCTTTCTGGGTCCAGCTCTTCCTACCAGGGAGCATTTTTGTACTGTGTTGCCTTCCCCTGCTCCTTCCTTCATCAATATATTGAACAGCTGCCTTTAGAGAAAAAAAGCTAAAATGATTATGGACTTCACTTTCAGGAAGGAAGATTAAAATCAAATTTAGGAATTGAGGTACAAATATGTGAAAAGCTAAATAATAGTGGAATGATAACATGATGTCTTCAAACAAGAAGGTGAGATGCCAGAAGACAGAATAAGCATTATTGTTAGATGAGTGAAACGAGACATGTTTGAGTTAGGAGAATTGAGCAGTTTTTGTGGAATAGGTGGGTTTGGGAAAGGTTTAGAGAGAAGGAGTGTAAACTGGGGTTCCAAATAGCGTTTTCATATTTGGAAAGAAAGAGAATTTTAGTCCAGGAAAGGGGAATGACGTGGGTAAAATCTCAGTGGTGTTGGTCTTTTTCTTTGGTCTCCTACATTTTCAAGGGAAAGTTCCAGTCCAGGGAACCTGTCTTTCTCTCCTGGTCATGGCTATCTTGTCTCCAGTTCTGTATCTTTTCCCACATTTTAAATTCAGCTGTTGACGTGCTCAGGGGAAGCACCTGGTGTGTCTCAGCCCCTGCTCTGATCAGCAGACTGGTCACTTTCTGCTACATGTAAGGAGCTACTTGGAGGGGATATTTAAACTGAAGAGAAGGCATTGAACCATCTTTCCCAGCGTAGTGGTTGAAATTCCAACAGTAATTTTTTATCAGCCCTCTGGAACCAGAGCACTGCTTCAGGACTCATGATTTAACATGCTGGAGGTCTCAGAGCACCTGAAGTCAAGGCTTTGGATTGTCATTCTTTATGTGACTTGTCCAGTGTGATTGAGTCCTGTCCAGGAAACACTCCCATTTTTCTTGCACATTTTATGTACATTTAGCCATTGTTCTTGTAAGTTTTCATAGTAGATAGGTATTATAAGTTGAAGCCAATCTGTATTATTTTGTTCCAGCATCTTGAGTCCTTGAAGAAATAGTTGATTTTTAAGATGCCTGCTGAGCTTTGTACCTACCCTGGTGTCTGGGTCTTTCCTGGCAGTGACTTGAGTCAAATCTGACTAATATACTGTGGTGACACCTGGGCTGTGGAAGTTGAAGATTCTAAGTTTAATCCCTCTGAGTCTCGAATTTCTCTTTGATTGTTCCATTGGATCCTTTCCAAAGCTTAGCCTCTTTGGCAACATTGCCAGGGAGATACAGGGTTGCTGGGATCCTCCTAGGCATGTGGGCTTTTGATATTTGCCCCTAAGTAAAAGAAATAATTCCTTCACCAAATACTTGCTAGTTGTCCAGAATTAAAATTTTCTCATTGGTCCATTACATTTGATTATTGAAAAGTTCACATTCAGGCATCGTATATGTCACATGTTGTGTGTGTGTGTGTTTGTGTGTGTGTGTGAAGAAAGAATTCTTTTTCAAGAACAGTGTGGTGATTCTCAGGATCTAGTTGATCTTCTCTTTCATAATCTGGTTTAAAAGGTTACTTTGGAGCAGAAGGGGAAGGGAGATGATGACCCTGGTGGTAAATGTAAGCCTAACTGAAAGCTGTCCTAGAATGCTCTTGTCAGAGGACAATTTTGAAAGTTTTAATTCAGCTCCCCATGTTATGCAAAAAGGAAAACCTAGGTCCAGAAATGTGAAGTGATTTCTACCAATGTGATCAACAGATTTTAAAGACAAACCAGGATCTAAGTACAGGTTCTCTGACTCTTAGAAATAATTACATGTACAGAATCTGTGCAGCCTGTTATCAAAATATGTAGGAAAAAGAAAGCAATGATAAATAGTTTTCAGCAGAATAAAGGAAACAGTTTTTTTGCCACATTTAATTAGGAGTGATTTAACAAAATGTTTCAGAAAAAATTTTAAATTGGAGGATAAATATTTCTCACGAATACAGAGATCTTTTGCTAGGATATTTAGGGTCTGTTTGAAAAATATTATCGGTTAAAAAATGCAATCAGACTTATTGCCCGTGACATTCACATAACACCATATAATGACTTTGGAGAGGTGTAGGGTGCTAAGCTAATCAAAAGCTATTCAGTTGCTTGAAAACTATTAAATAACTGTTTTTGTGAAAGAAGCCAAGTACATAGTATATTAAAAGATACTAGAAGTGCAGTCTTCTCATATACCATGGGATGCAGTCAAAACTGTAATTAGACTGTATTTCCTGCTCCCGAAGCCAGTGTTAGACAAAAGAAGAGATTAAAATAGTTTATGAATCAAAAATATTTTAAGTAAAAAAGAAAGAAAAAGGAAAGAAAAATCATTTGGGTATTGAGAAAGGGAAAACCAAATGGTCTAATGAACAAAGCTACCATTTGTAGCCCAGCTTGATGGTGCCTCCTCCCACCTCTCCTTCTCAGCTGCCCCTCATTCTCACCCAAGTCTCTGAGAAATGCCTGACCCCTGTACTCCCCTAGGATCTTGGGAAGGTGTGGAGAGGAGGCAGGGACTGCCCCGGCCATTTTCTCTACTCTGTTGCCTTAGGGAAAGCTCTCGTAGGGTCAGAGAGAGCACTGTTCCCAGCTGTAGGCACATATCCAGGGCCTGGGAGGTGGTTGAAGAAAGGTCTTCTTTATGAGCTGCAGATAGGCCTTCTTTCAGCTCCTCCAGTAGCAGCTACCCTCTTAGAGCTGAGTTTGGGTGCAGAGCCCTTAAGATAGTCCTGGGTTCCCCACCCAGGAGAGTGTGCAGAGTGAGCTCATGGCAGTCATGAACAGTTTGGTTTAGCTTCAATCCAGATCTCTTAGTTTGTTCTCCTTCTCTCAGAGTCACTACTGTCATCTACCCCAAACATGTGCTGATCACCTGTGTTGTTGCATTGTTAGAAAGCTATGGTATAAATAGAGCAGAAGAGCTCTGGAGCTGGAATACCTGGGTCCATGTCTGGACTCCACACTTAGTAGCGCATGATTTTGGGCAAGTTATGCAATTTCTTTGGGCCTCAGTGCCATTATCTATGAACATGGAATAATAATGATGCGTGAGTGCCTAGTTGCTCAGTTGTATCTGACTCTTTGCAACCCTATGGACTTAGCCCGCCAGGCTCCTCTGTCCATGGGATTTGCCAGGCAAGAATACTGGAATAGGTTGCCATTTCCTACCCCAGAAGATCTTCCCTACCCAGGGATCGAACCTGGGTCTCCTGCATCAGCAGGCAGGTTCTTTACCACTGAGTCACCAGGGAAGCCCTGGAATAATAATGATGATAAGTCCCGAGACATGGGTTGTGAGGTTCTTAAATGAGAAGGGAAAAGCACTGTGATAGCGCCTGACATGGAAGAGTGGCTCTGTGGATGTTAGTGATGATTATTACTCTAACCTGTATGGATGCTGGGAAAGGGTATGAATACCATCCCTGCCCTGAACAGATTATGCTGTAATCTGGGAAACTGAACATTTTTCGGTCATGAAGAAGGAAGTTGGTCTTGTAAAACTGGTCTAGTGGTGCTGAATTCTCTTAGTTTTCACTTGTCTGTAAAGCTTTTGATTTCTCTGTCAAATTTGAATGAGAGCCTTGATGGGTAGAGTGATCTTGGTTATAGGTTTTTCCCTTTCATCACTTTAAATATATCTTGCCACTCCCTTCTGACCTACAGTTTCTGCTAAAAAATCAGCAGATAATCTTACGGGGTTTCCCTTGTATGTTATTTGTTGCTTTTCCCTTGTTGCTTTTAATATTTTTTCTTTGTATTTAATTTTTGTTAGTTTGATTACTGTGTGTCTTGCTGTGTTCCTCCTTGCATCTATCCTGCCTGGGGCTCCCTGTGCTTCCGTGACTTGGGTGACAGTTTCCTTTTCCATGGTTGGGAAGTTTTTGACTATAATCTCTTCATATATTTTCTCAGACCCTTTCTCTTTTTCTTCTTCTTCTGAGACCTCTAAAATCCAAATGTTGATGTGTTGGAAGTTGCTCTTATGACCTTGTGTGTCTAGCAAAGGATCACTTTTATGTCTGAGGATGGATTGCTGGCCATGCCTGTGTGATCTAGCATGGATGGAGCAGAGGGTCCTTATTTTCCAAAAAGAGCTAAGCCCTCCAATCATGTTACTTTTTCCAGATCTTAGCCTTCTGAGAAATCCTGTCTGGGTTTCATTCACTCTTTAGGAAAAAAAATAAAAAGCACGTGGTTACATAGGAATAACTATGTGTAACTGGCCAAAGAAGTTAATTCAAGTTAACACATGAATTCTTAAATATGCTACTGTTTTCAAGGCCATCTTTTTGATTGTGCCCCTTTGGTATCCAGGGAAAATGCAGAGGGAAGACCAGTCTGTTTTGTGGAATCTTGTATGAATTTATCAATCTCATAATGCCTAGAAGATGCATCTCTTAGAGCAAAGCCTCCATACTCTAGTAAGTCCCTCCTCTTATTGTGTGATATCAGTCTTTTCAGGGAAGGATTTCACACCATTGCCACTTTGGATACTAACTTCTGTTTGGCTGGTAGTGTCAATTCTTGGTGGCTTTCATGGCTCCTGTCAGTGAACCGGGGCTCAGGTTCTGCCCTCTTTATGCCCAGCACTGCCTCAAGCAGAGGTCAGCAAACTAACCAAGGAGCCCGATCTAGTCTGCCACCAGTCTTTATAAATAAAGCTTTATTGAGATGCAGCCACAGCCATGAATTGATATATTACCTATGACTGCTTTTGTGCTACAAATGCAGCATTAAGTAGTACTTGTGAGATGCCATATGGTCCACAAAACCTAGTAAAAGTCCTGTGCAGCCTTCTGAACCTCGACCTAAAGATTAGATGTAGAGAGAGGGGGAGTCCTCCAAGGCCACCACATAGAGAGGCAGAGATCACAACTGCTCAGCTGTAGGGAAATTCAGAACAAGAAAGTATAAGATGAGAGTAAGGAAGTTGCCTGTAGAACCAAGGAGATGAAGTAGAAGCTGAACTGTTTGGATACAGGCTTCTGCTGTGGTATGTAGCAACTTATCAGATTCCACTGGAAGTTGCCCCTGATCATATGTTTTTCTCATCACAGGGGTCACATGAAATCCTCCAGTGAAGGGAAAGGTAGTGGGTCTGGGACACGATTTCCTCTCTCCCTACAGCTTTGCTGTGATGGCTCGTTACAGTCTCCAAACAAAACTGCCCTTGGAGATTTGACCTTACATTTCTGTGCTGACTCAGAACTGGGTAATGAGATTCCTGTATTTTCAGCTACAAGAACCCCTCACTCCTTTGAAGGTGCTGTGTGAAGTATCCCCAAGGAAGCCACACCACTCCATGTGTCTGCCTTTCCCGTTTCTGTCATTGAAAGGGCCACAAAGAAGACAGAGTATGAAATGCAGTCTTGTTGACCCACGAATCTTGCTTTGTAAGGAGAGCAGTAGCTTAGGAGCCACTCATTTTCTGTATATTACTGGCTCCATCTCTACTAAGAGCTTGTCAGTCTGATCTCAGCTCTGTGACAACCCCTTCCCAGAGCTTCTTCACAGGACTGCCAGCCTGGGATCTCTGCTACTTGCTGGCTGTTCACTGTGGCCCAGGACTGCCTCCATCCAGATGGGCACCATTTCCAACTTACACAAGGCATCTTGTGGACTGGCAGCAGTCCTGGGTCCTGTTCCTTCCCCTCTCTGAGCTTTGGTGTTGCCTGCTTGGGGAAACTGAGCTATATGACTTCCAAGGCGTCTCTTAACTCTTTGATTCATAGTCCTTTTGAGGAGTCTGTGTGGCTGGCGAAGTTCCCTTCATGCTCTGTGCTGCTTCCCTGCCTGGAGTGCCTTTGAAACCAGCAGGGAAAGCTGTGTGCCAGGAAATCCAAGGGCTTGAGAAGAGAGGGCTCTTGGGTTGCTCTGGAGACTGGATGTGACAGTGTCAAGGCAAATACTGGCTGTGAGTGTCAGACCAAAGGCAGATATGGCTGAGCCTAGACTGATCTTCTCAACATCAGAGCAGGAGAAAAGCCGGAGCCCCTCTGGCTCCATGTGCAGGGAGAACAGCAACATGTGCACAAGTATCTTCTCTCCCTGACCAGACCATGGCTAGAGTCTGACAGTAGAGATCTGGACACCAGAGTGACCAGATGCCTGGGCTGAGCAAAGGGACAGTCATAGGGAGGAGAACAAGGCACCCTGTGGGTGTGAATACACAGAGGTGAGGCTCACTGAGGCCACAGACCCTCTAGGGAAGAGGCACCTCTGAGCTTCCTTGAGATCTTGTCAAACACACACTCCAGTTCCCTTAGGTTACTAAAGGTTTGGTATATTTTTCTTAAAAACCTTGTTTTCTTCTGTGTTGTCCCTACTTTGTTGGGTGTTGATAATGATGGGTGTGGACCTGGTGCGAAATGATTTCCTATTATCTCATGTAATTTAAACCTCACATGGCTAGCTGTGGCCAGTTCTTTCTACATTTGGCAGAAGAGACAACCATGGCTCACTGCAGTTAGATAATCTACACCAAGGCCATAGAGCTAGAAAGTTCTGCAGCTGAAATTCTAACCCAGACCTTCCACCCGGATGATATTGCTTTTAAATGCTGTGTCCTTATGCCTGTCCACATTGGCTTGAATGTGGCTAATGGAATTGCTAGTGCAATGAGGTTGCAGGAGCACGGGGCGCTTTCTTACCTGTGCAGAGTTAACAGAACTCAGGGTTCGTTAACAGCACTGCTGACACTGGGGCAGATAATTCTTTGGGTGGGGGGACTTCGCTGTGCATTGTAGGAAGTTTAACAGCATCCCTACTCTCTACCCACTAGGTGCCAGTAGCATCTTCATCTCCACCCACTTGTGGCAACCCAGAATGTCTCTAGATTTCGTTAAATATTCCCTAGGAGACAAAATTGATCTTGCTCCAGTGAGATCACTGACATGTTAATTAAAAAAAAAAAAAGGAAAAAAATCTCTCATATATAATTCTTTTATTGTCTACCGTTTTTCCCCCTTATACACCAAAATTCTACTCTTCAAGGGCTTGAGCCCTTCTTCCTACTTGGCTGACATCCTGAACTGTGTCACTGGGAACACTTTACCTTGCTGGCATCTTGTCCAGACACTCTCTCTTTGAGCCTAGAGCCTCCTGGGGGAAGTATTAAGAGACAACGAGCTATGAAAACAGTGTGTTCTTCCTTGTGCTAAGCACCTCTGCTCCAGCAGTAAAACGCTTCAGTGGTGCGAACATATGGCATCAACTCAGCCTCTGAAAACCATGCTGGGCATCTAACATGCATGGAGGAAAGGGGACAGGTCTGTGTGAGCTCTGGAGGCTTTTGGAAGGGACTCCCCTCTCCCCAGGAGCAGCTGGGTTGGGGTTCCTCAGAAATCTTGATTCCACACAGGCCAAGGCTTTGCAGGCCTTGAAGCCATTGCATTTTGCTCCTTTAATTAAACTCCCTGCAGCCCTTGACATCTGCCACAGAGAAAGGCCTAGAGCAGAGCAGCCTCGTGGCTCAGTGCCAGCCCTCGCCTTGGCTCCAGGCAGGCGTCTGATAAGTGAGGGGTCAGGGCACACCAGTAGGGACCCACTACTGTGTGCCTTCTGCCCACACAGCCTTCTGAGGGTGGGGTGTCACTTGGAGACTTCTAGGCCAATAAACAGCCTGGGGTATTGGTCTCAGAGCAGGGTGTCTGAGCTGCTTAGCCACCCAGTTTAATAGTCCCAGCTGTAAAAGGTTAGTGAGGTCAGGGGTTTAATGTGCCAGAAAGTGATGCCTGTGAATTTTCATCAACGTGCTTCATCGGGGATGTCATCATGGGATCTGACAATGAGTTTTAAAATAGTCTTTTTTTCAGAACATAAATGTTTGGAGCTAAATAGAATTATCAGGAAAAATCTTTGAAAGCTTAGTCCACAGGGATTATATACATATCCTGAACCTAGGGTGTACATGTGCCCAAACCTTTATGCCCATGTGAACACATGCACTTGTCTCCATGTGAAGGATGAGGGGCTTAAATCCAGATGAGCCTGTTTCACATTCCAAGTCAAGTCAGTTTCTTCATATATCCATGGATGAGTTACTTATGATCTCTGAGCCTGTTTCCTTATCCTTAAAGTAGGAATAATTGTACTGACATCATTGGCACTGTTGTGAAGGTTACCGATAATGTGTTTGAAGTTAACAAAGTGTAGAAGACACTCAATAAATGATGATGTTGTTTCTATCAAAATATCCTGTTGTGAATTGTTAGGGAAAAGATACCAAGTCTAAGGTAGAACTGAATTTCTTAGATTACTCTTCAATACTTAGGTTACTATATCTCATACTTCCTTCATTTCACTCTTGGGACTGAATGTGAGTATATTCAATTTCAAAATGCTCTTTCATTCAATAATAATAACATGATCTTTCAGGAACTTGAATTACTATCACTTAATACCTCCAAAGGCTCCTGTTTTGTGTTCATTGCTGTGAACCTTTATGAAGCATGTACTGTGTGCCAGACATAGATCCAAAGGCTGAGTATCCAGCAGTTAAAACAAAGCTCCTGCTTGCTGATGGTTTATGTGCTGAGTCTGCTTCAGCCATGCCTCCGGGAAAGATGTGCCATCCCATGGCAGAGATAACCACTGTGAACAGACTTCATGTCATGCTCTGTGTTGGATGCTTAGGGGAGAAACATGTAGTGATGAAAAGAAACACTGAAATATGGCAATGTGGTTGGTTTGTTGGGGAACTGACACATGAGCAAGTGATTGAGACAGAAAATGCAAAACCATGACAGGTGTCATGGAAATCTAAGAATTGATTTAGAATAAATTTATGGATGAATAATTCATTAAAGCTGATTAAGGGAAGTTGAGGGCATGGTTCCTGAAACATAGTATGCGAATGTTTGAATGGATGAATTGTTGAATGGAGGGGAGGTCTGCCATGTACAGTTGTGTAGGTTTCATATTGCACTCCACTGTAGGCCATTCAAACTGTGATGATGGTGTTCAGCCTCTGTGCTCATGTGCCAAGAATTTCACATGTGATCTCAGTCAATCTTCCTAACACTCCACCGTTTAAGTGGTGTTTTCTCCATTCTGCAGGCATGGACTTGGGCACTCAGTGAAGCTGCTACCTGCCCAGGTTCATAAAGGAAGTCAGTAGAAGAGAGGACCCACAATTGGAATCAGACCCCTTTTAACTCCAGAGTTCCTGCTTGGAGAATAGGAGAAAAGAGTAGCTTAAAAGGAAACTTAATGGTTTGGATCTTGTCTTTTAGAACAAAATGTTTGGGTCTCTGAGGTCAAAAGGAGAAGTAGAGACACTAAAATGATTGCTTTTCCAGGTTTCAGGCTTCAGGTCACAAGCTTAGTGAGACCCTTGCTCTGTTTTCTCCACCGTGATCACATCACACTCTAAGTGCTCCATCCTTCTCTCCTTAAGGGAAGCATGGATCCCAGACCCCAGAAAAACCCATCTAGTAGAGGTGGTAAATACACCATTTGTATTATTCACAAAATTAATAATAAAAAAAGATAACAGCACTGGACCAGATGAGTATTATCATGTCCACTGTTATTGTAGTGGACACTCAGCCTCTTGGCCAGGAGATGACATGCAGCTCAGATGTGCTATTTCTTTTATGAGTAAGTTTATCCTCTCTCCATTCCTGAGTCAGCAATAAGCTGGATAATGCACTGCCATGTTGGTGTCCCGTCAGGACTGTGAGCTAACAGGACCTTCCCAACACTGGCCCCTGAAGTCTCAGCACTTCATGCTCCTGTGTGATCCTGGAAATTGGCAGGAGCAGGGGGTCAACTGACTGCACCTGATTTCTAGTTGCTCTTAAAAAGCAGTTTATTTCTCATCAGATTCATAATGTATCTGTTCAGTCTAGAGAATTGTAGTTCTTAGGTGAAAGAAAACATTATGGCAGGTTAAGTAGAATTGTAGATAACGGTGAATACAATTTTAAAATTTCAGGAAATGGAGGGTTAGAAGTTGCATGGATTTTGAAGGGGAATGTAGTCTGCCTGCTTTGGAAACATCCTGCTTCGTATACTGTTCTTCTCTTTGAATTCCAGAACCTGTAGGATTCTTAGAGATAATGTACTTACAGTTGTAGACAGGCTGTACCTCTTTTGTTTGGTTATCTTAGAGAAAGAAGGGGAGGGGTGAGGAAGAGAATTATATTTCAGAGTTATGTGCTTATTTCCTTAATTTCTTCCAAGGGTCCTGACAATGAGATATTATTGTCTCAATTTTACTGTTGATGAAACTGAGGTCCTCAGAAGTCCCAGGGCCCAGGGTGTGTGTTCAAGATTTTCGTCTCTGGACTGCTCATGCCCTTTCTGTAGTAATGTTTATTTTTACACTCAGGGAGGGAGTTTTCTTAAATAGGAGGAGGAGCATTTCTGTTTTAACTAATATCTATTCTAGGTAAATAAAAACAACAATAATGGGTATTAAATGAGTAATTGCTATGTTAGACGCTATGCTAGGTGTTGTATTTCTCTGCTGAGGAAGGCACTGTTCTTCTGTATTTGACAAGTGATGGAGCTGATGCTCAGAGGCAAATGATTCCCTAGATTGGGACAGGTGTTAGAAGCGCTCTGTTTTTGTACTCGTTTACTCTTTGTACTTTGCTTCCTTCTCTGAAGCATAGTGGCTTACAGCTCATATGTATGCATAACAGGAATGGAATATTCTTTTTTTGTGTGTGTGTGACTGTATTAGTCAGGATAATACAGGTTGTGCTAACTTGACAAATACCCACAGTGAATTGGTATCTTGTAGCAGCTTTCTAGGGCCCCTATCCCCCATCATCAGTGGTGTAAGATGTGCCTTGACCTTTGGCTCTGCATTTCCACACAAAGCCCTTTCATAGTCACTCCAGTGGGACAGCTGGGTGCTGGGACTGTCCTGCCCTGGTCATTGAGAGAAATACATCATAGTGATCACATCCTATCAAGCTGAAATTAGTTGTATGCCCCTAGACAGCAAAGAAAGTGGAGAGGAGGAATTCTGCCCTCTGCACAGAAGAGGAAAGTTAGATGTAATTGATCTTGAAGATTCTAGTCCCCTGGTACTGATCCTTTGTTTTATTTCTTCTATTGAGTATAGAAAAAGTTAAAGGTAGCAGTTATAATACTATGATATCTCTTCAGAATACTTTCATGGATTTGCAGTTCCATTTGGCAAAGGGTACTAATTTCCATTCCATATGTTTAACCACAGTGACTCATGTCCAACTCTGGCTATTTTAAGTTTTTGTATGTTGGCTATACCAGTAACTGCAATTTTTTTAAAGGATAAGATACTTCTTCTAAACTGTCAAAAATGTTTTAGCTCAGGAAATTGTTCTATTTTCTTGATAATATCTCAAATTATCCCTTAACTGGAGTTCTCAACTTTTTTAAACATCAGTGTAAAAATATTTTCCAACAGATTGTTCAAATCCTTCACAAAATAATGCTAAGTGAACCTAACAAAATATAAAATTGTATATATTATGATTCCAAATTTCTCTGTCTCTCTGATAATTGTTGTCTGTGTCACTGTCTTCTACACACACACACACACACGCACACACACACACACACATCCATATTGTAAATCAGTACATCAAAATATTGACAGCTGTAGTATCTGAGCCTAATGATTATTTTTATTATCTTTTCCAATCTTTTTGGAATTAAAAAAAAACTTTATACCAAAATATCTCTAAAAATTAACATACTTTTCTCAGATATGTTATAATCAGAAAAATGCATTTTATATGTAGATATAAATATAGAATGATTATGTATTTCTTGTTATTTTGTCTCACAGAACAGAATTCAATGGTTGCTTATCATAGATTATTCCTTGTTTCCTTTTTCAAGTCATTTAGAACTTGGAGGCAGTGTTGAGAACAGGAAAGGAGAGAGATGCCATTCAGAGATGAAGGGAGTATCATTTGCATCATGAAATCCAGTTTAATTAGGGTCAGCTAGTCCCCACATCCCTCTCCTCTTTTCTTCTTCCTGGATAGTTACTGGTATCTTCTGATGAATGTCATCTTGCAGTTAACATGCTGGTGCCAGCGACTTTCAGCATCTCACCTGCTATGGCTCCTAGGTATCAGCAGCCTTGTCTTTTCAATTAGGACATATATGGCTCTGTTTATTCAAGTAACTTTGTACTTTCCCAGATTCTAGTGAATTTGGATGGAGAAGAGGGACATTGGTTGAATTTTAGTTTAATCACTTGCCTATTGGGAAACATGGAAAAAAGATGGCATTAGGATGGTTTGTACGAGGCCAGGATAATGCATCTGCTGGGGCCTGATTCCTACTGCCTTGTCACCCTGCTACAGAGCACTGAAGGTGAGCAGCAGGCCTGCCACCCAGGAGCAGAAAGTGAGGATGGCTTCCCTTGAAAGAAGGAGAGAAAGTCAGCCCATGGCTGTCAAGGTCATCCTAATCCTTGCTGTCTGAGTTGTGAGTGGAAGGGGATATGGCCTCCACATGCTTGCTCCCTGGGAACAAATGACTGAGGCAAGGTGCTTGCTGGGATCAGCAGAGGATGAGCTGATTGATGAGGGCTTTCTGAAGAGGCTGATCAGAGTGACAGCTCAGAGTCATCACAAATAGACTGAGAAGTTTTTCTCTGTGACAGATGTGTCCTCTCCTTCATCTTCCCTGACTTATCACCTTAACTGCATGAGTCCCTCAGGCAGCACCTGTGTTGTCATCTGCATGACCTGTGTGGCTGTGTGGCCTTACAGTGTAGTGTGTGTACAGCTGCCAGCACTGGGCTGACCAGCAGGGTGTGCTGGCGGTGATGAATTCCATTCAAAACCTAAGAGCTCACTCATGGAACTCAAGGCTCTTGAGCCCCAAAGAGCAGACAGATCATCTGGGGATCTTGAAAAAATGCAGATTCTGTCTCAGTAGGCCTAAAGTGGGGCCTGAGAGTCTGCATTGCAGCAGTTTTTCAGGTGATACTGAGACTGCAGATTGCAGGACCTCACTTTTGAGTTGTCTTCACTGGGGCCATCAGCCTGTTAGGATACTGGCAAAGCTTGGCTTCTTGATACATTCTTCTATTTGAATTTTATCTGGGACTTTCCTGGTGGTCCAGTAGCTAAGAATCCGCTTTGAAATGCAGGGCATGTGGGTTTGATCCCTGATCAGGGAAATAAGATCCCACATGCCAAAGAGCAGCTAAGCCTGCATGCCCATGTTACACAGGGAGCCTGTGTTACACAGCGAAGACCCTGCATGCCACAACCAAGAGCCAACATAGTCAGATAAATAAATCACATAAATAAATACTTATATAAATAAATTTTTATCGATTGCAAAGGATGACTTTTTTAATGTAGCCTTTGATAGGGAATGGCAACTCAGTCCTGTATTCTTGCCCAGGAAATCCCATGGACAGAGGAATCTGGTGGGATACAGTCCTTGGAGTTGCAAAGAGTCAGACATGACTGAGCGACCAGTACACTCTGATATAAAAATAGATCTTAAAGGGATTGATTCATGATTGAGTTTCTTTTTGGTTGTTTGTTTAGTTGGAAATGGAAGTGCCTAGGTGGGCACTGTGGTCTCATTTTCTGCAAGAGGAGGAGCACATCACCTCATCTAAATGCTGCAACCCTAATTCCCTAAGTTGTAAGCTTCTGGAGAACAAGGGCCAATACTTGTGCAAACTGGTGCTTAATAAAAACTTTCTTATCATATTCTGTGTACACTTTTTGATGTGATCTATCTGGGCAAAAAATAAAAAGAATAAAAATGATGTAGGCATTTGAGTTAAATATGATGAGAAAAATTGAAGCAGTATCTCTGGAATGTCATGCCTTATCTTCCTGCTTAAATCACAGTTCAGCTCCTTACAAGACTCTCATGAAAGTGACAAGTTGGCTACACATTAATGAGAACTTTGGTCCCTGTCACTCACCTTTTCTTTCTGGCTCCCTCTGAGGCTTTCTGATGAGGCATAGGTTTAATTTAATATCCCCCCATCTCTACAGCACTTGGATTTTGGCCATCTCAGACTCTGTTCTAAATGCCATGGTATACTGGTAAGATGACAAATGGGGCAGATAAAGGAAGTTAAGCAAGTAGTTCTGGGAGGCTGTAGCCATAGGGTATGGGCGCCAGAACTGATGATGAGATTGGCAGCCTAATGGGTTTTATTAGCTAGTATCAGTTGTGTCTGCAGTGATCTCATCCCTTCAGAAAGGAGCTCAAGACTCGCTGGGAACAACATAACCTGGTTAAGAAAAATAAAAATGTTTGGAAAGAATCACACATGGGAAAACATTCCATTCAGCAGCAGCTGACTTAGGGAAGTTAGAAAAATGAACTCAGTTGCACATGGGTCGCCATAGTTGACATCCAATGATTTCTTGCACTGAGCAAGAGTTAAATAACCTCCGTGACTTGGGGGACTCAGTGATGTGATCCAAGGATGTGGGTTTTAGCCTTGATGTAGCCCCCACGTCTCTAGATGTCCTCATTTGTGGAGCACACAGAAGGAAGAAGGGTTGAGCCTGTTTTCCATCTACTTTCAGTTCAGTTCAGTTTTGTTCAGTCATGTCCGACTCTGCGACCCCATGAATCGCAGCACGTCAGGCCTCCCTGTCCATCACCAACTCCTGGAGTTCACTCAAACTCAGGTCCATCGAGTCGGTGATGCCATCCAGCCATCTCATCCTCTGTCATCCCCTTCTCCTCCTGCCCCAAATCCCTCCCAGCATCAGAGTCTTTTCCAATGAGTCAACTCTTCTCATGAGGTGGCCAAAGTATTGGAGTTTCAGCTTCAGCATCATTCCTTCCAGTGAACACACAGGACTGATCTCCTTTAGAATGGACTGGTTGGATCTCCTTGCAGTCCAAGGGACTCTCAAGAGTCTTCCCAACACGACAGTTCAAAAGCATCAATTCTTTGGCCCTCAGCTTTCTTCACAGTCCAACTCTCACATCCATACATGACTGGAAAAACCATAGCCTTGACTAGATGGACCTTTGTTGGCAAAGTAATGTCTCTGCTTTTGAATATGCTATCTAGGTTGGTCTTAACTTTCCTTCATCCAGGCATAAAGTCTTTTTGGAATTGTTATTTTGCATA
Source organism: Bos mutus (assembly GCF_027580195.1). Lineage (NCBI taxonomy): Eukaryota > Metazoa > Chordata > Mammalia > Artiodactyla > Bovidae > Bos > Bos mutus. Next base: position 136,495,311 of record NC_091617.1, read on the forward strand.
CAAGTTTTTCAGAATTGTTGCTTTGTATCCATATTCAAAGCATGGATGGAATTTTTTCTAAATGCTGAGAACTACAGGGTGTTCATTGGAAGGACTGATGCTAAAGCTGAAACTCCAGTACTTTGGCCACCTCATGCGAAGAGTTGATTCATTGGAAAAAACTCTGATGCTGGGAGGGATTGGGGGCAGGAGGAGAAGGGGACGACAGAGGATGAGATGGCTGGATGGCATCACCGACTCGATGGACGTGAGTTTGGGTAAACTCCAGGAGTTGGTGATGGACAGGGAGGCCTGGCGTGCTGCGATTCCTGAGGTTGCAAAGAGTCGGACATGACTGAGCGACTGAACTAACTAACTAACAGGGCAGTAGGTATTTCTTATGGTCTAGGCCAGCGGGCTTGGAGTTTCTGATTTTGTCGTATTTGTTGTCTGTGGTCTGTTGAATAAAACAACCACATTGCTGACAATATCTACTCACCATACTTTGATAAAACTCCCCTCTCTGCCCCTTCATGAAAGTGTCTTATTCTGGTTCTTGTGAATCAAGACTAATCAACATCTTCATCTATTCAAGTTGAGTAATCTTTCGGTTGACTTAGTTAACTGTCTTGCTCTCAAGCCAGCAAAATAAATCATTTGGTATCAGAATTTCATTGAATTTGCTTTGCTTTCTTGATCCGGTTATAATATTTGGAACTTTAGACTTTTTCTCCATGCAACACTTGCATCTACAAAGCGAAGAACAGAGACTTTAATTGTACATTAGAGCATGGTACATGGTCATGATTAGAGCATGCTACATGGTCACAACGAATTCTACTGAGGGTTTGTTTTGAGTGGATTGAGTGTATCTTAACATTTCTGTGCTTTCGTTTTCTCACCTGTCAAATGTAGATTATTGTAGAATATAGCTCATATAGTTTATGACTGTGGGATTAAGTGAGATTATAATGTCTTCCCCACTTTTCCAACATTTGTTCTGTCTACCTAGAATGTTCTTCCTTCCCAAACTCTAATCATCAGCTAACTGTTTTATGTTTTTACTCAAGAATTCCCTTCTCGGACTTCCTTGATAGTCCAATAGTTAAGAATCTGCCTTTCATTGCAGGAGATGTGGGTTCAATCCCTGGTTGGGAAATTAGGATCCCACATGCCGTGTGGCAACTAAGCCTGTGCTGTAACTACTGAACCCACGAGCCGCAACTAGAGAGAAGCCCAAGCGTGAAAACAAAAGATTCAGCATGCTGCAACTAAGACCGAAGAAGACAAATAAATCAATAAAATCTTAAAGAAAGAATTTCCTTCTCAATGAGTTTGCCTTATCTAAAATGTCACCTGCCCAATAATTCACATCCTCTTTCTCTAAGATAGCATTGTCTTAGATCTTATCACTGCTATTAAACTGGGCATTTTATTTATTTATCTTATTTATTGACTGTCACTCCCTCTCTCTAAACCACCCTGTTTTACTTGTAGCACTTGAGGATAAAGTAAATATGTATAGTGTGTGTGCTAAGTTGATACAGTTGTGTCTGACTCTGCGACCCAATGAACCAATGCCTTGGATCCAATGCCTTGGACTTTCCAGGTGATACTAGCGTCAAAGAACTTGCCTGCCAATGCAGGAGACATAAGATATGCATGTTTGATTCCTAGATTTGGAAGAGTCCCTGGAGGAGGGCAAGGCACCCACTCCAGTATTCTTACCTGGAGAATCCCCATGGACAGAGGAGCCTGGTGGGCTGCAGTCCATGGGGTCGCTAGGAGTCAGACATGACTGAGCAACTTCACTTTCACTTTTCACTTTCATGCGTTGGAGAAGGAAATGGCCACCCACTCCAGTGTTCTTGCCTGGAGAATCCCAGGGACGGGGGAGCCTGGTGGGCTGCCATCTGTGGGGTCGCAGAGTTGGACACGACTGAAGTGACTTAGCAGCAGCAGCAGCACAGCATGCATACTATGCTTCAAGCACAGTGTCTACTTAATAAACATCACATTGTGACTGCCTTATTTCTACTGATTGTCTGTGCTCTACAGCTGAATCCAATTTCATCATCTTTCTTTCTGGGTCCACTCAGATGCCCTCCTCTTGCCAGCTGCTTTCTTTAAATCCCATCTTTTATTTTTAAAAAAGAGTTTTTAAAGATTTTTTTTTTTTAATGTGAACCATCTTAAAAGTCTCTATTGAACTTGTTACAATATTATTTCTATTTTATGTTTTGGTTCTTTTTTTTTTTTTGGCCACCAGGCACTGGGATCTTAGTTCCCTCTGAAGGGATCAAACCCACACCCACACTGGAAAGCAGGAAGTCCCTAAATCCCATTTTTTATGATAGCATTATCTTTTTATCTTCCCTAATTGTGTCAACTATATCTACACAGGTTTCTTGTGGGGAATAAATAGCTCATATCTGCCCTATTTGCTTCAGCATAGTTCCTGAGGCATAGTGAGTATTCACTGAATATTGTTGCTGTATCAGTCTGCATTGAGGAAAAGATGTGTGACTACAGAATTTACTGTTTACTAACTAGAAACCATGACACCAGTTGAATGAAGGGAAAGAAGTATCATTCAACCAAAAATCACATTGCTGAAATGTTTACTTGTGTGAATGATTTGATTGATACTTGTCTTCATCACATTAGGGTACACCCCACTCCAGTACTCTAGCCTGGAGAATCCCAGGGACGGAGGAGCCTGGTAGGCTGCAGTCCATGGGGTCGCTGAGGGTCGGACATGACTGAGCAACTTCCCTTTCACTTTTCATTTTCATGCATTGGAGAAGGAAATGGCAACCCACTCCAGTGTTCTTGCCTGGAGAATCCCAGGGACGGGCGAGCCTGGTGGGTTGCTGTCTATGGGGTCACACAGAGTCGGACACGACTGAAGCGACTTAGCAGCAGCAGCAGCAGCAGCAGCTGCACTGGCCATCTTCTTGTCTTTCCCAAGCTTTTATTGTAAAAAATTTTAAATATCAGAAAAGTTGAAAGAATTTTACAGTAAATACCTAAGTACCCACCAATTAGATTCTACTGTTAAAATTTTTTGTTTATGTCATGTGTAAAATAGATAGTGGGAAGTTGCTATAAAACACAGGGAGTCTTTAGGGAACATTCTAATAGCAAATGTTACTATGCAGGGAAAAGAAGCCTATCATAAATAAACTACTTTGTCACTCAAAAACAAAACAAAACAAAACACAGGGAGCCCAGCCTGGCATTCTGTGATGACCTAGAGGGATGGGAATGGGAGAAGGGAAGGAGGTTTGGGAGGGAAGGGACATATATATAATTATGACTGATGGTCACGTTGTTGTACAGTAGAAACCAATGCAAAATTGCAAAGCAATTTTCCACCAATTAAAAACAATAAAAAAATTAGTCTAATTGCATTATCACATTCTTCTGCCTATTAATCAAACATATATTTTGGTGCATTTCAAAGTAAAACGAAGGAACTTCCTGGCAGTCCAGTGGTCATGACTCCACTGTGCGTCCACTTCAGTAGGCACAGGTTTGATCCCTGGTAGGGGAACTAAGATCTGGCATACATGCCTAAATAGCATGGCTAAATAGATAAGTAGATAAGTAAATAAATGAGTAAATAAATAAAATTATTGATAGGAAATTCCCTGGTGGTCCAGTTGTTAGAACTCGTGATTTCACTGCTGAGGGCTCAGGGAACTAAGATCCCACAAGCAGCTAGGGGGAAGAGGGTGGAGGCGGTGGGGAAGTAAACTGACGACATTAGGACATTTCTGCCTAATTGCTCAGCATATATTGAAATGGAGTTGACCATATAAATGGAAATTCATCATGTACTATCTGGTTGCATGAGGCTTGCTCACTAAACACAGTGTTCCTGAGATTTATCCACGTTCTTATAAGCTCATTCCTTTTCACTGCTGAGTTCCATACTTCGTCTTGCCCTAGCTGCTGGATGTTGTGACCTATTTGGGTGCTATCCATGTATGTTTATGTGCAAAGCTATCTTTTACACCTTGGATTTCAAACACCTCAGATGAGATTTCTGGGTCATAGAGCACATTCTTCCTTGTTTGTCCTCAGACATACCAAGCTTTTCCCTACCTTACACCTTGGGCATTCACTGTTTCCTGTGTTTGAAATGCTGTTCTGTGTAGGAAATACTTTTACTCCTTATTCTCATGTAACTGCCTCTGTTGTATCACTTAGATCATAGGCTTCCGTGACAGACATTCTAAAGTAATCATGTAGTCTCTCTTTAGCACATGGTGCTTTTATAATTATCTGCATAGTGTTTCTCATCCTCTTTTAATTTTGCTTTCCCCTAATGTAAGGTATGAGATGTTAAAGATGGGATGGTTAGATAGCAACACCAATTCAATGGACATAAATCTGAGCAAACTCTGATGGAGATGGTGAAGGATAGAGGAGCCTGGAGTGCTGTAGTCTATTGGGTCGCAAACAGCATGACTAAGCATGCACACGCTACGTACTATGCCAGTTTGACCACAGAGTAGTCTAAACTATTAAAGCCTAAACTGTCGTTGAGCACTTTAGGTTATAGAATGAGAAAAGTAAAGCTGACAGGCCCTTTCCCTAGCTTACAGTGTTCTTGGTTCAGTTACCCACTTGCATCTGACTCTTTGGGACCCAGTGGACTTTGTGACCCAGGGACCCCATGGTACCATGTACCCCCCAGGTTCCTCTGTCCCTGGAATTCTCCAGGCCAGAATACTGGAGTGAGTTGCCATTTCCTTCTCCAGGGGATCTTCCCAACCCAGGGATGGAAACTCCATCTCTTGTATCTCCTACATTTGCAGGTATACTCTTTACCACTGCACCACCTAAGAAGCTGTAATAGGCACTCAAAAAACATTTCATGAAGAAGTGAATACAGGGATGAAAACACAGTTTTGAGTTGCTGGATCCCATCCACCTTGTTCATTGTTTAATCCTCAGTACCCAGCATGTAGCAAGTGTACCCCATCTATTTGAGGGTAGTTCTATCCTTGGAGGATCATAAACTCCTAAAATGCCACTCTGGAAAAAATATCTTCTTTCATGCCTTGTCATATGAAGGGAGTTAACTCAATTCCTTAAACATGTTCAAAACCTGGGTAAAAATATGTCACAGCTGCAGATTCGAGGTACCTGTCGTCTGCCTCGATATCCGGCGGGATGTTGCTGATGGCAAAGTGGAAAACACATTTATAAGCTGCCTTTAACATATTGGCTCATTAACCTGGTTTTTAATGGTGTTAAAATAGGTTTCTCCAAATTTAGTTACTAATAGTTACCCTGATTCAGGGAGTAGGGGTGAAGGAGGAAGGACTTAGGTGCCTAAAGGGCAGTTAGTACAAACGGTGGGGTTGGCAACTGGACTTGGGTTTCTTGTCTTGCTCAGGCATTGTCATCCAGGTTGCCCACAGCCATAGCAATAGGAGATCTTTGAAGTTCGAAGGAAGGAAAAGCCAGCATTTTATGCTCATAGAGTCCTGGGGTGGTGGAGAGGGACAAGAAAGAAAGACTTCCTGGTGACATCTACCTCTAGGTTCTTCCTTTTCAATTTGGCTGACCTTGTACTATCTGGGAGCAAAGAGCTGGACATGTCTGTCCTGTGAATTGAGAAAGAGTCCTTATATCTTCCAATACTCCACCAAAGAAGTGGAGAACCAGTGGGGACACAGGAGGAAAATCTTCCCAGAATCAGCTTCCTTCTACCTTGGCCACTGTTGTGCATGTGTCCTGAGCATTACTATAGGCAGAGGTATGATTTGAGTTGTGAATAGCCCCCAAAACAGTGCTACCCCCTTATCCCTGGCCCTACCACAGTGCCCAGCAAATAATCTGCTTATGTGGAGATCAGACTCAAGCAACCACCTTCCACTGTGTCTTTCACTATTTACCCTTCTCTCAAGAAGAACTTGGAGAAGGCAATGGCACCCAACTCCAGTACTCTTGCCTGGAAAATCCCATGGATGGAGGAGCCTGGTAGGCTGCAGTCTATGGGGTCGCTAAGAGTCGGACACGACTAAGCAACTTGACTTTCACTTTTCACTTTCATGCATTGGAGAAGGAAATGGCAACCCACTCCAGCGTTCTTGCCTGGAGAATCCCAGGGGTGGGGGAGCCTGGTGGGCTGCCATCTATGGGGTTGCACAGAGTCGGACACGACTGAAGCGACTTAGCAGCAGCAGCAGCAGGAAGAACTGGATCCAGATATTAAGGCCTTGCTTAGTGTCCAAGTTGAACCAAACCATATCTGTTAAATTCCTCCATTTGAGGGAAAGGAAAATGATAGCATCAAGACAGTCTAGGGAAGCTTGATGAGGGATGAGGGGAATCTTCTGTGGACTTCTCTTTCTGTACTAGGCATAACCATGAAATAGCCAAGCACTCATAAAGTTCTTTTTGTTTGTTTGTTTTTTAAATATCAGGCTATGGTAATTCTAAGGAGGTGCCAGATACTCTTAATGTAACATTTTGCAAAGCAGAGTTTTTCTGTAATATGAGTAACCATCCTACATTATATCCTTTAGAACCTTGGACTTTGATCTTTTTAGCTGTACTTGAATAATGTTTGAGTTCAGGGGACAATTTGTGGTAAGGGATTCTGGGAAGATGCACCCTGAAGGTGTATCCTTCATGTCAGTCCCTCTTGATTCCAAATTATCTGCTTCTCATGGGCCAAGTAGCAGATGGGATTGACACTGGAGGTATTATTGAGGCCATTTTTCCTGGAATTTCTGGATAAGGGAGCAAGCTTAGGACTTTATTACCTTTGGGCCAGATGTTGTTGTTTAGTTGCTAAGTTATGTCTGACTCTTTACAGTGCCATGGACTTTAGCACACCAGGCTCCTCTGTCCTCCACCATGTCCTGGAGTTTGCTCAGATTCATGTCCATTGAGTTGGTGATGCCATCTAACCATCTCATCTTCTGCCATCCCCTTATCCTTTTGTCTTCAGTCTTCCCAGTATCAGAGTCTTTTCCAGTGAGTCTGCTTTTCACATCAGGTGGCCAAAGTATTGGAACTTCAGTTTCAGTATCTGTCATTCCAATGAGTATTCAGGGTTGATTTCCTTTAAGATTGACTGGTTTGATAGTCTTCTCCAGCATCACAATTCACAAGCATCAATTCTTTGGCACTCAGCCTTCTTTATGGTTCAACTCTCACATCTGTAGATGACTACTGGGAAAACTGTGACTTTGATTGTCCAGACCTTTGTCAGCAAAGTGATGTGTCTGCTTCTTAATACGCTGTCTAGGTTTGTCATAGCTTTCCTAAAAAGAACATGACTGCAGTCACCATCTGCAGTGATTTGGGAGCCCAAGAAAAAAGGTTCTAGGAAATACAGAGACTGAGAGGCCAGGGGCAAAGAGTGGTTAGAGATGGGCACAGGAGAGATGAAAGGACCTCCATAAGGAGGGAGTCCAAGTATAGTCTTTGATGGCAGGCCTGATGGATCTTCCTGGACCCTGAATAGCTGCCTGGGAGTTAATTGGATGGGATGAAATCCTCAAGTCTAGGAGACAACCAACTCTTGTAGTTCCACGTGGTCTGGATGTGGAGGCTTCCTCAGGAAGAAGGAATAGAAAATGGAGGGTTACTGACCAGTGCTTCACCAGCCCCCGGGGACTGCTGTAAGTTGCCTGCTATCTTGGGTAACACTGACTTGATTGCTGGAAGGTGGGAGAAGTGTGGGAAGATTCTAAGTCATGATTAGTCAGAGGAAACAGTAGTGCAGCTGGAGGGAGGAGGGCAACAAATGTTGCCTAATGAAATTGAACCACTGGAGATACAAGCTGACCAATGACAATGAGACTAGTAAGAATATTTAGGAAAATTTTTACCAGGTAAAAAAGTCATTGGGATTTAAAAGTTATTCTTAAATTAAAAATGCAGTAGTTCAACTGAAAGAGAATAAGTGCTATTAAAAAAAAAAAAAAGTGGCTTGGAAGGTGAATTAGAAAAAATATTTCAAAGCAGAGACCAAGGAGATAAAAATATGAAAGTAAGGAGGGATGCCAAAAGACCCAGAGGACAGTCTGAGATCCTCACTAGGCATTTCAGAAGGTCTGCAAAAGAACAAATGGTAGAGAGACAGTTATTTTTTAAAATGATGAAAAAAATTCCTTACTTTGAAGAAAAACTTGAGTCTATAAACTGAAGGTCCTCACTGAGTTCTGGACAGGATTAATTATAAAGATATACATCTGGATTTTAAAAATATGGATGTAACTATCAAAAGCTTCCAAACATCAATAAATTACTGACAAGCTCAGACCAGTGTCAGACTTGTCTTCTCCAACTCTAGAATCTAGAGCATGGTAGAAATAACATCTATGGAAAATCTGTTTTTTTTTTTTTTTCATATCTGATGTTGAACTCTCTGAGAAGAGATGATTACTGGCTTGAGACCACATGATATAGAAACGTTAACTGTTTTATTGAGTCAGAACTTGGAAGACTAGTGGGCACTCCTACTGATACTGTCACTACAGAAAAAGTCTTTTGATTGCATTTTCTGGCAAGACTTACCATTCCTTCCTGGGAAATTTCTTTCCAGTATCACTGAAGACAGTTCTTAAAAATAGAATTATTTGAGAATTCCAGACTGAAAATGGCTTTTCTGTATTATCTGGTACTACTACTACCTTACAGAGACTAGGAAACTAAAAATATCAAATAAGTTAACCAGGGTTTCATAAGGAATGAGTATACAAACAGGATAAGAACATGGATCTGGTTTCCAGTCTAATCAGACTTCCAATTTAGTTGAGGAGAGGAAGTCCTTTACTTCTGTGATCTATTTTACATCCTTTGATGTATTTCTTTCTCAATAAAAGTCTAGCTGTTCTCTCAGTTTCAATAATAGCATATAATCATATGATTACTAACTTGATATTTCTAGGCACGACCTTTTCCTCTGCTTTCAATATCTCAGATTTCCTAAAAGAAGTCTCTCTCTGCGGGACTTACTCATTTTTTCAGATTCAGCAAGCATCAAGTCAGATTCACAATGTCATTTCCAAAATCAGTGTTTTCTTCATGTTCGTGCTTATGTCATTTATATCACTTACTCTAGGAATTCAGATCACTTTTCATGAAACATTTTCATTGTCATTCTCTTCCTCAGAAATCTCTGCCTTTCTTTGCTGCTTGCAAGATCATGTATAACACCTTGGCTTAGCAGTCAAGTTCCTATCAAATCTCATCATTTTATTGTCACTAATCTATGACCATATCTGTGACCATACTGGACATTCCAACCTAAAGTGAATTTCCCTACCTGAGAAATTTTTTTGCATATTGCATGTAATAAAAGAAGATCTAGCTAGTATTGTACAGCAACTATCAGTTCAGCTCAGTTACGTCTGACTCTTTGCAACCCCATGGACTGCAGCATGCCAGGCTTCCCTCACCAGCTCCTGGAGCTTGCTCAAACTCATGTCCATTGAGTTGGTGATGCCATCCATCTCATCCTCTGTCATCCCTTCTCCTCCTGCCTTCAATCTTTCCCAGCCTCAGGGTCTTTTCTCATGAATCAGTTCTTCACATCAGGTGGCCAAAGTATTGGAGCTTCAGCTTCAGCATCAGTCCTTCCAATGAATATTCAGGACTGATTTCCTTTAGGATTGACTGGTTGGATCTCCTTGCAGTCCAAGGGACTCTCAAGAGTCTTCTCCAACACCACAGTTCAAAAGCATCAATTTCCTTATGGTCCAACTCTCACATCCTTACATGACTACTGGAAAAACCATAGCGTTGACAAGATGGATCTTTGTCGGCAAAGTAATGTCTCTGCTTTTTTTTAATTGACGTATAGTTGCTGTCAATTAAAAAAAAAAAAAAAAAAGCTCTGGCTCTGTGCTTAAAATCAAAGATTTAGTTCCACTAATCCTGGCTATGGGTCCTTGAAGCTTCAGTTATTTTTATCTATAAAATATGCACATTTTCTGTTCTAGGCCAAATCTTTCATTTTTATAAGACAGAGAATTTTAAGGACTCGATCAAGGTCATGTTGCTTCCAAATAGAGGAAAGCTAAATGAATGTGAGATGCTACATTCTCAGGAGGACTGTTTCTCAGGAGTCCCCTGCCTGCTGCTGCTTGTAGCCTTAAGCATATTCAGCTGTGCACTGGGGATAGAGTGGGCGAGGGGAACAATTTGGGCAGAGTCTGATCTATAAAGTTTGTTTCAGTCTTTAGTATAACAGCAGCTGTTGGAAATGTCTGAAACTTTTATTTCTGAGTGACCTGCCCTTTCCACTGATGGTTAAAAACAGACTTTTAATATGTTGGGAAATATTTTTTCAGGGAGGCAAATTGGAAAATTGGAAAGCATGCTAGAATCCAGAGACCTTGATGTGAAAATGGGTTCCACTGAAACCACAGTGGAGGGAGGGACCCTTAACCATACTGAGTTGAAAGCATTTCTGGTCATAATGCCAGTGACTACACCGATTATGTGCCCCCCTCATCCCATAGGTCTCCCTGTATTATTATTTATGTGTACGAGTTTTTGGTATTACCCAGTCATTCTCATCACCAACATGTAGGTCTCCATCCTTCCTGAGGCAGGTGTTTTGCACATTTAGAATTTCTTGAAATTCTCAAATTTCAAGAATGCTAGTGCAAACCTTCCAGGTTTCCTGAAATTCAGGCTATTCCATTTCTGGACAGAAGCACTTTTCAAAGAGGTGTGGCCATTGCTTCATTATCCCACCTCCTGACAAAAACCAGATTGTGCCTTGTATAGCTGTGACATTGCACTCCCAGGAGGTTGGGGATGCCACAGTCAGTATCAGCTGATGAGGTCTGCTCTCATACATAACCCACCTGACAGATCTGATCAGTTCATGCCTGGGCTCTGCAGACAGGTGCAAGCTGAGCTGAAATGTAATGATTGAAGTGCAAGGAGTGTTAAACAGTCTCCCTGACCGTATGAGGTTTGCTTGTATACTTGTTGTCTTGGGGCTTACTCCCCTCCTCTCCTTATTACCCTCCCCATTTCACTCTGATGTCATTGGGCTTCTCCTTCTAGGTCATCTCTTTCTGCCTTCGCCAGGTGCGCTGATTCCTTTCCCTCCTACTTGTAGACTTTCTCATCTCAAGTCCTCCTGCCTTCCAGCCTGAGTTCATTTTATTTTTAATGGAATTTCTCCTCTGGTTCTCTTCTCTCTCCTCCTACTCTCTGTGTTCTTCCACAGTCCCTAAGCCATAAATAACCCAAGGCATCCAACCTTTTGCTCTCATGGAGAAATGAATAATTAAAACTCCAAAGGAAGACACGTGGATTAAATCAGGCACTTAATTCCTGCAAAACACAGAAAGCATTTTGTGGTGTCCTGTGCAAATAGATGAGTCATAGTCAATTACTTCCAGAGTGAGAGAAAGCTGAGGTTTGATTTGGTCAACAGCATAATTAAAAAAATGGAGCATGCTCATGAATGTCAGATGCTGGATGGGAACAATGCTCCTCCCACATTCAACAGCATGAGCCCTGGAGTCCCAACTGTAACACATGTGAAAGTGATAGACTTTACTGACCAGTGATTCATAGAATGTTTCTCTGCAATATTTCATTTACATTATCAAATATCACAGATTTGAGTGCTTTCTTATTAAATGTACTTCAGCAACAATTCATTCATTAGCAATACTCTGTTTGGTGAGGTGGAGAATTGAGATTCTCTTAGAGACATTGTTGAGATGATGGCTTATGGGACTATTTAATAGTCAGTGCTCAGAAAGCTCAGGGATGTCTCAGGAATGGGTCCACAAAGGAGGCTGGCAGTTGCCAGGCTGAATGGTTCTCACTGGCTCCCCTCATGGTATAAGTTCTTCTTTAGCTTTCCAGAGACTGCCTGTATTCCTTCCAGAATGGTCTCATTTTATGGTGTCTTCTTTTACCCTGAGACATCTTGCTGATGTTGTCAAAAAAGCGCAGGCATCAGGATCCATTATGCCAGGCTCCTGTTCTGCTGCTTTGTAAAGAGACTTTCTGAAGGAAAGTCAACAAGCATTTTCAACCTGGATGAAGTCTACAGAGCCTTTTATGGGCAGCCAGAACCTTGAAAGGGAGCTATCTATCATTCAGAGACCCATGAAGAGAAAAGGCCTGGGTACTGGATTCAGAAGTAAAATACACACACAACTTTAAAGAAAATATTGGTAATTTTACAGAAATATCTCAGACCTGGCTCACCCAGGAAATAGCCATGTGTTGGAACTCTCAAAAGAACAGGGTGTGTGTGTGTGAATTCTGCTTTGAGAACAAATAAAATAAAAACTGCCTTAGAGGAAATTACTCGGTGAGGTAGGAGCGAAGGAAGAGTGACATCTTAAAAACTGAACAGCAAGGAGGGCAGTAGACTTATATTTTTATTAAATCATTTGGCAGCATGTGCTTTTGTTAAATCCCTTCTTCTCTTTGAACAGTGATTAGCTGCTTTTCTCTACAAATGAGTTTCATTATAGAAAAACATGTTTTCATTTGTTTATCTCCCCTTGCTCATATGCTACTCTTTCAGAGTTTAGGTCCTTTGGAGGAGTAGGTGTTAATCAAGCTAATTACTTCCTTTAGTTTATTCAGACCTTAGAGATGGCTTTAGGGCCCAGTGCACAGGGCTCTCCCAAAGAAACAAACACATCTTTGAAATAATTTGTTTCTTTTATATACACTTTGCTGCTAAATAAGGAGAAAGACTTTGGATGAGGATAAGTTGTTTGGGGAAGGCCTGAAGGTGAAAGTCACGAACACAGTGCTTCTTAAGCTTTAGTGTGTATATGGATTGAAATGCCAGGGCATCTTGTTAACAATGCAGGTTCTAGTTGGGCAGGGCTACTAGATGGTGCCACCGCTGCTGGTCCTGAACCACACTCTGAGAACAAGGAGCTGGCATTTCAAACTGTGATTCCATTACGATTGCAGCTCACAATTATCTTTACTTTTTCTTAGGCAAGTTTATTTTTTATAATACATAACCACAAAACTCACCTTCCTGATACTTTGATGAGTGTTGAATTGAATGTCTCTCTCTCTCTCTCTTTCGTTCCCAAGTCGTGTCTGACTCTTGCGACCCCATGGACTGTAGCCTGCCAGGCTCCTCTGTCCGTGGGATTCTCCAGGCAAGAATACTAGAGTGGGTTGCCATTTCCTTCTCCAGGGGATCTTCCTGACCCAGGAATAGAAACCGGGTCCCCTGCAGTGCAGGAAGATTCTTTACCAACTGAGCTATGAATTGAGTGTGTACAGCAATATTAAGCGGAGAAGGCAATAGCAAAGATCGCTAATATGATGTTGAATAGGAGTGTCTTACTGGTTCTTTTAAAGCTAGGAATATTATTTTAAGCAATAATTAAAGCAGAGGCGAAGGGGATGACAGAGGATGAGATGGTTGGATGGCATCACTGACTCAATGGACATGAATTTGAGTAAGCTCTGAGAGTTGGTGATGGACAAGGGAAGCCTGGCGTACTGCCGTCCATGGGGTCGCAAAGAGGCAGACACTTAACTGAACTGAAAGCGGATCTAAGAGTGGTATCTTAAATTGAGGGTTGTTGCCTATTAACATATCTTCAGGCAATTTTTTTCAGTTACTGGAGAAAGAGACTCTTCTCTGTGGGTTAGAAACCTTCCAGGGCTCATCCTCTTCCCGAGTTTTGTTTTTGCTTCTGCTAAACTTGAGATGTCAGTGTTTGCTCAGACACCCATCACTTCACAGACAAAGTTGTGCTAGTGACGGCTGGACCTCTGGCTCACAGTCTCTGAGCTGTGCTGTCTCTTATCATTCCTGCCACAAAAGAGGGGTGTCTTCTGCCAAGGCAATCCACACTTGAATAGCTCTAACTAACAGCACTTCTGACTGTCTTTTGCCTTCTCAAAAGATTGCTGAATGTGAAATAAAAATCACAAGTTTCCTGTGCTCTACTTTTAAAAAGAGCCTGAACCCAGCTAGCCTGTGTCAGTCTACTTAGCTTCCATAGCAAAGGAGACAGCAAATATGTACTCACTTCAGAACTGGAAAATCATCTGTGATGCCTTCACATCAGGGACGTAGAAGAGAGCAGACAGTTTTGTGTGGACCCACCACCTCCTAAATCACAGCTATGCAGTCCTTTATAGTTCTGCAGAGCCATCCCTGGGAACTTCTTCTGGCCCTGCCCTGTGCTTTACCCTTCATCAGCTTTTCAGGCTCTCTGTACTCCTTTTCTATTAATGTCTTTATCAATGAATATCCTGGACAAATAAATTATACTGGGAGCAAAAGGGACACTAGTGATTTTTTGAATCTATTTTTGAACTATAAATTTCCAAATCGATATTTATTATAAGAGATCAAAGAAAATAAAGTCAACTTTTTTCATATTTTCACTTTGTACTGGCATCATGTTGTAAAGTCAGGTAACATTTCTGTTACATTTTTTCATTGAATATGTCCTCGAAAAGCTTCCTACAATTGTTATTATATTTGTTGGAGGATTTTAAAGGGGAAAAGAACTTAAGACAACACTTATTCCACATGTATAACATTTTAGTCAGTTCAATCACTCAGTCATGTCTGACTCTTTGCAGTCCCATGGACTGCCCGCACACCAGGCTTCCCTGTCCATCACCAACTCCCAGAGCTTGCTCAAACTCATGTCCATGGAGTTGGTGATGCAAGATGGTGGAGTAGAAGGACATGGGCTCATCATCTCCTGTGAGAACCCCAAAATTAAAACTCACTGCTGAACAGCCATCCGCAGGAGAATGTTGGATCCCACCAAAATAAGATACCCCACATCCAAAGGCAAAGGAGAAGCCCCAGCAAGACGGTAGGAGGGGCAAAATCACATTTAGAATCAAACCCCATACCCACCAGAGATGCCCGGAGGGCTCAAACAAAACCTGGTGTGCACCAGGACCCAGAGACCCCACACAGACTGAGCCAGACCTGCCTTTGAGTGTTTTGAGTGTCTCCTGTGGAGGTACAGGTCAGCAGTAGCCTGCTGCATGGGCAGGGACTCTGGGCGCAGCAGACCTGGGTCACACAGCGTGTGGCCTAAGCCCTCTTGGAGGAGGTCGCCATTGACTCCACTGTAGAGCCACTGAGCAGACGACCCACAAACTGCAGAACAATTATACCAAATAAATTTTCACACTGTTAAGATAAGTTCTAGGACCCACAACAGATTTTCCAACCTGGGGATCTGGCAAAGGGTCTGAGAACCCCCAGGGAATTTGACTTTGGAGGCCAGTGGGACTTGATTACAGAACTTACACAGAACTGGGGAGACAGACTCTTGGAGGGCACAAGTAAAACATTGTGTGCACCAGGACCCAGGAGAAAGGAGCAGTGACCTCAGAAAACACTGACTCAGACTTGCCTGTGGGTGTCCAGGAGTCTCTGATGGTGGGTCAGTGGTGGCCTGCTGCAGGGTCGGGGGCACTAAGTGCGGCAGTGCGTGCATGGGACCTTTTGAAGGAGGTCGCCATTATCTTCATTATTTCCACCATAGTTTGGTCTCAGGTCAAACAAGAGGGAGGGAACACAGCCCTGCCCATCAACAGAAAATTGGATTAAAGATTTACTGAGCATGGCCCCCGCACATTGGAACAAGACCCAGTTTCCCCCACAGTCAGTCTTTCCCATCAGGAAGCTTCCATCAGCTTCTTATCCTTATTGTCAGAGGGCAGACAGAATGAAAACCACAATCATAGTAAACTAATCAAACTGATAACATGGACCACAGCCTTGTCTAACTCAGTTGAACTATGAGCCATGTCATGTAGGTCCACCTATGACAGGCGGGTCTTGCTGGAGAGTTCTGACAAAATGTGGTCCCCCGGAGAAGGGAATGGCAAACTACTTCAGCATTCTTGCCTTGAGAACCCCATGAACAGTATAACATTTATTCTCTCTCTATTCAATAATGGCCATTTGGACTTCGTTGCTACAAAATTGGGTAAAACCCCAAACTCACTTCAGCCCTCAAACCAAGAAGTGTTTAGGGAAAAAAAGAACCTTTCTATGGCATGTACAATCACAATTTAGATACTGAAATTCTTTTTACAAAATAAAACCTATGGACTCTCTTTTCTTTAAGAAACCTGAAATTAGATTTTTTTTTTCCCCTCTTGGAGATATAGTCATGTAAGTTTCTGGAGGCTTGTATGATAAGCAGAAAATGATAAATGATGTGCAGTTTTAAATCTTTGGTATTGTTGTTCAGTCGCTAAGTCATGTCTGACTCCTTATGACCTCATGAACTGCAGCTCTCCAGGCTTCCCTGTTCTTTACTGTCTCCCTGAGTTTACTCAAACTCCTATCCATTGAGTCATGAGTCAGTAATGCCATCCAACCATTTCATCCTCTGTCGCCCCTTCTCCTCTCGCCCTCAATCTTTCCCAGCATCAGGGTCTTTTCCAGTGTGTCAGTTCTTTGCATCAGATGGCCAAAGTATAGGATCTTTAGTATGTGAAGTTGTTATTGAGACCATGAGCATCACAGTTCAACTGGAGAGACTTTGGCTCTGACTTTGACTAAAAATTCTCAAGAATCCAATGTTTGTATTGTTCCCTTTATCCAACAGTCCTTCTCCAGAACCTTCAGTGTCTTCCTACAGCCCCATGCATCACATGTCAGCCTACCTTGCCCAGGATTCTGCACCTTCCTTGCTTAGTCAGATCCTACCTACTGCAGGGCAACAAAATTTCACAACAGACTGCTCCCTGTTTCCCAAACTCTGATTGCAGTTTTGGTTCTCAATGCTTTTGACATTGTATTGTCTTAATCTGGACAGGCTTTCTCTGCCTGTTGAAATTTTATTTGTCAACCACCGCTCAGATTTCATTGTCTTTATTATGTCTTTCCTGTTTCCCCAGTAAGAGAAAATGTATAATTCCTCTCCCTTTCACCAAAATTTCTTCTCTCTCTTTGTATCACTAATTTCATTCTGTTTAGGTTATCAACCTAGATAGCATATTCAAAAGCAGAGACATTACTTTGCCAACAAAGGTCCATCTAGTCAAGGCTATGGTTTTTCCTGTGGTCATGTATGGATGTGAGAGTTGGACTGTGAAGAAGGCTGAACACCGAAGAATTGATGCTTTTGAACTGTGGTGTTGGAGAAGACTCTTGAGAGTCCCTTGGACTGCAAGGAGATCCAACCAGTCCATTCTGAAGGAGATCAGCCCTGGGATTTCTTTGGAAGGAATGATGCTAAAGCTGAAACTCCAGTACTTTGGCCACCTCATGTGAAGAGTTGACTCATTGGAAAAGACCCTGATGCTGGGAGGGATTTGGGGCAGGAGGGGAAGGGGACAACAGAGGATGAGATGGCTGGATGGCATCACTGACTCGATGGACATGAGTCTGAGTGAACTCTGGGAGTTGGTGATGGACAGGGAGGCCTGGCGTGCTGCGGTTCATGGGGTCGCAAAGAGTCGGACACGACTGAGCGACTAAACTGAACTGAACTGAGGTTATCTTTTCTTCTTACCGTGTCTGTCTCCTGGAAAATTACATTTCCATGAGATTAGGACTCTTGGTTTATGTGTTCCCAAATTTGCACTGGGTTTTGGTCATTGTTGATGTTCAAGAAGTATTATTAAAACAAGTGTATTTTATTTAAAAAAAATTATCTGGGGCACACATTATCTGGGGTACATACATTGATGTATGTATATAACAAAACTATTGCCACAAAGAGTTATTAATGCCTGAGACTCTCTCCAAGTGAATTAAACCGGAATATATGGAACAGTAGTTCTCAGTCTTCACTGTAGTCTGGATCCACCTGGGGAACTTTAAAAACCATGGATTCCTGGGTCTCACTCCAGAGATTCTTATGAAAACCCTCAAGGTGATGCTGAAGTACAGCCGTGGTTGAGAACCACTGGTCTAATTGGCATGGGTATTTTTATAGCTCTGTGTGATTCAGATGTACATGTAGGGTTGAGAACCACTGCTAGAAATGAATGTGCCTAAGAATCACTGGTGAAATGTAGTTTAAAAAAAAATATGTGTATTTGTAGCCAAAGCCTCTTGTGATACACTCAAAATGGTTGATGGAAATTCAGTGTTTATGTTCCAGAGGAGCATTTTGTGCCTGAAACAAGCCTGTGTGCTTTTAGGGGCATTTAGTTGACTTACCTTTAGACACCCCAGGAAGCTCTAAACTCCCGTATTTTTATGTTGCATCTGATCTCAATAGCCACCAAAAGTGGATGCACTATAATGAACCCAGGACTGTGGCTTGTCTCCTAGAGGTCATGTTCATCATCGTCTTTGCAAGGTACCTGCTGTCATCCAGGAAGTGGGCTCTGAATGCACATTAAAAATGCATGCTGTATACTTTAAAAATGTACAGCTTTTATTTGTCAAGTATACCTTAATAAAGCTGGAGAAAAAACTGCACAGTTTTACATGTTAAAAAATACATTACTCTGGGAAGTAAATTCAGCACATTGCAAGTCAGAAGAGCACACAATTATGAGCAGTTTCCTAAATGTGTGTCTTCATATACAGTAGTCAACTATTGATTTATGAGAGCTAAAGGGAAGAAGGAAGGGATGCACAAAGAGAAGGATTATTTGGATCCAGTTTTTGAGTTTTGGGGGCTTTATATTCACAGTGAAGTGTAAGTGGACTTGGCATTACAATGATCCATGGTTATGTGGAAAGAGCTATATTTACATAGGGAAAGAGCTATTGTGACCATTGGAAAAGAGATGCCGTTGTTGTCAAGCTGTTTTTTAAATTTTGTGGGTTTATTTCTAGGAAAAGTCTTATACTGATAAACTATGTTTACTGGAAAATAATAAATTTGTATGAAATTGGGAGTACTCTGGAAAGCCTTAAAAATATGTAAATAATAAGCATAGTGTTCTCCACCTTTGCAAATGACACCCCCAGTTTTATTAGAGTTGTGCAAATGAAAAGACTCAGACTCATCTTTGACAGCCTCATAGTCATCTTTCATGAAGACCTCCTCGTGTCCTAGATAAGTATCCTTAAACCATCTCTGTCTCTACAGCTGTCACCTTGTCCAAGGTAAAGTTACCTCTCCTCTGGTCTACTAGATTAGGCTTCTCTCCTGCCCCCCTCTAAGGGTTCTCCACACTGGAGTTAGAGTGATCTTTTTAAAAATGCAAATCTGATTATGCCACCCCTCAGCTTAAAACCTTTCAAAGGCTTCCCATTGCTCCTCAGATAAAGACTAGAATCCTTACTGTGGCTCTCAAGCTCTGGCCGCTGCTTGCATCGGTGAACCCATAGCTTAACTGCTGACCATCACTCCAGACTTTCAGCCACACTGGACTTATTTCTGCAAACTCAGTTTTACACTGGTCTTATAGTACTTCTGCCAATTTGGATGAGTGAATATTTAGGATGAGCATTTTCTGGTCTAATAACTCTGGGGAGGGGAAACAGGCACCTGCTCATAGGAAATGGCAGAGACTCACTATTTTTTTTTTTCAGTTAGTGAGTTTTTTTTTTTTAACTTTTTATTTATAATGGAGTATAGCTGATTAATAATGTTGTGATAGTTTCAGGTGGACAGCAAAGGGACTCAGCCATACATCCATATACATGTATCCATTCTCTCCCAAACTGTCCTCCCATCCAGGCTGCCACATAACAGTGAACAAAGTTGCCTGGCTATATAGTAGGACCTTGTTTGTTACCATTTTAAATATAGCAGTGTGTACATGTCAATCCCAAACTCCCTATCACTTCCTCCCATCCTTTTCCCTGGCAATATACATTTGTTCTCTAAGTCTGTGTGTCTTTCCGTTTTGTAAATAAGTTCATTTGTATTATGTCTTTTTAGATTACTCACATAAGGGATGTCTATGATATTTCTCCTTCTCTGTCTGACTTTCTTCAGTGAGTGAATTTCTTGTATGAAAAGTGTTGGACTGTGACTTCTTCAAGGATAGTACATGCTGGAAACATGTCCAGGGCCTGTTGTTCATACCAGCTGGGCCCAGCCCTGCATCTGGCACAGATGGGCACTGGGTAAGCATTTGTAGCACATTTACTTTAAGTCACAATGACTCCAGCTGAAAGCCTTAAGACTCAGACAAGCAGCATCAGCATTGCTTGGGAGCTTATTAGATCCAGACTCTCTTAGACTCACCCAGCCTTACTAAAGCAGGTTCTGATTCCCTCCCTAGACTCACTGTTTAATTGTTGAAGTTTAGCATATATACAGTAAAGTATGTAAATTGTACTAAACTTCAGTGCATGACTTAATGTGTTACTTGTGTTACCACTTCTCAGATCAGAGGTAGAACATTCCCAGCACCCAAGAGTATTTCTTTCTTCCTGTTGTTTTGCCAAAAGTTTTCACTTTCATCTCAGGCTCAAAGGATTTGTTAACAAAATAAGCCATTCGTTGTATACAACTAAATAATGCCAGTATTTATCAGAGAATTATCTAGCTTACTTTAAGTATACTAACATTAAAAGAAAATAAAAATAGAGCAGAAGATACATCACCAAATTGGGTTTTGACCAACATCCGACCTTAATCAGCCAAGGGAAATACCATGTCACAGCACATCTATAGTCGAGTCCTAATTGGGAATGGGTCCCAGGCAGCATCTCTGCTCTGTGGGTGAGACTTCAAAGATTGCAATCTGGGGTTCCACTTATAATCCCAAAGATGGGCTCAATAAAGGACAGAAATGGTAGGGACCTAACAAAAGCAGAAGATATTAAGAAGAGGTGGCAAGAATACACAGAAGAACTGTACAAAAAAGATCTTCACAACCCAAATAATCACGATGGGGTGATCACTCATCTAGAGCCAGAAACCTGGAATGTGAAGTCAACTGGGCCTTAGGAAACATCACTACGAACAAAGCTAGTGGAGATGATGGAATTCCAGTAGAGCTATTTCAAGTCCTAAAAGATGATGCTGTGAAAGTTCTGCACTCAATATGCCAGCAAATTTGGAAAACTCAGCAATGGCCACAGGACTGGAAAAGGTCAGTTTTCATTCCAATCCCTAAGAAAGGCAATGCCAAAGAACGTTCAAACTACTGCACAATTGCACGCAACTCACATGCCAGCAAAGTAATGCTCAAAATTCTCCAAGCTGGGCTTCAACAGTATGTGAACCCTGAACTTCCAGATGTTCAAGCTGGTTTTAGAAAAGGCAGAGGAACCAGAGATCAAGTTGCCAACATCCTCTGGATCATCAAAAAAGCAAGCGAGTTCCAGAAAAACATCTGTTCTATTGACTATGCCAAAGCCTTTGATCATGTGGATCACAATAAACTGTGGAAAATTCTGAAAGAGATGGGAATACCAGACCACCTGACCTGCCTCCTGAGAAATTGCTATGCAGGTCAGGAAGCAACAGAACTGGACATGGAACAACAGCCTGGTTCCAAATAGGAAAAGGAGTCAGTCAAGGCTACATATTGTCACTCTGCTTATTTAACTTATATGTAGAGTACATCCCATGAGAAATGCTGGGCTGGAGGAAGCACAAGCTGGAATCGAGATTGCTGGGAGAAATATCAATAACCTCAGATATGCAGATGACACTACCCTTATGGCAGAAAGTGAAGAACTAAAGAACCTCTTGATAAATGTGAAAGAGGAGACTGAAAAAGTTGGCTTAAAGCTCAACATTCAGAAACCTAAGATCGTGGCATCCAGTCCCATCACTTCATGGCAAATAGATGGGGAAACAGCATAAACAGTGACAGACTTTAGTTTTGGGGCCTCCAAAATCACTGCAGATGGTGACTGCAGCCATGAAATTAAAAGATGCTTACTCTTTGGAAGGAAAGTTATGACCAACCAAGACAGCATATTAAAAAGCAGAGACATTACTTTACCAACAAAGGTCCGTGTAGTCAAGGCTATGGTTTTTCCAGTAGTCATGTATGGATGTGAGTGTTGGACTATAAAGAAAGCTGAGTGCTAAAGAACTGATGCTGAGGCTGAAACTCCAGTACTTTGGTCACCTCATGCGCAGAGTTGACTCATTGGAAAAGACCCTGATGCTGGGAGGGATTGGGGGCAGGAGGAGAAGGGGAGGACAGAGGATGAGATGGCTGGATGGCATCACCGACTCGATGCACATGAGTTTGGGTGAACTCCAGGAGTTGGTGATGGACAGGGAGGCCTGGCGTGCTGCGATTCCTGGGGTCGCAAAGAGTCAGACATGACTGTGCGACTGAACTGAACTGAAAGAATTGATGCTTTTGAACTGTGGTGTTGGAGAAGATTCTTGATAGTCCCTTGGACTGCAAGGAGATCCAACTAGTCCATCCTAAAGGATATTAGTCCTGAGTGTTCATTGGAAGGCCTGATGTTGAAGCTGAAACCCCAATATTTTGGCCACCTGATGAGAAGAACTCACTTATTTGAAAAGCCCCTGATGCTGGGAAAGATTGAAGGTGGGAGGAGAAGTGGATGACAGAAGATGAGATGGTTGGATGGCATCACCGACTCAGTGGACATGAGTTTGAGTAAACTCTGGGAGTTGGTGATGGACAAGGAAGCCTGGCATGCTGCAGTCAGTGGGGTAGCAAAGAGTTGGACATGACTGAGGGACTGAATTGAATTTATAATCCCAGGATGCAAACTGGTATCTGTCTGTGAGTGAATTGCAGTTCCAGTTTCCTGTTAATGTTGTTTGTTTTGTTATGTAGAACTTGGAATGTTGTTAAGCCCAGGGCTTGGTTGGCCAGGCCCTCTCCAGAGGCTTAGCAAATTCCAAGATCCACTCCCTATCTCTCTGTTGTGTTTCTTTTCTGACACTCACTGCAGATGTGGCTGACACCCACAGCAGTAGTCAGGGCAGTGTCCAGGTAGGTCAGAAACAAGGTCAGAGGGCTGCCCTGCTCTTTTGTCTCTGAAGCCTGAGCAAAGCCACTTCTATTTAATTTCCCTAACACTAATTTTCAGTCAGTGCTCTCTCAGAAGTAACCACTAGTCTTAACTTCTCTCTTTATTAATTAGCTTATTAGCTTTTCATGTTCTTGAATTTACAGGGTGAACTTTTTCACTTAACATTTTCAGAATCTGCATTTTCACAAAAAACCTAGGTGAGTTGCATTCAGGTTCAAGTTTGAGAAGTATTTCTAGAGAGTTTTAGTTCTTACCCTGGCGGCATATTGATGTCGATAGGTGCCCAGGTACTGCCTTCACTGATGCTGATTTAATTGGCCTTGGGTGATCCCTAGGCAGCAATTTTTTATTTTTTTTTAAATCCTGAAGGGATTCTAATTTGCAGCAAAATTGAAGACTGCTCGTGTGTGTCCTGTGTCAGCCAGTGCTCCCTGCCTCTCTAGTCCATGCTGGGAAAGAACAGTCATTACCTCTCTGAATGAAACAGATATCACCCAGAGCAGATTTTGTCAGCTTTCTCAGTTTACTGTTTTTCTCATCTCCCATCTTCCCTAGAACCTAAAGAAGTTACACTTAAGCCTTTGACTTGTGTTTTCATCACTCCATGGGAGCAGTGACATGCCAGAGCTGGCTCATACAGGCTTGTGAAAGCAAACTTTGTGCTTCTCTTTCCAAGTGTGCATTGAAAGACATGTTGGCAGCTCAAAATTGGCCATGGTGGGGGTTTATTTACACCACAGAAATGGGCAAACACAACCATTCAGGTTCTGTTTCTTCCCCTGTCTCTTCCTGGAGGGTTGGTTTGCATCACATATTCCCTTAATATAGGCAAAGTACTTTTCAAGTGGTTCCCAGTGTCCACGCATTCTTTCACTTTTGCCAACCCCTAACAAACCACTTGGCGTTTAATTGTATGTTTCAGTAATATTGGCAGTGCATCCACTGCTTTGGGAGTATAAGAAGATGGGCATGATTATCATGTTTCTTCCATCCAGCTCATTTGGAAATCCCTAGATGTATGCTTCCAGGGTCACTACTGTCTGGCCTTATTTAGGCCATCAGTATGTGAATAATGAAGCATAAGTCAGTGAGAACATTCATTACTGTACCTCACTTAAGATTTTTCATTGCATCTAGTGTTCTCTTGGAGTTGTTCAGCATTTGACTTATCTGATTTCTATTGATCATTGAATACCACTGATTACAAAGTGATTCAGGACATGTTGCAGACGTTTTGTAAGTATATCTGTTGGTCAACACCGATAAAAGATTTATGGTTCCTAGTACTTTAAAACAGGTCTTTTAAGTCAGATTTGTGTATTAATTGTGACGTATGCACTCCTAACTGGACGATGGTGGGCCTGTTATAACATTTCTAAGTTTCTCATTCCTCATCTGTAAAATGAATGTAAAAATCCATTGTGGAATTGTTACGAAGATT
This sequence comes from Bos mutus, assembly GCF_027580195.1. Taxonomy (NCBI): domain Eukaryota; kingdom Metazoa; phylum Chordata; class Mammalia; order Artiodactyla; family Bovidae; genus Bos; species Bos mutus. The sequence goes on from NC_091617.1 coordinate 136,519,601, forward strand.
AATTAAGGTAAAATAGGCAGTGCACTAGGCTTCAAATCTGACACATAGTCAAACTTTATTCATTGTCTTAGGTTGGGTGCCAAGGAATAGACCCCAAGACAAGGATTTGGGTGGAAGTAGTTTGAGATGTGATCTTAGGAAATACAGGTGGGTAAAGGGTGGGAAAGCGAAACAAGCAAGAGCTGGAAACAATAAAGGCTAACATTGTTAAAACACTTTACACTGTTAGCAATTAGAACTTAATCCTACTGGAAAACTCTGAGAAACAATGTAAAACAGTGGTCCCCAACCTTTTTGTCACCAGACATCTGTTTTGTGGAAGACAACTTTGCCATGGACTAGAGTGGGGGAGATGGTTTCAGGATTATTCAAGCACATTGCATTTATTTTGTACTTTATCTCTATTATTATTATATCAGCTCCATCTCAGATCATTAGGCATTAGATTCTGGAGGATGGTAACCCCTGATGTAGAAGACAGAACTCAGGTTTGTTCCATTAGAAGGTAGAGGAAGCTGTGGTATTAATCCATCAACCCAATAGTAATAGCTGTGTATGGGAAAGTTTCCCATACCAGAAGTTTGTTTTTCTGATCCATAACTCTGAGAAAGGCAGGATAGTGTAGCCAGAGGAACATTAGTTTATCTCCTAAGGTTTGTTCTAGCTCTGTTATTCACAAATAGTCTCATGGCTTAATTTCATTTTGTATGCACAAACATTACTGCTGGTATTGAATTAAAATCACATTCACACATACACTCACACATGCAGAAAACCCTTGTACAGTTTTACTTTTCTTACTGTAGTGATAGGAAACAGTAGCTATTCAGCTTAATATACTGAAGCATAGATTTGTCTAGAGGCAGTGTGGCTCCATTGTAGTATCACAGGATGAGGAGTTAGGAGGCTTTTGTGGAATCTTGACTCAGTCACTTACTATTTTTGTAGTCTTTAAAAGGAGCAAAATTTCCATGAAACTCTGCTGAAGGGGAAGAATTTACCTGCCAAGTTAATTCTTTGTGGTGAGAAGAACAAGGATAGTGGTTTAAAAAGGGGTTGTCTCATATGCTGTGGTCTATATTGGAGGAGCCAAGTCTCCATCAGTCATCAGAGCAAGGTGCTTCTGGTTGCTTTTGGCAGGATTCTTGAATTCCCTGTAGGGCTTGGGAGTTACCTTGTTATTCTCCTGTATCCACAGCATTGTAGTAATTTGTAGCCTAAAGACATGGTGACTCTTGGGAGACCCTAAGACACCTTGATGTAAATCTGCTGGTTCTGAGGATTCTGTGAGTCTCTTGGCTTCAGTGGAGAGTGTGGCTGCAACAACTTTCTTTAGTTTCTCCTAGAAAACAGTGTTGATATCAGTCTGACATCCTGGAATATTTCCTTGGCTCCTTGGACATGAAGGAGAAGGACAAATACTTACATAACTTTATTCTTCCTTGTTCTAAAATCCCAGGAATGATCATGTTGGACTTGGACAAAAGCTTCTTTGCCCTTAACATGTCCATCAGTTTATGAATTAAGTTCTGTATGCATACAAGGTCTTCGATTACTGAACCGATTGTTACTGTGTAAATATTTAGAGGGTTCCCCCATTGTTCAGTGGTAAAGAATATACCAACTGTTGCAGAAAACACTAGAATGGGAAAGACTAGTGGTCTCTTCAAGAAACTTAGAGATACCAAGGTACCAAGGGAACATTTCATGCACGCATGGGCACAATAAAGGACAGAAATGATATGAACCTAAAAGAACTGGAAGATATTAAGAAAACATGGTAAGAATATATAGAACTGTACAAAAAAGGTCTTAATGACTCAGATAACCATGATGGTGTGATCACTCACCTATATCCAGACATCCTGGAGTGTGAAGTCAGGTGGAGCTTAGGAAGCATTACTGTGAACAAAGCTAGTGGAGATGAAGGGACTCCAGCTGAGGTATTTCAAATCCTAAAAGGTGATGTTGTTAAAGTGCTGCACTCAATATGCCGGCAAATTTGGAAAACTCAGCAATGGCTACAGGACTGGAAAGGGTCAGTTTTCATTCCAATTCCAAAGAAGGACAGGGCCAAAGAATGTTCAAACTACCTCATAATTGTGCTCATTTCACATGCTAGCAAGATTATGCTCAAAATCCTTCAAGCTAGGCTTCAGTAGTATGTGAACTGAGAATTTCCTCCAGATGTCCAAGCTGGATTTTGAAATGGCAGAGGAACCAGAGATCAAATTGCCAACACCTGCTGGATCATAGAAAAAGCAAGGGAATTCCAGAAAAACATCTATTTCTGTTTCATTAACTGTACTAAAGGCTTTGACTGTGTGGATCATAACAAACTGTGGAAAATTCTTAAAGAGTTGGGAATACCAGACCACCTTACCTGTCTCCTGAGAAAACCTGTATGCAGGTCAAGAAGCAACAGGTAGAATTGGACTTGGAACAACTGACTAGTTCCAGATTGGGAAAGGAGTATGTCAAGGCTGTATATTGTCACCCTGTTTACTTAACTTCTATGTAGAGTACCTCATGTGACATGCCAGGCTGGATGAAGCTCAAGCTGGAATCAAAATTGCAGGGAGAAATATCAGTAACCTCAGGTATGCAGATGATACAACTCTAGTGGCAGAAAGTGAAGAATTAAGAGCCTCTTGATGAAGGTAAAAGAGGATAGCAAAAAAACTGGCTTAAAACTCAACATGCAGAAAACGAAGATCATGACATCTGGTCCCATCACTTCATGGCAAATAGATGGGGAAGAAATGGAAACAGTGATAGACTTTATTTTCTTGGGCTCCAAAATTGCTGTGCATGTTGACTGCAACCATGAAATTAAAAAACGCTTGCTCCTTGGGAGAAAAGCTATGACAAATCTTAAAGCTTCCCTAATGGCTCAGTGAGTAAAGAATCTGCCTGCAATGGAGGAGACACAAGAGATACTGGTTTGTTCCCTGGGTCAGGAAGATCTCCTGGAGAAGGAAATGGCAAGCCACGTCAGTATTCTTGCCTGGAAAACCCCATGGACAGAGGAGCCTGGTGGGCTACAGTCCACAGGGTTGCAAAGAGTCAGACATGACTGAGTTACTAAGCACAACACTTATATAAAACGTCTAGAAATGACAAATCTAGACAGTGTATTAAAAAGCAGAGACATTACTTTGCCAACAAAGGTCCAAATAGTCAAAGCTGTGGTTTTTCCAGTTGTCATGTATAGATGTGAGAGTTGGACCATAAAGAAGGCTGAGTGCCAAAGAACTGATGCTTTCAAACTGTGGTGCTGGAGAAGAATCTTGGGAATCCTTTGGACTGCAAGGAGATCAAACCAGTCAATCCTAAAGGAAATCAACCCTGAATATTCATTGGAAGAACTGATGCTAAAATTGAATCTCCAAGACTTTGGCCACTTGATGTGAAGAATTGCCTCATTGGAAACGATGCTGATGCTGGGAAAGACTGAAGGCAGGAGGAAAAGGGAGCGGCAGAGGATGAAATGTTTGGATGACATCACTGACTCAATGGACATGAGTTTGAGCAAACTCTGGGAGATAGTGAAGGCCAGGGAAGCCTGGCATGCTGTAGTCCATGGAGTCGCAAAGAGTTGGACATGGATGAGCAACTGAACAACAAAATATTTAGATGGAAAACTTTGGAATTGCAAGACTTTACTCCATGTTTTGAACATTAAAAAGGTCCTTTTCTATAAATTAGGTTGTCCAACATAAGTTTTTCTTGCAGCTCCATGTGGGAGCAAGAAACTTGTATTATGTATTTACTTTAAAGATGCAGTGTGGCATTCTAGCAATTAAAGAATCTCAATATGATGTAAATGTAAATTAATCTCATCAGATTCTATGTTTTAAACTGCTGTGAAAAACTATATACATTTTAATGATGGACCTACTATTAGGGAAAAAAAACACTTTATTTCAAAAAAATAAATGTAGACAAATATAGAATAAGCTAGAATTAACTAGAGTTGATTCTCAAGTCCCTAAACTTAAGTACTTGAAAATTTAGATATTTATAAATTAGTAGTTTTTAATTGGAAATTCTAATGCTTACCATTATTCAGTATTAATGTGGTTACAGTATTTTTAGTTTCAATTTCTAAAAAATAAATTAGGTTCTTTAGAAAGTAAAAATAATGACACAGATTAAAGATCATAGGAAATAATTATATCATCCTTTTCAAAGGTGGTTTTACTTGTTTAAATCAGCATTATCTATAACTTCAGCATAAGCATACATTTCAGAGTATCAAAAGATAATGTGTGCAGAATATTTCTAGATAGTTTCTTGTATAGTACATGTACAATAGCTTTATTATGAGCCAATTAAAAGTTTTGTTCAGTATTGCACATCTAAATTAAAATAAATATGGGTCTTTTTTCTATCAATAGAATTTTTTATACATGAGCAAAAGAACAGCTTTTATGAGCAAATACTGATAATAGGCCACCAATGATCCCAACAATGAAGTATACAAATAAAGTGGAAGTTATGATTTTCCTTATGGTTATAAACTCTAATAATGGCAAAGGGGATAAGACAACATTGTTTATAATAATTCAGTATTTAATAATTATATTTGATAAACTAATTATTCCTTTTATGTAACCTCATTTTCTAAATCTAACACTTCAATTCTGTGAGTGGAAGGACCTGCATATTGTACCCAGTATATAGAAATTGTACACTGAATAACTGCAAATTGATTGGACTCTTTTGACTTTTTTAGTAATTTTAAAAATTGAAGTGTAGTTGATTTACAATGTTATGTTAGTGTCTGGTGTATAGCAAAGTGACTTGGATATATATATATATGTTCTTTTTCAGATTCTTTTCCACTGTAAGTTATTATATGATATTAAATGTAGTTCCCTTTGCTATATAGCAGGACTCTGTTGTTTATCTGTTTTGTATATAGTAGCTTATATTTGCTAATCCCCAACTCCTCATTTATCCCTTTCTCTTCTTCCATCTTTGGTAATTTTAAATTTGTTTTCTGTGTCTTTCAATCCATTTCTGTTTTGTAAATAAGTCCACTTGTATCATTTGTAAGTCCATTTGTAACCGGAATCTAATGATTCCAGTTTTACATTCCAGTAATACATTTGTCTTTCCCTGACTTCACTTAGTACGATAATCTTTGGGTCCATCTCTGTGGCTGCAAATGGCATTATTTCATTCTTTTTTATGGCTGAGTAATATTCCATTGTGGGCTTCCCAGGTGGCTCAGTGGTAAAGAATCTGCCTGCCTGTGCAAGAGATGCAGGAGACGTGGATTCATTCCCTGGGCTGGGAAGATCCTCTGGAAAAGGGAATGGCAACACAGTAAGTATTCTTGCCTGGAAAATTACATGGACAGAGGAGCTTGGCAGGCTACAGGTCGTAAAGAGTCGACCATGACAGAGCACACACGCTGTGTTCCATTGTACATATGTATATCTTCTTCATCCATTCATCTGTTGATGGACATTTAGGTTGCATCCATATAGTGCTGCTACACTATTGGGTGTATACATTGGAGTGCATGTATCGTTTCAAATTGAGGTTTTCTCCAGTTCTATGCCCAGAAGCACGATTGTTGGATCATACGGCAACTCTAATTTTTAGTTTTTTGAGGAACCTCCATACTGTTTTCCAGTGGGTGCACCAATTTACATTTCCACCAACAGTGTAGGAAGTTCCCTTTTCTGATTGGACCCTTTTGAATCCTTTTATGTTCACTAACTTATCTCTCTGACACTTTATTTGTATCTTTGTGTTTTTTAAATTAATTTATTTTATTTTGACGATAATTACTTTATAATATTATGATGATTTTTGCCATACAACCACATAAACCAGTCATAGGTGTATACACGTGTCCCCTCCATCCTCAACCCCACTCCTACATCACTCCCCACTCTATCCCTCTGGCTTTGGGTGCCCTTCCTAATGCATCAGATTTTTGGAGTGTTTTTAGTAAATCATGTTATTTATGTAAGACTTCCTAGTTGTTTAAAATAACTAATCTGTTAAAAGAGATCTGAACAGATAAGTCTTAGTGAAAAGAGAATTTACCCCATAGGTTCCATTGGTACATGATGCTTAGGGATATATAGTTAGAAATTTTTAGAGCTTTCAGTGATCAAACAGTGGACATTTTAAAGACCCATTTACAGGAGATGCCTGAAGCTAAATAGCATTGCAGTGGTTTCTACGTGGTGGATCAGTGAGGAAGTATTTTCCTCCTTGGGTGATTTATTGTCAAATATGGGTTAACTGGATATTCAGCACAGGATGTCACCTTAATCACAAGTCCTTACTGAGGTGTGAGCTTCTATTCTTATGCTACTTTTCATAGCCCTGAAAGGAGAAGGTGTCCTAGTGGCTAATTATTACTGTATCTTGTTATTACTGCACAACAAAATGGTGTCTTGCTTGAATTAATCATCAGTCCATGTGGTGAAGATTCCTTCCTGGGACTTAGCAACTTATTAAACAGTTGAACTGCAGTTTTGCGGAGAGGGTGGTTATCATCCAGTGTCTGCTGCCATCATGCTCTTGTAAGTAACAGGAGACTGTGGTCTCTATATTCCCCTCTCATAGTGGTTCCTTTGCTTCAAGTCCAGCATCCTTGAATACTGGATAGAATTAGTTCATATTTGATTTTCATCTTTACAAAGACTGTTGAGGAAAGGAACAAAATAAGTTTCAGATGGACAGGGAGGCCTGGCGTGATGCGATTCCTGGGGTCGCAAACAGTCGGACATGACTGAGCGACAGATCTGATCTGAAAATAGCCTTATCAGAAATGATAGTGTTTTTTTTCTTTATTACCTATTAATTTTTAAGTATTGGATGTTTATTCCTTTCAGATATTTAGAAGCCAGTTGCCAAATCTTTCACCAGTCATTACACAACCAGGTCATTTCCTTTGGCACCAACTTGGAAATAATTTCCTCGATCATTTATGCAATTTTCCCTCCTGAACTTCCCTTATTTACTCTTCCTTTTAGATTTTATGCAGCCTGGGACGCTACATAAAATTCTGACAATCATTTCAGAAGACTACTTAGGGGGACAGATTTCTTTTTCCTTTTTGTGCCCTCCGCCTGCACTCTCAAATAAATAAAACCAAAGCCAGAAAACAAAGAACCAAAAAACTTTTTCTTAGTGTCTCAGGCTGCAACTGCCACAAATAGGCTGATATCTTAAAGAAAAAATAGCTTAGGTAAACTCTGAAAGTTTTTGTTGTCAGTGTTGGGTTTTTATTGTTTGCTTGTTTTTATATGAACGATTTTTTTAATTGGAAAAGTAAACCATAATCATAGTATTAAAAAAATAAACCCCATAGCAGTGTATTTCTGTCCCTACTCAGACACCTGACCCCAGACGCTTCTGTTGAAGTGATAGATATGCTGATTTCAACAAATAAGGCCTTCTTACAGGAGAGAAAGATGAGGCAGCTATTTTGTAGCATCTTTAACTACCTCATTGGTTTTATCTTCCCCCAAATCAGTGAATTTCCAAATTCAGTGACTACCTGATTGGTTTTATCTTCCCCCAAATCAGTGAATTTCCAAATTCAGTGATTTGTGCCTAAAGACAGGGTGGTGACTCTCCAGAGACAGGAAAACACACTTAATGTAAATCCACTGGTTCTAAGGATTCTTTGAGTCTCTTGGCTTCAGTGGAAAGTGTGACTGCAATGGCTTTGTTCAGTTTCCTCCTGGAAGACAGTATTGATATCAGTCTGTCTGACATCCTGGAATATTTCCTTGGCTTCTCAGACATAAAGGAGAAAAATCAAGGACAAATGCTTATGTAACTTTATTCTTCCTTGTTCTCAAATCCCAGGAATGATCATGTTGGATTTGGACAGAAGCTTCTTTGCCATCAACATATCCATCACTTCATGAATTAAGTTATATATGCATACAAGATATTGGCTTTCAGTTACTGAACAGCTTGTCACTAGGTAAATACTTAGGTAGAAGACTTTGGAATTGCAAGACTTTACTACATATTTTGAACTTTAAAGAGTCTTCCCCCCGCTCCAAGTTAGGATTACTCGTGATCCTAGAAATACGCCAAGGATTGAATGGTACATGGGAAAGGGGATAGGAGAGAATGAAAGGAAGAGAGAGCATTCCCTTTTTTAAAAAAGATTAATAGTGACAGCCTAAGTTTTGTTTTGTTTTAAACTCAACTATATATTTTAGAGGTCTTTCTATATCAACAAGTCTACTTTATCCTTCATCACAACTGCATAGTATGGATAAGTTATAATCTCTTTTGGCTATTCTTTATCAGTGGGCATTTCAGTTATTTCACTCATTCATTCATTTTTGACTGTTAAAGTCATGGTGTAGTGATTGCCCTTATTTGTATACCTCATACCTTGTATAGTCTTGTCAAATAAAATTCTGTGCATGCTACACATAAATGTCGTCATATGCAAATATGGTATAACTGCTTGTATACTCAAGCAGAAGCATTAAGAATGCAGTTCTGCATCACCCTAATTTCTTCACTTTACAAAATATCTTAGGATGGCAGCAGGTACAGAGCCATCTCATTTTTCAGGTTTTCTTGCCTTTCCCTCCATAGATGTAGATGTCAAGGTGTTGTTTCTACAGTGAAGACATTCAGTCCTGCAGAAGTAGCATGAGTAGATGCCCCCTGGATATGAAACGAATGGGCTGAAGAGGTTGGAGCCAGTGGCAGGCATGCTTGTTGTAGTTCAGAAGACTGGGCTCTTGGCCATGGGAGAGACAAAGGGGTAGTGGAGCCCAACCCCTCGTTCTCTGAGTGGAGGAACTGGACATCCAGGCAGGGTCATTCTCATGCCAAGTCACTTATCCAGTGAGGGGCAGAGCCTCCCAGTTCTCCACTCAGGGCTTTTTCTACTACCCATGGAAAACTCCATGTTTGTCTGTTTCTTGTTTGCTGACTCTTCTGTTGTTTATTATTTCTCCTCGTGACCTTGACTGGGTTCTTTTGACCCACTTGAAGGGATATTTAAACACCATCCCACTCAACTTCTAGAACATAGTTAAAATTTGACAGGCAGTTTTGTCTTGTAGGAGAGTTTTGCCAACTTCTCTAAGGCCCCCATCTCAGTATAATAATAATTATTTCAAAATCATTGCTAAAAAAAAAGTGATATAACTTTGGGAAAGAGGAGGGGAAGGGGAGAGTGAGACAAATTGGGAGATTAAGATTGAGATATACACTACTGTGTGTAAAACAGATTGCTAGTGGGAACCTGCTATAAAGCACAGGGAGCTCAACTTTGTGCTCTGTGATGATCTAGAAGGGTGGGAGGGAGGTCTGAGTGGGAGGGGATATATGTATACATATAGCTAATTTACTTCATTGTACAGCATAAATGAATACAGCATTGTAAAGCAGTTATATCCCATACAATATGTATCTCTATATATAATCTTAAAAAATAACTTTGGGGCAAAAATGATGGTTCTCTGTCTTTCTCTCTCTTGCATCCCATTTGAAGATGCTTAGGTGATGGAGAAATAGTGGGCAGCCAGGCCTGGTCCTATTGATATAGTATGGGGGAGGGAAAGAAGCAGTGGTGACCTTAATGAACCAGATCGCATCTGCGTGGGCCCTTTTCTCATGGAGATCAGAGAAGAGAAGATGCTGCTTGGTATCCTTTCTCAGCTGAACTCAGCCTCCATGTGGACAGGCATCTTTCAGAATCATGAGCTGAGAGTACCGTGGAGAAAGGAAGATGGGAAGTCAGGAAATATCCATCGTCATTTGAATGTGCATGTTATAAATATATACACACATGCATTTGCTATATTTATATGTATGCATGCCATGTACATGTATGTATATGTGTGTACAAATGGGGCATATACACATGGCCTGTATATGCACACACATTGATTTTACAGTGTATGGCTGTGAAGGGAAGAAGAAGATAAGGACTCACTCAACCCTCTTCCATGTAGAAAAAAAACAAAAACAACTGTATTAATAAGATTTTTTGTCAGAACAGAAAGTTCTGACAAAAGCAAGGATGTTTGTCTTTCTAAAGTGAAAGAGCTCCCATAGGACAGATTATCTCCAAATACCCACTTTCTATCACAAGCAGGATTTTAATGACAGCCCTTCTTCTATTTGTTTACATGGGGGCATCTCCACTGACACTGGTTGCCATGGTAATTTGAAGCAACTGATCTGGGCCTGTAGTTTAGGATAATATATTTTGAATAGGCAGGGTAACTAAGGAGCCCAGAGAATGCACATTTGTGGCCTGGCATCTTGCTAATCTGTGCTGAATTCTTAGGGTTAAAAAAAAAAATCAATGGTATGCTGTGTGAACCAATTTCTTTTGACAAGATAGGTGCTTGAGACATGTCTGCTTTTCCCAGGTAATTGTTAAATAGATCTGCAGATTAAATTGACCTTAGAAATAAACAGTCACACTCATTCTTCCATGGTGATGATAACTATTTAAAACCTTCCTTCCGGGTTTCTTTGAACAAGATTCCCATGTGGGAGGATGTTGTGGAAGCACTGACTCATGTCCAATTACCTGGGTTTGAATCCCAGCTCTGCCGCTTACTGGCTGGGAGACCTTGAGAAAAGTATTTAAACTTTTGGGTCCTCAGCTTTCTTACCTACTATTGGGAATGATAATAGTCTCTACCATTTGGGGTTGTATTGAAGAAAAATTAATTGATATACAGAAAGCAGTTAGAATTGTGTCTGATCCATACTACATGCTACATAAATGTCAGATATCACCATCACCATCATATTTCTGTTATTATTATCATATTTAATTTTTATTGGGAAGACTTGACTTTTTTTCTCCATCCTACACTTTGATGAACTCAGGGAGAAGAAGAAAGACAATAATGTTCCTAGAGTGGAGTCTGAGTGGAAGCTTGAAATCTCAGAAATTCTTTTGAGATAACTGAAAATATTCTTGAACACATCTAAGAACCTCCAGCCTTTCTTTCTTCTCTTAAATTCAGGTTTTGGTAGCTTTTGAAGTTTTGAAGTAGCCATCATTCCACTAATCAGTTATTAAAGTGTTTTTTCTCCAAGCCACTGAATGCACTGAGATTCTGTACTTGGTCACACTCTGCTATTACAACCAGTTGGAGTTTTTTGAGCCAGTAGATGAGTTAGGGAGTGTTTGTACATGTGAGGGGGAGAAAATGGGACCAAGTTGAGTTATGGACCTTTGTTACTTTCTAATTCCTTTTTTTTTTTTTTTACTGTATATGGGAAAGCTGAGTTCATGGAAAGAAGAGTAAAACTCATTGTGCAATCATTTCTTAGGAATTGTGATCTCATAATGGCAGAGCTGGGATGAGTCCATTGGGAATATTTGCTTTTACACTCTGCAGGTAAAAAATGGAGATGGACCTGCAGGGACAAGCACAACTCTAGCATAGTGGACTTTGGTAAATGAATCCAGATGACCCTCTGGGGCCAAAAGGAAAGCATTTAAACTCATAGGGAATTACTATTTGCTCATTAAAGCTTAATGTTATTACTGGGGTTTTTTGAATCTAATGATATTGTAGGGAATCAGAGAAGCAGTCAAGAGGGTGCTTTTTCATGATATAATACATATAATTACAGATGCTTTGTTTGCCCTGGCACTGAGTTGCAGAATTTAATTCCCCTTGCTATCAACTAGACATAGCATTTTTTTTTTTTTTTTACCAGTAAGTCTCAGCAGAAGTAAAGTTCTGGGACTTTTAAAGCTAGATCCTAAGAAGCCTTGCAGATTCTACCTTGGAACACTCTAAGAAATCCAGTTTCCTGAGATGACCATGTTGGACTAGGTCCTGGATTAACATAATCAGATGGATCCCTGTCTTCCAGCCATCCCTACTATAGTTCCAGACATGTAAAGGAAGACATCTTAGACTCACTAGACCAGCCTCTTCACCACATAAGCACCTGTAGATGGCCTCATCTATGCCACTGAGCAGCTGCTGCTGCTGCTGCTAAGTCGCTTCAGTCGTGTCTGACTCTGTGGGACCCGATAGATGGCAGCCCACCAGGCTCCACTGTCCCTGGGATTCTCCAGGCAAGAACACTGGAGTGGGTTGCCATTTCCTTCTCCAATGCAAGATAGTGAAAAGTGAAAGTGAAGTCGCTCAGTTGTGTCCGACTCTTCTCGGCCCCATGGACTGCAGCCTACCAGGCTCCTCCGTCCATGGGATTTTCCAGGCAAGAGTGCTGGAGTGGGGTGCCATTGCCTTCTCCGCCACTGAGCAGAGCCCTTCCCAAATTTCCCACTCATAGAACCAGTGGTATACAATGAAATGGTTGTTGTTTTAACACTAAGTTTTGAGGCAACTTATTAAGCAGTAATAGATATTTAGGAAATGCCCTTACCATTTATGTCCACATTGTTAAAAGGGGCTGGCAATGACCCTCCACCAACCGCTATATACAGAGATGCTAACACATACCACTTTAATTTTACAATTCTGTTCTAAGCAATCTAGGCAGGTAATTCAGTCTAATGTGAAACTGTTGATTCTGGATGAATTTTGAATTTGGAGAATGGAGAAATCAGTAAAGAGCAGCACCACCAGTTAACCTGTGCAGCCTGGGGACAGTGCTGAGTTGTGTCTGACTCTTTGCACCTCCATGGACTATCAGTCCATGAAATTCTCCAGGCCAGAATACTGGAGTGCATAGCTGTTCCCTTCTCCAGCCCAGGGATCGAACCCAGGTCTCCCACATTGCAGGCAGATTCTTTACCAGCTGAGCCACCATGGAACCCTGGGAACAGTGCAGCTTGGTGAAAGATGCCTGGGGATAGAGCAGCCTGGGGAAGGTGCAACGTGGGGGAAAATGATCACCTGTATTACCTCAAATTGTTTTTAAATAAAAGTCTAAGAAACTATAATATATGCTCCTTCCCCTGATGTTTCATAGAAAATCAAACAAATCTTTTACTCATATCAGAGTGATTACACCAATTTCTAAGGAAAAATGCAGCAAAGAAGTGGCAGGTAATGAGACCTACTCAGAAAAGGAATGAATATTAGTAAACAATGTACTGGTCAGAATATACGGGACTATGCCACTGTAGCAAACTCCAGATCTCAGTAACTGTATACAGGTAAAGCTTTTCTCCTGCTTTTCCATAGGTCCAACTCAGGTTGGTGTGTGGGGTTGTCTCCATTTACTGAAGTTACTCAGAGACACAGAATAACTGGGCTTCACACAGTTTGTGCTTCCGTAATGTCCTGAGCTTCAGGAAAGGGAAGTGGCAACTCACATATGGTTCTTTAAGCTTAATTTGGACTAAAGAGACCTTCCATTCACACTTCACTGGCCAAAGCAAGTTATGGTGTGTGTGTGTGGGGGGTGCATGCTAAATCACTTTAGTCATGTCTGACTCTTTGTGACCCTATGGACTGTAGCCCCCCAGGCTCTTGTTCTTCATGGGATTCTCCAGGCAAGAATACTGGAGTGGGTTGCCATTTCCTCTTGCAGGGGATTTTCCTGACCCAGGGATCTAACCCACGTCTCTTGTATCTCTTTCATTGGCAGAAGGGTTCTTTACCACTAGTGCCACCCAGCTTAAAAAAGGCAGAGAGTTCTCCTGGGAGAAAGTAGAATGGGTAACCCTTGGTGAGGAGCACTGGTTATGACAACAAGTGTGTCTTATGGGACTGGTACTCTACCAGGCATGTCTCACTGAATTCTAACAAAACTCCATTTTATAGGTAGAAAACAGGCCTATGGAGTGAAGCAAGCTGTCCATGGTCACAGCTGATACTTATAAGGAGGGCCTGAGACCCGAGTCCTTGGATCAGATTCCAAAGGGCAGACTCTTTTTGACATGATACTTAACCAAGATTATTCATATTACTGAGGAACAAGAACAGACAAAAGAAAGTCAGGAGAATTTGATAATTATTTGTATTTTGCAGCAACTTTCATCTTAATAAGGCACTTTGCTTCTCCTTTGACCTATGCTGTGAGATACATTGAGATGCTTGGTAAGTTACTGTGTTCAGGGCAGTGTTCTTGGTCTGTGGGCAAAAGAAAGAAATCAGAACACAGTATCCTTGTAGAGTTTATTATACTCTAGTAAAAGGAGACATACTTTAAAATAATAAGGATTCCTTTTATATACAAATATGTGTGGAACTTACTCAGATATAAATATATATTGTTCCAAGCAGATTTTAGAACAGTGGTTCTTAATTTTTTTAATATGCTGAAAGCTATTCTTTTTCCTATAAAAGTAAATTTGCATACTTGAACATTTTTCACAGTTTCTAGGTCTCCACAAATGCATTTTCCTCTAGAAGCTCATCCATTTGCTCAAGACTCCATGATTTAGTCAATTATTCATTGGAAGGACTGATGTTGAAGCTGAAACTCCAATACTTTGGCCACCTGATGCAAAGAGCTGACTCATTTGAAAAGACCCTGATGCTGGGAAAGATTGAAGGTGGGAGGAGAAGGGGATGATAGAGGATGAGATGGTTGGATGACATCACTGACTCAGTAGACATGAGTTTGAGTAAACTCTGGGAGTTGGTGATGGACAGGAAGGCCTGGTGTGCTGCAGTCCATGGAGTCGCAAAGAGTCAGAGGTGACTGAGCGACTGAACTGAACTGATACAGTTTTAAGTTCCTACAGCTGTACCTATCCCGTATCAGGTGCTTTCTATCTCTGTGTGTGTATGTGTGTGTGTATATATATATATATATATTTCTATATCTCTATAAATATATATTTTGAATCAACTGTACAGTTGATGTACAATGATTCGGGTATACAGCAAAGTGAATGAGTGGGAAGAGAAGGAAGGAATATTTAGATGTAGTTCTAATATATACTCATCCTTATATGGCTGTCACTCAGAAGTATGGTCTGTATTTTCCCTGGGGCATCTTAGCACATTTTTATTGTTGTTGTTCATGTTCATAGCATGAGAATTGGGTCCCATGAAACTGAGAGAAGATCAATGACTGAATGGAGAATAAAGCAATGGATTGATTTTAACTGTCAGAGTAGTTGCTGTTAGGGTTGTTGCTGAAACATGTAACAAATTCTGTGGGAAGAAGATATTTCATCATCTACCCTTGACTGAGCATCCACTAAGCACCAAGCACTTGTTGGGTGGGCACTTAGGAAATAGAAATTAAAGGGAAAATTATGATCTTGAGAGGCCCTTAGTCTAATGGATGAAACAGAAGGAAACAACTACCTACAATGCATTGTGAAAACAGTGGCAGGGACTTGAGTGACTTGGAGTAAATGGTGTTCCTGGATCCAGTTCCCGTGTGTGTGAGTGTGTGAGTGTGTGTGTGTGTGCTTGGCAGGGTCCTTCCTCATACCAACAAGGACATCCTGGTGGTGTCTGATAATTCAATTCAGTTCTGACACTCTCTTCCTGGAGATAGATATGAGAAGATACAAGAATTTGGGCTCATAAAATCTTTGGGAAATAACTATTTTAATGCCTTATTCTGCAAGGTTTTCTCAGAGCACAGAGTATCTCATTCCTGATCTCCACCCTAAATTCCCTCACAAGGTATTGAGGTTCGGTGGCTGCAGTGGCCATTGACTTAGTTCCTGCAGAGGCAGATGGCAGGTGCCAATTTTCAGTTAGCAGGGCCCCTTCAGGGTCATAGACTCGACCATGAAACTATGGGTGGTATTTCATTACCATTTTGTCCCATAGTGCTCAGAATGCTTATTCCCAGGTATGGCAAAGATTTCACTGATAGCCCACCCAATGTGCTATTATTGGACTAGGCCTTATTATCAGTGCCAAAAGACTCTGGACCACCTGTTTTACTAGTCTCTTACGGTCCAGGAAAATATTCCCTCTTGTTACCTCTTCCCATA
Organism: Bos mutus; assembly: GCF_027580195.1. Classification (NCBI taxonomy): domain Eukaryota; kingdom Metazoa; phylum Chordata; class Mammalia; order Artiodactyla; family Bovidae; genus Bos; species Bos mutus. Next base: position 136,535,469 of record NC_091617.1, read on the forward strand.
CTTATGGTTATACTAATACAACCATTGATCTCATATGAAGCTATATATCACCATTTTATCAGAGGTACACATTGGTAATGGAAGAAATAATTTTGTAAAATTGGCAAAATAAAAAATAATATAGCTAGCAGTATTCATAAGGTCATAAGTAAGAATTTAAGAACTTCCATTAGGTGCAGCCCAGTATATCCTAGATCATCTGGCTTTGTCTGCTCACTATCAACCCTATGTTTAAGGAAAATTATACATTTATATTGTCCAAAGTTTCCCAGTGCAATTTCTTGTGTTACTAGGCTGGTTATTCCTAGTATGGTTTAATTGTCTCCAACATAAGGCAGCCTTCAAATTTAAATAACCATAGTCTGGTATTAACCTCCTGGTTGTAGATCATGGAGCATCTGATCTTCATCCAAAGATAGATTACTGAGTTAAACTTCAGAAACAAACTTAAAGTGTCCTTTTAATAATTCAATTAAACCTGCAGTTCAGTTCAGTCGCTTAGTCATGTCCGACTCTTTGTGACCCCATGGACTGCAGCACACCAGGCCTCCCCGTCCATCACCAACTCCTGGAGTTTACTCAGATTCACGTCCATCAAGTCAGTAATGCCATCTAACCATCTCATCCTCTCTCGTCCCCTTCTCCTCCCACCCTCAGTCTTTCCCAGCATCAGGGTCTTTTCCAGTGAGTCAGCTCTTCGCATCAGGTAGCCAAAGTATTAGAGTTTCAGCTTCAACATCAGTCCTTCCAATGAATATTCGGGATTGATTTCCTTTAGGATGGACTGGTTGGATCTCCTTGCAGTCCAAGGGACTCTCAAGAGTCTTCTCCAATACCACAGTTCAAAAGCATCAATTCTTTGATGCTCAGCTTTTTCTATAGTCCCAATTAAACCTTACAACAATGTAACATAACAGCAAGGAACTATCTGAAAAGTGAGTCTTAGTGAATACAGACGTCAGTAAACAGAATTATACTTTGGTGTCCATTGAAACATCTCTTTCTCTCTAAAATTGCTCTCATTTTTATCAAATACAGTCAAATCAAGATTAATTTTTCCATAAATTAACTTTGATTAATTGATAAAGGGCCTACCTGGGCCAGGAAAGCCTCACCAAGGGCTTGTCACAGATTTAGGTAAAGTCCTCCCTTTTTGATGTCTACAGAATACCCTCAGCTTCCTGCGCCTGTTAGGAGGTAGGATTCCTGACTTATCTTAATTGCTAGAAACCTAAGAATTTAGGAAGGATTAGGTAAAGAGAAAACAGAACTGTTTCAACTCTGCTTACAAAGGTATAATTTACCAAGTTGCTATAAGTAATAATTAGTTTGAGAGGAGTTATATTAGTTATATTTGAAAAACAGATTGCTGTTTTTCACTTGCTAGGTTGTGTCCGACATTTTGCAACCACATGCACTGAAGCATGCCAGGCTTCCCTGTCCTTCACTATCTCCTGGAGTTTGCTCAGACCCATGTCCATTGAGTCAGTGATGCTATCCAACCGTTTCATTCTCTGTCATCCTCTTCTCTTGCCCTCAGTCTTTCCCAGCATCAGGGTCTTTTTCAATAAGTTGGCTCTTCACATCAGGTGGCCAAACTCTTAGAGCTGCAGCTTCAGTCCTTCCCGTGAATATTTAAGGTTGATTTCCTTTAAGATTGACTGGTTTGATCTCTTTGCTGTCCAAGGGAATCCCAAGAGTCTTTTCCACAGCACACTTCAAAAGCATCAATTCTTCGGCACTCAGCTTTCTTTATGGTTGAACTCTCACATCCATCCATGACTACTGGAAAAACTGACACATGGACCTTTGTTGGCCAAATGATGTCTCCAGTTTTTAAAATGCTGTCTAGATTTGTCGTAGTTTGTCTGACAAGGAGCAAGCATCTTTTAATTTCATGGTTGCAGTCACCATCCAGAGTGATTTTGGAGCCCAGGAGAATAAAGTCTGTCACTGTTTCCATTGTTTCCTGATCTACTTGCCATAAAGTTATGGGACTAGATGCCATGATCTTAGGTTTTTGAATGTTGAGTTTTAAGCCAGCTTTTTCACTTTCCTCTTTCACTTTCATCAAGAAGATCTTTAGTTCCTCTTTGCTTTCTGTCATTACAGTGGTATCACCTGCATATCGCAGGTTGATATTTCTCCCAGCAATCTTGATTCCAGCTTGTGAGACATCCAGCCTGGCATTTCACATGATGTGCTCAGTATAGAAGTTAAATAAGAATGGGACAATATACAGCCTTGACATACTCTTTTCCCAATTTTGAACCAGTCCATTATTCCATGTCCGGATCTAGCTGTTTCGTCTTGATCTGCATACAAGTTTCTCAGGAGACAGGTAAGGTGGTCTGGTATTCCCATCTCTTTAAGACCTTTCTACAGTTTGTTGTGGTCCACACAGTAAAAGGCTTTAGAGTAGTCAATGAGCAGAGGTAGATTTTTTCATGAATTCCCTAGCTTTTTCTATGATCCAGTTGTATGTTGACAATTTGATCTTTGGTTCTTGTGCCTTTTCAAAATCCAGCTTGTACATCTGGAAGTTTTTGGTTCATGTACTGTTGAAGTCTACCTTGAAGGATTTTGAACATAATCTTGCTAGCAGGTGAAATGACTGCAGTTGTATGGTAATTTGAACATTCTTTGGCATTGCCTGTCTTTGAGATTGGAGTGAACACTGACATTTTCCAGTTCTGTGGCCACTGCCACAGTTTACCAAATTTGCTGGTGTATTGAGTGCAGCACTTTAACAGCATCATCTTTTAGGATTTGAACTAGCTCTGCTGGAATTCCATCACCTCTGCCAGCTTTGTTTGTAGTAATGCTTCCTAAGGCCCACTTGACTTTACACTACACGATGTCTGGCTCTAGCTGAGTGACCAAACCATCGTGGTTATCTGGGTCATTAAGACCTTTTTTGTATAGTTCTTCTGTTTATTTTTGCCCTTGCCTTTATTTCTGTCCTTTATTGTACCCAACTTTGCGTGAAATGTTCCCTTTGTATCTCTAACTTTCTTGAAGAGATCTCTAGTCTTTCCATTCAGTTGTTTTCCTGTTTCTTTACATTGTTCACTTAAGAAGGCTTTCTTATCTCTCCTTGCTATTCTCTGGGACTCTGCATTGAGTTGGATATATCTTTCCCTTTCTCCTTTGCCTTTTGCTTCTTTTCTATTCTCAGCTATTTGTAAGGCCTTTTGAGACAATTACTTTGCCTTCTTAGATTTCCTATTCTTGGGGATGGCTTTGCTCACCACCTCCTATACTATGTTAAGAGCCTCTGTCCTAGTTCTTCATGAACTCTGCCTACCAGATCTAATCCCATGAATCTATTTGTCACCTCTACTGTATAATCATAATGGATTTGATTTCAGTCATACCTGAATGGCTTAGTGGTTTTCCCTACTTTGTTCAATTTAAGCTTGAATCTTGCAATAAGAAGCTTGTCATCTGAGCCATATTCAGCTCCTGGTCTTGTTTTTGCTAACTGTATAGAGCCTATCCATCTTCAGCTGCAAAGAATATAATGAATCTGATTTTGATATTGACTTTCTGTTGATTTCTCTATGTAGCGTCTTCCCTTGTGTTACTGGAAGAGGGTGTTTGCTATGACCAGTGTATTCTCTTGGCAAAACTCTGTTAACCATTTCCCTGCCTATTTTGTACTCCTAGGCCAAACTTGCCTGTTCCTCCAGGTATCTCTTGACTTCCTACTTTTTTCTTCCAATCCCCTATTATGAAAAGAATATCTTTTTTTGTTGTTAGTTCTAGAAGGTCTTATAAGTCTTCATAGAACCGTTCAGTGTCAGCTTGCTTGGCATTTGTGATTGGAGTATAGATTTGGGTAAGTGTGATATTGAATGGTTTGCCTTGGAAATGAACTGAGATCATTCTGTTGTTTTTGAGATCTCATCCAAGTACTGCATTTTGGAGTCTTTTGTTAACTATGAGGGCTACTGCATTTCTGTTAGAGGATTCTTGCCTGCAGTAATAGATATAATGCTTATCTGAATTAAATTTGCCCATTTCCATCCATTTTAGTTCACTGATTCCTAAAATGTCGATGTTTAGTCTTGCCATCTCCTGCTTGACCACGTCCAATTCAATTCACCTTGATTCATGCATCTAACATTCTAGGTTCCCATACAAAATTGTTCTTTACAATATTGGACTTTTTTAACCACCAGACACATCTACAACTGAGTGATGTTTCTGCTTTATCCCAGACTCTTCATTCTTAGTGAAGCTGTTTCTTTGCTCTTCCCCAGTACCATTTTGGGATGCCTACTGACCTGGGGGGCTCATCTACTGGTGTCACATCCTTTTGCCTTTTCACTGTATTCGTGGGGTCCACAAGGCAAGAATACTGACGTGGTTTGCATTCCCTTCTCGAGTGGACCACATTTTGTCAGGCCCTGACTAGCAGAGACATGTCCTTCAGCTGCTCCATGTAGCTGGATGACATGCCTGGCACCCTGGTTGTCCTACTGCTGGTCCTCATTGACTGTGTAAACCTTCACTGACCACTGGGTGTCAGTCAACATACTGCCCAGGGGCCAAGGCAAAGCCCCTGCTGGAGTCAGTGGGAAGGGGATGGGGGAAAGGCTGGACACAAGGTTGGAGGACACCCAGGAGTGGATGGTCCCTGGCCTCACTGCTGCTGCTGGCTGCCCTGGGGCCGATCTACCACCCAAGAGTAGATAAAACTCATAAAAATTATAAACATATTCACTAGTTCACTCCATAACTAATACTTTAGTCACTTTTTATGAAGCCACCAGGTTTTTCTTTCAGTTCAGTCACTCAGTCGTGTCCGACTCTTTGCGACCCCATGAATCACAGCACGCCAGGCCTCCCTGTCCATCACCAACTCCTGGAGTTCACTCAAACTCATGTCCATCGAGTCGGTGATGCCATCCAGCCATCTAATCCTCTGTAATCCCCTTCTCCTCCTGCCCCCAATCCCTCCCAGCATAGGGTCTTTTCCAATGAGTCAACTCTTTCTCATGAGGTGGCCAAAGTATTGGAGTTTCAGCTTCAGCATCAGTCCTTCCAATGAACACCCAGGACTGATCTCCTTTAGAATGGACTGGTTGGATCTCCTTGCAGTCCAAGGGACTCTCAAGAGTCTTCTCCAGCACTACAGTTCAAAATCACCAATTCTTTGATGCTCAGCCTTCTTCACAGTCCAACTCTCACATCCATAGATGACCACTGGAGAAACCGTACTCTTGATTAGATGGACCTTTGTTGGCAAAGTAATGTCTCTGCTTTTGAATGTGCTATCTAGGTTGGTCAGAACTTTCCTTCCAAGGAGAAAGCGTCTTTTAATTTCATGGCTGCAATCACTGTCTGAAGTGATTTTAGAGCCCAGAAAAATAAAGTCTGACACTGTTTCAACTGTTTCCCCATCTATTTGCCATGAAGTGATGGGACCAGATGCCATGATCTTCGTTTTCTGAAGGTTGAGCTTTAAGCCAACTTTTTCACTCTCCCCTTTTACTTTCATTGAGAAGCTTTTTAGTTGCTCTTCACTTTCTGCCATAAAGGTGGTGTCATCTGCATATCTGAGGTTACTGATATTTCTCCTGGCAATCTTGATTCCAGCTTGTGCTTCTTCCAGCCCAGCATTTCTCATGATGTACTCTGCCTATAAGTTAAATAAGCAGGGTGACAATATACAGCCTTGATGTACTCCTTTTCCTATTTGGAACCAGTCTGTTGTTCCATGTCCAGTTTTTTTTTTTTTTTCTAATTTTATTTTATTTTTAAACTTTACATAATTGTATTAGTTTTGCCAAATATCAAAATGAATCCGCCACAGGTATACATGTGTTCCCCATCCCGAACCCTCCTCCTCCCTCCTCCCCCCCCATACCATCCCTCTGGGCCGTCCCAGTGCACCAGCCCCAAGCATCCAGCATCGTGCATCGAACCTGGACTGGCAACTCGTTTCCTACATGATATTTTACATGTTTCATTGCCATTCTCCCAAATCTTCCCACCTCTCCCTCTCCCACAGAGTCCATAAGACTGTTCTATACATCAGTGTCTCTTTTGCTGTCTCGTATAATCGGGTTATTGTTACCATCTTTCTAAATTCCATATATGTGCGTTAGTATACTGTATTTATGTTTTTCCTTCTGGCTTACTTCACTCTGTATAATAGGCTCCAGTTTCATCCACCTCATTAGAACTGATTCAAATGTATTCTTTTTAATGGCTGAGTAATACTCCATTGTGTATATGTACCACGGCTTTCTTATCCATTCATCTGCTGATGGACATCTAGGTTGCTTCCATGTCTTGGCTATTATAAACAGTGCTGTGATGAACATTGGGATACACGTGTCTCTTTCCCTTCTGGTTTCCTCAGTGTGTATGCCCAGCAGTGGGATTGCTGGATCATAAGGCAGTTCTATTTCCAGTTTTTCAAGGAATCTCCACACTGTTCTCCATAGTGGCTGTACTAGTTTGCATTCCCACCAACAGTGTAAGAGGGTTCCCTTTTCTCCACACCCTCTCCAGCATTTATTATTTGTAGACTTTTGGATCGCAGCCATTCTGACTGGTGTGAAATGGTACCTCATAGTGGTTTTGATTTGCATTTCTCTGATAATGAGTGATGTTGAGCATCTTTTCATGTGTTTGTTAGCCATCTGTATGTCTTCTTTGGAGAAATGTCTATTTAGTTCTTTGGCCCATTTTTTGATTGGGTCGTTTATTTTTCTGGAGTTGAGCTGTAGGAGTTGCTTGTATATTTTTGAGATTAGTTGTTTGTCGGTTGCTTCATTTGCTATTATTTTCTCCCATTCTGAAGGCTGTCTTTTCACCTTGCTAATAGTTTCCTTTGATGTGCAGAAGCTTTTAAGGTTAATTAGGTCCCATTTGTTTATTTTTTGCTTTTATTTCCAATATTCTGGGAGGTGGGTCATAGAGGATCCTGCTGTGATGTATGTCGGAGAGTGTTTTGCCTATGTTCTCCTCTAGGAGTTTTATAGTTTCTGGTCTTACGTTTAGATCTTTAATCCATTTTGAGTTTATTTTTGTGTATGGTGTTAGAAAGTGGTCCAGTTTCATTCTTTTACAAGTGGTTGACCAGATTTCCCAGCACCACTTGTTAAAGAGATTGTCTTTAATCCATTGTATATTCTTGCCTCCTTTGTCAAAGATAAGGTGTCCATATGTGCGTGGATTTATCTCTGGGCTTTCTATTTTATTCCATTGATCAATATTTCTGTCTTTGTGCCAGTACCATACTGTCTTGATAACTGTGGCTTTGTAGTAGAGTCTGAAGTCAGGTAGGTTGATTCCTCCAGTTCCATTCTTCTTTCTCAAGATCGCTTTGGCTATTCGAGGTTTTTTGTATTTCCATACAAATTGTGAAATTATTTGTTCTAGCTCTGTGAAGAATACTGTTGGTAGCTTGATAGGGATTGCGTTGAATCTATAAATTGCTTTGGGTAGTATACTCATTTTCACTATATTGATTCTTCCAATCCATGAACATGGTATATTTCTCCATCTATTAGTGTCCTCTTTGATTTCTTTCACCAGTGTTTTATAGTTTTCTATATATAGGTCTTTAGTTTCTTTAGTTAGATATATTCCTAAGTATTTTATTCTTTCCGTTGCAATGGTGAATGGAATTGTTTCCTTAATTTCTCTTTCTGTTTTCTCATTATTAGTGTATAGGAATACAAGGGATTTCTGTGTGTTGATTTTATATCCTGCAACTTTACTATAGTCATTGATTATTTCTAGTAATTTTCTGGTGGAATCTTTAGGGTTTTCTATGTAGAGGATCATGTCATCTGCAAATAGTGACAGTTTTACTTCTTCTTTTCCAATTTGGATTTCTTTTATTTCTTTTTCTGCTCTGATTGCTGTGGCCAAAACTTCCAAAACTATGTTGAATAGTAATGGTGAAAGTGGGCACCTTTTGTCTTGTTCCTGACTTTAGAGGAAATGCTTTCAATTTTTCACCATTGAGGATAATGTTTGCTGTGGGTTTGTCATATATAGCTTTTATTATGTTGAGGTATGTTCCTTCTATTCCTGCTTTCTGGAGAGTTTTTATCATAAATGGATGTTGAATTTTGTCAAAGGCTTTCTCTGCCTCTATTGAGATAATCATATGGTTTTTATTTTTCAATTTGTTAATGTGGTGTATTACATTGATTGATTTGCGGATATTGAAGAAGCCTTGCATCCCTGGGATAAAGCCCACTTGATCATGGTGTATGATCTTTTTAATGTGTTGTTGGATTCTGATTGCTAGAATTTTGTTAAGGATTTTTGCATCTATGTTCATCAGTGATATTGGCCTGTAGTTTTCTTTTTTTGTGGCATCTTTGTCAGGTTTTGGTATTAGGGTGATGGTGGCCTCATAGAATGAGTTTGGAAGTTTACCTTCCTCTGCAATTTTCTGGAAGAGTTTGAGCAGGATAGGTGTTAGCTCTTCTCTAAATTTTTGGTAGAATTCAGCTGTGAAGCCGTCTGGACCGGGGCTTTTGTTTGCTGGAAGATTTTTGATTACAGTTTCAATTTCCATGCTTGTGATGGGTCTGTTAAGATTTTCTATTTCTTCCTGCTCCAGTTTTGGAAAGTTGTACTTTCCTAAGAATTTGTCCATTTCTTCCACGTTGTCCATTTTATTGGCATATAATTGTTGATAGTAGTCTCTTATGATCCTTTGTATTTCTGTGTTGTCTGTTGTGATCTCTCCATGTTCGTTTCTAATTTTGTTGATTTGATTTTTCTCCCTTTGTTTCTTGATGAGTCTGGCTAATGGTTTGTCAATTTTATTTATCCTTTCAAAGAACCAGCTTTTGGTTTTGTTGATTTTTGCTATGGTCTCTTTTGTTTCTTTTGCATTTATTTCTGCTCTAATTTTTAAGATTTCTTTCCTTCTACTAACCCTGGGGGGTTCTTCATTTCTTCCTTTTCTAGTTGCTTTAGGTGTAGAGTTAGGTTATTTATTTGACTTTTTTCTTGTTTCTTGAGGTGTGCCTGTATTGCTATGAACTTTCCCTTAGGACTGCTTTTACCGTGTCCCACAGGTTTTGGGTTGTTGTGTTTTCATTTTCATTCGTTTCTATGCAAATTTTGATTTCTTTTTTGATTTCTTCTGTGATTTGTTGGTTATTCAGCAGTGTGTTGTTCAGCCTCCATATGTTGGAATTTTTAATAGTTTTTCTCCTGTAATTGAGATCTAATCTTACTGCATTGTGGTCAGAAAAAATGCTTGGAATGATTTCTATTTTTTTGAATTTACCAAGGCTAGCTTTATGGCCCAGGATGTGATCTATCCTGGAGAAGGTTCCATGTGTGCTTGAGAAAAAGGTGAAATTCATTGTTTTGGGATGAAATGTCCTATAGATATCAATTAGGTCTAACTGGTCTATTGTATCATTTAAAGTTTGTGTTTCCTTGTTAATTTTCTGTTTAGTTGATCTATCCATAGGTGTAAGTGAGGTATTAAAGTCTCCCACTATTATTGTGTTATTGTTAATTTCTCCTTTCATACTTGTTAGCATTTGTCTTACGTACTGTGGTGCTCCCGTGTTGGGTGCATATATATTTATAATTGTTATATCTTCTTCTTGGATTGATCCTTTGATCATTATGTAGTGACCTTCTTTGTCTCTTTTCACAGCCTTTGTTTTAAAGTCTATTTTATCTGATATGAGTATTGCTACTCCTGCTTTCTTTTGGTCCCTATTTGCATGGAAAATCTTTTTCCAGCCCTTCACTTTCAGTCTGTATGTGTCCCCTGTTTTGAGGTGGGTCTCTTGTAGACAACATATGTAGGGTCTTGTTTTTGTATCCATTCAGCCAGTCTTTGTCTTTTGGTTGGGGCATTCAACCCATTTACGTTTAAGGTAATTACTGATAAGTATGATCCCGTTGCCATTTACTTTATTGTTTGGGGTTCGAGTTTATACACTGTTTTTGTGTTTCCTGTCTAGAGAGTATCCTTTAGTATTTGTTGGAGAGCTGGTTTGGTGGTTCAGAATTCTCTCAGCTTTTGCTTGTCTGAAAAGCTTTTGATTTCTCCTTCATACTTGAATGAGATCCTTGCTGGGTACAATAATCTGGGCTGTAGGTTATTTTCTTTCATCATTTTAAGTATGTCTTGCCATTCCCTCCTGGCTTGAAGAGTTTCTATTGAAAGATCAGCTGTTATCCTTATGGGAATTCCCTTGTGTGTTATTTGTTGTTTTTCCCTTGCTGCTTTTAATATTTGTTCTTTGTGTTTGATCTTTGTTAATTTGATTAATATGTGTCTTGGGGTGTTTCTCCTTGGGTTTATCCTGTTTGGGACTCTCTGGGTTTCTTGGACTTGGGTGATTATTTCCGTCCCCATTTTAGGAAGTTTTCCACTATTATCTCCTCAAGTATTTTCTCATGGTCTTTCTTTTTGTCTTCTTCTTCTGAACCCCTATGATTCAAATGTTGTAGCGTTTAATATTGTCCTGGAGGTCTCTGAGATTGTCCTCATTTCTTTTAATTTGTTTTTCTTTTATCCTCTCTGATTCATTTATTTCTACCATTCTATCTTCTAATTCACTAATCCTGTCTTCTGCCTCTGTTATTCTACTATTTGTTGCCTCCAGAGTGTTTTTAATTTCATTTATTGCATTATTCATTATATATTGACTTTTTTTATTTCTTCTAGGTCCTTGTTAAACCTTTCTTGCATCTTCTCAATCCTTGTCTCCAGGCTATTTATCTGTGATTCCATTTTAGTTTCAAGATTTTGGATCAATTTCACTATCATTATTCGGAATTCTTTATCAGGTAGATTCCCTATCTCTTCCTCTTTTGTTTGGTTTGGTGGGCATTTATCCTGTTCCTTTATCTGCTGAGTATTCCTCTGTCTCTTCATCTTGTTTAAATTGCTGAGTTTGGGGTGTCCTTTCTGTATTCTGGCAGTTTGTGGAGTTCTCTTTATTGTGGCATTTCCTCAGTGTGTGTGGGTTTGTACAGGTGGCTTGTCAAGGTTTCCTGGTTAGGGAAGCTTGTGTCGGTGTTCTGGTGGGTGGAGCTGTATTTCTTCTCTCTGGAGTGCAATGAAATGTCCAGTAATGAGTTATGAGATGTCTATAGTTTTGGGGTGACTTTGGGCAGCCTGTATCTTGAAGCTCAGGGCTGTGTTCCTTTGTTGCTGGAGAATTTGCTTGGTATGTCTTGCCCTGGAACTTATTGGCCCTTGTGTGGTGCTTGGTTTCAGTGTCCGTATGGAGGCATTTGATGAGCTCCTGTCAATTAATGTTCCTTGGAGTCAGGAGTTCCCTGGAGTCAGGGTTTGGACTTAAGTCTCCTGCTTCCGGTTATCTGTCTTATTTTTACAGTAGTTTCAAAACTTCTCCTTCTATACAGCACCATTGATAAAACATCTACATTAAAGATGAAAAGTTTCTCTACAGTGAGGGTCACTCAGAGAGGTTCACAGGGTTACATGGAGAAGAGAAGAGGGAGGAGGGAGTTAGAGGTGACCCAAATGAGATGAGGTGAATCAATAGTGGAGAGAGTGGGCTAGCCAGTAGTCACTTCCTTATGTGCACTCCACAACTGGACCACTCAGAGATGTTCACGGGTTATACAGAGAAGAGAAGAAGGAGGAAGGTAACAGAGGTGGCCAGAAGGATAAAAGGGGGGAATGAAAAGGAGGGAGACAGATCCAGCCAGTAATCAGTTCCCTAAGTGTTCTCCACCGTCTGGAACACACAGAAATTCACAGAGTTGGGTAGAGTAGAGAGGGGTTAGGGAGGAGACACAGGCGACCTGGTGGAGAAAAAGGAGAGTCCAAAGGGAGAGAGAGCAGTCAAGCCAGTAATCTCACTCCCTAGTGAAAAATGGGTCCTGAAGATTGGGTCCTTAAAGGTACAAAATTGGTAACAAATACATAAAAGCAAAAATTAAAAATCTAGAGTAGAGTTTGGAATTTCAAAAATACAATGTTAAAGAAAAGAAGAAGGAAAAGAAAGAGAGAAAAAACGAACAAACAAAAACAAACAAGGTCGCGAAAATTATGAAGAAAGTACAGGTTCAAAATTGATAACTAATACCAGAAAGCAAAATTAAAAATCTAGAGTAGAGTTTGGAATTTCAAAAATACAATGTTAAAAAAAAAAAAAAAAAAAAGAAGAAAAAATAAAGAGAGAAAACAAACAAACAAATATGAACAATGTCACAAAAGTTATATAGAAAATACAGGTACAAAATTGATATCAAATACCAAAAAGCATAAATTAAAAATCTAGAGTAAAGTTTGGAATTTCAGATATACAATGTTATATAAAAGAGGAAAAAAGAAAGAAACAGAGAAGAAGAAGAAAAAAAAGTCACAGAAATTATAAAAAAAAACTATAGGTACAAAATTGATAACATATACCAAAAAGCTAAAATTAAAAATCTAGAGTAGAGTTTGGATTTTCAAAAATACAGTGTTAAAAAAAAGAAAAAAACAAAAACAAAAACAAACAAAAAAAAAAAACAAGGTCAAAAATTATAAAAATATATATATATATGAAGTTTGCTGAAGAAGAAAAAAAAAATTTTTTTTTTTTTTTTTTTGCAAAGTAATAGGTTATAAAAGTGAAAATTAAAGGAACAATAGAGGACTTAAAATTTTTAAAAAAAAAAAAAAAGAAAGAATGATCATAAAAATAATAAAAATATATCTAGGACTTTTTTGTTTTTTTTTTTTTTGTGGGTGTTGTTGGTTCAGTTCATTTTTGGCTAGTTCCTTGGTCAGATTTATATTTCTCAAGATCTATAGGCCCCTTCCTATGTAGTCCGTAGTAACCACAGGGTTTTGATCTATTGCCTGTAGCTTCCAAGGCGTTTCCCTCTGTTATATCTTCTTCTGTTTGCTAGTCTCTTCAGTATCTGGTTTCCGCCCTGACACAAAGGGCACGGTGGAGGACACTTTTTTTTTTTTTTTTTAGGCTTACTTGTTCATTCGCGCTTCTGGGAGGGAGGGAGGGATGCTGCAAACAAATAACACTGGCGTGGGCTCACAGTGCCTCAGCCACCCTGGGTCTGCCCCCGCTCACGGCACGTGTAGCCTCCCTGTCCACACTGCTCGGACTCTAGGTTGTTCCGCCGGGAACAATCCGAGGCTGGCCCTGGGCTGCATGCACCTCCCAGGTCCAAGCCGCTCAGGTTCAGGCACTCGGGTAGTCCTCAGAGGCGCAGACTCAGTTGGGCCTGCATTTTGTGCTCTTCCCAGGTCCGAGCAGCTCAGGTGATGAGGTGTTTGGCGAGCACCAATGCTGCGACTTATCGCCTCCCCACCACTCGGTTATCTGGGTGTAAAACCGGCGCACCTTCTCAGGCAGATGTTGAACGTCCAGACCCCCAAGAAGTTTTAGTTAGCAAAGAAGCCTGCTTACAGTTTTATAGATAATGTCTCTCTGGGGCTGCGATTGCCGCCTTCCGGCTCTGGCTGCCTGTCACCGGAGGGGGAAGATCTGCAGCCGGCTATCTCTGTTCAGTCCTTTGTTCCGTGCGCGGGCCTGGCGGTCTTAGGTTAGGGCTGGCTTTTCACGTGGTAGATATCCCACAGTCTGGTTTGCTAGCCCAAATTATTTCGCTCAGATAGCGCTCAGGGTATTCAGGCCAGATTCTTACTCTCAGCCATGCAGCCCACGCCGTGCCTCCCTGCCCAGCCCCGGCTTGCTAATGGCTGATGCAGGCGTCTGCGCTGCTTCTCCACTGGGGGAGTTACCGTAGGGCTCGCAATCTGCGAGTTTTAATTGTTTATTTATTTTTTCTCCCTGTTATGTTGCCCTCTGTGCTTCCAAAGCTCGGCACAGATTCGGCAGTGAGAAGGTTTCCTGGTGTTTGGAAACTTCTCTCTTTTTAAGATTCCCTTCCCGGGACGGAACTCCGTCCCTCCCTCTTTTGTCTCTTTTTTTCTGTTTTTAATATTTTTTCCTACCTCCTTTCAAAGAGTTGGGTTGCTTTTCTGGGTGCCTGATGTCCTCTGCCGGCATTCAGAAGTTGTTTTGTGGAATTTACTCGACGTTTAAATGCTCTTTTGATGAATTTGTGGGGGAGAGAGTGTTCTCCCCGTCCTACTCCTCCGCCATCTTGGCTCCTCCCCTCCATGTCCAGTTTTAACTGTTGCTTCCTGACCTGCATATAGGTTTCTCAAGAGGCAGATCAGGTGCTCTGGTATTCCCATCTTTTCAGAATTTTCTTTAAGATTCATTAATTTCTTATCCCAGTTTAGCATTATGGTCTGAAAGTCAGAATTTCGTATTTATGCAAAAGTCAAGGGAATTCAGAAAAATGTCTCTGTTTCATTGACTAAACTAAAGTCTTTGACTGTATGGATCATGAAAAACTGTGGAAAGCTCTTAAAGAGATGGGAATACTGGACCATCTTACCTTTCTCCTGAGAAACCTGAATGCAGGTCAAGAAGCAACTGTTAGAACCCTGTATGGAACAACTGATTGTTTCAAGATCGAGAAAGGAGTACGACTGAGCTTTCTGCTCTCATCCTGTTTGTTTAACCTATACCTTTGAGTACATCATGAGAAATGCCGATTTGGATGAGTTACAAGATGGAATCAAGATAGTTGGGAGAAACATCAACAACCTCAGATATTTGGATGATACCATTCTGATGGCAGAAAGCAAAGAGGAACCAAAGAGCCTCTTGATGAGGTTGGAGGAGGATAGTGAAAAAGCCAACTTAAGACTAAATATTAAAAAAAACTAAGATCATGGCATCCGGCCCCATTCAGTTCAGTTCAGTTCAGTCGCTCAGTCATGTCCGACTCTTTGCAACCACATGAATTGCAGCACGCCAGGCCTCCCTGTCCATCACCAACTCCCAGAATTCACTCAAACTCATGTCCATCGAGTCGGTGATGCCATCCAGCCATCTAATCCTCTGTCGTCCCCTCCTCCTCCTGCCCCCAATCCCTACCTGCATCAGGTCCTTTTCCAGTGAGTCAGCTCTTCGCATGAGGTGGCCAAAGTATTGGAGTTTCAGCTTTAGCATCAGTCCTTCCAAAGAACACCCAGGACTGATCTCCTTTAGGATGGACTGGTTGGATCTCCTTGCAGTCCAAGGGACTCTCAAGAGTCCTTTCCAAAAAAAAAAAAAAGAGTCCTTTCCAACACCACAGTTCAAAAGCATCAATTCTTCGGTGCTCAGCTTTCTTCACAGTCCAACTCTCACATCCATACATGACTACTGGAAAAACCATAGCCTTGACTAGACGGACCTTTGTTGGCAAAGTAATATCTCTGCTTTTGAATATGCTATCTAGGTTGGTCATAACTTTCCTTCCAAGGAGTAAGCGTCTTTTAATTTCATGGCTGCAGTCACCATCTGCCCCATTACTGCATGGCAAACAGAAGGGAAAAAGGTAGAAGTAGTGATGGAATTCCACTTCTTAGGCTCCAAAATCACTGGATTTTGGTGACTGTAGCCATGAAATTAAAAGACATTTGCTTCTTGGCAGGAAAGTGATGAAAAACCTAGGTGGTGTGTTGGAAAGCAGAGACATTACTCTGCCGACACAGGTCCATATCATCAAGGCTTTGGTCTTCCCATTGGTCATGCATGGTTGTGAGAGCTGGACCATAAAGAAGGCAGAGTGCCAAAGAATTGATGCCTTTGAACTGTGGTGCTGGAGAAGACTCCTGAAAGTCCCTTGGACAGCAAGGAGCTCAAACCAGTCAATCTTAAGGGAAATCAACCCTGAATATTCACTGGATGGACTGAAGCTGAAGCTCTAGTATTTTGGTCATCTGATGCACATAGATGACTCATTGGAAAAGTCATTGATGCTGGGAAAGATTGATGGCATAAGGAGAAGAGGGCATCAGAGAATGAGATGGCTGGACAGCATCACCCATGCAGTGAACATGAACTTGAGCAAAAGCTGGAAGATGGTGAGGGACAGGGAGGCCTGGTGTGCTGCAGTCCATGGGGTCTCAAAGAGTGGGACATGACTGGGCAACTCAACAACAACAATAACCTTTCTATAAATCTTCTTGAAGAGGAAGCATTTTTGCAGAGACATCAGAGTGAAACCATAACTGTCTCTAATGCAGAACACTTAAGAGTACACATTTAAATCTGATTACAATGCAGTTGTCAAAGTAACTTGGTTACTGCTATGACATACAACTTTCAGATAAAAAATAGAATTATGACTGACATTTTACCAGGACATATGAGATTTTTAGGAACACCATATAATTTCTAGAATACCTATATTAGTAACATTTATCATACAGTATAACTTAAGATTTATTACTCATTTGACAGTATTTCCCATATAATTTAACATACCCAATAAACCTAATTAGCTTAGTATCTCTCTTTGGGATGTTTTAGGGGCCCTTTGAAGTTAGCTAAAGGTCAAAAAGGTTTCATTAGAATTTGATGTAGGAAATTTTTTTGTCAAAAAATATCAAAAGGATTTAGAACGCTTAGTCAGATAGATAGGTCACTGTGAGACAATAGTTATTCACTTAGCCAAAGTGACAATAAAAGATTTCAAAGGCAAATATAGAACAGATCACTTAAAAAGTGAGAAGCTTAAAATCTGTTGTCAAAGGCAGTTTAACATTTTAAGAAAATTTTTAACAGAGAGAAAGCCCACATTCAGTTTTTGTACCAGCTTTTTTTTTTTTTCAGAAAAAATAATTTTACATTAATATTTAAAATTTGTTTTAAATTATGAACATATAATAACACATTTACAGAAGACTTGGAAAATACAGAAGACTTGGAAAAGAGTTGCATATAGTTCCACTATATATTGCAATTATTTTTTAAGTAGGTAAATTAAGATTTCTAGTTGGAATTTCTGGAGAAGACAATGGCACCCCACTCCGGTACTCTTGCCTGGAAAATCCCATGGACGGAGGAGCCTGGTGGGCTGCAGTCCGTGGGGTCGCTAAGAGTCGGATACAACTGAGTGACTTCACTTTCACTTTCATGCATTGGATAAGGGAATGGCAACCCACTCCACTGTTCTTGCCTGGAGAATCCCAGGGACAGGGGAGCCTGGTGGGCTGCCATCTATGGGGTTGCACAGAGTCGGACACAACTGAAGCAACTTAGCAGCAGCAGCAGTTGAAATTTCAATATCCAACTCTCAAAAATTAGTATAATGAATAGAAAAGTAGAAGAATATAGTAGACCTGAAAAGCAGTATGAACCAGTTCAACATGATTAAGATTTAATGCAATTTTCACACAACAGCAGGTTTCAAATTCTATTCAAGTTCCCAGGGACATAAAACATGGTGCAGGAATTTCATGGTCTAAAGGTATTGAAATCATTCAGAATATGTTCTCTTATCACTGTGGAATTGTGTATTAGAAATCAATATGAAAAGATATTTGAAAATAACCCACATATTTTTAAGTGCAATGTGACATTTACCAAGTGAGATCTTTTACTTAGCCATTGAAAGCCTCAATAAAATTAAAAGACTGAAGAAACACAGAGGGTGATTGCAAAGAAGAAAGCATCTAAATGAGAAATTAGTATCAAAGGTACTTTTAAAATACCTTGTATTTAGATATTTAATGTCCACTTTTAAATGATGCGTGTATCTAAAAGGTCATAACAAGGAAAATTAGAAAATATTTGTAATGGAATAAAAATGAAAAAAGTATTTATCAGAATTTGTTGCATGCTGCTGAAGCTGCTCAATGCAAACAAATACAATGTGAAATCTTAAATAAGGTATGGAAACAAATAATGGACACTAACAAAAATTTGTGAGATTTGAATAAAATCTGTACTTAATAGTACTGTATCACATGTTAATTTCTTTTTTTTTTACAGCATAGTATTTCTTTATAGTCTTAGAATTGGATTAGACGTTTCAAGCCTCATTCAATTTTTTGAAAAAAAAAATCACTAAAATAATAAGCTTACTAGACTTTTAGCAGTAATACTAGATGCCAGAATAAATGGAACTATATCAAAGTTTTGAGTGAATGTAAATTAAAAGTCTAGCATTCTATTTATACTTAGTCAAACAGGTGGAACCAAAGTGTCATAAATTTTTTAGCTAAGCAAAGTTTTATAAGTTTTCTAAAGCATATGTATTATATATTATATATAGGTATACACATACATACACATACACATGTATCAAAAGTTTGTTTACTACATTTGATAAAGGCTTGGAAAGACTCTTGAGAGTCCCTTGGACTGCAGGGAGATCCAAGCAGTCAATCCTAAAGGAAATCAGTCCTGAATATTCATTGGAAGGACTGATGCTGAAGCTGAAGCTCCAATACTTTGGCCACCTGATGCCAAGAACTGACTTGTGTTTCCTGCCTAGAGAAGTTCCGTCAGAATTTGTTCTAAAGCTGTCACCAACTTACTTTTATAATTCATTTACTCAGTTAACTTCAATCTAAATGTGGCCAGCACTGATCATCCATAAACATTCCATCACTTTCTATATCCAATTAGTCTGTCCCCCATTCTCTTCTCCATCTAGAAAAAAAAATAGTTACTTACTTTCCTTTCCCTTAATAAAGTACAATTCCATTCCTCGTACCTTCTTTATTTAAAACACATATCCTACTTTCCTACTGTATACTGAAATGTGTCCTTTATTATTTCTGGTAGCTTTAATTACATATTTAAGTTAGACTCCTCAGCTCTTAAAAACTTAATTTCTTGAGAAAATTAAGAAGGAAGCAATTATGAACTGTCTTTTACATTAGTGCTCTATAGATTGGTAAACATAAATACCAATGATAATTTCTAAAAGCATTTTTTAAAATAGAGAACTTCTCAGGGTGGCACAGATCATATTCACTAATAGTCCCAAATACTTTTGGTTTCTCTGTTTGGTAATTGATACCTTTAATTTCTGTTGAATATTTCCTAGATCTCATTTAACTTGAAATTTATTCTGGCCAGTTTTATATTTCTGATTATACAAGTGCATTGTTTTAAGCCAATTAAGAAGAGCCTAATTTGGTTATGTTTTTGGTTATACCATACATCTATGACATACACAGATACATACATACATGCACATAGAGTGCATGTCCTCATGCACTCTCATTTCGAAATTTCAGCCCTGAGTCAGGTACAACAACATAAAATCCATCAGTTATAATGGTTTGGATTCACATTGGGCTTCTGGCAGATGGAACAAATCAAGGTCGTTTGTCTAGATGGCTAAACCCTTTTTTACTAATATTTACAGAAAAGACATTTAGGATTTCTACTACTCCTTGACAAGTCAAGTTGTAATACTTTACCCCCTTTTGCAAAATTTGCATTTTAAAAAGATGGCAGAGATAAGGGTCCCTGAGAAGACCAGGTAAGACATTTATATCTCAAAGGTACAGGCAACTATATATGCAAAAAGAAACAGTTTTGGAATTTTCAAGACTTTTTCCTACACCAGTATTTTCCAAAGTCTAAATAATATTATGGCCACACACTGTCATAATAAAATAATACCTCTTTCTTAGACGTGGGGTCATACCTAGAATCTTCCCAGTCACACAGAGTTTGTTCAAGAAGGCTCCACAGTGGAACAGAACCAGAATTTCCCATTTGACAGTGCAGAATGACCATCACAAGTCGCCACACAGAACCCAAAGTGTAAAACACACAGGCATGGCTGTCCTAATTGAAAATTCCCTTCGGTACAAGATTGCAGTCTTTAAAAAAAAAAAAAATCTCATACAGAAACATAGCTAAGAACTGACAAAGAGGAAATGGAAATATCTTGAACTTCAAAGATTTCATAGGGAGGAAAGGAGGCCAGATTGAAAGAAGGGAAGGGGAGGGGACAAAAGTGGCCTTATGGCTATCTCCTGCCACCTGCAGATGCCCAGGCATTATCGGACTTTTCCTTGGGCTTCCAAGGAGGATTGGAACTTGGTCCTACCAGAAATCAGATTGTCGTTTAGTTGTTAAGTCATGTCCAACTCTTTTGCAACCCAGTGGACTGTATCTGGGTAGGCTTCTCTGTCCATGGGATTTCCCAGGCAAGAATACTGGAGTGGGTTGCCATTTCCTTCTCCAGGGGATCTTCCTGACCTGGGGACTGAATCCATGTCTCCTGCATTGGCAGCTCAATTCTTTACCATTGAGCCACCAGAGAAGCCCTCAGAAACCAGATACAAGGCCAGACCAGAATTTGAGTTCTCTGCCCACTGAGGGTGATCAGGCCCTAACCCTCAGATCATGCTGAAGCCCTTCAATTGGACTGTTGAATCTAGGACCTGGCAAGAGAAAAAAGGGTAGGATAGGAGAGATTGAAAAGAGGAAAGGAAGAGGAAGGGGGAAAGAGGTCAGTAAAGCCTGTTATTTCTTACCCCATCAGGGTACTCTGCATCAGGAGGAGACCAGGGACAAAAGGTTTCAGTTTTGGCTGCTAGGTCTGGTCCATTGGTGGGTCAGCTGGTCCCCAAGAGTGGTCAGGATGTTAGTTGTGGTGAAAGAGGGGTCCTGCCAGAGTCACCATTTGTTGTAGGAAGGGGACCCCTTCTAGGGCCTGAGAGTGGGCTCTTGTCTCACACTCAGAAATGAATTGTCTGAGGAGACACTTGTGCTAACAAAGCAAAAGACTTTATTGGGAAGGGTGCCCTGGCAGAGAGCAACAGGGTAAGGGAACCCAGGAGAACTGTTCCGCCACGTAGTTTGCAGTCTTGGGTTTTATGGTAATGGGGTTAGTTTCTGGGTTGTATTTGCCCAATCGTTCTGACTCAGGGTCCTTCCTGGTGGTGCAGATGGCTACACCAAGATGAATTCCAGGGAGGAGGATTCTGGGAGGTTGGTAGGACATATGGACTGGCATCTCCTCTCTCCTTTTGACCTTTCCCACATTCTTCCCGGAGAAGGCAATGGCACCCCACTCCAGTACTCTTGCCTGGAAAATCCCATGGACAGAGGAGCCTGGTAGGCTGCAGTCCATGGTGTTGCTAAGAGTCGGACACAACTGAACGACTTCACTTTCACTTTTCACTTTCGTGCATTGGAGAAGGAAATGGCAACCCACTCCAGTGTTCTTGCCTGGAGAATCCTAGGGGTAGGGGAGCCTGGTGGGCTGCCATCTCTGGGGTTGCACAGAGTCGGACACGACTGAAGCGACTTAGCAGCAGCAGCAGTAGCAGCACATTCTTCCAGTTGGTGGTAGCTTTACAATTCCAAACTCCTTACCAGGACCTCCTATTGTAAGATAATTCATACAAGTGGCTACTGTCTTGCCTGCCCACAGCGGGCAGGTTCAGTCAGTGTTTCCTCCAACAACAGGGCTCACTCGCTCTCTTCCCTCACACAGAATATTGCCAGACTCACAATTCTTTTCTTTTCAAGGCTGAGTCATTTAAATGATCTGACTCTTTAGAAGCATCGCATAGTATGACATATTACTTGATTTGTTATGGATTTTGGTATTGAGAAGATATATTTCTTAAAATAAGGGATTAGTCAGTCAAAGATAGTTCTTTTAGATATTCATATCCATAGCTCACTGTCATTGTAATTCAGGGCACTGTATGACATTTAATTTAGGTGGCTTTATATGAGAGTGGGAGGGAAAGGGTAGTAAAGGGGAGCAAAAGGATTTTGCCTTAATTGCATCTGAGAGTGGAAAACATTCTTTATACCTTCCACTGTTATTCAGAGGTTCCATCATGCTTTGGTGTTACAGGCAGTTACACAGGCAAGTTAGACTGAGTGGAGGAGAGACTTTTTAATTGGGAATTTCACTTTTTCCCTTACAGTCCCATGGACAGAAGTCTGCCAGGCTTCTCTGTCCATGGAATTTTTCAGACAAGAATGCTGAAGTGGGTTGCCATTTCCTACGCCAGGGGATCTTTCCGACTCAGGGATCAAACTCATGTCTCTTGTGTCTCCTGCACTGCAGGTTGATTCTTTACTGCTGAGCCATCAAGGAAACATCCCCCTTTCATAGTGGTCCTCTAATGAGAATGTTGTCAACTGAGAAAAAAAAAAAAAGGCACAACGTGAGAGTTTGAGTTAGGTTTTATCTGGGGCAAAATGATATACAGCCTGGAAGACAGCATTTCAGATAGTTCTGATAAACTGATAAACTGCTCCAAAGAGATGGAGAGGAAGGTCAGTCTTATATATGATTTTACTGAGGGGGGATACGTGTAGTCACACATTTTGGCAAAGACTTGCTGCTAGTCACAAGGAGCAGATGTCTCTGTTAATGATTTTAGTGCTTTTCTCGATATGAGGAGGTGAAGGAATTGTCTGAAGGCCTGTTCTGCCAGTTTTCCTGGAGGACAGAGTGCCTCAGCACATCCTGCAGCCGCTCATGATGTGCTCCTTGTAGAGGGAGATGGCAAGTGCCAGTTTGTAGTTAGCAATGTTTAGGAAGCTGGTGGCTGCGCCTTGGTGATTGGTCGTCTGTCCTGAAAGGGCAGTGTTTGAGTTTGTGATTTTTCTCTTCTATGGGTTTTGATTGGAAGCAGCCTGCCTTTTCTCTCTTACCCTTCTTGTACCCCTGCTGCCTAGATATTGAAATATTATACTCATTTCTCTACTGTTTGATGTTTTTGATCTTTGGTACCCAGGGATGACTGGCTCCTGTGGACCTCTGCACGTGTTAATCCAAATCCCTCCAACCTTTTTTTTTTTTTTTTTTTTTTTGCTATCTTGTTTGTTTTGGTCAGAGAATTGTTACTTGATTCACAGCCTATGACCAGTTTACATCCAGATATCATTTATGGAGCCTTCACTGCTCTAGGTTCTTGCATTTTATCTCATTATATTCATTATAAAACCCACTAGGATTGGGGAATACAGGGTTGCTTATTATTAACTCCATTTTTTTAATACAGAAGAATTGAAGCTTAGGAAGGTACATAGATTGTCAAAGGTCACACAGCTGGTACATAGGAGAGCTAGAATTTCATTCCCAATGACTGACTTCAGAGTCTGGGATAGAGCAGTGGTTCTCAGGCATCATGTGTGTCAGAACCCTGAAGGGCTTGCTAAAAGTAGTGTCCTGGACCCTAGCCTCAGTTTCTTAATCAGCTTGTTAGGGACAGCACCTGGAAATTTGCATTTCTAGTATGACCCTGTGTGATGACCATGCAGCCAGTTTGACACTGGAAACAAAAATGTACAGAGAAAGGATTTCTAGAGTCGGTCTACCTGGATTTAAATACAGACTCCATTACTAATTAAGGGAAAGCACAGTGGAACATCACTTGGTCTCTGAAATACTCATGGCTCATCTAGACCTGCTTCAGAGAGTTATAGTAAGAATGACATGAAATAAAGCACTCCAAATGGTTCACAGAGTGCCTGAGCTATGTAAAGTTTCATATTGTTACCACTCTTACTGAATTTCTCTGCCAGAATTCTGCAAGTCTTTCTCATGCCTTGAGATACCACGTTTTCTATTCTTGAAGTCCTGTGATTTGCTTAATGCACCCATGTTGTTTTCTGTCAGACTCTGAGGTGTTCTTTATCCCCTTCTTAACAACTACTTCTCCAGGCTCACTTCCGATCCAAAGTACAATGTTGAGAAGCTTCTGCATCCACATGGGTAGCATAAAACTCCCAATCTCAACTTTATCTCCAACTGTTTTCTGCTACCTTCTGACACAGAAGATGCAGTAGAATCATTTGACTTCTGAACTTTTCTTCTAGAATAAGCTTCTGGAAGACAGGTGTGGTGTGCAACAAATCTTTGATCCTCTGCAATGCCTCTCAGTGTTAGCAGGACCCTAACACGTATCTGGTGAGTGAAAAACTAAGTGAGGGAATTGGAAGGCATGAGGTCAGAAAGAGCCTTGCTACCTAGAGTGGATTATTTTCCCATTGTGGGTTTTGGTTTCCTCAATGAAAATCTTGAATTAGAATTTTTAAAAAATATAAATGCATGCCTTTTCTATTACATCTGTACACACCTCAGGTCTAATTATTTCCTATTCAGTAGTTTGATAGTAATGCTGGTAACCAAAGGCTCTATGCATGCTCCTCTTATCTTATTTTACTATAAGTCTCCTTCTTGTATACCTGGTGCTGAACAAAAGGCAGGACTTGCTAGTGACCATTTTGGTGACTTTTCTTTTTCAAAATCCCCGTGATTCAGTTCAAGAAGCTATTATATTTGTCCCAGGATCAGGCGGACAAGCATGGGGACAAAGTTCTCCTTCAGTAAGGTTTGCTTCGTTTCAGTTTAGAAGTTGCCCTAGATGTATTCTGACAGGCCTAAAGTTCTAGTTGGGACGTGTTCTGATGCCAGTTTTAGGTGTCAGCAGTTTCTCCTCAAGTTGCAGTGTTGGGTTATTTTGTATCCTTACTCAGTAAGTAGGACATAGCATTGAATTAGTAGAGAATGCCTTTCTGCAGGAGGCGCTAACACCCCATCCTGGATTAGTGTGGCTTTAAAAAGCAGGAATGACTTTTTAAAATCTGTTATAACATGTTTTCTTCCTGATGGCAGAAGTATCATTCATGTTCATGATAAAATATATATGTAACAATTTAATGAAAAATATAGCAAGGTTAAAACTTTGGGATATGTACTATGAGTCTTCTATTCTCTCTCTTCTTTTCCTTTCCCTCTGTCTCTCTCTCCCTTTCTCTTTCTGTCTCTCCCCTTCCCTCCTCCCTCCCTCTCTCTTATTTGCAAATGAAAGTAAAAGAATATATAATTTTTTTTCACCTTTCAACCCATAATATGCTCTCACACTCTCTAAATATTCTTCAAGAATATAGCTTTTGTTGGCTGTATGGTATTCAATTGAGTAGATATGATTCTTTGCTGAAAACAATCTCAATTTTTAATATTTACATTGTTTCCAAAATTATTGGTGTTATAAGAAGTACTGCATTGAAATTCCATCCCTATGTATAAATTTTGTGTATCTTTTTGATAATTTCAGTCAGTAAACTAAAGTGAAATTTTACTGGATCACAGGGCATAAACGTGCTGTGCTGTTCCATAGATTTCAAACTACATTTTTATGCAAGCTATTTTAATACTTAAGATTTTATTGACTGAAGGTGACATAGAAAACCACAGTGAGCCAATATCCGTTAAAGAAATAGTCTTTGTAGTTAAAAATATGCCTCTATCAATTCTATACCTCTCAAGAATAAGAACTACATCAGGCCACTAAAATTTGAACACAAGTTTCATCAAACATCAACTGGTAGTCCCTGTCTTATACATATTTTAGAGAACACAAAAAGAAAGAAAATTGTAGACTTTTTTTAGCTATATTATCTTGATTTAAAGAAAATTTAAAGAAAAGGCTACTATAGATTAATCTCACTTAGGATCATAAATGAATAATTCCTAAATGAAATGCTAGTGCATGAAATCCAGTATTTTTGAAATATATCCTGTCCAAGAAGAATTTATCCTGAGGGTGAAGGATTGGTTGACATCCATCTTTGTATCAGTATATATCAGCATATCAATGTCAGAGATTAAAAGAGAAAAATGTTACCCTTGTCTTAGTAGATGTGCTAGATTTTAGTCTGATTATCCTAGGCTGGATCTGCTAGAAAGCAGAGCCTGGGGGGCAGATTACAAAGTTGACACTTTGAGGGGTACAGATCTCAGCAGGGAGAATGAGAAAATAGGTGATGTCTGGCAAGGAAAGTTGTGAAGTAGTTGTACTGTTGCCATATTAGCCACAACTTCCAATAGATTACAGACATTCAGGCTTGTGACTTCAGCTTATGGGAATTTACACAAAAGGTTTGCAAGAAGGAAGTGCCCGCATTGAGCAGATCCATAGAGGAGCAAAGGGAGGGTAAATTTATCTGTCTGACTTCCTCTTGACTTTGTTTTCCATTAGTCATGGTCTATTCCACAGAGACCTGATGCTTTTTTATACCTGTCAAGATGGTGACAACTAAATAAGCCCCATTGTGTGACATTTCAGCCAAGTCCAGAAGCAGAGGGCAGATTCAGCTGGTTGGAGGACCAAGAAAGGGAAACAGGTGATACACAAAAACTTTAGATGCAGTGCAGCTTGAAACACTGGATGTAATGTAACACTTATGATAAAAATAAGTAAAACCTAAGGAAAATTTCATCATCAACATGATCAATATATCTATCCAAAAGCTCTTGTAAATTTCAGATTTTAAAAGCTTAGAGATAGTTCCATTAAGTCAGATATAAGACAAGGATGCCCACTTTTCTGCTACTATTCTATCTTTAACTGAAGATTCTAGCCTTACCCTTGTGGCTCAGCTGGTAAAGAATCTGCCTGCAATATGGGAGACCTGGGTTCAACCCCTGGGTTGGGACGATCCCCTGGAGAAGGGAAAGGCTCCCCACTCCAGTATCCTGGCATGGAGAATTCTGTGGACTGTATAGTCCATGGGGTTGCAGAGTCAGACACCACTGAGCAACTTTCCCTTTCTAGCCTTACCACTTAAAAAACTGAAGTGAAAACAAAAACAGAGGGCTTCCCTGGTGGTCCAGGGGCTAGGACTCTACCCTCCCAATTCAGGGGGTCCGGGTTTGATTCCTGGTCAGGGTAATAGATCCCACATGTAATTAAGAGTTTGTATGCCACAGCTAGATATCTTGCATACTGCAACTAAGACCCAGCACAGCCAAATAAATAAATATTTTTAAAAACAAAAACAGAAAACCCATAACTTAATCACATGATTACAAGGGAGCCTAAAATATGTTATGTTTAGCTTGTGGCCATGTACTTAGCTAAAACAGGTGTGTGTATTGGGGAGAAGGCCTTTTAGCAAAATAAAAATATGGTGAATGGGTGCTGGGACCATAATTAGCACTTTCTGCCCCATCTATGTGGGAAAAATACCAATAGTATCTACAAACAATAATAAAAAATAATAGAGCTCAGTGGTTCCAGATAAAACATTAACAAAAACTTTGGTGGTATGAGAATGTAAATTAGTGCAGTCATTATGAAAAACAGTGTGAAGGTTCCTCAATAAATTACAGTTAAAGCTACCATTTGTTGTTGTTGTCCAGTTACTCAGTCGTGTCTCTTTGCAACCCCATGGACTGCAGCACAACAGGCTTTCCTGTCCTTCGCCATCTACTGGAGCTTGCTCAAACTCATGTCCATTAAGTCAGTGATGCCATCCAACCATCCCATCCTTTGTCCCCCCCTTCTCCTCCTGCCTTCAATCTTTCCCAGCATCAGGGTCTTTTCCAATGAGTCAGCTGTTCACATCAGGTGGCCAAAGTACTAGAACTTCAGCTTCAGCGTCAATCCTTCCAGTGAATATTCAGGGTCGATTTCCTTTATGATCGACTGGTTTGATCTCCTTGCAGTCCAAGGGACTTTCAAGAATATTCTCTAGCACCACAGTTTGAAGGCATCAATTTTTTGGCACTCAGCATTTTCAATTGTCTAGCTCTCATATTGGTGCATGACTATTGGAAAAACCATAGCTTTGACTATATGGACCTTTGTCAGCAAAGTAGTGTCTCTGCTTTTTAGTATGTTGTCTGTTTTAATTTCATGGCTGCAGTCACCATCCACAGTGATTTTAGAGTCCAGAAGAATCCAGAAATTCTAATTCTGGATATATTACATATCCAAAGAAAACAAAAATACTGTCTTGAGATATATCTGCTACCCCCATGTTTATTGTATAATTATTTACAGTAACCAAGACATGGAAACACACCATGGTCTGTGTCCATCAGCAGATGAATGGATAAAGAAAATGTAATTGATGACATCCATTGGATAATAGAAAAAGCAAGGGAATTCCAGATAAACTTCTATTTCTGTTTCATTGACTATGCTGAAGTCTTTGACTGTGTGGATCACAACAAACTGTAGAAAATTCTTTAAGAGGTGGGAATACCAGACCACTTTACCTGCCTCCTAAGAAACCTGTATGCAGGTCAAGAGGCAACAGTTAGAACCAGACAGAAAACAATGGACTGGTTCAAAATTGGGAAAGGAGTATATTGTCACAAGGCTGTATATTGTCACCCTGCTTATTTAACTTCTATGCAGAGTACATTGGGCGAAATGCCAGGCTGGATAACTCACAGGTTGGAATCAAGGTTGCTGGGAGAAATATCAGCAACCTCACATATGCAGATGATAACACTAATGGCAGAAAGCAAAGAGGAAATAAAAAGGCTCTTAATGAAGGTGGAAGATGAGAATGAAAAAGCTGGCTTAAAACAATGTTCAAAAAACTAAAATCATGGCATTCAATCCCATTACTGCATAGTAAATAGAAGGGTAAAGTGACAGATTTTATTGTCTTGGGTTCCAAAATCACTGCAGATGGTGACCACAGTCATGAAATTAAAACACTGGTTCCTTGGGAAAAAAGCAATGACAAACCTAGATAGTGTATTAAAAAGCAGAGACATCACTTTACCAACTAAAGTTTGGATAGTCAAAGCTATGGTTTTTCCAGTAGTCATGTATGGATATGAGAGTTGGACCATGAAGAACTGAGTGCCAAAGAACTGATGTTTTTGAATTGTGGTGCTGGAGAAGATTCTTAAGAGTCCCTTGAACAGCAAGGAGATCAAACCAGTCAATCCTAAAGAAAATCAACCCTCAGTATTCATTGGAAAGACTGATGCTGAAGCTCCAATACTTTAGCCACATGATACAAAGAGCTGACTCTGGAAAAGATTGAAGGCAGGAGGGAAGGGGGCAGCCAGAGGATGAGATGGTTAGATGGTATCATAGACTCAATGAACATGAGTTTGAGCAAACTCCCAAAGAGAGTGAAGGACTGGGAAGCCTAGCCTGTTGCAGTCCATGGGGTCACAAAGAGTCAGACACGACTTACTGACTGAACAATAGCAACTATACACACACACACACACACACGGACTTCCCTGATAGCTCAGGTGGTAAAGAATCCACCTGCAGTGCAGGAGATCCTGGTTCAATTCCTGTGTTGGAAGATCTGCTGGAGAAGGTTTAGGCTACCCACTCTAGTATTTTGGGGCTTCACTTGTGTTTCAGCTGGTAAAGAAACCACCTGCAATGCAGGAGTCCTGGGTTCGATCCCTGGGTTGGGAAGATCCCTTGGAGAAGGGAAAGGCTACCCACTCCAGTATTCTGGCCTGGAGAATTCCATGGACAGTCCATGGGGTCACAAAGAGTCAGACACAACTCATTGACTGAACAACAGCAACAGAATACACACACACACATACATATATATACACATATATATGTATATATAAATAGTGGACTATTATTCAGCCATAAAAAGAAGGAAATCCTGCCATATAAAATAATACAGATGTACTTTGAATTCATTATGCCAAGTGAACAAATAAAGACAAATACTGTAAATCTAAATTAATCGCAGTTATATGTGAAATCTTAAAAAAACAAACTGCTAGAAACAGAGAGCACACTGGTCATTACCAGAGGTTGGGGGTCAGAATCTGGTGCTAAGCTGCTAAGAGAGCAGATCTTAAAAGTTCTCATCACAAGAAAAAAATAACTATGTGAGGTGATGTAACTAAACTTATTGACATGATCATTTGGCAATATATATGTATATCAAATCAGTGCATTATATGCTTTAAATGAATGCAATGTTTATGTCAATTATATCTCAGTAACACTGGGAGGATTATCAGTAATGAACCCTACAGCAACAGTAATCAATTAGAAAATGTTATGGGGATATATAAATTATAACAAAAACTACACAGTGACTAGAAATAAATTTAATTCCCAAATGTACAATATTTTTCCAGAGAAAAATCACAAAACATCTCTGAAATACATAAAAAAGATAGTAACAGATATTTTAACAATGTTGTTTCTCCTCAAACTGACCTATAAAATCAATGCAATTCTAATAAATTTTCCAACAATTTTTTTTTAAGTGGGCAAACTTGTTCTAAAATTTCTATGTTGAGATACATATCCAAGGATAACCAATTCAAACCAATCAGCAAACAATAGGAAAATGGGAAATGAGCATCTGGGCAATTCAAAGGGGTTCTCAATCTTATTAGTAATCTGATAAATCTACCTTTAAGCAACCAACCACACATTGCCATTTTATGTGCCCTGGATTGACAGAAGTTAAAAATAGTAACAATACTAAGGGTTGGAAATGATGTGGGGACATTAGATGGGGTGAAACTTATGATGGAAGTGAAAGAGGTACAACCGTTTTGAGCAACAATGTGCTAACACCTAATAAATCTGAAGATGGCTATTGGTTAATATCTAGCCAGATTTGCAAATTTGCGCACTTGCTAAAATGCATTTGTAATCCTCAAATCAGTACCTACAGTGCTTTCACAGTCACTTGTAGATGAAGAGTGGCAGAAGTTTGCATCCCTTTGTGTGCACAGTCCCATCTGAGGCCAAACGAGGTGACACTCTGCCTTGAGAAATGGAATATTTTCTTCTATATCAGTAAACAATGGATGTCATAGTCATCAGCAATTACAGCTACTTTGGATAGTGAGCTGGTGAGCCCTGAGGGAACTCAAGATGCTGTGAAAACACAGGATAATGGCCCCAGTTAGCTGAGGTACATATCAAAGGAATGATTTCAGTGAGCACAGACTCTTGCATCTTTCCATACAGAGAAAAGCACTGAATTCCTTAACTTGGGATATCTGATTTTCTTTAATTAACAATAATATTTTGATGTTCAGACTACCTGACCTTTGTTGTAAAACTCCTGTTTAACCTGGCTCCTTCTCCTTGCGTCCTCAGAGCAGTTCTCTCAGGGTCACTTGAGTTGCTGTCTCCTGGGCTTGAAGTCCTAAAAGTCTCCACTGAGTAAAACATAACTCAGCTTTTAGGTTGTGAATATTTTTGAAGTCCACAGCCTTCTTGTTTTGTTTGCAAATGAGTGTCCTTCTAGTCATGGTCATTTTAGTGCCCCACCCCCCTGCCCCCGCCCCTTTTTTTTTTTTTTTTTGCATTTTGTGGATTTTGTTGGTGATTTCATTTTTAAAATGCCTCCCCCCACTCCTCCCTGCCCCATATATGCTGAAGTGCTGTCTTGTGTTCCTAAATTCAGGAAGGCTGCTTGTGTTAAATATACTTTGTTTAGCCATGAGTCACAGTGCTTTGGATTGTGAGTTCAATGTTAGTGAATCAGTAGCACATATATAAGGTGTCTTGAAACAGAAATACACATAAAACAAAAATTGGTTGACAAAAATATTGTGACCAGAGGTTTGCAGGGATCTAACCCTATGTTTCCTCTAGGAGCACACAATATCTGCTAATTCAGTGTTTGCAGTACTTTATAAAACACAACTACTGCAAATAACAAGAATCAACTATAAATCACAGAGAAACTCTCATATGTGAATAAAAAGACATAAAGAATGTTCATTATTTTTAATGGTGAAAATGTAGATATGACGCTGGTGTGTTTCATGCAGGGAATGGATGAATGCATTATGATATATCCTTGCAATGAAACACTCTCATGGTGCTAGCATTTTGGCAGAGAGACATACAATAAACAAAATTACTATGTAAAGTATATAATTTGTTAAAAGGTAGTGCATGCTGTGGAGGAAAATTAAGTAGAGAAAAATTTCAAGTCCTGCTTTGAAATTTTAAATAATGTGGCCAAGGAATGCCTCCCTGCAAAAATGTAAAATAATTAATATTTTATATTCTCTTATTTCATAAGATAGAACTTCTAGAATTTATTAAATAATGATTAGTAATAGCACATATTTTACTCCTGGCTCAGAATCTAGCAAATAATAGGGGATGCATAAATGTGTACATAATAAATGTCTCTGATGTTTCACCTAAATATGATTTTGGTTAATGTCCAATACATCCGCATTTCAGCGCTCTAGGAATTTTGCATGTTTTTTGCGTGTTTTATTATTTCAGTTGGAAGAAATGTTGTAGGTTTTCCTGGCTTTCCTCCATTCTGAGCTGGAGTTCCTTGACTGACATTTTAATGTAAGTGAAGCATTGGGCCTGACATAAATTAACACTCAATAAATGTTTTTAAATTGAATTAATGAAGAAACTGAGAGGGGGGAAAGGAATACAATGTTTACCTTGATTTTTAATTTTTAAACAATCATATGTTTATTTATTTATTTATTTTTCAATCATATATTTATTAACTAAGCCTCTTTTTCTCCTTTTGCCACGAGCCCTGCAGATGGTAGGGGTGGGCTTAGCCAAGAGAACTAGTATTTGTTTAGCTGCAAGTATGTTCTAAGTACAGAGTATAGAGTGCAGTCCTTCACATGTAATCATAACAAAACACTGCAAGGCTGCTATTATTTCTACAGAAAAGGAAATAGTTTCAAAGAGAGTATACAAATTTCTCAATGTGACACAACCTGAATCATAGCAAAGCTGGATATTCCAGCCTAGTTGGTCTAACACCAAAACCTGCTGTTTCCTTCACATAATGGTGCTGGCTCCTAGAAACACATCAGAGTGTTCAGAACTGTCTATATATTTTTGTTTGCTTTTTCCTCCATTGGCATTTTATACTCAGCATTGCCACGCCAGAGCATATCAGCATATAGGGAAACATCACTTCCTGTTTTCAATTTAACAAATACTTAGAGTTCCTACATTGATTATTTTCAATACTTTATAAAAAATATGACCTTCTCAACATGATAAAAGGCATTTATAAAAAACCCACAGCTAACATCATGCTCAATGGTGAGAGATTGAAAGTTTTCCCTTTAAGGTGGGGAACAGACTAGGATGCCCGCTTTTACTACTGATATCCAACATTGTACTGGAAGTTGTAGCCAGAGAAATTTTTTAAGAAAATAAAAGGCAATGAAATTGAAATGGAAAAAGTAAAATTATCTCAATTTGCATATGACATGATCCTATATATCTCAAAGAATCTACAAAAAAACTTTTAGAGCTAATAAACAAATTTAGCAAAGTTGCAGCATACAAGATCAACATGCAAAAACCAGTTGGGTTTTTAAACTCCAGCAATTAACAATCTGAAAAGGAAAATTCAGGAATCAATTTCATGTAATATCCCCCAAAAGAGTGAAATACCCAGGAATGAACTTAGCCAAAGATGCTAAAGACCTGTGTGGTATAAAACATTGCTGAAAGAAATTAAAGAAAACTTATATAAATGGAAAGATATCTGTGTTTATGAATTAGAAGACTTATTCAGATATCAGTACAGTTCACAGTAATCTATAGATTCAGTGTGTAATCCCTATCAAAATTTCATTTTTGGCAGAAATGTAAAAGCTGATTTTCAAATTCACTTGGAATTATAATATCCCTCAAATAGCCCAAAAAATCTTGAAAAAGACGAACAGCTTCTTGATTTCAAAATTTACTACAAAGCTTCAATAGTTAAAAGTATGGCACTGGCACAAAGATAAACTTATGGGCCAGTGGAATAGAATTGAGAGTTCAGATATGATTTCATACCAAATTATGGTATATTCATGCAATGAAATATTATTTAGTCATAAAAAGGGAGTAAGTACTGATATATGCTGCAAAACAGATGAACCTCCAAAACCTCAAGCTAAGTATAAGAAGCCAGACACAAAATGACAAATATTGTATGATTCCATTAATATGAAATATTTAGAATTGAGAATTTCATAGAGAGATTACAGATTGGTAGTTGCCACGGGCTGGGGAAAGTTGGGAGTAGGGAGAAACCATTTAATGAATAAGAGGTTTTGTGAGTGATGGAAATGTCTTGGAACTATATAGAGAAGATGATTTCAAGAAAACTTTAAAGATACTAAATGACACTGAATTATTCTCTTTAAAATGGTTGATTTCATTGAATGTGATTTTCACCCCAGTAAATTACTTTTTTTAAGTCATGACCAATCTCAGAGATTCCAGTAGGTCTGAGATGGGTATCAACTCTGTCTGTTTTGTAAACATAGCACTAGTGATTCAGATGTATACCAAAGGTTGTGAACTTTTGGCCTCCATGCCACCAGTGTCCTGGGATCTTTCACAACATTATCCCCTTATCTCATTCCTGTTCTCATTTAACTCTCCTAGGACCTGACTCTGTGGGTTATATTTGCTATATGTATGCCAGTTTTGGTCCTCCAATAAGAAGTTACCAAGATGGAATTAGACATTGGAGAGATTTATTTGTGGGAAATAACTGCAAAGAATAAAGGAGGAAGAAAACAGATTTGGTGGAAAAGGCTTTCAGAGTGTGATGCAAGTCTGATGCCTGTTCAAGGGGAACCAGAAGGAAGGAGTCTTGAGGAGGAAAAGCCTCAGACTTCAATGCAGCCCTGAGAAATGCTCATCTAGGCAATAAGATCCCCAGAGTAGATTGTCTGTGCTATCAGAGGAGTTCTTCTCAGGATGGAATGGCCCATCTCTTGTACCTGAATTATTGCCTTTCATTGGCCAGGAGCAGCCCTGGGAGATAATGGTCTCAGGGATGGATGCTGCTGAAGATTTGAGTATAAGGCACCTGGAGAATGTCCACCAACCAGCCTTCTTGCAGCAGGTTTTCTTGAAAGATCTGAGTACAACACATCCACCACCACCAATAGCGTGATACTGGGCAAGTCTCATAATCTCTCTGAACCTTATTTGCAAAATGGAGTTCATGTCATCTCCATCACATGTTTATGTGAAGACAAAATTAGATAAGTAAAAGTACTGGTGAGGTATTTGGAGTGAATATAAGTGATTGACAATTCTTCCTTTTGCCATAATACATGTGAGCCAACTGTGGCTAAGAGAAAAATGACCTTCCTGAAGGTTGCAAAGCTAGTAAGTAGCAGAAGCAAGATTAAAACCCAGCTTGACTTCATGTCCTACACATGTTCTATTTAGTAATATAGTTGACCGAGATTTTTACCCCAGTACCTGGAACTGGGATCTACATGAACTTTCTGTAAAGCTGTGGAGATACATCTGCCAGCTCTGGGTGTGCAGTACATACTTTTACTTTATTTCCTCGTGTCTTCCTTTCTGTTGGCGCATCACAGAAAAGAGCCAAGCATCTTATGTTGTCTTTAAAGAGAGTTTGTCTGTTCCTTTCTTGTTTAGATGCCCTTCATTTGTTTTTATGGACTAATTGTGCTGGCTAGGAATTCTACTACACATGGAATAGAAGTTCTGAGAATGGACACCTTTGTCTTATTCGTGGTCTGAGAGGAAAAGCTTCCAGCTTTTCATTGTATGGTGATAGCTGTGGGCTTCTTATATGTGGCCTTTATTATGTTGAGGTATGTTTCTTCTGTTTATATTGTTGAGAATTTTTTTAAAAAAGGTTGTCCGATTTCATCAAATGTGACATGATCATATGATTCTTTGTTTTATGTGGTGGGTGATTGATGAATTCTGAGGCCTATAGCTCCCAGAGCTGGGTAGTTTGTGATCCAGTCCCTCAGAGACAGCCATAACAGTTGGGGTGCTAGGTATGGACAGGCTCCTTCCAGGGAGAAGCTCGAAACCTGATTTGAGTTGCAGTGAACCAGGAGAGGTAGTGGAAGATGTGCCCATGAGCTGTTTCAGGCTCATGGGAGGATCCCAGTCTCTTCCCGCATTCAGGCTGATTAGAAGCCAGAGCCTCTGGCAGCAGCTGGGAAAGCATGCAGTAAATCCAATCCATGGAGAGACTGGGAGATGAGTATTTTTGCCTTCTCCCTCTGCAGTAAATCTGGATAGGGTAGCTTCAGGAAGTGCTTATGCAGCTGTTGGAAAACTGGATGGGTTTTTTCCCGTTTGTTTATAATGTTTCTGTGGAACTCATGAACATTGAGCTCATTGGCTATCAGAACCAGATGATTTGAGGGTCCATGTCTTGTTTGGAAGCTTCAAAAGTATGGACAATCTCCTTGGACCCTTGGTTTTGCTGTTGAAACTAGGTGGAGAAAGTGTGGTTTCAGGCTCCCAGGAGAATCCAAGTTGGCCCTAAAATTCAGGCTGACTAGAAGCTGAACCTTCAGACAGCAGCTAGGAAAGTATTGTAATTAAATCTCTTTCAAGAAAAAACTGGGACATGGGCATTTTTGTTTGTTCCATGTACACTGAAGCTGGAGGGGATGTCCAAAAGGAGTGCTTGTGTTCTTTGTTTGCTACAGTCCTGTGGGACTTTGAAATTCAAGCCTCACTTGCTGTCAGAGCTGGATGATTTTGTCCATCACTCAAGTGACAGCTTTAAAAGTTGGTACACTCCATATGTGGCCCAAACCCTTTGCTTCTCATGGAGAAGCTGTCAGCTTCCTTCTCAGTTGTGTGGTATTGTGCTTAGGGCAGAGATCATGGTGAGAACGTGTTTTAGTCTTTCCTACTCATTTCAATGTGGGAATTTTCTCGGTTGCCTGATGCACAGGAGTCACTCAACTTCTTTTTGGATTTTCCTCAGAGGGAAGTGATCCATGTATAGCTGTATATTTAATGCATAGGTAGGAGGAGGCTAAGTCAGGAGCCTTCTAAATCATCATCTTGGTCAGTCCTTAATTTCCATCACCAGAAGCAATTAATAGTGACCAGTAAATATACTGACTCTTTCCCTTCTTTCTGGCTTTTCTCTTTTATCACTTTATTTTAATCGATAATATTATCTTTCTTATTAACTTTGTACTATTAAATATACCTTTATTTTTCTTAATTGATATATCAGTTTTAAATGATACGTGGCATGCTTTTTTCTGTCAGATGCTCGATAGAGCAAACAACACTTTTTTTTAAATTTATTTTTAAAGGCAGCTAACTTTTACTGGCTGGAAGAAGCACAAGCTGGAATCAAGATTGCTGGGGGAAATATCAATAACTTCAGATATGCAGATGACACCACCCTTATGGCAGAAAGTGAAGAGGAACTAAAAAGCCTCTTGATGAAAGTGAAAGTGGAGAGTGAAAAAGTTGGCTTAAAGCTCAACATTCAGAAAACGAAGATCATGGCATCTGGTCCCATCACTTTATGGGAAATAGATGGGGAAACAGTGTCAGACTAATTTTTGGGGCTCCAAAATCACTGCAGATGGTGACTGCAGCCATGAAATTAAAAGACGCTTACTCCTTGGAAGGAAAGTTATGACCAACCTAGATAGCATATTCAAAAGCAGAGACATTACTTTGCCAACAAAGGTTCGTCTAGTCAAGGCTGTGGTTTTTCCTGTGGTCATGTATGGATGTGAGAGTTGGACTGTGAAGAAGGCTGAGCGCCGAAGAATGGATGCTTTTGAACTGTGGTGTTGGAGAAGACTCTTGAGAGTCCCTTGGACTGCAAGGAGATCCAACCAGTCCTTTCTGAAGGAGATCAGCCCTGGGATTTCTTTGGAAGAAATGATGCTAAAGCTGAAACTCCAGTACTTTGGGCACCTTATACGAAGAGTTGACTCATTGGAAAAGACTCTGATGCTGGGAGGGATTGGGGGCAGGAGGAGAAGGGGATGACAGAAGATGAGATGGCTGGATGGCATCACTGACTCGATGGATGTGAGTCTGAGTGAACTCTGGGAGTTGGTGATGGACAGGGAGGCCTGGCGTGCTGCAATTCATGGGGTCACAAAGAGTCGGACACAACTGAGTGACTGAACTGAACTGAACTGAACTTTTACTTATTTATTTAGTTAATTTTGGCTGAGCTAGATCTGGGCCTTCATTGCAGCTTGCAGACTTTCTCTAGTTGTGGATGGGGGTGGGGGCTTCTCTCTACTTGCAGCATGTAGACTCTGTTGTGCCACAGCATGTGGAATCTTCCCAGACCAAGGATCAAACCTGTGTCCCCTGGTGGATTCTTAACCACGGGACCACCAGGATAGTCCTAGATACCACATCTTCTTTATCTCCTAATTTCTTTCCTCTTTGCTCCCTCATATTTCTGTTATTCACCTAATTTATGTG
Organism: Bos mutus; assembly: GCF_027580195.1. Taxonomy (NCBI): domain Eukaryota; kingdom Metazoa; phylum Chordata; class Mammalia; order Artiodactyla; family Bovidae; genus Bos; species Bos mutus. The sequence goes on from NC_091617.1 coordinate 136,573,270, forward strand.
ATCAAGATGTTGATAGACACATTTTGTTTTGGCATCTTAATGTTCACATTTGTTTTTGTCTTAGTTGGAGACTTAAATACCTTCAATGTTCCTTTGCCGTAGTTTCTTCAGTTATTTTGTAATTGGTTTGTCTTCTAGTATTTCCTCAAGAAAATCTCAGAAGTACAACATACCTATAAGTTGCAAAATGTTAGTCAGTGATCTTTATACCTAAAGTATAAGTTCAGTTCAGTTCAGTCACTCAGTCGTGTCTGACTCTTTGTGACCCCATAAATCGCAGCACGCCAGGCCTCCCCGTCCATCACCAACTCCCGGAGTTCACCCAAACTCATGTGCATTGAGTCGGTGATGCCATCCAACCATCTCATCCTCTGCCCTCAACCTTCTCCTCCTGCCCTCAATCTTTCCCAGCATCAGGGTCTTTTCAAATGAGTCAGCTCTCCACATCTGGTGGCCAAAGTATTGGAGTTTCAGCTTCAATATCAGTCCTTCCAATGAACACCAGGACTGATCTCCTTTAGGATGGACTGGTTGGATCTCCTTGCAGTCCAAGGACCCTCAAGAGTCTTCTCCAACACCACAGTTCAAAAGCATCAATTCTTTGGCACTCAGGTTTCTTTGTAGTCCAACTCTCACATCCATACATGACTACTGGAAAAACCATAGCCTTGACTAGATGGACCATTGTTGGCAAAGTAATGTCTCTGCTTTTTAATATGCTATCTAGGTTGGTCATAACTTTCCTTCCAAGGAGCAAGTGTCTTTTAATTTCATGGCTGCAATCACCATCCACAGTGATTTTGGAGCCCAGAAAAATAAAGTCAGCCACTGTTTCCCCATCTATTTGCCATGAAGTGATAGGACTGGATGCCATGATCTTAGTTTTCTGAATGTAAAGCTTTAAGCCAACTTTTTCACTTTCTTCTTTCACTTTCATCAAGAGGCTCCTTAGTTCTTCTTCACTTTCTGCCATAAGGGTGGTATCATCTGCATATCTGAGATTATTGATATTTCTCCTGGCAATCTTGATTCCTGCTTGTGCTTCCTCCAGCCCAGCATTTCTCATGATGTACTCTGCATATAAGTTAGATAAGCAGGGTGAAAATACACAGCCTTGATGTACTCCTTTCCCTATTTGGAACCAGTCTGTTGTTCCATGTCCAGTTCTAACTGTTGCTTCCTGACCTGCATACAAGTTTCTCAAGAGGCAGGTCAGGTGGTCTGGTATTCCCATCTCTTGAAGAATTTTCCACAGTTTATTGTGATCCACACAAAGGCTTTGGCATAGTCAATAAAGCAGAAATAGATATTTTTCTGGAACTCTCTTGCTTTTTTGATGAACCAGCAGATGTTGGCAATTTGATGTCTGGTTCCTCTGCCTTTTCTAAAACCAGCTTGAACATCTGGAAGTTCACGGTTCATGTATTGCTGAAGCCTGGCTTGGAGAATTTTGACCATTACTTTACTAGTGTGTGAGATGAGTGCAATTGTGTGGTAGTTTGAGCATTCTTTGGCATTACCTTTCTTTAGGATTGGAATGAAAACTGACCTTTTCCAGTCCTGTGGCCATTGCTGAGTTTTCCAAATTTGCTGGCATATTGAGTGCAGCACTTTCACAGCATCATCTTTTAGAATTTAAAATAGCTCAACTGGAATTCCATCACCTCCGCTAGCTTTGTTCGTAGTGATGCTTCCTAAGGCCCACCTGACTTCACATTCCAGAATGCCCAGCTCTAGGTGAGTGGGAGTGATCACACCTTCGTGAAACCTAACATGTAGTTTGGCTATATTTGAAATCCTTGGATTATCATTTCATTCTTTCAAAACTGTGTAAGTGCTACTACATTGTATTCAGTGTAGAATTTCTCTGTAGAGAAATCTAATGCCAGTCTGATCTTCCTCCATGGTTTTATATAGTTGTCCAAATAATTACTTAAAGTGTGATAACTTCACTGGGATATGTCTTTATTGTTGTTCATTCACTCAATTGTGTCTGACTCTTTGCAACCCTGTGATCTGCAGCATGCCAGGTCTCCTTGTCCTTCACCATGTCTCGGAGCTTACTCAAAGTCATGTCCATTGAGTCAGTGATGCCATCCAACCATCTCATCCTGTATTGTCCCCTTCTCCTCCTGTCTTCAATCTTTCCCAGCACCAAGGTCTTTTCCAATGAGTTGGCTCTTCATATCAGGTGGCCAATGCATTGCAGCTTCAGCTTCAGCATCAGTCCTTCCAATGAATATTCAGGGTTGATTTCCTTTAGGATTGACTTGTTTGATCTCCTATGTCCAAGGGACTCACATAAGTCTTCTCCAGCACCACAGTTCAAAAACATCAATTCTTTGGCTCTCAGCCTTTTTTATTGTCTATGACAATAGACAAATGGATAAAGATTGTATTAATATACAATGGAATATTACTCACCTATAAAAATAATGAAATTTTTCATGGCTTTGACTCTACAGATTTTTGTAGGCAAAGTAATGTCTCCACTTTTTAATATGTTGTCTAGGTTTGTCACAGCTTAATTAGTGTCATAATTTTTTTTGTACAGTTCTTTTGTCTCCATAGGTAAGTTTATTCCTAGACACTTAATTCTTTTTGTTGCAGTGGTGAATGGGATTGATTCCTTAATTTCTTTTTCTGATTTTCCATTGTTAGTATATAGAATTGCAAGTGATTTCTGAGTATTGATTTTGTTTCCTGCAACTTTGCTAAATTCACAGATTGGCTGTAGTAATTGTCTGTTAGTATCTTTAGGGTTTTCTATGTACAGTATCATGTCATCTGCAAACAGTGAGAGCTTTATTTCTTTTCTGATCTGGATTCCTTTTCTTTTCTTTTTAAATTCTCTGATTGTTGTAGCTAGGACTTCCAAAACTATGTTGAATAATAATGGTAAAGTGGACACCCTTGTCTTGTTCTTGATCTTAGTGGGAATGCGTTCAGGTTTTCATCATTGAGAGTAATGTTTGCTGTGGGCTTATCATATATGACCTGTACTGTGTCGAGATAAGTTCCTTCTCTGCCCATTTTTTGAAGAGTTTTCATCATAAATGGGTGCTGAATTTCTTCAAAGGCTTTTTCTGCATCTATTGAGATTATCATATGGTTTTTATCCTTCAGTTTGTTAATATGCTATATGACATTGTTTCATTTGCGTATATTGAAGAATCCTTGCATCCCTGGAATAAACCCAACTTGAGCATGATGTATGAGCTTTTAAATGTCTTATTGAATTCTGTTTGGTAAAATTGTGTTGAGGGTATCTGCATCTATATTCATCAGTGATATTGGCCTGTAGTTTTCTTTTTTTGTGTTGTCTTTGTCTGGTTTGGGTATCAGGGTGATGGTGGCCATGTAGAATGAGTTTGGAACTGTTCCTTCCTCTGCAGTTTTTTGAAAGAGTTTTCAAAGGATAGGCATTAGCTCCTGTCTAAATGTTTGATAGAATTCTTCTGTGAAGCCATCTGGTCCTGGACTTTTGTTTTTTGGGAGAACTTTGATCATAGCTTCAATTTCAGTGCTTGTAATTGGGTTATTTATAATTTCTATTTCTTACGGGTTGAGTCTTGGAGATTGAACCTTTCTAAAATCTGTCTATTTCTTCCAGGTTATCCATTGTATTGCTATATAGTTGTTCATAATAGTCTCTTATAATCCTTTGTATTTCTTCACTTTCTCTTGTAACCTTTCCTTTCTCATTTCTAATTTTGTTGATTTGATTCTTCTCTCTTTTTTTCTTGATGAGACTAGCTAAAGGGTTGTCAATTTTGTTTATTTTCTCAATGAACCACCTAGTTTTATTAATTTTTACTGCTGTTTCTTTCAGTTTTCATTTATTTCTGCTCTGAAATTTTTGATTTCTATCCTTCTGCTAATTTTGGCATTTTTTTGTTTTTGTTTTTCCAGTTGTTTTAGGTATAAACTTAGGTTATCTATTCGATGTCTCTCTTGTTTCTTGAGGTAAGATTGTATTGCTATAAACTTCCCTCTTAGAACTGCTTTTGCTGCATCCCATAGGTTTTGAGTTGTTGTGTTTTCATTGTCATTTGTTTCTAGGAATTTGTTTATTTCCCTTTTGGTTTCTTTCTTTGGTCTTCCCTTGTGTCTCAGCCTGTAAAGGATTGCCTGTAATGTGGGAGACGTGGGTTCGATCCCTGGGTTGGGAGGATCACCTGGAGAAGAAAAAGGCTACCCACTCCTGTATTCTGGCCTGAAGAATTCCATGGACTGTATAGTCCATGGGGTCACAAAGAGTTGGACACAACTGAGCGACTTTCACTTTCACTTTTGATTTCTTCAGTAACCTGTTCATTATTTAGAAACCTGTTGTTTGATCTTCATGTGTTTGTGTGTTTTTTACAGTTTTTTTTCCCTCGTAATTGATATCTAGTGTCATAACATTGCAGTCAGAAAAGATACTTGATACGATTTCAATTTCCTTAAATTTACTGAGGTTTGATTTTTGACTCAAGATGTGGTCTATCCTGGAGAATGTTCCATGTGAACTTGAGAAGAAGGTGTATTCTTCTGTATTTGGATGGAGTGTCCTGAAGAGATAAAGGAGAACCATTTCATCTAATGTATCATTTAAGACTTGTGTTTCCTTATTGATTTTCTGTTTTGATGATCTGTCAGTTGGTGTGTGTGGGTGTTAAAGTCTTCTACTATTATTGTGTTATTGTCAGTTTCTCCTTTTATATCTGTTAGTGTTTGTCTTATGTATTGAGGTGATCCTGTGTTGGGTGCATAGATATTTACAGTTGTTATGTCTTCCTCTTGAATTGATCCCTTGATCATTATGTAGTGTCCTTCCTTCTCTCTTGTAATCTTCTTTATTTTAAGGTCTGTTTTGTCTAACATGAGGATTGCTATTCCAGCTTTCTTTTGCTTTCCATTTGCATGGAATATATTTTTCCATCCTCTCACTTTCAGTCTATATGTGTCTTTAGGTCTGAACTGTGTTTCTTGTAGATAGCATATATATGGGGTTTTTTTTTTTTTAGCAGTTCAGCCAGTCTGTGTATTTTGATTAGAGCATTTAATCCATTTACATTTAAATTAATTATTGATATATATGTTCCTATTGCCATTTTCTTAATTGCTTGGGGTTTGATTTAGCAGTTTTTTCTTCTCTTGTATTTCCTGACTATATTAAGTCCCTTTAACATTTATTGTAAAGCTGATTTGGTGGTACTGAATTCTCTTAACTTTTGCTTGTCTGCAAAACTTTTTATTTCTCCATCAATTTTGAATGAGATTCTTGCTGGGTACAGTAGTCTTGGTTGCAGATTGTTCCCTTTCCGTGCTTTAAGTATATCCTGCCATTCCCTTCTGGCCTGTAGAGTTTCTGCTAAAAAATCAGCTATTAATCATACTGGGTTTTCCTTGTATGTTACTTATTGCTTCTCCCTTGCTGCTTTTAATATTGTTTCTTTGTGTTTAGTCTTTGTTAGTTTGCTTACTATGTGTCTTGGTGTGTTTCTCCTTGGGTTTATCATGTGTGGAACTCTTTGCATCTGTTGGACTTGATTGACTATTTCGTTTTCCATGTTGGGGAAATTTTCAACTATGATCTCTTCAAAAATTTTCTCATACCCCCCCTTTTTTTTTTCTCTTCTACTTCTGGGACTGTATAAATCGAATGTTGGTGCATTTGATATTGTCCCAGATGTCTCTGAAACTGTCCCCAGTTCTTTTCATTCTTTTTACTTTATTCTGTTCTTCAGGAGTTATTTCCACTATTTTATCTTCCAGCTCACTGATTCGTTCTTCTGCTTCAGATATTCTAGTATTGATTCCTTCTAGTGTATTTTTCATTTCAACAATTGTGTTGTTTGTCTCTGTATGTTTTGTCTTTAATTCTTGTAGGTTTTGTTAATTGATTCTTGCACTTTCTCCATTCTCTTTTCAAGCTTTTTGATAATCTTAACTATCATTATTCTGAATTCTTTTTCATGTAGTTTTCCTCTTTACTCTTCATTTATTTGGACTTCTGTGTTTCTAGTTTGTTTCTTATTTTGTGCATTATTTCTCTGTCTTTTCATTAGTTTCTGTTTTTAAACTTATTGTGTTTGAGGTCTCCTTTTCTGGGCTTCAAGGTTTAATTATTTCTTCCTTTTGGTTTCTTCCCTCCTAAGGTTGGTCCAGTGATTTGTGTAAGCTTCCTATAGAGTGAGATTTGTGCTGAGCTTTTTTTCCCCTCTAATGGGCGAGGCTGAGTGAGGTGATAATCCTGTCTGCTGATGATTGGGTTGGTATTTTTATTTTGTTTATTGTTTGGATGATGTGTCCTTCTCAGGGTTCTACTGGTGGTTGGGTGATACGAGGTCTTGTATTCAAGTGGTTTCCTTTGTGGGAGTTCTCACTATTTGATACTCCCTAGGGTTAGTTCTCTGGTAGTCTAGATTCTTGGAGTCAGTGCTTCAGCTCCAACAGCTCAGGGCTGATCTCTGGTCAGGAACAAAGATTCCACAAGTGGTTTGTTATGGCATTAAATGTGATTAAACCAATACCCAAAAATGAGAAACCAAAGATGAACCCCAGACAAATGCCAGTTACAAAATCAGGCACATAATAATTTAAAGACTAGAATACAAATACACACACACACACACACACACTCATAAGCAAAATCAAAACAGTCCAACACAAATAAAGTGGAATAGATTGACCTGGTGAACAAAGGAATCCAAAAATGATATCTACCAGTTAAGAACAAAACTAGCTAAAGTCCAAACTGGAAAGCACAACTAAAGCAAGGTGCTAAGTTGTTTATTGGCATGGGATAAAGATTTATAAAGATTTATGTCCATTAAATACTAACTTCAAGGGGGAAAGAACAGTTGGAAAAGCCAACAAAGTAATAAATGTAGAAGAATGACATGTTTAAAAAATTAAAAATTCATATTAAAAAAAGGAGACAAGAGGAGAAAAAAAAAAAAAAAGGAAAAAGAAGAAAGGAAAATGCCACAGAACTGCCAAAGCCCAACATAGAGGCAGAGGTTTATAACAACAATAAAATATTTGATTGAAAAAAAGAAAATGGCTCAAAGTTTAATTAGATTTCATAGTACCAACAAAATCAACAACTATGACAGAGGGGAAAATAAAAAAAAAAAAAAAAAAAGGATAAAAACTCTAAAACATACCACATCACAATCCAAACATAACAATATTAAATATTTTTCCTGAGTCATTGCTGTCAGGGTCCTTTCCCTCGCTGGGAGTCACAGTTACCTCATTTCTCTAAGTTACCCTCCAAAACTGTGCTGGTCTCTGGACCTGCTGTGGGGGGCAGCTCAGATTTTAATCTGGTCCTACTCCTGTGTGTTCTTGCCTACAGTGTCTACAGCTATCAGAAGTAGTGTATTTTCTTTTGTGGGAGCTCTCAATGTCCTGTTATATATTCTATAGTCACAGAGTCTGCCTAATTGATCGTGTGTATTTAATCTGTAGATTGTACAGCTGGTGGGAAGGTTTTGGGTCTTCTTCCTTAGCCACTTTTCCCCTAGGTTTCAATTGTGGTTTTATTTCCACCTCTGCATGAGGATCATCCACTGGGATTTGCTCCTGAGGCTGCCCTGGAGGGCTTGGGTATGCCCCAGTGAGGGCCAGGTGTGGAGATGGTACAGCTGCTTGAGTCACAGGGTTTCTGGCAGCAGATATTCAGGGGAGTTGGTGACTAGGGCAGCAGGAAATACAGTGCTCCAGAAGGGTATGGCAACCAGTATTGGCCAATACACTCCAGTATTCTTACCTGGAGAACCCCACTGACAGAGAAGCCTGGCAGGCCAAAGTCCTCAGATTCACAAAGAATTGGACATAACCAAAGCGATCCTATGTGCATAGACGCAAGACTTTTTGCCTGTTGCAGCTCTGCCCCAGTGAGGGTGAGTGTGAAGGTAGTGCAATTGCTTGGGTTATGGGGTCCCTGGCTGTGCCAAGTGTGCAGGGACACGGACTGCCTCAGCCGCAGGAGTTATGGGCCTACCAGAGTGTTTTTTCAAGCCTCTGGTAGCTGGCAATCAGAAGGCCTCTTTGGTCAGTCTTTCTCCATAGCTCCGCCTATTCAGGCACTTAGAGGGCTCCCTTGCCTGGGTTCCTTCTCTGCTGCTCAGTGTGTCAGGCACTTTTTAAAGGGGTACCTTGGGTGGGGTCCTACTCTGTAGTTCAGCACATCAGTCACTTAAACAAGCACCCTGGATGGGGTCCTACTCTGTAGTTCAGTGCATCAGGCATTTGATGAGCCAGCCTCTCTGTTGTTCAGCTGTGGATCCTGGCATGTGGGGAGTGAGGCTATGGGGTGATGGCTCCACCCACTATGCATGACTCAGCAGTATCTCCTTGCTTCTGTGGCTGCCTGGGTTTCCTTCACAGGCATTTCCCACGACAATCTCCTCCTTCACATCCCCTTGATCCATCTCTCCACAGTCAACAGCAGTCTCACCTTAGGATAGCGCCACACTTCCTTAAACTCCAGCTCCTAGCCACTGCACCTTCTAGGAGACCTGTGTCCCTGTCTGGGGTACATACGGCTGTGGCATGGACTATCTGATTCTCATTCCATTTAGGTTGCCACAGATCAGCTGTTTCACTCTCAGCCTTAGATGTTTCTCCTCTGACTCAAGACAGTTGCCCTCATGTGGGGCTTGGACCCTTGCTTCAGTTCCCCCACCCACCAAGGGCAGGTCCAACCCTCCTGTTTTTCCCCCTAGTTCCTTCATCCTACCAAGTTTTGCGTGGTTCTATATATTCTTTTCTGCTGGTCAGGTACTCCTGTCCACTCTCAGCTGGTGTTCTGCATGCATTTCTGTGTCTGAGGGTGTAATCCTGATTGTATCCATGAAGAGAGATGTACTTCACGTTCACCTACTCCTCTGCCATCTTGTTCCCTGCCACCTGGCCTTCATTTTAATGTCTCTTTTGCAAATACTATCATGTTCTTTGACCTTTTCTCTATCATTATGGCTGCTTGATCTCAGCTCAGCTAAATCACTTATGTGTCCACACCCAAGAGCTAGGTCAGGTTCTCTTGAGAATATCACGCGTTGGGAAAAGGTGGTGATTTGTAAATCTATGACCACCATCCCTCAACTGGGCCCTCAATAATGCCAAAATAACTTGTTTATGTTTTCTTATTGAGGTTTTTCTTCATCATTAAACTAATATTGCATCTCCTCCATGCTCCTTATATATCTAAATGCCTTTCCCACAATGTGCATTAAATGGCATGTTTCTTTTTTAAATTATTTTTATTGGAGTATAGTTGATTTACAAGTGTTATGTTAATTTCTGCTGTACATCAAAGTGAGTCAGTCATACATAAACACAAACATATACATAAATCTACTCATTTTTAGATTCTATTCCTATATGTCATTACAGAGTTTTGAGTAGCATCCCCATGTCATACAGTAAATTTTTTTTTTTTTGGGGGGGGGGGGACAGGCGTTTTTTGAAGTTAGAGAATAATTGCTTTGCAATGCTGTGTTATTTACAACAATCTGAATCAGTCATTTGAAGGCCAGAGAAGTGATTTCACCAAGGTCACATGGTTATGAGACCCCTTTGTCCACACCATTCACTTTATGTGCGTGCCTGCTTTAGATCAGTTTTCTTTGGAATGTTTTTTTGAGTTGTAAAAAAGTAGAGCAGAAGGAAGATGGGGATGAGATGGGTATGGGAACTTAAACATCTTTGTGGTTAGAGGGAAGGTTTGAGCTTTGCATCTCTCAGTGTTGAAGGAGACCTCACAAGTCATTAAGCCAAAGTAGTGTGGCGGATCCTATAAACCCAGTGGTATGAAGCTCAGTCAGTCAGTTCAGTCACTTGGTCATGTCCGATTCTTGCAACCGCAAGGACTGCAGCATGCCCAGCTTTGCTGTCCATCACCAACTCCTGGATTTTGCTCAAACTCATGTCCATTGAATCAGTGATACCATCCAACCATCTTATCCTCTGTCATCCCCTTCTCCTCCTGCCCTTAATCATTCCCAGCATCAGGGTCTTTTCTAATGAGGCAGTTCTTCCCATCAGGTGGCAGAAGTATTGGAGCTCCAGTTTTAGCATCAGTCCTTCCAATGAGTATTCAGAACTGATTTCCTTTAGGATGGACTGGTTTGATCTTGCAGTCCAAGGGACTCTCAAGAGTCTTCTCCAACACCACAGTTCAAAAGCATCAATTCTTCAGTGCTCAGCTCTCTTTATGGTGCAACTCACACATCCATACATGACTACTGGAAAAACCATAACTTTGACGATTTGGACCTTTGTCAGCAAAGTAATCTCTCTACTTTTTAATATGCTGTCTTGGTTTGTCATAGCTTTTCTTCCAAAGAGCAAGCATCTTTTAATTTCATGGCTGCAGCCACCATCCACAGTGATTTTGGAGTCCAGGAAAATAAAGTCTGTCACTGTTTCCGTTATTTCCCCATCTATTTGCCATGAAGTGATAGGACTGGATGCCATAATCTTCATTTTTTTAATGTTGAGTTTTAAGCCTGCTTTTTCACTCTTCTCTTTCACTTTCATCAAGGGGCTTTTTAGTTCCTCTTTGCTTTCTGCATAAGGGTGTTGTCATCTGCATATCTGAGGTTATTGCATTTTTCTTAAATAACTCTCTTTCCCTGCATTCTAGCTCCTCCGGTTGTCTGTTTATTGTATTATCTCTTGAATTTTCCCTGTATCACACTTACCCTAATTTGAGTGTGATATTTTTTTCCTTGTAAGGACCCTAACTTATACAAGCTAAATATTAAGATGAAGTCTGTCTCACTAGAAAGTTAATGTCCTTACCGTAGATAAAACAGGAACTGTGTTCTTATTCATGGAGCTGAAGAATGAACTTCATGAACATGCAAACACTCACAGTAGCAAGCAGGCAGAATTTATTCTAAAGAAAAGCACAAAGCTCTCAGCAAAGACACTGAGAGCGGGTGAAGTGCCCTGAAAAGGCAGAACTTACAGCAGTTTATATCCTTACTTATATTGATCTGTACATTTTTGGTGGATGCTTAGCCTTAACATATGTCATTTCTAACCAATGCTTAACTTGACAGTGCTTAACTTGACATCTTTATGGCTTTTTTGACCCTCAGTTTCTAAGTCTCCTCAAACACTGAGTCACCATCCTGTGACCCTATCTTATGACCCTTGGCCATTTCACAAAGGACCAGATATCGGCTAAAAGTTGATGGTCTGCCTATTGTTTTTCTTTTAATAAGAGGACCAAGAGTTAATGGTTGTCCTGTCCTGGATCTGGTGGTTTTGTGATCTAACAGGCCAAAGAAGCATTCCTCTGAAAGTCAGAAAACTAAAACAAAGGGTATGGCTTTAGGTTAATGAAGTGATAGGTTTATTGAAAAAAAGACTGAGGTCTCAGAGTCTTACACTGACTGCCTAGCAATTTCTACCTTACTTCTATCTCTTAATAATACCTATGAAAAAGGGCCAGTACTTTCACGTGACTGTTAAGTGGAGTCTCTGGCAAGGACCTCCATGGTGGTACATGTTAGTTGCTTACTTGCAAATCTTCACAGCTTATTTATAGTAGCACTTGTAGCCAAAAAGACATGCTGTCTATGTGCATGTCATATATGGTTCTCAAGTGATTTCCTAATAAGACACATTGCAATAGTCCTTCTTGTGGAAAGGCTCCCCTGCTCCCAGCATCTTGTCAGGCAGCCAGTGCTGTTAATGCGGATCCACGCCACAGCACTAAGATTTGCATCTAGAAGTGTTCAGTTAAAGATTTAAAAAGCCCTGTCAGGGGAGAGAGTACACACTTGTGACAGAATGGCTAATTTCTTGATGTGCTTTCCAATAAAATAGCTAGGTGGAGAGACTGGAATGAAGAAAGGGTTGACTGTGATAAGGGGGGAGAGAATATGCAGAACAACTCTGTGTAGATAGCAGGTCTGTGCAGGTGTACGGGATGATGAGGGGGGCTGGGTGGCTAAGGGAACACCTGATGGAGTGGGAGGGAAGACATAGGAGGACTAGAAAACAGATGTGGAACAAAGTGGAATCTCCACCTCCCTTAGAGGTTCTTTTTTTTTGCCAGCCCTGAATGATGTCATTATAGATCTCTGGCCAGTCATCTTCCTGGCTTAGAGTTTAATCCTTTCACCTCATCGTGAAAGTCACTCTGATTTCCTACTTAATTTCCAGCAGAAGTGGAGTTCGAGGCAGATAGATTATCATAATGAGTCAATAGGCTAGAGGGCATCTCCATGAAAGAGATCCCAAGAGCAGGATAGGTTGGCACACTTTCTGAGGGGATGCATCCTTTCTTTAGTTGTTTATCCTTTGAATTAGGTCTAGGGTTATGGGTAGGGACTACCAAGAAACTATGGAGCCTATATAAGTGCCATCTCTGTCTCATCCTCTGTAGCCATAGGGAGAAAATGGGTGGAATGGAAAGACAGAGGTGATATACAGCAGGTGGAAGGACCATGGAGGGAAAGCAGTGGCTAAGCTCAAGCTCTGATAGCAGATTCTGACATCACTATTACTATTACTACAACTGCTGCTACTAGTACTGCTACTAGTACTCCTACCGCTACTCCTACTGCTAGTGCTGCTGCTCTTATTACTGTATACCTCCCAGGTTTGCTATGAGAGTTAAAGAAATTAAGTACTTAGCACAATTCCTGGCCCACACTAAGAGCTCACCCTATGTTCAGATCAGTTCAGTTGTTGCTCAGTCCTGTCCGACTCTTTGCGACCCCCATGAATCGCAGCATGCCAGGCCTCCCTGTCCATCACCAACTCCCGGAGTTCACTCAGACTCACGTCCATTGAGTCAGTGATGCCATACAGCCATCTCATCCTCTGTCGTCCCCTTCTCCTCCTGCCCCCAATCCCTCCCAGCATCGGAGTCTTTTCCAATGAGTCAACTCTTCGTATAAGGTGCCCAAAGTACTGGAGTTTCAGCTTTAGCATCATTCCTTCCAAAGAAATCCCAGGGCTGATCTCCTTCAGAATGGACTGGTTGGATCTCCTTGCAGTCCAAGGGACTCTCAAGAGTCTTCTCCAACACCACAGTTCAAAAGCATCCATTCTTTGGCGCTCAGCCTTCTTCACAGTCCAACTCTCACATCCATACGTGACCACAGGAAAAACCATAGCCTTGACTAGATCAACCTTTGTTGAAAAAGTAATATCTCTGCTTTTCAATATGCTATCTAGGTTGGTCATAACTTTCCTTCCAAGGAGTAAGTGTCTTTTAATTTCATGGCTGCAATCACCATCCACAGTGATTTTGGAGCCCAGAAAAATAAAGTCTGCCACTGTTTCCACTGTTTCCCCATCTATTTCCCATGAAGTGACGGGACCAGATGCCATGATCTTCGTTTTCTGAATGTGGAGCTTTAAGCCAACTTTTTCACTCTCCACTTTCACTTTCATCAAGAGGCTTTTTAGTTCCTCTTCACTTTTTGCATAAGGGTGGTGTCATCTGCATATCTAAGGTTATTGATATTTCTCCTGGCAATCTTGATTCCATCTTGTGTTTCTTCCAGTCCAGCATTTCTCATGATGTCCTCTGCATAGAAGTTAAATAAGCAGGATGATAATATACAACCTTGACGTACTCCTTTTCCTATTTGGAACCAGTCTGTTGTTCCATGTCCAGTTCTAACTGTTGCTTCCTGACCTGCATACAGATTTCTCAAGAGGCAGGTCAGGTGGTCTGGTATTCCCATCTCTTGAAGAATTTTCCACAGTTTATTGTGATCCACACAGTCAAAGGCTTTGGCATAGTCAATAAAGCAGAAATAGATATTTTTCTGGAACTCTTTTGCTTTTTCCATGATCCAGCGGATGTTGGCAATTTGATCTCTGGTTCCTCTGCCTTTTCTAAAACCAGCTTGGACATCTGAAGCCTGGCTTGGAGAATTTTGAGCATTACTTTACTAACATGTGAGATGAGTGCAATTGTGCAGTAGTTTGAGCATTCTTTGGCATTGCCTTTCTTTGGGAATTGAATGAAAACTGACCTTTTCCAGTCCTGTGGCCACTGCTGAGTTTTCCAAATTTGTTGGTGTATTGAGTGCAGCACTTTCACAGCATCATCTTCCAGGATTTGAAATAGCTCAACTGGAATTCCATCACCTCCACTAGTTTTGTTTGTAGTTATACTTTCTAAGGCCAACTTGACTTCACATTCCAGGATATCTGGCTCTAGATGAGTGATCACACCATCGTGATTATCTTGGTTGTGAAGATCTTTTTTTGTACAGTTCTTCTGTGTATTCTTGCCACCTCTTCTTAATATCTTTTGCTTCTGTTAGGTCCATACCATTTCTGTACTTTATTGAGCCCATCTTTGCATGAAATGTTCCCTTGGTATCTCTAATTTTCTTAAAGTGATCTCTAGTCTTTCCCATTCTGTTGTTTTCCTCTATTTCTTTGCATTGATCGCTGAGGAAGGCTTTCTTATCTCTTCTTGCTATTCTTTGGAACTCTCCATTCAAATGCTTATATCTTTCCTTTTCTCCTTTGCTTTGTTAGCTATGTTAGCCATCATAATTATTGTTGCTGTTATGCAGAAAGGGAAGGAAGGAGGACTATAACAGTTGATGAGAGGTTGCCAGAAAAACTTTCCCAACTTGAGTTTGGCTGGAACTAGTCCTAGTTGTGTAACTCAGAACCACCTTTTGGATCCCATTTATTATTTATTCACCCATTCAACAAATATTTCTTGAATGTCTGCAACATGCTAAACATATGAGGGGTTGGCTTTGTGATGTGAAATGTTTATAGTCTCTCATGTAACTCAAGAGTGAAGGAGAACTTGGAGAACAGATTATTACATACAGGAGGGCATGTGCTATATTAGGGGTGGAGGATGTTAAGTGTATATGGAAAAGGAAGACAAGAGAAGGGGGTGGGAATTTAAACTGGCTTGGAATAATGTCCAGGTTGGCTTCCCACTGATGCTGACTAACCCCTCAGCTGAAGAAGACTGATACAGGTAGACCTTGTTTTATTAGCCTTTACTTTATTACACCTTGCAGATGGTGTTTTTTTTTTTTTTTTTTAACAAATTGAAAGTTTATGGCAACCCCATGGCAAGCAAGTCTGTTGGCACCATTTTTCCAACAGCATTTGCTTACTTGAAGGCAAATGTAGCCATAGGGAGAAAATGGATGGAATGGAAAGATAGAGGTGATATACAGCGGGTGGAAGGACCATGGAAGAAAAGCAGTGGCTAAGCTCAAGCTCTGGTAACAGATTCTGTGCCATAGTTTGATAATTCTTGCAATATTTATAACTTTTTTATTATTATTTTACTTATTATGGTGATCTGCCATCAGGGATATTTTTCATGTTACTATTGTAATTATTTGCGGGCATCACAGACTGTGCCCATATAGAATGATGAAATTAATAAATGTTCTCTGTGTTCTGAATGTTCTTTCTTCCTATCCCCGGGTCTCCTTCTTCCCTGAGATGCAACAATACTGAAATTAGACCAATTAACAATTCTAAAATGACATCTAAGTGTTTAGGTGAAAGGAAGAGTTCATGTCTTTAAATCAATATCTAGAAATGATTAAGCTTAGTGAGCAATGGTGAAAGCCCAGACAGGCTGAAAGCTAGGACTCTTGCTCTAAACAGTTAGCCAAGCTGTAAATGAAAGCAAAGGAAAAGTTCTTGAAGGAAATTAAAAGTACTGCCGCTGTGAACACACCAATGATAAAGCAAAAGAACCTTACTGTGGACATGGAGAAAGTCTGAGTGGTCTGAATAGGGGATAAAACCAGCCATCACATTCCCTTAAACCAAAGCCTGATCTGGAGAAAGGCCCTAACTGTCTTTAAGTCTGTGAAGCCTGAGAAAAGTGAGAAAGCTGCAGAAAAGGAGTTTGAAGCTAGCAGAGGTTACTTCATGAGGTTTAAGGAAAGAAGCCATCTCTATGACATCAAAGGGCAAGGCAGAGCAGTGAGTGCTGATGAAGAAGCTGTAGCAATTATCCAGAAGATTGAGCTAAGATCATTATTAAAGGTGGCTACATTAAACAACAGCTTTTCAATGTAGATGGAACAGGCTTCTACTGAAAGTAGATGCCATCTAGGACTTCCATAACTAGAGAGGAGAAATCAATGCCTGACTTCCAAGCTTCAAAGGACAGGCTCACTGTTGTTAGAGGCTGATGCAGCTGGTAAGTAAGATAAAGTCAGTGCTCATTTACCGTTCCTAAAATCCTAGGGCCCCTAAGAATTATGCTAAATCTCTTCTGCCTGTGTTCTCTAAATAGAACAACAAAGCCTGGGTGACAGCATATCTGCTTACAATATGGTTTTCTAAATATTTTAAGCCAATTGCTGAGACCTATTGCTAGAAAACAAAATTCCTTTTGAAATATGACTGCGTATTGACAAGGCACCCAGTTAATCAAGAGCTCTGGTGGAGATGTACAGTAAGATTATTGTTATTTTCTTGCCTATTAACACATCTATTCTCAGGCAATGGATCCAGGAATTGTTTTCACTTTCAAGTCTTCTTATTTAAGAAATACATTTCATAAAGCCATAACTGACATAGATAATGATTCTTCTGATGAATATTGGAAAAATAAATTGAAAACCTTCTGGGAAGTGTTCACAAATGTGATTCATGAGAAGAGGTCAAACTATCAACATTATCAGAAATTTGGAAGAAATTTATTCCATCCTCCTGGCTGACTTTGAGGGGTTCAAGACTTCAATGGAGAAAGTAACTGCAGATGTGGTAGAAATAGCAAGAGAACTAGAATTAAAAGTGGAGCCTGAAGACGGGACTTAGTTACTGTACTTTCAGGATAAAACTTCAATGGATGAAGAGTTGCTACTTATCAATAAAACAGAGAAGGTGGTTTCTCTCTTCTGGTGAAGATGCTGTGAAGATTATTGGAATGACAAAGGGTTTAGAATATTAAATTTAATTGATAAAGCAGTGACAAGATTTGAGAGGATTTATTATACTTTTGAAGGAAGTTATGCTGTGGGTAAAATGCTACCAAACAGCATTTCATACTACAGAGAAATCATTCCTAAAATTGATGTGGCAACCTTCATTGTCTTAGCTTTAAAAATTGCCACAACCACCTCAACCACCACCCTGATCTGTCAGCAGCCATCAAATCCAAGTTCAGACTCTCCACCAGCAAAGATATTATCATTTGCTGAAGACTCAGATGATGGTTAGCCTTCTTTAACAATAAAGTATTCTTAAGTTAAAATAGGCCCATTGATTTTTATGCATAATGCTATTGCACACTTAATAAACTACAGTATAGTATAAACATAACTTTTATGTATGCAGGAAACCAAAAACTTCCTGTGACTCACTGTATTATGATATTCACTTTTTTGCAGTGTCTGGAACCAAACCTGCAGTATCTCTGAGGTCTTCCTGTATCTGTGCATTAAGCAATATTGCCATGGTCAAAGTTACTTTACTGATTAATTCAATAAGTGTTTACTGAACACACTTTCCTGGAAGCCATCAAATGAGATGCTTTAAAACTCCATGAGGTCAGAGAATTTATCTCTGTTACTGTCTTCTCAGTCAGTAGTCCGAGAAACTCAGAGATCCAGATAACACCAAAGGTCATTTGAATCTCAGTCCTTCCTAGGAGTCTCTGGTCCCTATGAGCTTGGTGTTTGTAATAAGGTGATATGTGGGTTTCTTTTCTGGCACAAATGAATGTGCAGGGAGTAAATGCAGCTCTTCAACTCAATGGTATCATCCAAACACAGCATGTCTTTCTTTGTGGACACAAGTTGGGGACTGGTGATTGTTGAAGAAAGATGAGTGTCAGAATGTATGACATATTAATCAGGCTGAGCTGAAAAATATTAATGATTCATAGGCAAAGGGAGTTTCCTTTCTCCTCTGGCTTGATGAGGTTAGAAATCTGAGTGAGTTTCACTGCAGTCATTGTTTGGAAAGTGCTCAGCTCTGCTTCCCCTCAGCTGGTCCTGGGACTAGCCTTCTCCTCTGGACACAGTCCAGAGACTCCTTACACACTGTTAATACCAGAAGCTGGGCTTTGATGCTGAATCAGCCAACTGCTGCTTTTTACTTCAGTTTTCTGTATCTTGATGGCTATGTCAAGAAACATGACTTCTCACATGACAGCTTTCCCTGGTTTAGGCCTGAGAGGCTCAATATTCTTCCACCTATGCTAATCAGGCCTAGACCAAATGTGGACAGCAGGTAGTCCCTCAAGGATGTTGTCTTAATAAGCATGGTCAGCTACAGTTGTGGAAGGACATAGGCCCTGTTTCCTTGTGGTGGTCACACTTCAGGCACTCCCAGTTGGACACAGCTCCAAGTCTCGAGGTTGGCTTTGGGACACATGCTGTAAGCAGTCACTGCCAGGGTTCTATTGTCCTCTTGTGCCGGGGTCTAGCCCCGGCTGATCCAGGGTATTCGAAGGAGAGACAGCATCGGCGATCTATTTATTTAAATATTCATCAAAGATATAAAGAGTAATAGAATGAGGATAGCTCAGTGAGAAAATTTAGTGTAGAAAAGAGGCTGAATAATTCAGCCGGAAGGTGAGAGAAAGAACGACATGGGGAGACCAAGCTTCAGTGAACAAGGCCTGCACTTTATTTTCCAAAGTAGTTTTTATACCTTAAGTTATGCATAGAGGATAATGGGGGAAGGGGTAGAGTCATGCAGTAAGCCAGGCTTTCTTCCTGCAAACTTATCATATGCAAAAGTTTAGGTGATTTGCATCATCTTCTGGCCTGGAGGCCTGTTAACATTTTAAGACCCTTTCTTCAGAAAACTTATTTTTCTCTAAAGGTGATTTAGTCAGGCGCCACCCTCCAAAGGCATTAAAGTTGCATTCCTATAGGGCAAAGGTGTGGTGGGCTATAACAAGAAAAAGAATTAACTCAAGGGTCCAAGGTTACAAACATTAAAGCTACTACTTACACCAATTATATTAATCAATACACTGCCAGAGACACAGCAGGTAAGGGATATGGAGACTTAGCAGCAAACATTGGCCCAACAAGTGAAAAACCCTTCACCAATACAATTTCTAATCAATCTTTTAACTGCTCAAAGGAATCTGTATTTAGACAGTTTGGAACATCTCATGCCTCTCACAGTTGGGAGGCTCTGAGCAATCACATGTGGCCAGAAAAACCTATTCAGGCAGGCTAGAGGACTTCCAAAGGAGTTTGTAGGTTGAAACACTATCACACCCAGGAACTTTATTAACTGGAGCTATAAGTCAACTCTTTTTTCAGAGAGAGGTAGTGGGGGACAGCCCCCTCTGTAAAGTCAGAGGTGTAGGTGAGAGCACAAAGCAGAAGGTAGGCAGACTCTGGTTTTGGGGATAGATGCTTGAGAATTTCCAGGGGGACTCCTGAGGCTCGATCCCGCCTTTGTGTATGCCGAGCCTCCTTCCTCATGACCTTTGCCACGGGCGGAGTTCCTCGCGCTGGCTCCTGGCAGTGATAGAATTCCAGCTGAGCTATTCCAGATTCTGAAAGATGATGCTGTGGAAAGTGCTGCACTCAATATGCAATATGCACTCAATATGCAATATGCCGGGAGATGGCTCCCGGCACTCTTGTACCTCTATCTATAACAGATAGGTACCTCTTGTTGCTGAATGGCAGAGGAGAATAGTGGGGGCCACCAGCTTGAAAGGCTTTTTCCTTTCAGCTGCTTTAATTATAAAATTCCCTTAGGATTTCATAGTCGAGTAGATTTAAAGCATGAGTTACAAAGGTTTTGTGTTAAATACAATCCCAATTTTATGTGCAAACTATTTTTTTTTGAAAAGCAGACTGTTAAAATTTTGAATTATCTCTGCTTTAATTCACTGATGTGGTATGTATAATTACTACATGCTTATTCTAGATTTTGAACATTGATATAAGAACTCATCTATAGAGTTTGTTTAATGCTTAAAATGTAATACTTATTGTATTTTTGTTATAAAAGTAATATATGCATGTATATTATCTACAATTTAGAAATATCAAAATGTGAAACACTGAAAATTAAAATCATCTGTAATCCTATTACTCTGAAATAAATTAAGATTAGCATTGTAGTGTATTTTCTTCTGTGATTTTACCCAATGCATACATCTAGCATGTTTTTGAATGATTTTTATATATAAAACTTGTATCAGGAATGTAGGCAAAAGAAAATGGAATTGCTTTTCTTACCTCTTGGCAAGATTATCTTTGAATGAATGGTCTTTCAGACATAACCCAGCCACCTGTACTTCCTGCTACAAAGACAAAAGCAGAAAACTATGGTGGGGAGGTGGAATGTGGCGACAGGCAGAGAAAATTGAAACTCTGGTTACTGTCCAAAACAGAGGGTCAACTATCATGCAGAATGTATTTGGAGGACTGTTTTATATAGTAACCAAAGATGATGTGATTGATTGACTCATTCATCCATTCAGCAAACATTGATTGAGCCCTCATTTTGAACCATGTATTGTACTTGGCAATAGGATAAAAATACAAATAGGACCCAGCCTTGACCTCTAAGAGCACCCAGCATGAGGTAGGGCAAGATGAATAATTCAGCAGTGACAATGAGATGTCTTTGAGTTGCGAATGTGTAGAAATAAAAGCCATTTGCAGTGGATGGGGAAAGGTACTTGAGGACTTGGGGCAGGAGAAGGGCTCTGTGTTAACATGATACTAGGTAGTTTGTTCTTAATCTTTAAAGCACCTGGAGCCCACAGAATGATTGTAAAGAGGAGAATTAAATGGTCACTTTTGTATTTTGGCTAGACTGTTGGGATCTCTGGGTAGCTCAGTGGTAAATAATCTGCCTGCCAGTGCAGGAGACATGGGTTCAATCCCTGGGTCAGGAAGATCCCCTAGAAGAAGAAATGGCAACCCACTCCAGTATTATTGTCAGGAAAATCCCATGGACAGAGGAACCTGGTGGGCTAAAGTCCATGGGGTTACCAAGAGTCAGACACAACTGAGCATGTGCACATGATGCCTATTGGTAACAAACAAGATTTTGATATTACAAAGATCTATGATCCTCTGAAAAGCAAACAAAACTACTGAAACCCAAGCAAATCAATAAACATGATTCTTCAAACCTCAGTCTGGTCTTCTGTAAAATGGGAATAGTAACTGCCTGTAAGGTGGTTGTGAGAGAAGAGACAATATGGTGGAGAAGAATATAAGCTCACCTCTTCTTATGGAAGTACCAAAATCACAGCTAACTGTTAAACAACCAATGGCAAAAACAAACAAACAAACAAAACTACCCTGGAACCTCCCAAAAGAGATAGCCTACATTCAAAGACAAAGAAGCTGCAACCAAACAGTAAAGAGATGCAATCATGATTAAAATGAATTCCATACACTCCAAGTGTGAGACCCACAACCTGGAAAATAATTATGCCACAGATGTCATCTCACTGGTGTGAAAGTCTTGAGGCCCACCATAGGGTCCCCAGCCTGGGAACCTGGGGTTGGAAGGAGACCCCAGAGAATCAGGCTTGGAAGGCCAGTGAGGTTTAATTGCAAGAATTCCACGGGGCTGGGAGAAGCAGAAACTCTACTCTTGTAGGGTACACACAGGAACTCATGTACACCAGGACACAGGGTAAAAAGTGGTAACCTTGTAAGACTTCAGTTCAGTTCAGCCACTCAGTCATGTCTGACTCTTTGCAACCCCATAGATTTCAGCATGCCAGGCTTCTCTGTCCATCAACAGTTCCGGGAGCTTGCTTAAACTCATGTCCGTCAAGTTGGTGATGCCATCCAACCATCTCATCCTCTGTTGTTGCCTTCTCCTCCTGCCTTCAATCTTTCCCAGCATCAGGGTCTTATTCAAGGAATCAGTTCTTCACATCAGGTGGCCAAAGTATTGGAGTTTCAGCTTCAGTGTCAGTCCTTCCAATGAATATTCAGGACTGATTTCCTTTAGAATTGACTTGTTTGATCTCCTTACTGTCCAAGGGACTCTCAAGAGTCTTCTTCAACACCAAAGTTCAAAAGCATCAATTCTTCGGTACTCAGCTTTCTTTATAGGCCAACTCTCACATACATACATGACTACTGGAAAAACCATAGCTTTGACTAGACAGGCCTTTGTCGGCAAAGTAATGCCTCTGCTTTTTAATACACTGTCTAGGTTTGACACAGCTTTTCTTCCAAGGAGCAAGCGTCTTTTAATTTCATGGCTGCAATCACCATCTGCAGTGATTTGGAGCCCCCCAAAATAAAGTCAGCCACTATTTCCCCATCTATTTGCCATGAAGTATGGGGCCTGATGCCATGATCTTAGTTTTCTGAATGTTGAGTTTTAAGCCAACTTTTCACACTCTTCTTTCACTTTCATCAAGAGGCTCTTTAGTCCTTCTTCACTTTCTGCCATAAGGGTGGTGTCATCTGCGTATCTGAGGTTGCTGATATTTCTCCCGATAATCTTGGTTCCAGCTTGTGCTTCATCTGGGCTGGCATTTCTCATGATGTACTCTGCATGTAAGTTAGATAAGCAGGGTGACAATATACAGCCTTGACATACTCCTTTCCCGATTTGGAACCAGTCTGTTGTTCCAAGTCCAGTCCTAACTGTTGCCTTTTGACCTGCATACAGATTTCTCAGGAGACAGGTAAGTGGTCTGGTATTCCTGTCTCTTTAAGAATTTTCCAGTTTGTTGTGATCCACACAGTCAAAGTCTTTGGCATAGGCAATAAAGCAGAAGTACATGTTTTTCTGGAACTCTCTTGCTTTTTCAGTGATCCAGTGGATGTTGGCAATTTGATCTCTGTTTCCTCTGCCTTTTTAAAATATTGCTTGAACATTTGGAATTTCATAGTTCACATACTGTTGAATCCTGGCCTGGAGAATTTTGAGCATTGTAAGACTTACTTGCTGGTAGTGGAGGGTCTCTGTGGAGGCAGGGGACAGCTGTGGCTCACTGTGGGGACAAGGACAGTAGTGGTGGCCTCAGCATGAGCCCTCCTGGAGACCACTATTTTCTCATCAAGACCTGCCCTCCCCCCCAACAACCTAAAGGCTCCAGTGCTTGAACACTTCAGACAAAAAAACAACAGAGTAGGAACACAGCCTCACCCGTCAGAAGACAGGCTCCTTAAAGTCTTCCTCAGCACACAATTGGTTGACAAACACACTCTGACATGGTTCTTCCCATTAGGTGGACAAGACACACCTCCACTCCCCACAGGCAGGTACCAATCCCTCCCACTGGGAAGCCTCTAAAGCCTTTTAGACAGCCTCTTTTACCAGAGGGCAGAGACCAGAAGCAAGAACTGTAACTCAGCTACCTATGGAACAGAAACAGCTACCTATGGAACAGAAACAGTGTTTTTCTAACACAGAAAGTTAGAAAAAATGAGAGAGCAGAGGAATGTGTCCCAGATGAAGGAACAAGATAAAGGCAAAGAAAAACAACTAAAAGAAATCGATACTCAGGAGATGTACATTCTACCTGAAAAGAATTCAGAGTAATGATAGTAATGATGACCCAAGATCTTGGTAAAAGAACAGAGGCACAGATTAAGAAGTACAAGAAATGATTAACAAAAACCTAGAAGAACTAAAGAACAAAGAAATAACATTGAACTATGCAATAACTGAAATGAAAAATACACCAGAAGGGATCAACAGCAGGAAAACTGAGGCTGAAGAATGGAGAAGTCACCTGGAAGAGAGAATGGTGGAAATTGCTGCCACAGAGCAGAATAAAGAAAACAATTGAAAGAAACAAAAAAGAATTGAATAAATAATTGAAACAAAGAAAAATTTGAAAATAAATGAAAACAGTCTGAGAGACCTGTGGGACAGCCTTAAACACACCAACATTCATGTTGTAGGGGTCCTAGAAAGAGAACAGAGAAAGGATCTGGGGAAATAATTGAAGAGATAATAACTGAAAATTATACTAACATGGGAAAGGAAATAGTCACCACACTCCAGGAAGTATAGAGTCCTAGGTAGGATAACTCAAGAAGGAACACACTGAGATAATTAGTAATCAAATTGACAAAAATTAAAGGTGAGGAAAAAATATTAAAACTACAAAGGAAAAACAATATCCATCTAATGTGCAAGAGAACTCCCTTAAGGATATTAGCTGTTTTCTCAGCAGAAACTCTGCAGACCAGAAAAAAGTGGCATGATACATTTAAAGTGATGGAAAGGAAGAACCTACAACCAAGAATACTGTATCCAGCGAGTCTCTCATTCAAATTCAATGGAGAAGTAAAAAGCTTTACAGACAAGCAAAATCTAAGAGAATTCAGTGCCACCAGACCAGCTTCACAGCAAATGCTAAAGGAACTTCTCTAGGTGGAAAAGAAAAGGCTCAGTCACTCAGTCATGTCTGACTCTTTGCAACCTTATGGATTGTAGCCCACCAGATTCCTCTGTCCATGGGATTCTCCAGGCAAGAATACTGGAATGGGTTGCCCTGCCCTCCCCCAGGGGATCTTCCTGGTCCAGAGATTGAACCAGTATCTTTTGCATTGGCAGGCGGATTCTTTACCACTGAGCCACCTGGGCCCATAATTATATGTATGTTTTAATTGCCATTTTGTTAAATGTGCTCATTTTGTTTTTGTAGGTCTTTTTCCTTCCCTTCCCCTTTTGTTCTCTTTTCATGTCAATTGATGAATAACTTTAATATTGTGTGTGTGTGTGTGTGTGTGACTGAGCACGTATGATTGATAATTACTTTAAATGTAAACAGTGTAAATGCTGCAATCAAAGGACACAGACTGGCTGAATAGATACAAAAACAAGACCATCATATATGCTGGCTACAGGAGACCCATTTCAGATCTAGGGATACATATAGACTGAACATGAGGGGATGGAAAAAGTTACTCCATGCAAATAATCAAAAAGAAGCTGGAGTAGCATTACTCATATCAGACAAAACAGACTTTAAAATAGACTGTTGCAGGAGACAAAGAACACTACATAATGATCAAGGGATCAATCCAAGAAGATATAACAATTGTAAATATATATCCTCCAATACTTCCAATACTTTGAAGCTCCAATACTTTGGCCACCTGATGAAGAGCCAACTCAGTGGAAAATACTCTGATCCTGGGAAATATTGAAGGCAGGAGGAGAAGGGGATGATAGAGGAGGAGGTGGTTGGAATTGCATCACCGACTCAAACATGAGTTTGAGCAGACTCCAGGAAGAAGTGAAGGACAGGGAAGCTTGCCATACTGTATGTAGTCCATGGGGTTTCAAAGAGTTGGACACAACTTAGCTACTGAACAACAATAACAAGTATATATGCACTCAACATAGGAGCGCTTTAATATATAAGCAAACACTAACAGTCATAAAAGAAGAAATCAATAGTAAAACATTTGGGGGACTTTTAACACTCTATTTTCATCAGTGGAGATATCATTCAGGCAGAAAATAAGGAAACACAGGCCTTAAATGACACATTAGACCAGATGGAATTAATTGGTATTTATGAAGCATACCATTCAAAAGCCACAGGATGAACATTCTTGTCAAGTGCACATGGAACATTCTCCAGAATTGACCACATTCTGGGCCACTAAGCAGCCCTCAGTAAACTTAAGAAAATTGAAATTATATCAAGCATCATATCAATCATATCCAGCACCACAATACTATTAGAAATAGCATAAGATTAGAAATCAACTACAGGATTAGATTAGAAATCAGCTACAAGGGAAAGCTATAAACAAACACAAACACGTGGAGGCTAAACAATATGCTACTAAACAGCAAATGGATTACTATAGAAGTCGAAGAAGAAATAAAAAAATACCTAGTGACAATGAAAACAAAGGCACAATGATCCAAAACTTATGAGATTCAAAGAAAGCAGTTCTAAGAGGAAAGTTTATAGCAGTACAGTCTTACCTCAGGAAATAAGAAAAATCTCAAATAAACAACCTAACCTTACATCTAAAGCAACTAGAGAAAGAAGAACAAACAAAACCCAAAGTTAGTAGAAGGAAAGAAGTAATAAAGATCAGAGCAGAAATAAATGAAATGGAGATGTAGAAAACAAGAGATAAGACCAATGAAATTAAAAACTGGTTTTTTTAAAAGATAAACAAAATTGCCAAGCCTTTAGTGAGATTCATCAAGAAAAAAGAGGGAGAGGACTCAATCAAAATTAGAAATAAAAAAGTTACAACTGACACTGCAAAAATACAAAGAATCATAAGAGACTACTACAAGCAACTTTTTGTCAATAAAATGGGCAAACTAGAAGAAATGGACAAATTAGAAAAGTACAGTTTTTCAAGACTGAATCAGGAAGAGTTAAGAAGCATGAACAGACCAATCACAAGTAGTGAAATTGAAACTGATTTAAAAAAATCTTCTAGTAAAAGAAGTCCAGGATCAGATGACGTCACAGGTGAATTCTGTCAAACATTTAGAAAAGAGCTAACACCTAACCTTCTCAAAGTCTTCCAAAAAGTTGCAGAGGGAGGAACTCTCCCAAGCTCATTCTATGAGGACACTATCACCCTGATACCAAACCAGACAGAGATATCACACAAAAAAAGAAAATTGAAATCCAATATCTTGATGACCATAGAAGCAAAACCCCTCAAGATTCTAACAAACCAGTTTGACAACACATTAAAAGGATTATGCACCATGATCAGGGGCTTCCCAGGTAGTTCTACTGGTGGAGGAAAAAAAAAAAACCACATGCCAATGCAGGAAATGTAAGAGATATGACTTCCATCCCTGGGGAGGATAACCCTCTGGAGGAGGGCATGGCAACCCACTCCAGTATTCTTGCCTGAAGAATCCCATAGACAG
Organism: Bos mutus; assembly: GCF_027580195.1. Classification (NCBI taxonomy): domain Eukaryota; kingdom Metazoa; phylum Chordata; class Mammalia; order Artiodactyla; family Bovidae; genus Bos; species Bos mutus. The sequence continues at coordinate 136,600,081 of NC_091617.1, forward strand.
AGGAGCCTGGTGGGCTACAGTCCATAGTGTTGCGAAGAGTCAGACACGACTGAGTGACTAAGCATGCATGCATGCATGCACACAGTGATCAAGTGGAATTTATCCCAGGGATGCAAGGATTCTTCAGTATACATAAATCAATCGCTGGGATACACTACATTAACAAATGAAGAATAAAAACCATAGTATCATCTCAATAGATGCAGAAAAAGGTTTTGACAAAATTCAGCACACATTTATGAAAAAAAAAAAAAAAGACTTTCCAGAAAGTGGGCCTAGAGGGAACATACTTCAACATAATAAAGGCCATAGATGACAAACCTGCACTAAACATTATTCTCAGTGGTGAAAAATGGAAAGCTTTTCCTTTGAGATCAGGAACAAGACATGGATGTCCACTCTCACTAACTTTACTTAACATAGTTTTGGAAGTCCTAGCCATGGCAATTAGAAAAGAAAAAGAAAAGGAATCCAAATTGGAAAAGAAGAAAACTGTCACTCTTTCCAGATGACATGATACTATACATTGAAATCCTAAAGATGCCACCAGAAAGCTCCTAAATCTCATCCGTAAATTTGGTAATGTTCAGTTCAGTTCAGTTGCTCAGTCTTATCCAACTCTTTGTGACTCCATGGACTGCAGCATGCCAAAATTAGCAACAGCAAAAAAATAAAATAAAATAAAAATGAAAAAAATAAAAAGAACAGATGTGACTACAAAATATTAAAGTACAACTAAACCAAATCCAAACTCTAAAATTTTAGGAAAGGCATTTTGTTGATTTATTAAGTACATTTCACACACACAACAACAACAACAACAACAACAACAAAACAAAAATCTCTTACATTCTCATGAGTGATCAGAAAGAGAAATTCAAGAAACAGTCTTGTTTACCATCACATCAAAAAGAATAAAATACCTAGAAATAAACCTATCTAAAGAGACAAGAGCGATCTACTCAGAAAACTATAAGATACTGATGAAAGAAATTAAAGATGACACAAACAGATGGAGAGACATACTATGTTCTTGGATTGGAAGAATCAATATTGTAAAAATGACTATACTACCCAAAGCAATCTACAGAGTCAATGCAATTTCTGTAAAATTACCAATAGTATTTTTCACAGAATTAGAACAAAAACATTCTACAATTTATATAGAAATACAAAAGAACCTAAATAGCCAAAATAATTTTGAGAAAGAAAAATGGAGCTGGAGGAATCAGGCTCACTGGTTTTAGACTACACTACAAAGCTACAGTAATCAAGACAATATGGTACTGGCACAAAAACAAAAATATAGATCAATGGAACAAGATAGCAAACCCAGAGATAAAACCACGCATCTATGGGCACTTTAAGAAGTGGATGGCCACTTTCAGTTTTCCCCATCAACTGTTACAAAGTTAGTGCTCAATGTACCATGGCATCACTGATTCAATGGACATGAACTTGGCAAGCTCTGGTTGATGGTGAGAGGCAGGGAGGCCTGGCATGCTGCAGTCCATGGGGCCACGAGTAGTTGGACACAGATTAGTGACAGAACAACAAATGGGCACTTTGTCTTTGACAAAAGAGGCAAGACTATAAATGGAGAAAAGATAGCCTCTTTAATAGCTAAATATCGAAAAACCAAACAACTCAATTGAAAAATGGGTGGATGATCTAAATAGGCATTTCTCAAAGAAGACAGAGAAGACCAAAAAGTACATGGAAAAAAATGCTCAGCTTTACTAATTATTTTTTGAAAGTTGCTCAGTCGTATCCCGTTTTTTGCGACCCCATGAACTATACATGGTCATGGAATGACCATGGAATTACCCAGACCAGAATACTGGAGTGGACAGCCGTTCCCTTCTCTAGGGCATCTTCCCAACCCAGGGATCAAACCCAAGTCTCCTGCATTGCAGGCAGATTCTTTACCAGCTGAGCCACGAGGGAAGCCCAAGAATACTGGAGTGGGTAGCCTTTCCCTTCTTCAGGGGATCTTCCTGACCCCAGAATCAAACTGGGGTTTTCTGCATTGCAGGCAGATTCTTTACTAGCTGAACTACCAGGGAAGCCCTGGTACTTACTAATTATTAGAGAAATACAAATCTTACTAATTATTAGAGAAATGCAAATCAAAACTACAGTGAGGTAAATCACCTCAACACCAGTCAGAATGGCCATCATCAAAAAAATCACCAATAAATGCTGGAGAGGGATGGAGAAAAAGGAACCCTCCTACAGTGCTTATGGGAAAGTAACTTGGTATAGGCACTGTGTAAAACAGTGTGGAGGTTCCATTAAAAACTAAAAGTAGAGCTACCATATGATGTAGCAGTCTCACTCCTGGGCATATATCCAGAGAAATCTTTAATTTAAAAAGATATATGCACTCTTAATGTTCATGGCAGCACTGTTTGCAATAGACAGGACATGGAATCAGTCTAAGTGTCCATGACAGAGGAATAGATAAAGTTGATGTGGTATATATCTATAATGGAATATTACTCAGCCATAAAAAATAAAATAATGCCATTTGCAGCAACATGGATGGACCTAGAGATTGTTATATGGAGTTAAATAAGTCAGTTCAGTTCAGTTCAGTCACTCAGTTGTGTCGGACTCTTTGTGACCCCAGGGACTGCAGTACGCCAGGCTTCCCTGTCCATCACTAACTCCCGGAGTTTACTCAAACTCATTCCCATTGAGTCGGTGATGCCATCCAACCATCTTATCCTCTGTTGTCCCCTTCTCCTCCTGCCTTCAATCTTTCCCAACATCAGGGTCTTTTCAAAAGAGTCAGCTCTTTGCATAAGGTGGCCAAAGTATTGGAGTATTAGCTTCAGCATCAGTCCTTCCAATGAATATTCAGGACTGATTTCCTTTAGGATGGACTGGTTGGATCTCCTTGCAGTCCAAGGGACTCTCAAGAGAAAGATAAATATTATATAATATCACTGATATGTGAAATCTAGAAAACTTTTAAAAATGAACTTATTTACAAAACAGAAATAGAGTCACAGATTTAGAAAAGAAATAATGGTTACCAACAGGGAACAGGGGGAAGGGATAAATTGGGAGTTTGATATTGACATATACATACTGCTGTATATAAAATAGATAACTAATAAGGACCCCCGTATAGCATGGGGAACTCTGCTTGATACTCTAATAATATATATGAGAAAATAAAAAGAATGGATATATATATATATATATATATATATGTATAGCTGATTCACACTGTTGTAAAGCAAAAACCAAATAACATTGTAAATCAACTATACTGCAATCAAATTAAAAAAAAAAAAAAACGTATCTGATATTTCCCATTTGCCTGCACATTCCTTGGATTAGTGACCCTGTCCTTTCCTCTTTGTATGTGTCAGTACCCAGCATGGTTCCCAGAACATATTTGAAATGTTAAATAAATATTTTATGGATGAATGAATGAGATATAACTCTCTGGGACTGTCAGGCTTAAGGGACTCATGTATAATTAGAAACTGCACTGGGATGTTAAGGTTTACAGGGGAGGCCAAATAACATTACAGGCTGAATCCTGTAACTTTGGAGGTAAAAGAATCTGATTGAATCCTGTGATCTAGGACTTTACTTAGATTTTCTGAATCTCAGTTTTCTCATCTGTAGAACTGAAATAATACTGAGTTACCCTTCATAACTGTTGAAAGGATTGAATGTGCTGGTGTAACTAGCAGCACTGAGGACAGTGCTGGTCACGCAAATATCCAAGAACAGTTGTGGTTGGTTTCATTGGTACTATTATGGTCGTTCTTGTGGCACTTGTTTGTTTCTATGCTGTGTCTCTGCCTACACGGGAACCTGTAGGTCTTCCTGTGTTCCTAATTCTCCTTAAAGTCAGTGAGGATGGATGTCTTTGGAACTTCCAGCCCCTACACACATGGCCTCTGTCAGGTTTCTTTGTCATCTAATCATGTCTTGCACATGCCTTGTCCAGGTGCTTAAACTTGATCTATTCAGTCAGTATCTCTTCCTGCTGCCAGCAGATGCCTGAAGTTTCTCAGTGCTCATGAGGAAACTGTATTTTTCCTTTTCAGACTCCTCCACTAAATGTAAATTTTTCACATTGTTACACAAAAGCAGCCCCACTTTGTACTTTGGAAATTCATTGGAGAGAGAGGGAGAGAATTAATGTGTGCATGTGTCCACATGTGAATACTGACATGCAGATACCATACCTTCCATATCTGCTCTTGGCTTTCGAAGCATCATGATTTGTACTTACAACAGATATCTGAGACAGATAATGATACTAACCTGCAGAACAGCTTGCCTTTCCAGCAGTCCTCTCTCCATTCCCAGATCACACCCACTTTACATAGTACTTCTACCTCAAGTCTCATCTTTCATTTATTTTCATCCATTGCTACTCTAGCAAGGCCATAAGCTTATGTTTTGCCATTTTGAAACTTTCTATAGAAAGGTCATTACACATCAAGCATAAAGGTAATGCCACATTAAAAAAAAAAAAAAAGTTCTAATTTCTTAAGGAAACTCCATAGTGTTTTTCATAGTGGCTGCATCAGTTTACATTCCTACCAACAGTATAGGAGGATTCCCTTCTCTCCACACCCTCTCAAGCATTTATTGTTTGTGGAGTTTTTGATGATGGCCATTCTGACCAATGTGAGGTGATACCTCATTGTAGTTTTTATTTGCATTTCTCTAGTAACTAGTTATGTCGAGCATCTTTTCATATGTCTCTTGTCCACATATATGTCTTCTTTGGAGAAATGTCTATTCAGGTCTTCTGTTCATTTTTTAATTGGGTTGTTTGTTTTGATGATATTAAGCTATGTGTACTGTTTATAAATTTTGGAAATTAATCCATATGATCCTGAAGTCCCACTCATGAGCATATACCTAGAGAAAAAAACATTGTCCTAAAGGATACATGTGCCCCTATGTTCATAGCAGGACTATTTACAATAGCTAAGACATGGAAGCAACCTAAATGTCTATCAAGAGAGGAATGGATAAAGAAGATGTGATACATAAATACAATGGAATATTACACAGCCATTAAAAAGAATTAAATAATGCCATTTACAGAAATACAAAGAGACCTAGGGATTGTCATACTGAATAAAGTAAGTCAGACAGAAAGAGAAATATCATATGATATCGCTTTTAGGCAGAATATTAAAAAAAATGAAACAAATGAATGTATTACAAAACAGAAACAGACTGACAGAGAATGAACTTGTGGTTAATGGGGAAGGTTGGGAGAAAGGGATAACTAGGGAGTTTTGGATCAACAGGTACATACTTCTGTGTTCAAAATAGATAACCAACAAGGACCTACCGTATAGCACAGGTATAGCTCAGTATTCTGAAACAACCTAAATGGGAAAAGAATTAAAAAAAATAAATAAATACATGTATATGTATAAGTGAATCACTCTGCTGTATACTTGAAAGTAACACAACATTGTTCATCAACTCCAATATAATATAAAAAGTTTAAAAAAGAAGTTCTAAGGAGAAGCACACTCCAGTATCTCCCATAAGCTGCTACATCCCCAAACTGTATGAACGGCAGCCACTGTTAATCAACCACACTCTTTCTCCTGCAGTCTGTCTCTGTGCAGCACTGTAAGCATTCACCACTGATCGACTTGCCCTGGAAAATGAGGAAAAACCTATGGACCAAACCAGGACCCATCAAATCCTTATAGTACCTCTGTGTCCAGTCTCACTAAAGAGTGGGAAGTCAATTTCTTTATAAAAGAATCCTGTTTCCATGACTTACTTTGAGGTGAGGTCCTTGACATCACATTCATGTTGGAAGGTTCTTTTGAGCAGCAGCATTCAGGTTTAGTCTTCAGTAGAAACAAAGGAGAAAAAAGAAAGCTGTGAACAGTAGTTTAATACAGTATGTCAAGGACATGTCAGTTATGGTAGCCACCAGCCACAGGTAGCTATTTAATTTTAAAATGAAATAAAATTAAATATTCATTTCCTCAGATGCACTAACCCCAGTTCAGGTACTCATGGCTGCTGTATTGGACAGTGTAGATAAAGAAAATATCCATCATCACATATTTCTGTGGGGCAGTGCAGAACTAGAGGTTGTGTTTTATACCCTACGAGGTAGTATTTTTTATACTTTGTAATCTACTAACCCCCTTCTTCTTTCCCAAAACACACGATACTGCCCTGTGCTAACTAAGCAAAAGCCTATTAATGCTAGGATGTCATTCAAAGAAGAAGCAAGTCTTAAACGAGGTGCAGGAGCAGAACAAGACCCATCAGTAGATCTATTATGATGCTTTTTCAAGGAAATTTGATTCTGGCTTCTTATACTATCTATAGTGTCTTCTGGTGAACATAAAAATAATGTTGTTCCTCTTTGCTTTTAAACTTAGTGACATATATGAGACTAGAAACACACAATCCATTTTGTGAGTCTCCAGCTTCCTGTTAATATGACATTAGTAGAAGAATCCACCCTGTGATTATATTAGAAAGGAAAATAACTGAACAAAAGAAGAGTGGGATTTGATTTTTCTATTGGCTAAATTTAGTTGCCTGAGAAACAGGAGGAAATTATTTCAGTACCAAAATAATAAAACATCATCTAAATTTGCTTTTTCTCTTTTTTTCCAGGAAGCTATAATTGCCTTTGGTGTGGTGGGAAAAGGAAGGGCTGTTAAAAGGAAGAGACAACCATTCATACAATTTCCTTTAACATTTTGTTCATGTTTCCCTTTTAAAACTTTCTGTCAGCCTTTATAATCATCCAGTTAAATTTGTCTATCTAGTTCTCCTAAAACTGGGTGACATTTGAGTGCTATAAAATTAATATGAATGTGATGCAAAGGACATAATTGCTTTCTAGAAAAATCTCGTCTTTATGACTCATTGTCAGAGACACAACTGTGAGCCCAGAAGTTCCTAGAACATTGATATATCTGATTCCTCATGTACATTTAACCAAGAAAGCTCTTTTTCAGGAAATAGAATCTCTGCTGGATTTTTTTCTTTTGGTTTCTTGGTTGTCTCAAATTAGAAAGTCAGGAAATTTCTGAAATAATAATTTACTGCACTAGTGTGATTTGACATGGTACATTTCAAGAAAAACATTCAAATCCACATGTTGTCAATTTTGAATCTTATTCGTTAGCACCATGGCCTTTTGAGGTTCATGTGGTTTTATTTCCAGGTTTGCTGGTGTTGTAGCCCCACCATCTCTAACCCATTGATGAAATCAGGAGGTCACTGAGTTCCCAGACCCCTCAACCTCTTGATGATGCTGTTGTTAAAGAGTTCCAAAATGACTTGGGCTGCCTTGAGAGTAAAGGGAGAAAGTAAAGTGAATTTTTCAAGGCTGTTGGAGCAAAAGGTCATTAATGTACACAGTACACCTTAGAGATTTATTAAAATTGGAACAAGTTTGAAGTTTGCCTTTGCATAATCTAGAAGGATAAGAATTGTTAAGCTAATTAAGAGTATAAATCATTTTATAAGCAATGATCAGAAACGCAGATTGTGGAGTCCATTAGACCCAGGCTTAATTCCTAACTCTGTCACTTAGCAGCTGTGACTTCACCACCATGAGCCTTATTTTTACATCTACAAAGTGAGGCTGACAATACTTAAGAGATTTTTTCAAGAACCATGTGAAACACTGTGCGGTTTGTTATTAGTGTTAGTGGTTAGGAAAACAAGCTATTTTTAAAAGAGATTTATAGAACATTATAGGCTTCATGAAAACAAAAAGTATAAATGTTTCCAGCTTTTCTCTCTTTTCAGCTCTCATGGGAAGATTCAGTGTTTATGCAGTGAAAGCAGGAACCAAGGGGGCTTGAGCATGGTTAAAGTTGTGAGAGGAAAGGAACCTAGAGGAAAGATTAGTTTGTAAAGTAAAGAGCTCTCTATGAAGGAAAAATAATAAGGAATCTAAACGTTTTGAGGACTGAGAGAGAATGGTCCTGGAAGTTGAGGGGATAGCCAGAAAGAGGGAGGAGCATAGCAGTGTGACACTTAGGAAAACCAGATAAGTCAGGAATATTTGAGGAAGTGTTGTGCAGTGTAATTCCCCAGTTGCCACTTTTATTGAGAGTCTTCTTTAAAACATTTTTTTAAATTGAAGTATAGTTGATTTATAATGTTGTCTTAATTTGTACTATATAGTAGATTGATTCCGTTATACATATGTACATTCTTTTTCATATTTTTTCCATTTTGGTTTATCACAGAATATTGAATAGAGTTCCTTGTGCTATGCAGTAGAACCTTGTTGTTTATCCATTCTATATGTAATACTTTGCATCTGCTAATTCCAAACTCGCAATCCATCCCTCCCCCAGTGCCCCCTTGGCAACTACAAGTCTGTTCTCTATCTCTGAGTCTGTTTCTCTTTTGCATATAAGTTAATTTGTGTTGTACTTTAGAGTTCACATACAATTGATACATGTGGTATTTTTCTTTCTCTGTCAGACTTAATTTAGTATGATAATCTCTAGGTCCACCATGTTGCTGAAAATGGCATTTACTCATTCTTTTTTATGGTTGAGTATTATTCCATTATTGTGTGTGTGTGTGTGTGTGTGTGTGTGTGTGTGTGTGTGTATCACATCTTCTTCATCCATTTGTCTGCTGCTGGATTTCCACATCTTGACTATTGTTAATGGTGCTGCTATGAACATAAGGATGTATGTATTCTTTGAATTATTGTTTTGTCCAGAAACATGCCAGGAGTGGGATTGCTGGATCATATGGCAGATCTAATTTTTAGTTTTGTGGAGAACCTTCATACTGTTCTGCATAGTGGCTATACCAATTTACATTCCCACCAACAATGTAGTAGTTGTTGTTCATTCACTCAGTCGTGTCCAACTCTTTGCAACCCCATGGATTGCAGCACACCAGGCTTCCCTGTCCTTCACCATCTCCTGGAGCTTGCTCAAACTCATGTCCATTGAGTTGGTGATGGCCATCTAACCATCTCATCCTCTGTCATCCCTTCCTCTTCCTGCCTTCAGTCTTACCCAGGATCAGGATCTTTTCCAGTGAGTCAGCTGTTCACATCAGGTGGCCAGAGTATTGGAGCCTCAGCCTCAGTCCCTCCAATTAATATTCAGGATTTATTTCCTTTAGGATTGACTGGTTTGATCTCCTTGCTATCCAGGGACTCTCAAGAGTCTTCTCCAACACCACAGTTCAAAAGCATCAATTCTTTGAAACACAGCTTTCTTTATGGTCCAACTCTTACATTCATACCTGACTACTGAAAAAATCATAGCTTTCACACACAGACCTTTGTTGGCCAAATGGTGTCTCTGCTTTTTAATATGCTGTCTAGGTTCGTCATAGCTTTTCTTCCAAGCAGCAAATGTCTTTTAATTTCATGGCTGCAGTTACCATCTGCAGTGATTTTGGAGCCCAAGAAAATAAAGTCTGTCACTGTTCCCACTGCTTACCCATCTATTTGCCATGAAGTGATGGGACTGGATACCATGATCTTAGTTTTTTGAGTATTGAGTTTTAAGCCAACCTTTTCACTCTCCTCTTTCACTTTCATCAAGAGGCTCCTTAATTCCTCTTTACTTTCTATCATAAAGGTGCTGTCATCTGCATATTTGAGGTTATTGATATTTCTCCCAGCTTGACTCCAGTTTGTCTGCATGCAGCCCAGCATTTCTCATGATGTACTCTGCATATAAGTTAAATAAGCAGGGTGAGAGTATGCAGCCTTGACATACTGCTTTCCCAATTTGGAACCAGTCCATTGTTCTATATCTGGTTCTGAAGACATTATGAGGATTAATTCATTTAATTTAGTACAGCTCTACAAGTCAGGAGCTATCATTATTTTCATTCCACAGATGTTAAAACTGAGGTACAGAGGAGTCAATTAACTTAGCCAAAGTCATACACAAGGAGTAGCAGAGCTTGTTTTAGCATCAAATATTCTAATGCTGGATCCATACTCTCGTCCTCTATACCAGAGTTACCCAATTCCCAGGCCATGGACCAGTACCCAGTAACAGTCTGTGGTCTGTTAGGAATCACACCATAAAGCAAGAGGTGAGTAGCACTTTAGAGAGTGAAGCTTCATCTGTATTTACAGCTGCTCCCCATCACTCACATTACTGCCTGAGTTCTGCCTCCTGTCGGATCAGTGGTGCCATTAGATTCTCATAGGAACATAAATTCAAGTGTACTTGAATTATCCTGAAACCATCCCCACCAGGAAAAATTGTCTTTCATGAAACCAGTGCCTGGTACCAAAAAGGTTGGGGACTATTGGCATCTCATACATAAGTGTCTGGTCTTCAGATGAACAACCTCAATGGCAGTTTGCCTTGTTTTATAAATGGTTGGTTTGTACTCAGCAATCTTGCCACTCAAGTGTGGTCCATAGGCAGTGGGATCAGTGACATCTGGGAACAGTCTCAGGCCCCCTACTCCAGACTCTTGAAACAGGAACTATGTCTTAACAAGCTTTCCACGTGACCCATGATCATGCATAGCCTGAGAAGCTGCTCTAGGATATGAATATGTAGTAGATGGGCTGTCTTATTAGTATGCATCATCACGCTTGCCGCCTATGAGTAGAGTTACTGTTAATCTACAAGTAGGTTAAATATGAAATTCAGAAGTTGAGGGAATAATACCTGCTTTCTCCTCAGCTGAGTGAATGATGCCTGGGGCCTTGGATCCACTGCAGCACAGGCACATAGTAGATTCCCCATCATATTTCTTGCACTGCAATGAAAATGTTGTGTGATAGAGACATCCAGCATAGTAGCATTCTGCTGCAACGTTTAAAAAGGCTAGATAATGCCAGGGCAGGCAGAACAGAGATTATGCACTTAATCTTAACACAGCTTTAAGACAAGCTCTGCTCAGCTTGTTCCCCTGTGAACTGGAGCTGATTCTCTTCTCTCTTGGGCTCTTTATTGTCTTGGTGCTGTTTGCAACTCATTCAGAAACTAATTAAGTTTCAGTATCAGTTTGTCCTGTTAAAAGAGTGTATATATGCTGAAGAGGTTTTTTTTTTTTTAATAAGTTTTCTAAGTGAAAGGACAATTATAATTTGCTTCTAAAATTAGCCAAAAGTCAGCTTTCATCAAAATAATTCTCAGCACACATTAGTCTCTGTAAAACCAGAGTATTGTAAAGAAGGCAACAAATGGATTTACATAGGCCATGGAAAATGTATTGATAATCTGGCCATATTAATCCTGTCCTCTAACAGAGTGTGAAATTACTTGTTTACTCCACTTATCTGGGGCTGGAGGTAGCTGATCACTGGTTGACAGAGCTGTATTTTGTGATCACCTTTCAACCATGAGCTTCAGCTGGGCCAAGGCCAAACAGTCTGACTTCACTGGCCTGCATACCACCTCCAAAGTCAAGGTCAGGACTCCTGCTACCTCTGGGCAGCCAGAGGAACTCATGATCTCCAATATGTCCATCTAGGTATGGCTTTCACTTGTGCATGGGTATGTCCTATATCCCATCCCCCGAAAGTGAGGGTCTATAGTGGTTTCATCATCAGTGTAGAAATATTATCAAGGTGAACACTATTAGGGATATAATAAAGTATAAGAAGTAGTCCCTGACCTAAAGTAGACTAACCACTGTGGTCAAATGGACCCTGCTGATACTCTTCCCAGTTTCCTTTTATCAAGGTAGTGCATGTATCCTCCAGTGCCCAGTAGATGTGAGTGTTGGCTGCTAATGGCTCACAGCTGCCCTTCTTCTAGAGACTTGACGCATTGCTCTCACCTCATGGGTAGCTGGAACCAAATCTGAGGGGTTATGGTTCCCCAACTCTAGCATAACTGTAAGCCTGAAGGAGCCAAAGAAAGAACCTGTATTCCCAAAGCACTGTGAGAGCCTTGGAAATGGAGTTGCCCTACAAGCCTGGGTCATGTCGGGATTTGGCTCACATTTCTGGTGGCTAGACATCCCACAATCAGAGTGCCATCATGGTTAGATGACAGCTCTTTTCCCACTGTGTTTTCATGTGGCAGAAGGGCCTGGGGAGTTCTGTGGGTCTTTTTTATAAGAGTACTAATGTCATTCATGAGGGTTCCACCCTCTTGAGGCTCCACCTTCTAATCTCATCACCTTCAGGGATTAGGATTTCAACCTTGGAATTTGGGGGTGGGGCACATTCAGTCCATAGCAACAGGAAGCTAGCCAACAGTGGTCTGTTATTCAGTGGAGATCAGTCTCTTAGGTCCCTGAACAAAAGAAGAAGGGGGAAATCAATGAGAAAAGCAGAAATAAATAATGACCTTATACAGCCTTAGACAGTCATAAGTTTTCTTTTCTCCTCCAGTTCAACCATTGTATTGGCACTAGATTGATTTTTCTTGAATGATTATTTCATCATCTATTTTCCAAGCTCTAAATCCTCCAAATCTTTGCCATTGTCTAAAAGAATGATTCATTAAAAAAGTTTTGGATCATATACCCAATTGGTTAAAAGAAAGTCTCTAAACATGTGCCTCCTGTTCATTTTTTATTCACTTATCAACAATTTAAATTTACTACCAACTAAAGGCTATGGTTTTCCCAGTGGTCATGTATGGATGTGAGAGTTGGACTGTGAAGAAAGCTGAGCACCAAAGAATTGATGCTTTTGAACTGTGGTGTTGGAGAAGACTCTTGAGAGTCCCTTGGACTGCAAGGAGATCCAACCAGTCCATCCTAAAGGAGATCAGCCCTGGATGTTCTTTGGAAGGAATGATGCTAAAGCTGAAACTCCAGTACTTTGGCCACCTCATGCGAAGAGTTGACTCATTGGAAAAGACTCTGATGCTGGGAGGGATTGGGGGCAGGAGGAGAAGGGGACGACAGAGGATGAGATGGCTAGATGGCATCATCGACTTGATGAATGTGAGTTTGAGTGAACTCCGGGAGTTGGTGATGGACAGGGAGGCCTGACGTGCTGCGATTCATGGGGTTGCAAAGAGTTGGACACGACTGAGTGACTGAACTGAACTGAACTGAATGGCTCAGAATACTATAGAATACTACATACACTTAAGGCTTAGGATGTCATTCATGGTTATGGCATGAAAGAAGCTTTCCTAATAGTTTTAAATTATTTTAGACAGCTTTTGGCCTATGTGATCAAATTGTCACATGTTTTACTATCTGCCTTCAAAACATGTGAGAGTTATCAGCTAATCAATGTATATGAATCTCCCAACTACTGATTTGAGAGGCAGCTCTGTGCTCTTAGGTGGAAAGTGTAATACCCAGACTGTGGGCTGAAAAGACAGAATGAATTTAAGGGGTCAAGTAGAAGCTTGAGCCTAGAGTAATAGCAGAAAATCTGAGAAAGTTCCAGTTGGCAGTGGGAGAATGAGTGATTTAATCTTGAGAGCAGTCAAATTACAATAATAATAGCTCTACTTTTGGAGCATCTACTGTATACTTGGGCTTCCCTGATAGCTGACTTGGTAAAGAATCTGCCTGTGATGCAGGAGACCCCTGTTTGATTCCTGGGTTGGAAAGATCTGCTGGAGAAGGGATAGGCTATCCACCCCAGTATTCTTGGGCTTCCCTCGTGGCTCAGCTGGCAAAGAATCTGTCTGCAATGGGGGAGACTTGGGTTCGACCCATGGGGTTGGGAAGATCCCCTGGAGAAGGGGAAGACTACCCACTCCAGTATTCTGGCCTAAAGAATTCCATGGACTACATTCCATGGGGTCGCAAAGAGTTGGACACGACTGAGCGACTTTCACTGTATACTTGGCATTGTGCTAATCACTTTACATGTATTATTTAATCTGCCCTTCATATCGGCTTCAAGGTAGGTATCACCACAAGAGAGGTTAAGATCCTGTTCAAGTTTACATAGTGAGTGAAGGAGCCAGGATTTGACCCTGGAAGGAACTATGTGTCTTGACAGTCTTTTTTCCATCACATCCCATAATTGAGATGCAGCCTTAGAGTAGGTGTCCCATTCTATAACCACACTTGTTTTATATAGAAAGGACTCCTGGATGAAAGGAGCCAGACTGAAAAGGTTCCCATCTTTGTGACATTTTGGAAAAGGCAAAACTGTGGAGACAGTAAAAAGAATCAGTGGTTTCCAGGAGTTAGGAGGTATGAATAAGTAGAGCACAGAGGATTGTTAGGGTGGCGAAACTACTCGGTGTGGTACTATAATGGGTGTACACATTATTATACATTTGTCCAAACTCATGGAACATGCAACCCCAAGAATTAACCCTGATGTGAACTGTGGACTTTGGGTGACTATGGTGTGTCAATGGAGGTTCACTGATTGTAACAAACATCAGTCCAGTTCAGTCGCTCAGTTGTGTCCGACTCTGTGACCCCATGAACCACAGCATGCCAGGCCTCCTTGTCCATCACCAATACCAACATAATGGAGATGAAAAGGTGGCATATAGGATATCCCTGAACCTTCCTCTCAATTTTGCTATGAACCTAAAACAGCTCTAAAAAAAGCAGTGTTTAAGAAAAAGCAGTGGTGGGGGGAGGTATGGAGGGGATGGACATGGCTATAAGTCTATATGGATAGGGCCAGTTAGAAAGAGGCAGCAGTGCCTCCCAGAGATAGAAGAGGCCACTCAGAACTCAGCAGAGCAGTGTGGATCCAAGGAGCCAATTAATGCTTTGTGAAAGCAGAATTCATGAAGGATAAGCTGTCCTTATCAAAAGGTTGATAGTTAAAATTTTTTTTCCAATATTGTCTGATACAAAGCCATCCTCATACTTGTCTATTTTTCCTCTCTGTCCCTTTTTATAAATCAAAGTTCATATATTCTCTGCCTTCTATGTTGCTCTAATAATTGGTCTGCTCACTGTCTGTAAAAATAGAGGAACCATCATTTACTAAGCTGTGCATTTATGATTTATGCATTTTCTACATATGAATAAAATGTATTTAAAAATAGAATGATTCTGTATGGAAGTTGAAATAAGTCAAGGATATTGTCGTATTCACTGTTGCTTGGTAGATTCAAACAATTCTTCAGTCAACCATTTTACATATGATAAATAATAGTGTGGGCGAAGAGATAGAAAACTGGCATTCCAGTCTTAGCTCTGCTGTTAGAATAACTGTGTGACATAGTCAAGGTACCCAGTCCCTTCTGAGCTTGGATTTCTTCGTATGTAAAAAGCGAATGTCCCAAATTCCCTATTGATTTTCTTTGTGATAGAGGATAGAGCAGCTCTCACCCTCAAACTAATCCCATAGCACATATTGAAACAGAATCCCAACTCTTTCCAACTGCAAACTCCCCTTACCTGATATTTTAGAGCAGAAATTGGGAAACATTTCTGATTGGGAGGGCCAGGGAGTAGGTATTTCAGGCTTTGCAGGCCATGCAGCCTCTGTTGAAAGTACTCTGAGCTGCCATCTATTAAGGTATCCGCATATACTATGTAAATGCATGACAAGGCCTGTGTTCCAACAAAACTTAATGTATCAAAGCAGGTGGCAAGACAGATTGGGCACAGAGGCCATAGTTTGCCCATTTCAGTTCTAGGACATAACTTTTTGGGATTCAGTTCAACTTCCCTTCAGCATATATGGGAAAAACCATCTGTTCACAATAATTAAATAAAATAGGGGACTCGAGACTTGGAGGGCTTCCCTGGTAGCTCAGCTGTTAAAGAGTCTGCCTACAATGCAGGAGACCCCAGTTTGATTCCTGGGTCAGGAGCATCTGGAAAAGGGATAGGCTACCTACTCTAGCATTCTTTAGCTTCCCTAATGGCTTAGATGGTAAATAATCTGTCTGCAATGCAGGAGACCTGGGTTTGATCCCTGGATTGGAAAGATCCCCTGGAGGAGGGCATGGCTATCCACTCCAGTATTGTTGCCTGGAGAATCCCCATGGGTAGAGGAGCCTGGCAGGTACAGTTCATGGGGTCACAAGGACTTGGACACGACTGAGCAACTAAGCTCAGCACAGCAAAAAGACTTGGAATGTACAAGGGAGGGAGAGTAGAGAGCCTTATGATGCAAGATTGGGAGAGAAAATTCCAGTGATATCTGCTATGAACGAGAGGCATTGTCACATTGGAAAAATTGGCTTTGGCATGGAGCTAGCTGCTAAGTTTGGAGAGACCAGCTGGTGTATGTGTGTATGTGTACAGGTGTGTGTGTGTACAGGTATGTGTGTGCAGGTGTGTGGGTACATGTATGTGTAAGAGGTTACAGTGTACTCAAGACTATTGTAGTACCAGATACCAAGGGGATTCACTGAACATTTGTGAAAAAGGGAAGGAAGAGGGATGGATTATCCTTATTTATAGATGAAGAAATTCCACTGTGGGACTCCAGCGTAGTTTCTCATAAGGAATCTACAGGGAAGCAGAATTTCATAGGAAGGATATTGATTTCACCCTGGAGAGAATCTGTCAACGTCTGTACAGGCCCAGCCCTTCTCAGAAGAGGAGAGTATTGCTGGGCTCAGAGTTGCCTGTAATCCTGAGCTGCGGTCATGCAAAGTGTCAGTGAAAGGTGACCATATGAAGACAGGAAGGGGGGCTGCAGTTATTACTTGTGGCAGCTGTTTCCATGGGTTAGGCTTTATGCTGTCCCTAAATGGTCACAGTCGCATTTCTGACATGGCAGCAGGAGCAAGGAAGGGAAATGGACTTATGAAAATGGACTTGTGCATTTGAATCAGGAGATCAGATGCTGAGTCTCTCTTGGACTTGGTTTGCTGAAAACATCTTGGAAAGGAGGCCAGAGTTTGGAGAAGGGAAAATTGTCCTTCTCTGTGCCATCACACAGAAGCTGGATTTGGGGGAAATCTTAACATCTTGGAATGTGGTTAAATTGATGAACTAGCGACTATGTAAAATTTCACACAAGCCATGCTCTTACTAGAGAGCTGATTAAGGTTTTCAGTCTGCTGCACTAATTCATTAATATAATTTCATAGACTAAAAATTTTACTATGCAAATCTATGCAAATCATATAAGAAAATAGTGTTCTTAGCCAAGTGCATTAGCACCTATTTCTTTGGTTTTGTTTGTTTGTTTCACTGGAACTCTGGCCCTGCTAGATAAGTAATATATTCAGTACTCAAAAGTGTGTGTTTAACATTTTCCTGAAGGGTGATTGAGAGATTTTCTCTTTTGACAAATACTGTAGTGATTGGCATGTCTTTTTTCCTCTTTTTCTTGCCTAAAACAGAATGAAGAAGATGAGCAACATTTATGAGTCAGCTGCCAATACACTGGGAATCTTTAACAGCCCCTGCCTGACCAAAGTTGAACTACGTGTGGCATGCAAAGGCATTTCCGACAGAGATGCCCTTTCCAAACCAGACCCCTGTGTCATCCTCAAGATGCAGTCCCACGGGCAGTGGTTCGAGGTAGGCATGTCCAGTGAAATGGAGAGAAGCATGGCAGGAGGAGAGATTCGAAAATGTTTTGGCATTTCCTGTCTTTAGGTGGTTTATATTGGTGAGGCAGAAAATTCTAGAAGTGGATATGATCACATTTCTGCTTGTATCATGATTTTTAAAATTTATTTATATATTTAAATTAAAAATTTTATATTATAGTTGATTAACAATGTTGTGTTAGTTTCAGGTGTAGAGCAAAGTGATTCAGTTATACGTATCTATTCTTTTTCAAATTAGTTTCCCATTTATATTATTACAAAATATTGAGCGGAGGTCCTTGTGCTGTGCAGTAGGTCCTTGTTGATTATCTGTTTTATATATAGCAGTGTGTATATGTTAATCCCCAAATCCCAGTCTATCCCTCCCCTCCATTCTTCCCCCTCTGCTAACCAAAAATTCATTCTCTAAGTCTGTGAGTCTGTTTCTGTTCTATAAATAAGTTCATTTATATAATTTTTTAAGATTCCACATATAAGCACTATCATATGATATTTGTCATTTGGTATCTGAATTTCTTCACTTAGTATATAATCTCTAGGTCCATCCATGTTGCTAAAAATGGTGATATTCCTTTCTTCTTATGGCTGAGTAGTGTTCCACTGTGTGTATGTACCGTATCTTCTTTAGCCATTCATCTGTCAATGGACATTTAGGTTGCTTCCATGTCATGATGTTTTAATACTGTGGATATTTTGACATTTACCATTAATTTGTGTGCTGATTGTGGATATAGTATCTCCTGGGGATGGGCAGCAGGGACTGCTTTACTGAGGCCACATCACACACTTATTTTGGGGTAATAAACTTAATATTAGCTAAACTTTATTGGGTGCTTATTAAGTATCAGGCACTGTTCTAAGTGCTTTATGTAAAGCAACTAATTTCATCTGTACAATAATCCTATGAGGAAACAGAAAGATTAAGGATTTGCCCAGGATCATCCAGTTTATAAGTGGAATAGCTAATATTTCCCAGTCAAGCTCCAGGGCCTGAGCTCTTTATTGCTATTTTATACTTAGAGTGCCCATTGGTGTGGCCTTTGGTATTTTGTGTGGCAATACAGCATGTTGAATTCTGCAGTTGGGTTTTGTTGGTTTATTTAAAATTGAAACAAATTGGACAAGGACTGGTTTTTAAGTTTGTGGGGGGCGGGTGCGGTTGATATTTTTTTCTTTGTTCTAGGTACCTGGTTCAGTTCAGTTTAGTCGCTCAGTCATGTCCAACTCTTTGTGACCCCATGGACTGCAGCACGCCAGGCTTCCCTGTCCAGTCCAAGGACTCTCAAGAGTCTTCTCCAACACCACAGTTCAAAAGCATCAATTCTTCAGTGCTCAGCTTTCTTTATGGTCTAACTGTCACTTCCATACCTGGCTACTCTTAACAATGTTTTAAAAAGATCTGATCTCAGGTGAAATGTGAGATAGGGAGGAATAGGGGATGCAGCTGTGGAAGAAATTATTATCGTCTCTAAGGGAATGAGATGCCCAGCAGAATTTGGAGGAGGGTTTTGGATCCACGCTGAGTAGAGCAAGTGTACACAAATACCTTGCTTGGATCCCTCAGGACAGACTTCAGTCCTCTTTCTATGTGTTTGCATGGAGCTGACCGGTGCTTCTTTTGGGGCCATTGTCTTCACTGAACAGTAAGAAAAAGGTTCAGAAGATCTCATAGGTAGTATGTTTCCTTACTTGTACATATGTGAAAAAAGGTACTTCTGTGAAAGGATAGTTTGATAGAAGTTGGTGATAAAAGTTGGTGAGCTGATGAAATGTAGGTGAGAAGGCAACAACACACAAGGAAATCAATGACAGATGGCAGATTGGGGATCTTCCTTTAACCTCCATCTTATCCAGGGCTTATATTTTAAATATAAAATAGCATTCACAGGAATCTTAATGTGTAATGTCTCTTTTTCCCTTCTAAATATTCTCCCTGACTTTGTTGGTGGACTTCCCTGTCTTTTATTTTTTGTTTAACAAAACTAAGTGGAAAACCTACACTAGGAAAAAGAGACTTGTGGAAAAATAGAGGAAAAGACTTCATCTCCTAAAACTCCCTTTACATCATTTGTTTATTTGTGTATATTCTTTTCAGTCTTTTCCTTCTGGCATTCATATTCTTACACGATATTTATGATGCACATAAATTTTCTTTTGTGATTTTATTACATAGCAGAATGTTTTTTGCATATTGCTATAATATTCATAATTTTAATTTTAAGCCTGCATTATATCCCATCAAGTAGATTTATTTAATCATTTTCCTATTTTTTTCACTTTTAATTGTTTTCAAAATTACCCTACTTTAAATAATGCTGCAGGATCCGTCTTTGATATAAGGCCTTCCCCTTCCTTTTGGATTAGTTCCTATGAGAGATTCTGTCAGAGTGGAACTAGTGGAACAGGATAGGACACTTTTGGGGCTTTTGATGCATTTGCCAAATTGCTTTTGCAAAGCGTTTTTCTACAGAGTTACTTGAAGTGTGTTTGCACACAGCTACCAGCTTGCAAACATTTTGTTACCAGTGCACAGTGAAATCAGAAAGTTGTGCCACACTGTAAGGTAATTCACTGCTTCTTTCATCTCTAAAGTCTTTTTAAAAATAGTGTCAGCTGAGCTTCCAGCATCCTTAGTGACATGACTGAGTTATATTTTGGAACTTTTGAGAAGCACTTCTCTAATAAATATTAGTCTTAAGAGTGTACATTTAGGGTATAGTTGGGAAAACAGAGCCCACACAAAGTAACTAATAGAAGAGATTTAATACAAATAACTAGTAAGAAAAACATTGGAAATGTTGAGAAACTAAGTAAGCACTGTGTGAAAACCCAGAGATTAACAATAGGGAGGTGCTGGTTGATTTAGGGTAGAGCAGTGATGTGCTGAAGCTAGCTTATAGAGGTTTGTGAGTCAATTGTTAAATCCAGGAATTTTGCAAGCCTGAGTGTAAGTATTTACACCATGCTGCTGCTGCTGCTGCTAAGTCACTTCAGTCGTGTCCGACTCTGTGCAACCCCACAGACGGCAGCCCACTAGGCTCCTCTGTCCCTGGGATTCTCCAGGCAAGAATACTGGAGTGGGTTGCCATTTCCTTCTCCAATGCATAAAAGTGAAAAGTGAAAGTGAAGTTGTTCAGTCGTGCCCGACTCTTAGCGACCCCATGGACTGCAGCCTACCAGGCTCCTCCATCCATGGGATTTTCCAGGCAAGAGTACTGGAATGGGGTGCCATTGCCTTCTCCGACTTACACCACAGATACTGGCAAACATTTCAAATCAGAACTTTACTTCCTATCAAGAGAACCAGTTGTTGAGCATTTACTGGGGCATACCACTGGGATAGAGGGACAGATGTTAGTACCAGCTGGACCACCCAGCAGAAGCTGGATTTGTGGAAGGAGGGCCTATCTAATGGGAGCCAGAAAGGTAGAGGAGATGCAGGTAGTGCTGGAAACATTGCCAGAAAAGGATATGAGGAAGGAGTGGCATCCCAGGTCTCGCATCTATGTCTTCCAGTGACCACACCCCTGGTGGAAGCTGGTTGCCAAGGTTGCAGGAAGAGTCTGGAACACAGTTGAAAATACCGAGGTAACTGACCAGCCAGGAGAAATATCAATAACCTCAGATATGCAGATGACACCACCCTTATGGCAGAAAGTGAAGAAGAATCTAAAGAGCCTCTTGATGAAAGTGAAAGAGGAGAGTGAAAAAGTTGGCTTAAAGCTCAACATTCAGAAAGCTAAGATCATGGCATCCAGTCCCATCACTTCATGGCAAATAGATGGGAAAACAGTGGAAACAGTGGCAGACTGTTTTTTGGAGCTCTAAAATCACTGCAGATGGTGATTGCAGCCATGAAACAAAAAGACGCTTACTCTTTGGAAGAAAGGTTATGACCAACCTAGACAGCGTATTGAAAAGCAGAGATATTACTTTGCCAACAATGGTCCATCTAGTCAAGGCTATGGTTTTTCCAATGGTCATGTATGGATGTGAGAATTGGACTGTGAAGAAAGCTGAACGCCAAAGAATTGATGCTTTTGAACTGTGGTGTTGGAGAAGACTCTTGAGAGTCCTTTGGACTGCAAGGAGATCCAACCAGTCCATCCTAAAGGAGATCAGTCCTGGGTGTTCATTGGAAGGACTGATGTTGAAGCTGAAACTCCAATATTTTAACCACCTGATGCGGAGAGCTGACTCATTTGAAAAGACTCTGATGCTGGGAAAGATTGAGGGCAGGAGGAGAAGGGGACAACAGAGGATGAGATGGTTGGATGGCATCACCAACTCAATGGACATCGGTTTGGGTGAACTCCAGGAGTTGGTGATGGACAGGGAGGCCTGGCGTGCTGCAGTTCATGGGATCGCAAAGAGTCGGACACAACTGAGCTGAACTGAACTGACTAGCACATAGACCTTCTGACAACTCTCAGTAAGTGAGAGAATCACACATTCAGTCATGAAGTAGTACATATTTATTTAGTGCTAACACATGCCTTTTAGTGCCAGTTCAGTGCGTGGTCCTGTGCTCAAAGTGAGAAGCACCTGACAATCTATTTAAACCACACACCTACTACCTTCTATGTTTAGTGAAAGCTGGCAAATGTGGACATTGCCCTGGGACATAACTGATGCACATTCTTCTGTACTGTCCCTTGGAACAAGACTGGATTTACATCTCTGTTCTTCATGCAGAACTACAGAATTCAGAGAAAGCCTTGCAGAATATAATTCATGCTAGCTGTGCCAGTTCCTGGGTGTCTTTGTTATGTGGAATCTGGTAACTAAGTGAAGAAAAAAAGAAAAAACCTGGGAGGCTGAACTTCTTTGCATAATAAAGAGATTGTTGTGGGTGTCAGGGTGAGAGAGAGAAAAACAAGGTGAACTTCTGTTTTAGAAAATTTTGAAGTTTGGCAAAAGAGACTCCATGGAGATAAGCACTGTCCACCAGAACTTCCTACAGTGATGGGAATGTTCTGCATGTGTACTGGCCAGTACTGGCCAGTTGCTCGTCCCAGGTGGCTCCTGAGCAGTTGAAAGGTGGACTGTATAACTGAGGAATGGAAAAGTTTAATTACTTAAATTTAATTAATTTGAGGGTAAATAAGTAGCTGGTGTGATTTCAGAGTCTCTTTGGGTGATAAAGAATTAGGGTATGTGGAGAGATGAGGAAAGGGAGTTAGTTAACATGTTATATTCATAGGATGTTGTTTTTATAGCTAAAATTCTTTTGGGGAAGATATACCTAGAGATTGACATCTCTTTGTTATTACTTGTGATTGCTGGCCTGTGCTTTTTGTAATAGTATTCCATCCGGAAAAGGCCCTGTTATTCCCTCATTAACAGCTCAGGTACTACTGCTGTAATTATAACTACCTTCAGATGCCCTGCTCATATATGGTGAGGTGGAGTGCTCTTGCTCTTTAATAGTATGTAGCCTGTTTGCACAGAGTCGGACACGACTGAAGTGACTTAGCAGCAGCAGCAGCAGCCTGTTTGCACGGAGAAGGCAATGGCACCCCACTCCAGTACTCTTGCCTGGAGAATCCCATGGACGGAGGAGCCTGGTAGGCTGCAGTCCATGGGGTCACTGGGAGTCAGACACGACTGAGCAACTTCACTTTCACGCATTGGAGAAGGAAACGGCAACCTACTCCAGTGTTCTTGCCTGGAGAATCCCAGGGACGGGGGAGCCTGTTGGGCTACCATCTCTGGGGTTGCACAGGCGACTTAGCAGCAGCAGCAGCAGCAGCGGCAGCAGCCTGTTTGCAATGGAAGAGAACATTTGATCTCTGAAGTGTATCATAAAAATGTAAGCCTGATTGTCAGACTCAAAAGGACCTACAATCCGATCTTCTGTGTTATTAACCATTGTTGTTGCTGTTCAGTTGCTAAGTTGTGTTGACACTTTGTGAGCCCATGTACTGCAGCATGCCAGACTTCTCTGTCCTCCACTGTCTTCCGGAGTTTGCTCAAATTTTTGTCCATTGAGTCAGTGATGCTATCTAATCATCTCATCCTCTGTTAATGGTATTGAGTCAATAAGATTACATAGTAGTTTGCGTCTCTTAAACTCCCTCCCCTATATTACCCTTCCCCACTTCCATCTCCCTGCATGTAACCACTAGTTTATTCTCTGTATCTGTGAGTCTGTTTCTGTTTTGCTATATACATTTCTTTGTTTTATTTTTTAGATTCCACCTGTAAGTGATAACATACAGTATTTGTCTTCCTCTGACTTACTTAGCTAAGCATAATACTCTCTAGGTCCATCCATGTTATTGTAAATGGCAAGATTTCAATTTTGGGGGGAGAGGAGTAATATTTCATTGTATATATATACACCACATCATTTTATCCATGAAGGATATATTGTACAGTACAAGGAGTTATAGCCATTATTTTGTAGTAACTTTAAATAGAATATAATCTATGAAACTACTGAATCACTTTTCTGTAAACCTAAAACTAATATAATATTGTACATCAATTATGCTTCAAAAAATAGTTGAGGATAAATTGTGTCTTTGAAATATTGGGAATCAGTTTTTCTGAAATGTAGAAAGATTGTCACTCTTTGTAGATCAGCAGGGTTTGGAGTGTATGTCTGAGGGCTGAGGAGCTGGAAAGGATGCTTTTTGTTTCTTCTCAGAGTATAAACACGAGATGGTAAAACTTCTGGTAAATCTTTAATGAACATGACTGTAACTCTCAAAAAGGAAGGAAAGGAAAACTTGTAGCTTGGAAATATATTCCCAATGGAGAATTTCAGATCTGTCATTTAATTTCCCTAATTTAATTCATATCCATTTTAAAAATCACCCCTGCTTCTCGACATGTAATTGTGACAGTAAATGGTACAGTTCAGTGTGATGAGGATAATTTAGAACACATTTCGTCTTCCAGTGAAGAATGGAAATATTTCCCTCTGTCTTCTAGTGAGTGCTGATATTCACTAACTCCCTGAAATGAAGCTTCTTATGTAAATAGAATAAATTGACACTTCTCAGGGATTTGAAAGGCAAGAGCCCTTGTGAACTGGAGACTTTTATTCAGTTTCCAGGAGCATATCCTCTGTTCCCTGGATGTGCTGGATGTTCTCCATGAAGCAGAGCTATACTCCTGCTACCTTGGCCCTTGGCAGAGATCTTGTAAATAGCATAGTACTTGTCCTCATTGGAAAAAGCCGAATGATTCCCCACACTACTAGAATGTTGTTCCATCACCTCTAATTCCATTTTCCATTTAATTTCTTCATAGGAAGCTCTAAATAATTCTGAAGATGAATTACCCTTGGATAAATTCCATATGAAAACATGTTATGATGAATCACATGCTTTGGTAGATTGTTGGTAATAATTGTTAATAATCAGTGTGGTTATATTCAATACATTATCAGTGGATATTAATGCAAGATTACTATTGTTTGTAATAATAAAGTATCCATATAATACTTTACGTTCAGAAAACCCATCTAATTATATTACTTCATTTATTTCTCATAATATCCCTGTAAAAAGGTGACACAGACATTGAAATTAACCCTAGCATGAACTGAGTACTATGAAAAAGACATGGTTTGTGTCCTCGATGACTTCAGGCTCCAGTAGAATAAAGCCCATCTCAGAGACAGAGGCCTTGGAGACTTAGATGGTCATGTGAACTTGACAAAGGGGGCTTAAAACAAGATCCTAACTTAAACCCCTTCCTTTCCTTGAATGTGTGGAGGATAGTCTATTTCAAGGGTCCCTAGACTACCTTTGTTTGAGGTAGAACTAAAAATCAATCATTCCTCCATCCCTCCACTATTTCCCATCTTCTCTCACCACTCCCCACCTACCCAGATGTAGGGTCTATATGCCACATGACCCAGCATCCCTACTGGCAGCACCAGGAGAAATACGGGTTCGTGGTGGTGGGCTTGCCCACTCCCAGATATGTAGGCTGTGAACTGTTTTCAGAGGTTCTTTCTTGACTGGAGGGCTCATGGAGGAGTGGAACTTGTGGAACACATTTCTTTCATGCTTGGGTAAAGGGTGAGGCAGCATCCTTTTGTGTGTTGAACCAGGAGATAGTCCAAGATAGTAGTTTCACCTATATTGGAGATTTTCAATTTTCTATTGCTCCAAAGTGCTAGAATTTTATGAAAATGTGTCAGGCAATGTGAACATTTAGGTGTAACAAAATAAAGTAATCGTCTCTAATTGTTAATACCAGCCATGTATTCATCATTTTACGTGTTTTCCTTCTAATCCTCACAAGTGCTCTGCAATGTAGACTTTATTAACCAGGTGAGAAAACTGAGGCTTGGGCCGAATTAATAAATCACCAGGTTCCAAAGCTAGTCAATGGTAAAGCTGGAATCTGGTTGACTCTAAAACCCACGTTCTCTCTGTTTTCCCAGAGGTCGAGAATTTAAAGGTAAATACCTCTATTTAATCTCCAGACATGTTTTACCTTCATGGTGTTTTAACAAGTTTTGCACTGGTTGACAAAATTTAAAGATCGGGAGATTTTTCATAAAATTCCAGATCTTTTGTTCCTTTTGTCAGGAAGACTGGCAACATTAATTCTTGTGAAGTTATGGTCAGCAGCTGCCCCCTATCCAGAGTCCGAGTGTGTCCTTGTGCTCACTTGGAGGATGCCTTCTTCTCTCACTGGGATGGCTTGAATGGCCCCCTGGAGGTGTTTGAGTTCAGACCTTACTCCTGCAACTGCTGGGCTGGGCCTCTGAAACATGGCTAACCTCTTAGTTGTGGACTCAGACAAGAGCTGAAAAATGAAAATTAAGTCAATTAAAGCATTCCCTCTGGATATCACAAACAAGCTCCTTTCTTGTAAGATTTTCTGTTCACACTTCGCTGACTCTCAGCATTTGAGTAGGTAACATCTAGCATGATGATGATGATGATAAAAAACAACAGTTTTCTGCAGTTGTTCACAAAGTTTCCACCGTGGTTTCACATCAAACTGCTATTTGGGAAAACTTTGATGTTGCTTTTCACCTCCCCCTTAACATGTCCTTAAATGAGAATAATTTCTTTTCTTAAAAAAAAAAAGAAATTAATTTTGGTGATATTAGAAACCTTACCCTGAGCACTGAATAGGAAAGGAAACAAAATGAAATATTAGAAGCAAAAAATATTTCCTTTCTGCCGCTGGTGGTTACATCCCTGTGACCAGGGACTGCATTGCCATGATGCTCACTGCAATTATGATGCTTCTTGGATGAAAGGGAAGATTACTGGATTGTGTAATATGTGACTAAGTAGTTTTTTTAATCATTGAAATCAAGTTGTCAATGTTATGATATCTGAGAGCAGAATGACACAATATGGGAAATTTGAGGCTGCAAATGAGAAAAAAAAACAATTTGAATTGAAACTTTTTTTACTACTAATTCTCTCGGGGACCTGGAAGGCAGTTTATCAGCTGGAAGGATAATATCAGGCCTCCTGCAAAGAGGAAAGCACCATGATATGGGTTTCACTGCCTCCTTAGCTCAAACAACTGGCAAGGTAAACTCAGCATTGCTTGCCATGGGTTTTGTAATGTGTCTTGATTTCCTATGTTGAGTGTTTGAAAATGTGATTCTGGGCAGGGAAAGAAGATATCTGTGATTTAGAGCTCTCTGACTCTAGCTCAAACCACCTGCAACATTTCAAAGGAGATATTTTCAACACCTTTTCTGGGTATTCATTTTAATATTTATCTAGTTACTATGATAATCATCTTAAAATTACCTTGCCTTTGTAATTTCAATCAATCTTATCTTTTTATTAACTGTAATGGTGCTTTACTGATGATACCTTAAATATATTGAAAGTTATCGTGCAATGTATAAGGCACTCTTTTCAAGCACTTTACATGTGTCATCCTATGTACATATCAAAACAGCCCTACAAATTGTCCTATGAAGTGTAGTTATTTTATAGAGAGGCATAGAAGAATTAAGCAACTTGTTCAATGGTCACACAAGTTATAAGTGGAGGAGCTGTGACAAATTGAATCCAGACTGTCTGACTGCAGACCCTGCTGTGAGGACCCTTCACTGCCCATCTCTGAGAATAATGCATCTCAGTCATTGGGTGTCTGCTGCGTGCCATGTGCTGGATTTTTACATGCATATTCACAGAGTTCTCACAACAATGTTAGCAGACAGGAACTGATTACCCATTTTACAGGTGAAAAAATGCCACTCACGTCAAGTCTAGTTAGAAGTGGTATTAGGACTTGAACTCAAACCTTCATATCTCCAGTGCCCACGAAGCTTGAGTGACCTTGGAATGCCTCCTAACTCTTCTGAACCTCTCCTACCGCCTCATGTCTAAATGGTTGTCATTAGGATTGAAATATTGGCTGACAGGATACTGATGGTGCTGATACTGTAGTCTCTGCAATTAGACCATTTTGGTCATATGTAAACTTACATAGAAGCCTTACCTTCCCTGGCCCTGCGTTCTCTCCATCTACAACATGGAGGTAACAATAAAACCTGCTCCATGAATTTACTGTTAATGTAAGGACAGAATGAAATGATGCTTAACAGAGTCCCTGTGGCATAAACGTTAAATGTTACTTTGCTTAAAGAATATAATGTGTGCAAAACTAACATGATTAGTATATTACATAGGATTCCATAAGTAGAAGATGTTATCAGGTAATACCTTACATGAGGTGTGTTTAACACCACCAATAAGTTTTTGTTGGCTGCCTCGTCTAAGTGTTCTTGGTTCCATTCTTTGTGTTAAAATAAGAGAACTTTCAATCAAAAAGTCTGACAGGTCTCTAAGTTTCTCCCAAGCCTCTGACTAACCACTTTGATTGATCTGTTTTGGCTCTCCTGGTAAGGAATTATCTAAGCCTCTTCCTCCCCTGCAATCCCTGCATCTTGAAAGAAGATGAATAGTCTTGAAGCAACTTCCTTTTACTTGTCTGTGTTCTCTAATCTGTGGATGCGAATCAGAGAGGCCATTCTGATAACCTTGCCTTTCCATCTTTGCTTCTGTACCAATGTCAGCTAGCACTGTTCAGCAGTCTTAGAAGAGAAGTGACAAGAAAATCCTCCCTTCAGGAAGCTCCAGATGTTCTCAGGGTCAGTTTATAGGCTAATTAAATATTTTATCTCTACTCAAGCTCAGAAATGTTCAACTGCCTGCCTTGGCTAGTCTGTTTTCAAATACTTGATATTTCAAAACCTTCTTCCAATTTGAGAATTCAGTCTTAGATAGTTTCTTCTTGAGTGTGAAGACTAGTTCTTATTAAAAGATTACAATTTGAGAACTGTGTATGTAAATAAGAAATTTTTTAACTTTTAATTTTATTTTTAGAAATTTATCTATGTATTTAAATTGGAAGATATTTACTTTACAATACTGTGATGGGTTTTGCTATACATTAGTATGAATCAGCCATAGATATACATGTGTCCCCTACATCCTGAACCTTGCTCCCACCTCCCTCTTCACCCTATCCCTCTAGGTTGTCGCAGCGCACTGGCTTTGGGTGCCCTGCTTCATGCATCAAACTTGCACTGGTTATCTGTTTTACATATGGTAATGTATATGTTTCAATGCTATTCTCTCAAATCATCCCACCCTCTTCTCCCACTGAGTCCAAAGTCCGTTCTTCATGTCTGTGTCTCCTTTGCTGCCCTGTATAACTGATTAACAATGTTGTGGTAGTTTCAGGTGGACAACAAAGGGACTCAAGCTTCCTTGGTGGCTCAGACTGTGAAGAATCTGCCTACAATGCAGGAGACCTGGGTTCAATCCCTAGATTAGGAAGATCCCCTGGAGAAGGAAATGGCAACCCACTCCAGTATTCTTGACTGGAGAATTCCATGGACAGAGGAGCCTGGTGGCTGCAGACCATGGGGTCACAAAGAGTCAGACACAACTGAGCCACTAACACTTCCATACATATACATGTATCCATTTGCCCTCAAAGTCCCCTCCCATCCAGGCTGCAGAGTTCCCTGTGCTATACAGAAGGCCCTTGTTGGTTATCCATTTTAAATACAGCAGTGTATATGTCAATTCCAAACTCCCTTCCCCCCCATCCTTCCGCCTGGCAACTGTAAGTTCATTCTCTAAGTCTGTGAATCTGTTTCTGTTTTGTACAAAGTTCATTTGTATCAATTTTTTTCTAGATTCCAAGTATAAATGAAATCATATGATATCTGTCTTTATCTGACTTACTTAGTATGATAATCTCTGCATCCATCCATGTTGCTGAAAATGGCATCATTTTTTATGGCTGAGTAATATTCCATTATATATGAATGAATATATATATATATATATATATACATATATACATATATATATACACACACACACACACACACAATATCTTCTTTTTAAAAATTTATTTATTTTAATTGGAGGCTAATTATTTTACAATATTGTGGTAGTTTTTGTCATACATCAACATGAATCAGCTGTGGGTGTACATGTGTCCCCCTAATACTCCATACATAATATTCTGTAATGTCATATTCCATTGTATATACATACCATGTCTTCTTTACCCATTCATTTGTCAATGGGCATTTAGGTTGGAAGCAAGAAAATTTGGTACCTTTTAAACACTCACTTTGAATTCTAGCCTTTTCAGATAACTTCTGAGGAACTGGGATTTGTGGTAGGAGAACCAATATAAGTCTGCCTCTCTTGAAGCTTTTGTTTTCCAGTTTGTTCCAATTACTTCTGTTGTATAACAATCACCCTAAAGTTTAACAGCTTGAAACTACAATTTTTTTAATCTGATGGATTCTGTGACCTTAAACAGGGCCCAGTGGTGCAGGCTTATCTCTGATCCCAAGGGTCCAGGGCCTCAGCTGGGAAAACTAGAGAGGATGGCAGGACTTGGGGCTAGGGTTCAAATCACCTGAAGGCCCTTCAGTCTAGGACTTCCAACTGGAGCGTCTGCATGTGGCCCTCTATGTTTGGTGATCTCAGGACAATAAGTAAAGTGTTTCATGTTTGCTATCCAGTTAAACCATGGACAATGAAGGCTGAGGTCCCTCTTCTGGTTCTTGACACCAGTTTTAAGAATAATGTATAAGAAATAGAGATGCTGACATAGAGAACAAACATATGGTCACCAAAGGAGGAAAAAGGGTGGGATGAGTTGGGAGATTTGGACTGACATGTATACATTGCTATGCATGGGATAGGTAACTAGTGAGATCCTGTTGTATACCACAGGGAACTCTATGGTGACCTAGATGGGTGAGAATCCCAGAGAGGAGGGAATATGTATAAACATATGGCTGTACAGCAGAAACTATCAGAGCACTGTGACAATAAACTGGAAAAAAGAATAATGCATAAATATTACTGCACTAAATATAAAGAAGAAGAAATAAAGGCATAGCCCTTCCACGATTTTTTAATAGATTCCCCATATCAATCTATGAAAGTCAGTACTGTTATTTTTACAGCCAGTTCAGAGATGAGAACCCGAGATTCAGAGATCCCATAATTACATTTCCAAGATCATATAGTCTATTTATATGGTACCTGCTCTCCAAAATCTTCTGACTCAAAGTTTGAGATCCTTTAGTTGCATAATAAATCCTCTCCCACTGGTATTCATCATTCAAATCCTGGCCCTTTCTGAGAACCCAGTACATCCATGGCTGTGGGAGCCACTTGAGCCCAAACACAACTCCCTACATCTATTTGCTACTTCATTGTTTTCTTGCCCACTCCCTGCCTGCTGCCTTGAAATTTGCTCAACTACATTTTCCAATCCCAGTAAATATTTTCCACACTGATTTACTGGCAAGAGAACAGTTTATCCCATGGGTCAGCCATGATTCACCTACCATGGTGCACATGAAAGTGGTTCATTTTGTATTCATTTAGCAAACACTTATTGAATTCCTACTATGTGTCAGACACTGTGCTATCCATGGGCTAGAAGAACAGCAGGGAGTAACACACAGCCCCAGTGTTTTGTGCAGGTGAAGAGAATAGAAAGTAAACAATGAATGTATAACCTGTTGTCAGGTAGTGGCCGTAGTGGGAAGCAAAATGAAGCAAGGAAGAGGGTGAAGAATGCTGAGAGCATCAGTTTAAAAATTATGGTTAGGGAAGACTTCCTCTGACTATTAAATTGTGCATGGGTAAAGAGTATTCTAACAGAAGGATGAGCAGAGGCCATGATACAGTGACACATGTTTGCTACACTTTCTAAGAAATAGCAGGGAGGCAGGATGGATAAAGAATAGTGGTGTTGGAAGGCAGGGGTGAGAGGAATGTTGTAGGGAGGAAGTGAGGGGCTGGGTCGTATAGAGACTTACAGGCCACAGTAAGGATCCTGGGGGTTCCTGACTTTTATTCCAACATGGAGGGCATGGAAGGCTTGGGGCCTGGGAGTTCAGTTCAGTTCAGTCGATCAATCATCTCCGACTCTTTCCAACCCCATGGACTGTAGTATGCCAGGCTTCTCTGTTCATCACCAACACCTGGAGCTTGCTCAAACTCATGTCCATTGAGTTGGTGAAGCCATCCAACCATCTCATCCTCTGTTGTCCCCTTCTCCTCCTGCCTGCAATATTTCCCAGCATCAGGGGCTTTTCCAGTGAGTTGACTCTTTGCATCAGGTGGTCAAAGTATTGGAGCTTCAGCTTAAGCATCAGTCCTTCCAATGGGTATTCAGGACTAATGACCTTTAGGATTGACTGGCTTGATCTGTTTGCTGTCCAAGGGATGCTCAAGAGTCTTCTCCAACACCACAGTTCAAAAACATCAATTCTTCAGCGCTCAGCTTTCTTTACGGTCCAACTCTCATATCCATACATGACTAGTGGAAAAACCATAGCTTTGACTAGATGGACCTTTGTTAGCAAAGTAATGTCTCAGCTTTTTAATATGCTGTCTAGGTTTGTCATAGCTTTTGTTGCAAGGAGCAAACGTCTTTTAAATTTCATGGCTGTAGTCACTATCCACAGTGATTTTGGAGCCCAAGAAAATAAAGTCTGTCACTGTTTCCATTGTTTCCCCATATATTTGCCATGAAATGATGGGACTCGATGCCATGATCTTCGTTTTTAGAATGTTGAGTTTTAAGCCAGGTTTTTAACTCTTCTCTTTCTCTTTCATCAACAGGCTCTTTAGTACCTCTTTGCTTTCTGCCATAAGGGTGGTGTCATCTTCATATTTGAGGTTATTGATATTTCTCCCAGCTATCTTGATTCCAGCTTGTGCTTCATCCAGCCTGGCATTTGCCATGATGTCCTCTGCATATAAGTTAAATAAGCAGGATGACCATATGCAGCTTTACCATACTCTTTTTTCCCAATTTGGAACCAGTCCATTGTTCCATGCCTGGTTCTAACTGTTACTTTTTGACCTGCATACAGATTTCTCAGGAGGCAGGTAAGGTGGTTTGGTATTCCCATTTCTTTTTGAATTTTCCACAGTGTGTAGTGGTCCACACAGTCAAAGGCTTTGGCATAGTCAATGAAAGAAGTAGATGTTTTTCTGAAACTCTCTTGCTTTTTCCATGATCCAAGGATGTTTGGTAGTTTGATCTCTGGTTCCTCTGCCTTTTCTAAATTCAACTTGAACATCTGGAAGTTCTTGGTACACATACTGTTGAAACATAGCTTGGAGAATTTTGAGAGTTACTTTGCTAGCATGTGAGATGAGTGCAGTTGTGCAGTAGTTTAAACATTCCTTGCCATTGCCTTTCTTTGGGATTGGAGTGAAAATTGACCTTTTCCAGTCCTATGGCCACTGCTGAGTTTTTCAAATTTGCTGGCATTTGAGTACAGCAGTTTCACAGCATCATCTTTTAGGATTTGAAATAGATCAGCTGGAATTTCATCACATCCACTAGCTTTGTTTGCAGCCATGTTACTTGACTTTGTATTCCAGAATGTCTGTAGATGAGTGATCACACTATCATGGTTATCCAGGTCATTAAGGTCTTTTTCGTACAGTTCTTCTGTGTATTCTTGCCACTTCTTCTTAATATCTTCTGCTTCTGTTAGGTCCATAACATTTCTGTCCTTTATTGAGTACATCTTTGCATGAAATGTTCCTTGGTATCTCTAATATTCGTGAAGAGAGCTCTAGGTCTTTCCATTATATTGTTTTCCTCTATTTCTTTGCATTGATCACTTAGGAAGACTTTCTTATCTCCACTTGCTATTCTTTTTAACCCTGCATTCAGATGGATATATCTTTCTTTTTCTACTTTGCCTTTCACTTCTCTTCTTTTCTCAGCTATTTGTAAGGCATCCTAAGACAACCATTTTTCCTTTTGGCATTTCTTTTTCTTGGGGATGGCTTTGATCACCTACACCTGTTCAATGTCACTAACCTCTGTCCATAGTTCTTCAGGCACTCTGTCTATCAGATCTAATCCCTTGAATCTATTTGTCACTTCTACTGTATAATCATAAGGGATTTGATTTAGGTCATACCTGAATGGTCTAGTGGTTTTCCCTACTTTCTTCAATTTAAGTTCTGAATTTTGCAATAAGGAGTTCATGATCTGAGACACAGTCAGATCCCCGTCTTGTTTTTGCAGACTGTATAGACATTCTCCATCTTTGACTGCAAATAATATAATTAATCTGATTTTGTTATTCATCATTTGGTGATGTCCCTGTGTAGAGTCATCTCTTGTGTTGTTGGAAGAGGGTGTTTGCTATCACCAGTGTGCTCTCTGGGCAAAACCTTGTCAGCCTTTGCCCTGCTTCATTTTACACTCCAAGGCCAAACTTGGGCAGGGAAGTGATTGGGATTTTAAGAGATAACACTGTTGTACCAGTGTACAGAGACTACATTTGTCTAAGGGAGAGAGATTATAGTTTGGTAACCGTGGAGATGAGAAGTGGTTGGAAATGATATCTATTTAAAAATAGAATATACAGTTTGCTGATGGATTGGATGTAGAGTGTGAGAAGAAGAGAGGAATCAAGCATGATTCCAGAGGCCGAAGCACCTAGGTCACTGATGGCAATACTGGGGGAAGGAGGAGTACGAAGATAATCCTATGATGAACATGTTTCTAGTAGTGAGAGGCAGAGTGGTGCATTTACAGTGTGAGTCATGAACATCTACATTCGAACCCCAGCTCTGTTATTTATCTACAGTAAAATCTTACCCAGGGATCTTTCTGACCCAGGGATTCAACCCAGGTCTCTGGCATTTCAGGCAGTTTCTTTACCCTCTGAGCCCATACCCAAATCAGTTAGACCCATTTTCTTACCTAGATAGTGGAGACCCTGATGCTGGGAAATATTGAAGGCAGGAGGAGAAGGGGACGACAGAGGATTGAGATGGCAGAATGGCATCACCAACTCAATGGACATGAGTTTGAGCAAGCTCCAGGAGTTGGTGATGGACAGGGAAGCCTGGCGTGCTGCAGCCCATGGGGTCGCAAAGAGTCAGACAAGACTGAGCGACTGAACTGGACTGATAGTGGAGACGATAAAAGTACCTACATTGTCAGGTTTTTGGGGGACTAATACATAGCAGTACCTAGCACTTAACTGCCAGCCATCAGTGTCATTATAAACATAAATCTGTTAATACTTAGATTGTTTTCTTAGGGGAAGTGCTGGATCAAAGGACATATACACATATTAAGCCTTTAAAATTATCCAATTCCCTATCTAGAATGATCATATCCATATGTTCCTTACAGCAAACTCTGAAATGAAAAGGAGGCAATTCTTTGTTTAAAATATGTTTTAAATATTTAGCATTTAATATATAGGCTCCCCAGACCTGTTGCCCCCTCTTGCCCCAGTCACAGAGGGAGGCTTTCTTTGGTTTGGCATGACTTGAGCTCACATAAGGGATTCTAGTCACACTTCTGCCCTTCTCCTTCTGAAAGTATCATTATATTAATACATATTAATTATTAAAATAATATACTATGCCTAATATAATAAAACACTAATATAATTAAACATAACTAATTGATACTACTTTTTATTACCATACAGTGTGGGTTTGCGAGACTGAGAGCCTGAATGAGAGAGATGTGGGTTTTGTGTGCATGTTAGGGCTGGAGACTGAATCCAGTATCTCTAGGTTGTCATCTCTAATTCTGAAAGATCACTGTACTTGATGCTGTGCTTTATTTAAAGAGAGGGAGAGAAATTGATTTAATAACCTGTCACATTATACAACACAAGAAGAAGTTGGGAAGAAAAAGTGCTCTGGTATTCTCAGTGGGAAGAAAAATATTATGACAGCTCCATGGAGAAATCTTTGTACAAAGAAAGCTGGTAGAAATTATGGTGGTGAGCTGAGGATCTTAGTAAAATGTACTGCTTCTGTAGAAAAAGTGTGATGACTACACCAGCGAGCTTTCTTTTATAGAAAACTATTTCCCTCTCTCATTTAAGGGAGTAAGAAAATAGAAACTCTGATTGTTCCTTCTCTTATTCTAATTCCTTAAAATAATTTATCCCAGCATCATTTCCTCTATGGCTTCCTAAAATATTTTATTTACCTGAGGTGGGACAGAATATCAACAAATTATGATAACAATAGGATAGAATTGTAAAATTTAATCAAGAGACTTTAATATCTTAGTGCAATGTTCCACAGCCTTTTTGGCACCAGGGATTGGTTTCACAGAATACATTTTTTTACCATGGACTGGGGAGTAGGGGATGGTTTTAGGGTTCGTGCTTCTATGAGGATCTACTGCCACAGGTGACCTGGCAGAAGGCAAAGTTCGGGTGGTATTGTGAGTGATGGGGAGTGACTGTAAATACAGGTAAAACTTCACTCACAAATGCTCCCTGCTCACAAATGCCTCCTGCTATACGGCCTGGTTCCTAACAGGCCACTAGTCCATGGCCTG
Source organism: Bos mutus (assembly GCF_027580195.1). Taxonomy (NCBI): domain Eukaryota; kingdom Metazoa; phylum Chordata; class Mammalia; order Artiodactyla; family Bovidae; genus Bos; species Bos mutus. The sequence continues at coordinate 136,636,326 of NC_091617.1, forward strand.
GTGGTTGGGGGACCTTTGTCTTGGTGTAAATGCTGGCAGTTGGGAGAACTTAGTTTGTACTTTAGTGAACTGATAAATGTATGGGAATAATACTCTCCAGCCACCAGAAAGACATCTATAGTTGAACAAGCTGGACTTGTTGCTTTTTGCCTCACAAGAACACTGTCCTTGGGGAACTCTGAGGCAGGACTTATAGAACTTGGGCTATTATTCAGTGATTTGTGGAGAATAGAACAAGGCTGAAGCTATAACTGATAAAGAAGCAGCAGTTAGTCATTTTTAACCAGGATGGGAGATGTTTGGTCATTTTTGTGCTTTGGACAGGGTTTGTGTTTTTGTATACTCCAGCATGATAATGAAGTAGTCTAGTTTTTGCCTTGCTCCATCATGGCCTTGTGATATATTGGTGTTCTGTGAAAGAGTTTTGTTTCACAGGACACTGAAACCTAGCTGTAAGTGCCAGGCCAGCTGCTAGCAATACTAAAGTCAAGTTGATAGCACTGAGATGTCAGGGGATGCTTTCCTCTGGCTCAGAGTGAAACTCAAATGTTAAGCTGTTCTACTTAAAAATCATATTCTTAACAATAGACCAACTTGTTGACTAAGCAAAATGTAAACCATAACAAGTCTTAAAACCAAATAAAATGACCTTTACTTCTCAGCTGTCCTTATTATCCAAAAAATGATAGTTATGATATTCAATGTATATAGATTCTGTAAGTTAATATGACTTCAATTTAACTCCAAATCTCCCATAAATATATTAAAATAACATATAAACACATATATATTTAATATATAAAATATATACATATAAATATATATTTAAATCTCATATATATATGAGATTTTAAAATCCCATAAAATATATATATATATTTAAATCTCCCTTATATACTTAGAAATGTCTCTTAATAATAGGCTTCCCTGGTGACTCAGATGGTAAAGAATCCGCCTGCAATGTAGGAGACCTGTGTTCAAACCTGGGTCAGGAAGATCTCCTGGAGAAGGAAATGGCAACCCACTCAAGTATTCTTGCCTGGAGAATTCCATGGACAGAGGAGCCTGACAGGCTACAGATCATAGGGTCACAAAGAGTTAGACATGACTGAGCAATTATCACTCACTCCCTTTTTTTCTCTATCTCCCTGTTTAGAGGGAAAATTTCCAGAAGCTCTTGTGAAAACATTCAAGTTTCTGCTCATCTTTTCTCTAGAAATCTCTTTAAGTAGTATCCTCAGTCCATCGTATAGGACATGCATTTTCATTAGATATCTGGGCAGGATACTTTTTTTGAAGATGAGATAGAGGGCTTAATTTCTATCACATTTATTAAGCCAGCTCTAGTTAGTTATGTTTGGGGGGAAATTATTTTCCAGAAGGTCCATTTTATAAGCACCATATGGTCACTGACATTCATTCAACAAATGGCTAATGAATACCTGCCATGCGCCATGCACCCTCCTTGCCACTGGATATGAAAATTGGCAATTATGGGTCTGTCTTCATAAAATTCATAGTTCTCAAAGGACAAGAAAATGTGTGACCCAAAATATTCTTTCAAAGCTTGGAAGAGTCACAGGCAAGTATATTCAAATCTAGATTGAGAAGAGGAATGAGGGAGGGTTTTATTAAGAAGATGTGACTTAATTAAATCTTAGGTGATGAGTCTACCAGGTAAATAAAATAAGGAATAACATTGCTTAAAAAGGGAAAAATTATGCTATGTGCAAAAGATTGACTTCAACAGGAGCATCAAATAACCTCTACAATCACCAAGCCTGGATAATTCTGATAAATGTCTCTTGATAGGACTTTGTGAAAGGACCATCTTCTTGGCTAGAGCTCTTCATAAGCTATACTCCAGTAAGAGAATATCTCTCCTGTTTTTAAAGACTTTTTAAGGAGTCCACAGTCATCCTGGCAGGTCCACAGCTTTGAGTCACGGAACCTTATTAACACAGATGGTGTTTAACAGCTCTCAGTGTAGGAAGGAAGGGATTTTCCAAGAGGGATCCAAGACCAGTTTTGAGGGTTTAATACTTTGAATAGAGAATAACCTTGATGCAGCCATGAGCTAGGATTTTCCCATGAATATACCACAGGAGACAGGATATGGTAGTGTCAGATGAAACAGCTAACTTTTTTTAAATCTTGGGGAATAATGGGTAAGTTTCAGGAAAGACTCATTAATGGAAGTAGATTCCTATTAGTCACAAGATTTCAGCCTTGGTTACATGTACCCTTACTCATGGATTCCCTAATGTGTTGCACGCTCCCTTCCTTCACTTTACTTAATCATATTATAAGTTGTCTCTTGGACAATCTCACATGCTCTGTGTAGTTTATGCTCACTGACAAACTCAAACCCTCTGAGTCTGTCTGTGCTTTTTACAAAGACACACACACCCTTATACACATTTAGATCCAATTCATAGTTAACCCTAGTTAAGTGACCTTATTAGCAAATGAAACTGAGTCAAGAAGGAGGCAAGAATATACAATGGATTAAAGACAATCTCTTTAACAAGTGGTGCTGGGAAAACTGGTCAACCACTTGTAAAAGAATTAAACTAGAGCACTTACTAACACCATACACAAAAATAAACTCAAAATGGATTAAAGATCTCAACGTAAGACCAGAAACTATAAAACTTCTAGAGGAGAACATAGGCAAAACACTCTCTGACATACATCACAGCAGGATCCTCTATGACCCACCTCCCAGAATACTGGAAATAAAAGTAAAAATAAACAAATGGGACCTAATTAACCTTAAAAGCTTCTGCACAACAAAGGAAACTATTAGCAACGTGAAAAGACAACCTTCAGAATGGGAGAAAATAATAGCAAATGAAGCAACTGACAAACAACTAATCTCAAAAATATACAAGCAACTCCTACAGCTCAATTCCAGAAAAATAAATGACCCAATCAAAAAATGGGCCAAAGAACTAAATAGACATTTCTCCAAAGAAGACATACAGATGGCTAACAAACACATGAAAAGATGCTCAACATCACTCATTATCAGAGAAATGCAAATCAAAACCACTATGAGGTACCATTTCACGCCAGTCAGAATGGCTGCGATCCAAAAGTCTACAAATAATAAATGCTGGAGAGGGTGTGGAGAAAAGGGAACTCTCTTACACTGTTGGTGGGAATGCAAACTAGTACAGCCATTATGGAGAACAGTGTGGAGAATCCTTCAAAAACTGGAAATAGAACTGCCTTATGACCCAGCAATCCCACTGCTGGGCATACACACTGAGGAAACCAGAAGGGAAAGAGACACATATACCCCAATGTTCATCGCAGCACTGTTTATAATAGCCAGGACATGGAAGCAACCTAGATGTCCATCAGCAGATGAATGGGTAAGAAAGCTGTGGTACATATACACAATGGAGTATTACTCAGCCATTAAAAAGAATACATTTGAATCAGTTCTAATGAGGTGGATGAAACTGGAGCCTATTATACACAGTGAAGTAAGCCAGAAAGAAAAACACCAACACAGTATACTAACTCATATATATGGAATTTAGAAAGATGGTAACAATACCCCTGTATACAAGACAGCAAAAGAGACACTGATGTATAGAACAGTCTTTTGGACTCTGTGGGAGAGGGAGAGGGTGGGATGATTTGGGAGAATGGCATTGAAATACGTATAATATCATATACGGAATGAGTCACCAGTCCAGGTTTGATGCACGATACTGGATGCTTGGGGCTGGTGCACTGGGAAGACCCAGAGGGATGGTATGGGGAGGGAGGAGGGAGGAGGGTTCAGGATGGGGAACACAGGTATACCTGTGGCAGATTCATTTCGATATTTGGCAAAACCAATACAATATTGTAAAGTTTAAAAATAAATAAAAAAATAATAAATTAAAAAAAAAAAAGAAGCAAAAGTTAAAAAAAAAAAAAAGAAGTGAACAGTAGGAGGCAATCTCAGCTATACTTTTAATGGAATTATCTAGGATAAACAAACAATTTTTTTAGATGTTTTTTCTTCTGGAACTTAGTGAAATGAAACATAAGATCCATAGGGTGAGATTTTCATCTATCTTACTCATCACTGAATCTCCAGCTCTTAAAATAGTGTCTGATACCTAGCAGGCACTAAACAGATGTTTGAATGTATAATTGAGTGAGGTTTTTTCTTCCTTGTAGAAATTGTTGGTGTTTCATCACTGCTGAATTTGATCATTTAGAAATTCTTCTATAGAGATCAGTGAACCTCTTTTAGTTTTAGCATGTTTGTTCTTTTTTTAAAAAAAATACATATATATGTATATTTTATTGAAGTATAGTTGACTATGTTTCAGGTGCACAGCAAGGTGATTCAGTTGTACAAATACACATATATTATTTTTGAAATTATTTTTCCATCATAGGTTATTACAAGATATTGACTATAGTTCCCTACACTATACAGCAAACCTTTGTTGTTGTTTTTTTATATCTATTTTTTAATTAGTAATCTAGCATTCTATTCATACGAAGTCAAACAAGTTGAATCAAAATGTAATAATATTTTTAGTTAGGCAAAAATCAATGTTTTCTGAAAGATATATATATTATATATATATATATATATATATATATATATATATACACACAAAAGCTTTTTTACTACACTTGATAAAGGCTTGAGAAAAAAAAAAAAAAAAAAAGAGAGAGAGAGATGGATAAATTGGAGAACATAAACTAATGAAATGGGAGCACTGAATATGAAGTAGAAAAAGTGAAAACAAACTAGATGAAAGAAAAAGATCAATGTATGGTCCAGTAGTTTTTAAACATGAGTGCTTATTAGAAACATATATGGAGCTCTGGAGAAAAAAAGCAATACCTGAGCATTTGTATTTTTCAAAAAAAAAATTGAGATAATTCTGATATGCATCTGGATTTTAAAAACTGATTACAGGTCTTTCTATTAGATTCTAGTTTTGGTGATATAGAGTTCTGTTATTTTTCTGTTGACTGATCATGATACAATGGTATTAAGTGAGTAACAGTTACATGATCACAATAGTAACAGATGTTTATCAGTTGTCACAATCAATAGCCAGACAAAAAATAAAAGATAATTATAATTGCAAACCATAATGGGAACATGATTAACTTAACAATATAAAATAATTACAATTTAGGGAGGTCAAGCAGAGTAATGTGGTAAGTGGAAGTGCATACATGCATATGTTTTCATCCACTCAGTCTATGTCTTTTGGTTGTTGCATTTATTCTTTTTACATTTAAGGCAGTTATCAATATGTATGATCCTATTACCATCTTCTTAATTGTTTGGGGTTTATTTTCTGTAGGGCTTTCCCTTCTCTTGTGTTTCCTGCCTAGAGGAGTTCCTTTAGCATTTGTTTTAAAGCTGCTTTGGTGTTGCTGAATTCTCTTAACTTTTGTTGGAAAGCTTTTGATTTCTCTATCAAAGCTGAAGGAGAGTCTTGCTGGGTAGAGTATTCTTGGTTGTAGGTTCTTCTCTTTCATCACTTTAAATACATCATGTCATTCCCTTCTGGCTTGTAGAGTTTCTATAAAGAAATCAGCTGATAGACTGATGGGAGTTCCGTTGTATGTTATTTGTCACTTTTCCCTGGTTGCTTTTAATATTTTATCTCTGTCTTTAATTTTTGTCAGTGTGATTACTATGTGTCTTTGTGTGTTCTTCCTTGGGTTTATCCTTCCTGGGGCTCTCTCTGTCTTGGACCTGGTTGATTATTTCCTTTCCCATGTTAGGGAAGTTTTCAGCTATCATCTCTTTAGATATTTTCTCAGGTCCTTTTTCTCTGTCTTCTCCTTCTGGAACCCCTATAATGTGAATGTTTGTGTGTTTAATGTTGGTCCAGAGGTCTCTTAGGCTGTCTTCATTTCTTTTATTTTCTTTTTTGTATATTCTATACTGTGGCAGTGATTTCCACCATTCTGTCCTCTAGGTTTATTCATTCTTCTGCCTCAGTTATTCTGCTACTGATTCCTTCTAGTCTATTACTCTGGAGAAGGCAATGGCAACCCACTCCAGTACTCTTGCCTGGAAAATCCCATGGACAGAGGAGCCTGGTAGGCTGCAGTCCATGGGGTCGCTAAGAGTCGGACACAATTGAGCGACTTCACTTTCACTTTCCACTTTCATGCATTGGAGGAGGAAATGGCAACCCACTCCAGTGTTCTTGCCTGGAGAATCCCAGGGATGGCGGGACCTGGTGGGCTGCCATCTATGGGGTCGCACAGAGTCGAACACGACTGAAGTGACTTAGCAGCAGCAGTGTATTACTCATCTCTGTTTGTTTGTTCTTTAGTTATTCTAGGTCTTTGGTAAATGGTAAACTCTTCTTGCATGTTCTCAGTCTTTGCCTCCATTCTTTCCCTGAGATCCTGGATCATCTTCACTATCATTATTCTGAGTTCTTTTTCTGGAAGATTGCCTATCTCTACTTCTTTTAGTTGTTTTTCTGGGGTTTTATCTTGTCCCTTCTTCTGGGACATAACTTTCTGCTTTTTCATCATGATTAGGTTTCTGTAATATGGTTTTTGTTTTACCCTCTGTGAGACTGTGATTCTTCTTTGGTCTTCTGTGTAGCTTCTGATGGATGAGGCTAAGAGGCTTGTGTAAGCTTCTTGATGGGAGGGACTGGCAATCGGAAAAACTAGGTCTTGCTCTGGTTGGCAGATCCTTGCTAGTAAAACTTAATCCAATTATCAGCTGATGGGTGGTGTTGCACTCCCCTGAGGCGACTCAACCCTGAAGTCTATGGTGTGTATAATGGTGAACTCCAAGATAACTCCATGGGCCCCCCCATCCCTGTGGTGAGCCGTGCCCTCCCACACCTTCACAGGAGGCCCTCCAACACTAGCAGGTAGTTTTGGTTCAGTCTCCTGTGATGTCACTGTCCTCTCCTCTGGGTCTCTGTGTGCACAAAATTTTGTTTGTGCCCTCTAAGACTGAAGTCTCTGTTTCCCTCAGTCCTCTGGAAGGCCATTAAACAAATCTGCTGACTCTCAAGGCCAGATTCCCTGGGTATTTCCAGTCCCTTTGTCAGATCCCCAGGCTGGGAAGCCTGACTTGGGATTCAGAACCTTCATAAGCAAGAACTTGTTTGGTATTATTGTTCTTGAGTCTGTGGGTCACCCACCTGGTGGTTATGGGATTTAATTTGATCGTGATTATGCCCCACCTACCATCTCACTGTGGCTTCTTTGTCTTTGGACGTGGGGTATCTTTTTTTGGTGGATTCCAGTGTCCTCCTGTCAATGGTTGTTCAATAGCTAGTTGCAATTTTGGTGCTCTCACAGGAGGATATAAGCAGATGTCCTTCTACTCCGTCATCTTGAACTGGAAGCCCAGCATGCTTGTTCTTAATAGAAATATCTTATTTCTTGATAGGATATGAGTTGAGTTTATGCCTTTTTGTTATTTTAATCACATAACTGATGTGAAATTGTGTCAGTTTGCCTTTGTGGAAACATACTCCAATAATTATTTTAGGTAAACTTTTAATTTTACAAGTTTTAGTGTTCAACTCAAGGTATTTTCAGGAAATTAATCCAATTGTAGAACCTAGATTAATAAACAGAACATCAGCACAACCACAGAGCCCCTCTTGTGTCTTCTTCTATTTACTACTTCTCCACCTGTGTCAGGAATAAACATTGTGCTGACATCTAACAGCATTGATAGCTTTTGCCGATCTTTGACTTTTATACAAATTGAGCATGCACTTTGTACTCTTTAATGTTGACCTTCTTTCATTGAGATTATTTATGAGATGTTGTATACCATTCTGTTGTATGGATATGCCCTACTTGATGTATCCATTCAGCTGTTAATAGACATTTGAGTTGTTTCCAGTTTAGGGCTCTAAGGAGTAATTCGGTTATGAACATTCTTTGGGATGATTTTTAATGAGTATATTGATGTGTTGGTTTTGGATAAATACCTAGGAGCATGACTGCTGGATCTTAATGTGAGCAAAAGATGAGCTTTAGTAGATATTTCCAAACAGTCTTTCAGAATGGTTATATAAAAGTCATCCCCATGAGTAGTGTTGGGAGTTCTAATTGCTTCACATCTTCAACCTTTGATATTATTGCCTGTCTTTTTAAGCTTAGCTATTTAGGTAATGTGTAGTCCTAGCCCATTGGGATTTTAATCTGCATGCTCCTGGTGAATAAGAAGATAATCTTTCATTTATTTGTTAGGCATAAATATTTTATTTAAAGTTTTTTTTTAATTGTATCTCTATTGGGCATATATGTTTCCAACTCCAACAGTCACTGTCTTTTCAACCTATTTTAATTCACTCCCACAGTAGTTATTATTGTAGTTATTGTTATAAAACAGTGTATTTCTTAGCTATCACAGTCATTTTTGCCATAACTCTTATTGTGGAACTTCACACTTAAAATTGTTTATATTATTGATTACTATTTATAATATTGATATATCCTTCTATTTACAATGCTATTCCTAAAAAAAAAAAAAATAAGATGCTATTTGTGACTCATAATTGTTATCATCATCCATATTACATCATTAGGCTTTATAGTAAACTACATTACATCTCTGTACCAGCTAAAAATACTTTCTGTTTTGATAAAAGGAGGCTAGAGGATTTTGAAGAAATAGGGGTTCATTTTTCTCATAAAAGAAGAAGTTATTTGTGTTGGGTCAGTTACTGTCAGAAGTTGAGATTTTTCTGCATTTTCTTTGTGCTACTCTTAGTTAAATTATTGCATTTTCTTCCCTATAGCTGTTGCCTCTTAGACACAAGTCAGTTGTTGAATTGCCAAATATGATGCCAACATTCCTTACCATTCAGGAAAAATGGTGGTAGGCAGAAGGCTATGCCATCCAGTTTAAAACCCTTTTCTGGTAGGCATAGTTTTGTCCCTAGAACTCTGATCTGCTTGCATATTAGGGATCACTTGATGGTAACGATGTCACTGGTTACTACTAGAAGCAAGGCAAGCTGGGAGATTAGTGGTTTACTTTGTAGCCCTAAAAGCAGAAGGCAAGAGAGAGAGGTGTGGGTTTGGTGTCAAGGAAACAAAATACACGATCTACTGTCGATTATAAGAAAAAAGAAGGCACAAACAGTATGATACAATCAACTCCTCTTTAGCCTTGAAAAATATAGCTCTAGAATGGCTTTTAAAAAGATAGATAATGTCCTTTGCTGATGCTTGTGTACTTTATACCTGGTACTCAGATTTTGATTTAGCGAGTACTTGCCAGGTTGTCCCAAGCTGTTCCTTCTGATTAGTGATGTGCCACACGTGGTTCATTAGACTCTGTCACCTTCTGTCACCTACCACACAGATTAACCTTTAGTAAAATTGATGATAAAACACACACAGACACAATCTCTGTGAAAAGGGGGAAAGACATCTCAAAGCAATAGACAGCTCTCACAAAAAAAAATGAAAGGCTTGCCTTCCATTTGGTTGTAGTTGGGGTTTTGTGTACACTAGATAAATATTATTTGCTTTTGTCTTTTATAGGTAAATATGGGACCTTGTTTGTCTGTGGAAAGTGGATTATTTATTTTTTAAACTGCACTAGTGAGAAAATAAAATGAAAATACCAACCAGAAAAATCCAACAGCCTGTTTTAAAGTTTTTAAAAACTCAGTGAAATTTTTTATGGTAAGAGGCAAAGTGGTTTCAATTTATAAAATTCTTTTCTAGCCTTATTGAGGTATGGTTGACAAATAAAAGTTATCTATATTTATGTTTTACAAGGTAATTTTAAGCTGTGCAATATGATGATTTAATACATATATATTGTGAAATGATCACCACAATCAAGTTAACTAACACATCCATTACCTCATGTAGACCTTAATGTGTGTGTTTGATGAGAACACTTAAAATATGTTTTAAAATATGCTCTTTTAGCAAATTTCAAGTATACAGTGAAGTATTATTAACTATGATCACCATGCTGTACATTACATCTCCGGACACTATTCATCTTATAACTGAAAGTTTGCACCCGTTGACCAACATGTCCATATTTCCTTATCCTCTACTATTCTATTGGTTCTATGAGTTTGACTTTTTTAGATTCTACATATAAGTGAGATCATACAGCATTTATTTTTCTGTGTCTGACTTATTTCACTTAGCATAATATCTCCCAGGCTTATCCATATTGCCATAATAACAGGATTTCCTTCTTTTCTATGACTTGATAAATCCATTGTGTGTGTGAATCCACATATATATGTGTATTGTTAGTCGCTCACTCATGTCTGACTCTTTGTGACCCCATGGACTGTAGCCCACCACCTCCTCTGTCCGTGGAATTCTCAAGGCAAGAATACTGGAGTGCATGGCCATTCCCTTCTCCAGGGGATTTTCCCGACCCAGGTGTCGAACCAAAGTCTCCTGAAGGCAGATTCTTTATGATCTGAGCCACCACAGAAGCCCATTATGTGTGTATTTGTGTGTGTGTGTGTGTGTATTCATATATGTGTATTATCACTTACACATGACTTCCCTGGTGGCTCAGATGGTAAAGCATCTGTCTACAATGCAGGAGACCTGGGTTCAATCCCTGGGTCGGGAAGATCCTCTGGAGAAGGAAATGGCAACCCACTCCAGTATTCTTGCCTGGAAAATCCCATGGATGGAAGAGCCTGATAGGCTACAGTCTGTGGGGTCGCAAAGAGTCAGACACAACTGAGTGACTTCACCACCTTCACCACCAATCTTCTTTATCCATTCATTCATTTATAGATACTTAAGTTGCTTCCATGTCTTGTATAGTGTAAATAATGCTGGACATGAGTTTGAGTGAACTCTGGGAGTTGGTGATGGACAGCGAGGCCTGGCGTGCTGCAATTCATGGGGTCGTAAAGAGTTGGACACAATTGAATGACTGAACTGAACTGAACTGAAGTTGCTTCCATGTCTTGTATAGTGTAAATAATGCTACAGTGAAAATAGGAGTGCAGATATTTCTTCAAGATACTGACTTCATTTCTTCTGGATGTATACCAGAAGTGGGCTTGCATGACTGTATATAGTAGTTCTATTTTTAATTTTTTGAGAAACCACCATACTGTTTTCCATAGTGGCTGTACCAATTTACATTCCCACCAATAGTGCATGAGGGTTCTTTTTTCTCCACATCCTTGCCAACACTTACTATTTTCTGTGTTTTTGATAGTAGTCATTCTAACAGGTGTGAGGTGATGTCTCATTGTGGATTTGAATCTGCATTTTCCTAATGATTATATTAAGAATTTTTTTATAAACCTGTTGGCAAAATGTCTTTGGAAAAATATCTGTTCAGGTTCTTTGCTCATTTTTAAAAATCAGGTTATTTGTTTTGTTTGCTATTGAGTTGTATGAATTCCTTAATATAAACATTTTGGATATTAACCTCTTATCCCATATATGGGCTTCCCTGGTGGCTCAGATGGTAAAGCATCTGCCTACAATGTGGGATACCTGGGTTCAAACCCTGGGTTGGGAAGATCTCCTGGAGAAGGAAAGGGCAACCCACTCCAGTACTCTTGTCTGGAAAATCCCATGGATGGAGGAGCCTGGTAGGCTACAGTCCATGGGGTTGCAAAGAGTTGGACACAACTGAGTGACTTCACTTTCACTTTCATCCAATATATGGTTTGCAAATATTTTATCTAATTCCATAGGTTGACTTTTCATTTTGTGGAATAATTCCTTTGTTTTGCATAGCTTTTTAGTTTTATGTAGTCTCATTTGTTTATTTTATTTTATTATTTTTTTTGCCTGCACTTTTCATGTCAAATCTAAAAAAATCATTATCAAGACCAAAGTAAAGATGCTTGCCCCCTATGTTTCTTCCAGAAGCTTTATGACTTCAAGTGTTATATTTAAGTCTTTAACCAATCCAATCCAAGTTAATTTTTGTGTATGGTGGGAGACAAGAGTACAGTATCATTTTCCTCCATCTGGAAATACAGTTTTGTCATCTTATTGAAGAGACTATCCTTTTTCCATTGTGTATTCTTGACATCCTTGTTTAAAAAATAGTTAACCTTATACATGTGTTTTTGTTTTGTTTTTACATTTGTGCTCTCTATTCTGTTCTTTGGGCTATGAATCTCTTTTTATGACAGTACCAGGATGTTTTCACTATTATAGTTTTGTATCAGAGTTTGAAGTCAGGAAGTGTAATGTCTCCAGCTTTGTTGTTCTTCCTCAAGATTACTTTAGCTATTTAGTCTCTTCTGTGGTTCCACACAAGATTTAGGATTTGTGTGTGTGTGTGAAAAATGCCATTGGGATTTTGATAGGCATTACATTGAATATGTAGATTGTTTTGGATACTTTGGGCATTTTAATGATATTAATTCTTCCAATACATGAACATGAGATTTTTTTCTATTTATTTATATCTTCCTCAATTTCTTTCTTAAATGTCTTACAGTGTTTTTGTTTGTTTGTTTTTAATTTATTTACTTTTTAATTGAAGGATAATTGCTTTACAGAATTTTGTTGTTTCTGTCAAAACTCAACATGAATCAGCCATAGGTATACATATATCCCCTCCCTCTTGAACCTTCCTCCCATTTCCCTCCCCATCCCACCCCTCTAGGTTGATACAGAGCCCCTGTTTGAATTTCCTGAGACATAAAGCAAATTCCCATTGGCTATCTATTTAACGTATGGTAATGTAAGTTTCTGTGTTACTCTCTCCATATATCTCACCCTCTTCCCTCTCTTCATGTCCATAAGTCTGTTGTATGTGCTGATACTCCATTGCTGCCCTGCAAATACATTCTTCAGTACCATCTTTCTAGATTCTGGATATATGCATTAGTATACAATATTTATCTTTCTTTTTGTGACTTATTTCACTCTGTATAATAGGCTCTAGGTTCATCCACTTCATTAGAACTGACTCAATTGTGTTCCTTTTTATGGCTTAGTAATATTCCATGTGTATATGTACCACAACTTCTTTACCATTCATCTGTTAATGAGCATCTAGGTTGCTTCCATGTTCCAGCTATTGTAAATAGTGCTTCAGTGAACAGTAGGATACATGTGTCTTTTTCAATTTTGGTTTCCTCAGGGTATGTGCTGAGGAGTGAGATTGCTGGGTCATATGGTGGATTTATTCCTAGTTTTTTTTTTTTTTTTTTAAAGAATCTCCATAGTGTCTTTGATAGCAGCTGTATCAATTCGATCCCTGGTGAGTGAAAAAGTTGGCTTAAAGCTCAACATTCAGAAAACGAAGATCATGGCATCTGGTCCCATCACTTCATGGCGAATAGATGGGGAAACAGTGGAAACAGTGTCAGACTTTATTTTTCTGGGCTCCAAAATCACTGCAGATGGTGATTGCAGCCATGAAATTAAAAGACGCTTACTCCTTGGAAGGAAAGTTATGACCAACCTAGATAGTATATTGAAAAGCTGAGATATTAGTTTGCCAACAAAGGTCCGTCTAGTCAAGGCTATGTTTTTTCCAGTGGTCATGTATGGATGTGAGAGTTGGACTGTGAAGGAAGCTGAGGGCCGAAGAATTGATGCTTTTGAACTGTGGTGTTGGAGAAGACTCGTGAGAGTCCCTTGGACTGCAAGGCGATCCAACCAGTCCATCCTAAAGGAGATCAGTCCTGGGTATTCACTGGAGGGACTGACACTGAAGCTGAAACTCCAATATTTTGGCCACCTCATGCAAAGAGTTTACTCATTGGAAAAGACCCTGATACTGGGAGGGATTGGGGGCAGGAGGAGAAGGGGACGACAGAGGATGAGATGGCTGGATGGCATCACTGACTCTATGCACATGAATTTCAGTGAACTCCGGGTGTTAGTGATGGACAGGGAGGCCTGGTGTGCTGTGATTCATGGGGTTGCAAAGAGTCGGACACGACTGATTGACTGAACTGAACTGAAGAACAAAACTAAACTGGAAAACAAAACTAAAGCAAGGTGTCAAGTGGGGAATAAAGCAATGAAAATAAAACTAACAAATACGGTGAGAGGAAAGGAAAGAAAGAATAGATATGCCAGGTTAAATAATGGTAGATAAAGAAGATTTGTATACATTAAAGATTAACTGCAGTGGGAAAAGAACTGTAGGAAAAGCAAAGGAATAAATGTAGAAAAATAATAATAGTTAAAAAAAATTTTTAAACTGAAATTTAAAAAGAGAAAAAGAAGAAGAGGAAGAAAGAGGAAAATGTAACAGAACTGCAGAAGACCAATGTAGAGGCAGAGGTTTATAATAGCAAAAAGTGATTGGAAAAAAAAAAAAAAAAAACTCAAAATCTTATTTAGATTTCATAGTGCCAATAAAATCAACAATTACAACAGCAGTGGGAGGGGGAGACAAAGGGAAAAAAAAGAAAAGAAAAAAAAAATCCCAAAGAATCTACAGAACAAGTCAAAACATAAGAATAATAAATGTTTTTGAGTCACTGCTGTCAGAATCCTTACCCTCACTGGGAGTCATAGTCGACCTCACCCCTCCAGTGTGCCTTCCAACTCTGTGCTGGTCTCTGGACCTGCTGTGGGGGCAACTGAGCCTCTAATCTGTCTCCAGTCCTGTGTGTTCTTGCCTCCAATGTCCACAGCTATCAGAACTAGTGCAGTTTCTTTTGTGGGAGCTCTCAATGTCATTTTATATAGTCCATAGACACAGAGTCTGCCTAGTTGACCGTGTGGATTTAATCTGCAGCTTGTAGAGCTTGTGGGAGGGTTTTTGGTCTTATTCCTTAGCCACACTGACCCTGCATTTCAATTGTGGTTTTAGCTGCTCTGGAGGACTTGGGTCTGTCCCAGTAAGGGCCACGTGTGGAGGTAGTGCAGCTTCTTGGTTCTCAGGGGTTCTGGAAGCACCAGGTACTCAGGAGAGTTGGCGGCCAAAGCAGCAGGAGATACAGTGCTCCAGAAGGGTATGGCAATCAGTATTGGCCAATACACTCTAATATTCTTGCCTAGAGAACCCCACTAACAGAGAAGCCTGGAAGGCCATGGTCCACAGGGTTGCAAAGAGTTGGACATGACAGAAGCGATTCCACATGCATAGATGCAAGACATTTTTTTGCCTGTGGCAGCTCTGCCCCAGTGAGGGTTGAGCATGAAAGTGGCGTAGCTGTTTGGGTCAGGGGGACCCTGGTGGTGCCAAGTGTGCAGGGACACGGACTGCCTCAGCTGCAAGAGTTGTGGCCCTACCAAATTCTTTTTATGAGCCTCTGATAGCTGGTCAGGAGGCCTCTTTGGCTAGTCTTTTCCTGTACCTCCACCCATTCAGGCACTTAGAGGGCTCCCTTGCCTGGGGTTCTTCTCTGTTGTTCGGTGCATCAGGCACATAAGGGGCCCCTGGCTGGAGTACCACTCTGTAGATCAGTGTGTCAGGCACTTAAAGGAGCACTCTGGATGAGGTCCTATTCTGTAGTTGGTGCATCACCCACTTAAAGGAGCACACTGGATGGGGTCCTACTGGAGTTCAGTGCTTGATGGGCCAGCCTCTCTGTTGTTCAGCTGCCAATGCTGGTGTGTGGGCAGAGAGAGGCTATGGTGATGCCTCCACCCCCCATGCATGACTTGGCATTATTGCCTTGCTTCTATGGCTTCCTGACTTTTCTCCACAGGCATTTCCCACCATGGTCTCCTCCTTCATATCTCCTTGGTCTGTCTCTCCAAAGTCAACAGCAGCCCTTGCCCAGGGATTGCTCCACAATCCCTAGCTCCAGCTCCCAGCCACTACACCTTCTAGGGGACCTGTGCCCCTGTCTGGGGTATATATGGCTGTGGCAAGGACTGTCTGATTCTCATGCCATTTAGGTTGCCACAGATCAGCTGTTTCACTCTCAGCCTTAACTGTTTCTCCTTTGACCCAGACAATTGCCCCGATGTGGGGATTGACCCCTGCTTCAGTTACCCCACCCGCCGGGGGCAAGTCCAGTCCTACTGATACTCTTGTATTTCCCCCTAGTTCCTTCATCCTACCAACTTTTGTGTGGTTCTGTATGTATATTCTTTTCTGCTGGTCAGGTACTCCTGTCCACTCTCAGTTGGTGTTCTGCAAGCAATTCTGTGTCTAAAGGTGTATTCCTCATGTATCCGTAGAGAGAGATGTAACCCAAATTCACTTACCCCTCTGCCATCTGTTCTGTTTTATGTATTTAATTTATAGATCTTTCACCTCCCTGGTTAAATTTTTCCTAAGTAGGGTTAGTAGGAATTGAATATGTGAAAGAGCAAATAGGAGACAATATGGTATCCAAATAATAGAAACTGAAGGAAGCAGCCTTAGCCCTTAGAGCTGGAAGAACAAGGAGGAAAAATGGGCTAAAACCCAGGCACCTGAGGAAGAGATGGTGCCATGTCCCTGAAGGGTGTGATAGGCTGGTTCTGTGAGTGTTAGAGAAACTTAAAGTAGATTCAACAGCTGCCAAGGGAAGTGCCTTTGTTGGAGTGAGAAATGCCTTTGTTGGTGGGGGAAGATTGCTGATGCTCCTGGGGTGTGGGAGCCAGCCCCATCCACTTCTCCATTCTTATCATCACCTCTAAGGGACCCTGCTTGGCACTAACAGGGGTCTGGTTGCCAAAGCAGACAGTGGTTTTCAGAGTTCTCAGCTTTGATATCATAAAGAAATATAGAAGGGTGAGTGAAACTGAGAGACAAGTTTAATAATTGGCAAACCCACCTACCTTCCCCAAGCTGTCAGTCACAGAGTATGAGTGTCTTTAATTATTCCACAAGACAGCTAAGCTCCTATCCTGGCCATAGCTAATACTTAATCAAGTTTCATCCTCATACTATCAGTGGTCCTAGGTAGGTTTCAGGGGTGGATAGAGCAAAATAAGATGGGTCCTGTGAAAATTCATCTGCCCAACAAATATTTATTGCCCTGTTCTAGGTCTTGGAGACATGCAAGTAAAAAGACATGGTTCCAGCCATTTGAGATTTCCCAATCTTGTGATTGATAAAGTAACCAGATTATAATATAGTGTGATAAGACCAATGATTTCATTAAAATGAGTACTGTAGAGTCGTGAAAGATGGCATAAGGTAACAAAAATTATTTATTATCTCTCACCTTTTCTGTTGGTAAAGGATTAAGGCAGGGCACCTCAGAGAGAGTTTGTCCCTACTCTACAATGTCTGAAGTCTTTAGTAGAAAATTTGAAGGCTAAGGGCTGAAATCACTTGAAGGTTCATTCACTCATATGTGGGATATGTTGGCTGGGGGCCAAGCTGGGGCTCTGGCTCAGAACATATGGTCTCTTCATACAGTCTGAGCTTCTTCAAAACATGGCATCTGGGTTCCTAAGGCATTTATGCCAAGAGAGAGCCAGGTAGAAGCCACATGCCTTTTATGACCTAGTTTCACCTGCCATGTACTTCCATCACAATGTTTTTCTGAGACATGACAAAGGTCTACTTAGGTCAGCGTAGGGGAACCAATTTCCCACCTCTCTTTGGAGAAATGTCAGTGTCATGATATAAGGAAGGGCGTGTGCAGTGGGATATATATCAGTGCAGGCATCTTTGGAAAATGTCATCTGCCACAGTATCTAACTCAATCCATGCTTAGGGTACAAGGTAGTCAGAAAATATTCTTAGAGGGGATGGTATTCCTGATGGATTCTGAAGACCCAGAAGAATTTCATCAATGAAGAAGAGAGGAAGGTTATTTCAGATTAAAAAATAGTCCCAGAGTCTTAAGGTAGATTTGTGTCTAGAAAAGTGCCTATAGTTCATTGTGTTTAATTTTCTTTGAATGCTAGAGTCTCTGTTTACCAAGTCTTTCTCTTTCAGAAGAAAGTCAGGCTGACATGCGAGGAATAGAGTCCGGCATTCTGAAGCTAGTCTGCCCACGCTCGTCCTCCCTTCTCCTCTGTCTGGACACACAGGAAGTGTTGAAATGCTCTGGGTAGTCAGTTTCCTGTTGCCACAGGACTGTATCACAGGGCTGAGTGTGAAATGGTGGGGAAGGAAATGCCTTATATCAGCAACCCTACTCCAAAGCTGCTCACCAGGCTCTCTGCATCATTCTGAAGAATCAAGAAGAATTCTTGATGCTGACACCAAAAATACAGTCTTCTTCTAAAGATCTCTTCAGTCTTTTATTGCTATATCTTATTGCAATCCCCTCAACTCTTCTTTTTAGGAAAAATACCAATTGATCCTTATTTTCTGTCTGAGATCACCTCCTGGGAGCATGTCATCCTGTTCTGTCTTAACTCAGCAAAGTTATATAGCCCTTAGCCACCATCAGCTTCTAAGTACCCCTTACAAATATCTTCTTCGTGCTAGTTCTTTCTCTCTTATTCTCCCCAGTTTATCCAGTCAAACTCTGCAGTATTTTTTTTTCTTCATTCATTCTTTTATATCTCCTTTGCCCTCACTCTAAACTTTTAGAATTTTCTTCTTAGACTTTTAAGGTGGTTTAATAATTGGTCTCCCAACCCCTTATCTTTTCTCACTCTCAATCATACTCAGAATCACTAAGACCTCTTTGCAGAGGCCATTCAATTTGGTTGATTTTTCCTAGGAGGCATTTATTGAATTGTTCCCAAGCTGGATGCTCCCAAAGGTACCCCACTGCATCCTGTGTGTCTCTAAACATGGCTCAGTGTGATGTCTGCTGCTGAGCTAAATGACTTCTAAATAGAAACCTTCCCGTTTCTGGCACCATCATTAACTAGCATTCATTCATCAGAACATTTAAGAGAAATTAGTTGGATGAATAATGTGCTCCCACACAAAACTAATGAAACATGAAAGTTAGCAACATTAAATAAAATAAATAAGTACATGCAGCCTTTGTTGGTTAACTGCTCATGCAGAGTTTACCAAACATACCTCTTTTTGACTTCTCCTTGCTGTCCCTTGACCCTCTTACCTACTGCCTTCTTGTCCTTTCTCCTTAGAATTACAACTGTAACCATGCTCAGTCATGTCCGACTCTTAGCAACTCCAGCCTCCTCTGTCCATGGGATTTTCCAGGAAAGAATACTGGAATGGGTTGCCATTTCCTCCTCCAAGGGATCTTCCAACCCAGGGATCAAACCAGCTTCTCCTGCATCTCTTGCATTGACAGGCAGATTCTTTACCACTGAGTCACCTGGGAAGCCCCAGAATTAAGACTACTTGTCTTTAAAGATCACATTGTGTCCTGTTCATGCTTGATTATTAACAGCTGCAACTCTCATACCATCAACTTAAGCCCAGACTGCCTCTGTTGACAAAGTTTGTTTCTCCTCAAGGATAAGGACCATTTCTTATGTGTCCCTCTAGGCTCTGTAAGTTGGCTCATTGCACTGGAGGCCAAAGTAATGGAGCTTCAGCTTTAGCATCAGTCCTTCCAGTGAAAAGTGAGGATTGATTTTCTTCAGGATTGACTGGTTTGATCTCCCTGCTGTCCAAGGAACCCTCGGGAGTCTTCTCCAGCACCACAGTTCAAAGGCATCAATCTTTGTCACTCAGCTTTTTTTACTGTCCAGCTCTCACATTCATACAGGACTACTGGAAAAACGATAGCTTTGACTATTTGGACCTTTGTCAGCAAAGTAATGTCTGTGCTTTTTAATATGCTGTCTAGGTTTGTCATTGCGTTTCTTCCAAGGAGCAAGCATCTTTTAATTTCATGGCTGTAGTCACCATCCACAGTGATTTTGGAGCCCAAGAAAATAAAAAAGTCTGTCACTGTTTTCATTGTTTTCTCATCTATTTGCCATGAAGTGATGGGGCCTGATGCTGTGATCTCACATTTTTAGATGTTGAGTTTTAAGCCAGCTCCTTCACCCTCATCAAGAGACTATTTCCTCTTTCTGCCATAAGGGTGGTGTCATGTGCATATCCGAGGTTACTGACATTTCTTCTGGCAATCTTGATTTCAGCTTGTGATTCATTCAGCCTGGCATTTCGCATGATGTATTCTGCATATAAGTCAAATAAGCAGGGTGACAATACACAGTCCTCACACATGCCATTCCCAATTCTGAACCAGTCCATTGTTCCATGTTTGGCTCCAACTGCTTCTTCCTTACCTGCACAGGCTTCACAGGAGGCAGGTAAGATGGTCTGGTATTCCCTTTCTTTAAGAAATTTCCACATTTTGTTGTGATCCACACAATCAAAATCTTTAGTATAGTCAATGAAGAAGTAGATGTTTTTCTGGAATCCTGCAGCTTTTTCTATAATGCAATGGATGTTGGCAATTTGATCCCTGATTCCTCTACCTTTTCTAAATCCAACTTGTATATCTGGAAGTTTTCAGTTCATATACTGCTGAAGCCCAGCCTGAAGGACTCTGAGCATCACCCTGCTAGCATATGAAATGAGTCCAACTGCACGGCAGTTTGAACATTCTTTGGCATTGGCCTTCTTTGGGACTGAAATGAAAACTGACATTTTCCAGTCCTGTGGCTACTGCTGAATTTTCCAAAATTGCTGGCATATTGAGTGCAACACTTTCACAGCATCATCTTTTAGGATTTGAAATACCTCAGCTGGAATTCTATCACCTCAACTAGCTTTGTTCATAGTGATTCTTCCTAAGGCCCACTTGATTTCACATTCCAGGATGTCTGGCTCGAGGTGAGTGATGAAACCATCGTGGTTATCTGGGTCATTAAGATCTTTTTTTGTGTAGTTCTTCTATGTGTTTTTGCCACCTCTTTTTAATATCTTCTGCTTCTGTTAGGTCCATACCGTTTCTGTCCTTTACTGTGCCTATCTTTGCATGAAATGTTCCGTTGGTATCTCTAATTTTCTTGAAGAGATTGCCAGTCATTCTCATTCTACTGTTTTCCTCTATTTCTTTGCATTGTTCAAAAAGGCTTTCTTATCTCTCCTTGCTATTCTTTGGAACTCTACATTCAGACGGGTATATCTTTGCTTTTCCCCTTTGCCTTTTGCTTCTCTTTTCTCATCTATTTGTAAGTTCTCCTCACACAACCATTTTGCCTTTTTGCATTTCTTTTTCTTGGGGATGTTCTTGATCTCTGCCTCATGTAAAATGTTAGGAACTTCTGTCAGTAGTTCTTCAGGCACTCTAAAAGATCTAATTCCTTGAATCTATTTGTCATTTCCACTGTATAATCATATGGGATTTGATTTAGGTCTTGAGAGTCTCTTGGGCTGCAAGGAGATCCTACCAGTTCATCCTAAAGGAGATCAGTCCTGAGTGCTCATTGGAAGGACTGATGTTGATGCTGAAACTCCAATACTTTGGCTACCTGATGCAAAGAGCTGACTCATTTGAAAAGACCCAGATGCTGGGAAAGATTGAGGGCAGGAGAAGAAGGGGATGACAGAGGATGAGATGGTTGGATGGCATCACTGACTCAATGGACATGAATTTGGGTAAACTCCAGGAGTTGGTGATGGACAGGGAGGCCTGGCATGCTGTGGTCCATGGGGTCATAAAGACTTGGACACAACTGAGCAACTGAACTGGACTGAACTGATTGGTCACTTCCACTGTATAACCATATGGGATTTGATTTAGGTCATACCTAGATTGCCTAGTGGTTTTCTCTATATTCTTCAATTTAAGTCTGAATTTTGCAAATCCTAGTAAGAAGTGTTATTTTGCCCATTTTGGGTAAGGTAGCCAAATGGGATCTAGGCTAGTATCTTGTCCTGATGCCACTGAGATGCTCCTAAACAGTCACCCATGCAGTTTATTCTGCTGAGGACAATCTTCTCATCATCCAGATCATCTCCTAGTCATCGTGGGTAGATTTTAGCTTAACTGTCACTTCTTTGAGAAACTTTCCCCAACACGTTCCCGCCAAATTTCAGTTTTCCTTCCTTCTTTGCCAAATTCAGTTCACTCGCTCAGTCATGTCCAACTCTTTGCAATCCCATGAATCACAGCATGCCAGGCCTCCCTGTCCATCACCAACTCCCGGAGTTCACCCAAACCCATGTCCATTGAGTCGGGGATGCCATCCAGCCGTCTCATCCTGTGTCATTCCCTTCTCCTCCTGCCTCCAATCCCTCCCAGCATCAGGGTCTTTTCAAATGAGACAGCTCTTTGCATCAGGTGGCCAAAGTATTGGAGTTTCAGCTTCAACATCAGTCCTTCCAGTGAATACCCAGGACTGATCTTTAGGATGAACTGGTTGGATTGCCTTGCAGTCCAAGGGACTCTCAAGAGTCTTCTCCAACACCATAGTTCAAAAGTTCGGCACTCAGCCTTCTTCACAGTCCAACTCTCACATCCATACATGACCACTGGAAAAAACATAGCCTTGACTAGACGGACCTTTGTTGGCAAAGTAATGTCTCTGCTTTTCAATATGCTATCTAGGTTGGTCATAACTTTCCTTCCAAGGATTAAGTATCTTTTAATTTCATGGCTGCAATCACCATCTGCAGTGATTTTGGAGCCCAGAAAAATAAAGTCAGCCACTGTTTCCACTGTTTCCCCATGTATTTGCCATGAAGTGATGGGACCAGATGCCATGATCTTAGTGTTCTGAATGTTGAGCTTTAAGCCAACTTTTTCACTCTCCTCTTTCACTTTCATCAAGAGACTCTTTAGTTATTCTTCACTTTTTGCCATAAGGGTGATGTTATCTGCATATCTGAGATTATTGATATTTTTCCCAGCAATCTTGATTCCAGCTTGTGCTTCCTCGGGACTCCTATATGTACTTTTTTATACTTTTCAGGTTACAGGAAATGCCATATTTTACTGCTTGCCTATTTGTTATATTCACCTTCAAACTTCATAACCCATAAGACAAAGGTCCATATGTATCTTTTAGTATCATATTATCAATATCGGAGTGCCTGGCATACTGCACACTCCTGATAAATATGAATATAAGTATATAGGAATGATTAATAAAATCAAGACCTTTCTTGGGGGTCTTGGAATAATATTCTCTCCCCTTTCCTTCTCCCAACATAGAACTATAGCATCTATATAGTTAGAATTGGGCTATAGAAACAATAAAACCATAATAAAATATATACAATGTCTTGTACAAAGAAACCCAGCAATGTCTTTTATTCATATTTTTGTCTAAAAATATTCCATTACTGTAAAATATAAAATATGCAGCAGTAGAGGATACATGGCCTGCAAGTTTTCCTTAAGTTGAAAACCTGAGCTCCCAGTGGGCTTTGGCATCTCTACTGTTACTTGTGAATAAGCTGCTCCAGCTGCTCTTGGCATCTGAGGTGCCATCTACTTACTTCTTAGAGAAAAATATGATTACTATGAGAAACACTGGCATTTTACCTAAAAAAAAAAAAAAAAACCAAAAAATAATAGACATGATCCATTCTGGAACTCATTTTTAAAGGATAGTAAGGATGAGTTCTATTCCTTACTTAGATGGTTTGAGAAGAATAAGAGTCCTTCATAGAGGTGGAATCCAACGTCCCCTCAATTTTAGAGAGGTAATTGTCCCCATTAACTTTTCTGGGAGCCCAGTGTTTTTCAAATTCAGGGCAACATGAGCTGCCTCTGAGCTGTTCTGGTCTATGATGAATTCCATTTTAAAGAGTATATTTCAGCTTAAATCTACTAATGGTTGCTTGTATCTCTTTAGAGAGAATTAATAAGTTCACTGGGCTTGGGTATCAAAATTTTCCTGTATTCGCTTTCTTGGCCGCCATTCTTGCTAGGGCAAGTTCAGGAGTCTTCAGAGGCGCTAGTATTGGCTGCCAAGGGGGAGATGCGAGAGCAGCCCCCCCACCCCACTTCTGTTGCCGCTGCCGCCACTTCGGCTACCGGTGCCTCCAACCGGTCGGGTCTCCACTCTGCTGCCAGCCAGGATCCATGACCACATCCAGCCGCCGCCATCTTGTGCCCCCTCCCCCTCCTGCAGACAGAGTTAAAGGGGATTTTGGCACCTCCCCAGACATAGCTGGCTCTCTCCGTCCCGCTACTGAGGAGGTATAGAAGTGCTGGGGCAGCCGCCACCACCCACCTGCCTGTGCCGGTGAAACCGCCTCTCCCACACCCTCCATCTCCTCCTTCCTCCTCTCCTCTGCACCAATCAACAATGCTGCCGCCGCAGCCACCAGTGTGGAGACTGGAGGGATCTGCTCGCGCCGGAACACGAGCCGGAGGCTGGTGAGGCTGCCGACCTAGAGCGCAAAGAGGCCCTGGGCGCGCCCTCCCTGCCATCGGCGCCATGCCACCTCCATCCGCCCTCTGCTCCTGCAGCAGCCACAGGGCCCCAGAGCACTCTGGCCCCGCACGCGCCTTTAAGCCTAGTCAAGGTCTGAGATGCACAATGCGAAGCCTAGGCCCCAGCTTTTGCACCATGATGCACAGGGTTGTACTTTTTGTACTGAACTGATAGGTGGCCTATAGGTTGCTGCTGCTAAGTCGCTTCAGTCATGTCTGATTCTGTGAGACCCCAGAGACGGCAGCCCACCAGGCTCCCCCGTCCCTGGGATTCTCCAGGCAAGAACACTGGAGTGGGTTGCCATTTCCTACTCCAGGGCATGAAAGTTAAAGTGAAGTCACTCAGTCGTGTCCAACTCCTAGCGACCCCATGGACTGCAGCCCACCAGGCTCCTCCCTCCATGGGATTTTCCAGGCAAGAGCACTGGAGTGGGATGCCATCGCCTTCTTGTTAACTTATATTTAGCTTATATGCAGAGTACATCATGAGAAACACTGGGCTGGATGAAACACAAGCTGGAATCAAGATTGCTGGGAGAAATACCAATAACCTCAGATATGCAGATGACACCACCCTTATGGCAGAAAGTGAAGAAGAACTAAAGAGCCTCTTGATGAACTTGAAAGAGGAGAGTGAAAAAGTTGGCCTTAAAGCTCAACATTCAAAAAATTAAGATCATGGCATCTAGTCCCATCATATCATGGCAAGCAGATGGAGAAACAGTGGAAATAGAGACTTTATTTTTGGGGGCTCCAAAATCACTGTAGATGGTGACTGCAGCCATGAAATAAAAAGATGCTTACTCCTTGGAAGAAAAGTTATGACCAACTAGACAGCATATTAAGAAACAGAGACATTGCTTCACCAACAAAGGTCCGTGTAGCCAAGGCTATGTTTTTTCCAGTGTTCATGTATAGATGTGAGAGCTGGGCTATAAAGAAAGCTGAGCACCGAAGAATTGATGCTTTTGAACTATGGTGTTGGAGAAGACTCTTGAGAGTCCTTGGACTACAAGGAGATCCAACCAGTTCATCCTAAAGGAAATCAGTCCTGAATGTTCATCAGAAGGACTGATGTTGAAGCTGAAACTCCAATACTTTGGCCATCTGATGCAAAAAGCTGACTCATTTCTAAAGACCCTAATGCTGGGAAAGATTGAAGGAAGAGGAAAAGGGGACGACAGAGGATGACATCACGGACTCAATGGACATGAGTTTGAGTAAACTCCAGGAGTTGGTGATGGACAGGTGACTGACATGCTGTAGTCTATGGGGTCACAAAAAGTTGGACACGACTGAGCAATTGAACTGAACTGAACTGAACTGATAGGTCTGAGAAGGCAATGGCACCCCGCTCCAGTACTCTTGCCTGGAAAATCCAATGGACGGAGGAGCCTGGTGGGCTGCAGTCCATGGGGTCACTAAGAGTCAGACAGGACTGAGTGACTTCACTTTCACTTTTCACTTTCATGCATTGGAGAAGGAAATGGCAACCCACTCCAGTGTTCTTGCCTGGAGAATCCCAGGGAGGGGGGAGCCTGGTGGGCTGCCATCTCTGGGGTCGCACAGAGTCGGACACGACTAACGTGACTTAGCAGCAGCAGCAGAACTGATAGGTGGCTTAGTGGTTATGCCCTGTACTACCATTTTGAGCATCTGGACTCCGTTCCTACCTTGCTCTTTGGACCACATTGTCAATTCACACCGAAACTATGTTCCAACTTCCTGTCAGCAATCCTGGCATTTTAAGAAATGCCCGGAAAACTGAAAAAAATACTTAGTGACATTGGGTTGGAATACTGTGAAGAACACTTAGAAGACTTTAAACAGTTTGAACCTAAAGACTTTTATTTGAAAAACACTACATGGGAGGATGTAAGGCTATGAGACCCTTTGCTTACAAAAAAACAGGATTGTTGGACAAAACCTTTTTGCTGCAGTGCTTGCCCATTTTCTTTAAAGTCTTTCTCTGCCTACAAAAGTCATTTCTGGAATGTCCATAGTGAAGACTTTGAAAATAGGATTTTCCTTAGTTGCCCCTACTGTACGTTCAATGCAGACGAAAAGACTTTGAAAACACATTAAAATATTCCATGCTCCAAATACCAGCGCAGCAGGTAGCCTCAGCACATTCAAAAATAAAAGCAAAAATGATGGCCTTAAACCTAAGCAGGTTGTCAGTGGAGAGCAAGCTGTACCGAGATCCTCTTTAAGAAGTAGTTAGGAAGCACATCTACAGGAAACATTTTCAGCATGTGGTAGCACTTTACATAGCAAGGGCAGAAGAAAAATCATTCAGTGGTTCAATCCCTTTAGACACAAATGCCAGGAAAGAAAGTAGTATTCACTGCAAGCGATGCCTTTTTATGCCAAAGTCTTGAGGAGCTTTGGTACAACATGTCATTGAAGACCACGAACACACAGGCTTATCAGATCACTGTCATGATTGGCCATACAAGTTTGGTGGTTCCCAGATCCAAACCCTTGATGCTAATTGCTCCCAAACCTCAAGAGAAGAAGGGCATGGGACTCCAATCAAGAATTGGTTCCCTCGCTTCTGGAAAAGTCAGGTCTTTGCCATCACAGCAGATGGTAAATCAACTCCATACCAGAGCCTAACTTAAATTCAATAGGTGTCAACATGATGTCCAGTGTTCACCTGGAGCAGGAAAACTAGGGAGTTAAATCTGTAGGCCAGGGCCATGTGTTGGTCAGTCAATGAGACTGGGGCTAGGTGGCAAGACATCTGTTTCCATCCCTCAGTAGTCTCGGTCTGTTAAGCAGTTACTTCCAAGTGGAAATGGAAGATCTTACTGTCTTGGGTCAAAACAGAGGATCCAGGCACCAGCAACATACTCACAACAGTCTCCAAATGCCCGTCTCTCTCTTCAGGCCAGTTAAAGTCTCCTTTCCTCTCCTAGTCACAGGCATCCAGAGTATTAGGTCAGTCCAGCTCCAAGCTGACTGCAGCTGTCACTGGCCCTCCACCACCCAATACTTCCTCAACTCAAGTGGAAAATATGTACGATCTGTAATGAGCTTTTTCCTGACAATGTATATAGTGTGCAGTTCGGAAAAGAACATAAAACTGAAAATCCCAGCAGTAGCCAACTACATTATGAAAATACACAATTTGACTATCAAATGCCTCTACTGTAATCACTATTTGCCCACAGACACTGCTCAACCATATGTTAACTCATGGTCTGTCATGTCCATATTGCTGGTCAACCTTCAATGGTATGGAAAAGATGGTGACACACATGTGGATGGTTCACGTTAATGAAGAGATGGGATCTAAAACAGATTCTACTCTGAGTTTTGATTTGGCATTGCAGCAGGGTAGTCATACTAACATCTATCTCCTTGTAACCATGTATAACCTGAGTGATGCTCCCACTGAATCTGTTGCTTCAGTTCAGTTCAGTCGCTCAGTCATGTCTGACTCTTTGTGACCCCATGAATCGCAGCACGCCAGGCCTCCCTGTCCATCACCAACTCCTGGAGTTCACTCAGACTCACATCCATCGAGTCAGTGATGCCATCCAGCCATCTCATCCTCTGTCGTCCTCTTCTCCTCCTGCCCCCAATCCCTCCCAGCATCAGAGTCTTTTCCAATGAGTCAACTCTTCGCATGAGGTGGCTGTAATATTGGAGTTTCAGCTTCAGGATCAGTCCTTCCAATCAACACCCAGAACTGATCTCCTTCAGAAAGGACTGGTTGGATCTTCTTGCAGTCCAAGGGACTCTCAAGAGTCTTCTCCAATGCCACAGTTCAAAAGCATCAATTCTTTGGCGCTCAGCCTTCTTCACAGTCCAACCCTCACATCCATACATGACCACAGGAAAAACCATAGCCTTAACTAGACGAACCTTTGTTGGCAAAGTAATGTCTCTGCTTTTGAATATGCTATCTAGGTTAAGCATAACTTTCCTTCCAAGGAGTAAGTGTCTTTTAATTTCATGGCTGCAATCACCATCTGCAGTGATTTTGGAGCCCAGAAGAATAAAGTCTGACACTGTTTCCATTGTTTCCCCATCTATTTGCCATGAAGTGATGGGACTGGATGACATGATCTATTGCTTACCATGCCCCCAAATAACCCACCCATCCCTCCAAAGCCATAGCCAAAAGTGCAGGAAAAGGCAGATATCCCTGTTAAAAGTTCACCTCAAGCTTTAGTGCCCTATAAAAAACATGTTGGGAAAACCCTTTGCCCTCTTCACTTTTCAGTCCTAAAAGGACCCATATTTGCACTTGCACATCACTTATGAGAGAGGCACCAAGTTATTCAGACGATTTGTCCAGTGGAGAAAAAGCTCACCTACAAGTGCATCCACTGGCTTGGTGTGTATACCAGCAACATGACACCTTGACTGTCACTCTGCATCTGGTTCACTGCAAGCGTGTTGGAAAGACCCAGAATTCCCAAGACAAGACAAATGCTTAACCAGTTACCAGGCCTGGCACCTGTTATGTACACTTACGAGCAAATGGAATTTCCTTTGCTGAAGAAGTGAAAATTAGATGAAGATAGCTGTTCATCCGGCTTCTTTAAAGAGAGCCTGAGGAGCCTGTTTTAGCTTTAAACCCTAAGGGTCTTGAATATGATTGCTATGAAGCCAGGAAAATCTTCCTAACAAAATATTTCAACAAACAACACTATCCCACCAGGAGAGAAATTGAGAAGCTGGCGGCCAGCTTATGGTGGTGGAAGAGTGACATCGCTTTCCATTTTAGTAACAAGAGGAAGAAGTGTGTCTGAGACTGTGAAAAGTACAAGCCTGGTATGTTACTGGGCTTCAACATGAAAGAATTGAAAAAAAAGTTAAGTATGAGATGAATTTTGATGTTGAGTGGCTATTTGAAAATCATGATAAGAAGGATTCCACAGTCAGTGCTAGTAAAACAGCAGACAAAAAGCTCAGTCTTGGGAAGGAAGATGACAGTTCCTTAGACAGTTTTGAAAATTTGGAAAAAAATCCAATGGAAGTGATTGTTCTTTTAAACCTGTTTTCAAAGTTGAGTCTAAAATCCCTAGTGATAACCCAGATGAACACATACTGAAGGTAATTTCTGAAGATACTTTAGGATCTGAGAAGCTAGACCAAAAGGAGGAGGATCGTTCAAAATATGAAACTATTCATTTTACTGAAGAACCAACGAAACTAATGCATGATGCCTCTGATAGTGAGGTTGGCCAAGATGATGTTGTTGAGTGGAAAGATGGTGCTTCTCCATCTGAGAGTGGCCCTCGTTCCCAACAAGTATCAGACTTTGAAGACAACACATATGACATGAAAACAGGAACCTGGTCCAATGAGTCTTCCCAAAGTGAAGACGCAAGGAACAGTAAGCCAGCTGCCAAAAAAAAGGCTCCTATGCAGGGTGACAGAGAGCAGATGAAATGGAATAATAGTTCCTATGGAAAAGTTGAAGGGTTTTGGTCCAAGGACCAGTCACAGTGGAAGAATGCAACTGAAAATGATGAGCACTTGTCCACCCCACAGATTGAGTGGCAGAATAGCACAATTGACGGTGAGGATGGGGAGCAGTTTGACAACATGACTGATGGAATAGCTGAGCTGATGCATGGCAGCTTGATGGGAGTTAAACTGAGCAGCCAACAGGCTTAAGGGCCAGGTTTTCTGGCATTGGTGACAAATGCTGTATCCTGGAACTCTGTTCTCCTTTCAGTTTTGACTGCAAAGCTATGTTCTAACTGGTACTGCTTGAGTGCTGGGTCATCAGGCTGTGGGAACATGTGGTCACTCCAGTCCCAGTGGTTATTTCTAAGTCTATGACACATGATTGGCTGATATTGCTTTAGAATGTTCTGTGACAGACACAGTAACTAAATGTGAAAAACCAATAAGCTGGTGGCTCATAAATGCACACAAGAAAAAGCATAGGTTTGTTGTATCTGCCTTCTCCACATTTCTTTCCCTCTGTTAAACAATGTCTGGTTGGATGTCCTTGAGAAACGTTCTCCTGATTAAAATGGTAGTGTAGGGCCAACACACAAGCTACCAGTCCAATGTGTATAGTAGACTTTGGGGAAATCAATTTTTTTTTCATGTATTGATTCTGAATAGTTGAAACGTATATTACAGTCTTTTAGACCTATTCAAGTGAGGCTTATGATATTGTTATGGTATACCCATCATAGATTCTTGTCTTTTTTTAGTGTTGTCCTTGCCGTGTAATAAGCATTATATCTGGTTGACCTAGCAAAAGCCTGAAACTACACTAGTGTGGACTTAGGGACAGACTTAGTTTTTGCACATAACCTTGTACAATCTCGTGACAGAGACGAGCCACATAAGACATATATCTGGACTCTCTTGTATTATATAATTTTTCTTCTTCTGAATACACTTGACATTACAGCTGATAAAAACAAAAACTGGTATTTAAGATGTTTTCTGAAATCTTTTAAGCTAAATGTCACATGCAAGTATTGACTTTGCAGCTACTAATTTTGACACCTTTTAGATCTGTGTGGAAATGTGTTGTGTTGAAGCAGCAGACCAATGAGTGCTGCTTTTTGGATATTTAGTTTTATTTTTGTTAAACACCATCCTGGAGTATTCATTTATACCATATAATATATGACATACTGTTGTAGTAGTGTGATCTTTATTTCCCTTTGTACAATTTTGTATAATTTTGTGATCTTTATTTCCCTTTGTATTCATTTTAAACATCTAAATAAATTCCTGTATTGTGCTTAAAAAAAAATTGTCCTGTATTCATATGTTAGCTCTCTTGAAACTTTCAGCAACTTATTAAATTTGTAAAATAAACTGTTAATTCCTGTATTTGTATAAGTTAGGAATTATTTGGGCTGCGAGGGAAACAAAAGTATTAGTTATTTATGCAAAACACAAGTTTATTTTGCTCACATATTATCCAGAGTCTGCTAAAGTAAATTCATGGGGTCATTTGGAATCAAGGCATTTTATCCTGTTGCCTTGCCATATTTCACCTGGAGTGTCTACTTTGGTCCAAGTTGTTGCTTGACTTCTACCAACTGGTCTGCATCTCAGCCAACAGGAAGGAGATGGGGGAAAGAAATGCATGGCCACCAATTTTAAAGGATATGTTTTGGAAATCATAACACTGCTTTTGCCAGAAGTTAGAGAAGTATCACACCTAGCTGTGTGAGGAGATTGGGAAAGGCATTATTATTTCAGATGTGGTCATAGGTTACAACAAAAACCAGGAGCTGAGTCCTCTGAAGACAAAAAGAATGGATATGGGGGACAATTAAAAGCCTTTTCCACCACTCCTCACCTTAATATTGTAGGGATTAAGTGATACAAATGCATTTCATAAACTTAAATCCTGTATCCTTGACAGATTTTGTTTTTAAGATACTAGTAGCAGTATTCTTATGGGTGGGAATTCAGAAAACTAAATAGAAGTTAAAAGAATTGCCTTCTTAAAAGGACAATTGCTAGATAAAGTTTTATTCTAAAGAGTGATTGTTGAGATTTGTTTTTGAAGGATTCAGTTCAGTTCAGTCACTCAGTCATGCCCGACTCTTTGCAACTCCATGAACTGCAGCACGCCAGGCCTCCCTGTCCATCACCAACTCCCAAAGTCCACCCAAACTCATGCCCATTGAGTCGGTGATGCCATCTAACCATCTCCTCTGTTGTCCCTTTCTCCTCCTGCTTTCAATCTTTCCCAACATCAGGGTCTTTTCAGATGACGCAGTTCTTCACATCAGGTGGCCAAAGTATTGGAGTTTCAGCTTCAACATCAGTCCTTCCAATGAACACCCAGGACTGATTTCCTTTAGGATGGACTGGTTGGATCTCCTTGCAGTGCAAGGGACTCTCAAGAGTCTTCTCCAACCCCACAGTTCAAAAGCATCAATTCTTTGTCACTCAGCTTTCTTTATAGTCCAACTCTCACATCTATACATGACTACTGGAAAAACCATAGCCTTGACTAGACGGACCTTTGTAGACAAAGTAATGTCTCTGCTTTTTAGTATGCTGTCTGGGTTGGTCATAACTTTCCTTCCAAGCATTATTATAAGGAAAATACTGTTCATTGTGTGCTGTTCTGTCGCTTCAGTTGTGTCCGAGTGTTTGCAACCCTATGGACTGTAGTCCGACAGGCTCCTCTATCTGTGGGGTTCTCCAGGCAAGAATACTGGAGTGGGTTACCATGCCCTCCTCAAGAGGATGTTCCTGACTCAGGGATTGAACCCATGTCTTCTGCATCTCCTGCATTGCAGGTTTTACCACTGAGCCCCCAAGGAAGACCTATTGTTCATTACCCATCTACATAAAGGATGGAGGAACTGGGAGATGAATGGTGTTTCGCTTTCATTTTGCAAATGAAGAAATGAAGTCCAGAGAGGGGATGTTATTTTTCCAAGGTTACAGAGCCAGTTAGGGGTAGAGCCAAAATTAAAATTCAAGATCTTTTGAAGAATATTAAATATTTTATCCAATGTACACCCCTACCTTCCCAAAATGACAATTAGCTGTAAAATGAGGGTTGATTAAACTGTCAAGGGAAGTTGCTAGAATTTTCTGAGACTGGCTAAGAGGACCTTTTCAGGCCATCTCAGCTCCAGGCTTTCCCTGGGACTGGAGTTAAAATTCAGAGTAGCTCATTTAACATTGTCTCCTTACTGCATTGTGGTCAGAAAAGATGCTTGGAATGATTTCTATTTTTTTGAATTTACCAAGGCTAGCTTTATGGCCCAGGATGTGATCTATCCTGGAGAAGGTTCCATGGCTTGAGAAAAAGGTGAAATTCATTGTTTTGGGATGAAATGTCCTATAGATATCAATTAGGTCTAACTGGTCTATTGTATCGTTTAAAGTTTGTGTTTCCTTATTAATTTTCTGTTTAGTTGATCTATCCATAGGTGTGAGTGGGGTATTAAAGTCTCCCACTATTATTGTGTTATTGTTAATTTCTCCTTTCATACTTGTTAGCATTTGTCTTACATACTGCGGTGCTCCCGTGTTGGGTGCATATATATTTATAATTGTTATATCTTCTTCTTGGATTGATCCTTTGATCATTATGTAGTGACCTTCTTTGTCTCTTTTCACAGCCTTTGTTTTAAAGTCTATTTTATCTGATATGAGTATTGCTACTCCTGCTTTCTTTTGGTCCCTATTTGCATGGAAAATCTTTTCCAGCCCTTCACTTTCAGTCTGTATGTGTCCCCTGTTTTTGAGGTGGGTCTCCTGTAGACAACATATGTAGGGTCTTGTTTTTGTATCCATTCAGCCAGTCTTTGTCTTTTTGGTTGGGGCATTCAACCCATTTACGTTTAAGGTAATTACTGATAAGTATGATCCCGTTGCCATTTACTTTATTGTTTGGGGTTCAATTTATACACCATTTTTGTGTTTCCTGTCTAGAGAATATCCTTTAGTATTTGTTGTAGAGCTGGTTTGGTGGTGCAGAATTCTCTCAGCTTTTGCTTATCTGAGAAGCTTTTTGATTTCTCCTTCATACTTGAATGAAATCCTTGCTGGGTACAATAATCTGGGCTGTAGGTTATTTTCTTTCATCATTTTAAGTATGTCTTGCCATTCCCTCCTGGCTTGAAGAGTTTCTATTGAAAGATCAGCTGTTATCCTTATGGGAATTCCTTGTGTGTTATTTGTTGTTTTTCCCTTGCTGCTTTTAATATTTGTTCTTTGTGTTTGATCTTTGTTAATTTGAGTAATATGTGTCTTGGGGTGTTTTCGCCTTGGGTTTATCCTGTTTGGGATTCTCTGGGTTTCTTGGACTTGGGTGATTATTTCCTTCCCCATTTTAGGGAAGTTTTCAACTATTATCTCCTCAAGTATTTTCTCATGGTCTTTCTTTTTGTCTTCTTCTTCTGGAACCCCTATGATTCGAATGTTGTAGCGTTTAATATTGTCCTGGAGGTCTCTCAGATTGTCCTCATTTCTTTTAATTCGTTTTTCTTTTATTCTCTCTGATTCATTTATTTCTACCATTCTATCTTCTAATTCACTAATCCTATCTTCTGCCTCTGTTATTCTACTATTTATTTGCCTCCAGAGTGTTTTTAATTTCATTTATTGCATTATTCATTGTATATTGACTCTTTTTTATTTCTTCTAGGTCCTTGTTAAACCTTTCTTGCATCTTCTCAATCCTTGTCTCAAGCTATTTATCTGTGATTCCATTTTAATTTCTAGATTTTGGATCAATTTCACTATCATTATTGAATTCTTTATCAGGTAGATTCCCTATCTCTTCCTCTTTTGTTTGGTTTGGTGGGCATTTATCCTGTTCCTTTATCTGCTGGCTATTCCTCTGTCTCTTCATCTTGTTTAAATTGCTTGGGGTGTCCTTTCTGTATTCTGGCAGTTTGTGGAGTTCTCTTTATTGTGGCTATTCCTCACTGTGTGTGGGTTTGTACAGGTGCCCCACTGCTGGGCATACACACTGAGGAAACCAGAATTGAAAGAGACACGTGTACCCCAATGTTCATCGCAGCACTGTTTATAATAGCCAGGACATGGAAGCAACCTAGATGTCCATCAGCAGATGAATGGATAAGAAAGCTGTGGTACATATACACAATGGAGTATTACTCAGCCATTAAAAAAGAATACATTTGAATCAGTTCTAATGAGGTGGATGAAACTGGAGACTATTATACAGAGTGAAGTAAGCCAGAAGGAAAAACATAAATACAGTATACTAACGCATGTATATGGAATTTAGAAAGATGGTAACGATAACCCTGTGTATGAGACAGCAAAAGAGACACTGATGTATAGAACAGTCTTATGGACTCTGTGGGAGAGGGTGGGAAGATTTGGGAGAATGTCATTGAAACATGTGAAATGTCATGTATGAAACGAGATGCCAGTCCAGGTTCAGTGCACGATGCTGGATGCTGAAAATGCTGGGAAGGCCCAGGGGATGGTATGGGGAGGTTGGGAGGAGGAGGGTTCAGGATGGGGAGCATGTGATTTAAAAAAAAAAAAAATGTAAGTAACCAGTGCAGTTGGTCCACACTCAACACAGTGCCCGGCTCAGAGTAAGCAGTCAGGATATGAGAGCTGCTGCTGAGGTCACTTCAGTTGTGTCCGACTCTGTGCGACCCCATAGACAGCAGCCCACCAGGCTCCCCATCCCTGGGATTCTCCAGGCAAAAACACTGGAGTGGGTTGCCATTTCCGTCTCAATGCATGAAATTGAAAAGTGAAAGTGAAGTCACTCAGTCGTAAAAAAAAAAAAAAAAAAAAATAACATTGTCTCCTTGTCTTTTTGTTTCTTAGTGGCAGAGTTTATTTTGCCCCCCCACCCCGTGACTACACTGTGGGGGTCCATTTTTTTTCGCTTCTAGAAATTTGTTTGATGTTTTGCTTATCCTTTGATTTCTACATTCTGAATTCAAGGATTCTCAATTTATCAGCTCCCAATGCTTTTTGTCCTTACAGCTTTTCTTACCCACTCCACCAGCAGCCATTCCCCAAGGGCTGTGGGGGGGATGTCAGTTCTTCCTGAGCGTCACAGCACTTTCCCCATCTCTTTCCTAGCATCAGGAAAACCTATTTCTGTCTCAGAGTGTGACTTTTAGCTTCTTGTATGAACATAGGCAGCAGACTCTTTCCTCTCTCCCAGTGGCACCAGCCGCCTCTCTCAATTCTCACCTGAATTCCTGAATGTTGCTGACTAGTTGCTGAGGTATCTGTGCTTCATGTTTTATGCTTGATGTTTTGTTTTAATGTTTAGTGGTATCTTGTTCTCATTTTGCCCTTTTCTTTGTATTCTTTTCTTTGCTCTCTCTCATTGAAGATGACTTTGATTCTTTATCCCAGAAATTTGTTTTCTGCTGTGTCAGGACCTGGGTGCCACTCTTCCCCTAATCTACTTTGGCAAACTTAATTAATTCATATAATTTTGTTTTGCTAAGTGGGAAATGGTCACTTTACAAAACAACAATTACCGTATGATACCATGTTATCCAATCTTATTACATGTCACTTGTTTCTCCTTTGAATGTGGATTTTTAAAAATTAATATTTTTATCAAAGGATAATTGCTTTACAGAATTTTGTTGTTTTCTGTCAAAACACAACATGAACCAGCCATAGGCATACATATATCCCCTCCCTTTTGAGCCTCCCTCCCATCTCCTTCCCCATCTCACCCCTCTAGGTTGATACAGAGCCCCTATTTGAGTTTTTTGAGCCATATAGCAAATTCCCATTGGCTGGCTATTTTACATATGGCAATGTAAGTTTCCATGTTACTCTTTCCATACATCTAACCCCCTGCTTCCCTCTCCCCATGTCCATAAATCTATTCTCTATGTCTGTTTCTCCACTGCTGCCTTATGAATAAATTCTTCAGTACCATTTTCCTAGATTTCATATATATGCATTAGAATATGATATTTATCTTTCTCTTTCTGACTTACTTCACTCTGTATAATAGGTTCTAGGTTCATCCACCTCATTAGAATTGACTCAAAGTTGTTCCTTTTTATGGCTGAGTAATATTCCATTGTGTATATGTACCACGATTTCTTTATCCATTCATCTGTCGATGGGCATCTAGATTGCTTCCATGTTCTAGCTATTGTATGTTCACCACTATTGTAAATAGTGCTGCAATTAACAATGGAATACATGTGTCTTTTTCAATTTTGGTTTCCTTGGGGTATATGCCTAAGAGTGGGATTGCTGGGTCATATGATGGTTTTATTCCTAGCTTTTTAAGGAATCTCCATACAGTATGCCATACTGGCTTTATCAATTTACATTTTCACCAACAGTGCACGAGTGTTCCCTTTTCTCCATACCCTCTCCAGCATTTATTGTTTGTAGACTTTTTGATGATGGCCATTCTGACCAGTCTGAGGTGATATCTCACTGTAGTTTTCATTTGCATTTCTCAAATAATGAGCAATGTTGAGCATCTTTTCATATGTTTGTTAGTCATCTGTATGTCTTCTTTGAAGAAATGTCTGTTTATGTATTTTCCCCACTTTTTGATTGGGTTCTTTGTTTTTCTGGTATCGAGTTGTATGAGCTGCTTGTATATTTTGTAAATTAATCCTCTGTCCATTGTTTCATTTGCTATTATTTTCTCCCATTTTGAGGGTTGTCTTTTCACCTTGTTTGTAGTTTCCTTTGCTGTGTAAAAGCTTTTAAGTTTAATCAAGTCCCACTTGTTTACTTTTGTTTTTATTTCCATTAATCTAGGAGGTGGGTTATACAGGATCGATTTATCTCATCAAGTGTTCTGCCTATGTTTTCCTCTAAAGGTTTTATAGTTTCTGGTCTTACATTTAGGTCTTTAGTCCATTTTGAGTTTATCTTTGTGTATGGTGTTAGGAAGTGTTCTAATTTCATTCTTTTAATGTAGCTGTCCATTTTTTCCCAGCACCATTTATTGAAGAGGCTGTCTTTGCCCCATTGTATATTCTTGCCTCCTTTGTTAAAAATAAGATACCCATAGGTGCATAGGTTTATTTCTGGGCTTTCTATCTTGTTCCATTGGTCTATATTTCTGTTTTTGTGCCAACACCATACTATCTTCATGACTGTAGCTTTGTAGTATAATCTGAAGTCAGGAAGGTTGATTTTTCCAGCTCCTTTCTTCTTTCTCAAGACTGCTTTGGCTATTCGGGGTCTTTTGTGTTTCCATATGAATTGTGAAATTTTTGGTTCTAGTGCTGTGAAAAATGCCATTGGTAATTTGATAGGGATTGCATTGAATCTGTAGATTGCATTTGATAGTGTAGTCATTTTCATGATATTGATTCTTCCTACCTAGGAACATGGAATATCTCTCCGTCAGTTTATGTCATCTTTGATTTCTTTCATTAGTGTCATAATTTTCTGTGTACAGTTCTTTTGTCTCCTTAGGTAAGGAGACAAAGGATAGTCCTGGATATTAAATTCTTTTTTTTTTTTTTTTTGAATGGTGATGGAATTGATTCCTTAATTTCTCATTCTGATTTTTCATTGTTAGTATATAGAAATGCAAGTGATTTCTGTGTGTTGACTTTGTGTCCTGCAACTTTGCTAAATTCACTGATTAGCTCTAGTAATTTTCTGCTACTATCTTTAGGATTTCCTATGTAAAGTATCATGTTATCTGCAAACAGTGAAAGCTTTACTTCTTTTCTGATCTGGATTTCTTTTATTTGTTTTTATTCTCTGATTACTGTAGCTAGGACTTCCAAAACTATGTTGAATAATAGTGGTGAAAGTGGACACCCTTGTCTTGTTCCCTATCTTAGGGGTAATGCTTTCATTTATTCACCACTGAGAATAATGTTTGCTGTAATCTTATCATATATGGCCTTTACTATGTTGAGGTAGGTTCCTTGTATGCTCATTATTTGAAGAGCTTTCATCATAAATGGGTGCTGAATTTTTTCAAAGGCTTTTTCTGCATCTATTGAGATGATTATATGGTTTTTACCTTTCAATTTGTGAATATGGTATATCACATTGGTTGACTTGCATATATTGAAGAATCCTTGCATCCTGGAATAAACCTGACTTGATCATGGTATATGAGCTTTTTGATGTGTTGCTGAATTCTGGTTCCTAAAATTTTGTTGAGGATTTTTGCATCTATGTTCATCAGTGATATTGGCCTGTAGTTTTCTTTTTTTGTGTTGTCTTTGTCTGGTTTTGGTTTCAGGGTGATAGTGGCCTCATAGAATCAGTTTGGAAGTGTTCCTTCTTCTGCAATTTTTTAAAAGTTTTAGAAGGATAGGCATTAGCTGTTGTCTAAATGTTTGATAGAATTCTCCTGTGAAGCCACCTGGTCCTGGACTTTTCTTTTTGGGAGATTTTTGATCACAGCTTCAATTTCAGTGCCTGTAATTGGGTTGTTTATAGCTTCTATTTCTTCCTGGCTCAGTCTTGGAAAATTGAACTTCTCTAAGAATCTGTCCATTTCTTCCAGGTTATCCATTTTATTGCCATATAGTTGTTCATAATAGTCTCTTATAATCCTTCATATTCATTTTCTCTTGTAACCTCTCGTTTTTCATTTCTTTTTTTTTTAAAGTTTATGTACATTTTTTAAAATTTAAATTTATTTATTTTAATTGGAGGCTAATTACTTAACAGTATTGTATTGGTTTTGCCATACATCAACATGAATCCGCCACGGGTATACACGTGTAGCCCATCCTGAACCCCCCTCCCACCTCCCTCCATTTCTAATTTTGTTATTTGGTTCTTTTTTCTTGAGGAGTCTCACTAGAAGTTTGTCGAATGTATCTTCTCAAAGAACCAGGTTTTAGTTTCATTTTTATTAAGAGCTTTTAGCTTTTAGTTTTATTAAAAGGAAAACTCCACAGAACTGCAAAACCCAATGTAGAGGCAGAAGTTTATAAGAACAATAAAAAGTGTGACTGAATATATGCATATACATATACACCCATAAGCAAAATCAAAACAGTCCAACAAAAATAAAGTACTGTAGATTAACCTGTTGAACAAAGGAAACCAAAAATTATATCTATCAGAACAAACCTAACTAAAGCACAAAGTGGAAAACAAAACTAAAGCAAGATGGCAATTGGGGAAAACAAAACTAAAGCAAGATGGCAATTGGGGACGGAAATGGGCAATTTCATTAAAGCAATGAAAATAAACTAACAAATATGTTGACAGGAAAGTAGAGAAAGTAAAGAAAGAAAGAATAGATATGCAAAGTTAAATAGAGATAGATAAAGAAGATTTATATACATTAAAGATTAACTGCAAGGGGAAAAGAACAGTAGGAAAAGCAAACAAAGGAATAAATACAGAAAAAATAATAATAGGTTTAAAATATTAAAAGTTAAAATTTTAAAAAGAGAGAGAGAAAAAAAGGAAAACTCCACAGAACTGCAAAAGCCCAATGTAGAGGTGGGAGTTTATAACCGCAATAAGAAATCTGACTGAGGAAAAAAGAAAAGCGCAACAGTAGCAGTGCCAATAAAATCAACAACTACAACAGAGGGGGAAAAATAAAAGAAATTAAAAAACCCCAAAGAATCTACAGAACAAGTCAAAACATACGAATAATAAATGTTTTTCTTGAGTCACTGCTGTCAGAGTCCTTACCCTCGCTAGGAGTCAGAGTCCACCTCATCCCTCTAGGGTGCCTTCCAACACTGCACTGGTCTCTGGACCTGCTGTGAGGGCAACTAAGATGCTAATCTGTTTCTACTCCTGTATGTTCTTGCCTCCAATATCCACAGCTATCAGAACTAGTGTGTTTCCTTTTGTGGGAGCTCTCAGTGTCCCTTTATATATTCCATAGACACAGAGTCTGCCTAGTTGATCATGTGAATTTAATCTTCAGCTTGTACAGCTGGTGGGAAGGTTTTTGGTCTTTTTCCTTAGCCACACTGCCCCTGGATTTCAATTGTGGTTTTATTTCCACCTCTGCATGTGGGTCATCCTCTGGGGATTGCTCCTGAGGCTGCCCTGGAGGACTTGAGTCTACCCCTGTGAGGGCCAGGTGTGGAAGTGGTGCAGATGCTTGGGTCTCAGGTGTTGTGGCAGCACCAGGTACTCAGCAGAGTTGGTGGCTAGGACAGGAGGAAATATAGTGCTCTAGAAGGGTATGGCAGCCAATATTGGCCAATACACTCCAGTATTCTTGTCTGGAGAACTCCCATCCCTGACAGAGAAGCCTGGCAAGCCATAGTTTACAGGGTGACAGAGAGTCCCGACATGACTGAAGTGACCCTGCACACATAGATGGAAGACTTTTTTTGTCTGTGGCAGCTCTGCTCCAGTGAGAGTTGAGCGTGAAGGTGGCACAGCTGCTCGGCTTGTGGGGACCCTGATGATGCCAAGTGTGCAGAGACACAGACTGCCTCAGCCGCTGGAGTTATGGCCCTATCAAAGTCTTTTTTTTGAGCCTCTTGTAGCTGGTAATCAGAAGGCCTCTTTGGCCAATCTTTCTCCGTAGCTCCTCCATTCATGCACTTCGAGGGGGCCTTGAAGGATGTGAAAGTTTTACCATATAAATTAGGAGGTAAAGGGCATCAAAAAGGGAAGAGTATCCGTAAGACACATGGCTTGAAAGGGCATGGCATGATTAAAATAGACAAATGATTTTCTGGCAGGTGGGGAGTCAGGTGATTTGAAACCTGATAGTGGACGACATTATATAAGTCTTTGAGAATTCATTGGTATTTGTAAGAGTTAAGGTTTTATGATAATTTGAGGACTGAGAAGAAAGCTGAGTGACGAAGAATTGATGCTTTTGAACTGTGGTGCTGGAGAAGACTCTTGCAAGTCCCTTGAACTACAAGGATATCCAGCCAATCCATCCTAAAGGAGACTAGTCCTGGATGTTCATTGGAAGGACTGATGCTAAAGCTGAAACTCCAATACTTTGGCTACCTCATGCAAAGAGCTGACTCATTGGAAAAGACCCTGATGCTGGGAGGGATTGGGGGCAGGAGGAGAAGGGGACGATAGAGGATGAGATGGCTGGATTGCATCACTGACTCAATTCACATGAGTTTGGATGAACTCTGGGAGTTGGTGATGGACAGGGAGGCCTGGCGTGCTGTGATTCATGGGGTTGCAGAGTCGGACACGACTGAGCGACTGAACTGAACTGAACTGAACTGAGGACTGATGAAAGACCAACTATTGGTCATGTGAAAGGTAGATTAAGTAGGAAGAATCAGAGATAGGCAAACCAGCAAGGGCTCTTTGTTAGCTTATCCAGGCAATAAGTGATGGGAGTCTAAACTAAGACAGGGACTGTAGGTACAGAGAGGGTGTGATGGATTTCAGAAGTTTGAGTAGAGGAATCAAGAGGGCTTTAATCTATATTGATGTAGATAGTAAGAAAGTCAAAGATGACTGAGAATTTTGGCTAATGAGATGCAGTTATGGTAGTCTCAAAAGCCTAAAGAGGGATTAAAAGAGATTTGAAGTCTTGAAGATATCTAGAAAAACAACTTGAAATAGATTTCTAGCACACAAAACCATCCCTGGACAACAAATGTAGGTTTCTAATGCTAGTAAAGTAATGCTCAAAATTCTCCAAGCCAGGCTTCAGCAGTACGTGAACCATGAACTTCCAGATGTTCAAGCTGGTTTTAGAAAAGGCAGAGGAACCAGAGATCAAATTGCCAACATCCGATGGATCATGGAAAAAGCAAGAGAGTTCCAGAAAAACATCTACTTCTGCTTTATTGACTATGCCAAAGCATTTGACTGTGTAGATCACAGTAAACTGTGGAAGATTCTGAAAGAGATGGGAATACCAGACCACCTGATCTGCCTCTTGAGAAATTTGTATGCAGGTCAGGAAGCAATAGTTAGAACTGGACATGGGACAACAGACTGGTTCCAAATAGGAAAAGGAGTACGTCAAGGCTGTATATTGTCACCCTGCTTATTTAACTTATATGCAGAGTACATCATGAGAAACACTGGGCTGGAAGAAGCACAAGCTGGAATCAAGATTGCCGGGAGAAATATTAATAACCTCAGATATGCAGATGACACCACCCTTATGGCAGAAAGTGAAGAGGAACTAAAAAGCCTCTTGATGAAAGTGAAAGTGGAGAGTGAAAAAGTTGGCTTAAAGCTCAACATTCAGAAAACGAAGATCATGGCATCAGGTCCCATCACTTCATGGGAAATAGATGGAGGAAAAATGGGAACAGTGACAGACTATTTTCTTCAACTCCAGAATCACTGCAGATGTTGACTACAGCCATGAAATTAAAAGACACTTGTTCCTTGGGAGAAAAGTTATGAAAAAACCTAGAAACTATATTAAAAAGCAGAGACATTACTTTGCTGACAAAGGTCCATCTAGACAAAGCAATGGTTTTTCCAGTGGTCATGTATGGATGTGAGAGTTGGACTATAAAGAGAGCTGAGCGCTGAAGAATTGGTGCTTTTGACCTGTGGTGTTGGAGAAGACTCTTGTGAGTCCCTTGGACTGCAAGGACATCAAACCAGTCTATCCTAAAAGAAATCAGTCCTGAAGATTCATTGGAAGGACTGGTGTTTAAGCTGAAGCTCCAATACTTTGGCCACCTGATGCGAAGAATTGACTCATTGAAAAAGATACTGATGCTGGGAAAGATTGAAGGCAGGAGGAGAAGGAGACAATAAAGGATGAGATGGTTGGATGGCATTGTCAACCCAATGGACATGAATTTGAGCAAGCTTTGGAAGTTGTTGATCAACAGGGAAGCCTGGCATGCTGCAGTTCATGGGGTCACAAAGAGTTGGACATGACTGAGCAACTGAACTGAACTGAGGAATATATCCATTTTCTCTGGTTATCTGCTTCATCAGTGTATAATTGTTTATAGTAATCTCTTAACAAATGAACAATGAAGAAGGGTAAATGTTGACTGAATTCTGCCAAGAGAATGCATTATTCATAGCAAATACCCTTTTTCAACAACACAAGAGACAGCTTTATACATGGACATCACCAAATGGTCAATACCAAAATCAAATTGATGACATTCTTTGTAGCCAAATATGGAGAAGCTGTATACAGCCAGCAAAAACAAGACCAGACCTTGAGCTGACTATGGCTTAGATCATCAGCTTCTCATAGCAAAATTCAGACATAAACTAAAGAAAACAGGGAAAACAATAGGCCAGCCAGGTATGACTTAAATCCTTATGAATTCACAGTAGAGATAACGAATGGATTCAAGGGACTAGATCTTAACCATTTGCCTGAAGAACTATGGACAGAGGTCTGTAATATTGTACAGGATGCGGTGAACAAAATCATCCCAAAGAAAAAGAATAGCAGGCTATGAGGTACCATTTCACACCAGTCAGAATGGCTGCGATCCAAAAGTCTACAAATAATAAATGCTGGAGAGAGTGTGGAGAAAAGGGAACCCTCTTACACTGTTGATGGGAATGCAAACTAGTACAGCCACTATGGAGAACAGTGTGGAGATTCCTTAAAAAAACTGGAAATAGAACTGCCTTATGATCCAGCAATCCAACTGCTGGGCATACACACTGAGGAAACCAGAAGGGAAAGAGACACGTGTACCCCAATGTTCATCGCAGCACTGTTTATAATAGCCAGGACATGGAAGCAACCTAGATGCCCATCAGCAGATGAATGGATAAGAAAGCTGTGGTACATATACACAATGGAGTATTACTCAGCCATTAAAAAGAATACATTTGAATCAGTTCTAATGAGGTGGATGAAACTGGAGCCTATTATACAGAGTGAAGTAAGCCAAAAGGAAAAACACCAATACAGTATACTAATGCATATATATGGAATTTAGAAAGATGGTAACAATAACCCTGTGTATGAGACAGCAAAAGAGACACTGATGTATAGAACAGCCTTATGGACTCTGTGGGAGAGGGAGAGGGTGGGAAGATTTGGGAGAATGGCA
The DNA here is from genome assembly GCF_027580195.1 of Bos mutus. Lineage (NCBI taxonomy): Eukaryota > Metazoa > Chordata > Mammalia > Artiodactyla > Bovidae > Bos > Bos mutus. Next base: position 136,680,853 of record NC_091617.1, read on the forward strand.
TTGAAACATGTATAATATCATGTATGAAACGAGTCACCAGTCCAGGTTCGATGCACAATACTGGATGCTTGGGGCTGGTGCACTGGGACGACCCAGAGGGATGGTATGGGGAGGGAGGAGGGAGGAGGGTTCAGGATGGGGAACACATGTATACCTGTGATGGATTCATTTTGATATTTGGCAAAACTAATACAATATTGTAAAGTTTAAAAATAAAATAAAATTAAAAAAAGAAAAAGAGTAGCAGTAAGGCAAAGGGTTTTCTGACAAGGCTTTACAAATAGCAGAAGAATGAAGTGAAGCAAAAAGCAAGGGAGAGAGGGATAAATGCATCCAATTAAATGCAGAATTCCAAAAAGTAGCTAGATAAGACAAGAAGACCTTCAATGAACAGTGCTTAATAATAGAATAAAACAGTAAAAGGGGAAAGACAAGAGATCTCTTCAGGAAAATTGGAAACATCAAGGGAGCATTCTGCCCAAAGATGGACACAATATAGGATAAAAAATGGTAGAGACCTAGTAGATGCTGAAGAGATCAAGAAGAGATGGAAGGAATACACAGAAGAACTATTTTTTAAAAAGATCTTAATGAACTGGATTTCTATGATGGTGTGGTTAGTCGCCCAGAGCCAGACATTCTGGAGTATGAAGTCAAGTGAAACCTAAGCAGCACTGCTGTTAATAAAGCTAGTGGATGCGATGAAATTTCTGCAGAACTATTCAAATCCCTAAAGGAGGATGCCATCAAGGTTTTGCATTCATTATGTAAGCAAATCTGGAAGACCTTGCAGTGGACACAGGACTGGAAAAGTTCAATCCTCATCCCAGTACCCAAGAGGGGTAGTACCAAAGAATGTGCTAACAATCAGGCAGTTGCCCTCATCTCCCATGTTAGTAAGGCCATGCTTAAAATCTTGCATGAGAGACTTCAGCATTATGTGAACCAAGAACTTTCAGATGCCTGAGCTGGGTTGAGAAAAGGAAGAGAAATTAGAAAGCAAATTGCCAACATTCACTGGATTGTAGAGAAAGCAAGGGGATTTCAGAAAAACATCTATCTCTGTTTCATGGATTATGTTGATAACTTTGACTGTGTGGATCCTAACAAACTGTGGAAAGCTATTAAAGAGATGGGAATGCCTGACCATCTTATCTGTCTCCTGAGAAACCTGTATGTGGGTCAAGAAGCAACAGTTAGAACCCAATATGGAATAATTGGTTGGTTCAAGATGGGGAAAAGGTGGAAGTAGTGACAGATTTCCTCTTTCCAGGCTCCAGAATCACCACAGATGGTAACTGCAGCCTTGAAATCAGAAGACAGTTGTTTATTGGCAGGAAAACAATGACAAACCTAGACAGTGTGTTGGAAAGCAGAAACGTTACCCTGCTGACAGAGGTCTGTATAGTTAGGCTATGGTGTTCCTAGTGGTCATATTTATATGTGAGAGCTGGACCATAAAGAAGGCAGAGTGCCAAAGAATTGATGCTTATGAACTGTGGTGCTGGAGAAGACTCTTGAAAGTCCTTTGGACAGCAAGGATCTCAAACCAGTCAGTCTTTGGGGAGATCAACCCTGAATATTCACTGGTTGAACTGATGCTGAAGCTGAAGCTCCAGTATTTTGGTCATCTGATGTGCACAGATGACTCATTGGATAAGTCCCTGATGCTGGGAAAGATTGATGGCAGAAGGAGAAGAGGGTGTCAGAGAATGAGATGGCTGGATGGCATCACCGATGCAATGAACATGAACTTGGGCAAACTCTGGGAAATGGTGAGGGACAGGAAGGCCTGGTGCACTGCAATCCATGGGGTTGCAAAGAGTTAGACACAACAGGGTGACTGAACAGCAACAACAACGACGACCTTTATGATCATTTGTGTTTCTGTGGTGCCAGATGTAACTCCTCTTTCGTTTCTGATTGTATTTATTTGGGCCCTTTTTCCTGATGAGTCTGGTTAAAGGTTTATCTTTTTTTTTTTTTTTTTAATCTTTTCAAAAAAGAAGTTTAGTTTTATTGATTTTTTATTGGTTTTTTTTTTTTTTTTTCTGTCTGTTTCATTTATTTCTACTCTAATATTTACTGATTTCTTATGTGGCTCAGCTGGTAAAGAATCCTCATACAGTGTGGGAGACCTGGGTTCCATCTCTGATTTGGGAAGATCCCCTGGAGAACAGAATGTCTACCCACTCCAGTATTCTGGCCTGGAGAATTCCATGGACTAAATAGTCCATGGGATCGCAAAGAGTTGGACACAACTGGGCAACTTTCACTTTCGCTTTACTTTCTACTTTGACTTTTGTCTGTTTTTCTTCTTCCAAGTTCCTTTAGGTATAAGATTAGATTGTTGAGATTTTTCTTATTATCTGCCTTAGGTGTGTGTCACTATAAAATTCCCTCTTAGAACTTGTTTTCCAAACTCCATAGATTTTTAGATCATTATATTTCCATTTTCATTTGTTTCAGTGTATTTTTTGCTTTGCTCTTTGATATCATCAGTGATCATTGGTTATTTAGTAGTATAGTTTTTAGCCTCCATGTATTTGTGGGTTTGGCTGTTTATTTTTCTAATAGTTTACTTCCAGCATCATAGTGTTGAGGTCAGAAAATATGTTTGAGATGATTTCAGTCTTCTTAATTTTATTGAGACTTGTCTTGTGCCCTACATGTGATCTATCCTGGTGAATATTCCATATGCACTTGAAAAGAACATATATTCTGCTGTTTGTAGATGAATGTTCTCTAAATATTAAATATTAATAACTGTACTTAATAAAAAAATATCTTATTTGGCCAGTGTTTTCTTTTTTAATTTATGTCTGCATATTTGTCCATTGATGTAAATGGAGTGTTAAAGTCATCTAGTTTTGTCAGTTCAGTTCAGTTCAGTCTCTCAGTCGTGTCTGACTCTTTGCAACCCGATAAACCGCAGCACGCCAGGCCTCCCTGTCCATCACCAACTCCCAGAGTCCACTCAAACCCATGTCCATCGAGTCGATGAGGCCATCCAACCATCTCATCCTCCGTTGTACCCTTCTCCTCTGGCCCTCAATATTTCCTAGCGTCAGGGTCTTTTACAATGAGTCAGTTCTTTGCATCAGGTGGTGAAAGTATTGGAGTTTCAGCCTCAACATCAGTCCTTCCAATGAACACCCAGGACTGATCTCTTTTAGGATGGACTGGTAGTATTTCCTTGCAGTCCAAGGGACTCTCAAGAGTCTTCTCAAACACCACAGTTCAAAAGCATCAATTCTTTGGTGCTCACCTTTCTTTATAGTCCAACTCTCACATCCATACATGACCACTGGAAAAACCTTGTCATAGCCTTGACTAGATGAACCTTTGTTGGCAAAGTAATGTCTCTGCTTTTTAATATGCTATCTAGGTTGGTTATAATTTTCCTTCCAAGGAGTAAGTGTCTTTTAATTTCATTGCTGCAATCGCCATCTGCAGTGATTTTAAAGCCCAGAAAAATAAAGTCAGCCTGTATTTCCACTGTTTCCCCATCTATCTGCCATGAAGGGATGGGACCAGATGCCATGATCTTAGTTTTCTGAATGTTGAGCTTTAAGCCAATTTTTTCACTCTCCTCTTTCACTTTCATCAAGAGGCTCTTTAGTTCTTCTTCATTTTCTGCAATAAGGGTGGTGTCACCTGCGTATCTAAGGTTATTGATATTTCTCCCGGCAATCTTGATTCCAGCTTGTGCTTCCTCCAGCCCAGTGTTTCTCATGATGTACTCTGCAAATAAGTTAGAAAGGCAGGGTGACAGTATACAGGCTTGACATACTCCTTTTCCTATTTGGAACCAGTCAGATTTTCCATGTCCAGTTCTAACTGTTGCTTCCGGACCTGCATACAGATTTCTCAAGAGGCAGGTCAGGTGGTCTGGTATTCCCATTTCATTCAGAATTTTCCACAGTTTGTTGTGATCCACACAGTCAAAGGCTTTGGCATAGTCAATAGAGCAGAAATATATGTTTTTCTGGAACTCTTTTGCTTTTTTGATGATCCATCAGATGTTGGGAATTTGATCTCTAGTACCTCTGCCTTTTCTAAAACCAGCTTGAACATCAGGAAGTTCACGGTTCACGTATTACTGAAGCCTGGCTTGGAGAATTTTAAACATTACTAGCGTGTGAGATGAGTGCAATTGTGTGGTAGTTTGAGCATTCTTTGGCATTGCCTTTCTTTGGGATTGGAATGAAAACTGACCTTTTCCAGTCCTGTGGCCACTGCTGAGTTTTCCAAATGTGCTGGCATATTGAGGGCACCACTTTCACAGCGTCATCTTTCAGGATTTGAAATAACTCAACTGGAATTCCATCACCTCCACTAGCTTTGTTCATGGTGATGCTTCCTAAGGCCCACTTGACTTCACATTCCAGGATGTCTGGCTCTAGGTAAGTGATCACACCATCGTGATTATCTGGGTCATGAAGATCTTTTTGGTACCATTCTTCTGTGTATTCTTGCCACGTCTTCTTAATATCATAATAATATCTTTTTCCATTCCCTCACTTTCAGTCTGTTTATATCTCTAGATCTGAAGTGGGTCTGTTGTTGATGGCATATATATATGTGTTGTTGTTGTTGTTTTTTTTTTTAGCCCATTCACTAATCTCTGTTTTTTCTTTTTTGCCAACAGTGATAGTTTTATTTCTTCTTTTCCAATTTGAATTTTTAATTGGAGCATTCAGTCCATTTATATTTAAACTAATTATTGATAAGTATATACTTATTTTAAGTTTTGTTGTTTTCAGGTTGTTTTGTGGTTTTTTCTTTCTTTTTTTCCTCCTCTCTCCTTGTTTTCCTCTATTTCCATGATTTTCTGCCTATCTTTAGTGCTATCTTTGGATTTCATTCTCTTTTTTGTGTGTGTCTATTAATGGTATTTGGTTTGCAGTTACCATGAGGTTTATATATAACATTATGTGTGTATATACATGATTACTTTAAATTGATAGTCTCTTTAGTTCAAATGCATTTTAACAACCGTATATATTTACTCCCCTCACCTGTATTTAATGTTTTTGGTCATGTTATTTATCTTTTTGTTTTGTATGTCCCTTAACTACTTACTGTGGATATAGGTGTTTTACTACTATTATCTTTTAATCTTCCTACTGGAGAAGGCAATGGCAACTCACTCCAGTACTCTTGCTTGGAAAATCCCATGGATGGAGGAGCCTGGTAGGCTGCAGTCCATGGGGTCGCTACGAGTCGGGCACGACTGAGCAACTTCACTTTCACTTTTCACTTAAATGCATTGGAGAAGGAAATGGCAACCCACTCCAGTGTTCTTGCCTAGAGAATCCCAGGGACGGGGGAGCCTGGTGGGCTGCCTTCTCTGGGGTCTCACAGAGTCAGACATGACTGAAGCGACCTAGCAGGAGCAGCAGCAGCAGCAGCTTTATAAGTGATTGATCCACCACCTTTACTGCTTATTTGCCTTTACCAGTTTTTTTTTTTTTTTTTTTCATAATTTTCGTATTTCTAATCCTGACTTTCTCTGCTAAGAGAAATTCCTTTAACAATTATTGTAAAGCCTATTTAATGTTGCTTAACCCTTTTTCTTTTTACTTTTCTGTAAAGCTCTTGATAGCTCCTTCAAATCTGAAAAATAACCTTGCTGGGTAGACTATTCTCAGTTGTATGCTTTTTTCCTTTCATTATTTTGAAGATATCATGCCATGCCCTTCTAGCCTGCAAAGTTTCTACTGAAAACTCATGTGATAGCTTTATGGGAGTTTTCTTGTATGTAATTGGGTGCTTTTCTCTTGCCACTTTAAAAATTATCTCTAATATTTGCTATTTTAATTTCAGTGTCTCTTGATGTGGACCTCTTTGGGTTTATCTTGTTTGGGACTCTCTGTAATTCTTGTATCTATATGTCTATTTTCCTTCCCTGTTTAGGGAACTTTTCAGCTATTGTTTCTTTAAATAAATTATCTGTGCCTTCCTTTATTCTCCTTCTTGGATCTCTCTAATGCAGATGGTAATATGCTTGGTATTGTTCTAGAGGTCTCTTAAACTATCCTCATTTAAAAATTCTTTTTTCTGTTCAGCTGGGATGATTTCCACTTCTTTGTCTTCCACTTCACTATTCATTTGCCCGTAACATCTAACCTAGTATTGACTCCTTCTGGTCGCACAGTCAGACACGACTAAAGCAACTTAGCAGCAGCAGCAGCAGCAGTGTAATTTTAAAAATTAATTTATTTTTAATGGAAGGATAATTCCTTTACAGAATTTTGTTGTTTTCTGTCAAACCTCAACATGAATCAGCCATCAGTATACATATGTCCCCTCCCTCTTGAACCTCCCTCCCATCTCCCTGCCCATCCCACCTCTCTAGGTTGATACAGATCCCCTGTTTGAGTTTACTGAGACATACAGCAAATTCCCATTGGCTATTTATTTTACATATGGTAATGTAAGTTTTTATGTTACTCTTTCCATACATCTCACTCTAGTTTTTATTTCCATTATTGTATTCTTCAATACTGTTTGTTTCTTCTTTATATTTTCTTAACTCCTTTTTAAACTTCTTACTGTGTTTATTAGTTCTTCTCCTGAGTTTATTGAACTTCTATGACCATTTCCCTGAAATCTTTACAGGAAGATTGTTTATCTTCTCTTCACTAAGTTCTTCTCCTGGAGTTTTGCCTGTTTCCTCATTTGGAACATATTCCTCTGTCTCCTCATTTTACCTAATTTATCTGTGTTTTTTCCCCCTATGTATAAATAGGTCTGTTATGTTTCCCAAGCTCAGAGAAGTGGCCTTATGTAGGAGAAGTCCTCTGGGGCCCAGCAACACTGCCCTCTGATCACATGATCTGCATGCACTCAGAGTGCCCTCTAAGGGCACTGCACAGGCTCTTCTGTTGTGACATACCTGATTACTGTGGGTGTATTGGTGAGCAGAGCTGGCATTGGACTGGTTGACTTCCAGGAGCTGCCTCATGTGTTAGTTGTCAGCCTGCTTTGGGTCATTCATTGCTGGGTCTCTGCAAGGCTGGCTGCTTGTCTCTGGACTCCCAGGTTGGTGCCAGTCCACTACTGAATGAGGCTGCATCACTGCAGTGCTGGCTAAGCAGCCCTATGGGCTGGCACAGATGCTTGCCAACTGGTGGGCAGGTAAGCCTCTGGCTTTAATAGGCTGGGAGGAAGCACTCCAAAATGATGTGTGTCAGCATAGTGTCATGGTAGAATGAACTCACCAAAATGTCTGCTACTCTATGTCCCCAGGAGCAGTCCCAGTTGACTTTTGCCTTTCTGGGAGGCTCTCCAAGATCAGCAGGTATGTCTGACTCAGGGTCCTTTCCAACTACTGCCTTTGTGCTAGGGACTGGATTATGCCAGATTTTGAATGTACCCTTTGAGTGCAGAGTCGCTATTTTCTTCAGCCCTCTGTCTCTCCCATAGGAGTGCCCTGCTTCCTTTTAAAGCTAAATGTTCTGGGCACTCTTATACATGGTAAATTAACCTTGGCTTGCATAACCTGATATGGAGCTTGGACCCCTCACTGCTTCAGAAGAACCTCTGTGATCATCCTTTTGTTTGTGAGTCACCCACCCAGAACTGTGAGTTCTGACTGTACTGCATCTCCACCCCTCCTAATCATCTTGTTGTGGTTCCTTCTTTATATTGTCAGTTGTAGAAAATATCCTCTGCTGGTCTCCAGGTCATTCCCATAGATATTTGCTCTGCAAATTGTTATAATTTTGGTGTATCTGTGGGAGGAGGTAAGCTCAGGGTTTTTCTGCTCTGCCATCTAGGCCACATCAATGTCAATATGTTTATGTTTGTACTCAGCAGTGACACCAGGAAACTTTTATATTAAATGATACCTGAGCCTTTTCAGGCTGCTATAACAGACTATCATAGACTGGGTGGCTTGAAAATGACAAAAATGTGTTTCTCACAGTCCTGGAAGCTAGGAAGTCCAAGATTAAAGCACCAACAGACTTGGTGTCTGGTGAGGATTAACTTCCTGGTTCATAATCAGCTGTCTTCTCTCTTGTATCCCTACTTTGCAGAAGAGACAGGGTAGTTCTTTGGGGGTTCTTTGATAAAGGCACTAATCCCATTCATGAAACCTCCACCCTCATGACCTTCTGAAAGGCAATAATCACTTCTGAAAGGCCTCACCTCTTCAGTTCAGTTCAGTTCAGTCACTCAGTCGTGTCTGACTCTTTACAACCTCATGGACTGTAGCACTCTAGGCCTCCCTGTCCATCACCAGCTCCAAGAACTTCCTTAAACTCATGTCCATTGAGTTGGTGACACAATCCAACCATCTCATCCTCTGTTGTCCCTTTTCACCTTCAATCTTTCCCAGAATTAAGGTCTTTTCCAGTGAGTCAGTTCTTCACCTTAAGTGGCCAAACTATTGGAGTTTCAGCTTCAGTATTAGTCCTTCCAATGAATATTCAGGACTGATTGCCTTTAGGATTGACTGATTGGATCCCCTTGCAGTTCAAGGAACTCTTGAGAGTCTTCTCCAATATCACAGTTCAAAAGCAGCAATTCTTTGGCTCTTAGCTTTCTTTATACGCCAACTCTCACTTCCATACATGACTACTGGAAAAACCATAGCTTTGACTAGATGGACTTTTTTTTGGCAAAGTAATATCTCTGCTTTACAGATCTCTGCTTTTATTATGTTGTCTAGATTTGTCATAGGTTTTCTTCCAAGGATAAAGCGTCTTTTAATTTCATGGCTGCAGTCACCATCAGCAGTGATTTTGGAGCCCAAAAATATAAACTCTGTCTCTATTTCCTTTGTTTCCCCATCCACTTACTGTAAAGTGATGGAACTGGATGCCATGATCTTAGCTTTCTGAATGTTGAGTTTTAAGCCAACTTTTTCACTCTCCTCTTTCACTTTCATCAAGAGGTACTTCTTTGCTTTCTGCCATAAGGATGGTGCCATCTGTGTATCTGAGGTTATTGATATTTCTCCCAGCAATCTTGATTCCTACTTGTACTTTATCCAGCCCAGCATTGCGCCTGATGAACTCTGCATGTAAGTTAAATAAGCAGGGTGCAATATACAGCCTAATGTACTCCCGTCCCAATTTGGAACCAGTCTGTTGTTCCATATCCAGTTCTAACTGTTGCTTCTTGACCTGCATACAGATTTCTCAAGAGGCAGGTCAGGTGGTCTGGTATTCCCATCTCTTAAAGAATTTTCCACAGTTTGTTGTGATCCACACTGTCAAAGGCTTTGATGTAGTCAATAAAGCAGAAGTAGATGTTTATCTGTAACTGTCTTGTTTTTTTGATGATCCAACAGATGTTGACAATTTTATCTCTGGTTCCTCTGCCTTTTCTAAATCCAGGTTGAACATCTGGGATTTCGTGGCTCACAGGCTCTTGAGGCCTGGCTTGGAGAATTTTGAGCGTTACTTTTCTAGTGTGTGATATGAGTGCAATTGTGTGGTAGTTTGAACATTCTTTGGCATTGACTTTCTTTGGGATTGGAATGAAAACTGACCTTTTCCAGTCCTGTGGCCATTGCTGAGTTTTCCAAATTAGCTGGCATATTGAGAGCAGCACTTCACAGCATCATCCTGGAGGATTTGAAAGAGCTCAATTGGAACTCCATCCCCTCCACTAGCTTTGTTTGTAGTGATGCTTCCTAAGGCCCACTTGACTTCACAAACCAGGATGTCTGGCTCTAGGTGAGTGATCACACCATCGTGGTTATCTGAGCCATGAAGATCTTCTTTGTATAGTTCTTCTGCATAGTTTTGCCACTTATTCTCAATATCTTCTGCTTCTGTTAGTTTCATACCATTTCTAGCCTTTATTTTGCCCATATTTGCATGAAATGCTCCCTTCATATCTCTAATTTTCTTGAAGAGATCTCTAGTGTTTCCCATTCTATTGTTTTCCTCTATTTCTTTGCAGTGATCACAAGGAAGGTTTTCTTATCTCTCCTTGCTATTTTTTGGGCATATCTTTCCTTTTCTCCTTTTGCTTTAGCTTCTCTTTTTTCCTTAGCAATTTGTAAGGCCTCCTCAGACAACCATTTTGCCTTTTTGCATTTCTTTTTCTTGGGGATGGCCTTGATCTCTGCCTCCTGTACAATGTCACAAACCTCCTTCCATAATTCTTCAGGCACTCTGTCTATCAGACCTAATCCCTTGTATTTGTCTCTTCCACTGTATAATCCTAAGGGGTTTGATTTAGGTCAAACATGAGTAGTCTACTGGTTTTCCGTACTTTCTTCAATGAAGTCTGAATTTGGCAAAAAGGAATTCATGATCTGAGCCACAGTCAGCTTCTGGTCTTGTTTTTGCTGACTGTATAGAGCTTCTCCATGTTCGGCTGCAACGAATATAATCAATCTGATTTCAGTATTCACCATCTGGTGATGTCCATGTGTAGAGTCTTCTCTTGTTGGAAGAGGGTGTTTGCTATGACCAGTGCATTCTTTTGACGAAACTCTTTTAGCCTTTGCCCTGCTTCATTTTGCAGTGGAAGGCCAAATTTTCCTGTTAATCCACGTATCTCTTGACTTCCTACTTTTGCATTCCATATTGGAATGCAAATTTTGCATATTGGGGATTAGGTTTCAATAAGAATTTGGGGTGGAGGACAGTTATTGAGTTCATGGCAGGCAAATAGAAATTCACAAAGTCAGTGGTAACAGAGGCAGCAGGACATACTGGAGATGTAATTCATATACTGAAACTAACTGCTTAGGAAATTGGCATTTGCACTGATGTCCAGAAATCTCTGGGTCTTCCTAGGTGGCTCAGTGGTAAAGAATCTGCCTGCCAATGCTGTAGACACAGGAAATTCAGGTTTTATCCCTGGGTCAGGAAGACCCTGTGTAGTAGGAAATGGTAACCTACTCCAGCATTCTTGCCTGGAAAATCCCATGGACAGAGGAGCCTGGCAGACTACAGTCAAAGAATTGAACGTGACTGAGCGATTGAGCATGCACACTAGTGCATACACTAGTGCAAAATCACACAGTGTTCTTTTTCATCAGTTATTAAAGACATACTCATAAAACAGGTGTTATTCATTCAAAGACAGAGTCACCTTTCACTTTTGAGTATTCTGTGTGCTAAGTACTGTGGTTTATTTTCTTGTTTTGCATTGCTTAACACAGGAAAGATACAAATTATTTTATTCTTTCAGCATCCTCTGTGATATAAGCAATATAACCTCCATTAACAAATGAGGAAACAAAGACTCTTTGTACTTGACTGACTTAGTCACCACAATCTAGATCTTTGATTCACACTGAGGTCAAATTGATGAAAAGTCCTATATGCTTTAAAACATGTCCACACTGTTTCCATTAAATCCTTCATTAAAAATGTATGCATAACCTAAGTAAAGGGAAGTAAATACAATTTTCAGATTTCTTTATTATCTTAGTGTATCATCCATGCCAGGATCAGGAACTGCTGGGGGATATGCAGACTTTATCTCAACTGTTTCCCGTTGCAGATCCTGCCATTTCTTTTAGAGGTTTATAACAGTCATTTAAACAAGTCTGTCTTTTACTTTTTTGTATCTTAGCCCTCCTCTGCTTATGTTTTGCACAAGTAATCCTCAGTTAATATCTAATCAGCTTCCAAATGTTATTATTGTAACTTAGTAACTTTTATTTTGTAAGGCTATAGCCTTAGAAACATCTAACTCTAGTGGATTGAGTCTTTATTATGGCCATCTTTATCTCTTCAGAATAACTTCTGAGGCATTCGTTGTCATGCTTTGTTGGGTGATGTGCCAAAATAACTTTATAGACACAAAAGGACTGACTGATAACAAACAGTTAAAGGCCCAAGTGCCCTAGCTTGTCTAAATAATGACTTGAGTTTGATATAATTATGTGACCATGAGAAATGGAACCCAGGAGAAGGTGATTTGTTTGAAATAAAGGAAAGGAATGAGGAAATAATTGCTGAGTGAGAAAGTATGGGATAACTAGGTCATTCTGTAGATGGATTTGCATTGATGTTTTCTATTTTAGTTTATGCCCTAGGTTCTGGTGGATCAAAATCATTATTTCTTTTAGCAGTACCAGTGTTTTTCTGTGCATCTTTCCCCATCGGACACAAGTTTTGCATTTTGATGTAAGGTTATTGAGAAATAGAAGAGTTTGGACATCAGCAGACTCACTGAGAGTATTATGAATTGGACAGAGTTCGGTGGATAGCAACACTATGTCCTTTTTGTAATTGCCCAGAGAGTACTGAGTCTCAATTGTGGCTATACACTCAAATCATCTTTAAAAAATACTGATGCCTTATGTTTAACCATTGGAGATCCTAGTTTTATATACCTGGGATATGGCTTTATTGTTGTCATTCAGTCGCTTGGTCGTGTCCAGCTCTTTGCAACCCCATGGACTGTAGCACATCAGGCTTCCCTGTCCTTCACCATCTCCCAAAGTTTGCTAAAACTCATGTCCATTGAGTCAGTGATGCCATCCAAACATATCATCTGTCATCCCCTTCTCCTCCTGCCTTCAGCCTTTCCCAGCATCAGGGTCTTTTCCAGTGAGTCAGTTTTTTGCATCAGGTGGCCAAAGCATTGCAGCTTCAGCTATAGCAGTAGTCCTTCTAATGAATATTCAGGAATTTCCTTTAGGATTTCCTTTAGGACTGACTGGTTTGATTTCCGTGCAGCTGAAGAGACTCTCAAGAGTCTTCTCCAACACCCTCTTGAGTTCAAAACCATCAGTTCTTTGGCACTCAGCTTTCTTTATTGTCCAACTCTCACGTCCATACATGACTACTGGAAAAACCATAGCTTTGACTATACGACCTTTGTCAGCCAAGTAACATCTCTGCGTATTAATATGCTATCTAGGTTTGTCATAGCTTTTTTCCCAAGGAGCAAGCATCTTTTAATTTCATGGCTGCAGTCACCATCTGCAGTGATTTTGTAGCCCAAGAAAATAAAGTCTGTCACTGTTTCCATTTTTTCCTCATCTATTTGCCATGAAGTGACGGGACAAGATGCCATGATCTTTGTTTTTTGAATGTTGATTTAAGCCAGCTTTTTCACTGTCCTCTTTCACTTTCATCAAGAGGCTTTTTTGTTCTTCTTCACTTTCTGCCATAAGGGTAGTGTCATCTGCATGTCCGAGGTTATTGATACTTCTCCCAGCAATCTTGATTCCAGCTTGTGCTTCATCCAACCTGGTATTTTGCATGATGTACTCTGCATATAGGGCTTCTCTGGTAGCTCAGTGGAGAAGGAAATGTCAACCCACTCGAGTACTTTTGCCTGGAAAATCCCATGGATGGAGGAACCTGGTAGGCTGCAGTCCATGGGGTTGCTGAGAGTTGGACACGACTGAGCGACTTCATTTTCACTTTTCATTTTCATGCATTGGAGAAGGAAATGGCAGCCCACTCCAGTGTTCTTGCCTGGAGAATCCCAGGGCCAGGGGAGCCTGGTGGGCTGCCGTCTTTGGCATCGAAAAGAGTCGGACACGACTGAAGCTACTTAGCAGCAGCAGCAGTTGGTAGCTCCGCTGGTAAAAGAATCTGCCTGCAATGCAGGAGATCCCCATTTGATTCCTGGGTCAGGAAGATTCCCTGGAGAATGGACAGGCTACCCACTCCAGTATTCTTGTGCTTCCGAAAATTGGTGGCTACTTCTTGAGCCACCAGTATTCTTGGTGGCTCAGATGGTAAAGAATCTGCCTGAAATGTGGGAGACCCAGGTTCAAGCCCTGGGTTGGGAAGATCACCTGGAGGAGGTCATGGCAAACCACTCCAGTATTCTTTCCTGGAGAATCCCCATAGTCAGAGAAGCCTGGTGGGCTACAGTCAATGGGTTAACAAAGAGTTGGACACAACTGTGCAACTAAGCACAGCACAGCACTCTGCATATAAGTTAAATAAACAGGGTAACAATATATAACTTTGAAGTACTCTGTTCCCAGTTTGGAACCAGTCCATTGTTCCATGTCCAGTTCTAAGTGTTGCTTCTTAACTTGCACATGGTTTCTCAGGAGGCAGGTAAGGTAGTCTGGTATTCCCAGCTCTTTAAGAATTTCCCACAGTTTGTTGTGATCTACACATTCAAAGGCTTGATGTAGTCAATGAAGCAGAAGTAAGTGTTTTTCTGGAATTTTCTTGCTTTTTCTATGATCCAATGGATGTTGGCAGTTTGATCTCTGGTTCCTCACCCTTTTCTAAATACAGCTTGTGCATCTGGAAGTTCTTGCTGCATATACTGTTGAAGGCTAGCTTGAAGGATTTTGAGCATTACTTTGCTAGCATATGAAATGTGTGCAGTTGTGTGGTAGTTTGAGCATTCTTTGGCATTGTACACCTTTGAGATTGGAATGAGAACTGAACTTTTCCAGTCCTGTGGCCATTGCTGAGTTTTCCAAATTTGTTGGCACATTGAGGGCAGTACTTTCACAGCATCATCTTTTAGGATTTGAAATAGTTCAGCTGGAATTCTATTGTCTTCACTAGCTTTGTTCATAGTAATGCTTCCTAATGCCCACTTGACTTTGTACTCTAAGATGTCTATTCTAGCTCCAGGTGACTGATCACACCATCGTGACTTTGTGGGTCGTGAAGATCTTTTTTGTATAGTTTTTCTGTGTATTCTTGCCACCTCTTCTTAATATCTTCTGCTTCTGTTAGGCCCTTGCTGTTTCTGTCCTTTACTGTGCCCGTCTTTGAATGAAATGTTCCTTTGTTATCTTTAATTTTCTTGATGAGATCTCTAGTCATTCTTGTTCTGTTGTTTTCCTCTATTTCTTTGCATTGTTCACTCATAAAGGCTTTCTTTTCCCTTCTTGCTGCTCTTTGGAACTCTGCATTCAGATGCACATCTTTCCTTTTGTCCTTTGCATTTCACTTCTCTTCTTTTCTGAGCTATTTTTAAGGCCTCCTCTGACAACCATTTTGCTTTTTTATTATTGGGTATGGTTTTGATCACTACCTCCTGTACAATGTTATGAACCTCCACCCATAGTTCTTCAGACACTGTGTCTATCAGATCTAATCCCTTGAATCTATTTGTCACTTCCACTGTATAATCATAATGTTTTTGATTTAGGTCATACCTGAATAACCTAGTGGTTTTCCCTACTTTCTTTAAGTCTGCATTTTGCAATAAGGAGTTCATGATCTGAGCTGCAGTCAGCTTATGGTCTTATTTTTGCCTGCTGTATAGAGGTGCTTGTAAATGTAATCTGTCCAGCAGTTTCTAATGTGTTGTGAGAACCACTCAGATAGAGATTGAGAATCGCTGAGATCAGTCCTTAATTTGGTGGAAGATAGTATGGGAGAGAAGGAAGAATGGAACTGAAGGAATCAACCTGCCTGACTTCAAATAATACTACAAAGCTAGTCATCAAGACAGTATGGTACTGGCACAAAGACAACAATATCAATAGATCAGTGGAACAAAATAGAAAGCCAGAGATAAATCCATGCACCTATGGACACCTTATCTTTGACAAAGGAGGCAAGAATATACAATGGAGAAAAGACAATCTCTTTAACAAGTGGTACTGAGAAAACTGGTTAACCACCTGTAACAGAATGAAACTAGAACACTTTCTAACAAAAATAAACTCAAAATGGATTAAAGATCTAAATGTAAGACCAGAAACTATAAAACTCCTAGAGAAAAACATAGGTAGAACACTCTCTGACATACATCACAGCAAGATTCTGTATGGCCCACCTCCCAGAGTAATGGAAATAAAAGCAAAAATAAATAAATGGGACAAAACTTTTAAATTTTTGCACAATTAAGGAAACTATAAGCAAGGTGAAAAGGCAGGCCTCAGAATGGGAGAAAATAATAGCAAATGAAACAACTGACAAAGAATCTCCAAAATATACATGCAGCTCAATACCAGAAAAATAAATAACCCAATCAAAAAATGGGCCAAAGAACTAAACAGGCATTTCTTCAAGGAAGACATACATGGGTAATAAACACATGAAAAGATGCTCAATATCACTCATTATCAGAGAAATGCAAGTCAAAACAACAATGAGGTACCACCTCATGCCAGTCAGAATTGCTGCCCTCAAATGTCTACAAACAATAAATGCTGGAGAGAGTGTGGAGAAAACAGAACCCTTTTACACTGTTGGTGGGAATGCAAACTAATACAGCCACTATGGAGAACAGTGTGGAGATTCCTTAAAAAACTGGAAATAGAACTCCCATACGATCCAACAATCCTATGCTGGGCATACACACTGAGGAAACCAGAACTGAAAGAAACACGTGTACCCCAATGTTCATTGCAGCACTGCTTTACAGTAGCCAGGACATGGAAGCAACCTAGATGTCCATCAGCATGTGAATGCATAAGAAGGTTATGGTGTATATACACAATGGAATACTGCTCAGCTATAAAAAAGAGTGTATTTGAGTCAGTTCTAATGAGGTAGATGAAACTGGAGCCTATTATACAGAGTAAAGTAAGTCAGAAAGGAAAACACCAGTATAGTGTATTAACACATATATATGGAATTTATTTTTTTATTCAGCTGTGAATATATATATATATATATATATATATATTTCACTCAGTTTCATTTGACTCAAATGTTTAGTCATCATCAGTCTGCTCCGGAGAAGGCAATGGCACCCCACTCCAGTACTCTTGCCTAGAAAATCCCATGGACGGAGGAGCCTAGTAGGCTCCAGTCCATGGGGTCACAAAGAGTCGGACACGACTGAGCGACTTCACTTTCACTTTTCACTTTCATGCACTGGAGAAGGAAATGGCAACCCACTCCAGTGTTCTTGCCTGGAGAATCCCAGGGACAGGTGAGCCTAGTTGGCTGCCATCTCTGGGGTCGCACAGAGTCTGACGCGACTGAAGCGACTTAGCAGCAGCAGCAGCAGCAGTCTGCTCAGGATTCAGCAGTATTTATTCAGGTCTTATTCCAACTCATTGGAAAGGACTCTGATGATGGGAAAGATTGAAGTTAAAAGGAGAAGGAGGCTAGAGGATAAGATGACTAGATAGCATCACTGACTCAATGGATATGAATTTGAGCAAGCTCTAGGAAATATAGAGTAATAAACTTTTTGAATTGCCTTTGTTGAAAATCAGTTGAAAGTGTTTGTGTGGGTTCATTTCCAGACTTTCCTCTGCTCTGTTTATTACTTTTCTATCCTTACAACAGTATCAGACTTTCTTGGTTAGTGTATTTTTATAGTATGTCTTGAATTTGGATACTGAGGGTCCTCAAACATTTTTATTTTTCAAGATTGTTTTGGATATTCTAGATCATGTACATTTTAAGAAAAATTTAAGATCAGCTTAACAATGTCTTCAAAAATCTTGGCTTGTATTTTGTTGAGATTGCTTTGAATTTTATATCAATCAGGGAATAATTGACATTTAACATGTATATCTTAACATGAGCTGTCATTTTTAATTTTTTTTTTTAAATTTCTCCTAGAAATTTTAAATAATTTTTACTGTCCAGGTCTATGCATGTTTTGTTCATTTTATTTCTATGTATTTTTATGCTATTCTAAATTATATCTTATTTTCTAACTATTTATTATTAGTAAATGAAAATACAATTGATTTTTGTACATGACTTTGTATCCTGTGAATTTCATAATTTGTTTTATTAGTTTATTTTTTAGATTCCATAGGAATTTCTGAGTACACAATAATATTGTCTAAAGTAATGATCATTCTCCTTTTAATCTCTTTTCTTTTTGTCTAGAACTATGTAGAACTTCTAGTACACTTTTGAATACATGTAAGGAAAGTGGAAATCTCTACTTTTTTCCTAATCTTGGGTAAAAATGGCTGGTAATTCAACATTAAATATGTTAGCTCTAGGTTTTTCATAGGTACCCTTTATCACACTCAGGAAACTCCGATCTATTTCCAGTTTCCTGAGAAGTTTTAATATCAATAGACTTTTGAATTTTTAAGTACATTTTCTGGCTTTCTTGTTCTGATGTTTTTTCTCTTTTGTTCTGTTAATGTGGTGAATTATAATGATTCATTTTCAAATGTTAATGTGATCATGAATCCCACATGATCCATTACCCTTCTTGTATATTGCTGGATTTTATATATTGCTTATATATTGCTAATATTGCCAGTGGCACAAAATCATCATACTCTCCTATTAGATACAATTCTTGAGAAGGGAATTTATTTCTAATCTGTGAAAGTTTCCATTACTGTATCATACTCTTAATGACCAACAAGTGCATATAAAATGTTTTATTTTAGGAATAAATGAATTCATAAATAAATAAATATATATGCCTTTGTTCTCCAATGTCTCTTTCAAGAGTAGGCTTTACTTAATAAAAAACTTGGGATGTATAACATCCTTGTACTGTAGCACATGATAAATTAATACCATTATATATGAGAGTAAGTCCTAAGAGTTCTCATCACAAGGAAGAAAATTTTTTTCTATTTCTTTCATGTTCTATGTATGTGAGATGTGGATGTTCACTGTATGTATTGTGGACATATTTTCATGATGTATGTCAGTCCAGTCATAATGCTGTGCACCTTACACTTACACAATGCTTTACCTCAATTATATCTCAATAAAATGGGATCAATAAAGTGGGAAAGAAATAAGAAAGCTCATGCTCAGCACCCTCGCCTTTGGACAGGCCTGAGTGCCTTACACAGGTGTGAACGCTGTAGCTGTCTGTGGTGTGCACAGTCATCCCAGGGGCTCCATTCTCAGCCATGAATGAAGACTCAGACCTGAGTCTATGGTGATCGAGGAGGGTTCTGCTAGGGTCTCAGCCTGGGCTCCAGGAGGACTGCTACCAGGAGAATTTGAGCAATCTACCTCCTGCCCTTGTCTTCATTTCCTCATCTGTGCAGTGAGAAAGGTCTTGGGTCTCTAAGACCTTCTTTGAGTGTCAGATATTCTGTGTCTGAAGGTCAAAAACAGAATTCAGGTCTCCTCAGACTGAGCCACTGTCTCCTCCACTGCAACGCTCTGTCTTCCTCTTCTAATGCTCACTGTTTCATGCTGTCTGTTTTAAGGCTTATACTAAAATTTTTCAGTGCAGGGGATGTTTACTCTTCTCTCTTCCATCACCAGTTCCCAGGAAGTGACTGTGTAAAAGTTTTTTATGCCCATTCACTATTAATATGAGGGTAGTCATCAAACTGTTATTTTTAGCTTAATTGAGGTATACTTGACAAATAAAATTATAAGATATTTACTCACTCCCTTTCTTACTGCCGTGTTAATCCTTCAGTGTCTTTCAGCATTTTTGTATGTATGATTCGTCTGGGGAGTAATGGTCCTATCTATGTTTTATGATTTTCTGGCTCTAATTTTTCCAGCTTGATAAATTTCCTCTGTCCAACTGTTATGCAGCTCATGCTACGCTCATAGAATATTCTTTCACTCAGCCTTTGGAGTTTCTCACCGAATTTTTTGTTAGAAAGGGATTAAAAATATTAATTTTTAATTGAATGAGAAATATATAAATGCAGTGTAATATTAAAAGCCACCCCCTCGTTTCCTGGTCACTTCTCAAGAGGTTATCTGTGTGGTAACTTTTCTTATATATTTACATACATACATTCAGTTCAGTTCAGTCACTCAGTCATGTCCAACTCTCTGCAACCCCATGAATCATACCACGCCAGGCCTCCCTGTCCATCACCAACTCCCAGAGTTCACCCAAACTTATGTCCATCGAGTTGGTGATGCCATCCAGCCATCTCATCATCTGTCGTCCCCTTCTCCTTCTGCCCCCAATCCCTCCCAGCATCAGGGTCTTTTCCAATGAGTCAACTTTTCTCATGAGGTGGCCAAAGTACTGGAGTTTCAGCTTTAGCATCATTCCTTCCAAAGAAATCCCAGGGCTGATCTCCTTCAGAATGGACTGGTTGGATCTCCTTGCAGTCCAAGGGACTTGTAAGAGTCCCTTCAGCACCACAGTTCAAAAGCATCAATTCTTCATGTATCTAAAAAAGTCTGAAATCATAATACAAACGGCATCTTGCAATGCTCATTTTTCATTACCCTTCCTCATTGTATTGTTTCAGTTTATCAGTATTGTAAATGGTTCTGCAGTGAACCAAGTTCTTAGACACATTGTATTGCACACGGGAGCAGGCAGAGCTGGCAGGAAGCAGGGTTTCTGTGTCACAGAGCTTGTGCATATTTACTTTAATAAATACCATCATAGCAGAGGAATAAGAGCATGGGCCCTGGATCCAGACTACCTAGGTTTGAATCTCTGCTCTGCTTCTTCCTAACTATGCGAATTGGAGGCTGCCCTGAAAAATGGGGATAAGATCTCACAAGATTGTTAAGGGAATTAAATGAGATGATAGATAAAATAGTACCCACTCCAGAGTGTTGTCTGCTACACTTTAGTTCACTAAAGCTGCGGATCATGTCTTACTCATGTTGTATCCTCAGTAAAGCACTATGTTTGCTGCTGCTGCTGCTGCTGCTAAATCGCTTCGTGTCTGACTCTGTGTGACCCCAGAGACTGCAGCCCACCAGGCTCCCCCGTCCCTGGGATTCTCCAGGCAAGAACACTGGAGTGGGTTGCCATTTCCTTCTCCAATGCATGAAAGGGAAAAGTGAAAGTGAAGTCGTTTAGTTGTGCCCGACTCCCAGAGACCCCATGGACTGCAGCCTACCAGGTTCCTCTGTCCATGGGATTTTCTAGGCAAAAGTACTGGAGTGGGGTACCATTGCCTTGTTTAACACATATTAGAAATTCAGAGATCCTATTAATTGTGTTTAACACCAATTTTTTTTTTTTTTTCACGTAGCCATAGTAGCTCCTTGAATAAGATAGGAGGGGAGTCAGAATAAAAAAAAAAAAAAAATACTTGTTCTGTTACTTGCGTATGTCAGGTATCAGGCTGTGTATTCTACATTCTTACCTCATTTAATGCCCCATGAGATCTCATTTTATCAATTAAATAATTGAGCCTCAGAGAGGTTAAATAACTTGTTCAAAGCCATGCAGCTAATGATTTTGAATTCAAATTCAACATTGTCTACTTTCTGATCTAATGAATATCCTTCCAGAACAAACAGCAGGATGCCTTCAGTTCCTATAGGCACAGTCCCACTGGGGGAAGGTATGGTTTTTGTAGAGGTGTCATAACCCTACACCAAGAACTCTTAGAAAGCATTTTTTTCAAGGCCAAGCCCCATTTTAAGATATAGTTAGCATTAAGTGGTTCATGTATTGCTGAAGCCTGGCTTGGAGAATTTTGAGCATTACTTTACTAGTGTGTGAGATGAGTGCAATTGTGTGGTAGTTTGAGCATTCTTTGGCATTGCCTTTCTTTGGGATTGGAATGAAAACTGACCTTTTCCAGTCCTGTGGCCACTGCTGAGTTTTCCAAATTTGCTGGCATATTGAGTGCAGCACTTTCACAGCATCATCTTTCAGGATTTGGAACAGCTCAACTGGAATTCCATCACCTCCACTAGCTTTGTTCGTAGTGATGCTTTCTAAGGCCTACTTGACTTCACATTCCAGGATGTCTGGCTCTAGGTGAGTGATCACACCATCATGATTATCTTGGTCGTGAAGATCTTTTTTGTACAGTTCTTCTGTGTATTCTTGCCAAATAATTGATGCTTTTGAACTGTGGTGTTGGAGAAGACTCTTGAGAGTCCCTTGTACTGCAACAAGATCCAACCAGTCTATTCTAAAGGATATCAGTCCTGGGTGTTCTTTGGAAGGAACGATGCCAAAGCTGAAACTCCAGTACTTTGGCCACCTCATGCGAAGAGTTGACTCATTGGAAAAGACCCTGATGCTGGGAGGGATTGGGGGCAGAAGGAGAAGGGGATGACAGAAGATGAGATGGCTGGATGGCATCACCAACTTGATGGATATGAGTTTGAGTGAACTCAGGAGTTGGTGATGGACAGGGAGGCCTGGCGTGCTGCGATTCATGGGGTCGCGAAGAGTTGGACACGACTGAGTGACTGAACTGAAGTAAACTGAACATTAAGTGGATGAGAGGAGTTCTAAATCTTAGCCAAAAAGCTAAAAATTGTTTTAAAATTTAGGAAAATGGAAGTGATGAATTGTGCAGACTGCTGCAACCCAAAAAGATACTCTCAGTATTAAGGAGATGCTGGTCATGAATATTGTACTCACAATGAAAGACAGATTTATAGCACCAAACCAAGAACAGGGTACTCCTAGCTTTCAGTGCTACTAGATAGTACTATAAGAGTCTGCTGTAGCTATGATCATTCTGTGGAACAAATGACCACAGAAACTCAGTGGCACAGAGATGAGTAGGGTGTGTCTGTGGGTTGACTGAGAGCCAGATGGTTTGAGCTGGGCTCCTTCACATTCTTTTTGGTTGAAGCAGCTCTGTTCCATGAATTTTTCATCCTCCTCCTGGGAGCAGAGGGATACAAGGGGAATGTTCTATTGTGGTGATGACAAAAGTCCCAAAGAGCAACAAGTCCCAAAGAGGCCCATGCATCACACAAGGCCTCTTAAAGCTGGACTCAGAGCTAGCATACTGTTTCTGCTGCTTCATTCTATGGCCAAAGAAAGTAACATGGACAAACCAAAGTCAATGTGTTGAGAAACATACTCATCACCTTTACAGGGAGGAACTTCAAAATCACTTGGCAAAGTGCATAGATTTGGGCAGGGTGAAAATTGAGACCAGTGATGCAGTTTACCTTGAAGATTAGTCAGATTCCCCTTGTTGCTGTGTAGTTGCTCCTCCAGCCTTGGTTGAGCAGCTAAGACAGAAAGAAGTGGCTGTATCTCATCTGTGTCTTTTCTGTTTTTTTTTTTTTTTTTTGAATCACCACTGTCATTCTACTAGTGATGGAAAATGCCTTCTTCAATTCTCCCTCCCCTGTGGTCACATGGAATGAAGAGTAATTTAAAATGAACAGACTGCTTTAGATTTTTCAGAACACCTGTATCTTATTTTAGAAGCAATTGACGCTCTTGGCCTGGTTTGTACTTGAGCAATTTGGAGTGATTAAAGAATTTTATATTTCTCAAGTGCTTCTGTGTTCAGATGAGCCAAATACAGGTTGGATACAAATTTTCTTCAGTGCTATTTTTTTTTTTTTGAGACATTTTAAATTACTAATCACCTGATAAAGTGGCTAAGATATGAAGTTCCCAGTGTTCCAGTTTGAATTCACAGCAGAACAAATTTAGAAGCCCTCATGGCAAATTCTACTTCATTGGCTTGATATTTTTTTCCCTTTCCCTTTTTATTTTTACCAACAATAAGTCCTTGCCTGTCTCTGTGTTTGTAATTTTTGCCCACATGATGTAGGCTTAAAGGAAATCAGCTTAAAAGTATTGGTCTCTTAAATGAGATTATTTTGGGATGGGGACTGGTGGAGTGAGATGAAGTAGGAAAAGAAGAAGAGTTAGGGGCATGAATGGGATGGAAGTCACAAACAAGATTAGCCACTGGTAATACTTGCTTAGCAATAGACAAATAACCTAGAGATAAATGGACATGATGCAAAGGAAACAACAACATCTGAAGTTTCTAAAATGAATCTATCTTCCAAAGAGGGCGAAAGAAAAGAAAGTGAAGTCACTCAATCGTGTTCAACTCTTTGCAATGCCATGGACTGTAGCCTACCAGGCTCCTCCATCCCTGGGATTTTTCAGGCAAGAGTACTGGAGTGGGTTGCCATTTCCTTCTGCAGGAGATCCTCCTGACCCACAGATTGAATCCAGGTCTCCTGCATTGTAGGCAGACACTTTACCATCTGAGCCACCAGAGAAGTCAAAGAGGGTGGATTGTACCAAATACTAGTTCAATTTTTTGTGTAATACATTGGGTTTGGAGAGGCAAAAAGTGCGTGTGGAAATGTAACTTGTCAATAGGAGCCTGGAAGAGCAGAACTGATCTGTGTGGAACAAAAATACAAAATTTCCCAAAGCCTTCCACAGAGTATTGTCTTGGGACCAGCATGGGCTACAACCACGAACTTGTCAGAAATGGAGAATCTTGGACCCAAGCTACATTGCACCAAGATCCCCAGATGTTTCGTTTGAAGGTGAACTGCCTTAGAACAGGACTATTTGATTTTACACCTGAGTCTAGGTGGGAAAGACTAGAACCAGCAGATGCAACAAGGCGGGGTGACTAAGTACCTGAGGGAATCTATTGGAATTGGGAGTCTGGGATAAGAGACCACCAAGGTGATGTTAATACAATGAGGATGTTTTAGAACTTAATCTTTTTCCCCTTTAGCATGTGCTTGTGACCTCCACATCAACTAAAAGAAACCTTTGCCTCAAGGAGTATTGGTATTATTAAAGCCACAGGGCAATCAGAGATGGTCAGTATGCAAATTCCAGGTGTCTTGACAATTCCAAGAATTTCCTAAATTATAGATGGTTCCCATTACATATCAAGACTCTGACTTGTCTGGCTATAATCATAGCATTTTATTGTAAACTCTGGTGTAGAGAAGATCCAGACTATAATCTTGAAGAAGGGACCACGTGACAAGAAGTAGACACTAATCCAGGAATCCAGTTTCTCCACTGCATTGGCTTTACTCGGGACCTGAGAAGTAAGAAATCCCAGTTAGGCTGAAGAAGAAGTCAACAGTGAAAGGGCTTCTGTCTGCTTTCTCCTTATGACTCTGGGAAGAGATGTGGCTGCGATGCCTCAGGGTGATATATGGTGACTAGAGTAGGATTGATGTGGCATTGTTCAGTGTGGAGTGAAAACTTGACACTGTTTCTCCCTCACACCCACCACACTATTCTTAAGACTTGTGATAAAAAGGAAAAGACCAGGTGGTACTTTGCTCAGGACTATGCTCACTGAAAATATGGTATATAACTGAAGAACACTCTGGCAAGTTCTGGCTAAAGTGACTCTGCGGCCAAAGGCTTGAAGTAGGGCAGGCTAAGCTGGCAATTAAATTGGAGTCATGGTCAGAGCTCAGAAGATTTGCTAAGTCTGTATGAGCTGCTGAGATTGGGAGGAGAACCCAGGCCTCAACCACAGGTGACCTGAACTGTAGAGAGCAGTGTTTACACTGAGGACAGGGGCCACTGCCTAAGTCCTTGGTGAGGTGAGCTGTCCTCAGCCTTGAGTTTATCAAGGACCATGAGGAAGGACAACATAGGACCTGACACCCCTTCCCTTGCTGCCAGGAAGATATGAGCTTCACCTTACTCCAAGAATGGCTTGTAGAAAGGTGGGGTGGTGGTGGTGATGGTGGTGGGGAGATCCTTTAAGAAAAGAGAGAAATACACTTGATGATGTGTATTTTACACTTAAATTGACAAAGTACTTACCTAAAGAAGTTAAAATAACTAGAAAGTTTATTTTAATATATACTTTTAAAATTAGAGATGCCAAGGAAACATTTCATGCAAAGATGGGCATAATAAAGGACAGAAACAGTATGGACCTAACAGAAGCAGAAGATATTAAGAAGAGGTAGCAAGGATACACAGAACTGTACAAAAAAGATCTTCATGACTGCAATACTGTGATCACTCTTCTAGAGCCAGACATCTTGGAGTGTGAAGTCAAGTGGGCCTTAGGAAGCATCACTACGAACAAAGCTAGCAGAGGGTGATGGAATTCCAGCTGAGCTATTTAAAATCCTAAAAGATGATGCTATTAAAATGCTGCACTCAATATGCCAGCAAATTTGGAAAACTCGGTAATGGCCACAGGACTGTAAAAGATTAGGTTTCTTTCCAATCCCAAAGAAAAGCAGTTTAAACTACTGCACAATTGTACTCATTTAACATGCTAGCAAATTAATGCTCAAAACTCTCCATGCTAGGTTTCAAAAGTATGTGAAGTAATAGCTTCCAGATGTTCAAGCTCTATTAAGAAAAGACAGAGGAACCAAAGATTGAATTGCCAACATCTGTTGGAAATTAGAAAAAGCAAGAGCATTCCAGAAAAACATCTATTTCTGCTTCATTGACTATACTAAAGCCTTTTGACTGTGTGGATCACAACAAACTGTGGAAAATTCTTGAAGAGATGGAGATACCAGTCCACCTTACCTGCCTCCTGAGAAATCTGTATGCAGGTCAAGAAGCGACAACTTAGAACCAGACATGGAACAACGGGCTGGTTCAAAATTGGGAAAGGAATCAATAAAGGCTGTATACTGTTACCTTGTTTATTTAACTTTTATGCACAGTACATCATGTGAAATTCCAGGCTGGATGAAGCACAAGCTAGAATCAAGATTGCCAGAAGAAATATCAATTAAACTCAAATATGCAGATGACACCACCATTATGGCAGAAAGCAAAGAGGAACTAAAGGGCCTCTTGATGAAGGTGAAAAAGGAGAGTGAAGAAGCTGGCTTAAAACTCAACATTCAAAAAACAAATATCATGGCATCCAGTCCCATCACTTTATGGCAAATGGATTGGGGAAACAAAGGAAATAGAGACAGACTTTATCTTCTGGGGCTCCAAAATCATCATAGATGGTGACTGCAGCCATGAAATTAAGATACTTGCTCCTTGGAAGAAAAGCTATGACAAACCTAGTGATAGTGATAGTGAAGTCGCTCAGTCGTGTCTGACTCTTTGCGACCCCATGGACAGTAGCCAACCAAGATCCTCCGTCCATGGGATTTTCCAGGCAAGAATACTGGAGTGGGTTGCCATTTCCTTCTCCAGGGGATCTTCCTGACCCAGGGATCCAACCCAGGTCTCCCACATTGTAGGCAGGCGCTTTACCATCTGAGCCACCAAGGAAGGCCATGACAAACCTAGACAGCATATTAAAAAGCAGAGACACTACTTTGCCAACAAAGGTCCATCTGATGGGAGAGTTGGACAATAAAGAAGGCTGAGTGTCGAAGAACTGGTGCTTTTAAACCTTGGTGTGGGAGAAGACTCTTGTACTGCAAGGAGATCAAACCAGATAATCCTAAAGGAAATCCACCCTGAATATTCATTGGAAGGACTGATGCTGAAGCTCAATACTTTTGCCACCTGATGTGAAGAGCTGATTCATCAGAAAAGGCCCTGATGCTGGGAAATATTGAAGACAGGAGGAGAAGGGGACAACAGAGGACAAGATGGTTGGATGTCATCACCGACTCAATGGCCATGAGTTTGAGCAAGCTCTGGGAGATGGTGAAGGACAGGGAAGCCTGGCATGCTGCAGTCCATAGGGTTGCAAAGAGTCAGAGATGACTGAGCGACTGAACAAAAACAATATTTTAATGTGAAGAGTGTGACTTTTAATTGGTATATGCATATTTTCTTTCAAAATTGAAAAGAAATGATGAGATGAATTAATAGAAGATAGAGCAAACTACATTTTTTGAAATCTGACATATTGAGTTAAATCTCCCTGTCCAGTTTCCCTAAAACATAGACACACAAGCACACATACAAACACACACGCATGCAGTGTGCACATTTCTGAGAATTTTTTTAAAAGACACAAAGGGCATCTTTAATTGTTCCACAGTATAGGAAGTTGGAGCTTTCAGTCTTCATGGGCCCTGAGACCCCAAATGATATCCAAGTGACAGTAGATGTCAGGTACTTGAGTATCTTTTGTGCTGATACTTAATACATTATTTAAAATAACTTGTACAGAAGAGTCTGATTTATTCGTAGGTGGTGATATTCCAGTTTACAGATGGGAAACCAGAGGCTCAGAATGGCTGGTTTACAGGTAACTTGCCCAGTGTAATGTGGCCAATAAGTGACCACACTGGGACTCCAACCCAGATTTAACTCCAGAGTTTATGTTTATATCCCGCAGTCTGTTTTTGATACTCTCCCAAATGTATGCTTGCAGCATAACAGCCTTCCCTATTCCTTCTTCCTTCTAGGTTCTGCATTTCTATTTTCTCTCCCTTTGCTTGCTTCATTTGTAGTTGCATGATGACTGTTTGTCTCTGGGTGTTAGCACAAGCATTAGCATCTGCTGTCACATGTACTCCCCTGGGCTGAGTCCTGTGTCCTAACTGGACCTTTTCCAGTGGTCCTTATATATGAAGAAGAGACACATGTAACCCAGTGTCCATGCAGGTCTCCCTGGAGACACAAGTGTGGGCGAGCCTCTGTCATGGTTCCTGGTACTGTGGCCTCCCATTTTCATTCTAGAAAATAGCCAGGGTGCCTCAGCCAGGGAGCCACCCTTGTGTTGGCTGACATTGACTTTGGTTGGTTGTGTTCTCTCTAAGTGCTGGGAACTCTGAATGTGTCCTGTACTGTTGCTGTGCTTTACGACAGCAGTGGACTGGCAGGTTCCGCTATTACATGAGAGCTGAAAACTTCCTCCTCTTCTCTCACTGGCTCACTTATTCCCTGGACGTACCTTCCTTGTCCCACTTCTGTTCCCTAGAGTCTCACATAGACTTAATATTTAAGGATTCAGTGATTGAGTAAAATATTGTATGTAGTTATTATCAAGCCTCCCTTGAGTGATGAGACCTGGGATAATTTGAAAACGCTGCTTACTCAGGCTGTAAAATCAGAAGTTTTAAAAGAACAGAAAAATCAAGAGATACCTTCATTTTTGTTTCTCTCATAATGTCTTTATTTTAGGAAGCTGGTCTACAAAGTAGGGGCTTTCCAGGTGGCACTAGTGGTAAAGAACTCACCTGCTGATGTAAGAGATATGGGTTCAGTATCTGGGTCAGGAAGGTTCCCTGAAGTAGGAAATGGCAACCTGCTCCCGTATTCTTGCTGGAAAATTCCATGGACAGAGGAACCTGGCAGGCTACAGTCCATGGGGCCTCAAAGAGTGAGACATGACCAAGTGAGCACTACAAAGCAATCTTGTACCACTGTTTTATAGGGTCTCAGTACTACCTGTATTCTGATTCTTCATGAGTTACCCTTATTTACTATCCATGTTTCTCTCAGATTAGCAATTGATATCTCAATAGATGTCCAAATATATGTCAATATCTTACTTTGCAAAACAGGATGACATGACACTGCCTGAGAACACAGAGGCTATACAGGACATAAAAACAGATTGGCTGAAAGACAGGGGTGAGCTGTGCAAATGAAAATACAATGCTGGTTATCCTCAATATAAATCAGTGAAGGGAGCCAAGAGGCACAAACGTTTTCATATGTCTTAAACTTGTTATTCCATTTTTGAGAATCTTTCCTAAAGGAATAATGAAAGATACAGATGAAAACTGCACTGATTAGATAATATGGGATTTACTAAGTCCTTGAATACTTTATAGAATTTGCCTGTAAAACCATAATGGCCTAGCATGTTTTAAGGGGAAATACTTCATGAACTTTCCAATTTCTTTAATGGTTATTAGACAATTCAATTATTTTTTCTTGTGTCAATCTCAGTACTTAATATTTCTCACCAATAGTCCATTCCATCAAACTTGTCACATTCCTTTAGAGTTTTTTAAGTCTTCTCCATGTCTTTGGTAATAAGATTTCACTAACATTGTATTGTGAAACTTCAAGCATTCAGAATGTTGGAAAGATTTTATAATGAGCACCCAAACACTCACCACCAAGATTCTACCACTAACATTTTACCATGTTTGTTTTATCACACTTCTATCCATCACTCCATCTTTGTAAAATGAATTCCAAAGTAAGTTGCAGACATAGTATTAGGATTTTAACATGAAGAAAAAAATTGTTTTAATCTCTTAGTAGTGTAATAGCCTTAGTATTATTAGTTGACATATCTGAGATTCATGGAAGGAAAGAGATGGTATGTAATATTGAAGACTGTTCACAAAGATGGGAATAGTGCCACCCCAAGGCATTGGGGTGCCAATGCCACCCTGGGACCTAGTTCAGTTCAGTTCAGTTCAGTTGCTCAGTCGTGTCTGACTCTTTGCAATCCCATGAACCGCAGCACGCCAGGCCTCCCTGTCCATCACCAACTCCCGAAGTCCACCCAAACCCATGGCCATTGTGTCGGTGATGCCATCCAACCATCTCATCCTCTGTTGTCCCCTTCTCCTCCTGCCCTCAATCTTTCCCAGCATCAGGGTCTTTTCAAATGAGTCAGCTCTCCACATCAGGTGGCCAAAGTATTGGATTTCATCTTCAACATCAGCCCCTCCAATGAACACCCAGGACTGATCTCCTTTAGGATGGACTGGTTGGATCTCCTTGTAGTCTAAGGGACTCGCAAGAGTCATCTCCAGCACCACAGTTCAAAAGCATCAATTCTTCAGTGCTCAGCCTTCTTTATAGTCCAACTCTCACATCCATACATGACTACTGGAAAAACCATAGCCTTGATTACACAGACCTTTGTTGGCAAAGTAATGTCTCTGCTTTTGAATATGCTGTCTAGGCTGGTCATAACTTTCCTTCCAAGGAGTAAGCATCTTTTAATTTCATGGCTGCAACCACCATCTGCAGTGATTTTGGAGCCCAGAAAAATAAAGTCAGCCACTATTTCCACTGTTTCCCCATCTATTTGCCATGAAGTGATGGGACCAGATGCCATGATCTTAGTTTTCTGAATGTTGAGCTTTAAGCCAACTTTTTCACTCTCCTCTTTCACTTTCATCAAGAGACTCTTTAGTTCTTCACTTTCTGCCATAAGGGTGGTATCATCTGCATATCTGAGGTTATTGATATTTCTCCTGGCAATCTGGGACCTAGTCAGTTCAGTCAGTTCAGTCGCTCAGTCGTGTCCAACTCTTTGCCACCCCATGAATCGCAGCATGCCAGGCCTCCCTGTCCATCACCAACTCCTGGAGTTCACTCAGTCTCACGTCCATCGAGTCAGTGATGCCATCCAGCCATCTCATCATCTGTCGTCCCCTTCTCCGCCTGCCCCCAATCCCTCCCAGCATCAGAGTCATTTCCAATGAGTCAACTCTTCGCATGAGGTGGTCAAAGTACTGGAGTTCCAGCTTTAGCATCATTCCTTCCAAAGAAATCCCAGAGCTGATCTCCTTCAGAATGGACTGGTTGGATCTCCTTGCAGTCCAAGGGACTCTCGGGAGTCTTCTCCAACACCACAGTTCAAAAGCATCAATTCCTCAGCACTCAGCTTTCTTCACAGTCAAACTCTCACATCCATACATGACCACTGGAAAAACCATAGTCTTGACTAGACGGACCTTTGTTGGCAAAGTAATGTCTCTGCTTTTCAATCTGCTATCTATGTTGGTCATAACTTTTCAAGAGGGCACTCACTAGAACTAGGTACAGAACTGTACAGAGGCAGTTTCCCCACAGGGAAAGTGCATGTAGGAGCCTGGAAGACTAGACAGCAGCTTCACCTGCCTCTCTCCCTTCAGTCTCCTGCTGGTGCTACCATTGCCCAAACCCAGCCAGAAGCCAGAAAGCAAGGTTAGCCTTTGGAGCAGATATAGGGTGGAGAAGGGAAGAGTCAGGAGTTACATAAATTCTAGGTAGAACATAGCATGTTCAGCAATAACCTGGATTTTGAAAACCTTGGTGTGTGTAGCTCAAGTAGATATATGCATAGTAGTTGTCCAGGAAATGTTAGTTAAATTAATATCAGAGTTGTGAAAAGCTTAATTTATGGTGATAAATCCTGGAAAACCCATCAGCACAGTAGCAGAAAGTCTTCTGTGTGGTAGAGGTGACTCTGAGGGAAGGAGAGTTCAAGATAACCATGAGGTTGATTGATCACACTGTCAGCGTTTTTTGTGTGCGTATCTAGTGGGTCTTCTGCCTCACTGGATGGTCTCAGCCTTGCACATTTGGCCCCCTCCTGACTCACTTAGCTGGCCTGCTGGCTTCACAGCCAAGAAAGTTAATGCCCTTTCTAAAGGAGGTGTTCAAGACATCATGTCTTTGTATCTGGGAGTCTTCTGGAAGGTGCTATCCTAGGTACTGTGGGGAATTCAGGCAGGGAAGGCTACCCGCAAGGAGTGTCTCATCAGTTAATGAGCTATAAGGAGGCATAACTGACATCTTAATTGCAGGTGTCATTGAGACGTGATCCCCGGGTGTGCCCAGGTCATCACTGATTTCTGCTTTATCCTAACACTGTAGGTCACACCAATGACAAAGAGAGAAGAGGCCTCCCACTATAGAGTGTAACAGGTGCTTCACTTTTGTTTGAGCTCCCCACCTGCCATCTCTTTCTGTTATGGGAAATCTCCATCTCAGGAGTTTGGGTTGTGCATGCAGATGTCCTCATTCCTGTGGAGTCTAAGGCTTAGTTAATTTGCCATGTGGTGCCAGACTTTGACTCAAAAGCTAGTGAAATGAGACACAAAGAGCAAGGAGTTTCTCTCTCTGGTGGCTGTTGTATAGGGGCAGTAGTTTCTTGACCAGAATCAGTTGAAAAGGGAGGTGTTAGTCATATTTCCTGTCTGTTTAGCCTCCAGGTTAGTTTTCAAGCCTTCCCAAAGACACTAGGAACTACCTTAGATCTTTTTAACATAACCTTGTTTCTTCCTTCTTTCTTTCTATATTTCCTTACTTTCTCTCTTTTTTCCTTGCAGTTAAAAGCCCTGACTTATACATAAATTTCTGCTTCAGATATTATCATCACATGCCCACAGATACATGTGCACAAACTATGGGCATAATTCCTAAAATAGACTCTTAAATGGCTAATAAACACATAAAAATATTCTATTCTGTTAATCAAATAAATGTGAATATAAAATAAGATACAATTTTACAATTATTGTAATTCCTTAAGTTTTAAAAATGATAAAAATTGTTTTTGAGGGGGCAAGGGGGAGATATTCTAAACTTTTTATTTTTGCTAATGAAAATAGGATCTAATTAATATGTGAACCTTATGTATAAAGAAGGTTGCTCCTCACAGTGGTGGTTATAATAGTAGAAATATTAAAATAGCTTATATGTACAATAGGAAAATAATTACATAAATTATCTTCATACAATTCAATAGTGTTCAGCTATTAACAGTGAAATTTTGAAGCAATACTTAATAATATAGATAATGAAATATCACTTTTAAAAGAAGGATGTAAGGGTAATATGATCCCATAGCTGTCAAAATTATGAAAGAATATGTTATAATATACACAAAATTAAAAAATTCACCAAAGGTACATACTTTTCTCTGAGCTGTGAGCAAATAAGAGATTTTATTTTTTCTTTATTCATGTTGATATATTCCAAATAGTCTTCAATAATCAAGTAAAAATTTTAAATCGATGGTTATCATTTTCTCCCTTATCACTTATCTAGTAGCCCATCTGCTACAATTAGCTTCTGTTTCTCCATTTGAATTTTTGATACACTATTTGAAATAGTGGATGTTCTAAACATTTGGGTCTCTAAAGTGGATGTGTAATTTTTATATTTCTATGCTGGCTCCTAACACTCATTGCAACCCCTTGGACAAACCCCGGTATGTGGGATTTGAATGAAATCCCATTGGTCTGGCCTTTTAACACAATTAAAGTGGCCTTGAATTCAGTCTCTACTGATCTATGATTCTATTCCAGCTCTGTCCCAAGTCAGAAAATATCTAGATTTATACTCTGAATATACTGTGTCAGCAATGCATTCAATTGTACTTATTCCTATATGTTCAGGATTGTGAGAAAATTAATCATTAGGAACATTGGTTCTTAGAACTAGTAATACTAGATATAAGGCTTTCCTGGTGACTCAGATGGTAAAGAATCTGCATGCAATGTGGGAGACCTGGGTTTGATCCCTGAGTTGGAAAGATCCCTTGGAGAAGGAAATGGCAACCCACTCTAGTATCTTGCCTGGAGAATTCCAAGGACAGAGGAGCCTGGCAGGCTACTGTCCATGCGGTCGCAAAGAGTCGGACGTGACTGAGTGACTAACACTTTTTCATTTTCAATACTAGGTATGACTAACAATGAACTAAATGGAATTTGCTTCTCTGTTGGAAGAGAAACAGAGAGGCGAGGGATATATATGTAAAACTCACATTAGACAAAACTGACCCTGAGTGGAAATAGTGGTGATGAACAAAACCAAGTTCAGGCGGGCACCAGGACCAGGGCACAGCCATGAGGGGAAGATGAGATGGATGATTTAGGGTACCAGTGTCCACAAGAAGAATGGCAGGCAGACACTTGAATGAAGAGCCAGTAATGAGATGACATCATGCCTGAGAGCTAGAATCAGGGAAGTGGGTGTTTAACACATTGTGTCTTCCAAAGATGGCTACAAAAATTGGACCCTTCCTCATGCTCTTCCTGTAATAGGACTTTGACATCCTTCTTTTCAAGGTGTGAGATCTGGGTAGACTCATGACTGTAGTGAATTTTGTGCACCTCTGAGGCTGGATTATGTGAGGAAATACAGCTTCTGCCTGGTTTGGAGCAACACTTGCTCTTGAAACCCAGCAGTCATGGTGTGAGGAACTCACACAATCCATGAGCATGTTGAAATGGTTGCTCTACACCACTGTGTTTGGGATATTTGTTACAGAGGATACTAACTGGAATAGGAAGAGGTAAACATAAATGAAATGAGTCACAATCTGGGGATTTGGTGCAGAGTTAAGGCTGGACCCCCCAGGCTAGAATCATGTGGCTAAAGAAGGGTAAAAACAAAGTTATCTAAAATAATAATGACATTTAGCTTGTAGTAACTCTATGCTGCAGTATCACAAAACACAGAAGAAAATCTACAGCACCTCCAAATATGGAGAAAGACTATCACTGTTGGGGTTTCACATGCTTCAAATTTCACAGAACTGAATTGGGAATCTCAATAGTCAGCCTGCCATCTGAAGCCATTCCTCACTGCGGAAGAAGCAGGAAATAACTTTCTTACTTCCTTACTAGGGTCTGAACCGGGCAGAAAACTGAACAGCTTTTTACTGTGTGGGTGACCTCAGGAAACAGCCACTTATTCTATCCTTGCCGAACCTGCTATATGTATTCCTAGTAAATTCTAATCTGATTCATTACCTTTACCCACCTCCTGAATAAGGCCAAGCCCTTAGACCTCTCTTACTATTGATGCATCTATTCTGAGACAAGTTTTACCTGTCAACAAAAAATGGAGGTAACAGGAAGTGGGTTGTACTAGGGAAGCTTTAGGGTGTGGCAGAGGACTTTTAGAGGTAGACTTCTGACAATAAAACATAGGAACTAAAAGACAAAAAAAGAACTCAGGTAGCTGGACATGAGGGTTAGATTTTTGTTAGTTTATTCCATCAAGAGAGTTGGAAGTTTCTAGCAGCCCCACCCTCTTTAGAAACAAAGACTGGTTGCAAGGAAGACAATTTTTCCACAGACCAAAGACCAGGTTGGGGGATAGTTTTGGAATGACTCAAATGCATTACATTTATCATGCACTTTATTATTATTACATAACTCCACCTCAGATCATCAGGCATTAGACCTTGGAGGTTGGGGACCCTTGCTATAGTCAGTAAGAAGGGAAGATATCAGCTCATTCTAGAGGATCTGTGCTAAACAAATGCCTCTTGGACGCTAGAAATTATACTAGATGTTCTTGAAAAATATATATTTAATGCCAAGCACTTCTAAGTAATGTACATGTATTAACTCATAATAACTCCATTAATTAAGTGCATTATTTCCCCCATTTTACATATAGGAAATAGGCACAAAAAGGTTAAATGCCTTGTCCAAAATTGTATGGCTTGTGAAAGTGAAAATCTAGGCAGTCTGGGTCTAATCCCAGTGTTGTTGACCTCTGTTCTATCAGACTTCAAATGCTTGATTTAATTCAATTTAACTTTCCAGAACTGAGAATAGAATCAAGGATGATCAACATTCTGTGTGTTGTGTTGTACTTAGTCAGTCAGTCGTGTCCGACTCTTTGTGACCCTATGGAGTGTAGCCCTCCAGGCTCCTCTGTCCATGGGGATTCTCCAGGCAAGAATACTGGAGTGGGTTGCCATGCCATCCTCCAGGTGGCATCAAACCCAGGTCCCCCACATTGCAGGCAGATTCTTTACCATCTGATCCACCAGGGAAGCTCCTATAGGGAATAGTCTATAGTAAACTAAATGGGAAAATAATTTGAAAAAAAAAAAGTATATGTATAACTGAGTCACTTTGCTGTACACCTGAAACTAACACAACATTGTAAATTAAATATAGTACAATATAAAATAAAAATTTAAACGAAACAGTCTTCAACTCAGTGTAACTAAATTTTTCTCACTAAGCAAAAATGTAAAGCATATAACCATCCAGGAATTTTAAACATATCCTAAGGGGAATCTAAATCAAGCTATTTTCCAATTTCTGCTTCATTAAATACCAAAAGAGAAACCAAACAGCATCTACATGGTCTTTGAACAGGAAAGGTATGGACCAACAATTTGATGGATGCCTAATTATTATTTCATTGATCATTCATTCAATCAACATACTTATTCAGCATCTATTATTGTAAACGGAGTACATGAAAGTAGTAGAAAAATATTCTTAGACATATTTTAACTTCATTGGACCTATGTTCCATCTTTGGGCCCCTTGTCTTCTGGATTCTTAAAGGTACAGCATGTTTCTCATGACAAAGTTAAGTAGCTTAATGGAATTGTGTTACAGTTAACTTTAGCTTTCAGAAGATTTGACTACAGTTAAGTGGCTGAGCAGTATAACCTTGGAAGGCAGATTGCATGGTAAAGAGGAAAATCTTTTATGCCAGAGAATGCTGTTTGAGTGCTATGTCTGCTACTCAGATGTGACCTCAAATAAAATAATTATCTCTTTTAAACCTTATTTTCCTCATTGTCAAATGGAGTTAATGTATCATAGAGTTGTGAAAATTAAGTGGGGTAATATATTAGAATGACTGAACCTGGTACCTGGTATAGAATTAATATTCCACATAAGTTGATGATGTTGACAGTTATGATGATGGCCTATTTGTATATGGTGAAGAGTCAGTATTTAAATCAATCTACTAAAGCTTTTCAACAAGTGTTTTTTTTTGAGATTTTTTTTTTTTGAAGTGTAGTTTATTTACAACGTTGTGTTAGTTTTAGGTATACAGCAAAGTGATTTATATGAATTCATCAGTGCAGTTCAGTCACTCAGTCATGTCCAACTCTATGACTCCATGAACCGCAGCATGCCAGGCCTCCCTGTCCATCACCAACTCCTGGAGTTCACTCAAACTCATATCCCTCAAGTTGGTAATGCCATCCAGCCATCTCATCCTCTGTCGTACTTTCCTCCTCTTGCCCCCAATCCCTCCCAGCATCAGGGTCTTTTCCGATGAGTCAACTCTTCGCATGAGGTAGCCAAAGTATTGGAGTTTCAACTTTAGCATCAGTCCTTCCAATGAACACCCAGGACTGATCTCCTTTAGGATGGACTGGTTGGATCTCCTTGCAGTCCAAGGGACTCTCACGAGTCTTCGCCAACACCACAGTTCAAAAGCATCAATTCTTTGGCACTCAGCTTTCTTCACAGTCCAACTCTCACATCCATACATGACCACTGGAAAAACCATAGCCTTGACTAGACGGACCTTTGTTGGCAAAGTAATATCTCTGCTTTTTAATATGCTGTCTAGGTTGGTCATAACTTTCCTTCCAATGAGTAAGCATCTTTTAATTTCATGGCTGCAATCACCATCTGCAGTGATTTTGGAGCCCCCTAAAATAAAGTCTGACACTGTATACACTGTTTCCCCATCTATTTGCAATGAAGTGATGGGACCAGATGCCATAATCTTAGTTTTCTGAATGTTGAGCTTTAAGCCAACTTTTCCACTCTCCTCTTTCACTTTCATCAAGAGGCTTTTGAGTTCCTCTTCACTTTCTGCCATAAGGGTGGTGTCATCTGCATATCTGAGGTTATTGATATTTCTCCCGGCAATCTTGATTCCAGCTTGTGCTTCTTCCAGCCCAGCGTTTTTCATGATGTACTCTGCATATAGGTTGAATAAGCAGGGTGACAATATACAACTTGGACATACTCCTTTTCCTGTTTGGAACCAGTCTGTTGTTCCATGTCCAGTTCTAACTGTTGCTTCCTGACCTGTGTACAGGTTTCTCAAGAGACAGGTCAGGTGGTCTGGTATTCCCATCTCTTTTAGAATTTTCCACTGTTTATTGTGATCCACACAGTCAAAGGTTTTGGCATAGTCAATAAAGCAGAAATAGATGTTTTTCTGAAACTCTCTTGCTTTTTTGATGATCCAGCAGATGTTGGCAATTTGATCTCTGGTTCCTCTGCCTTTTCTAAAACCAGCTCGAACATCTGGAAATCCATGGTTCATGTACTGCTGAAGCCTGGTTTGGAGAATTTTGAGCATTACTTCACTAGCGTGTCAGATGAGTGCTTCTGTATAGCACAGAGAAATATATATATTCAGTATCTTGTAATTACCTACAAGGAGAAAGAATCTGAAAATGAATTTTTCTCCTTATAGGTAATTACAAGATACTGAATATATTTCCCTGTGCTATACAGGAGGTTCCTGTTGGTTATCTATCTTACATATTGTAGTGTGTATCTGTTAATCTCAAACTTCTAATTTATCCCTCCCCCCTTTTCCACTTTGGTAATCATAAGTTTTCTTTCTATGTCTGTGAGTCTATTTCTGTTTTGTACATAAGTTTGTTTCAGTTTTTAAATTCCACATGCAAATGGTATCAAATGATATTTGTTTTTCTTTTCTGACTTACTTCGCTTGTATTATAATTTCTGGGTCCATCTATCTTGCTGCAAATGGCATTATTTCACTACTTTTTATGGCTGAGTAGTATTCCATTGTGTGTGTGTGTGTATATATATATATATATATACACACACACTACATCTTCTTTATCCATTCCTTAATCAATGGACACTTAGGTTGCTTCCCTGCTTTGGCTATTGTAAATAGGCAGCAAGTCTTAAACCCAGTAAAAATGCATAAATGAAATCAAAACATTGACGGAATCTCTTTGTCTTTTTGTTAGCTATTACTCTAAACCATCTTTTAATCTCACCTAATGTTGAAATGTAGTATGAAAGAACTAATAAGGAAAGTGACTTTCCTAAATAACAAAGGTATAAACTGGGAGTAGCAGATTCAATAAAGCTTATAGCTCAGAGTAACCACTTTTCCAACTGTGGTGACTTGTAGGGTATCCAAAATATGTGTTAGTGTCATGTGGAAGCCATTATGAAGAACTTTCAAAAGCAAGTTTGTGGCTAGAAAAAATGCACCACAGATATTATATAAGTTCTCCCCCTACACCCTCTCAATCTTCACTGCTTACTACTCATATCTGTGTCTCTGTCTCTCTTAGTCTCACTCTAGGTTTCTCTAACACAGGCAGTTTTTAATGTCCTCACAGTGCAGCAGGAAACACCTTCAAGTTTATATCCTAATGTCTTATACTCCATGGTTGATAGCTGAGTGCACAGCTGAGGTGATCCCTGAGGAAGCTGGTGTTGAGGTTGGGGCAGCAACTCCTTTCAAGGAGGATCTTGGTGGTGCATTTCCGACTGCATCACAGTGATAGTGGCTTCTCTGCTAAGTGATGTAATTATTGCTGTCATTCTTTCTGTGCTCATCTGAATACCTTAAGTTATTTTCTCATGTAGGAAAATCTTTGCCTCATTGCAGTGAAAGGAGGGGCCAGTTTATGCTCCTTTGGGAGGCCTCAGTTCAGTTCAGTTCAGTCGCTCAGTCGTGTCCGACTCTTTGCGACCCCATGAATTGCAGCATGCCAGGCCTCCCTGTCCATCACAAACTCCCGGAGTTCACTCAGACTCATGTCCATTGAGTCAGTGATGCCATCCAGCCATCTCATCCTCTGTCATCCCCTTCTCCTCCTGCCCCCAATCCCTCCCAGCATCAGTCTTTTTCAATGAGTCAACTCTTTGCATGAGGTGGCCAAAGTACTGGAGTTTCAGCTTCAGCATCATTCCCTCCAAAGAAATCCCAGGGCTGATCTCCTTCAGAATGGACTGGTTGGATCTCCTTGCAGTCCAAGGGACTCTCAAGAGTCTTCTCCAACACCACAGTTCAAAAGCATCAATTCTTCACCACTCAGCCTTCTTCACAGTCCAACTCTCACATCCATACATGACCACAGGAAAAACCATAGGCCTAGTCACTTTCTAATGGGAATATGAATCAAAAATTGATTTTCTGTACTCTCTTCTTCCCTTGTACTTCCCTGTTTCAGTTCAGTTCAGTTCAGTCTCTCAGTCGTGTCTGACTCTTTGCGACCCCATGAATTGCAGCATGCCAGGCCTCCCTGTCAATCACCAACTCCCAGAGTTCACTGAGACTCACGTCCATCGAGTCAGTGATGCCATCCAGCCATCTCATCCTCTGTCATCCCCTTCTCCTCCTGCCCCCAATCCCTCCCAGCATCAGTCTTTTCCAATGGGTCAACTCTTCGCATGAGTAATACTATTTAATTCCCCCTGTTGCTAAAGGAGCTCAATGGTTCCTTTTTAGACATTCCAGGCTTACTATGGTTTTTCCAACCATAATTTTTCCAGTAGTCATATATGGATGTGAGAATTGGACCATAAAGAAAGGCAAGCACCAAAGAATTGATGCTTTTGAGCTGTGGTGCTGGATAAGACTCTTAAGAATCCCTTGGAGACCAAGGAGATCAAACTAGTCAATAATAAAGGAAATCACTCCTGAATATTCATTAGAAGGACTGATGCTGAAGCTGAAGCTGCAATACTTTGGCCACCTGATGCGAAGAGCTGACTCATTGGAAAAGACCCTGATGCTGGGAAAGATTGAAGGCAGGAGGAGAAGGGGATGACAGAGAATGAGATGGTTGGGTGGCATTACTGACTCAATGGACATGAATTTGAGCAAATTCTGGGAAATGGCGAAGGATGGGGAAGCCTGGTGTGCTGCAGTCCATGGGGTTGTGAAGAGTTGGACATGACTGAGCATCTGAACAAGGCTTACTTGATGAGTTGTTTCAGGAACATGAAAGACAGCATTTCTCCTCCTTTGGAGGTGGTGATGGGTTGGAGAAGAACTCTGTTCAGAAGGGAATATGAGTGCAAGGCAGGAGAGAGACAGCAGAAAGGTTGAAAGGAAGCTACCTCACTCCTTGTGAAGTCCCCCAAAGGAATGAAACAGCAGGTAGCCCCATTCAGATGAATGGTCACATCCAAGC
Organism: Bos mutus; assembly: GCF_027580195.1. NCBI lineage: Eukaryota > Metazoa > Chordata > Mammalia > Artiodactyla > Bovidae > Bos > Bos mutus. The sequence continues at coordinate 136,721,870 of NC_091617.1, forward strand.
TCCCTGCCCCCCACCCCCACCCCATAGTGTGAATGCCTGTTTGTAAATTACTACTGGATGAACTACTCCAGGTTCATTTCCTATGAAGGTTAGGTCATTAACAGGCCAGAATCTGTGTTCTACAAGCCCACTTTGGGAATGTGGGTACATTCAACTGGTATGATATAAAATGCCAGATAATAAACTCCCAAAAGGACTCCATGAAGGGTTGCCAAGGACTCTGATTGGTGTCTGCATTCAAGAGCCTTGCCATCTGAGGTTGGCAACAAAACTCTCACACAAATATTTGTCTTGCTGCTTTGCAAGTTCTTTGATTAGGAATCTTACCAGCTAGATATACCACATACTTAGCTGAGCAGAAATTTAAATCAAACTGTAGAATTAAAATCCTGTTGATAAATATTTTGGCTGACTGTTTCATAGTGAGCCTGGCATTAAGCCAACATCTTTGTGGTTCTGTGTCACTCTTACACTTCTGACAGGATTCACTGCAGAGGAAATTGAAATAAAAACTAATAACGATTCAAAAAATTAATGGAATAAAATTGGAAGCCAATTGAGAAAATTATAGAGGAGAACATCAGTTGATTTTGCAAAATCCTTTATGAAAATGTTTCTGCTCAACCTGCAAGATGTGGCTTCTCCTCTGCGAACATCATGACTCCCAGCAAACGCTCCCTCATGAACAATGGATTTAGATATGTACATGATTGTTTCCCCTAAGTACATAATAATGTGTTTGAGGTTCAGTTCACATCTTGCATGGCCTTGCATCAGTTCACTTCAGTTGCTCAGTCACATCCAACTCTGCGACCCCATGGACTGCAGTATGCCAGGCTTCCTTGTCCATCACCAACTCCTGGAGCTTGCTCAAACTCATGTCTATCAAGTCGGTGATACCATCCAACCATCTCATTTGCCTTGTGTAGTGCCTCACATATTCTAGGTAATTGAACTGTAAAATAATAGGGTTAACAGAAACTCCGAGATGACATAACTCACTCCCCTTTAAGAGGACAGGGACATTTTGTAAAGTTGGTCCAAAAGTAATTGCATTTTGCATTGTTGAACTTTGCTGTATGATATTGAAATACATTCTTAAATGTGATCATGTTATACATCATTTTAATGCAAATTTCTAGCTTTATTTATTTTTTCTAAGGACTTATTCAGTTCACTCCTGTCCAATTCTTTGCAACCCCATGGACAGTATGCCAGGCTTCACTGTGCATCACCAACTCCCAAAGCTTGCTCAAGCTTATGTCCATCGAGTCGGTAATGCCATCCAACCATCTCATCCTCTGTCATCCCCTTCTCCTCCCGCCTTCAATCTTTCCTAGTGTCAGGGTCTTTTCCAATGAGTCAGTTCTTGGCATCAGGTGGCCAAAGTATTGGAGCTTCAGCTTCAGCATCAGTCCTTCCAATGAATATTCAGGATTGATTTCCTTTAGGATGGACTGGTTGGATTTCTTTGCAGTCCGAGGGACTCTTGAGAGTCTTCTCCAATGCCACAGTTCAAAAACATCAGTTCTTCAGTACTCAGCTTTTTTTATGGTCCAATTCTAATATCCATACATGACTATTGGAAAAACCATAGCTTTGACTAGAAAGACCTTTGTTGGCAAATAATAACTCTGCTTTTTAATATACTGTCTAGTTGATCATAACTTTTCTCCCAAGGAACAAGTATCTTTTAATTTCATGGCTGCAGTCACCATCTGCAGTGATTTTGGAGCTCAAGAAAATAAAATCTGTCACTGTTTCCGTTGGTTTCCATTGTTTCCCCATCTATTTGCCATGAAGTGATGGGACTGATGTCATGATATTCATTTTTTGAATGTTGAGTTTTAAGCTAGCTTTTTCACTCTCCTGTTTCACATTCATCAAGAGGCTCTTTAGTTCGTCTTTGCTTTCTGCCATAAGGATGGTGTCATCTGGGTATCTGAGGTTATTGATATTTCTCCCAGCAATCTTGATTCCAGCCTGTGCATCATCTAGCACTGCATTTTGCATGATGTACTCTGCATATAAGTTAAATAAGCAGAGTGACAATATACAACATTGACGTACTCCTTTCCCAATTTGAAACCAGTCCATTGTTCCCTGTTGCTTTTTGACCTGCATACAGATTTCTCACGAGGCAGGTTAGGTGGTCTGGTATTCCCATCTCTTGAGGAATTTTCCATGGTTTGTTGTGATCTTCATAGTCAAAGGCTTTGGCATATCCATAAAGCAGAAGTAGATGTTTTTCTGGAACTCTTGCTTTTTCTCTTGCTCAAACTCATGTCCATCGAGTCGGTGATGCCATCCAACCATGTCATTCTCTGTCTCCCCCTTCTTCTCCTGCCTTCAATTTTTCCCAGCATCAGGGTTTTTTTCCAAGGAGTTAGTTCTTTGCATCAGGTACTTTTTAAATGATCCAGCAGATGTTGGCAATTTGATCTCTGGTTCCTCTGCCTTTTGTAAATCCAGCTTGAACATCTGGAAGTTCACAGTTCACATACTGTTAAAGCTTGGTTTGGAGAATTTTGAGCATTACTTTGCTGCATGTGAGATGAGTGCAGTTGTGTAGTAGTTTGAACATTTTTTGGCATTCCCTTTCTTTGAGATTGAAATGTAAACTGACCTTTTCCAGTCCTGTGGCTACTGCTGAGTTTTCCAAATTTGCTGGCATATTGAGTGCAGCACTTTCACAACATCATCTTTTAGTATTTGAAATAGCTCAGCTGGAATTCCATCACCCCCCACTAGCATTGTTCATATTGATGCTTCCTAAGGCCCACTTTACTTTGCATTCCAGAATGTCTGGCTCTAGGTGAGTGATCACACCATCGTGGTGTGAAGATCTTTTTTGTATAGTTCTTCTGTGTATTTTTACCACCTCTTCTTAATATCTTCTGCTTCTGTTAGGTCCAAACTGTTTCTGTCCTTTATTGTGCCCATCTTTGGATGAAATGTTCCCTTGGTATCTCTAATTTTATTGAAGAAATCTCTAGTGTTTCCCATTCTATTGTTTTCCTCTATTTCTTTGCAGTGATCACTGAGGAAAGCTTTCTTATCTTTCATTGCTATTCTTTGGAACTCTGCGTTCAGTCGGGTATGTCTTTCCTTTTCTCCTTTGCCTTTAGCTTCTCTTCTTTTCTCAGCTATTTGTAAGGCCTCCTCAGACAATCATTTTGTATTTTTACTTTTATTTTTCTTGGGGATAGTCTTGATTACTGCCTCCTGTACGATGTCGTGAGCCTCTGTCCATAGTTCTTCAGGCACTCTATCATATCTAATCCCTTGAATCTATTTGTCACTTCCACTGTATAATCATAAGGGATTTGATTTATGTCATACCTCAGTGGTCTAGTGGTTTCCCCTGCTTCTGCTAAGTCGCTTCAGTCATGTCCAGCTCTGTGAGACCCCATAGACGGCAGCCCTCTAGGCTCCCCTGTCCCTGGTGTTCTCCAGGCAAGAACACTGGAGCGGGTTGCCATTTCCTTCTCCAATGCGTGAAAGTGAAACATGAAAGTGAAGTCGTGTCTGACTCCCAGCGACCCCCTGGACTGCAGCCCACAAGACTCCTCCATCCATGGGATTTTCCAGGCAAGAGTACTGGAGTGGGCCGCCATTGCTTTCTCCCTACTTTCTTCATTTTATGTCTGAATTTTGCAGTAAGGAGTAATTGCTATTTATTTTGTATTTATTTTAGACTATAGAAATGATATTAGACAAAAAGCATATTTGGGTGATTTTTTTTTTTTTTTGAGTTCAAATGGGTTCTTAAGCAGCAGAGACGACTTGCAACATCAGGAAAGCATCTGGCCCAGGAACTGCTAGCAAGCATACAGTGCAGTGGTGGTTAAAAAGTTTTGCAAAGGAGATGAGATCCTTGAAGATGAGGAGCACAGTAGCTGGCCATCAGACTTCATACTACACTACAAAGCTATAGTAATCAAGACAGTATGATACTGACACAAAAAACAGAAATATAGATCAATGGAACAAGATTGAAAGCCCAGAGATAAACATAAACCCACATACCTTATTTTTGAGAAAGGAGGCAAGAATATGCAATGGAGCAAAGACAGCCTCTTCAATAAATGGTTCTGGGAAAACTGGACTGCTGCTGCTAAGTCGCTTCAGTCGTGTCCAACTCTGTGGGACCCCATAGACGGCAACCCACCAGGCTCCACCGTCCCTGGAATCCTCCAGGCAAGAACAATTAAGTGGGTTGCCATTTCCTTCTCCAATGCATGAAAATGAAAAGTGAAAGTGAAGTCGCTCAGTCGTGTCCGACTCTTAGCGACCCCATGGACTGCGGCCTACCAGGCTCCTCCATCCATGGGATTTTCCAGGCAAGAGTACTGGAGTGGGGTGCCATCGCCTTCTCTGGGAAAACTGGACATCTACATGTAAAAGAATGAAATTAGAACACTTCCTAACACCATACACAAAGATAAACTGAAAATGGATTAAAGACCTAAATGTAAGACCAGACACTATAAATCTCTTAGAGGAAAACATAGCCAGAATGCTCGATGACATAAAGCAAGATCCTCTGTGACCCACCTCCTAGAGTAATAGAAGTAAAAACAAAAATAAACAAGTGAGACCTAATTAAACATAAAATCTTTTGCACAGAAAAGGAAACTATAAACAAGGTGAGAAGACAACCCTCAGAATGGGAGAAAATAATAACAAATGAAACAACTGACAAAGGGTTAATATAAAAAACGTACAAGCAGCTCATACAAGTCAACACCAGAAAAACAAACAACCCATTCAAAAACAGGGAAAAAGAGCTAAACAGACATTTCTCCAAAGAAGACATACAAATGCTAATAAACACATGAAAAGATGCTTAACCGTCACTCATTATTAGAGAAATGCAAATCAAAACTACAATGAGATATCACCTCACACCAGTCAGAATGGCCCTCTTGAAAAAATATACAAAAAATCTAAATGCTGGAAAGGGTGTAGAGAAAAGGGAACCTTCTGGCACTGTTGGTGGGAATGTGAATTGATACAGCCACTATGGAGAACAGTATGGAGATTCCTTTAAAAACGGGGAATAAAACCATCATATGACCCACTCCTAGGCATACACCTTGTGGAAAGCAAAACTGAAAAAGACACATGTATCCCAATGTTCATTGTGGCTGTATTCACAATAGTTAGGACAAGGAAGCAACCTAGACATTCATCATTGACGGATGAATCCGTTCATTGACAGATGAATCCAATCATTGACAGATGAATGGATAAAGAAGCTGTGGTACATATATACAATGAAATATCACTCAGGCATCAGTCCTTCCAATGAATATTCAGGATTGATTTCCTTTAGGATTGACTGGTTTGATCTCCTTGCTGTCCAAGGGACTCTCAAGAGCCTTTTCCAGCACCACAGTTCAAAAGCATCAATTGGTTGGTGTTCAGCCAACTCTCACATCCATATGTGACTACTGAAAAAACCACACCTTTGGCTAAATGGACCTTTATTGGCAAAATGATGTGTCTGCTTTTTAATACGCTGTCTAAGCAGCAGCAGCAGCAGCAGCAGCAGCAGGTTTGTCATAGCTTTTCTTCCAAGGAACAAGCCTCTTTTAATTTCATGCTACAGTCACTGCCCACAGTGATTTTGGAGCCCCCCCCCAAAAAAAAAATCTGTAACTGTATCCATTTTTCCCCCATCTATTTGCCATGAAGTGATGGGACTAGATGCCATGATCTTAGTTTTTTTAAATGTTGAGTTTTAAGCCAGCTTTTTCTCTCTCCTCTTTCATCCTCATCAAGAAGTGAAGTTCCCCTTCACTTTCTGTCATTAGAGTGCTATCATCTGCACATCTCAGGTTGTTGATATTTCTCCTGGCAATCTTGATTCCAGCTTGTGAGTCTTCCAGCCCAGCATGTCACATGATATAGTCTGCATATAAGTTCAATAAGCAGGATGACAGTAAACAGCCTTAAAATACTACTTTCCAATTTTGAACCAGTCCATAATTCTACATCCGGTTCTAATTGTTGCTTCTTGACCTACATACAGGTTTCTCAGTAGATAGGGAAGGTGATCTGGTATTCCCATCTCTTTAAGAATTTTCCTCAGTTTGTTTGGATCCACAAAGTCAAAGATTTTAGCATAGTCAATGAAGTGGATGTTTTTCTGGAATTCCCTTTCTTTGTTTATGATCCAGAAGATGTTGGCAAGTTGATCTCTGGTTCTTCTGCCTTTTCTAAATCCAGCTTGAGCAACTGGAAGTTCTTGGTTCATGTACTGTTGAAGCCTAGCTTAGGATTTTGAGCATAACCTTGCTAGTATGTGAAGTGAATGAAATTATGCAGTAGTTTGAACATTCTTTTGTATTGTCTTTATTTGGGATTGGAATGAAAACTGACCTTTTCCAGTCCTGTGGCCACTGCTGAGTTTTCCAAATTTGCTGATGTAATGAGTGCAGCACTTCCACAGCATTATCTTTTAGGATTTGAAATAGCTCAACTGGAATTCCATCACCTCCACTAGTTTTGTTCATACTAATGTTTCCTAAGGCCCAATTGGATGTCTGGCTCTAGGTGAGTGATCACACCATCAGGATTATCCAAGTCATTAATAACTTTTTGTACAGTTCTTCTGTGTATTTTTGCCACTTCTTCTTAATCTCTTCTGCTTCTGTTAGGTCCTTGCTGTTTCTATCCTTTATTATGCTCATAATTGCATAAAATGTTCCCTTGGTATCTTCAATTTTCTTGATGAGCTCTCTAGTCTTTCTCATTCTGTTGTTTCCCTCTATTTCTTTGCATTGTTCACGTAAGAAGGCTTCCTTATCTCTCCTTGCTATTCTTTGGAACTCTGCATTCAAATGGGTATATCTTTCTTTTTCTCCTTTGCCTTTCGCTTATCTTCTTTTCCTCAGCTATTAATAAGGCCTCCTCAGATAACCATTTTTGCCTTTTTGCATTTCTGTTTTCTTGGGGATGGTTTTGATCACTGTCTCCTGTACAATATTAGGAACCTCTGTCCATAGTTCTTCAGGCACTCTGTCTATCAGATCTAATTCCTTGAATCTATTTGTTACTTTCACTGTACAATCATAAGGCATTTTATTTAGGTCATACCTGAATGAGCTAGTGGTTTTCCCTACTTTCTTCAACTTAAGCCTGAATTTTTCAATAAGGGAAAAAACTATAGTTTTGTCAAAACTATATGTCAAAAACATATAAAAAGACAAAAACGATGGAGAAATTTTATAGTAAATTATTATAAAAGCAATTCCTAAAGCATTCATATTAAATAATTAGAAAAACATTTAAATATCATTTGAGATTGACCAAAGGATATGAATAAGTTATTCAACGAAGAGGAAATAAAAATTAACACATAGAAAACAAAGTCAATCTCACTAGTAATGAAAATAAAATAATAGGAGGTTCTCTATCTCGTCAAGGTGGAATAAATACATTTTATCCTACTTCTCGGAGAAGGCAATGGCACCCCACTCCAGTACTCTTGCCTGGAAAATCCCATGGACCGAGGAGCCTGGTAGGCTGCAGTCCATGGGGTCGCTAAGAGTCAGACACGACTAAGCGACTTCACTTTCACTTTTCATTTTCATGCATTGGAGAAGGAAATGGCAACCCACTCCAGGAGAATCCCAGGGACAGGGGAGCCTGGTGGGCTGCCCTCTATGGGGTCGCAGAGAGTCGGACATGACTGAAGTGACTTAGCAAACATCCTACTTCTGGTAATTATAACTAAAACCCTGGGCCCACAGAAAGCAATTATCAGAAGATTTTGAAAAAGGTGAAATTAAGAAAGCTAAGGAAGAAGAAATATTTATGGTGAATTCCCTGAGCTTAATTTATTTATTTCTCATGTATATCCTTTTCTGGGTGCTAGAATGTCCTGGAACTCAGAATCACCACAGGACACAATAAAAAAAAAAAAAAAAATCAGTTATTCCCAGGAGAAGTCTGCTCCCTCCATCCAGAAGACTGAAAGGAAGAAGCTCTTTGATGACATCCTTTTTACCCTGCTTTGCCCTCTAGCACCTCAGAAGAGGCAGCTCTGGGCAGAGTCCCTTTCTTTACTTATAGTTTAAGAGTCTTGGAGTATAGCCTCCATCAAAGCACTCCTTTTTACTGAACAAATAACAGCAAGGAAGTGGTGCCCTCTCCCCATCCTCACACCCTAATCTGGCATTACTGCTGCATATACAGTGGTAGAGTTCCATCCCCTTCATCAAGCAAATGCAGGAGACGCAGCATCGTGTCTGTTTGCTGCTTCCCCCTAACTAGAGACTGGGGAGATCACTGAGAAGACAAGCGAGAGAAAGAGACCCTTTGCATCTATGTCTATAGTCCCAGGCTCAGCCTGAAGTGGCCTATGCATAAAAGTGACTAAAAATGAACACAGTGAATGCTTTGAGAACTGAATTATGATATAAAACATTACCCAGGTTTTAGGTTGGCCTCTACATGGGACCAGAATTGACATTGCAAAGACTTTAAAATATAATTGGTATTTGAACCACAGATCTCCTGGTCATAGATTCAAAAAGTTTTAACAAATATTTATAAATATGTAAAGGAATAACACATCATGACCAAATGGGTCAAAGTTGTTTCAAAACTCAAAAATGAATTAATGCAAACTGCCATGCAAACTCTAAAGGAAAAAACACATGATCATATTGATTGAGGCATAAATGTCTTTTGAGAAAATTTCACACCCACTCATGCTAAAACCTCCCAGCAAAGTAGAAATAGAAACTTCAACATGATAAAAAAGTATCTACAAAACAACAGTAGCTCACATTGTATTCAATGTAGCAGACTGAATGTTTATCCGTAAGTCTCAGATAAGTGTGTCTACTTTCACCAGTCTTTTTCAGCATAAGGGTGTTCCACTCTGAACAATAAAGCAAGCAAAAAAAGAAAAGGAGTTTGGAAAAGAAAAAATAAGATTTCCATTCATGACCGGGGGTTAGGTGAAGAATACTTAGATATACCATCAAAAACAATTTATAATAGAGCTGATAAAGTAGACTTTATCAAAACAAAACAAAACAAAACCACTCTTGCTAGGCTAAAGGCAATGTGAAGAGAATGAAAAGACATTGCACAGACTGGGAGAAAGAATTATAAACCAAATGTCTAACAAAGGACTTGTATCCAGAATATATAAATAATTCTTTGAATTCAACAGTAAAAATTAAGTAACCCAGTTTAAAAATGGATAATATATTTGAATAAAAGCTTCACCACAGATATGCTGATGGAAAACAAGCAAATGAAAAGATTTCAACAGCACTAGATCTTGCTGCTGCTACTGCTGCTAAGTTGCTTCAGGCTCGTCCGACTCTGTGCGACCCCAGAGACAGCAGCCCACCAGGCTCCCCCGTCCCTGGGATTCTCCAGGCAAGAACACTGGAGTGGGTTGCCATTTCCTTCTCCAATGCATGAAAGTGAAAAGTGAAAGTGAAGTCGCTCAGTCGTGTCTGACTCTGTGCAACCCCAGAGACAGCAGCTCACCAGGCTCCCCCATTCCTGGGATTCTCCAGGCAAGAGTACTGGAGTGGGTTGCCATTGCCTTCTCCACACTAGACCTTAGTAATATGTAAATTAAAGCCACAATGAGATACCACTACACATCTATTAGAATGGCTGAAGTAACAAAAGGCTTGAAATAGTAGGTGTTCACAAGAGAACAGAGCATCTGGATCTCTCATACATTGCTGGTCAGAATGTAAAATGGTGCCACCATTCTAGGAAACGTCCAGTAGTTTTCTGAGAGTTTACCATATAGAACAAAGATTTATATTTACACAAACACTTGTACATAAATGTTCATAGCCTAAAACTGGAAGCACCTCAATGTCCTGCACAAAGTGAATAGATAAACTGTTGGATGTTTGTACCATAGAATACTAACTGCAGCACTAAAGAAGGACACACTCCAGGTACACACAATAACTTGTATGGCTTCAAGAGTATTATCCTGAGGGGAAAAGGCCAATATCAGATGACTATATGGTGTGATTTCACTTTACATAAAAGTAGATGCACTATGACAAGATCTTAGTGATGGTGAATAAATTAGTGATTGCCATTGGGGTTATGATAGGGAGGGATTGATTTGAACAGAAAGCTCAATGTTTGTGAGAGGTGATGGAACAGCTCTGTAATTGTGGCAGTGGTGACACAAATTTACACATGTAATAAAAGTAATAGAATTGTATGCTTCCACTGCAAAATAGCAAAGGGAAAGAGTATGAAAAAAAAAAAAAAAAACTGATGAAATACACTTTATACTTGTCACTCAGGTAATATTGTTGTACCAGTGTCAAACTGCTGGTATTGATAACTGCATTAAGGTTATTAGTGGCCACAGGACTGAAAAGGTCTGTTTTCTTTCCAATCCCAAACAAAGGCAATGCCAAAGAATGCTCAAACTATCACACAATTGCACTCATCTCACATGCTAGTAACATAATGCTCAAAATTCTCCAAGGCAGGCTTCAGCAATACACGAACCGTGAACTTCCAGATGTTCAAGCTGGTTGTAGAAAAGGCAGAGGAACCAGAGATCAAATTGCCAACATCCATTGGATCATCGAAAAAGCAAGAGAGTTCCAGAAAAAATATCTATTTCTGCTTTATTGACTATGCCAAAGCCTTTGACTGTGTGGATCACAACAAACTGTGGAAAATTCTTAAAGAGATGGGAATACCAGACCACCTGACGTGCCTCTTGAGAAACCTATATGCAGGTCAGGAAGCAACAGCTAGAACTCGACATGGAACAACAGACTGGTTCCAAATCGGGAAAACAGTACGTCAAGACTGTATATTGTCATCCTGCTTATCTAACTTACATGCAGAGTACATCATGAGAAACACTGGGCTGGAAGAAGCACAAGCTGGAATCAAGATTGCCAGGAGAAATATCAATAACCTCAGATATGCAGATGACACCACCCTAATGGCAGAAGATGAAGAAGAACTAAATAGCCTCTTGATGAAAGTGAAAGAGGAGAGTGAAAAAGTTGGCTTAAAGCTCAACATTCAAAAAACTAAGATCATGACATCCAGTTCCATCACTTCATGGCAAATAGATGGGGAAATAATGGAAAGAGTGGCAGACTTTACTTTTCTGGGCTGGAAAATCACTGCAGATGGTGACTGCAGCCATGAATTAAAACACGCTTACTCCTTGGAAGTAAAGTTATGACCAAGCTAGACAGCATATTAAAAAGCAGAGACATTACTTTGCCAATAAACGTCTGTCTAGTCAAGGCTATGGTTTTTCCAGTGGTCACGTATGGATGTGAGAGTTGGACTATAAAGAAAGCTGAGCGCCAAAGAATTGATGCTTTTGAACTACAGTGTTGGAGAAAACTCTTGAGAGTCCCTTGGACTGCAAGGAGATCCAACCAGTCAATCCTAAAGGAAATCAGTTCTGAATATTCATTGGAACGACTGATGTTGAAGCTGAAACTCCAATACTTTGTCCACCTAATACCAAGAACTGACTCATTTGAAAAGACCCTGATGCTGGGAAAGATTGAAGGCGGGAGGAGAAGGGGATGACAGAGGATGAGATGGTTGGATGGCATTACCAACTCAATGGACATGAGTTTGAGTAAACTCCAGGAGTTGGTGATGGACAGGGATGCCTGGCATGCTGCGGTCCATGGGATCGTGAAGAGTCGGCTATGACTGAGCACTTGAACTGAACTGATCCTGAGCTTAAAATAAAGATACTGTGCTACTACACTCTATACAAGTACTGTACAGTAAAGTACACAAAAGCATAACCACTTGTAAAGGATGTTGGCATGTGACAAGGTACACCAGACACATGAACTAACTTTATTGCACATGCAAACACATGTTCACATCTTTGAAAGTTCTCCACTTGAAGGTTTGTATATAGAACTTACTCTAAAGTCTTGAAAATATCAATTAAGTCTAACTATTCTATTGTATCATGTAGGATTTCTGTTGCCTTACTGATTTTCTGTCTCAAAGATTTGTTCATTAATGTGAGTGAGGTGTTAAAATCTCCTACTATTATTGTATTCTTGTCAATTTCTCCCTTTAAATACTAAGAAATACTAATCTGTTTTGTTTGCATTTGTTTTATGTATCTGAGTGATCCTATATTAGGTGTATATATTTTGATGAGTGTAATATCCTCTTCTTGTGTTGATCCTTTTATCATTATATAGTGTCCTTCTTTATCTTCCTTTATGGTCTTTGTTTTGAAATCTATTTTGTCTGATGTGAGTATTGTGATCCCCACTTTTGTGTCATTTCCATTCTCATGAAGTATATGTCTCCATTCCCTCATTTTCAGTCCATGTGTGTCCTTTGCCCTCCTGTGGGTCTCTAATAGATAACATATTGTAGGCAAAGACCTATATATAGAAAACTATAAAACACTGGTGAAAGAAATCAAAGAGGACACTAGTAGATGGAGAAATATGCCATGTTCATGGATTGGAAGAATCAATATAGTGAAAATGAGTATACTACCCAAAGCAATTTATAGATTCAATGCAATCCCTATCAAGCTACCAACAGTATTCTTCACAGAGCTAGAACAAATAATTTCACAATTTGTATGGAAATACAAAAAACCTCGATTAGCCAAAGCTGTCTTGAGAAAGAAGAATGGAACTGGAGGAATCAACCTACCTGACTTCAGGCTCTACTACAAAGCCACAGTCATCAAGACAGTATGGTACTGGCACAAAGACAGAAATAGAGATCAGTGGAACAAAATAGAAAGCCCAGAGATAAATCCACACACATATGGACACCTTATCTTTGACAAAGGAGGCAAGAATATACAAAGGATTAAAGACAATCTCTTTAAAAAGTGGTGCAGGGAAAACTGGTCAACCACTTGTAAAAGAATGAAACTAGAACACTTTCTAACACCATACACAAAAATAAACTCAAAATGGATTAAAGATCTCAATGTAAGACCAGAAACTATAAAACTCCTAGAGGAGAACATAGGCAAAACACTCTCTGACATACATCACAGCAGGATCCTCTATGACCCACCTCCCAGAATATTGGAAATAAAAGCAAAAATAAACAAATGGGACCTAATTAACCTTAAAAGCTTCTGCACAACAAAGGAAGCTATTATCAAGGTGAAAGGACAGCCTTCAGAATGGGAGAAAATAATAGCAAATGAAGCAACTGACAAACAACTAATCTCAAAACTATACAAGCAACTCCTACACCTCAATTCCAGAAAAATAAACCACCCAATCAAAAAATGGGCCAAAGAACTAAATAGACATTTCTCCAAAGAAGACATACAGATGGCTAACAAACACATGAAAAGATGCTCAACATCACTCATTATCAGAGAAATGCAAATCAAAACCACAATGAGGTACCATTTCACGCCAGTCAGAATGGCTGCGATCCAAAAGTCTACAATCAATAAATGCTGGAGAGGGTGTGGAGAAAAGGGAACCCTCTTACACTCTTGGTGGGAATGCAAACTAGTACAGCCACTATGGAGAACAGTGTGGAGATTCCTTCAAAAACTGGAAATAGAACTGCCTTATGATCCAGCAATCCCACTGCTGGGCATACACACTGAGGAAACCAGAAGGGAAAGAGACACGTGTACCCCAATGTTCATCGCAGCACTGTTTATAATAGCCAGGACATGGAAGCAACCTAGATGTCCAGCAGCAGATGAATGGATAAGAAAGCTGTGGTACATATACACAATGGAGTATTACTCAGCCATTAAAAAGAATACATTTGAATCAGTTCTAATGAGATGGATGAAACTGGAACCTATAATACAGAGTGAAGTAAGCCAGAAAAAAAACACCAATACAGTATACTAACACATATATATGGAATTTAGAAAGATGGTAACAATAACCCTGTATACGAGACAGCGAAAGAGACACTGATATATAGAACGGTCTTATGGACTCTGTGGGAGAGGGAGAGGGTGGGAAGATTTGGGAGAATGGCATTGAAACATGTATACTATCATGTATGAAACGAGTCACCAGTCCAGGTTCGATGCACGATACTGGATGCTTGGGACTGGTGCACTGGGATGACCCAGAGGGATGGTATGGGGAGGCAGGAGGGAGGAGGGTTCAGGATGGGGAACACATGTATACCTGTGGTGGATTCATTTCGATATTTGGCAAAACCAATACAATATTGTAAAGTTTAAAAATAAAATCAAAAAAAAAAAAATCTGATTTCCCACTCTGTGTTTTTTGATTGGAGCATTTAGTCCATGCCATGTAAGGGTAATTATTGATAGATATGTACTTATTGTCATTTTAGGCCTAGTTTTCCCATTGATTTTATATTTCTTCTTTATCCCTTTTTTTCCCCCCCTTTTGTGGTTTAATGATTTTCTTTGACATTATGCTTTTGTTCTCTCTTTTTTGCTTCTGTGGATCTATTGCATGTTTCTGACTTGTGGTTACCCAATTTTTCAAGGACATTAACCCCTTCCTATATCTAAATTGCCTTAGACTGATAGACATATAGGTCTATCAGTCTATACACATTCTATACACATTCCCCCAAACACATTCTAGGGGGAAAAATCTATGTTTCTTACTCTCCTCACTTACATTGTATAATTTTGATATCCTCTTTTACATTTTCATGTTCATTCTTTTGCTGTTCATTAAAAAAAAAACTTTAACTTTTTTAATCTGTGTGAAGTAAAAGTTTTTTGTTCATGTCCAACTATTTGAGACCCCATGGACTATATACAGTCCATGGAATTCTCCAGGCCAGAATCCTGGAGTGGGTAGCTTTTCCCTTTTCCAGGGGATCTTCCCAACCCAGGGATCGGACCCAGGTCTCCTGAGTTGCAGGTGGATTCTTTACCAGCTAAGCCACAAGGGAAGCCCAAGAATACTAGAGTGGGTAGCCTATCCCTTCTCCAGGGGATCTTCCTGATCCAGGTATCAAATTGGAGTCTCCTGCATTGCAGGCAGATTCTTTACCAACTGACTTATCAGGAAAGCCCTAATACTTTCCAATTGTGATTTTTCCCTTTCCTATAGATTCTTCTTTTCTATTTATAGGAGAATTTTCAATATTTTCTTTAGGATAGGTTTAGTATTGCTCTGTTTGTTTGTTTTTTGTTTTTTTTTTTTTTAGTTTTGGCTTGTCTGAGAAATTCTTTCTCTCTCTTTCTGTTCTAAATGATGTTCTCTGTCTGTTCTGCTGGTTAGAATATCCCAGGTTGCAAAATTTTCACTTTCAAGACTTTGAAAATATCTTGCTGCTCTCTTCTGGCCTGCAGTGTTTCAGTAGAGAAATCAGCTTATAGCCTTATGGGGGTTCCCTTGTAATTAATTCTTTTGTTCTTTTCTTGTTGCCTTTAGAATCCTCTCTTTATCTTTAACTTTAATCATAGTGTGTCTTGGTGTATGTCTGTTTGGGTATATTTTGTTTGGGACCCTCTGTGCTTCCTGTATTTGGACATGTTTCCTTCTTTAGGTTTGGGAAGTTTTCAGCCATAATTTCTTCAAATATATTTTCCATTCCCTTTTCTATTTTTTTCCCTTTCTAAAATCCCTATTATGCATAGATTGGCACACTTTATGTTATTCCATAGGACTTATATTGTTTTTTTTTTTTTTTTCTGTCTCCTGTACTGATTGGGTGATTTCTATTATTCTATTTACCAGATCACTTATTCATTCTTCTGCAGTATTCATTCTTCTATTTATTGCCTTTAGCTCAGCTTTTGTCTCAGCAAGTGAAAAGTGAAAGTGAAGTCACTCAGTTATGTCTGACTCTTTGCAACCCAATGGACTGTAGCCTACCAGGCTTCTCCATCCATGGGATTTTCAAGGCAAGAATACTGGAGTGGGTTGCCATTTCCTTCTACAGGAGATCTTCCTGACCCAGGGATTGAACCCAGGTCTCCTGCATTGCTTTACCATCTGAGCCACGAGGGAAGTCCAGCAAGTGAGTTTTCTAATATTCCTGGTTCCTCTTTATAATTTCTAGTTCCTTTTTAGAGTAATCTGCATTTCTGTTGATGTAGCCTTTCAGTATTTTCATTATCTACTTTTAGAAATCCATGTCATTTGACTCAAGAGATCTGTTTCATTGTGTTTTTTCAGGGGAATTTTCTTGGTCTTTTTTTTTTTTAATTTATTTATTTGGTTATGCCAGGTCTTAGCTGCAGTATGAGTGATTGTCAGTCTTTGTTGCTGCATGAGGGACCTTTTAGTTGAAGCATGCAGACTCATAGTTGTGGCATGTGGGATCTAGTTCCCTGATCTGGGATCGAACCTGGGCTCCCTGCATTTGGAGTGTGGAGTCTTAGCCACTGGACCACCAGGGAAGTCCCTCTCTTGGTCCTTTAACTGGGAGTAGTTCCTCTACTTCTTCATTTTAATTTTCTTTTCCTTACTTTGAGAGTTTAGGAGAAGCAGTTATCTACTGTGTTCTTGAAGGGCTGTTTATGTGGGAATATCTCTATGTAGCTCATGTGGTTTTAATATTTTTTGTGGAAGGGTTTTATTTTTAGTATGGATGCCTGTTGCCTCTTCCTCAGCGTGTGCTGGTCATTGTCTCCTTGGTAGGGAGTATGCAGATGTGGTCGTCGGTGTCTGGTCCTGGAGTTCTCAGGAGCAGTGAGCAGCAGTGAGCAGCAGTAAGCAGTGAGCAGCAGTTAGCAGCAGTGAGCAGTGCTCACATGCATCCCAGAGCATACAATTAAGGAGGCAGTAGCTTGTGACCACTCCTGAAGCTCAGGATGTGGCAGCAGCAGCTTATAACCACTCCTAGAAGTTGTATAGGTCATGTCCTTCCACCTGACAGCATGCACAGGGAAAAAGGCTGCAGTGGTGGGTCCCAGCCTTCCCCATATGCACCGCTAACAGTGGCCTCTGGCCTCTAAGGTAGTCCAGGCTTCCTCCACATATGCCCTCAGTTGCAGTCATACTAAACTTCAGCTTCTTCAGGCTGTTTCATGCAGCCAACCCCAATTTTCTCCCCTAGGTTTGATCTCTGAAATCTGTGCTTCAGCACCCAGCTCCCACCTGAACCAGCAGATATGTGTCTCAGGCTGGAGAGTGTGGGGTGGTGGCACTGACCATCTGTGCAGGTCTCTCTTCATTCTGGCTGCCACAAAGCAGTTGCTGTGTTCTCCTCTGAGGCTCTGAAGCTCCCACTCTGTCCTTGCTGATCTCCTGCTGCTGAAGGGATGTCCCAGAGTGTAGGAACCTTTCCTCTTTTACAGCTCCTTCCCAAGGGCACAGCTTCCATCCAGATTATTTTCTTATTTTTCTTTTCTCCTACCAAGTCACATGGAGGCTTTCTTGCCTTTTTAGAAGTCTGAGGTCTTCTCCCAGTCTTCAGTAGACATACTTTGTGAATCATTCCATGTGTAGATGTATTTTTGATGTATTTGTGGGAGGAAGTGAGCTTTACGTCCTGCTACTTCTCCATCTTGATCACATTTTATTTTATTTAAAAATAAATTTGTAGTCTTTTGTGAAAAGTGATGTAACTTGATCTTTCTTCCAAATAATTGTCTCAGCATCTTTCTTTATTTAATAATCCTTTTTCTCTACTAAGAGATGTAATTATTGAATGAATAAACCCTTTTTCCCTCAAAGAAGAATTTCTTTGCCACCCACACCTTCAAGCCCAATAAACTCTTTTTGAATCAAAATAATAAAATATAATCTAACTTCTGTCATAAAAGGTGACATAGAAAGTATCTCCTTGTCTTCTCTTTTCTGCTCCCCACATAACAGTCCACATTAAAGAGATAAACAAGTAAATGAGCCAAACAAAGAAATAAGAGGAATTTAAAAGGAAATAATTAAATCTGGCTGTCCTGTGATATTAATAAAGGAAGAAAATACAGAAAGATAAAGATTATTATAAAATCTAAAAAGAATTTAAACCACAGGCTTTCACTGTAGTCTGCATTTTCCTCCTAGCTACTGCCTTTTTAAAAATGAAAAACATGAACATTTATTGCCACCTTTTCAAAATGTGAAATTAAAATTGGTTTTTCATAGAGAAGTAAAACAATTGTATTTTAGTTTGTAGACATTTCTGCTTTTCCTATTTAATTTTTTGAGTTATTCAAATAATTTTAATTGGCCATTTTAATAGTTATATGAATTTAAAAATATATCACCTCCCTCAATGGCCCCTGCTTTTATACAGATGGGGAAAATATACCCAAAATGCGAGTTTCCTCTTGCTGGGATGTATATTACTTGGTAAAGGCAGGAATCATGGTGAAATGTATGGTAAAGAAGAGGAAATGGTGAATGTTCTTGATGAGTCAGTGGTGACCTTTGCAGATTACCTCAGTTCAGTGAATTATTCTTGAGCAAGTCAGCCAAGCCAAGTTTTATATCTTGAATACTCTGAGCCAGCCCTCTTCTGGCAGAGATAACATTTTTAACTGTAAAGGCTGAGAGATCATCTTTGTTCCCCAAACAGACTCACTTGACCTAGCATTTACTGTCACACTCCACTCAAACCACCAAACTATGATAACATATTGACATAAATGTCAATTATACAATATAAACCATAAGCCCATCAAATAGAACTTTGAGCCCTTGACAGTGAGGATGCAAGCATGGCCTGAACAGGGTTTTAGTCATTGATACTAAACTCCAAGACTCTTTTTTGACCAGAAGAGTTCTTTGTTATTCAGTCAGTAGTGTCTGGTCTTTACGACCCCATGGACTGCAGAACGCCAGGCTTCCTTGTCCTTCACCATCTCCCAGAGCTTGCTCAAACTTATGTCCATCGAGTTGATGCCATTCAACCATCTGTTCTCCATAGTGGCTGTACTAATTTATATTCCCACCAACAGTATAGGAAGGTTCCCTTTTCTCCACACTCTCTCCAGCATTTCAGTTCGGTTCAATTCAGTTGCTCAGTTGTTTCCGTCTCTTTGCAACCCAATGGATTGCAACACGCTGGGCTTCTCTGTCAATCACCAACTCCCGGAGCTCCCTCAAACTCATATCCATCGAGTCGGTGATGCCATCCAACCATCTCATCCTCTGTTGTCCCCTTCTCCTCCTGCTTTCAATCTTTCTCAGCATCAGGATCTTTTCAAATGAGTCAGTTATTTGCATCAGGTAGCCAGACTATTGGAGTTTCAGCCTCAGCATGAGTCCTTCCAATGACTATTCCAGACTTATTTCCTTTAGGATGGACTGGATGGATCTCCTTGCTGTCCAAGGGACTCTCAAGAGTCTTCTCCAACACCACAGTTCAAAAGCATCAATTCTTCGGCCCTCAGCTTTCTTTATAGTCCAACTCTCACATCCATACAAGACTACTGGAAAAATCATAGCTTTGACTAGACGAACCTTTGTTGGTAAAGTAATGTCTCTGCTTCTTAATATACTGTCTAGATTGGGCATAGATTTTCCTCCAAGGAGCAAGTGTCTTTTAATTTCATGCCTGCAATCACCACCCAGAGTGATTTTGGAACCCAAGACAATAAAGTCTGTTGCTGTTTCCATTGTTTCCCCATTTATTTGCCATGAAATGATGGGACTGGATGCCATGATCTTCATTTTATGAATGTTGAGTTTTAAGCCAGCTTTTTCACTCCTCTTTCACTTTCATCAAGAAGCTCTTTAGTTCCTCTTCTCTTTCTGCCATAAAGATGGTGTCATCTGCATATCTGAGATTAATTGATATTTCTCCTGGGAGTCTTGATTTCAGCCTGTGCTTCATCCAGCCCAGCATTTCACATGACGTACTCTGCATATAAGTTAAATAAGCAAGGTGACAATATACAGCCTAGACGTACTCCTTTCCCAGTTTGGAACCAGTCTGTTGTTCCATGTCCAGTTCTAACTGTTGCTTCCTGACCTGCATACAGATTTCTCAGGAGGCAGGTCAGGTGGTCTTGTATTCCCATCTCTTGAAGAATTTTCCATAGTGTATTGTGATCCACACAGTCAAAGGCTTTAGCCTAGTCAATCGAGCAAAAGTGTTTTTCTGGAATTTTCTTGCTTTTTCTGTGATCCAATGGATGTTGGCAATTTGATCTCTGGTTCTTCTGCCTTTTATAAATCCAGCTTGAACATCTGGGACTTCTCATACTGTTGAAGCCTAGCTTGGAGAATTTTGAACATTACTTTGCTATGCTAAGTCTCTTCAGTTGTGTCCGACTCTGTGCGACTCCATAGATGGCAGCCCACCAGGCTCCCCCGTCCCTGGGATTCTCCAGGCAAGAACACTGGAGTGGGTTGCCATTTCCTTCTCCAATACATCAAAGTGAAAAGTGAAAGTGAAGTCGCTCAGTCGTGTCCGACTCTTAGCGACCCCATGGATTGCAGCCTAATAGGCTCCTCCGTCCATGGGATTTTCCAAGCAAGAGTACTGGAGTGGGGTGCCATTGCCTTATCCGATTACTTTGCTAGCATGTGATAAAGAGTGCAATTGTGTGGTACTTTGAACATTCTTTGGCGTTATGCTTCTTCAGGATTGGAATGAAAGCTGACCTTTTCCAGTCCTGTGACCACTGCTGAGTCTCCCAAATTTGCTGGCATATTGAGTGCAGGACTTTAACATCATCATCTTTTAGGATTTGAAATAGCTCAGCTGGAATTCCATCACCTCCACTAGCTTTATACTAATGCTTCCTAAGTCCCACTTGACTTTGCACAGTGCAAGAACTTCTTTGGTATAATTGTTCTCCAGTTTGTGGGTTGTCTGCACGGCTACTCCTATAGTGGGGCCAGAAGAGTACCAATATTTAAGAGTGCTTGCTCAGCTGTTTCTCATATTCTACTGTCACATCAGTCTTCAAAATAGTCACTATTGCCCCCATTTCACAAGTGAGGGAAAATGGCTCCAGGTCAAGTTTTCAGGGTTGGTAAGTGATGGACTTGGCATTTAAATCTGTGTTTTGGACTCCAGAGCCAACGCTAAACTACTCTAAGGTTCTAGGGACACAGAGATGATTTTAGGGGAAATCTGGATGCAGAATTAAGTAATCCTGAATCACATAGTGAAACAGTTAGCCCTTCTAAATTCTCTTTCTTTTCTTTTGGTGCTGTCAAAAAAGTTTTGTTTTTGTGTTGTACATTTTCATATCTTTTTAACATTTTATGTCCTCCATTTTCAATAAAGAAAGTGAAGATCTCATACCCAAAGTATTGGGCCAACAAAAGTATCTGCTAGAATTTATTTGCTTTCATTATATATATTTTTTATTTTCCTCTGTATTTATTTGTGTATTATTTTATTTAAATTTTATTTTAAGTATTTATTTAAAATTTTATTTTAAATTTTCCATTTATGGTAGTGATGTAAAGCTTCACTTGTTTGGATAGATATACTTAATTTTTTTAACATGTCAATTTAAAGGAAAATAGTATTTAAATGCAAGTGTGAGTAGTATATGAAAGACTAATTTGTAGAAAACACATATTTTGTTTTAGATATGATGCTATAAATTCTTAGGATAATTTCAGTGCTTGAACAATATGATGTATGCTCTCTTACTCTAGGGCCCACATTTGTCCCAATATGCCATGGACCACTGGATATGAGAAATATCAGTACCAGAACATGATAGCATTTTTCTTGCAGAGTAAAGAAAAACTTACTGTTCTCCATTTTGATAAATTCCTAACAATATTATAATACTAGACAAATTGCATATTTTTTTCTTCCTTTAAAAGCCCTCCTCCACTTCTGGGTACAATAACTTTTACCTGAGATTCTACATGTAATATAAAAATTGGCCTTCAACAATAAATCTAACAGTGTCTCTCAATATATTTTCTAAATTTTCCATAGTGAAGTCAACCTCAAGGAAGGCCTTCATTACCGAAGCATCTAATGCAAAGTTTTCATTTGTTCAACAAATGTTTATTGAGTACATATTGTATGCTAAACATACACTTGGGATATATCAGTGAACAAAATATATAAGAATTTGTAGATCCTGCCTTTGTGAAGATAGGGAAACGAGACAATAGATAACATATATAATAGGTGAGTCTAAAAAATATGGCAAAGACTATGGTGTGAGGATTGGAAAGGGAGCAGGGGTTGGAATTTCATTGGGGGTCTGAGCAGCCTTTATTGAAAGGGAACATTTGAACAGAGACTTGAAGGAGGAAATACCATTGCAGTTGTAGAGAATAAGTATATCCAGGAATGTTTTAGTAATATTAAGGAGGCCTGAGTCACAATAGTGTGGGATGTAAAGAAGTGGAATGAAAGGAGGTGAAGAATTTGGAAGAAAACAGAGTAACAATGATCCAGCTTATCTCTTAGAAGAATCATGCTGTCAGCTTGGGAATAAGCTGTTGAGCTGTTGAAGAACAAGAATGAAGTCAGGAACCCAGGTAGAATGGTATTGTAGTCATACAGGTGAGCCCTTGTGATGACTTGGAATAGGGAAGAGGTGCAGAAAACTAGTTGTTTTCTGGATGTATGCTGAAGGTCAATGGATTTCTCAATGAGTTGGATGTAGAGTGTGAAAGAACTTGTCAACAAGAGGGCAGCACAGAATGGTATATCTGGGAGAGAATCTCTGTAGCAAAGGCATAAATTCAGAGGAGAATATGGTCCTTGAGCAGCCACATTGTAATGAAATTTTATAAGCTCCAAAGAGTGAATTTAAGAGAAGAGACCCATAAAATGCTTAATTTTTGCCTGTAGAGCTGTGTACATCTGAATGATGATCACCACTTCTTGCAAGAATCTTCCAGTGTTAACTTTTGGAGGTGTGTTTGCATGCATGTAGGGTCTTTCCAGTTTCCACCTAAAAAATATCACCTGGTGGCTTGATTGAAATGCAGTACCACGTTTTCCTGGTGAATAGTCCTGGTGACAGTGATATGTATAAAGTTAATTCAGCAATCAATGACATATATAAATCCAACGATTTTCTCAGTGTCCTTTGTGAAGGGGTGTTGCTTCTGATTTATTCAACTTTAACATCTTCAACACTTGTCAAGTAATGTCCCATTTGGACTTGTTACTCCTTGGTTTATTGTTTTTTATAGTGTGGTTATAGTATCATTTTATAGAATCATCTGGTTAATGTGCTGGGTATCATTTTTGTCTTTACTACCTCATCAGCTCCATCTAGGATTTGAATGTTAATTTCTTGCTCTTGTAACTTTTCACCTTGCACTGATGAGGCTGGTTTGTGGATAAGAGGGAATAACTAAACTGCACCAGTGAAGTTAAATTTGAGTGACTCAGAAGAAGCACACATTTTATTTGAAAAATACTAACTTCTGGCCATGTGCCAGGCACTGGGATCATAATGATGAAAAGATACATACCATCCCTACCTCAAGGTGGCATATCCCAGGTGAATGATGATAATACCTAGCTTAAAGCAATGACATTGATAGATGATGAGAGTGGAGATGGATTTGAAAAGTTTGTCATCCATGTATATATTTTAAAAAATATATTTTACATAGATTTTAAAGAAACACACCATTTTTTAATCATTTATTTATTATTACTTTTTTTTTTTAACTTTACAATATTGTATTGGTTTTGCCATACATCAACATGAATCTTCCACGGGTGTACACGTGTTCCCCATCCTGAACCCCCCTCCCACCTCCCTCCCCGTACCATCCCTCTGGGTCATCCCAGTGCACCAGCCTCAAGCATTCTGTATCCTGCATCAAACCTGGACTGGTGATTCATTTCTTATATGATATTATACATGGTTCAATGCCATTCTCCCAAATCATCCTGCCCTCTCTCTCTCCCTCTCCCACAGAGTCCAAAAGACTGTTCTATACATCTGTGTCTCTTTTGCTGTCTCACATACAGGGTTATCATTACCATCTTTCTAAATTCCACATATATGCGTTAGTATACTGTATTGGTGTTTTACTTTCTGGCTTAGTTCACTCTGTATAATAGGCTCCAGTTTCATCCACCTCATTAGAACTGATTCGAATGTTTTCTTTTTAATGGCTGAGTAATACTCCATTGTGTATATGTACCATGGCTTTCTTACCCATTCATCTACTGATGGACATCTAGGTTGCTTCCATGTCCTGGCTATTATAAACAGTGCTGCGATGAACATTGGGGTACATGTGTCTCTTTCAATTCTGGTTTCCTTGGTGTGCGTGCCCAGCAGTGGGATTGCTGGGTCGTAAGGCAGTTCTATTTCCAGTTTTTTAAGGAATCTCCACACTGTTCTCCATAGTAGCTGTACTAGTTTGCATTCCCACCAACAGCGTAAGAGGGTTCCCTTTTCTCCACACCCTCTCTTGCATTTATTGCTTGTAGACTTTTGGATCGCAGCCATTCTGACTGGCGTGAAATGGTACCTCATTGTGGTTTTGATTTGCATTTCTCTGATAAGGAGTGATGTTGAGCATCCTTTTATGTGTTTGTTAGCCATCTGTATGTCTTTGGAGAAATGTCTATTTAGTTCTTTGGCCCATTTTTTGATTGGGTGGTTTATTTTTCTGGAATTGAGGTGTAGGAGTTGCTTGTATATTTTTGAGATTAGTTGTTTGTCAGTTGCTTCATTTGCTATTATTTTCTCCCATTCTGAAGGTTGTCTTTTCACCTTGCTTATAGTTTCCTTTGTTGTGCAGAAGCTTTTAAGTTTAATTAGGTCCCATTTGTTTATTTTTGCTTTTATTTCCAGTATTCTTGGAGGTGGGTCATAGAAGATCCTGCTGTGATTTATGTCGGAGAGTGTTTTGCCTATGTTTTCCTCTAGGAGTTTTATAGTTTCTGGTCTTACGTTTAAATCTTTAATTCATTTTGAGTTTATTTTTGTGTATGGTGTTAGAAAGTGTTCTAGTTTCATTCTTTTACAAATGGTTGACCAGTTTTCCCAGCACCACTTGTTAAACATATTGTCTTTTCTCCATTGTATATTCTTGCCTCCTTTGTCAAAGATAAGGTGTCCATAGGTGCATGGATTTATCTCTGGGCTTTCTATTTTGTTCCACTGATCTATATTTCTGGCTTTGTGCCAGTACCATACTGTCTTGGTGACTGTGGCTTTGTAGTAGAGCCTGAAGTCAGGCAGGTTGATTCCTCCAGTTCCATTCTTCTTTCTCAAGATTGTTTTGGCTATTCGAGGTTTTTTTTTTTTTTTTTTGTATTTCCATACAAATTGTGAAATTATTTGTTCTAGCTCTGTGAAGAATACTGTTGGTAGCTTGATAGGGATTGCATTGAATCTATAGATTGCTTTGGGTAGTATACTCATTTTCACTATATTGATTCTTCCGATCCATGAACATGATATATTTCTCTATCTATTAGTGTCTTCTTTGATTCTTCTCACCAGTGTTTTATAATTTTCTATATATAGGTCTTTAGTTTCTTTAGGTAGATATATTCCTAAGTATTTTATTCTTTTTGTTGCAATGGTGAATGGAATTGTTTCTTTCATTTCTCTTTCTATTTTCTTATTATTAGTGTATAGGAATGCAAGGGATTTCTGTGTGTTGATTTTATATCCTGCAACTTTACTATATTCATTGATTAGCTCTAGTAACTGTCTGGTGGAGTCTTTAGGGTTTTCTATGTAGAGGATCATGTCATCTGCAAACAGTGAGAGACACCATTTTTTTAAGATACATAATGCTTACCAAACCTTTCAGCATTCTAATATGTGACCCAGTTTACCAAAAGATTAATCAAGAGTCTGAGAATAAAATGTGTGAAGTCAATTATCCCCTATTTGTATTCATCCAAGAAGAAAGATATATACATATAAAGACTTATGTAAGAATGTTCATAACAGCTTTATTTATAATAGCCCAAACTGGAGGAAATCTAAATTTCTTCAATTTGAGAATGAATAAATAAATTGTAATATATTCATACAATGGAACACTACACAGCAATAAAAAGAAAAATGCAATGCATACAAGAACAGATAAATCTCATATTTTTTTTTTTTAATTGAAGGAAAGCAAATGTAAAAGATCTTCCCTGGTGGCTCAGATGGCAAAGAATCTGCCTGCCAATGCAGGAGATCCCAGTTCCAGCCCTGGGTTGGGAAGATCCCCTGGAGAAGGAAATGGCAACCCACTCCAGTATTCTTGCCTGGAGAATCCCATGGACAGAGGAGCCTGTCAGGCACACAGTCCAAGGGATCACAAAGAGTTGAACATGACTGAGAGACTGACACTTTCAAATTTAGAAGAGTACACACTGTATGGTTCTATATATATGAATCAAAAATAACCAAATAAAAGCTAGGATGATAGAAATCAGTATAGGAAAGAACGTGCTTACATTATGGAAATGTACCATTTTGATTATGGTACTGGCTGCACTAGTATATAAAGTTGCCAAAACCCACTGAACTGTGCTCTTGAAATTTGTGCATTTTAATGCTGGTAAATTATACCTCAGTAAGGAAATACTAGAGATGATGGATGAAATTTGAGGATGAAACAATTAGAAGATTATATCAAGCAAATTTAGGATTCAAGTAATAGTGTTATACTGGCTTGTCCTAGACTGACAGGGTTACCATTACCATATTAATGAACTACTATTTTAAC
Organism: Bos mutus; assembly: GCF_027580195.1. Taxonomy (NCBI): domain Eukaryota; kingdom Metazoa; phylum Chordata; class Mammalia; order Artiodactyla; family Bovidae; genus Bos; species Bos mutus. The sequence goes on from NC_091617.1 coordinate 136,748,419, forward strand.
TATGGCACCTAATTTTTTCTCCTTCATTGAAATATGAACTCATTAGTCTCTGATTTATTGTAATGGAGAGTATAATGCATGTCACAAAGTATTTTCTTGGAATTTCATGGCTTCAGCCAAAGGAAACCATACAAGATACCAAGGTTTGTGCTTGTGCCTTGCCTGATCCAGATCAGCCCCATGTTTATTCCTATTGTTTTATCTTATTAACTTCCTGTTTGTTTCTGCTACAAATTCAACCTGAAGAGCTATCCCTTTCCTATACTTCAGCCCCAACTCAACACTCTTCCTTTTGATATAATGAAGTAAGGGTAAAGACTGAAATTAAATACTCTAAGACATGACAGTTATTGTGGCAAAAATGTGAAAATTCACGAGTGGATTTGACTTACTTTTATGTTGCAGTTTTTTATTTATGGCGATGTTTAAACCATAAAATGCTTTATATTTTGCTATGCTATCAGTTGTATCCTATTTGTCCATTGCTGCTATTTTCTACAAATAAAATAAAGCTGGAGGCTATTGCTGTGATGAGCCCGCAGATTTCTCTATCTTGCCTCACCCTTGAGTATATGCACATTCAAGTCATGTGTGTAGTGAAGCAAGTTTCTGTTACTGGCAAAGCCAAGAAACCTTGAAATAAATAGATCATTTTCACAATGAAAAGTCTGATTTCTTCCTAGAACACATGTTAGGTAATTCAGTATCTATGGTTGGACATAGAAACAATTGGGAACTGGACTGACTAGGTTTTATGGTATTTTTTTCACCTGTCATGCTGAGACATTTTCCTTTTTCCTCCCAAATATGTATCTTTGACACTAAAATTTTAGATGCATCTTTTTTTAATCCCATAAAAATTCCTCAAGATAATTCAAATTCTCCCACTTTGAAAGTGAGGTATGATGTATTTTGTAGCTTCAAATCACATGGAACAATCTTCATAAAAAAAGGAAGATTAAGAGGGGTGGGATGAGGTGGGAGGCAGGTTCAAGAGGGAGGGGGCATATATATACCTGTGGCTAATTCATGTTAATATATGGCAGAAACCAACACAATATTGTAAAGCTATAACTTATTGTAAAGCTACAATAAGTTATATTATAAACTATCCTCCAATTAAAAATATAAAAAGTAAAGATTTAACAAGTACATCATCAAAATAACCTATAATAACTATATATGACTTTACTAAATAAAACTTAAAAAAAAAATGAACAGTAAGAAGGAAAAACTCAGGATGCCTACGTAGACAAAGAGCTCATTGGATTTTAGTAACTAATAAAAAGACAGTTTTTGTGGTAGAGTGTATAGTACATCTGTGTGTTTACATCACAAGGTAGGAGTGGCTGTGAAGACCTCAGTGGATGGCCCTGTGGAAGAAAAGCAATGTTTAAGGATGACATTTAGGAAAGGATGTTAGCTTAAAGAATAAGTGATCATAAATTTTTTCACTTACTTCATCTCCCTCAGTCTGACTGTCCTGGTACAAGGGAGCCCATCCCACGTGGGAGCTGGAAGAACCAAGATACACTGAACCCAAAAGATAGATGGGAATCTTCCCTGAGAAATTATTTTTCTCTTCCCAGGTCCATCGTACTGTTTTCCTTTTGTTCTGACCTTTATATTGTAAGAGAATGAATGAAGAGTGGCCTTCATAAAGCCCTGCAGTGGGAAGCCTGCTTAGTGTTAAAAGTCACAGAACAGAGTCAGAACTGTGCACAGTCCCACATTGTCTTAGGCAAATACATCTTTGTCCTCAAGCCCTTTTTGTAATAGAAAAAATAAGGGTTCTCTGAGTTTCCTTCCAGTCCACTCTGACTTTCTGTGATTGTTGCTAGGACCTTTCTCAGGTATGAAATTACCTTAAACCTTTTCTTTTCCAAGCCACCCAACTGTCCTCAGGTGGTTTAGTTTTCATTCTTTAACCATTTGCTTTACCCTAACCCAGAAGATCCCAAGATACACTAGAATACCTTTAGATCATGAAGAGCCTAAACAAACTTTTTGATTACCTACTTATTGTAGGCCCACGTGTGTGCATACACGTGTACACACACAAACACACATACACAGAAGCAATTTTACTTTATCCTCACCCACAATCACTTTAAATAGGCATTATTTACCCTATATTTGCATTGATCCCTGAGGAAGGCTTTCTTATCTCTCCTTGCTATTCTTTGGAACTCTGCATTCAAATGGGTATATCTTTCCTTTTCTCCTTTGCTTTTCTCTTCCCTTCTTTGAACAGCTATTTGTAAGGCCTCCTCAGACAGCCATTTTGCTTTTTTGCATTTCTTTTTCTTGGGGATGGTCTTGATCCCTGTCTCCTGTACAATGTCACGAACCTCCATCCATAGTTTATCAGGCACTCTATCAGATCTAGTCCCTTAAATCTATTTCTCACTTCCACTGTATAGTCATAAGGGATTTGATTTAGGTCATACCTGAATGAATGGTCTAGCAGTTTTCTCCACTTTCTTCAATTTCAGTCTGAATTTGGCAATAAGGGGTTCATGATCTGAGCCACAGTCAGCTCCTGGTCTTGTTTTTGCTAACTGTATAGACTTCTCCATCTTTGGCTGCAAAGAATATAATCAACCTGATTTCTGTGTTGACCATCTGGTGATGTCCATGTGTAGCATCTTCTCTTGTCTTGTTGGAAGAGAGTGTTTGCTATGACCAGTGAGTTCTCTTGGCAAAACTCTATTAGCCTTTGCCTTGCTTCATTCTGTACTCCAAGGCCAAATTTGCCTGTTACTCCAGGTGTTTCTTGACTTCCTACTTTTACATTCCAGTCCCCTGTAATGAAAAGGACATCTTTTGGGGGTGTTAGTTCTAGAAGGTCTTGTAGATCTTCATGGAACTGTTCAACTTCAGCTTCTTCAGCGTTACTGGTCAGGGCATAGACTTGATTACCATGATATTGAAGGGTTTGCCTTGGAAACGAACAGAGCTCATTCTGTCGTTTTTGAGATTGCATCCAAGTACTGCATTTCGGACTCTTTTGTTGACTATAATGGCTACTCCATTTCTTCTAAGGGATTCCTGCCCACAATAATAGATATAATAGTCATCTGAGTTAAATTCACCCATTCCAGTCCATCTTAGTTCGCTGATTCCTAGAATGTCAATGTTCACTCTTGCCATCTCGTTTGACTACTTCCAATTTGCCTTGATTCGTGGACATAACATTCCAGGTTCCTACACAATATTGCTCTTTACAGCATTGAACCTTGCTTCTATCATCAGTCCCATCCACTATGGGGTGTTGTTTTTGCTTTGGCTGCATCCCTTCATTCTTCCTGGAGTTATATCTCCACTGATCACCAGTAGTATATCGGGCACCTACCGACCAGGGGAGTTCATCTTTCAGTGTCCTATATTTTTGCCTTTCATACTGTTCATGGGGTTCTCAAGGTGAGAATACTGAAGTGGTTTGCCATTCCCTTCTCCAGTGGAGAATAATAAAGGACAGAAATGGTAGGGACCTAACAGAAGCAGAAGATATTAAGAAGAGGTGGCAAGAATACACAGAAGAACTGTACAAAAAAGATCTTCACAACCCAGATAATCACGATGGTGTGGTTACTCACCTAGAGCCAGACATCCTGGAATGTGAAGTCAAGTGGGCCTTAGGAAGCATCACTACGAGCAAAGCTAGTGGAGGTGATGGCATTCCAGTTGAGCTATTTCAAATCCTGAGAGATGATGCTGTGAAAGTGTTGCATGTAATATGCCAGCAAATTTGGAAAATTCAGCAGTGGCCACAGGACTGGAAAAGGTCAGTTTTCATTCCAATCCCAAAGAAAGGCAATGCCAAAGAATGCTCAAACTACCACACAATTGCACTCATCTCACATGCTAGTAAAGTAATGCTTAAAATTCTCCAAGCCAGGCTTCAGCAATACGTGAACCATGAACTTCCAAATGTTCAAGCTGGTTTTAGAAAAGGCAGAGGAACCAGAAATCAAATTGCCAACATCTGCTGGATCATGGAAAAAGCAAGAGTATTCCAGAAAAACATCTATTTCTGCTTTATTGACTATGCCAAAGCCTTTGACTGTGTGGATCACAATACACTGTGGAAAATTCTGAAAGAGATGGGAATACTGGACCACCTGACCTGTCTCTTGAGAAACTTGTATGCAGGTCAGGAAGCAACAGTTAGAACTGGACATGGAACAACAGACTGGTTCCAAATAGGGAAAGGAGTATGTCAAGGCTGTATATTGTCACCTTGCTTATCTCACTTATATGCAGAGTACATCATGAGAAACGCTAGGCTGGCTGAAGCACAAGCTGGAGTCAGGATTGCCAGGAGAAATATCAATAACCTCAGATATGCAGATGACACCAGCCTTATGGCAGAAAGTGAAGAGGAACTAAAGAGCCTCTTGATGAAGGTGAAAGAGGAGAGTGAAAAAGTTGGCTTAAAGCTCAACATTCAGAAAACTAAGATCATGGCATCTGGTCCCATCACTTCATGGCAAATTGATGGGGAAACAGTGGCTGACTTTTTTTTTTCTGGGTTCCAAAATCACTGCAGATGGTGAGTGCAATCCTGAAATTAAAACACACTTACTCCTTGGAAGGAAAGTTATGACCAACCTAGACAGCATATTAAAAAGCAGAGACATTACTTTGTCAACAAAGGTCCATTTAGTCAAGGCTATCGTTTTTCCAGTGGTCATGTATGGATGTGAGAGTTGGAATATAAAGAAAGCTCAGCGCCGAAGAATAGATGCTTTTGAACTGTGGTGTTGGAGAAGACTCTTGAGAGTCCCTTGGACTGCAAGGAGATCCAATTAGTCCATCATAAAGGAGATCAGTCCTGGGTGTTCATTGGAGAACTGGTGTTTAAGCTGAAACTCCAATCCTTTGGCCATCTGATGTGAAGAGCTGACTTATTTGAAAAGACCCTGATCCTGGGAAGCATTGAGGGCAGGAGGAGAAGGAGATGACAGAGGATGAGATGGTTGGATGGCATCACCGACTCAGTGAACATGGGTTTGGGTGAACTCCAGAAGTTGGTAATGGACAGGGAGGCCTGGCGTGCTGCGGTTCATGGGCTTGCAAGAGTCGGACACGACTGAGCTACTGAACTGAATTGAACCCTGTATTAGTGTTTGGGGATAGAGATGTATAGCAATTAAACAATTTACCCAAAATTTAGCTTATGTAAGTCAGAACTAGACTCCAGGGCTGATTATCTCCCCTCTATTTTGCTTCAGCTCCTGAAATGCTAATTTCACTTATTTATTCATGCAACCAGAATTTGCATCGAACACTTACTATATTCTTGTCTCTGTACTGGGATTTGGGATGTCCCTAGTGTCTATAAAATATTAATTCAGGCATTTTCTTTCCTTCAGGAGTGAAAATAGTCCAACATATATTCCCCCCAAATTTTGTAGAGTTCTCTGTTTTTATCACAAGCATTTATGAGGCCCTTTCTCTTTTGTTTTGTCCATTTCTGCCTTCACACAATGCTGATCCAAGACTGGACCTTGCTTATCATCCACCATGCTAGAAACAGCTGGCCTGTGCTGTCAGTCTCCTGTTGGAGACAGCAATATTGAATGAGATGACCGAGAGTTAACCATGTGTTATAGCCTTTATGAAGCCCAGGGACATTGGCTGGGCCTCTTTCTGGTGACCTGAGTCATAGTCATCAGCCTGGGGAAGGATTTGATGACCACTTTCAATCTAAACCTGCACAGAGTAGATGTATTCTTGTGCTGTGCTAAGTCTCTTCAGTCGTGTTCGACTCCTGTGACCCCATAGATTGTAGCCTGCCAGGCTTCTCTGTCCATGGACTCTTCAGGCAAGAATACTGGAGTGGGTTGCTGTGCCCTCCTCCAGGGGATATCCAGGACCCAAGGATTGAACCTGTGTCTCTTGCGTATCCTTCATTGGCAGGCAAGTTCTTTAGCACTGGCGCCACCTGGGAAGCCATATATATTCTTACTTGCCTTGAACTTTGTGCACTCAATTTATTATATTCAGGACCCATTAGGACATGACCAAGAACCAGCTGACACTGGTTGGGAATGAGTATGTTTCTTCATTCTAATATTCTTCTTCGGATGAAGTTCTACCTTAGAAATGACTACTCACAAAAGTTACCATGGTTTTATTTGTTGATTGGGCCTCCAAGAGTGAAAATTGTTTTGCCAAGTTTTAGCTGCCATTTCTGAAGATTACTCTTAAGCATATGCTATAAGAACCACTCACATGGTTCCTATTTCACAGTATTAATTACATTTGCAGTAATTTGGACAGAACCCTATGGTTCCTGAAACTCCTGGGTTCCTCACTGGGTCTTGCTTCAACTATTCCATTGATGGTGGAAGTTCAGGTCACATTCCATGAGAAGAAGACTAAACTTCCAGTTATATGGTCACTTGTATGGCCCCTTCAAGACTTCAAAATTTTGTGCTGCTATGGAGAATTTTCAAGAATATCAGCTTGTCTTACTTCCTACTCCTTAATATGCTGTCCTCTCCAGGACCTTTACCAGAGTTGCTCTGCAAATCCAAGGTGCCCTAGAAATGAGAGCAAGGAAATGTTGCCTCCATTCTCTAGTTATCCCTTCTCTTGTTCTACTCAGGAGGAGAAGGGAACAGACACACCAAAAAAATGGGGAACATTCTCCTTCTGAGAAGGTTCCTATGCTTAATCTGCTTTCACTCAAATAACCTGTTGTTCTTCCCAGTGGGAGATCAAACTGAAACCCAGAGACATTAAAAAAATCTGAGCAGACCCCTGACTGGTATTATTAGCTTCAGCAGTTCTGCCTTTTTCCCCATCATCCCAACTAAAGGATTAGACTGGTCTCATCACACATTAGACTAGGTCGTGTAACATTTGCAAAAGTTATCGTCATCCAGTATCTTTTGACAACATACTCAGGAACCCTTAAAGTAAGCTACCTCCTAAGAGGCAGTTCTTTTTTTTTAAACTCTGATTTCTACATTTCTTTCTAAGCCACATTTATGTTAAATTCCTATGTTATTGGATAACCAGAAAATTAACAGAATATATATGATCTGAATAACTGGGTTTGATTTATAGAATCAGAGTCATATTGTTAGCTGGAGCCTTTCTTTTTTTTTAAACTTTAAACTTTTTATTTTGTATTGGTGTATAGCCTATTAACAACTTTGTAATCATTCCAGGCAAACAGTGACGGGACTCAGTCATACATATACATGTATTCATTCTCCCCCAAACCCCCTTCCCATCCAGGCTGGCACATAACATTGAGCAAGTTCCATGTGTTATACAGTAGATCCTTGTTGATTATCCATTTAAAAATATTAATAACATTGTGTACATGACCTTCCCAAAGTCCCTAACTATCCCTTCCCCCCACCCAATAACCATAATTTTTTCTGTGAGTCTCTTTCTGTTTTGTAAGTAAGCTCATTTGTATTGTTTCTTTTTAGATTCCACTTATAAGGGATATCATACGATATTTCTTCCTCTCTGTCTGACTTACTTCACTTAGTATGACACTCTCTAGGTCCATTCATGTTGCCACAAATGTCGTTATTTCATTCATTTTAATGGCTGAGTAATATTCCATTGTGTAGATCTACCATATCATTTTTTAATTAATTAATTTTAGTTGAAGGATAGTTAAAATATTGTGATGGTTTTTGCCATACATCAACATGAATTGGCCACAGGTATACATGTGTCTCCCACCTCCCTCCCCACCCTATCCCTCTGGGTTGCCCCAAAGCAACGGCTTTAGGTGCCCTGCTTCATGCATTGAACTTGCACTGGTCATCTGTTTTGCATATGGTAATGTACGTGCTTCAATGCTATTCTCTCAAATCACCTCACTGTCTTCTTCTCACATTGAGTCTAAAAGTCTGTTATTTACATCTGTGTCTCCTTTGCTGCCCTGCATGTAGGATCATTGGTTTTGTCTTTCTAAACTCCATCAGTGCAGTTCAGTTCAGTTGCTCAGTTGTGTCCAACTCTTTGCGACCCCATGAATCGCAGCACGCCAGGCCTCCCTGTCCATCACCAACTCCTGGAGTTCACTCAGACTCACGTCCATCGAGTCAGTGATGCCATCCAGCCATCTCATCCTCTGTCGTCCCCTTCTCCTCCTGCCCCCAATCCCTCCCAGCATCAGAGTCTTTTCCAATGAGTCAACTCTTCACATGAGGTGGCCAAACTACTGGAGTTTCAGCTTTAGCATCATTCCTTCCAAAGAAATCCCAGGGCTGATCTCCTTCAGAATGGACTGGTTGGATCTCCTTGCAGTCCAAGGGACTCTCAAGAGTCTTCTCCAACACCACAGTTCAAAAGCATCAATTCTTCAGCGCTCAGCCTTCTTCACACTCCAACTCTCACATCCATACGTGACCACTGGAATAACCATAGCCTTCACTAGATGGACTTTTGTTGGCAAAGTAATGTCTCTGCTTTTCAATATGCTATCTAGGTTAGTCATAACTTTTCTTCCAAGGAGTAAGTGTCTTAATTTCATGGCTGCGGTTGCCATCTGCAGTGATTTTGGAGCCCAATAAAATAAAGTCTGACACTGTTTCCAATGTTTCCCCATCTATTTCCCATGAAATGATGGGGCCAGATGCCATGATCTTCATTTTCTGAATGTTGAGCCTTAAGCTAACTTTTTTACTCTCTACTTTCACTTTCATCAAAGGCTTTTTAGTTCTTCACCTTCTGCCATAAGGGTGGTGTCATCTGCATATCTGAGGTTATTGATATTTCTCCCGGCAATCTTGATTCCAGCTTGTGCTTCTTCCAGCCCAGCGTTTCTCATGATGTACTCTGCATAGAAGTTAAATAAGCAGGGTGACAATATACAGCCTTGACGTACTCCTTTTCCTATTTGGAACCAGTCTGTTGTTCCATGTCCAGTTCTAACTGTTGCTTCCTGACCTGCATACCGATTTCTCAAGAGGCAGGTTAGGTGGTCTGATATTCCCATCTCTTTCCATATATATTCATTAATATGCAGCATTTGTCTCTCTCTTTCTGACTTACTTCATTCTGTAAATAGGCTCCAGCAAAATACTAAAGAGAATTTAAATGTCTTACCCAACTAATCCGCTGTAGGAGTCAGGTTTTCTATCATCCATATTAGTGTTTTTAATTCTCTGAAAGTTCAGCATATTAAAGATTCTTAGTCTTGAGAATAAGGAATCAGACTCTCATTCATTTATTCATTCAACACGGTTTTGTTATAGATCCTTTCTGTGCTAGGTGATAAAACAGCTCCAAAGAATCATGCAACAGTTCTTCACAGCCTCATGAAACAGTCTTACAGTCTTGTTGTAAGTTCCAGTATGCACACCAGTGCCTCTGTTTTTTTTTCTTTTTTTTTTTTTCATTTAAATTATTGAAGAGAAGAAATATCTGACTTGCTACCCTTGATATCAGACTGAAAACAAAATATAGATTTGATGTATAGTCTTATTTAAATCCCACAACATGTTCTTGTATTTACATAATATGCAGTATGGCTGATGAAGGTAACTTGGTCTTCATGCCTAACCTTTAAGGAGGGTGTGGTTGCAACATGATTTTGCAACTCTGGTCATTTTTGCATTCTAATGAAAGTGCATTAGTGGTGCTTCAATGTTCACCCTCCATCATTCGCTTTCAGAAAGGTATTTAATTGTCATGCACTCAGTGAAAATGAAAGTCTTGACCCTCTCTTCAGAGCAGGTGATACACTTCAGTTCCAACATATCAACAGGTGATACACTTCAGCTCACCATGGTGGTGTCTGTAGTGATGTGATGAGACAATTTCTGAACTACGGCAGCATCACACTTATGTCTTGCTGTCAGTGTCATAGCAGAAAGCTCACAAGTGCTGTTGTTACAGTCAAATGCCGACTTGCCAGTTATGAACTGTGGGATCTCAAGCAAGTTGCTAACATTTCCAAATGTCCATTCAGTGAATATAACCCAGCATCCTGCAGGGTTGTGATAAGGACAGAATGATACACAAGGCATCTAGCAATGCCTGGCACATAGAAAGCTTTCAATAAATGATAGATTTCTCCCCACTTCTCTTGCATTAAAAAAAAAAAAAAAGCTTGAGATGATATGTGAGTTGCCATTTATTTCTGCCTCATTCCTGAGAAGTGGGGAAATTATTTTAGAGACCTCATACTGGACACAAATAATAAGTTGAAGCATATGAAACAGGAATACTTCCCCAATGATCATAAGTGGATGGGTTTTTCTGGGGCTGCAGGAGTGAGGCGATGACCTTGATAGGTGTTACCTTTGTGTGAACAACGTACTTCCTGACTCCATACAACTATGTCTAGACAGGCATTCGGTTCCCTGTGCAGGTGAAAAAGCCAGTTCACTCCCCAAGGAAGACAAGAACATTAACTTGGATGGATGAATAACAAACTCAGCCAAACTCTCCACATGTTAAATTAGTGCATCTTGAATTACATGGGGATTTGGGAGTAGGGTGGATATTTAAGGAGAAAAGAATAGATCAGTTATTTTCTAACCTTTGTTAGTTCATTCCTTTGGAATATCACCCACTTGTGCTAAGGCTGGAATTATAATCACTGGTCTATGCTGGTCTAAGTATTAGGGCAGTTGGTGTATTTAGCATATAAAAATCCCCTCTTTGGGATTTCAGGACAAAGAACCAAATTCCACATCTTCCTACAAAGGCATAACCAAATACATTTTGTTGTAGCCTGATTAGAGGTTAAAATTTTAAGTAGTTTACTTGCAACCTGAAAAAAAGTTCTATTTCACATAATCAGCTGGTTCAGTCAGCTCCATTGGCTTTTACTTTATTTTGAAAATACAATTTCACTGAATTTATAGAATTTGGGAATTAAATGGCTTCTTCTTCCTCAGTTATCAGGAGTATATATAAAATAACAATTTTCCCAGATAGTTGGAATATTTACCAAGTCCTTCTTACTCCTGGAAATATTATTTAACATTACACTTCTCTCGGTAATGAGGGAATAAGCAATCCCTTGAAGAACTACTCAGGGTTGATTTGTCCAGTTTTCCTATTTTCTAAAGGAGTTTATCAGCTATAAATGGAAAGCATAAGAATCCCTGGAGAGACGTAGGACCAGGAAGCAGAATCCTGAGATGATTTGGACAGCTTCAGAATACAAAGAAAAAGTTGATTTGCTTCCTGGACATAAGTCTGAGTAAGCAACCTTGCACTAAGTATGGGGATTTGTATTCCAATACCCAGTCACATTCCCCTTTCCAAATATACCCTGGTTTCCTTTTGTGAGGTAAAATCTCCCCAAATTTGTGATGCTTTGGTGGGAAAAAAATTCCGTATGTCCACACTTACAGTAGAAACGAAAGGGCTTGTGACCTCTCTGTCCTCACCTGGTATAGCTATGGGGCAGCTTAGCAGATGATTTCTCTTCAGACTTCCCATTTTGGGTGAGTGATAAAGGGTGGAAGGAGTACTTGGGAGTCATTCTTCTGTGGCTGCACTAACACCATGGATAGTACATGTCCAGGCTTCTTGCAATAAGCAGACAGCTGGCTTCCTGATTGCCAGTCCTCAGGGACTGCATAGTTCTGCCAGTTCCACTGACTCCCTAAACTCTTCAGTTCAGTTCAGTTCAGTCGCTCAGTCGTGTCCAACTCCTTGCGACCCCATAAATCGCGCCCTAAACTCTTATCATTCTCCAAAGTATTCTTTTGCATAACTTGGCCAAAGCTAGTTTTTATAGCATGTAACCATAACTGATCTAGACCTATGTTCTAAGCTTGTTTCAAAGTATCTTCAGTTCAGTTCAGTTCAGTTCAGTCGCTCTGTCATGTCCGACTCTTTGCACTCCACCTATTAAGCTGGATTATCAGTGGAGAATTCTCAAGTCAAAAGGGGCTCCAGTGGTGCTGTAATCCAATCACCTTCTTCTGCAGTTCTTGGGGGAAGTGGAGGGATGAGGCATGGGCTTATTATACTTTACAATGTAATCATTGTAACATAAAGGGAACATTGTGACATAAACATTAAGTGAGTTGGCAAGATACATGTGCCACCATTCTCAATAAACAGGAAGAAAGGGAACCTTTGTTGTTCAGCTGTTGATGGGTTGAGCTGAGGTTGGCCAGGCACATCAGTGGTGTAGCAAGAAGTGCCATTAAAAACCTATCCAATATCATGTCCTTTCACTCTGAACCACTCATCAGAACTACTTCTACTTACTGTCTGCACTTGTTTCTTCACTTTTAAGATGGAGATGAACTTTATCTCATGGAGTTATTGAGAAGTTTTAACTGAGTATGAGTTTCAAAGGCCTGGAGCCCAGGATCTAACAAAGTACTAAAATCTGTTTTTAAGAACAGATAACCAAAATTGATAAGATGTTAATCATAATGGCATCTTTCTGGACACCAGAATCTCTATTTGTAAAAGAAATTTTTAAGGACTGTGTAAGCAAAGGAAAGGAAATAAACATGACTTGCAGAGTATGTGTTGGATGAAGAGACAGCACCCAGATCCCCTGTTAAGGGGTTTGTCACCTAGCTGCCAAGAATGCTGTCTTCCCCTTCAGGGACTTAGTTGGCTGCAGAGAACCCCCTCACCCAAGGTCATGTTCTTCCCTGAGCTTCCCATCTCTGTTGACTGACTGATGGGTGTGGGATAAATATCTGGCTGTTTCAGCCCACTGTCAGACAGCTGTGTCAGGCCATGTAAGCTCTGGAGTTCTCATGAGGTCAGCCAAGTCCATTGTTGGGGCTCATTGCAGCATCTCCTTCTGTCCTCTCTGCTCCTTTTTCTTTCCTTCTACAGATGTTTTGGCCCCAAGGGCATTCCCTAACACGTCTACTGAAAAGTAAACTCAGAACCTGCTTCATAAGGAACTTAATCTACAAACACCCTTTGTTGGGCATTTTACACAGAATTCTTGCAAGAAACCTTCTGAAACATCTCTTATTTCCCCACTGTAACAGATGAAGGAATTGAAGCTCAGTGAAGTCAGCAGCTTGTCTCAGGAAACACATTATGTGACAAAGCTGGCATCCAAATCTAGTTCAGTTTGGTTATAAGGACTGTGTTTCAAGAAATTATTAATATATCTTTTCTTGGCCTGAAAAAACAGTTTTCTCTCCCAGAGTGAGCAGCTGGGCTCAGTGCTTGGTCAGAATCATTCTGTCCACATAACTGTCTAGGTTGTTTCAGATGAGATTCCCTTTCCTTTTGCCTTTATTCCTTTTCATCCTTCTTTTGTTCCCTGAGTTAATGTCTATTGTTTAGCTTAAAAATAGCAAGTGTCAGTTTCTACACATTTTCAAAAATGTCAACGTAATCATTTAAAAATAGGCACTGAAATTTTGTTTTCTCTCTCTTGGCAACCACAGTTGCTATGGAGTTCAAGTAATAGATTGTGATGTTTAACACTGAATTAATTACTACTCCTCACTCGCAGGGAACATCTAATTATATGTATTCATGCCAAGCAGGATTTGATTTTCTTACGGAAATTGTGGTGTGATGTGTGTGTGTGTGTCCTTTTACTCTATAAGATACATGGGGGAAGGGTCTTGGTTTGTGATCTTCTAGAAAAAGACTTCTCTTTCCTCCTTAATTACAGTTTTTCCTGACTAGATCTGACCTGTATTGAGATCATACTTCTCTCTTACACACCTGAGTGAATTTTTGTTTTTGCAAATGGCAGCCTCTTTCTTTTATTTTAAACATCTTGGTGAGGAAAGCATGAAGATTTCCTCTCATTTCATCCCCTAGCCTTCTCCTCTTGGACACATGTTTCATGAGCTGGAGACAGCTATATTATCTCTTAGAATCAGATATACCTGAGTCTGATTTCTGGTTTTGTAACTTAATTGACTTGGAGCCAAATCAGGTCAGGACTGAATTTCAACTCCTTAATTGATGAAATGTGAATGATTTTATCTACCACTTGGAGCTGTTGCAAAGATTAAATTACATTTTAAGCAAACTTAGCACCATGCTTCTCAAACTTTAATGTGAAAGATGGAGCTCTAGTTAAATTGCAGATTCTGATTCAGCTGGTTAGGTTTGGGGTCCAAAGTCCATTTCTAACTGGCTCCCATTTGATGCTGATACTGCTGGTCTTTGGCTCACACTGTGAGTAGTAAGAATGTCCATGATGCTGGCCACATAGTATGAGGTAAGTGCACTTGTAGCTATTAGTACAAACTCTTAATTTGTTACCCTGTACCTTTTGGACAGAAGAGCACAAAATTCACACCCACCAGCCAAATGGAGAAACAGAGGCATGGGCAAGCAGACTGTCACCAAGAGGATGCCCCTGGGTGTCTCTGCCATGTGTTGCCTTCCCTTGTAAAGATCCTGTTTTTCCCTTATGTGGGCTGTTGCAACTCCTACTGCTACTAATGGGAGTTACCCAGACATGTGGAGGAAAGAACATAAATTCTGTGGCGTTTCTATCTGCTCAGCTAATAAAGAAATTTTGTATTTTGCTGAAGAGAAACCACTTTCTTGACAGTAAGCTGTTGAGAAATTTTTGCTTTCAATTGGCCCATCAGGTGACTAGTTTTTTTTTAATTGAACTCATGGTGTTCACTTGAAACATGATTGTGACTCAAAGGCTTGGGAGACCTAAGTGGTTGAGATTGTGCAACACAGCACTGAGTTTTTTAAGATTAGAAGGCAACCTCTTGCTGAAAAGATCTAGGGATTCTTACAAAACAGGAGTTGGCAACCTTTCAGATGTGGGTAGGTGGTATTTCTTTTATTTATACACTTCATTTAGGGGAGATGGTAAATTGCTTCTTCTTTGAAAGGGTAAGGAAAGGACTTTTCCACCTTCCTTTGTCAATGGTTCAAGGAAATACTTCTCTATTTAATGTCTGCCATGGGCATCGTCATAGTTTCCCACCTCCTGGGCTTCCTGGCTTTTTCCTAGAACTTGTGTGTCTTTCTGGCCTGCCCTTTTGAAGCTTGTATCCCTTGCTGCTCTATCCTTTTGATCCAGGATGGAGCAGCAAAGGTCAGAAAGGAATATATCTGATCCATCCGTGGACCAGGACCAACACATACCTGCCACCTTCCCCTTAGCTGATGACTCTGCTGACCCCTGCTGGCCTAACCACACGACCATACCACATGTAAAATAACAGTAATAACCAGAGTCCTCCAGTGGCCATCTGCAGCCAGCGTGGTTTGATTCCACCATGAGCTCTCTGGTCTGCAGTCCTCCTATTCACTCCTCACTTCTCA
This sequence comes from Bos mutus, assembly GCF_027580195.1. Classification (NCBI taxonomy): domain Eukaryota; kingdom Metazoa; phylum Chordata; class Mammalia; order Artiodactyla; family Bovidae; genus Bos; species Bos mutus. The sequence goes on from NC_091617.1 coordinate 136,763,656, forward strand.
TGTTCCAGCCATGGTCTCCTTGGTGTTCCCTAACTGTGTGAGGTATGTTCCAGCATCAGTGCTGGATTGTTGCCATAGCTGCCCCTTTTGCCTGGAACTCTTTCGCCTGAGTTAACTCTCTCCCCTCCTTCAAGGCATACCTTCTCAGTGAAGGCTTGCCTGATTTACTCCTTTAAATTACAAACTGCAAATTAAGGCCATCCCCACTCCACCATTCCTGATCCTGTTACCCTCTTTCCTTTTTCTTTTTTCCATAGGGCTTATAACCTTCTGTTCCTATGCAGTAAACTGCAATTCTAGTAGAAAACACTCCTCATTCTATCTCCCTCTCTCAATGTTATTGATTTGGTTTGAAAATTCATCCCCTCCACTATAGATGGCAAATCTAAGTCTTCAGAAACAGCAGAAATAATTTCTCCTCAAGAAAAGTTCAGGCTTTTGTGTGTCTTGATTTTGGTGGTAGCTACACAGGTGTACAGGAGAAGGCAATGGCAACCCACTCCAGTACTCTTGCCTGGAAAATCCCATGGACAGAGGAGCCTGGTAGGCTGCAGTCCAGGGGGTCACTAAGAGTTGGACACGACTGAACCACTTCACTTTCACTTTTCACTTTCATGCATTGGAGAAGGAAATGGCAACCCACTCCAGTGTTCTTGCCTGGAGAATCCCAGGGACAGGGGAGCCTGGTGGGCTGCCATCTATGGGGTCACACAGAGTCGGACACAACTGAAGCGACTTAGCAGCAGCAGCAGCAGCACACAGGTGTACACATTTGTCAAAACTCATCCAGATACTTTAGTGAAGTTGATTTTTTAAAAAGAAGATGTAACTGTTCCTTTCAGCACGTGGGTTGGGTGTGAGGTGGGCTGATATTATACGGTAGAGGTAGTAGTTGGCATTTAGGAAGGTAAGTTTCTTCCTCAGAAATAGTGTGGACAAAGAAGTCAGTACAAATGTATATCATGTGAATCACTCCCTCTGGCTTGAAATGATAAGAGCAAATATTTGGTGTTTATAGATCTGGATTGTCCCTGCTGACTCTTCTTTTATTTGCAGAGTGACTCTCAGAAACCCAAAGATTAGAAATTTTCAGGTCAGTTTAGTTTTATTATTTTCTAAAGTGAATTGATCCCTGTTGCGTTCCTATAAAGATGGTATGGATTAGAACTCTTCGCTCTGAAAACATATAGTTTTCTCTTGGATAAACAAAAACAGAAACAAACAAAACCTCTTATCTTTTTTGGTTGAAAAACAAGCTGGGAAAAGGTAAATTATTGAACTTTTCTTGTTTTAATACAGGAAACAACCAACAGGAGAACAGCTAGCAAACTCCCAGATGTGCACACTCAGGTATCTAAAGATGACCACTCTCCCTCCTCAGCCCAATTTCAGTTTTCAGCTTTTCAAAATGAGTCAGACAAATCTTTGATGTGAGGATGCAAGGAAGTAAAAGAAAGATAAGTATAAAATCTACCGTCTCTGAAACAGCTGCCATGACAACATGGAAGGTTTGAAAAAAACTGTCAGTACCTGAGTATTGATATTAGTCCTGGACATATTAAAACCTTTGGTTCTAGACTAGAAAAAGAATTAAAATGCTTACAGAAGTATCTTAGTCAGTCACTGTTAGTCGCTCAGTTGTGTTAGACTCTTTGCGACTACATGGACTATAGCCCACCAGGGGTCCATGCAATTCTCCAGGCAAGAATACTGAAATGGGTTGCCATTTCCTTCTCCAGAGGGTCTTCCCAACCCAGGTATCAAACTCAGGCATCCTGCATTGCAGGCAGGTTCTTTACCCTCTGAGCCACAGAGGTAAGCTCATAGAAATGTCTTCAGTTCAGTTCAATTCAGTCGCTCAGTTGTGTTTGACTCTTTCCGACCCCATGAACTGCAGCATGCCAGGCCTCCCTGTCCATCACCAACTCCCGGAGTCCATCCAAACCCATGTCCACTGAGTCGGTGATGCCATCCAACCATCTCATCCTCTGTCATCCCCTTCTCCTCCGGCTCTCAATCTTTCCCAGCATCAGGGTCTTTTCAAATAAGTCAGTTTTTCGCATCAGGTGCCCAAAGTATTGGAGTTTCAGCTTCAACATCAGTCCTTCCAATGAACACTCAGGACTGATCTCCTTTAGGATGGACTGGTTGGATCTCCTTGCAGTCCAAGGGACTCTCAAGAGTCTTCTCCAACACCATAGTTCAAAAGCATCAATTCTTCAGTGCTCAGCTTTCTTTATAGTCCAACTCTCACATCCATACATGACCAATGGAAAAACCATAGCCTTGCCTAGACAGACCTTTGTTTACAAATGTCTCTGCTTTTTAATATGCTGTCTAGGCTGGTCATAACTTTCCTTCCAAGGAGCAAGCATCTTTTAATTTCATGGCTGCAGTCACCATCTGCAGTGATTTTGGAGCCCAGAAAAATAAAGTCAGCTACTGTTTCCACTGTTTTCCCATCTATTTGCCATGAATTTATGGGACCGGATGCCATGATCTTCGTTTTCTGAATGTTGAGCTTAAAGCCAACTTTTTCACTCTCCTCTTTCACTATCATCAAGAGGCTCTTTAGTCCTTCTTCAGTTTCTGCAATAAGGGTGGTGTCATCTGCAAGTCTGAGGTTATTGATATTTCTCCTGGCAATCTTGATTCCAGCTTGTGCTTCTTCCAGCCCAGTGTTTCTCATGATGTACTCTGCATATAAGTTAGATAAGCAGGGTGACAATATACAGCCTTGACGTACTCCTTTCCTGATTTGGAACCAGTCTGTTTTTCCATGTCCAGTTCTAACTGTTGTTTTCTGACCTGCATATAGATTTCTCAAGAGACAGGTCAGGTGTTCTGGTATTCCCATCTCTTGAAGAATTTTCCACAGTTTATTGTGATCCACACAGTCAAAGCCTTTGGCATAGTCAATAAAGCAGAAATGGATGTTTTTCTGGAACTCTCTTGCTTTTTTGATCATCCAGTGGATGTTGGCAATTTGATCTCTGGTTCCTCTGCCTTTTCTAAAACCAGCTTGAACATCAGGAAGTTCACGGTTCACATATTGCTGAAGCCTGGCTTGGAGAATTTTGAGCATTACTTTACTAGCATGTGAGCTGAGTGCAATTATGCGGTAGTTTGAGCATTCTTTGGCATTGCCTTTCTTTGGGATTGGCATGAAAACTGACCTTTTCCAGTCCTGTGGCCACTGCTGAGTTTTCCAAATTTGCTGGCATATTACATGCAACACTTTCACAGCATCATCTCTCAGGATTTGAAATAGACATCTTAAGTAACTCTAATTAATGTAGATACTAGGACTTTTCCCCAAACATTCTGTAAGTATTAAATATATCAGTGGCCCCCAGCCTTTTTGGCAGCAGGGACCATTTTTGCGGAAGACAATTTTTCCTTGACAGGGGTTGGGGAATGGTTTCAGACTGATTCAAGCACGTTACACTGTGTACTTTATGTCTATTATCAGCTCCACCTCAGATCATCTGGCATTAGATCCCAGAGTTTGAGGTGAATGTGCATGCTAAGTCACTTCAGTTGTGTCCGACTCTTTGCGACCCTATGGACTGTAGTGCTCCAGGTTCCTCTGTTCATGGGGATTCTCCAGGCAAGAATACTGTAGTAGGTTGCCATGCCCTCCTCCAGGGGATCTTCCCAACCCAGGGATTGAACCTGTGTCTCTTGTGTCTCTTGCATTGGCAGGCAGGTTCTTTACCACTAGCACTGCCTGGGACCCCTGGTATATAGGCAGGTTCTGGAATCTTCCCATAGTGGAATAGAGGGAGGGTTCTTTATAAAGTGCACCAAAATTGAAGTAACAGTATCTTAATGTTCAGTGTTCTTATGAAATTCTAAATAAATAACAGCTATAATAGCACTTTGAAAAAAAGTTAAGAGCTATGCAGATAATAATAAAGAGTAAGCAAGTGATCAGAATCTGGGGAGCCCATATGTAGTGTAATCACTTACCCTTAATCTCATTAAAAATCAATCTTATCCATTCATCTGTTGATGGACAACTAGGTTACTTCCATGCACTAGCTATTTGTAAACAGTGCTGCAGTGAACATTGGGGTACATGTGTCTCTTTCAATTCTGGCTTCCTCAGTGTGTATGCCCAGCAGTGGATGTATGGCAAAACCCACCACAATATTGTAAAGTAATTATCCTTCAATTAGAATACATTAATTGATTTTTTAAAAAGAAAAATAATCAATTTTAGTAAATCTCTGTATAAGTTTTCTTTAGAAGCCTCAGTTGCTCTAAACTCTCAGAAGTGTTATCAAGAGGATGGTAGAAGCTTCCTTCCCACCCCCTCAAGTTGAAATCTGACTAGCAGTCAGGAACTTCTTATGTGAATTTAGGGCCCTCCATTTTCATCCTGGATGGTTCCAACCCTCTTCAGTTCTTATCCACTGGATTTTTTTTTTTCCTGTCTTCACAAGGAAAAAGTATTCAAAGTGCTTCTCTCTCTTTCACTTTATTTATATCATTAGCATTGTCCAATTTCATGATCCCAGAGCCTATTTCCTTATATATCTCTCTAGGATGCCTAGTGATACTTTCTGATTTTCATGCTCAATAATTCTCCCTCTGGTCCTTTACATCTGGTGGATATTTTTAGATTGCTACCCATCCACCTCCACCACCCACTGTTGCTCCCCACTGAGTAAGCTCAGCCAAACTATACATATTTAATTCTTCTAATCTTCCTTTATCCACCAGACCCACCAGTCTCTTAAAATTGTTTCGAACTTTTTGAGACCTCCTCCTGATTGTTGCTGCCCTGTGACCCTGCAGACTGTCTCAGAGATGGTGTTTGAAGGCACATCTCAGTGAATCCTGACTCTGTTAAAAATAAACAGTGGAGACACTGCTTTGGGGAAGCAAGTGCTCTCCTTACTTGCTGCAAGTGATAAATCCTTCTCTAAATAATAATAGTAAACAGTGGAGAAAGGAAGACTTTTATGGCAGTCATTAACAATATTTATCCAGTTCTTTGCCTTCTGAACATGCAGTAAGATTTTACTTCCTGGGCCCTGGTTATTGGTAGAAACTTGTGACCAATTTTGGGAACTGAATTATGAGTAATGAAACACTTCTAGACCAGCAAGACCCTTGAGTACTGTCTTTGTCTCAGGAAAAGTGCCAATGTTCAAGATAGTGATTGCTCAATGCAAACCATTGCATGTAGAATGGATAAATAACAGGTCCTACTGTATATCACAGGGAAGTGTATTCAATAACCTGTGATAAACCATGATGGTAAAGGATATGAAAGAGAATATATTTATGTGCCTAAATGAATAATTTTGCTGTAAAGCAGAAATTAATACAACATTGTAAATCAACTGCTGCTGCTGCTGCTAAGTCGCTACAGTCGTGTCCGACTCTGTGCAACGGCATAGACAGCAGCCCACTAGGCTCCCCCGTCCCTGGGATTCTCCAGGCAAGAACACTGGAGTGGGTTGCCATTTCCTTCTCCAGTGCATGAAAGTGAAAAGTGAAAGTGCATTCACTCAGTTGTGACCAATTCTTAGCGACCCCATGGACTGTAGCCTACCAGGCTCCTCCGTCCATGGGACTTTGCAGGCAAGAGTACTGGAGTGGGGTGCCATTGCCTTCTCCAGTAAATCAACTATACTTTAATAAAGAAGATAGTGGCTGCTTTGATAGCCTGATTTCTTGAGTTCCTGAAGTGAGTTGAGACACCCAACCCCACCCTGCCAAGCTATGCTATCCATTCAACAAGAACAAAGAGTATACTTTTATTGCTTTAAGCCTCTGAGGTGGGGGGGCTATTTGTCACTGTAGAATAACCTAATCTCTGCTGACTAATACAACTCTAACAGATGCCCTGAGTTGCTCCATATATAGAGAGGTCTGTGTCATGCCCAGAAACCTGTTATAGTGCAGCTTTGTTTGTGGATATATCAAATCTCTATTGGATACAGTTAATATCTAGTTGAAGCCTTCACTTAGACCCTTGCCATTTATCAGTCATAGAGAAATCAGGTCCGAAGAGATGACACAAATGGAACATCTTGTCAAAGACTCAAGATACAAAAAACTTAGTAATCCTCCATATCTTATTGCAAAGCCATCTTGGGTGTAATTAAACACATCACGTCTCAGATCCAGATACTGTGACAGCAGCAGGAATAAGTAAGTTTTCTGGAACTTTTCTTCCCAAAACCTGCAGCTTCATAGCATGGGAATCACTCCCACTTCAGTTGGCAGCTGTTTGATATTTCTGTTTAACAATGGAACTTCTTGATTTAAGAATGGAAACCATGAACTTCTTATTTCCCTGGGAAAAAAATAGGTTAATGTGTTTCTTTCAGACTTAGATTAAATGGAATATTTTAGATAACTGACTAAACACTTTTAAAGGATTCTGATTAATTTGCTATCATTTTGGTTAACCAAAATTTAAATCTGTACATACTTGTGTGTATGCATAGATGCCTATATTATGCACACATATGTATAAATTAATATGAATTGATTTTTAATATTCTCATTACATCTGCTGTGCTGTTACAACAGTTATTCTCATTTCAGTTTTCTTTTTCATCTTTGTCAACACAGAAACATTTTACATGCTTGAATTATGTTACACGTGGATTATTTGTTATTTTTATTTTACCTGTCTTTTTATGAATTCTTTTCTCTGTTTCTACAGATTTTCTCCCATTTTTATTGGAATAACTACTGTTAGACTGAAATTCCATTGGGTTAAGTAATGTGAAATTATTCTTCAATGGTTGAACATGTTGATTGTTTCCATGTTTGAATTTCAGAGTAAATCTGCTTTCAATATCCTTATGTGCTATTCTTAGTTGCTTAGTCATGTCTGACTCTTTGCGAACCCATGGACTGTAGCCCCCTCCAGGTTCCTCTGTCCATTGGGATTCTCCAGGCAAGAATACTGGAGTGGGTAGTCATTCCCTTCTCCAGGAAGTCTTCTCAACCCAGAGATGAAACCCAGGTCTCCCGCATTGCAGGTGAATTCTTTACCATCTGAGCCACCAGGGAAGCCCCAATATCTTCATACATTTTATTTAAAATCTTTTTTCTTGGCATATATTCCCAGATATTGTCTTACTGAATAAGATATTTATTTTTCTTTGTTTTTCCTCTGACAAGTTCCTATGTATATTTTGAGATCAACTCAAATTGCTCCCTGTTTGTGAAGGGGTCCAGTATTCTTGACTCCCCCAGCAGTACTGTGCCTGTTCTGAAGTACTATCTATTTTGTAGATCTTGAAATGTTTAGTCTACCAGTCTGCTTTCTTGGCCTCTAGCTTCTCGGCTGCAACTTACTGTCCTGTAGGCAATAGTGCTGTCAGCAGTGCTTGGGATACAGTTAGTGCTCAGTGTACATTAGTGGAATGGAACAAACCAAAGGTTGAGCACTCTCCTGGGTACCTAACATTTCCATGTGAGTTCAATATTTATTGCCAAGGCTGTTGATCTAAGGCAGAGAAACTCAGATTCTTTCAGTTTTATTTGAGTAATGGTGAAGTGGGTTTTGGGCTAACTGATAAAATAGCAGCCTCCAATACCTTTGTTTTTGTGCCTAAACCCTGATTGCTACCTTGACTTGACCTGCAACTTGCTTTTTTGAGCATTATTTTGCTAGTGTGTGAGATGAGTACAATTATGCGGTTGTTTGAACATTCTTTGGGATTGCCTTACTTTGGAAGTGGAATGAAAACTGACCTGTTCCAGTCCTGTGGCCTCTGCTCAGTTTGCCAAATTTGCTAGCATATTGAGGGAAGCACTTTAACTGCATCATCTTTTAGCATTTGAAATAGCTCAACTGGAATTCCATCACCTCCACTAGGTTTGTTCATAGTTTGTTCCTAAGGCCCATTTGACTTTGAAGTTATTTACTCCTTCTTTATATTAAATTTGCAATTTCTGTAATAATATATCATATAATTATGATTTGTCCACACTCTTATAAGTGAACATTGTGGCTTATGTGTGTTTGTCCGTATTTGGTTACTTGTTTGCACAGGTTCCACTAGTTTCTCATTAACCCTGGTGCACATATTGTCAATCTCATCCAAGTTTTATCACCACACAGTTCCTAGGTATTTACTGAAGCTGTGTGGATGAATGGAGAGTGCATATTTAATCAGATACATAAAACAAATACAAACAAAACAGATTAGTATTTGTTAGTATTTAAAGGGAGAAATTGACAAGAATACAATAATAGTAGGAGATTTTAACACCTCACTCACATTAATGAACAAATCTTTGAGACAGAAAATCAGTAAGGCAACAGAAATCCTACATGATACAATAAAACAGTTAGACTTAATTGATATTTTCAAGACTTTAGAGTAAGTTCTATATACAAACCTTCAAGTGGAGAACTTTCAAAGATGTGAACATGTGTTTGCATGTGCAATAAAGTTAGTTCATGTGTCTGGTGTACCTTGTCACATGCCAGCATCCTTTACAAGTGGTTATGCTTTTGTGTACTTTACTGTACAGTACTTGTATAGAGTGTAGTAGTACAGTATCTTTATTTTAAGCTCAGGATCAGTTCAGTTCAGTTGCTCAGTCATATCCGACTCTTCGCGATCCCATATTAGGTGTATATATTTTGACAAGTGTAATATCCTCTTCTTGTGTTGATCCTTTTATTTCTCACCACAGGGACCTTCCCATGGGAATATCTCGTTGCCTTTATGTTTATTAAGTTGTTTCCCCTATAGCAAGTGACTCAAGAGAGAGCAAGGTGAACACTGACCTGGCCTCAGAAGCCACACATCTATTGATTGTGCAGGCTGGCCCAGTTCAGTGTGGGAGGGAGCTACATAGGAAATGGGAATCACTGGAAACTATCTTGGATATTGGCTATCACAGAATTATTTTCCAACTTTTTTAGCCACATATCTGAAGGAAGGGGTGGACAGACTAGAGCAGACAAGGAAAGTGATTTCTAATTCCATCACATTTTATGATATATCATTAAATAAGAATGGAATTTTTTTCACATGATTTTTCCTTCAAGTTGTTGTTGTTCAGTTGCTAAGCCACATCCAGCTCCTTGGGACCCCATGGACTGCATCACACCAGGCTTCCCTGTCCTTCACTATCTCTTGGAGTTTGCTCAAACTCTTCCATTGAGTTGGTGATACCATCCAACAATCTTATCCTCTGTCACCCCCTTCTCCTCTTGCCCTCAATGTTTCCCGGCATCAGGGTCTTTTCCAGTGAATTAGCTCTTTGCATCAGGTAGCCAAAGTATTGGAGCTTCAGCTTAAGCATCAGTCATTTCAATGAATATTCAAGGTTGATTTCCTTTAGGATTGATTGGTTTGATCTTCTTGCTGTCCAAGGGACTCTCAAGAGTCTTCTCCAACACCACAGTTCAAAAGCATAAATTCTTTGGTCCCCAACCGTCTTATAGTCCAACTCTCACATAGGTACATGACTATTGGAAAAACCATAGCTTTGACTATATGGACCTTTGTTGGCCTTCAACTTAATTATATTCAAATTGCCCGGTCTTTCATGATTGCCTATAGGAGGCGAAGACTAACACATCTGGATGCTACTTCAAGCAACCTTTGCACATTTGTCATAATTAAACTGTTCAAGAGTCCTGTACAGAAGTATGCTTTGTTTCATATCATGGATGACAAAATTGAGAATAAATGAAATGCTCATAATACATACCCAGTCAGTAGTATCATCAGGATTTGAACCCAAAACTACCTGTCTCCAGGTATTCTTCCTACTAAACTGGGATGAAAGATATTTCCTCCTTCTCTAATTTTCTGTCCACTATTGTAAAATTAATTTTCTTGAAATTAAGAAAATGGCAACTGCAAAAATATTTATTTCTCAAATAACAATGCAGTGGTTATGAAGTTTAGTCTACAAACTGGTGAGTGAGAAATATAACTTGCTTCATTTTCTGTAATAAAATTTAATATTTATGATCATAGTCTCACTAAGCTAATAGGAAGCTTCAGCCTCTGTTTTTTCTGTGACTCCCTGAATCCATCTTGTTCCATCTATATGGTGTCAGAGTTGGGCAAGAAACATGGACCATATGACCCAGAAAGGTCCCTGAGATGTCCTTTGCGACATGGCCTTGAGATCTGGTGATTGTATGAGGTTTCTGTGTCTGGTTTGGGCAAGGGTACTTTTGTTCAAAATGGCACCTCCCCTCACCTATACCCACCATAACCATTGCTCCTCATGGATTTGTGTGCCTCCCTTCTCTCTAACACCTTAAATCACTGGCAGCTTATATTACCAGTTACTGATCTCTAAGCTCTCCCATATCTCTCTCAATTTTCATGGCCTTGTCAGGAATTCATGTTCCCTTGCTCTCCTAATATGCATGCCTTTTTTCTGCTCTTCTCTCTTCCTCCTAACCTTGGGAAATCTCTGGTTGTAAGCAGAACCTTTTCACCTCCTGATTTAAGAATTTTTGTGAAAACTACAAACTTACTCCGTCCTCATCCATTCCCCTGGATAGATGTTAGGTTTTTGAAAACACATCCAGGAAGACTTACAAGTAATTCACTCACCCTTACCCCCACCACATCCTTCAGAGGCAGGGGAACTGGAGTAGACCACCTATGACAAATCAAAGCAAGGAAATGCAACAATAACTTTGCTGTAGTTTGTGGCTTCATAAAGTGTCTAAGAGTCTTTTGATGTTGTTGTTGAACATTTTCCCTGTACCTGGGATTTAATTTAGTTGACCAAGTTGGCTATGTTTTTTTTTTTTTTTTTTTTTAATCCAGGCAGAGGCTGACAACAGTAAAATTACTGTGCTCTGAAGTTAGTACTTTACAGCAAAGTTCATATTTTTAAATTAAATATCATTTAGTTGTGTGTGGAAAGATGGTACCCAGCCAACAGAAGGGATCTCATTAACTTTCAAGGTACTTTTAGGCAGACTCAGATCAGGCAAGTTTCAAGTTCTAGTCAAGACCTGGCTGAATCTGGCCATACAGTATTTAATGTGTAAATCATTAGTAGGATTCTAACTGCCTGTTAATAAAATGTCTGACTTAGGGCAAGGAAAAATGACTCAGAAATTTCCTGATTTCCTATTATTTATCTTCACATCTGGAAAGTTTTATTTTCCATTGAAGGCTGTAATAACATCTCCCACCCTACATGTTTTTCTTTAAATGTGACCTTTCCAGATCCATGAATATTAGAGGTAGAATCTTTGTCCCTTTTTCTTGCACCTAGGCATGTCTTTTTGACTGAGTACCGTTCAACAGATCATAGTGTCAACTTCACAGTAGAAGTGATACTCTGTGACTCCTGAGGCATTAAAGAAGTTGCAACTTCTGCCTAGCTGTCTCTCAGAACACTTATTCTTGGTGCCCAGTCACCCTGCTGTGAAGAACCCCAAACCATGTAAAAAGCCCACTTGTAGATTGTACAGCTGGCATGAGCCACCAGCCAGGTGAGTGAAGAATGTTCAAGGTGACTTCATTGCCACTCATAATTGGGCTGCAGCTTCATGAGAGATCCTAGTTGAGAATCGCATAATTGAGCCCAGAACTGTAAGAGAGAATAATAATAAATGATGAATTTTTCCCCTATACTATTACAAACAGGGTTGTTTTTTGTTTTTCTCCCCAGACAGTTACAAGAAACTAGAACAGCACGTTGGCCCAGGGACAAAAACACCCTGAACTAAAGATGTCAAAGTTGGTGGAATCATCTGCTTGTGGTCTCACTGTAGCTCTAGATGCTAATCTTCTTCCGTTCACCTGTTTATCTTGCCATAAATACTTGTAAAGCATGGGCTCTCCCTGTCATATACATCTCTGTAAAATTATTCTTCAGATCAGGTATCCAGAATAATGTATCTCCCTAAGGCACAAGGCAAGTAAGACAATGCATCTCTCTAGGTTTTACTGTGTGATTCATTTATTGATTGAGAATGAGGAATGAGGAAAGAAAACTCACAAATGGAAAACTAGAATTCCGGCTGGACTCATGGTAGATGAATCTGGGAAGTGCCCAGAATTCTGCTCATTTTGGAATCTAGTTTGCTTCTGTTTCCCTTAAGTAATATACCATCCAAAATATAATGGCTTAAAACAACCACCATTTATTTAACTCAATATGTGGGCAGCAGTGTGTGCCATGCTTAGCTGAGCATTCTGGTCTCAGATGAAATTTCTCATCTGTATGTCTTAAACCACAGTAAGGCTTGGCTAATGGAAAAGATAATGGGAGTGATTGGGCCACATGTTCTCCTACTTTTCTGCAGTATAGCCTAGGATCAGTCACATGGCAGTGGTTTAGCTCCAAGAGAAAGAGCAGAAGCCGGCAAGTGTCTTAAAGCTAGGCTTAGAATTGTCAACAATAATTCTGTCACATTCCACTGGCTAAAGCAAGTTACAAGGCTAGCTCAGAAGCAGAAGGTGGGGAAATACACTGTATATGTTGTGGAGATGAGTTGAAAAGTCACATTGTAAAGATGTGGGACATGGGGAATGGTTATATATATATATTTTTATATATATACATATATATATACTAAGTTGCTTCAGTCATGTCTGACTCTTTGCGACCCCATAGACGGCAGTCCACGAGGCTCCCCTGTCCCTGGGATTCTCCAGGCAAGAACACTGGAGTGGGTTGCCATTTCCTTCTCCAATGCATGAAAGTGAAAAGTGAAAGTGAAGTCGCTCAGTCGTGCCTGACTCTTAGCGACCCCATGGACTGCAGCCTACCAGACTCCTCCACCCATGGGATTTTCCAGGCAAGAGTACTGGAGTGGGTTGCCATTGCCTTTCTCCATATATATATATATATATATATATATATATATATATATATATTCATTTTGAATCACTTAGTCCTGGCCTTGATTGACCAGTAGGAAAAACCTTTGTGCTAGTTCTATGGATAAGGCTAAGGAGGGCAGTCTAAGAATGAAAAAGAGTCAGGTGCTGACCATTGATTCTTAAGGCTGTGGTCATACTCAAGAGAGATATACCTCCCTGTTTGAAAGGCATTTTCAAATCACATATTCAGTAGATATTTACAATTTGTGTTTTGATAATACTTTCCCACTCCTTGACATTAACATTTCCCCAACTGCATTTGGATAAATCATGTGGATTCTTCTTAGGGCCAGCAACTGGTTTCCACAGAGGTGTAAATACTGATGATGATAAAATGTGAATGGGTAGGGAAGGCAGAAATGGTAACAGCTCTCAGAACTTGTACATGATGGTTGAATCAAAGAATCTCAAACTGTCAGTGCTCAGAGGAAATTTCCTCTTCAACTTTGTTGGGATAGATTAATTAATAATATTGTGTGTGTATGTGTGTGTGAGGGGCTTCCCAGGTGGTGCTAGTGGTAAAGAATCCACTTGGCAATGCAGGAGACACAAGAGATGTGGCTTCAATCCCTTCAATTTCTATGGCTCCAAGATCCCCTGAAGGAGAGCATGGCAACCCACTCCAGTATTCTTGCCTGGAGAATTCCACAGATAGAAGAGCCTGATGGACTACAGTTCATTGGGTTGCAAAGAGTCAGACATGACTGAAGTGATTGAGCATGCACACGCATGCATGGGTGCGTGTGTGAGAGAGAGAGAGACAGAAACAGAGAAATGGGAACAGAGAATCAGAAAGACAGAGCTTGACTCTAGGTACTGCAAAAGATAAAACAAGGTGAGGAAAAAGAGCTGAAGTGTGTTGTGTCAAGAAGTCTATCTTACAGATGCTCAGGGATGGAGTCAAACCTTAATAAGGACCTGAATTTCTTATTCAGTAAGAAGATAGTTCTTATTTATAGTTGTCCATTCTTTTCACAACCATCATGTGATCACTGCATAATGCTCCAGCAATTAGAAGTACATAATTTATCTAGCCTCTTGATGAAAGTGAAAGAGGAGAGTGAAAAAGTTGGCTTAAAGTTCAACATTCAGAAAACAAAGATCATGGCATCTGGTCCCATCACTTCATGGGAAATAGATGGGGAAACAGTGTCAGACTTTATTTTGGGGGGCTCCAGAATCACTACAGATGGTGACTGCAGCCATGAAATTAAAAGACGCTTACTCCTTGGAAGAAAAGTTATGACCACCCTAGATAGCATACTGAAAAGCAGAGACATTACATTGCCTACAAAGGTCTGTCTAGTCAAGGCTATGGTTTTTCCTGTGGTCATGTATGGATGTGAGAGTTGAACTGTGAAGAAAGCTGAGCACTGAAGAATTGATGCTTTTGAACTGTGGTGTTGGAGAAGACACTTGAGAATCCCTTGGACTGCAAGGAGATCCAACCAGTCCATTCTGAAGGAGATCAGCCCTGGGATTTCTTTGGAAGGAATGAGGCTAAAGCTGAAACTCCAGTACTTTGGCCACCTCATGTGAAGAATTGACTCATTGGAAAAGACTCTGATGCTGGGAGGGATTGGGGGCAGGAGGAGAAGGGGACAACAGAGGATGAGATGGCTGGATGGCATCACTGACTTGATGGACATGAGTTTGAGTGAACTCCAGGAGTTGGTGATGGACAGGGAGGCCTGGCGTGCTGCGATTCATGGGGTCGCAAAGAGTCGGACATGACTGAGCGACTGAACTGAACTGAACTGAAGTTACTTAGCCATTTCCCTGTTGTTAAGTATTTATATTGTGTCTAGTTTCTTATTATAAATAATGTTGCAATAAACATTTCTGAGCAGAGTTATGTTCTCCCAAACTTGTGTATAAGCATCAGGAAATCTGAGAATTGTTCATCTTTATATCTCTAGTGCCTAGAACAGTGCCTGGCACAGAGTAGGTACCTAACAATATTTTTAAAATATCTTTCCTCACATTTTAAATTCTTCATTTTGAAAAGACTACCAGATGTCTATATCTTCAAAGTGTTCTTATCCAAGTATTTCCTTTAAGGACCAGAACAAATCACATACTCAGTTTTTCTATCACTGAAAAACTTTATAGAAGCAATTATCAGCAAAACTTCCTCAATAGTTTTGCTTTTTGGGGGGGAAGGGGGACTAAATTTATATAGAGCTGAGTGGGCAAAGGATGGGGAGAGACTTCCGGTTCCCTTTCACCTGTCACATGCCAGGCTCTGTGCTAAGCATGGTGCTGCATCATCATCATCTTCATGACAGCCAAGATGTGGGTGAAGTCATGCCCATTTCCAAACCTTCAGGAGATTATGCAACTTGTCCAATTCCAAGGCCATCCAGCAAGCTAACAGCAGAGCCACATTTGAATTCACATTTGTCTGATTTCAAAGTACTTTTTAATTTTACCTTTCACTACTCCTCTGGAAACCAATTTGGAATTATAAGGTAGAAAATGTTTGAAGTCAACCTTGGAAACTTCTAATTCCAATCCTGTGTTCATCAAAGTTTTCAGACTAAGGACAGGATGCCAAGAGTTGAAGTACTCATTCAGGGATGGTTTTCACTGTGAGTGCTGACCTATTCTGCTGTAGCTCTGTGTTATTATAACCTAGTCTCTGCAAATCATCAGGAGCAAAGCAGCATCTTTTTCAGTGTCTATAACGCTGAATATTCTGTCTTGACTGCCTATCTGACTCTTGCCATCTCCTCTAGGGATTCTAGCAATGAGACTCTTTTACTTTCTCTCCAGTCCTGTTGGCTTCTGGCTTAGTTTCTTTGGACTCCTAGCATGGCATGAGCTCAGGGTCACTAGTCAGTGTACCCAGACTAGGTCCTGACACTGAGCATTTACTAAGTACCTATTAGCCCTCCCAAGCCTGAGAAACTCATGAAGTACACTACATTTTATATCCCAGAACTTTTTACACAGTGATGCCCTCTCTGAAGAGTGAGCCAGTGGTCAAGTCCTATGTTTGGTAAGAAGTCATGGCCCAGAGTCCCCCTCATTTCTCCTCTGTTGACATAAAACTCTGACAGAGAACTGAGCTAATGGAACATCTGGAGTGGATTCCAGATATTGTTTGATGCCTGTTTAAAGACACAAGGCAACTGTTTTGCCTGTAGTGTATAGATTTATCTCTTCTACAGTGATCTAAATGGTTTGGAGTGATTGGACAGGAAGTTATTGTAAAATACAGTTAAGTACAAAAATAAACCTGACCCCATTTCAGTCAGAAAAGTAGCATGAGCTTTTTAGAAAATTCCAGGCACCACCTGCATAATGACTGATTGGCCTGCTGTGGGCATTGCTGATAGAAGCAGGTCACTCCTCCCAGTCCCCAGGACAAACGATAGAGGCTGCCTACAGGTGCCACTGAGGAAATATATGTCCATGACTGTGCTTCAGGGTCTGGATACTGACTCCACTAGATATATAAGCCCCTGATGGCATTTTGAATGAGCCCCTTGGAAGTCATTCTAGATGATTTCTTTCTGGGGTAATATGGTGAGTTCACTCCTATAGTAGCTCTCAATCTCACACTCTCATGGAGACTTCTTCACTTCTCTCATAACAGATGAAGTAGCTGCCAGTTAGGCTTGTCCACCTTTGTCTTCAGCCTTCTCCGGTTACTGCCAGAGGTAGTTACACAATATAGATCAATCCTGTCACTTATCCCAAGCATTCATCCAATAATATCTCTCATTTGTTCAGAGCTTTATCCTGGAATTAAGGTCGCACACTTAAGCTAACATTGAAAGCCTCCCCAATTGTAACCTCAGTATTTCTTTCCTGTGTTATCTTCACCCAGACCTTCCCATGCCACTCTTGGGCAACACTAGTGAGAAGCACGTGGTGGAAGGGCTGAGGCAGAATTGAAAGAGGCCCTCCTTTTATTACCCTTCAAATATTAACACAGGTAATGTCTTGGCTCCATTCTAACGCTGACATTTTAAGTGTCCATAAAATTAAAATATTGGTACATTTAGGATCAAAATCCTAAATATTGTTTCCTTTTCTTTATGCCAGTAATGGATTTATTGAATGTGACAAAACTATCAGGATTTGTGAAAAACTATTTCTTCTGTCATTTTATTGTAAGGCTACAACCCCAAAGCCTTTCCACCACTTATCTACCATAGAACAACTACTGTATACTCGGTAGTTGATATGGATCAGTAGAACATATAGATCCTTAAGATAAATGGACCCTGTCTTCAAGCATCTAACCATGTGATAGTGATAGAGACCTGTAAGCAGAGCTATATTATTAGGTGTTGTGAGCTAAAACACTCTTTATGATTACAGAGGGAGCACAAACCCCTGGGGAGGTTAGGGAAGGCTTCTGGAAGGAGACATATGAAATACACAGATATATAATGAACAGTCCATTTGGAGCCTAAGACCTAATGTCTAGAGCTCTAGGATACCAAAGCCCACTCCAGTCCTAAACTTTACGTTTTTTCTACAACAATATAGAGAAGGCAGTAAATCTAGCTGCTGGCACTGGCCATTACTTCACTAACCCTAGGATGACCTGCAGGCCACTGAATTATCATTCCAGGTATGTTTCACCAGTGGTCATACTAGGGGGGGCGGATCTAGGCTACCACTGAAAATGGTGATTGTATTTGACTCTTGTGTCAATGCTGGAGCATCATTTGTCGGAACTGAAAGATGGGAGAAAGAGGAGATCATGGAAGAAGATTATTCTAGTTCTTTTCATAACTCAATTTGGAGACTGAGGAGTAACAGCAAAATATTAGAAAAGAAAAAGAAATGAAACAAAACCTAAGAGCAGGTAGAAAATAATGATCTCTTTTCATCATATGTAACAATTCTATGACTCATTCTTGCTTGTAGTAAGGATGCAGTGAGATGGGACTGAATACACCCCTGAAGGCTCTCATGGGAGAATTCTGAGCTCAGTTCAGGACCTTGGATAAGATTATGATGATGGCCTCATTCAATATTGTAGCTCCGCTTCATGCATTGGTCTTAAAGACACTGCATAGAGTTTATACCTTTAATAAGTTTATTTTTACCACAGGAGCAAGTCCTGGCCCAGCTGTCTGTGTCTTTTCTAAATCAATTATGCCCAGTCTCTCATGAGATAACTCTAAAAGTTAAAAATGTATCCACAGTAGTGATCATAACATTTTTTTTTCTTTCAGAGTCAGTTTTCAAAACCCCACAAAGTGAGCAAATACATCTTAAGCTCTTTGGAAATGTCAGAAGAGTTTAGAGAAAAGTGCCTTTAATTGACTGTGGGGCATAACAAGTTCAATTTAAATTCCAAGGTGCAATGGAATTATATCTTGCACAATTTTATCTTATTTTCTTCTACGTTTTTAGATTAAAAAGTAGAAAAAATAAAAACATCCAAGAAATTATTTTTCGTTTGTGAAATTCAAGCTATAATGTTAGTAGTATCAATGCCATATTAACAAAACATTGCCAGTTTTCTACCACGTTGTCAATACTTCACAGTCGATAGCTATAGAAAGTGGGTTAAATACTTTACTTACATTAAGAATGACAGTATTTGTGTCAGCGATGTTCTAAGATAGACAGACTGCAGTGTTCAGACACAGCACATCAATGCCTCTTACAACAAAATTGCCTGAATGAGTCATGTCAAGGCTTGCCTGAAGTGTACCTGTTGAGCAAAACTGCCCACTGAGTGGATATGAGAACTCAGATACTCTGCCACTGAACCAATAATATAATTATGAGAAGAGTGCTCCTCAAAAGCTTCAGTCACAGGCTTCTGCCAAGTAAGATCGGTCTGTGGACATGTACACAATAATTCATTGAATTACCATCAAGGACCTATTTTGTACCATGGCTTATGCAAGATAATAGGAAGATAAGCAGGAATATCACTATATAAGAGAGACACATAAACAGATACTTAGTAAATACTTTAAACAGATACAGATTAAATAGTCTTTAGAGTGATGTTTAAAGTGACTTCCCTGGTGGCTCAGTGGTCAAGAACCCACCTGCCAATGCAGGACATGTGGGTTCTATGCCTGGATTAGTAAGATCCATGGGAGAAGGAAATGGCAATCCACTCCAGTATTCTTGTCTGGAAATTCCATGGACAGAGTGGCCTGGCAGGCTACAGTCCATGGGATTACAAAAGGGTCAGACATGACTTAGTGACTAAGCAAAAACAACGATGTTAAAGAAATGCATGTGAAGTGTTAGTGTAAGTGTTAATGTAAGTGAAAGTGTTAGTCGCTCAGTCCAGTCTGACTCTGTGATTCCACAGACTGTAGCTTCTGTCGATGCATAGAGTGATATAAAAAATCACGTGTAGTAGCATCATCTACCCCGACCTATGAAGGGTGGTTGGAAATCCCTCCTAGAAGAGATGGCCCTTAAGCTGAGTGAGAGATGACAGTTTTCTGAGATGGCTGGGAGTCTGAGGAAGAAGTTTTTCAACCTTCCAATCTTCTTTCAACTAGGTATGTGTTTAAGTCTGAATTTTGCAATAAGGAGTTCATGATCTGAACCACAGTCAGGTCTCAATATTGTTTTTACTGATGGTATAGAGCTTCTCCATCTTTGGCTGCAAAAAATATAATGAATCTGACTTCAGTATTGACCATCTGGTGATGTCCATGTGTAGAGTCTTCTCTTATGTTGTTGGAAAAGGGTGTTTGCTATGACCAGTGCATTCTCTTGGCAAAACTCTGTTAGCCTTTGAGCTGCTTCATTTTGTACTTCTAGGCCAAACTTGCCTTTTAGTAGAGATATCTCTCGATTTCCTGCTATTGCATCCCAGTCCCCAATGACAAAAAGGACAACCTTTTTTGATGTTAGTTCCAGAAGGTCTTGTAGGTCTTCATAGACATGTTCAACTTCAGCTTCTTCAGCATTGTGGGCATAGGCTTGCATTACCATGATATTCAATGGTTTGCCTTGGAAACAAACAGAGATCATTCTGTCATTTTTGAGATTGCACCCAAGTACTGCATTTCAGACTTTTTTGTTTACTATGAGGGCTACTCCATTTCTTCTAAGGGATTCTTGCCCACAGTAGTAGATATAATGATCATCTGAATTAAATTCATCAATTCCAATCCATTGTAGTACACTGATTATTAAAATGTTGATGCTCACTCTTGCCATCTCCTCTTTGGCCACTTCTAATTTACCTTGATTCATGAACCTACCATCTAGGTTCCTATGCAATATTCATGTCAATTGAAGAAAGTAGGGAGAAACACTAGGCCATTAAAGAAAGAAAGTCAGTTATCCGGTTGTGTCCAACTCTTTGGGACCCTATGGACTGTAGACCACCAGGCTCCTCTGTTCATGGAATTCTCCAGGCAAGAATACTGGAGTGGGTTGCATTCCCCTGCTCCAGGGGATCTTCCTGACCCAGGGATTGAACCTGGGTTTCCTGCATAGCAGTCAGATTCTTTCCATTTGAGCCACCAGGGAAGCCCAAGCCATTAAGATTTTATGTAAATCAAATCCCTTATGATTATACAGTAGGAATGACAAATAGATTCAAGGGATTAGATCTGATAGACAGAGTGCCTCAAAAACTATGAATAGAGGTCTGTGACATTGTACAAGATGTGGTGGTCAAAACCATCCCCAAGAAAAAAAAAATGCAAAAAGGCAAAATGGTTGTCTCTCTTACAAATAGCTGAGAAAAGAAGAGAAGCTAAAGGCAAAGGAGAAAAGGAAAGATATAACCATCTGAATGCAGAGTTCCAAAGATTAGCAAGGAGGGATAAGAAAACCTTCCTAAGTGAACAATAGCCAAAGAATTGATGCTTTTGAACTATGGTGTTGGAGAAGACTCTTGAGAGTCCCTTGGACTACAAGGCGATCCAACCAGTCCATCCTAAAGGAGATCAGTCCTGGGTGTTCATTGGAAGGACTGATGTTGAAGCTGAAACTCCAATACTTTGGCCACCTGATGCAAAGAGCTGACTCATTTGAAAAGACCCTGATGCTGGGAAAGATTAGGGGACGACAGAGGATGAGATGGTTGGATGGCATCACTGACTCAATGGACATGGGTTTGGGTGAACTCCGGGAGTTGGTGATGGACAGGGAGGCTTGGCGTGCTGTGGTCATGGGATCACAAAGAGTCGGACACGATTGAGCAACTTAACTGAACTGAAAGTGAACAATGCAAAGAAATAGAGGAAAACAATAGAATGGGAAAGACTAGAGATCTCGTCAAAAAAATTAGAGATACCAAGGGAATATTTCATGCAGAAATGGGCCCAATAAAAGATAGAAACAATATGGATGTAACAGAAGCAGAAGATATTAAAAAGAGGTGGCAAGAATACACAGAAGAACTATACAAAAAAGATCTTCGTGACCCAGATAACCACAATGGTGTGATCACTCACCTAGAGCCAGACATCCTCAAGTCTGAAATCAAGTGGGCCTCAGAAAGCATCACTAGGAGCAAAGCTAGTGGAGGGGATGGAATTCCAACTGATCTATTCCAAATCCTAAAAGATGATGCTGTGAAAGTGCTGCACTTAATATTCCAGCAAATATGGATAACTCAGCAGTGGCCACAGGACTGGAAAAGGTGAGTTTTCATTCCAGTCCGTGTCCAACTCTTGTGACCCTATGGATGGTAGCCTGCCACTCTCCTCTGTCCAAGGGAGTCTCCAGGCAAAAATAATGAAGTGGGTTGCCATTTCCTTCTCCAGGGGATCTTCCCAACCCAGGAATCGAACCCAGGTTTCCAGCATTGCAGGCAGATTCTTTGCCAGCTGAGCTACACGGGAAGTCCTTTCCAATCCCAGAGAAGGGCAATGCCAAAGAATGTTCAAACTACTGCACAACTGCACTAATTTCACATGCTAGCAAAGTAATGCTCAAAATTCTCCAAGCCAGGCTTCAACAGTATGAGAACTTACAGATGTTCAAACTGGATTTAGAAAAGGCAGAGGAACCAGAGATCAAATTGTCAATATCCATTGGATCATGGAAAAAAGCAAGAGAGTTCCAGAAAAACATATACTTCTGCTTCATTGACTACTCTAAAGCCTTTGACTGTGTAGTAGTAGTAGTGAAAGTTTCTCAGTCATGTCTGATTCTTTGTGACCCCATGGACTCTATAGTCCATGGAATTTTCCTGGCCAGAATACTGGGGTGGGTAGCCTTTCCCTTCTCCAGCAGATCTTCCCAACCCAGGAATCAAACCCAGGTCTCCCACACTGCAGGCAGATTCTTTACCAGCTGAGCCACAAGGAAAGCCCAAGAATACTGGAACAGGTAGCCTATCCCTTATCCAGCATATCTTCCCAACCCAGGAATCAAACCTGGGTCTTCTGCATTGCAGGGGGATTCTTTACCAACTGAGACTGTGTGGATCACAACAAACTGAAAAATTCTTCAAGAGATGGGAATACCAGACCACCTTACCTGCCTCTTGAGAAATCTATATGCAGGTCAAGAAGCAACAATTAGAACTGGTCATGGAACAACAGACTGGTTCCAAATCAGGAAAGGAGTACGTCAAGGCTGTATATTGTCACCCTGCTTATTTAACTTCTATGCAGAGTACTTCATGAGAAACGGTGGGCTGGAAGAAGCACAAGCTGGAATTTAAAAAGTTGGCTTAGAGCGCAACATTCAAAAAGCTAAGATCATGACATCTGGTCCCATCACTTCATGGTAAATAGATGGGGAAACATTGGAAACAGTGACAGAGTCTAGTTTATTGGGCTCCAAAATCACTGCAGATGGTGTCTGCAGCTATGAAATTAAAAGGCACTTGCTCCTTGCAAGAAAAGCTATGACTAAACTAGACAGCATATTAAAAAGCAGAGACATCAGTTTGCTGATGAAGGTCCATATATCAAAGCTATGGTTTTTCCAGTAGTCATGTATGGATGTGAGAGTTGGACTATAAAAAAGGCTGAATGCCAAAGAATTGATGCTTTTGAACTGTGGTGTTGGAGAAGACTCTTGAGAGTCCCTTGGACTGCAAGCAGATCAAACCAGTCAATCCTACAGGAAAGCAGTCCTGAAAATGCATTAGGAGGACTGATGCTAAAGCTGAAGCTCCGATATTTTGACAACCTAATGCAAAGAGTCGACTCAGTAGAACAGTCCATGATACTGGGAAAGAATGAAGGCAGGAGGAGAAGGGGACAACAGAGGATGGTACCTGTGACACAATGGACAGAGTCTGAGCAAACTCTGGGAGATGGTGAAGGCCAGGGAAGTCTGGCGTAGTGTAGTTCATGGGGTCACAAAGAGTAAGACATGACTGAGTGACTGAACAACATCAAGGTATGTGTTTGGAAGAAAGAAAACAGTCACCTCTTAGTCTCTTTCTCAGCCTGATCAAATGATTTTTACAGCTGAATTAGGACATTTTAAAAGGCACTGTGCTGGGTATATGCTCAGTCATTGTCTGGTTCTTTGTGACCCCAGGAACTCTAGCCTTCCAGGCTGCCCTGTCCATGGAATTTTCCAGGCAATATTACTAGAGTGGTTTGCCATTTCCTATTCCAGGGGATCCTACGATCCAGGAAGAGAACCTGCATCTCTTGTCTCCTGCATTGGCTGGCAGATTCTTTATAACTGAGCCAGCAAGGAAGCCACTTTAAACATCACACTTAAGCTATTTAATCTGTATCTGTTTGTTTTATTTATTAGTAACTGTTTATGTGTCTCTCTTATATTGTGGTATTCCTGAGGGTGGAAAAGCTGGGCCATGCTTATATTCCTATTGTCTTGCACAAGTCATGGTACAGTTTAGGTACTTGATGGTGATTCAGTGAATTATTGTACATATCCATAGACTAATCTTAATTGGCAGAAGCCTGTGACTGAGGCTTTGAGGAGCACTCTTGTCATAATTTTATCATTGGTTCAGTGGCAGAGCATCAGAGTTCTCATGTCCACTCAGTGGGAAGTCTTGCTACTTGACATGACTCATTCAGGAAGTTTTGTTTGTAAGAAGCATTGATGTGCTGTGTCTGAACAGGGCAGTTAGTCTATCTCAGAACATCACTGACACAAATACTGCTATTCCTAATGTAAGTAAAATATTTACCCCACTATCTATAGACTCTAAAGATTGGAAGGTATGTAATAGAGCCCCTTTGTTTCCATGTTCCTGTTTCCTACAGAATAAAACAAAAACAAATAATTGGTATCCTGATAGTTGGACCCCTCTAGTGTGTTCATTTGGAAAGGTTGTAGTGCAATCTAACCTTTCCTACACTTTGGGAGGAATCCCTGTGATAGGATAAACAAATCAGTCTTGATTAGCCACTTGCATGAAGTTAGCTACATCATGGTTCATTCATGCTTGAGATATCATGGGCAGATACACAGTGAGTTGAATGTGTCCTGTGTTACCCTCCTCAGATCCCTCCCTTTGCCAATTTGGGGATACTTGCTTTGGAAATATTAAATCCAAGAAAGCAGGCCATTGCAAATGATGAGGGGTCTGAAGTATCCTACTTTCAGCCCAACTGTCCTTGACAAATGAGAATGACAAGAAGATGCTGTTGCTCTGGCCAGCATTTCAATCCAGAATTCAGATTTCTGTTGCTTAGTAAAACCAGAGCCACTGTGATCTGCAGAGTGTAATCATAGTGTGGAGTGAATGAAACCTAAGTAAACACCTGTCAGAGGCTGGCACTGACCAGTGTCATCTGGTCAGTGAAACCACTCAGACCCCTCTCCAAAGAAAGATCAGTATTCTGGTTGGAGGCACAGAGCTGTTACTTTTTCAAAGAAAGTTAAACTTGCCCAACATCATCAGAGGAAAAGAATATATGTGTATTATTCTAACAACAAAGCAGTGGCTTGAAGAGGAAGACTCCTAAGGTCTACCTCTGAACTGCAATGACACTGATGTTCTTTCAGTGGGAGGTTTCTGTTCATTTGATATTTTCAGCTTTTTGTGCCAGAAACAGAAGCACCTTGGGAGACTTGTGGGTGAATGAATTCTCCCTAGAGAGCAGCAGATGAGGTTAAACCCATGTACTGATGGAGGGTCTGGGGATAAAGGTGGGGAGTAGGAGAGGAAGGGGCAGTTGGATGTGTGGCAATGAACTGACTTAAAGAATAGTTGCTTTCCAGCCTTCCTCCAAAGACTTCAGGAATGAAGCTTGGGAAACATGTCTTTCAGCAGAAAGCTATGGGGTAGTTCATGTTCTTGACCTGAGGGAGCAGGTCCAGAATAGATGAATGTGTCTAAATAGTCAGGGTTGGGACACCTGATTTCATCCAAAATGTGGCAGAAGTTGTCTCACAAAATGGCTTTGATTCAAGTAACCTTGGACAGTGCAAATTTGGGTGCAGAAAATTTGGTACCAGCCTTCCTCTGAGGTTTTCATGATTCCATTAGGAAGAACATCTATATGATTTCTTTGAAAGATGTCATGCTCTTAATCAGTGTAAGTCCTTTTAAGATACTGAAAGTGGTGTATGACAGGTATATCCCTTTATAGCCAAATTGTGCTTGGGCATCTAAGTTGAAGCTCATTCTATTCCTGAGAGCTTTACACCCCAGTCAACTGCATCTCTGAAAAAGTAGCTTCCTAGTGATAATCCTGATGGCATCTCAGGAAGTCTGTGTACCATAGGCAAGGAAACAGGAAGGCAGCCCATGGCAATGAGCTCATGGAAACAGGATACATGAGACAGCAGTCACTGGGGCATGCATACTGGTAAATCCTGATAAAGGACTTTGATCTCATGTACACAGACATGGAGGTTTACAAGTCTGTTGCCCACTTCTCTGTGACTCTCTTCTTTGAAGAGGTGATATTTGAGCAAAGAACTAAATGGTGACCTGGAACCAGCCAGTATCAAAATCTGGGAATAAAGCATTCCAGAGAGAGGAAACAGCTAGTGCAAAGATCCTGGGGCAAGCACAGATTTGGTCCATTCAGAAAGAGATTTGAATCAGTATGCTTGGATTTTAGTGAGTGAGAGAGGCCGTGATGGAAGAAATGGTCAGAGCAGGAGACAGAAATCTTATCATGTTGGACAGTGGTTGTTATCAATCACTGTGTATCAAAAATGTAGTCACTCTACCTGCATTGATTCCCATTTAGGTAGTCTAGGATGGGGCACTGCTGTTTGATTCTTGTTTTCATTGTTGTGGTTGTTCCTGCTCTTGTGGTTATTTTATGTCTCCAGGTGATTAAAATCACAGGTGAAAAATCACTGATGAGGAGCCTTATAGGTTCTTCTAAAAGTTTGGATTTTATTTGAGGAACAATTTTTTAAAGTCACGAAGGATTTTAAGCAGGGAAATGACATGATATGATTTCCATATTCAAAATGTCATTCTTGCTCCTGTGTAGAGAATTAATTAAAAGAGGCAAGAATGAGAGAAACTCTTAGAAGTCCATTGCCAATATCTGTGGAACCTTAGTCTATCAGAGGAAGAGTTGGATGAAGAGAGGAAGCATGGAGGTTTGTCCTACACATTTTGTAAGATATATGTGTGCTGATGAATTGGATTTGGGAGTATGAAAAAGATGAATGGCCAACAGATTTTTTAGGAATTCAATGCATTGTGGTGCCATTTACAGAAATAGGACACCCTGAGGAGAAGCACATCTTTTGAAGGATGAGGAGTGGAATAAAAACTTCCATTCCTGGAGTGTTATGTTGAGACTACATGTTGATTCACAATAGGAATTTATGGGAGAGATACAGACTATGCATAGAAAATTGTGAGTTTGTACGGTACATCAAGCTATATGTTGAGATTTCCTTGCAATCGAATGTGGAGAGTGTAGGGGTGTGGTAATGTTTAGGGGATCTAAAGCAAATGGGTGCTTTTTTTGTGTGAATTAAAATTGGGAATAATGGATCTGTGCAGAGAATTCTTGTATTCGTATTAAAATATTTCTTGAAGAAATAAAAGAATCTGAAGTGGAAGATGAAACTTAAGAGTTTGTTGTATTTTAAATAAGCCCTGTGTTGGTCAGCTTTTCTCTATAGAAAGAAATGAAACTTATGAGATGACATGAGGGTGGGGGCAGGAATAAACTTTTCAGTGACAACAGCCTTGATTCTAGGGACAATTATCTGAAAATGAATCATTGTGTCCTGTTCCTTATCTGCCCCTCACCCTAGGGTGGTTCTCCTACCAAGTGAGGGGGTACTTTCAGATTCTAGTTCCCTTTAATTCTGCTTCAACTGTCAGTTTCGTGACTATAGTCCAGTATCTTAACAGTGTCTTCAGAAAACCTTAATACCAGTGAAGTGGTTCACCTAATGGTAAAAATAAGTCCTTTTCTTAAAGAAAACAACCGAAATTACTGAGGAACCATGGCTTGGTGATGGCAGACAGCCCTGGAGAGGTGAAACCTGCCTCTAGCATGGCTCCAGAGCACCCAGTGGCTGTGGGGAGTGAGGGGTTTGGTACCTTCCCACACACAGTGAATTACTCCATTACACAAGCACATCAGTACTTTTCCTCCTTTCCCAATCTTGTATGGTCTGTTGATTAGTTGACTTAGAGCAATATTCTTCAGACCCTAGAGGCACATGCTCTAAGGAAACATGAAGATTTTCCAAAGAGTACAAGGGCATAATTACAGATCTTCTAGTTCCATCTGTACTGCTTCCTAAGAATTGAACTGTGTAGGAATTCTCCATTCTCCTACCTTATCAAATAAAGAAACTTGCTCCTGGACTCTGTCTAGTCACACATTGTCCAGTGGTTTACAAAATCTTCCTAAATGCTAAACAAGGGGCTATTTGAATGTTAGTGTAGATGCTGAGAAAAAGGAGGACAGTCCTGACAAATCTTTCTGCAAGTCAGGTTTTCCAATTCTTTAATTTTACAAAATTGAAGGTGAACTAATTGACTTGTCAGCTGCTGCTGCTGCTGCTAAGTCGCTTCAGTTGTGTCCGACTCTGTGCAACCCCATAGACGGCAGCCCATCAGGCTCCCCCATCCCTGAGATTCTCCAGGCAAGAACACTGGAGTGGGTTGCCATTTCCTTCTCCAATGCATGAAAGTGAAAAGTGAAAGTGAAGTCGCTCAGTCGTGTCCGACTCTTAGCGACCCCATGGACTGCAGCCCACCAGGCTCCCCTGTCCATGGGATTTTCCAGGCAAGAGTATTGGAGTGGGGTGCCGTTGCCTTCTCCGTGTCAGCTGCTAGATCATTAAAAATAATTTTGATGATAAATCACTTTGTGATTTTGAGATACAACTTGAAAGGTGTACAAAAATTAAATGGCACTTCTATTACAAAACTCATTCATGTCTGTTTATTTACAAGAAAAAAGACTTTCAGTTCTAGTTGTTGTTCAGTTGCTAAGTCATATCTGATTCTTTTCAGCATGCCAAGCTTCCCTGCTCTTCACTATATCCTGGAGTTTGCTCAAACTCACTTCCATTGAGTCAGTGAAGCCATCTAGCCATCTCATCCTCTGCTGCCCACTTCTCCTCTTGCCCTCAATCCTTCCCACCATCAGAGTCTTTTCCAGTAACCAGCTCTTTACATCAGGTGATCAAAGTATAGGAGCTTCAGCTTCAGCATCAGTCCTTCCAATGAATATCCAGGGTTGATTTCCTTTCTGATTGACTGGTTTGATCTCCTTGCAGTCCAAGGGACTCTCAAGAGTCTTCTCCAACACCACAGTTTGAAAGCATCAATTCCTCAGTGCTTAGCCTTCTTTATAATCTAATTCTCAAAATCTATACATGACTACTGGAAAAACCATAGCTTTGACTACATGGGCCTTTGTTGGCAAGGTGATGTCTCTGCTTTATAATATGCTGTCTAGGTTTGTCATAGCTATTCTTCCAAGGAGCAAATGTCTTTTAAGGTCATAGCTACAGCCACCATCCATATTGATTTTGGAGCCTAGGGAAATAAAATCTGACACTTTTTTCACATTTTCCCCATTTCTTTGCCATGAAGTGATAGGACCAGATACCATGATCTTCATTTTTTGAATGTTGAATTTTAAGCCAGCTTTTTCACTCTTATTAAAGATACTTCAATAAGATACTTTTTAGTTCCTCTTTACTTTCTGCCATTAAAGTGGTATCATATGCATATCTGAGATTGTTGCTATTTCTCCTGGCAATCTTGATTCCTGCTTGTGATTCATCAAGCCCAGAATTTTGCATGATGCATTGTGCATATAAGTTAAATCAGCAGAGTGACAATATACAGCTTTGAAGTATCCCTTTCCCAATTTTGAAACAGTCCATTGTTCAATGCCCTTGTTACTTCTTGTCCTGCATAAAGGTTTCTCAGGAGGCAGGTATTGTGGTCTGGTATTCTCATCTCACAAAGAATATTCCACAGTTTGTTGTGATCCGCACAGTCAAAGGCTTTAGCATAGTCAATGAAGCAGAAGTAGTTTTTTTGCAATTGTCTTGCTTTTTCTATGATACAGTGTGTGTTGGCATATGCTCAGTTCTAAACATTTATAAAAATAAAAAGGAATGCAATGGAGGTGGAATCTGATTTGTGCTAGAGATTGGTTATATTTATTCTTTTAAATGAAGTAATTATTATTCATCTTACTAAGAAATGCATTTTGAATTATAATTTTAACTAATAATTATTAATCAAAATTTACAATATATTTCATTGTAATGATCAATGCTATATTCATTATTCTCTTATCCTTATCTGTCAGAGGGCAGATAGAATGAAAACCACAATCACAGAAAATTAATCAAACTGATCATATGGACCACAGCTTTGTCTAACTCAATGAAGCTGTGAGCCATGCCATGTAGGGCCACACGTGGCGCTACATGATGAAGGGTCATGGTGAAGAGTTCTGATAAAATTTGGTCCACTGGAGAAAGGAATGGTGAACAACTACAGTATTCTTGCCTTGAGAACCTCATGAACAGTATGAAAAGCAAAAAGATATGATGAACTGAAAGATGAACTCCCCTAGTCAATAGGTGCCCAAAATGCTACGGGAGAAGAGTGGAGAAATAACACCAGAAAGAATGAAGAGACAGAGCAAAAGCAAAAAGAACACCAAGTTGTGGATGTGACTAGTGATAGAAGGAAGTCCAATGCTATTAAGAACAATATTGCATAGGAACCTGAAACGTTAGATCCATGAATCAAGATAAATTAGAAGTGGTCAAACAGGAGATGGCAAGAGTGAACATCAACATTTTAGGAATCAGTGAACTAAAATGGACTGGAAACAGTGAATTTGACTCAGATGACCATTATATCTACTACTATAGGCAAGAATCCCTTCGAAGATGGAGCAGTCCTTATAGTCAACAAAATAGTCTGAAATGCAGTACTTGAGTGCAATCTCAAAAATGACAGAATGATCTCTGTTTGTTTCCAAAGCAAACCATTCAATATCACAGTAATCCAAGTCTATACCCCAACCAGTAATGCTGAATGAGCTGAAGTTGAACATGTCTATGAAGACCTACAAAACCTTCTGGAACTAACATCAAAAAAGGTTGTCCTTTTTATCATTGGAAACTGGGATGCAATAGCAGGAAGTCAAGAGATACTTCTACTAACAGGCAAGTTTGGCCTAGGAGTACAAAATGAAGCAGCTCAAAGGCTAACAGAGTTTTGCCAAGAGAATGCACTGGTCATAGGAAACAGTCTCTTCCAACAAAACAAGAGAAGACTCCACACATGGACATCACCAGATGGTCAAGACAAAAATCAGTTCATTTCAGTTCAGTCACTCAGTCGTATCCGACTCTTTGTGACCCCATGGACTGCAGCATGCCAGGCCTCCCTGTCCATCACCAACTCTCAGAGTTTACCCAAACCCATGTCCATTGAGTCGGTGATGCCATCCAACCATCTCATCCTCTGTCGTCCTCTTCTCCTCCTGCGTTCAATCTTTCCCAGCATCAGGGTCTTTTCAAATGAGTCAGCTTTTCACATCAGGTGGCCAAAATATTGGAGTTTCACCTTCAACATCAGTCCTTCCAATGAACACTCAGGACTGATCTCCTTTATGATGGACTGGTTGGATCTCCTTATGGTCCAAGGAACTCTCAGAGTCTTCTCCAACACCACAGTTCAAAAGCATGAATTCTTCAACACGCAACTTTCTTTATACTCCAACTCTCACATCCATATGTGACTACTGGAAAACCATAGCCTTGACTAGACTGACCTTTGTTGGCAAAGTAATGCTTTTTAATATGCTGCTTAGGTTGGTCATAACATTCCTTCCAAGGAGCAAGTGTCTTTTAATTTCATGGCTGCAGTTAACATCTGCAGTGATTTTGGAAGCCCCAAAAAGTAAAGTCTGCCACTGTTTCCCCATCTACTTGCCATGAAGTTATGGGACCAGATGCCATGATCTTAGTTTTCTGAATGTTGAGCTTTAAGCCAACTTTTTTACTCTCCTCTTTCACTTTCATCAAGAGGCTCTTTAGTTCCTCTTCACTTTCTGCCATAAGGGTTGTGTCATCTGCATATCTGAGGTTATTGATATTTCTCCAGGCAACCTTGATTCCAGTTTGTGCTTCATCCAGCCCAGTGTTTCTCAGGATGTACTCTGCATATAAGTTAAATAAGCAGGGTGACAATATACAACCATGACATACTACTTTTCCTATTGGAACCAATCTGTTCCAAATAGGAACAGTTCACGTCCATGTTGTTCCATGTCCAGTTCTAACTGTTGCCTCTTGACCTGCATACAGATTCCTCAAGAGGCAGGTCAAGTGGTATGGTATTCCCATCTCTTTCAGAATTTTCCACAGTTTATTGTGATCCACACAGTCAAGGGCTTTGGCATAGTCAATAAAATAGAAATAGATGTTTTTCTGGAACTCTCTTGCTTTTTTGATCATCCAGTGGATGTT
Organism: Bos mutus; assembly: GCF_027580195.1. Taxonomy (NCBI): domain Eukaryota; kingdom Metazoa; phylum Chordata; class Mammalia; order Artiodactyla; family Bovidae; genus Bos; species Bos mutus. The sequence continues at coordinate 136,795,359 of NC_091617.1, forward strand.
GGCAATTTGATCTCTGGTTCCTCTGCCTTTTCTAAATCCAGCTTGAATATCTGGAAATTCACAGTTCATGTATTACTGAAGCCTGGCTTGGAGAATTTTGAGCTTTACATTACTAGCATGTGAGATGAGTGCAATTGTGCAGTAGTTTAAGCATTCTTTGGCATTGCCTTTCTATGAGATTGGAATGAAAACTAATGTTTTCCAGTCCTGTGGCCACTGCTGAGTTTTCCAAATTTGCTGGCATATTTAGGACTTGAAACAGCTCAACTGGAATTCCATCACCTCCACTAGCTTTGTTCATAGTGAGGCTTCCTAAGACCCACTTGGCTTCACTTTCCAGGATGTCTGGCTCTAGGTGAGTGATCACACCATCGTGATTATCTGGGTTGTGAAGATCTTTTTTGTATGGCTCTTCTATGTATTCTTGCCATCTCTTCTTAATATCTTCTGCTTCTATTAGGCCAATACCATTATTGACCTTTATTGAGCCCATCTTTGGCCAAAATCATATTGGTTATATTCTTTGCTGCCAAAGATGGAGAAGCTCTATACAGTCAGTAAAAACAATATTGGGAGCTGACTATGGCTCAGATCATGAGCACCTTTTTGCAAAATTCAGACTTAAATTGAAGAAAGTATGGAAAGCCACTAGACCATTCAGTTGTGACCTAAATCGAGTCCCTTATTATAGAGATTATACAGAGAAAGTGACAAGTAGATTCAAGGGGTTAGATCTGATGGACAGAGTGCCTGAAGAACTATGAACAGAAGTTCGTGACGTTCTACAGGAGGCAGTGATCAAGACCATCCCCTAGAAAAAGAAATGCAAAAGGCAAAATGGTTGCCTCAAAGCCTTAAAAATATCTGAGAAAAGAAGAGAAGCTAAAGGCAAAGGGGAAAAGGAAGGATATACCCATTTGAATGCAGCATTCCAAAGAATAGCAAGGAGTGATAAGAAAGCCTTCCTAAGTGATCAATCCAAAGAAATAGAGGAAAACAATAGAATGGGAAAGATTAGAGGACTTCTCAAGATAATTAGAGATACCAAGGAAACATTTCATGGAAAGATGGATGCAATAAAGGACAGAAACATTATGGATGTAACAGAAGCAGAAGATATAAGAAGAGGTGGCAGGAATACACAGAAGAACTATACAAAAATGACTGGAAAAGGTCTGGAAAATGTCAGTTTTCATTCACATCCCAAAGAAAGGTAATGCCAAAGAATACTCAAACTACTGCACAATTGCACTCATCTCACACAATAGCAAAGTAATGCTGAAAATTCTCCAAGCCAGGCTGCAACAGTACGTGAACCCTGAACTTCCAGATGTTCAAACTGGATTTAGAAAAGGCAGAGGAACCAGAGATCAAACTGTGAACATCCGTTGGATCATCAAAAAAGCAAGAGAGTTCCAGAAAAACATCTACTTCTGCCTCATTGACTATGCCAAAGCCTTTGACTGTTTGGATCACAATAAACTGTGGAAAATTCTGAAAGAGATGGGAATACCAGACCAACTGATCTGCCTCCTGACAAATCTGTATGCAGGTCAAGAAAGAAAGAGAAATCGCTCAGGCATGTCTGACTCTTTGCGACCCCGTGGGCTTTAGCCTACCAGGCTCCTCCATCCCTGGGATTTTCCAAGCAAGAGTACTGGAGTGGGTTGCCATTTCCTTCTCTAGAGAATCTTCCCAACCCAGGGATCAAACCCAGGTCTCCCACATTGTAGACAGACGCTTTAACATCTGAGCCACCAGGCAAGCACATGCAGGTCAAGAGGCTGCAGTTAGAACTGGATATGGAACAAAAGACTCATTCCAAATAGCTAAGGGAGTACATCAAGGCTGTATATTTTCATCCTGCTTATTTAATTTATATGCATAGTGCATCATGCGAATTGCTGGACTGGATGAAGCACAAGCTGGAATCAAGATTGCTGGTAGAAATATCAATAATCTCAGGTACGCAGATGACACTACGTCATGGCAGATGACAGAAAGTGAAGAAGAACTAAAGAGCCTCTTGATTAAAGTGAAAGAGGAGAGTAAAAATGTTGGCTTCAATCTCAACATTCAGATAACTATGGTCATGAAATCTGCCCATCATTTCATGGCAGATAGATGGGGAAACAATGGAAGCAGTGAGAAACTTTACTTTTGAGGGTTCCAAAAACACTATAGATGGTGACAGCAACCATGAAATTAAAAGACACTTCCTCCTTGGAGAAAAGCTATGACCAACCTAGACAGCATATTAAAAAGTAGAGACATTACTTTGTCAACAAAGATCCACCTAGTCAAAGCTATGTTTTTTCCAGTAGTCATGTATGGATGTGAGAGTTGGACTATAAAGAAAGTTGAGCGCTGAAGAATTGATGCTTTTGAAGTGTGGTGTTGGTGAAGACCCTTGAGAGTCCCTTGGAGTACAAGGAGATCAAATCAGTCAACCCTAAGGAAAATCAACCCTGAATATTCACTGGAAGGACTGATGCTGAAGCTGAAACTCCAATACGTTGGCCACCTGATGCGAAGAGCTGACTCATTTGAAAAGACCCAGTCCAGGTTCGATGCGCGATACTGGATGCTTGGGGCTGGTGCACTGGGATGACCCAGAGGGATGGTATGGGGAGGGAGGAGGGAGGAGGGTTCAGGATGGGGAACACATGTATGCCTGTGGCGGATTCATTTTGATATTTGGCAAAACTAATACAATTATGTAAAGTTTAAAAATAAAATAAAATTTAAAAAAAAAAAAAAAAAAAAAAAAGAAAAGACCCTGATGCTGGGAAAGATTGAGGGCAGGAGGAGAAGGGGATGACAGAGGATGAGATGGTTGGATGACATCGCCGACTGGATGAACATGAGTTTGAGCAAGCTTTGGGAGTTGGTGATGGATAGGGAAGCCTGGCATGCTGCAGTCCATGGGGTCGCAAAGATTCAGACATGACTGAGTGACTGAACTGATAATCATAATGATAACTCAATCCAAATTAAAATCTTTAACACTTAGGGTTACAGAAACCTTTTTAAAAATGTACATTTATAGACATATTTTTGCCACAAAAAGGTATTAGAGACCAAGAATAAAATAATTTAACACATAAAATTATATTTCATGAGATAAAATTCTATGAGGAAAATGAAATGGAAAATAAATTTGAAGGGACCTAAGGAACTTTGTAAAATTTAATGAAGAACTTGTCCATGTATTTTTCAATAGATAGTAACATTAAATCACCATAGCATCAAATTTCTACTCTTGAGAGTTCAAGCAGTTTTAAGATGGCAGTGTATCAAAATACTCTGAATGCTATTTGTTATGAAAGCTGGTGATGAAGTATTTCAGGTGGCAGCTTAGAAGTGTTTTAGTGGATTCACGGCTTTTCAAACTTCTTTTAAGGGGAAATTTAAGCACAAAGATAGAAGATGACTCTCAGAGCATGTGATAGATCTTCATACAGGCTGTTTAGGTTCTTCTGATGCCAAAGACACAACTCTTCATTCAATTTTTTTAAAGTTTTTATTTTATTGGAGTATAGCCAGTTAACAACGCTGTGGTAATTTCAGCTGGACAGCAAAGGGACTTAGCCATACATATACATGTATCCATTCTCCCCCAACTCCCCTCCCATCCAGGCTGCCACATGACATTGAGCAGAGTTCTCTATGCTACACAGTATGTCCTTGTTGCTTATCTGTTTTAGATATAGCAGTGTGTACATGTCCATTCTATACTCCCTAACTACCCCTTTCTCCCTACAAATCCTCATTTTAAATGGCCACTCTCAGGTCATTGAGCTTGGTGTTGCAGTCTTAGTTCAGGACAATTTCAAAGTGACCACTGAGGGGATATAGACAGACAGACAATATACATAACATAAAGTTTATCATTTTAACTATCTTCAAATGCACAATTCTGTGATATTAAGTACATTCACACTGTTGTGTGTCCTTCACCACTATGAAAACATGTGTTTTAAAAAATATTTAGCACCTCAAATCTTTACCATCAGTGAGTTGTATTTTATTGGTGTTTTCTGAGAGAGAATTCAGCATATGAGAAATTTCACCTTAGTTTCTGTATAATTCTGACCGAGAATTTTGCTTGCTCTGTACTGCCATGTAAGTCCCATGTGAGATACCTCCTAGCATTCAGATCTTGGAAAGAATTTCATTTTAAAAGTATTATCAGTGGCTGGGCTCTTTATTTTATTTTTCTGCATTAAAAAAGCCTGTAACAATCATGTATTCCTTATGTGGTAAAATATAAAACAAGAAAGAGTTTGAAGGCCTTTTATGGAGGGAAATAAGCTATATGTTCAGCTTTACATGACTAAGGTGGCCCTCTGTGAAGCCCTGAGAGTCCTAGCAGGAGTCTGTAAGGATGCATTTCTGCCCAGGATTTGCTCTTTTATCTTACATTAAGTTGTATACCTGATTTGTATGAAAAGTTTGCTTTTTCATTCACTCATTTATTATTCACTCATCAAATACTGATTGGACACCTGTTACATGCCATGTCACCACCATACTGGCACTGGATTACAGTGCCACACTTACAACTTCATGGTTTAAAGTGGGAAAGAGAATTCTAAATGTTACTGGTGGGACTGGTGCTGTTGCTGACGGTACCTAACTGAGCAAGGAAGCAGAGTCAGAGAATGTGTTTCAGAAGGGGTGATGCCATAGTTGAGATTCAGCAGACATAAGGAATCAGCATGGTAGAGAGAAGAAGGACAGGATTTCTAGCCAATCCTTTCCAAAGGATTGGAGCAGCTGGCCTTTCCAAAGAGCTCTCCCCAGGCTTGGCCCATTCTTGACCTGCACTGGAGAGATTTGAACTTCTAAATTAGACTCCTAAGAAAGGTGCCAATTAGGGGCAGGCATGGAGTGACTGGAAAACAAAATCAGCTGTTTTGGTGTAGGGAGTATCCAGACAGGTCCTGTTTGGCCTAAAGAATAAAGAAGTACCCCTGGGGATGTTGGATATTGACTAAGCAGTTTAGTTAATTTTCAGACGTCCTGTGTTCCTAAAACTCTGTGACAGCAAGACATGGGTATTTACTGCTTTGTGAGCAGAAGGGTTAGCATAGCCTTTCACTAAAGGTCAACCCAACCCACGGTGGGGAAGTACAGAACTGCAAGAGCAGGAGAAACAGCCTAGAAATGGCAAATGCATGTCAAAAACGAGGGCAAATTTGTAGTGAACTACCAGTTACCTACAGTGGGCATGGGAAAGTGAACTGGAAGAAAAGCATGTCTGCTCCTCATTCCCTCTCCTGTCTCCCAGTCTCCTCATAGGATTGACAAGGGGAGGTGATTAGCAGAGTGGAATAGAGGAAGAAATGGACGTGGGTGAGATACCTATTGTGTGCATCATGATCAGCATCACTTCCTTCTCTGAACTCCTAGACTAGACGGATGAAAAGCCCTTTTGTGCTCCTAGAGTGCCCTGTAAAGACTCCAACCTGATTTACTTAATTCTATTCGGGAAATTTTTTTCTTTCTATACGTCCCTCCTTCTCAAAATCATTACTTTCCCAAAAGCTGCTGGTGCTAAGTCACTTCAGTCGTGTCCGACTCTGTGTGACCCCATAGACGGCAGCCCACCAGGCTCCCCCGTCCCTGGGATTCTCCAGGCAAGAACACTGGAGTGGGTTGCCATTTCCTTCTCCAATGCGTGAAAGTGAAAAGTGAAAATGAAGTCGCTCAGTCGTGTCCGACCCTCAGCGACCCCATGGACTGCAGCCTATCAGGCTCCTCCATCCATGGGATTTTCCAGGCAGGAGTACTGGAGTGGGGTGCCATTGCCTTCTCAAAATCATTACTTTCCCAAAAGCAGAGGTTATATATTCTGCTATTGTGGATTCCTTAGAAGGACTTGGCACATAGTAGATATTCAGATTCTGGGTTAACTGAATTGCATCTCTTTAATCATGTTTTATACCCAGTGCTTCATTGAATTATTGTGGAAAGCATGGGTTTAGTGTGTACCATGTACCAGGATGGATCTAAGTATTTCTTAACCCATATGCTTCTCCTAAAACCCTGTAAAGTGGACACTCTTATTATCTCCCATTAAATAGGCAGCCACCACATCTCATAAAGGTTAAATAACTTGGCCTGATATCACAGTTAGCAGGTAACCAAACTGGGATTTGAACTGAGGCAGCCTGACTCTTGAGTTTGTGCTTTGAACCAGTTGAACAGTTATTCCCATCCTGGTCTTGTCACATTAATATTGGGTATATATTTATAACCAAGTAACCTTGCTTTGTGAAGGAGGAAAGTAAGTCTCATAAAATACATATAAGGGAGTTGACCAAGAGACACAGCTTGTAATTGCCTGGCCTGAGATTCACATTCAAACTTGTACAACTCCAAAGCTATTTCTGTTATACTCCAGAACAATCTGCACACTCTCAGCTCTGGACAGTCATCTTAAGTGTTTTGACTAAAGATGCTGAGAAGGTGAAGGTGTCATTTCTTCAAGAATCTAGAGTGAGTAGCTGAAGATGGGTGGCTGGTGAAAGAGCAGGAGCAGATTTAACTTCCTCTGTTATTAGCTTCCTATTTAAAAGTGTATGTGTGTTGAGTTATCTGAAATGCACAAAGTGTAAAAGTTTTGAAAACTGAGAAAGAAATGAATAAGGAAATCCGTCATTACCATTCCACCCTCCTGACATAATCACTACTAACTTCTATGCATCTAGTATGTATATGTATGTATGTAAATAAATATATTTATAAGTGAATTTAGACTTACAATGTTGTCTGTGACTTTTTTCAACTTAACATTATAACCTAAGCACTTTCTAATTTCATTAAATATTCTTCAATTAGGGGCTTTTTAATAGCTTCACAATAAGTGGATAAATCATTATTTAATCCTAATTCCTCTATTGGTGGATGTTTATCAGTGTTTACATCTTAGATCATTTTACAGAAAAATTTTAAAGTTAGAATAGTTGGATCACAGACTTTTTATGCACACAGAAAATATCCTTAACAAAGGTGATATAAATTTATTTTTCCTCCCAATCTATATGTAAATCTCATCTCCCCAATCTTTGTCTACAGTATTATCTTTTCAAAATTTGTAGTTGGATAGATTAAAAAACATTTTCTTCAGTTTTAAAATTGCAACCGTTTGATTATTATAAAGTGGCTAGATGTTTTCTGTATATTTCTTGGTCATTGTATTTCTTCTTTTTGGAAAAGTACTTTCATACCATTTTTTTCCATTAGTATATTTTTATTATCCTAATCACCTTTTCTGAACTCTTATTAAAAAGAAGACTTTATCTGTTACAAATATTTTCCAAATTATTTGCTTTAATTTTTTTTCTTTTTTTTGCATCTGGAAGTTTAAAATTATAAAAGCAAACTCTGAATTTGCTTTGTGATTTCTTTCTTTGCTTCTAAAATTTGAAAATATCAAAATCATATGTACCTGCTTTTTTTATAATTATATTTATTTATTTTTAATTGATTTATGATTGTGTTACAATATTGGTTTCATTTCTGTCATACATCAACATGAATTAGCCATAGGTGTACATATGTCCCCTCTCTCTTGAACCTTCCTCCCACCTCTCACGCTTTCCCAGCCCATTAGGTTGTTACAAAGCCCCAGTTTGAGTTCTCTGAGTCATACAGAAAATCTCCATTGGCTATCTGTTTTACATATGTTAGTGTATATGCTTCCATGATATTCTCTCCACTCATCTCACCCTCTCCTTCCTCTCCCTCACCCTTTTCCTTAAGTCTGCTCTCTATGTCTGTGTCTTCATTGCTGACATGCAAATAATTTCATCAGCAGCATCTTTCTAGATTCCATATATATATGTTAACATATGGTATTTGTTTTCCTCTTTCTGACTTACTTCGCTCTGTATAAAAGGCTCTAGGTTTATTCACCTCATTATAAATGACTCAAATGTGTTCCTTTTTCTAGCTGTAGTAATATTCCATTATATATATGTACCACAGTTTCTGTATCCATTCATCTGTTGGTGGACAGCTAGGTTGCTTTCAAGTCCTAGCTACTGTAAATGGTGCTGCAGTGAATACTGGGGTATATGTGTCTTTTTCAGTTTTGATTTCCTCAGAGCATATGCCTAGATGTGGTATTGCTGGGTCATATGGTGACTTTTCATACATACCTGTTTTCTTACACTGTGGTTTCAGTTTTTATCCATTCAGTTCAGTCACTCAGTCATGTCCAACTCATTGAGACCCTATGGACTGCAGCATGCCAGGCTTCCCTGTCAATGACCAAACAACATATTAAAACTCATGTCCATGAGTCATGTCATGCTCAAACTCATGTCCATTGAGTCGGTGATGCCGTCCAACCATCTCATCCTCTGTCATCCCCTTCTCCTACCACCTTCAATCTTTCCCAGCATCAGGGTCTTTTCCAATGAGTCAGTTCTTCCCATCAGGTAGCCAAAGTATTGGAGTTTCAGCTTCAGCATCAGTCCTTCCAATGAATATTCAGGACTGTTTTCCTTTAGGATTGACTGGTTTGATCTCCTTTCTGGCCCAGGGACTCTCAAGAGTCTTCTCCAACAGTTCAAACGCATCAATTCTTCAGCACTCAGCTTTCTTTATAGTCCAACTCTCACATCCATACATGACTAGTGGAAAAACCATAGCTTTGACTAGATGGACCTTTGCAGTAAAGTAATGTCTCTGCTTGTTAATATGCTCTTTAGGTTGGTCACAACTTTTCTTCCAAGTAGCAAGCATTTTTTAATTTCATGGCTGCAGTCACTATCTGCAGTGATTTTGGAACCCCCCAAAATAAAGCCTCTTACTGTTTCCATTGTTTCCCCATCTATTTGTCATGAAGTGATGGGACCAGATGCTATGATCTTAATTTTCTAAATGTTGAGTTTTAAACCAACTTTTTCACTCTCCCCTTTCACTTTCATCAAGAGGCTCTTTAGTTCTTCACTTTCTGCCATAAAAGTAGTGTCATCTGCATATCTGAGGTTATTGATATTTCTCCCAGCAACTTTGATTCCAGCTTGTGCTTTATCCAGTCCAGCATTTTGCATAATGTACTTTGCATATAAATTAAATAAGCAGGGTGACAATATACAGCTTTGACACAACCTTTTCGTCATTTGGAATGAGTCTGTTGTTCCATGTCCAGTTCTAACTGTTGCTTCTTGACCTGCATACAGATTTCTCAGGGGGCAGGTAACACCTATTCCCATCTCTGGTATTCCCATCTCTTGAAGAATTTTCCACAGTTTGTTGTGATCAACACAAAGGCTTTGGCATAGTCAATAAAGCAGTAGTAGATGTTTTTTTGGAACTCTTATTGCTTTTTTGATGATCTATTGGATGTTGGCAATTTTATCTTTGGTTCCTCTGCCTTTTTAAATCCAGTTTGAACATCTGGAAGTTCTTGGTTCACATACTGTTGAAGCCTGGCTTGGAGAATTTTGAGCATTGCTTCGCTAGTATGTGAGATGAGTACAATTGTGTGGTATTTTGAATGTTTCTTTGGCATTACTTTCTTTGACATTAGAATGAAAACTGACCTTTTCCAGTCCTGTGGCCACTGCTGAGTTTTCCAGATTTGCTGGCATATTGAGTGCAGCACTTTCACAGGATTATCTTTTAGGATTTATTTTTATAGTTAATACTTTGATACATTTGCCATTCATTTTGGTACATGATATGATATAAGTGCCAATTAATCTTATTAATTGTTGAAACAATTGTTCAATAATTATTTGCTGACAAATATCCATGTAGTCAAGGCTACAGTCTTCCCAGTTGTCACGTATGGTTGTGAGAGCTGGACTTTAAAGAAAAGGCAGAATGCCAAAGAATTGATGCCTTCAAACTTTGGTGCTGGAAAAGACTCCTGAGGGTCCCTTGGACAGCAAGGAGATCAAACCAATCAATCTTAAGGGAGATCAATCCTGAATATTCATGGAAGGAATGATGCTGAAGCTGAAGCTCCAGTATTTTGGTCATTTGATGCACATAGATGACTCATTGGAAAAGTCCCTGATGCTGGGAAAACTTGAGGGCAGAAGGAGAAGAGGGCATCAGAGGATGAGATGGCTGGATGGCATCACTGATGCAATGAACATGAACTTGGGTAAACTCCAGGAAATGGTGAGGGACAGGGAGGCCTGGTGTGCTGCAATCCATGGAATCACAAAGAGTTGGACATGACTGGGTGACTGAATAACAACAATATCAATAATAATCTACTAAGCAATCCTTTTCCCCATGGCTCTTGGTAGAATTCTCCCCTAGTTTTGTACTTAACAACATCCACATCCTCCTCATTATATAAGGGGGCATCCTGTGTGTCATGGGATCTTCAGATGCATAATCCCTAGTTTCTGCCCTTTATGAATGTGTAACACTGTGGGGAAGGTCAAGCTATTTACTTAACTCCTGCACAAGACAGAAGGAAGAAGAAGAGTGATCATTTTGGTCAAGGCCTCAAGGTTTTCTTCAGAATATTGATGAAATCTCAGGTCTAGTTTCAACATCCATGCAGAAGTTGTAGAGATTCACCACCCCGACCTCCTTCAAGGAAGCTTGACACTCAGCAATGGGAGGGACGGTCATCAGAGAACCTTAAACTGTCATAGCCTTCAGGGTTGCCTGGGTGCAGAAGAATGCTCACCCAAGAACATGCCCTTTCCAAAGCATCTGGTGCCTAGGTGAGGCCGGTTGTAAACACCAAGCTGTGTGGACTTAATGTAGGATGATCCTGACAGGCAGTATTTGCTCCAGGCCTCCCCACAAATTGGCCAAGACTTTATCATCCCTGCATTGCCATTCATCTACTTCCTCTGCCAAATCTGCCTTTTCCCACCTTCCTCTCACAGGAGTTAATCCTTGATAAACCAACCTCAACATCTGCTTCTAGACTCCCTAACTAGAGATTCTCCCTCCTTCCCCTGAGCATCTCCCTGGGCCTAAGGGGGCTAATCAAGCCTTCCAAAGCACCCACAGGAACTTAATTCTGGAGATCAAGAGGAAACCTTACAAACAACTTCACTGCGCTAGGAAATAAGTGCATCAGCATCAGTTAGCAAGTACTATGAACTTAAAATGTGTGAAGATACAAAAGAGAAGCAGAAGTTCAAGCTGGTAATAACTGATGTGTTCACAGAAGGTGTACAAAGAACCACCTGGCAGTCAGAAACATGTGCTAGTGCTAACTTTTTAGGATCTGATAAAAGAAGCATAGCCTCATTGACTCATATTCACAGAGAGGATATTCTCTTTCCCTGCACAATACAAATATGATTTCTAAATGGGCGCTGTGTGGTAGAAGTAACATTTACAGGGTATGCCATGTACAGGCACTGAAATAGGCACTTTCTTTTTTTTTTTAATTATTCTTCTATTGAAAGGATAATTGCTTTACAGAATTTTGCTGTTTTCTGTCAAACATCAACATGAATCAGCCATAGGTATACATATATCCCCTCCCTTTTCAACCTCTTGCCCATCTCCGTCCCCATCCCATCCCTCTAGGTTGATACAGAGCCCCTGTTTGAGTTTCCTGAACCATAAAGCAAGTTCTTGTTGGCTATCTATTTCACATATGGTAATGTAAGTTTCCATGTTACTCTTTCCATACATCTCACTCTCTCCTTCCCTCTCCCCATATCCATAAGTCTATTCTTTATGTCTATCTCTTGATTCAGTTCAGTTCACTTCAGTCACTCAGTCGAGTCCGACTCTTTGAGACCCCATGAATCGCAGCACGCCAGGCCTCCTGTCCATCACCAACTCCCGGAGTTCACTCAAACGCATGTCCATCGAGTCGGTGATGCCATACAGCCATTTCATCCTTTGTTGTCCCTTTTTCCTCCTCCCCCCGATACCAGAATCAGAGTATTTTCCAATGAGTCAACTCTTCGCATGAGGTGGCCAAAGTACTGGAGTTTCAGCTTTAGCATCAGTCCTTCCAAAGAACACCCAAGACTGGTCTCCTTTAGAATGGACTGGTTGGATCTCCTTGCAGTCCAAGGGACTCTCAAGAGTCTTCTCCAACACCACAGTTCAAAAACATCAATTCCTCGGTGCTCAGCTTTATTCACAGTCCAACTCTCACATCCATACATGACTATTGGAAAAACCATAGCCTCGACTAGATGGATCTTTGTTGGCAAAGTAATGTCTCTGCTTTTCAATATGCTATCTAGGTTGGTCATAACTTTCCTTCCAAGGAGTAAGTGTCTTTTAATTTCATGGCTGCAGTCACCATCTGCAGTGATTTGGGAGCCCAAAAAAATAAAGTCTGACACTGTTTCCACTGTTTCCCCATCTATTTCCCATGAAGTGATGGGACCAGATGCCATGATCTTCGTTTTCTGAATGTTGAGCTTTAAGCTAACTTTTTCACTCTCCTCTTTCACTTTCATCAAGAGGCTTTTTAGTCCCTCCTCACTTTCTGCCATAAGGGTGGTGTCATCTGCTTATCTGAGGTTATTGATATTTTTCCCGGCAATCTTGATTCCAACTTGTGCTTCTTCCAGCCCAGCGTTTTTCATGATGCATATAAATTAAATAAGCAGGGTCACAATATACAGCCTTGACATACTCCTTTTCCTATTTAGAACCAGTCTATTGTTCCATGTCCAGTTCTAACTGTTGCTTCCTGACCTGCATACAGATTTCTCAAGAGGCAGGTCAGGTGGTCTGGTATACCCATCTCTTTCAGAATTTTCCACAGTTTATTGTGATCCACACAGTCAAAGGCTTTGGCATAGTCAATAAAGCAGAAGTAGATGTTTTTCTGGAACTCTCTTGCTTTTTGATGAGCCAGCAGATGTTGGCAATTTGATCTCTGGTTCCTCTGCCTTTTCTAAAACCAGCTTGAACATCTGGAAGTTCACAGTTCACATATTGCTGAAGACTGGCTTTGAGAATCTTGAGCATTACTTTACTAGTGTGTGAGATGAGTGCAATTGTGCAGTAGTTTGAGCATTCTTTGGCATTGCCTTTCTTTGGGATTGGCATGAAAACTGACCTTTTCCAGTCCTGTGGCCACTGCTGAGTTTTCCACATTTGCTGGCATATTGAGTGCAGCACTTTCACAGCATCATCTTCCAGGATTTGAAATAGTTCAACTGAAATCCTATCACCTCCACTAGCTTTGTTCATAGTGATGCTTTCTAATACCCACTTGACTTCACATTCCAGGATGTCTGGCTCTAGGTGAATGATCACTTGTGATTATCTTGGTCATGAAGATCTTTTTTATACAGTTCTTCTGTGTATTCTTGCCACCCCTTCTTAATATCTTCTGCTTCTCTTAGGTCCATACCTTTTCTGTCATTTATCGAGCCCATCTTTGCACAAAATGTTCCCTTGGTATCTCTAATTTTCTTGAAGAGATCTCTAGTCTTTCCCATTCTGTTGTTTTACTCTATTTCTTTGCATTGATTGCTGAGGAAGGCTTTCTTATCTCTCCTTGCTATTCTTTGGAACTCTGCATTCAGATGTTTATAGCTTTCCTTTTCTCCTTTACTTTTCGCTTCTCTTCTTTTCACAGCTATTTGTAAGGCCTCCCCAGACAGCCATTTTACTTTTTTGCATTTCTTTTCCATGGGGATGGTCTTGATCCCTGTCTCCTGTACAATGTCATGAACCTCCGTCCATTAGTTCATCAGGCACTCTATCTATCAGATCTAGGCCCTTCAATCTATTTCTCACTTCCACTGTATAATCACAAGGGATTTGATTTAGGTCATACCTGAATGGTCTAGTGGTTTTCCCTACTTATTCTTCAGAACCATTTTTCTAGATTCCGTATATGTGCATTAGAATACAATATTTATCTTTCTCTTTCTGACTCACTTCACTCTGTATAATAGGTTCTAGGTTCATCCATCGCATCAGAATTGACTCAAATCCATTCCTTTTTATGGATGAATAATATTCCATTGTGTATATGTACCACAACTTCTTTATCCATTCGTCTGTTGATGGGCATCTAGGTTGCTTCCATGTTCTAGCTATTGTAAATAGTTCTGCAATGAACAATGGGATACATGTGTCTTTTTCAACCCATGTTTCTTCAGGGTGTATGCCTAGGAGTGAGATTGCTGGGTCATATGGTGGTTTTATTCCTAGTTTTTTAAGGAATCCCCATATCGTCTTCCGTAATGGCTGTATCAATTGACATTCCCACCAACAGTGGAAGAGTGTTCCCTTTTTGCCACACCCTTTCCAGCATTTATTGTTCATAGGCTTTTTGATAATGGTCATTTTGACCAGTGTGAGGTGATATCTCATTGTGCTTTTGATTTGCATTTCTCTAATAATGAGCAATGTTGAGCATCTTTTCATATGTTTGTTAGCCATCTGTATGTCTTCTTTGGAGAAATGTCTGTTTAGCTCTTTTTCCTACTTTTTGATTGGGTTGTTTGTTTTCCTGGTATTGAGTTGTATGAGCTGCTTGTATATTTTGGAAATTAATTCTTTGGCAGTTGTTTCATTTGCTATTATTTTCTCCCATTCCGAAGGTTGTCTTTTCACCTTGCTTGTAGTTTATTTTGCTGTGCAAAAGCTTTTAAGTTTATTCAGGTCTCACTTGTTTACTTTTATTTTTATTTCCATTAATCTAGGAGGTGGGTCATAGAGGATCTTGCTTTGATTTATCTCATCGAGTGTTCTGCCTATGTTTTCCTCTAAAAGTTTTATAGTTTCTGGTCTTACACTTTGGTTTTTAATCCATTTTCAGTTTATCTTTGTGTATGGTATTAGGAAGTGTTCTAATTTCCTTGTTTTACATGTAGCTGTCCAGTTTTCCCAGCACCATTTATTGAAGAGGCTGTCTTTGTCCCTTTGCATATTCTTGCCTCCTTTGTCAAAAATAAGGTGCCCATAGGTGCATGGGTTCATTTCTGGGCTTTTCTATCTTGTTCCATTGGTATATATTTCTGCCTTTGTGCCAGTACTATACTGTCTTGACGACTGTAACTTTGTAGTATAATCTGAAGTCAGGAAGGTTGATTCCTCCAGCTCCATTCTTCTTTCTCAAGACTTCTTTGGCTATTTGAGGTCTTTTGTGCTTCCATATGAATTGTGAAATTTTTTTTCTAGTTCTATGAAAAATGCCATTGGTAATTTGATAGGGAACACATTGAATCTGTAGACTGTGTTTGGCAGTATAGTCATTTTCACAATATTGATTCTTCCTACCCAGGAACATGGGATATCTTTCCATCTGTGTATGTCATCTTTGATTTCTTTCATCAGTGTCTTATAATTTTCTGTGTACAGTTCTTTTGTATCCTTAGGTAAGTTTATTCTTAGATATTTAATTCTTTTTGTTTCAATGGTGAATGTGATTGATTCCTTAATTTCTCTCTCTGATTTTTCATTGTTAGTATATAGAAATGCAAGTGATTTCTGTGTATTGATTTTGTAACTTTGCTAAATTCACTGATTAGCTCTAGTAATTTTCTGATATTATCTTTAGGGTTTTCTATGTACAGTATCATGTCATCTGCAAATAGTGAGTGCTTTACTTATTCTTTTCTGATCTGGGTTCTTTTTATTTCTTTTTCTTCTCTGGCTGCTGTAGCTAGGACTTCCAGAACTATGTTGAATAATCGTGGTGAAAGTGGACACCCTTGCCTTGTTCATTATCTTAGGGGGAATGCTTTCAGTTTCTCAACATTGTGAATAATGTTTGCTGTAGGCTTATCATATATGGCCTTTAGTATATTGAGGTAGGTTCCTTACACAATGGAGTATTACTCAGCCATTAAAAAGAATACATTTGAATTAGTTCTAATGAGGTGGATGAAACTGGAGCCTATTATACAAAGTGAAGTAAGCCAGAAAGAAAAACACTGGGTTTTGAAGAGTTTTAATCATAAATGGGTGCTGAATTTTGTGAAAGACTTTTTTGCATTTATTGAGATGATCATATGGTTTTTATCTTTCAATTTGTTAATATGGTGTATCACATTGATTGATTTGAGTATATTGAAGAATCCTTGCATTCCTGGATAAATCCAACTTGGTCATGGTGTATGAACTTTTTGATGTGTTGCTGAATTCTGGTTGCTAAAATTTTGTTGAAGATTTTTGCATCTATGTTCATCAGTGATATTAGCCTGTAGTTTTCTTTTTTTGTGTTGTCTTTGTCTAGTTTTGTATCAGGGTGATGGTGGCTTAGTAGAATGAGTTTGGAAGTGTTCCTTCCTCTGCAATTTTTTGAAAATTTTAGAAGGATAGGTATTACCTCTTGTCTAAATGTTTGATAGAATTCTCCTGGACTTTTGTTTTTGGGGAAAATTTTTTATCATAGCTTCAATTTCAGTGTTTATAACTGGGTTGTTCATAATTTCTAGTTCTTCCTGATTCAGTCTTGGAAGATTGAACTTTGCTAAGAATCTGTCCATTTCTTCCAGGTTATCCATTTTATTGCCATATAGTTGTTCATTATAGTTACATAATTGATTGTATTTCTGCATTGTCTCTTGTAACCTCTCCTTTTTTATTTCTAATTTTGGTAATGTAATTCTTCTTTCTTTTTTTCTTGATGAGTCTGGCTAAAATTTTGTCAATTTTGTCTTCTCAAAGAACCAGTTTTAGTTTTATTAATCTTTACTATTGTTTCTTTATTTCTTTTTCGTTTATTTCTCCTGGGATCTTTATGATTTCTTTCCTTCTACTAATTTTGGGGTTTTTTTGTTCTTTTTCCAGTTGTTTTAGATGTAAACTTAGGCTGTCTATTCAATGGTTACATTGTTTCTTGAGGTAGAATTGTACTGCTATAAGCCTCCCACTTAAAACTGCTTTTGGTGCATCCCATAGGTTTTGAGTTGTCGTGTTTTCATTGTCATTTACTTCTAGAAATGTTTTGATTTTGCTTTTTCTTTCTTCAGTAACGCATTGGTTATTTAGAAGTGTGTCGTTTAATCTCCATGTGTTTGTGTTTCTTACAGTTTTTTTTTTTCTTTTAATTGATATCTAGTGTAATAGTGTTGTGGTCGGAGAAGATGTTTGATATGATTTCAATTTTCAGATTTGATTTGTGACCCAAGGTGTGGTCTTTCCTGGAGAATGTGCACTTGAGAAAAAGGTATATTCTTCTGCCTTTGGATGGAATGTCCTGAAGATATCAAGGAGATCCATCTCATCTAATGTATCATTTAAGACTTGTGTTTCCTTATTAATTTTCTGTTTTGATGATATGTCCATTGGTGTGAGTGGGGTGTTAAAGTCTCCTATTCTTATTGTGTTACTGTCCATTTCTCCTTTTATGTCTGTTAGTGTTTTATGTATTGTGGTGCTTCTACATTGGGTGCATAGATATTTACAACTGTTATGTCTTCATCTTGGATTGATCCTTGAGCATTATGAAGTGTCCTACCTTATCTCTTGTAATCTTCCTTATTTTAAGGTCTATTTTGTCTGATATGAGAATTGCTACTCCAGCTTTCTTTTGCTTCCCATCTTCATGGGATATATTTCTCCATCCTCTCACTTTCAGTCTATATGTGTCTTGAGGTCTGAAGTGGGTTTCTTGTAGACAGCATATATATGGGTCTTGTTTTTGTATATACTCAGCCAGTCTGTGTCTTTTGGTTGGAGCATTTAATCCATTTACATTTAAAGTAATTATTGATATATATGTTCCTACTGCCATTTTCTTAATGGTTTGGGGTTGATTTTGTAGTTCTTTTTATTCTCTTGTGTTTCTTGACTATATAAGTCCATTTAACATTTGTTGTGAAGCTGGTTTGTTGGTACTAAATTCTCTTAACTTTTGCTTGTCTGGAAAGGTTGCTATTTCTCCATCAATTCTGAATGAGATCCTTACCAGATAGAGTAATCTTGGTTGTAGATATTTCCCTTTCAATATTTTAAATATATCCTGCCATTCCCTTCTGGCCTGAAGAGTTTCTGCTGAAAGATCAGCTGTTAAGCATATGGGGTTTCCCTTGTATGTTACTTGTTGCTTCTCCCTTGCTGCTTTTAATATTCTTTCTTTGTGTTTGGTCTTTGTTAGTTTGATTAGTGTCTTGGCATGTTTCTCCTTGGATTTATCCTGTATGGGACTCTGTGTTTCTTGGCCTTGATTGACTATTTCCTTTTCCATGTTGGGGAAATTTTCAACTATGATCTTTTCAAAAATTTTCTCATACCCTTTCTTTTTCTGTTCTTCTTCTGGGACCCCTATAATTCGAATGTTGGTATGTTTGATATTGTCTAAGAGGTCTCTGAGACTATCCTCAGTTCTTTTCATTCTTTCTACTTTATTCTGCTCTTCAGGAGTTATTTCCACCATTTTATCTTCCAGCTCACTGATTCGTTCTTCTGCTTCAGGTATTCTGCTATTGATTCCTTATAGACTATCTTTCATTTCAGTAATTGTGTTCTTTGTCTCAAGCATGTTTATTCTTTAATTCTTCTAGATATTTGTTAATTGATTCTTACATTTTCTCCATTTTGCTTTCAAGGTTTTTGATCATCTTTGTTATCATTATTCTGAATTTTTTTCAGGTAGTTTACCTATTTTCTCTTCATTTATTTGGAGTTCTGTGTTTCTAGTTTGTCCCTTCATTTGCATGATATTTCTCTGTCTTTTCATTAATTTTTTTTTGACTTATTCTGTTTGAGGTCTCCTTTTCCCAGGCCTCAAGGTTGAATTCTTTCTTCCTTTTGGTTTCTGCCCTCTAAGTTTGGTCCAGTGGTTTGTGGTGTGACCACTCACCTGGACCCAGAAATCCTGGAATGTGAAGTCAAGTGGGCCTTAGAAAGCATCACTACAAACAAAGCTAGTGGAGGTGATGGAATTCCAGTTGAGCTATTTCAAATCCTGAAAGATGATGCTGTGAAAGTGCTGCACTCAATATGCCAGCAAATGTGGAAAACTCAGCAGTGGCCACAGGACTGGAAAAGGTCAGTTTTCATGCCAATCCCAAAGAAAGGCAATGCCAAAGAATGCTCAAACTACCGCACAATTGCACTCATCTCACACACTAGTAAAGTAATGCTCAAAATTCTTGAAGCCAGGCTACAGCAATACGTGAACCATGAACTTCCAGATGTTCAAGCTGGTTTTAGGAAAGGCAGAGGAACCAGAGACCAAATTGCCAACATCCGCTGGATCATGGAAAAAGCAAGAGAGTTCCAAAAAACATCTATTTCTGCTTTATTGACTATGCCAAAGACTTTGACTGTGTGGATCACAATAAACTGTGGAAAATTCTGAAAGAGATGGATATAGACCACCTGACCTGCCTCTTGAGAAATTTGTATGCAGGTCAGGAAGCAACAGTTAGAACTGGACATGGAACAATAGACTGGTTCCAAATAGGAAAAGGAGTATGTCAAGGCTGTATATTGTGACCCTGCTTATTTAATTTAAATGCATCATGAAAAACGCTGGGCTGGAAGAAACACAAGTTGGAATCAAGATTGCCGGGAAAAATATCAATAACCTCAGATATGCAGATGACACCACCCTATGGCAGAAAGTGAAGAGGAACTCAAAAGCCTCTTGATGAAAGTGAAAGTGGAGAGTGAAAAAGTTGGCTTAAAGCTCAACATTCAGAAAACGAAGATCATGGCATCTGGTCCCATCACTTCATGGCAAATAGATGGGGAAACAGTGTCAGACTTTATTTTTTTGGGCTCCCAAATCACTGCAGATGGTGACTGCAGCCATGAAATTAAAAGACACTTACTCCTTGGAAGGAAAATTATGACCAACCTAGACTGTATACTCAAAAGCAGAGACATTACTTTGCCAACAAAGGTCCGTCTAGTCAAGGTTATGGTTTTTCCAGTGGTCATGTATGGATGTGAGAGTTGGACTGTGAAGAAGGCTGAGCGCCGAAGAACTGATGCTTTTGAACTGTGGTGTTGGAGAAGACTCCTTAGAATCCCTTGGACTGCAAGGAGATCCAACCAGTCCATCCTAAAGGAGACCAATCCTGGGTGTTCACTGGAAGGACTGGTGCTGAGACTGAAATTCCAGTACTTTGGCCGCCTGATGTGACGAGTTGACTTATTGGAAAAGACCCTGATGCTGAGAGGGATTGGGAGCAGGAGGGGAAGGGCACAACAGAGGATGAGATGGCGGGATGGCATCATTGACTCAATGCACATGGGTTTGGGTGAACTCCAGGAGTTGGTGATGGACAGGGAGGCCCGGCGTGCTGCGATTCATGGGATCTCAAATAGTCAGACACGACTGAGCAACTGAACTGAACTGAGCTTATATGGTGAGGTTTGTGCTCAGTTTTTGTTTGTTTGTTTTTCCTCTGATGGGCAAGGCTGAGTTAGGTGGTAATCCTGTCTCCTGATGATTGTGTTTGTGTGTGTTTTTTTTTTAATGAAATTTATTTATTTTAATTAGAGGCTAATTACTTTACAATATTGTATTGATTTTGCCACACATCAACATGAATCTACCACAGGTGTACACGCGTTCCCAATCCTGAACCCCCCTCCCACCTTCCTCCCCATACCATCCCTCTGGGTCATCCCAGTGCACCAGCCCCAAGCCTCCTGCATCCCGCATCGAACCTGGACTGGCAATTCATTTCCCATATGATATTGTACATGTTTCAATGCCATTCTCCCAAATAATCTCCCCCCTCCCTCTCCTACAGGGTCCAAAAGACTGTTCCATACATCTTCATCTCTTTTGCTGTCTCCCATACAGGGTTATCATTACCTTCTTTCTCAGTTCAGTTCAGTTCAATTCAGTCGCTCAGTCGTGTCCCACTCTTTGCGATCCCATGAATCGCAGCACGCCAGGCCTCCCTGTCCATCACCAACTCCCAGAGTTCACCCAGACTCGTGTCCATCGAGTCAGTGATGCCATCCAGCCATCTCATCCTCTGTTGTCCCCTTCTCCTCCTGCCCCCAATCCCTCCCAGCATCAGAGTCTTTTCCAATGAGTCAAGTCTTCGCATGAGGTGGCCAAAGTACTGGAGTTTCAGCTTTAGCATCATTCCTTCCAAAGAAATCCCAGGGCTGATCTTTAGAATGGACTGGTTGGATCTCCTTGCAGTCCAAGGGACTCTCAAGAGCCTTCTCCAACACCACAGTTCAAAAGCATCAATTCTTTGGCTCTCAGCCTTCTTCACAGTCCAACTCTCACATCCATACATGACCACAGGAAAAACCATAGCCTTGACTAGACGAACCTTTGTTGGCAAAGTAATGTCTCTGCTTTTGAATATGCTATCTAGGTTGGTCATAACTTTCCTTCCAAGGAGTAAGAGTCTTTTAATTTCATGGCTGCAGTCACCATCTGCAGTGATTTGGGAGCCCAGAAAAATAAAGTCTGACACTGTTTCCACTGTTTCCCCATCTATTTCCCATGAAGTGATGGGACCAGATGCCATGATCTTCGTTTTCTGAATGTTGAGCCTTAAGCCAACTTTTTGACTCTCCACTTTCACTTTCATGAAGAGGCTTTTGAGTTCCTCTTCACTTTCTGCCATAAGGGTGGTATCATCTGCATATCTGAGGTTATTGATATTTCTCCCAGCAATCTTGATTTTAGCTTGTGTTTCTTCCAGTCCAGTGTTTCTCATGATGTACTCTGCATATAAGTTAAATAAACAGGGTGACAATATACAGCCTTGATGAAATTCTTTTCCTATTTGGAACCAGTCCGTTGTTCCATGTCCAGTTCTAACTGTTGCTTCCTGATCTGCATAGGGCACTCTTAATAATTCTATTATAAACATTGTTTTATTATAAAATCTAGATTTATTTTTAAAAATTAAGTAAAAACCATAGTATTTTAGAGATCTGTCATTTTAGTGACATAGAATTATTTGTTTATGTAGAGAACACACTGATTTTAGAAAGCTTTCAAATTACTTGGATTTATCATTTCCTTATTAATTAATACTCCAAAAATTTGTATGTACATTTGTGTGGAATCTAGAAGACATACAGATGGCTAACAAACACATGAAAAGATGCTCAACATCACTCATTATCAGAGAAATGCAAATCAAAACCACTATGAGGTACCATTTCACACCAGTCAGAATGGCTGTGATCCAAAAGTCTACAAATAATAAATGCTGGAGAGGGTGTGGAGAAAAGGGAACCCTCTTACACTGTTGGTGGGAATGCAAACTAGTACAGCCACTATGGAGAACAGTGTGGAGATTCCTTAAAAAACTGGAAATAGAACTGCCTTATGATCCAGCAACCCCACTGTTGGGCATACACACTGAGGAAACCAGAAGGGAAAGAGACACGTGTACCCCAATGTTCATCGCAGCACTGTTATTAATAGCCAAGACATGGAAGCAACCTAGATGTCCATCAGCAGATGAATGGATAAGAAAAGCTGTGGTACATATACACAATGGAGTATTACTCAGCCATTAAAAAGAATACATTTGAATCAGTTCTAATGAGGTGGATGAAACTGGAGCCTATTATACAGAGTGAAGTAAGCCAGAAGGAAAAACATAAATACAGTATACTAATGCATATATATGAAATTTAGAAAGATGGTAACAATAACCCGGTGTATGAGACAGCAAAAGAGACACTGATGTATAGAACAGTCTTATGGACTCTGTGGCAGAGGGAGAGGGTGGGAAGGTTTGGGAGAATGCAATGAAACATGTAAAATATCATGTAGGAAACGAGTTGCCAGTCCAGGTTCGATGCACGATGCTGGATTCTTGGGGCTGGTGCACTGGGACGGCCCAGAGGGATGGTATGGGGAGGGAGGAGGGAGGAGAGTTCGGGATGGGGAACACATGTACACCTGTGGCAGATTCATTTTGATATTTGGCAAAACTAATACAATTATGTAAAGTTTAAAAATAAAATAAAATTAGAAAAAAATTCTACATTTCTAATTCAATAAACTCTAATAACCAACTAAACTGAGTAATGATCTTATTTTTATGTGGTATAAAAATAGAAACATTTTTATATGTGTTATCACTTTTAAAAATTAATGATTCTTTTTTTTTTAAAAAGCAATATATAATTTTATTCTTTTTTTTTTTTGTATAACCTTAGTTGAATTAATCAGTTTTTCAATTTTAAGAATTACTCTGCTTATTTTTTTTTTTTTTGCAAAATCATCATTTTATATTTTTATTTTTTTTTTTTCTCTCTTTTTTTTTTTTAAACCAGCCTCTTCTGTCTCCCTTGTTTCCTAGCTCTTTTTTTTTTTTTTTTTAATTTTTCTTTATTTCTCATGTGTTCCCCATCCTGAACCCTCCTCCCTCCTCCCTCCCCATACCATCCCTCTGGGTCTCCCAGTGCACCAGCCCCAAGCATCCAGCATCGTGCATTGAACCTGGACTGGCATCTCGTTTCATACATGACATTTCACATGTTTCAATGCCATTCTCCCAAATCTTCCCACCCTCTCCCTCTCCCACAGAGTCCATAAGCCTGTTCTATACATCAGTGTCTCTTTTGCTGTCTCATATACAGGGTTATCATTACCATCTTTCTAAATTCCATATATATGCGTTAGTATACTGTATTGGTGTTTTTCCTTCTGGCTTACTTCACTCTGTATAATAGGCTCCAGTTTCATCCACCTCATTAGAACTGATTCAAATGTATTCTTTTTAATGGCTGAGTAATACTCCATTGTGTATATGTACCACAGCTTTCTTATCCATTCATCTGCTGATGGACATCTAGGTTGCTTCCATGTCCTGGCTATTATAAACAGTGCTGCGATGAACATTGGGGTACACGTGTCTCTTTCCCTTCTGGTTTCCTCAGTGTGTATGCCCAGCAGTGGGATTGCTGGATCAAAAGGCAGTTCTATTTCCAGTTTTTAAGGAATCTCCACACTGTTCTCCATAGTGGCTGTACTAGTTTGCATTCCCACCAACAGTGTAAGAGGGTTCCCTTTTCTCCACACCCTCTCCAGCATTTATTATTTGTAGACTTTTGGATCGCAGCCATTCTGACTGGTGTGAAATGGTATCTCATAGTGGTTTTAATTTGCATTTCTCTGATAATGAGTGATGTTGAGTATCTTTTCATGTGTTTGTTAGCCATCTGTATGTCTTCTTTGGAGAAATGTCTATTTAGATCTTTGGCCCATTTTTTGATTGGGTCATTTATTTTTCTGGAGTTGAGCTGTAGGAGTTGCTTGTATATTTTTGAGATTAGTTGTTTGTCGGTTGCTTCATTTGCTATTATTTTCTCCCATTCTGAAGGCTGTCTTTTCACCTTGCTAATAGTTTCCTTTGATGTGCAGAAGCTTTTAAGTTTAATTAGGTCCCATTTGTTTATTTTTGCTTTTATTTCCAATATTCTGGGAGGTGGGTCATAGAGGATCCTGCTGTGATGTATGTCAGAGAGTGTTTTGCCTATGTTCTCCTCTAGGAGTTTTATAGTTTCTGGTCTTACGTTGAGATAAATTACTGGAACTAATCAATGATTATAGTAAAGTTGCAGGATATAAAATCAACACACAGAAATCCCTTGCATTCCTATACACTAATAATGAGAAAACAGAAAGAGAAATTAAAGAAACAATTCCATTCACCATTGCAACGAAAAGAATAAAATACTTAGGAATATATCTACCTAAAGAAACTAAAGACCTATATATAGAAAACTATAAAACACTGGTGAAAGAAATCAAAGAGGACACTAATAGATGGAGAAATATACCATGTTCATGGATTGGAAGAATCAATTTAGTGAAAATGAGTATACTACCCAAAGCAATTTATAGATTCAATGCAATCCCTATCAAGCTACCAACAGTATTCTTCACAGAGCTAGAACAAATAATTTCACAATTTGTATGGAAATACAAAAAACCTCGAATAGCCAAAGCGATCTTGAGAAAGAAGAATGGAACTGGAGGAATCAACCTACCTGACTTCAGGCTCTACTACAAAGCCACAGTTATCAAGACAGTATGGTACTGGCACAAAGACAGAAATATAGATCAATGGAACAAAATAGAAAGCCCAGAGATAAATCCATGCACATATGGACACCTTATCTTTGACAAAGGAGGCAAGAATATACAATGGATTAAAGACAATCTCTTTAACAAGTGGTGCTGGGAAATCTGGTCAACCACTCGTAAAAAGAATGAAACTAGAACACTTTCTAACACCATATACAAAAATTAATGATTCTTATTTTAAGAATTTTATTTAATAATTTCTTTGAAGGTCACTTTTATTACTATACCTTTTCTTCATGCTTGAGATATTATCTACCCAATCTAGCTATGTACATATACACTTATCGGTGAACTATTATGAAAGATAACTCATCTCAATTATTTTTTTCAGGATACACAGTAACTCTTGGAATTTATTATTTTTATGCCAAATTGTTTTGTTTATTAATTTGGATCTTTCTAAATAAACATGTATGGAATCCTAAGTATTTAGCACTAAATCAGTCGCTTGAAACAGAAAAAATGAATACAATGTTCTGAATGTCAGTGAACTCATGATCTTGGGTGGAAAGGTGAAGGGTAAAGAAATTTTGCCATTGTGTGATTCTCATTTAAGGAAGATGTTTTGCCAGTGTAGACAGGGATGCATTTAGATTTGGAGGAAGTTTCTGGAAAAGTCTTTCCAGATTTAGTGATATCAGCTGAATCTTGAAACACAAGCACATGTTAGCAAGAAGCCTCGGGGAGGAGATGACAGTCAAGGAAGGACAGGCATAGAATCTGTATAGAGAAAACATAGCACATCTAGGAGAGATTGAAACTTAAATCCACAAGGCTGGAAAGTCAGGAAAGATAAAAACACTGACAATCTGCATGCCATGAATGCTAAAGAGTTTGGATCTTTCACTGAAACAAAGGTGAGTTTCAAAAAGGATAATACTTCTGAAAATGGTCAGAATAAAAACTACCATTTTTCTGTAGATCTTACAAGGTATTCACTACCAAACTGACAAAATACGTAAAACTGAAGGCATGTCTCCTCATGAAGAAACTATGACTACTTTAAACAACTTTGGAATCACCTTGTTTATAAACTAATATTTATATTTGGTATAATCATCAGAAAGCACCCCTTTTATATTTTAAAGTAGATTCCACACAAATGTACATACAAATTTTTGGAGTGTTTTTGTTTTGTTTGTTGTTTAGGTGAGGCTTCCTGCACAGGGTGCTATTGGTGGTTGGTTGATGCTGGATTTTGTATTACAGTGGTTTCCTTTGTGTGAGTTCTCACTATTTGATACCCCGTAGGGTAGTTCTCTGGTAGTCTAGATTCCTAGCGACAGTGCTTCTACTCCAAAGGCTCAGGGCTTGGTCTCTCTCATAACCAGCATGTCCTTGGACAATCACTTCCTTTTACTATGCCTCAGTCTCCTTTTCAGCAGCTACAGAGAGTTTGCATGGATAAATTCTGCTAGAAGAGCCTCCAGAGCAGAAAACTCCCGGCCTGAGAAGACAGAG
This sequence comes from Bos mutus, assembly GCF_027580195.1. NCBI lineage: Eukaryota > Metazoa > Chordata > Mammalia > Artiodactyla > Bovidae > Bos > Bos mutus. The sequence continues at coordinate 136,821,790 of NC_091617.1, forward strand.
CCCACTTCAGGCCTCTGAACTAGGCACTTTCTAATCTTCACACTGAGCATTATCATCACCCTCAGTTTCTTTAGAAAGTACCCGACCAGAATCATGCATATTGTAAGAGGTGGACTTAGCACAGGACCCTGAGATTTGAATATAGTTTTTTTTTTTCATTTATTTAATTAAAAAAATTTTTTTTAATTGTAGTATAATTGCTTTACAATGTTGGGTTGATTTCTGCTGTACCACAAAGTGAATCAGCTATATGTATACATACATACATATATATAAACATACAGCTATATATGTACATGTATCCCCTCCCTCTTAAGTCTCCCTCCCATGACACTCCAGTCCCACCACTCTAGGTCATCAATGAGCTCCCTGTGCTATATGGCAGCTTCCTAACAGCCATCTATTTTACACATGATAGTGTATATATGTCAGTGCTGCTCTCTCAATTTGTCCCACCGTCCCCTTCCCCCACTGTGTCCACAAGTCTTCTCTACATATGCAGCTCTATTCCTGCCTTGCAAATAGGTTCATCAGTACCATTTTTCTAGATTTCACACATACACAGTATTTGCTTTTCTCTTTCTGACTTACTTCACTCTGTATGATGGATTCTAGGGTCATCCACATCTCTAAAAATGACCCAGGTACCTTCTTTTTTATGACTGACTAACATTTCATTCTATATATGTACCACGTCTTTATTTTGGAGGATATGCCAAGAAGCAGGCATGAAGGAATTTGGAGAAGGAGTCAGGGAAGAGAAAAAGACAGTAAAGGCTCTTCTAGGATGGGCAGCTCCCCCCACCCCCCCGCCCCGGCTTATATTAAGGACTTTCTGAGAAATTGTGTAGCATGCATCTTAGAACTGTCCCTTCAAAGTGTGGGAGTCTGGTTAAGGTCACTCAGGGGAGTGGCAACTCACCACACATCCAGGCTGCCTCCAGATGGGCTCCCACAGCTTCAGATAAAGTCCAGATCCTTTGCTCTCTCTTTCTAGAGAAAATGTCAGCAATGCGTGAAATACTTAGAGACCTATGTTTTTACTCATTATTCCCTAACAAAGGGACCTAGAATCTCTCATACCATCCCCCAGCTGCCACTCTTTCACAATATATCACATTCTTTTAAAAAATATTTTAAATCTAGTTGCCTAATTTCAAAAAACATATATGGCCTTTTTTGAATAAAATTAATCTTTTCCAAATAACTAGGAACAAATGAACTATGTGTATGCATGTATGTGTATATTGTACTTAAATTAGATAAACCAAACTGAAATTATTCAGATATGTTCAAAGTGCATCAAATATTGGGAGGGTATAGATTAAATTAGTAATAGTTTCAATATAGTTAAAATTATTTATAAGATATGACATGTTTGTTGTTATTGTTGTTTAGTTGCTAAGTCACATCTGACTTTGACACACCATGGATCACAATATGCCAGGCTCCCCTGTCCTTTGCTATCTTCTGGAGCTTGCTCAGATTCATATTCATTGAGTTGGTGATGCTATCCAACCATCTCATCCTCTATTGCTCCTATCTCCTTTTGCCTTCAATCTTTCTCAGCATTAGGGTCTATTCCAATGAGTTGGCTTTTTGTATCAGGTGGCCAAAGTATTGGAGCTTTAACATCAGTCCTTCCAATGAACATTCAGGGTTGATTTCCTTAAGATTGACTGATTTGCTCTCTTTGCTGTCCAAGGGAGTCTCAACAGTCCTCTCCAGCACCACAAATAGAAAGCATCAGTTCTTTGGCAGTCAGCCTTTTTATAGTCCAATTCTCACATCTGTATCTGACTACTGGAAAAACCGTAGCTTTGACTATATAGACCTTTGTCGGCAAAATAATGTCTCTGTTTTTTAATATGCTATCCAGGTTTGTCATAGTTTTTCTTCCAAAGAGCAAGTGCCTTTTAATTTCCTGGCTGCAATCACCATCTGCAGTGATTTTGGAACCCAAGAAAATAAAATTTGTCACTGCTTCCATTTTTTTCCCCGTTCTATTTGCCATGAAGTTATGGGACCAGATGCCTTGATCTTAGTTTTTTGAATGTTGAGTTTTAAGTCAGCTTTTCCACTCTCCTCTTTTACCCTCATCAAGAGGCTCTTTAGTTCCTCTTCACTTTCTGCTAGTGATGCCATATGCATGTCTGAGGGTGTTGATGTTTTTCTTGGCGTCTTGATTCCAGTTTGTGCTTCATCCAGACAGGCATTTAGTATGATGTCCTCTGCATAGAAGTTAAATAAGCAGGGTGACAACATACAGCCTTGCCATATTCCTTTCCTAATTTTGAACCAGTCTGTTGTTCCACGTCTGGCTCTAACTGTGGCTTCTTGACCCGCATACAAGTTTCTCAGGAGGCAGGTAAGATGGTCTAGTATTCCCATCTCTTTAAGAATTTTGCAGTTTATTGTGATCCATACAGTCAAAGGCATTAGCATAGTTAATGAAGCAGAAGTAGATGTTTTTCTGGAATTCCCTTGGTTTTTCTATGATCCAAAGGATATTGTTGGTCTCTGATTCCTCTGTCTTTTCTAAATCCAGCTTGTATATCTGGAAGTTCTCAGTTCATGTATTACTGAGGCCTATGACAAGACGTGTTAGGGACCATTAAATATGTTTGAAAAGAGATGAGATGGTAATAGTATATGAAAATCTTTTGTGTTGGAGGTCTCTTTTCACTAAGATATTCTATTTTATTATGAATTTTAGAAGCTGTTATCTTCAGAGTTGACCAAATTGATACTACTAAGTTTGATCTCCTTGGTTTGATGTACTCATCTGCTTTTAATTTTGAGGATGCTTAACAGCATAATGAATATTCAGGAGAGATCTGATTATTGAAAGGGAGAAATGAAGAATGGCAGAAATAGTTTATTTTTAAGTCGTTTAACCATTTCAAAGTATTTCCATATTATTTAGCTCTTATCCTCATCTACTCAGTCATTTTAATAGACAGTAACTACTGAACCCTCTATGTGCCGGAATCAGTGGCAGGCACTTGGAGGTAAATATTCAAAAAACCTATCTCTACTTCAAGAAACTCTCGTAGCAGGGTTCTGGCATGCATGGTGAGGTCCTTCTGTGTGATGAGGGAATAGACTAAAGAGATGAAACAAGAGAACAGGTTGTTAGTATTTGAAAAGGCTAAAATTTTAATCATGTCTCCAGCTTAAGCAGGAAGCCCAGACTTTTTTTTTTTTTTTTTTAAGATGATACATTTAACAGTTTCACTTGGCATTTAGACCTAGGATGTTAATTTCTGAGCCAGGCCTGACCCACTGGGAAAATAGTAGGAGAACAGAACATGCAAGAATTTCCACTTACTTATCCTCACTTCAAGGAGTGTTTTTCTTTGACTTCACTTGACTTTGCACTCCTGTGCATATCTTAGCTACGTACATTTTAAATTTAATTTTTCAGTCTCTTATTTAGGAGGACCCTGTACTCTGCTGTGCCATGAAGATTCTGAGTGGCCTCTGCATATTTATTGTGCATTGCCTTCTTCATCTTAGATATTCAAATGACTAGGATACACCTTGAAGCTTTAACTCTGATTAACACAAGATGGGGTCCAGTTTGATGATGTCCTCATCCTTATGGAGGGGTCTTCCCTGATGGCTAAGCAGTAAAGAATCTGCCTCAAAGAGTCACAGAGATGCAGGTTTGATCCCTGGGTCAGGAAGATCTGCTGGAGAAGGACATGGCAACCCACTCTAGTATTTTTGCCTGGAGAATCCCATGGACAGAGGAGCCTGGCAGGGTACAGGCCATAGGGTCACAAATAGTCAGACATGACTGAAAGGCAGGCATCTTTATAAAAGGCAGGCCAGACATCTAACAAGTTTTCTGCTCTTTTAGCATATTTGTTCATGAAAATTGTCTGCCTCTAGCCTTATTCAGGCAACTGGTATAAGAACTCAGTGAAATATTCCTTATCTTTGCTGCTTTCTTACAAATTTTGCTTGACTTCTTGGTAAAAGTGGAGTCAAAGTTAGACCAAATTTCATTTTATCTTCACCTTAGTTTACCAGTGGCACGGGACATATTTATTCAGAGGGAATTTTGTCTCCTTCTGTCCCCTACTTCAGAGAAACATTGAGTTGATTTCACTCATGCAATTGTCAGGGAGTCCCTGAGCAAACTGGTTCTCACCACAGCCAAGATCATGGCCTGTCCTTTTGCAGCCTCCCAACCTCCATTCATCTGTTTGACATCAGTCCAGGTCCACATGCCCCCTCCTGGACCTGATGGCAGGTGTATCTTTTCTCATTTGCTCCTGGGTATTCCTCCCTGGATTTTATATTACCCTCTAGCTCAGTAAGCCCTCCAGCCCAACCTCCCTAGCTCCAAAGAGGGGAGATAAGATGGATGTGGAAGAGCATTACTTGCTCTCCACAGTGTCTGGTCATGCTGGGGACTTTCTCAGCATGCTGTGTCATGGGTGCTCTTTCTGATCAATCACCCCTGGGATTTGAACAGGGAGGCCAACTGTGGAGGGAGCAGATATATCTGCCATTTATTGAGGATCTGCCATCCTTTATTCTGTATTCTCTATTCTGCATGCAAACTGCACTTTACATGTACTTCCTGTGTGGCAGTGATTATAATCCCCATTTTCAGGAAATGAAACTGAGTTTCAAGAATGTTATATGACTTGCCCAATGTCATATCATTTGTAAGTGACAAGACTTGAGCCTTACTCCAAACCCATACTCTGTACAGAACAGGCTACATCTTACCAGATCTGAACTAGACATGTACTTCTGGAAGGAGCGCCTGATGGAGAGTGGGGGCAGTGGGTGTTCAGGAAGTACATTGGGCAAGCAGCTGGCCCCAAGGCAGTGCATCATCCCTAAGGGAAGAATGTAGGAGTATAGGGAGCCTTGTGAGATCTGTCTTTGGTCCCCAGAGATAAGCCTGATGCTTGAGGTCAGCCACACTCTAATCCAGAGGACAAGACAGGACCCTTTGCATGAGGAATGCAGTCACTGGAGAGCAAAAGCCAGTCCTGATCGGAGAACTGGATTTGACAGTTGGGCCAGAGTCTTACAGAACCAGTATGAAGCCCTTTTCTGAAGACAGCTATGAAACTCCCCCAACACATCATCACTAAGTACCAGGCTCAGGGGTGTGTTTTGCCTCCAGACCTGCTCAGGAGAGCACTCAGGTCTCTGAGTGTTTCCTTCAACTTTGCCCAAGCATAGGTGTCAAATGCTTTCCATTCCACACCCTAGTTCCTTTCCGTGTGCCAATCCACCACCCTCGGTCTTGGGGGAGGGGGTTTTAAGGTTCCCCTGGAATGTGGGTAAGTGCTGCCCATAAAAGGTGGGACCACCTGGGATTGCATGAAGTCCTGGGGTACATACTGAGTCCCCAATAAGACGCCCTACTCAGGGAGGACAGCCTCTGTGCCTTCTGATGAGCAATGAGCCAGGAGTCTCCTCCTGGGTCCTTCTCAACCTGGGTCTCCAGTGTGATCCATACTCCAGTGAAACAGCCCTCATCTACCCTCTGGGGAGGTCTTCCTGCTCTCCAGTTGTTTCTCCCAATTATTCATAATAAGGTTTCCTTTTGTTATTTGAAATTTCTGGGCTCTTGAAACTAAAATAAAAATCTAGAAATGCTGTCATCTCTGGCCCAAAGTGTTACTTAAAAACTCAAAGGTGAGCACACCTCACATTTTTTTTTCTGTCTTCATTTCTACCATTTCAGATGTACCTGAGAGCAGAGTATGTTCAATGTTCCTCTTGCTTTTTGAGTGCTGGGCGAGGTCGGGTTCAAGTTCTTATCTTACAAAGGAAAGATTAACATGGGTTACTCTAATAATGGCACCTCACCACACAACCTCCCAAGGGAAAAAAAGAAGCACTTCCACGTGAAAGATATATATTTACTGTAAGAAGAGCCCCTCTTTGGGGAAGATTAATGTGTGTATTTTAGAATACATCTTGGACCAGGCAAGTCTGCAAGTGAGGTGTGGTCCAATGGCTGTGCTCTGAGGATGGAGGAGCATGGCCTCTCCAGCTGGAAAGTGTAAAAACTCAGCAGCCTCTGACCAGCCTTCCTGTGTCGCAGGGGACAGGTGTATCTGTAACTGATATAAAGCTTGATGAATTACCCTGTCACTCTTTAATTCAATCTGTACACTTGCTTCAATGTACTTCTTAATGTTTAACAGTTCTCCCTAAATCTTTGTGTACCAGGTAGAGGATGAGGAAGGGAGTTGCTTTCTCCCTAAAGATAGGTCCTTAATCAGCTGTCAGCTCCTGATGAATAAAAGGCCATTGTGCAGCAAGATGGGACAAAGCAATATGTTAGGCGAGGTGGCCTTGTCCTCAGTGTTTTGTGTAAACTGGGTTGGCTTTTGAAGATACTGATTGCTTCTCGTCTGAGTGCTTTTGTCCACTGCTTTCCCTAAATTGGCATTTCCTTTATCTCGGGGGTTATCTCTCTTGCTTGGCTTCAGTGCCTCAATTTGAAGCTGACTGGAATGGGTTTGTCTGAAATAAAGTTCCCATCGTTACACTCTTTCCTCATCCCTGGTGGGTGGCAGTAGTGTGCTGAGGTGAAAAATCTCCAGCCATGATGCTATCAGCCTCCTCCCTCTCCTGTTCTGGCTTCAATTTCTGGAATCCTCTGACTAGGACTTTGAAATGTCCTGAGTCAGTGAAAAGAGTCCCCCAGTTGGAATCCTGGCCTCCCACTTGCTATAAGCGAAAATCAGTAAATGTCAAAATTTCTGAGCCTTGGCCACCTGACTTATGAGAAGGGAAACTGTTTTATTGAAGGAGATTGGAATCACCTACATTGATATCAGGCCCATGACAAATACATGAAGAGGCCGACATCTGATCATCCAAGATGCTTGGTTGGTTTGGGAAGCTTATTGGAAAGCTAGTGAGAAGTTGGGTTTGGACTTACCTGGGCTTCCCAAGTGGTGCAGTGGTAAAGAATCTGCTTGCCTCTTCTCCTGCAGGAGCTATAGGAGATGTGGGTTCGATCCCTTGGTCAGAAACATGCCCTGGCATCAAAAATGACAACCCACTGCAATATTCTTGCCAGCATAATCCCATGGACAGAGGAGCCTGGCAGGCTACAGTCCATGGGGTCACAAAGAATCAGACTGAAACACAACTGAGCAACTGAGCATGCACACACACTTACCTTCTCCTGGATCACACTGTGCATAGAGGCACAATGATGCATGTCCTCCTGTCCTGATGCATGTCCCTCCCTCTGGAGGGAGGACAGTCCAGCCTGTCTGGGCCAGTGCATTTATTTTGCACTTACTTTCATGCTGGCCCACAAAGGCCTCTCTTATCTGCATATTCTGACATTCTCCCAAACACAATGAAGTCATGACATCTGCACTGTTTCCCTCACCTTTTAATTCTGAAGTCTGAGATTTTGGATTGAGGTAAATACAGAAGAAAAAGAAAAAGGTGAGCCCTGAAGTCTCCTTGTTTTCCAGCGGGAAATTTTTTCGATTTTTTTCCTCCCGATTTGCTCTCTGACCCTGTGCAAGTTGCCATCAGGAACCCTAGTCCAGAGAAAACAAAATCTGAAGAATCAGGGCTTTCAGACATCATGTCCATCTCTCAGTTGAAAACCTAGACAATTCAGGTTCCAGCCTCCCAAAGAAGTGGAAAGGCTCCAGTGGCATCTTTAAATTTCTTCCTTTATTTAGTTTTAGCTGTGTTGGGTCTTTGTTGCTGTGTGTGGGCTTTCTCTAGTTGCAGTGTACTGGCTTCTTTCTTGTTGTGGAACACGGGCTTAGTTGCTCCACAGCATGTGGAATCTTCCCAGACCAGGGATTGAACCCATGCATTGGCAGTCAGATTCTCAACCACTGGACTATCAGGGAAGTCCCTCCAAAATGGCATTTAAACGGATGGGAGAGGTTGTTGGAACACTGCCTCACTCTGCCCCTCCCCCCAACCTGTCTCTTTCTCTAGCATCCTTTAGACGTATATTGTGTATGAACCAAAATTCCATGCCCCTAAAGGTGGTTAATCTTCTGGAACAAAAGAAAATAGTCACCTAAATCTGTCTCAGGAGGAATCTAAGGTTTTAAAGAACTTATGCTCTGGTTGTTTCCACAGTACAGTCAGATGTTACTGCCTCAAAAACTCTCTTTTCTACAGGACCTATGGTCATTTCACTCCTCATCAGTACCTTCCCTAACAGGTGAAAAGTACAAGGGAAAAGAAGAAGATGGTGGTTAGAACAGAAAACAAAGTGATTTTAGCTATTTAATAGCTCAGAGGAAGAGAGATCTAGATAAGAAAGAAGATGTAGACCAACTCAGTTAAGGAATGCTTTCTGAATTGCCTTTGGATTTCATCTTTCCTTCCTTTCTGCCCCATACCTTATCAGCAAAAATCACTGAAGCAAAATTTAGACCATGATTTTAAGGGTAGTCTTCTTAAGCAGAAGAAAACCATCTGTTTAGAATTACCTTGAAGAAAAAAAAATAATCTGTCTTCAAAGAGGCTGCATAGAGTGGTGAAATGGTTTTCCATTATTTTTTATCAGGAAAAACTTTTTAAGAACAGTATCTAACTCTGAACTTCTACACGTTAAACAGTGAAGTGGAGGAGGGAGCAGTGGAGATCTCTCCAATGTAGCTCTTGCCAGCACCTCTGAGGCACAAGGTTTGAGCTTTGTACTCAGTCAGGCCTGTGTTTAAAAATCTCATTTCTGTCACTCTTCCAGCTAGAATGCTCTTGATTACAAGTAGAATATCCAGTTATTTATTAACTATTATTAATAGTTAATGTCCTACAAACCCAAGATCTTTCCTCCTATTCTCTCCTCCAACCAGAGTATGTTGGCTTCACATTCAGGCTGTTTCTGCAGGACTGTAAGTTGGTGGCCATAGCTCAGAAATTATGCCCTCAGTCTGCTATGTCCATAGGAAGAAAAGAGGTTCTTTTGCTCTGCCTCTCTCCTTTTTTTAAGGGTAGAAAACATGTAGCAGAGGTCTTCAACAGACGTTCCTGCTGTATTTTTGGCTGGACTAGATAAGACTCGCCTCTAGATGAATCACTGATCAGAGAGAATGAGGTTACCATTTTGAGTTTTGACCAGTCATGCTCTAGCTCAGGGTAAGGGCCCATCTCCTCTGTGGGTCTGTTAGTGGTAGATAAGGCAGCACAGGCAAGGGGTAGCCAGCCTTCAGTCGACGGAGCTCCCGGGTGCCCCCAAACACGTTCACAATGAGCCTACAAATCACACGTTCTGAAAAAGAGCAAAATTCCAACAGGAACAGAACGGAAGGACTGTGCTGACATTGACTCGCATGTAGTAAGGTCTGGGGTGGCTCAGCATCCCTCTCCACTGCTCTTACTCCTTTCTTTTGACAGGATGTTACAAAGCAGTTTGTGTTTCACAAATCTTAGTAGAAAGACCAGGGACTTCACAGTAATAATTTAAGTTTCAAAGGAAAAATTACGACTTCTTGTGCCTGCGACAGTCTAAGTCTATTAGGAAGGAGATGCGTGTAGTGATTCTGATGCTGTGAGGGAATTCCCTTGCACATGTCTAACATGGTGGTGCTGCCTCATAGCTCACATGCCCTCGTGGAAACTCTCAACAGAGCTTCCAGAACCATACTTCGGCAGCAAGACTCTTTTTTAAAGAGATTTTGTTTTAATTGAAGTATAGTTGGCTTACAACATTGTGTTACAGCATTGTGTACAGTTTTTTTTTTAATATAAATTTATTTTAATTGGAGGCTAATTACTTTACAATATTGTATTGGTTTTGCCATACATCAACATGAATCCGCCACGGATGTACACATGTTCCCCATCCTGAGTCTCCTTCCTACCTCCCTCCCCATAGCATCCCTCTGGGTCATCCCAGTGCACCAGCCCCGAGTATCCTATATCATGCATCGAACCTCTACTGGTGATTTGTTTCACATATGATATTATACATGTTTCAATGCCATTCTCCCAAATCATCCCACCCTCGCCCTCTCCCACAGAGTCCAAAAGATTGTTCTATACATCTGTGTCTCTTTTGCTGTCTCTCATACAGGGTTATCGTTACCATCTTTCTAAATTCCATATATATGTGTGTTAGTATAGTGTACTGGTGTTCAGTTTTTGCTATACAGCAAAGTGATTCAGTCATATATGTGTGTGCTAAGACACTTCAGTCATGTCTAACTCTTTGCAACCCTATGGACTATAGTCCACCAGGCACCTCTGTCCATGGTATTCTCCAGGCAAGAATACTGGAATGGGTTGCCATGCCCTCCTCTGGGGATCTTTCCAACCCAGGGATTGAACCCACATCCCTTTTGTCTCCTGCATTGACAGGCAGGTTCTTCACCACTGGTGCCACCTGGGAAGTCATGCAAATACATAGTTATTAGATTCTTTTACATTATAGATTATTACCGTAACTATTATTTCCATTATAGCTTATTATATAGTGTAGGGAGCTATACTGAATACAGTTCCCTGCACTATACAATAGGAATTGTCATTTAACCGTTCTGGATATAATAATTCATATCTGCTAACCCCAAACTCCTTATTTATTTCTCCTCCCTTACCCCCTTTGATAATCATTAGTTTATTCTCTAGGTCTGTGAATCTGTTTCTGTTTTGTAAATAAGTTCATCTGTGTCATATTTTAGATTCTACATATAAGTGATATAATTTGACATTTGTGTTTCTCTTTCTGACTTACTTAGTATGATCATCTCTAGTTGATCCATATTGCTGCATTATCTCATTCTCGTTTATGGCTGAGTGGTGGTCCCTTGTATATATGTACCAGATTTTCTTTATCCATTCATCTCTCAGTGGATACTTAGGTTGTTTCCATGTCTTGGCTCTTGTACCCAGTGCTGCTATGAACATAGGGGTGCATCTATGTTTTCTAATTAGAGTTGTCCAGATATATTCCCAGGAGCGGGAGGGTGGCAAAGCTCTTGAAGTCTCACTCTGTAGTTCCCTCCTAATGCCAATGAGCACTTATATTAACAAGTATCACATCTGTTTCTTCATGTAACATACCTTTTTTGGCCACCTGCTCCTCACTGGGCACTGTTCTTAGTGTGAGGTAGGTACAGGCCACTTAGCTTTGTTTGCTCTGTCAATCCCTTCCTCTCTGTCTCAATGAAGAGAGTTCCACCAAACCTGTGATGGCTGCCGCCCCTTGTGGCCCAACTCCTGTGGTAAGGAGCCTGCTTTGGGACAACAAACATGGTCAATTCCTGGGACACCATGTGGAGATTCCTTTCAGGAGATTCCTTGTGGACTTTCTCTTCTGTTTTTGTTTTTGTTTTTTGGTCATTTGCTTACTGATTGTGAGGGATGCTAGTGATTGTTCACGTTAACTAGTTGAACTTCATGTAGACTCAGAGGCAGGAATGATTGTATCTGAAAACGTGTGTGTTGGAAAAAATAAAAATAAAACCTGATGCTAACCCCAAACTATGCCTCAGGCATCTGAGAAGGAGTCAGGAGCACATGGAACCATTTTCAGATGGTATTGACTTCTTCAGAATGGGGATTTTGAAAACTCAATATGGATTTCAGACCCAATTTCTTTATGTCTGGTATAAATAAATAAATGCCTGATAACTAGGCTATGTCTGTTTGAGGCATTATAAAGTTTATTTATTGTTTCTTCAACAAGTATTTGTTAAACATCTATTATGTGGCATATTTTGCCATAGACACTGAGGGCAACAGCATTAAAGGATTAGAAGTGCTTCTCATTTTCATGGGGCTTACAACTTGGTAGGGGCAAAACTTTAACAGACATATAGAAATAAGGAATTACAATCAAGATGAGTATAATGGTTATCATACATTACACTTAGCCATCACTTTCACCTTTTTATTAAGTATAGTAGATCTACAGTGTTGTGCCAATCTCTACTGCACAGCAAAGAAACTCAGTCACACACAAACACACACACACATACACATACACACACGCATATATATATTCTTTTTCATTATGGTTTATCACAGGATATTGAGTTTAGTTCCGTGTGCTACACATTCAGTTCAGTTCAGTCGCTCAGTCGTATCCAACTCTTTGCGACCCCATGAATCGCAGCACACAAGGCCTCCCTGTCCATCACCATCTCCTGTAGTACAGGAGACAGGGATCAAGACCATCCCCATGGAAAAGAAATGCAAAAAAGCAAAATGGCTGTCTGGGGACGCCTTACAAATAGCTGTGAAAAGAAGAGAAGCGAAAAGCAAAGGAGAAAAGGAAAGCTATACACATCTGAATGCAGAGTTCCAAAGAATAGCAAGAAGAGATAAGAGAGCCTTCCTCAGCAATCAATGCAAAGAAATAGAAGAAAACAACAGAATGGGAAAGACTAGAGATCTCTTCAAGAAAATTAGAGATACCAAGGGAACATTTCATGCAAAGGTGGGCTCGATAAAGAACAGAAATGGTATGGACCTAACAGAAGCAGAAGATACTAAGAAGAGGTGGCAAGAATACACAAAAGAACTGTACAAAAAAGATCTTCATGACCCAGATAATCACGATGGTGTGATCACTCATCTAGAGCCAGACATCCTGGAATGTGAAGTCAAGTGGATCTTAGAAAGCATCACTACGAACAAAGCTAGTGGAGGTGATGGAATTCCAGTGGAGCTATTTCAAATCCTGGAAGATGATGCTGTGAAAGTGCTGCACTCAATATGCCAGCAAATGTGGAAAACTCAGCAGTGGCCACAGGACTGGAAAAGGTCAGTTTTCATGCCAATCCCAAAGAAAGGGAATGCCAAAGAATGCTCAAACTACCACACAATTGCACTCATCTCACACGCTAGTAAAGTAATGCTCAAAATTCTCCAAGCCAGGCTTCAGCAGTATGTGAACCGTGAATTTTCAGATGGTCAAGCTGGTTTTAGAAAAGTCAGAGGAACCAGAGACCAAATTACCAACATCCACTGGATCATGGAAAAAGCAAGAGAGTTCCAGAAAAACATCTATTTCTGCTTTATTGACTATGCCAAAGCCTTTGACTGTGTGGATCACAATAAACTGGAAAATTCTGAAAGAGATGGGAATACCAGACCACCTGATCTGCCTCTTGAGAAATCTGTATGCAGGTCAGGAAGCAACAGTTAGAACTGGACATGGAACAACAGACTGGTTCCAAATAGGAAAAGGAGTACGTCAAGGCTGTATGTTGTCACCCTGCTTATTTAACTTATATGCAGAGTACATCATGAGAAACGCTGGGCTGGAAGAAACACAAGCTGGAATCAAGATTGCTGGGAGAAATATCAATAACCTCAGATATGCAGATGACACCACCCTTATGGCAGAAAGTGAAGAGGAACTAAAAATCCTCTTGATGAAGGTGAAAGAGGAGAGTGAAAAAGTTGGCTTAAAGCTCAACATTCAGAAAACAAAGATCATGCCATCTGGTCCCATCACTTCATGGCAAATAGATGGGGAAACAGTGGAAACAGTGGCAGACTTTATTTTTTTGGGCTCCAAAATCACTACAGATGGTGACTGCAGCCATGAAATTAAAAGATGTGTACCCCTTGGAAGAAAAGTTATGACCAACCTAGATAGCATATTGAAAAGCAGAGACATTACTTTGCCAACAAAGGTTCGTCTAATAAAGGCTATGGTTTTCCCAGTGGTCATGTATGGATGTGAGAGTTGGACTGTGAAGAAGGCTGAGCGCCGAAGAATTGATGCTTTTGAACTGTGGTGTTGGAGAAGACTCTTAAGAGTCTTAGACTGTAAGGAGATCCAACCAGTCCATCCTAAAGAAGATCAGTCCTGGGTGTTCATTGGAAGGGCTGATGTTGAAGCTGAAACTCCAATATTTGGCCACGTGATGTTAAGAGCTGACTCATTTTAAGAGACCCTGAGGCTGGGAATGATTGAAGGCAAGAGGAGAAGGGGACGATAGAGGATGAGATGGTTGGATGGCATCACTGACTCAATGGACGTGAGTTTGGGTAAACTCGGGGTATTGGTGATGGACAGGGAGGCCTGGCATGCTGCAGTCCTGGTGTCGCAAAGAGTCAGACACAACTGAGCAACTGAACGGAACTGAATAATTAGTAATGTTGAGCATCTTTTCATGTAGTGGCCATCTGTATATTTTCTTTGGAGAAATGTCTATTAAGGTATTCTGCTGCTCTTTCAATTAGGTTGTTTGGTTTTTGCTGTTGTTGAGTTATATGAGCTGTTTGTATATTTTGGAGATTAAGCCCCTGTCTCTCACATCATTTGTAAGTGTCTACTCCCATTCTATATATTCTTTTTTGTTTCCTTCGCTGTGCAAAAGCTTTTAAGCTTGATTATGTCTCATTTGTTTATTTTCTATTTCCATTGCCTCAGTAGACTGACCTAAGAAAATATTGGTATGATTTATGTCAGAGAATGTTTTGCCTGTACTCTCTTCTAAAAGTTTTAAGTGTCATATCTTTTTTTTAATATAAATTTATTTATTTTAATTGGAGGTTAATTACTTTACAATATTGTATTGGATTTGCCATACATCAACATGAATCTGCCACGGGTGTACACATGTTCCCCATCCTGAACCCCCTCCCACTTCCCTCCCCATACCATCCCTCTGGGTCATCCCAGTGCACCAGCCCCGAGCATCCTGTATCATGCATCGAACCTCTACTGGCGATTTGTTTCACATATGATATTATACATGTTTCAATGCCATTCTCCCAAATCATCCCACCCTCGCCCTCTCCCACAGAGTCCAAAAGACTGTTCTATACATCTGTGTCTCTTTTGCTCTCATACAGGGTTATCGTTACCATCTTTCTAAATTCCATATATATGCATTAGTATACTGTATTGGTGTTTTTCTTTCTGGCTTACATGTCTTATGTTTAAGTCTTTAAGACACTTTCAGTTAATTTTTTTGTGTGGTGTGAGGGTGTATTCTGACTTCATTGATTTACATGCAGGTGTCCAACTTTCCCAGCAGCACTTGCTGAAGAGATTGTCTTTTCCTCATTTTATATTCTTGCTCCCTTTGTTGAGGAGTAATTGACCATAGGTGCATGAGCTAGTCATTACTTTTATAAGTAGATTTTCATGTGTTCTGATTTGGCCAATAAAATGAAACATCCAATTTATGAAGAAAAAAAAACATGTGATCTCTCCATATTTGCAGCCAGACAAGTCTAGTAAATGTCTTGTGATGGGCGGGAAGGCTTCAGCAATTTAGATTCAGGGGTCCCTTCATGACCTATAACTCAGATAAGTAAGTCGGTGAGGTTTTCCAAGATAAGAACTTTTGGTGGCAGGGGCACAGCTTAAACTGGTTCCAGGGTGGCAGAAATCTCAGGATATCAGCTTTATAAATTGCCCTAGAATTAAATGCCAGCATGTGGTCACAGCACTGGGCAGAGGCCCGCAGCCCTCTTCACTCTTGCCTTTAGAGAATTATCCCATGATTTCCTGGAACTCCTGGAGCCTCAGTTGACTCTTAATAGTATGATGCATGCAAGACAGTTCAGTGATGCCTGGCTTCCTGGATATCATTTGACCAACAGAAGTAACACCCATCTTTGTCACACCAAATGGTAGATTCATTAGCCAACTTGCCAACTATCTTCTTTCACTGCTCAGATCAGTGCCAAGGAAATATTAGCAAACCACTGCATAAGCAGGTGGCCAACCAAGGATCCCCTTCCTGCTAGCCCTCTGTTTCTGAGGAGAGTTCTCCTGCAGGAACTCTGCTCCCCTAACTTTGCAGAGTGAAGCTTTACCTCCCTTAAGGGAGGAGACAGCAGTCACCACACTGGCCCTCCGCCAATAAGAACAAATCCAGCCCTTCTTGGCCCTACCTTCCTTCCTTTCTAATCATAAGCTTAAATTGGAGGCACTGATGTTTATGGGTTTGGTCACCTCAGAGAGGTGTTTGGCTCCCAATTTATCCCACTCTTCAAAATATGAAGTAACTGATGTTTGTGTTCTTAGCTGGAGGTAATTCCAGGGTAATAGGAGAAGCTCCATTTAAAGTTCCTTCACATGTGTAACACACTAACACAAACCTAAAGCCAAAAAACATCTTGTGAATCCACATGATAGCTGGGTCAGTGCTCAGAACACATTTTGTGCTATGAAAATAAACAAACAAAAAAACCTCACATACATTTAGAAATGGAGTATCTGAAATCACTCAAAAGTTCGAGATTCATGCTTTGTTGTTGGAATAAATGAATCATGAACTGATTGAGTATTTTGGGGCCCAAACCAAGATTAATTTATAAGAATAAATCAAATTAGTTTATAAAGAATAAATCAGAGATTATCTTTGGCCCTATTTGGCAAAAAAATATATAGGTAAGGGGAAATAAACAATTTCTCTTCTGTTCAGTCACTCAGTTGTGTCTGACTGTTTGCAACACACAACACATGATCCACTGGAGAAGGGAATGGCAAACCACTTCAGTATTCTTGCCTTGAAAACTCCATAAACAGTATGAAAATAAACAATGTTCATGTCATAATGCAGTTTTAATTATTTGACTTTTACAGAAGTCTGTTTAAAAGATAAGGCACACATTATTCATAGTCCAGTTACTAGAGAAAGGAGAGAACTCCCTCCCATCAGTAGTGGCCAAGGGATGGCCTCCATTGCCATCTACATCCTAGGACCAGCCAAACTGGTCATTCAGGAAGGAGCAGCAGGAGGAAGAGAGCAGATACCAAGGAAGAAAGAAGCTTCTTAAACAGTCTTGACTCCCCAAAAAGGAGTCATAGCCACTGTGGCTTGGGGAATCTCAGGTTACCATTCCTTTCTGGATGTGATTCACATCTCAACTTCTTACTAATTTATCATAAGGAAAAGCTTGATTGTTTCTTTTTCAGCACAGACCAATCAACTACTGTCAGCTATATCATCTACAAAAGTAAATGTTAGATTTAATATGTACATATTCTTCACACAAGTGTGCATCCTCATTTACAGACAGCCAAGTCCTATGGAACTTCCTTGGTGGTCCAATAGTTAAGACTTCTTCCAATGCAGGGAGTGTGGGTTCATTCCTGGTTGGAGAGCTAAGATCCCATCCACGTGCTTTGGGTCCAAAAATCCAAAACATAAAACAGAAGCAACATTATAATAAATTAAAGACTTTAAAATGTGCTGCCCTTTTTTAAGAAAAGAAGAAGTAAAAGGGAACCTGGCACTTAAGTTTTCTTTACATCTTCCCACAACCCTGAGAGATACCCCCAACCAGCTGTGTTTCTCTGTTTTCACTGTGTAGTAACCTGATTTTAGAGTACCCAAAACCTGTCCCTGAGCTTGCATGATGATACTAATTCCAGAAGAGGGTCACTGAACCAACATCACCTCATCTAACTCTATGGATCCTATTAGCACTGGACGTTTCTGGTGGCTCAGATGTTAGAGAATCCGCCTTCAATGCGGGAGACCTGGATTCAATCCCTAGGTTGGGAAGATCCACTGTAGGAGGGCATGGTAACCCACTCCAGTATTCTTGCCTGAAAAGTCCCATGGACAGAGGAGCCTGGAAGGCTATAGTCCATGGGGTCACAAAGAGTTGGACACTACTTAGAGACTAAGCACAGCACAGTACTGGAAAATTCCATGGGCAACAGAACATAGAAATGTTTACCAGCACCAATGGGTGAACACCGGTTGGGTGAGGTCAAGCTTTGTAGATAGTTGATGGAAATCCACATACTCACACCAGCATATACCTAAATATAATAACTATTTTCCCTGGCAGTCTTCAGGGCTAAGAAATATTTGGAATGCCTTTTTGTAGCATAGTCAAGCTATAAAAAACTAGAATTTTCCCTGAATAAGCAAATTGCTTTGAGTGGGGTACAAGTAGCCTTTGTTTCTAGCTGGTCTAGTTTTGGGGCTTGAGTTCCTTTCCAGAAGATTCATTCAGTATTCATGTCCAGTCTGGTTGTACTGCAAAGAAGTGTGGCATTAAATTCATGGATGATAGAAAACAAGGTAAAGTCATCTTCAACAGCAGAAGCAATTCTGTTTTTCCCAGGCCTTTCAACAGCTGATCAGTGGGAGCCATTCCCCATCCTGCTTAAGATGAAGTTGTTCAGCAGACGTCCCTCTGATTAAAGTGGGTTTTGCAGATAGTGTTAGCTAAAGCTCAGCCAGTTCAAGCTCCTAAAAATGCTGCAATTTCTCAAAATTGAGAGATTCTATTTGATACCACCACAGCACTGAGAGGAAAGAATAGATCACCATGAAGGGCATTTACGCAAAGGGGAATTTCTGATTCAATTTCTATCCCGATGGATGGACTCATCCTGGGCTCAGGATATTACATTTATGGTAGGATTTTTTCAAGTCTCTCCTGAACCCAGTTTAGCCTTCCTAGTGGTCTTCATTTCCACCTTTCCTTGCAAAACTAGGAATTGAAACTTGTGGGTTCTGATGGAATCTCTCTTAATGGTCATCCTTAGTGACTGTACAAGCCACGGGAAGTCAGAGTTGGGTTCTAGAACTTGTTATTGTTGTTGTTTAGTCGTGAAGTCATGTCCAACTCTTATGTGATCCCATAGACCATAGCCTGACAGGCTTCTCTGTCCATGGAATTTTCCAGGCAAGAATACTGGAGTGGGTTGCCATTTCCATCTCCAGGAGATCTTCCTGACCAAGGGACCGATCCCTCATCTCCTGTGTCTCCTGTATTGCCAAGTGAATTCTTTACCTCTGAGCCACCAGGGAAGCCCTGGGTTCTAATAGAATAAGTGAGTAGAAGCATCCTCAAGACCAGCCTATGGTTTTCTGCAGAAACACTGAAACTTCCAATACATGCAAACTGGCTTCAGCTTTATAACAATCACAAGTTGTAGCCTCCTCTTACACCAAGCTTTGGAATTCCAGATATCCTGGCCAATAGCTACAGTGAATGGCCTTTCTTTCCCTGTCTTCTCCTAAACCAGACCTGGGAGGACAAATAAAGCAAGATAACAGAAAAGCCTAAGACCTCAAAAGTCCACAAACTGGTTTCCAAATAAAATAATAGGGTGTGGGTTCAGTTTGATAAGGATATAGGCTTGGTTTTTGACTTTCTGGATACAAGCACTCAAAACATATTTCTCCTAATACCTGTGAAATCTGAATGTGGGTGTTTGGGGGTGGGGATTTGGGGAATTGAAAAAAAAAAAAAAACCTTCTAGAAAGTTCACTCCTTGGTAGGCAGATTGGATCTGAGGCTCTTGTTTTGAAGAAATACTCACTGAGGTGGCAGAGGGGAAATTATAACTGTGATTTTTTTTCCCCCTCTCAAGCCTGACAAAGTATGAATAGCATTCTTTCCTTGCCTAAAGGAGAAAGGGGTCATGGCTACCCCCAGTCCCCATCAGTGCCCCAGCCAAGCTGAAGGGAGCTGACTGGACTCTTTGTTTAAAAAAAAAAAAAAAGAGCTACTCACTGGATTCCAATGGGTCCAGCCCTTCATTATTGAGTCCTAATTTTTTTTTTTAAATAATCCAAACTGGTTTTCTTCAACTTTCTTTTAAGGGCCAGCTCTAAATATATGTCTCAGTATGGTTTGTCACTTTGTCATTTTTTTTCCCCAAAACTTTAAACTTTTTATTTTGTATTGGGGTATAGCCGATTAACAATGTGGTAGTTTCAGGTGGACAGTAAAGGGACTCAGCCATGTATATACATGTATCCATTTTCTCCCAACCCCTCCTCCTATCCAGGCTGGTATATAATATTGAGCAGAGTTCCATGTGCTATACAATAGGTCCTTGTTGGCTTTCCATTTTAAGTTCAGCAGTGTGTACATGACCTTCTCAAAGTCCTTAACTATCCCTTCCCCCTAGCAATCATACCTTTTCTAAGTCTGTGAGTCTCTTTCTGTTTTGTAAGTTCATTTGTATCATTTCTTTTTAGGTCCCATGTATAAGGGATGTCATACAATATTTCTCCTTTTCTGTCTTACTTACTTCACTCAATATGAACCTCTCTACGTCCATCTGTGTTGCTTCAAATGACATTATTTCATTATTTTTAATGGCTGGGTAATATTCCATTGTATATATGTACCACATCTTCTTTATCCATTCCTCTGTTGATGGACATTCAGATTGATTACATGTCTTGGCTATTGTAAACAGTGCTGCAATCAACACTGGGGTGTGTATATCCTTCTGGATCATGTTTTTCTCCAGACATATGCCCAGGATTGGGTTTCTCACTTTGGGTTAGAGGTTAATCTACGCTGAGAAGTGATGTAGGTTTTGTGTGTGTGTTTACTAAAAATATGAATACAATACACATGCACACCACACACACATGCACACATCTAACACTTTCCACACTCTGTGCTTTTATTACCCCATAATCAGATGTCTTAGATAAAGTTACAGACCAAAGACAAAGGAAGGAAGGAAGGTGGGAGGGAGGATAGGCTTTTCCCCTTTCTTGCACACATGCTTTTATGTCCAGGTCCATACTCTATTTTAAAGTTTCATTGATTTATTGTTTGTGCAACATGAACAGGCATCCAAATGAATGGAAGAATTCCCTGATGGGATTACTTCAACAGCAGATCAAATGGTGTTCACTTTACTCTTTTCCTGTCCCCATCCCAATGTTGGCATCAATTTATCTGCCCTTTACTGTTGATTCTAGAGAAGCATAGCTTATGTGGGGCACCACTGATGAAATAACTGCTTTTCAGAAAAACAACAAATACATGGAAAAACGTTAAGTGGAGATTGTAAGATGTACAGTGACCACAGAAAATCAGCAAAACTCTGAAAACCATGCGTCTTAGAATCAAGGAAGGGACTTTTCTGGTGGCCCAGCAGTTAAGAATCTACCTGCAAATGCAGGGGACAGGAGTTTGATCCCTCATCCAGGAACTAGGATCCCATATGCCACAGGGCAACTAAGCCCGTGCGTCACAACTACTGAAGTCCGTGTGCTCTAGAGCCTGTGCACTGCAGCAAGATAGTAGCCCCTGCTCACCACAGCTAGAGAAAACCTGCCTGCAACAACAAAGACCCAAGGCAGCCAAAATAAATCAGTAAGAATCAAGGAATCCTGTGGGTTACCATTTCATTATAGATATGGTTTTGAATCTAGACTTTTTATTATGGTAAGCTTTTTGTAAGGCTGTATCTAGTCTTTATAATTCCAATTTCCATAACGTATGTTATCAAGGGACTATTCTTCTTCCACAGATATTTAAGCCTCCCCACAGTGGGGAGCAGTGCTTGTGCCACCTCAAGGGGTCCATCATTCATATCTCATCTCTACCCTGCCTTCAGAGCCTTCAGGTTGGTGGCTTCAAATTGGCCATGATAGGAACTTCTACACCATGGAAGTTGGCAGATATGACCAGTTTACTAGCACTCCACTACTCATTTCTAAAACTTTCCCTATTATATGTGATACCATAATGACTGACTAAGCACCCCAACTTTTTCTTATTCTACATCAGGAATAATTCTGCTAAGGGGATAATGATAATTTAGTAGTAATAAATAAATACTAACTTTTCCTGAGTGCTTACCAAACAAGGTACTATGTCAGCTACCTTATTTATCCACCTTAGAATATCCTACATCAAATTAGGAATTATTTGTAAATTTACTTTACAGGTGAGAAGACTGAGGCTTTTAGAACCGTTTGGATAACAGTCAAGCAGCTTACCCAGCATTACACAACTAGTGAGTGGCCGGGACAGAGTGCAGGCACTCTGAAGCCAGAGGTCACCCTCCTAATTCACAGTGCGGTCAAAAGGATTCATGAGAGTCTGACTCTGGTCCCCAACAAACAGACTCTCTGAATCCCAAGGCTACCAGCTCCCTCCCTACCCCATCACAAGCTCACACAAAAGTTCACACTGTCCTTGGCTGCCCTGAAGATGCTGGTGCCAGATCTGCTTGTTCTCTTCTGTCTTCCTTGCACCATCTGGTTCCAGCACTCTGTGAATTGATTCAGTTTCTCCATTCTCAGGGTTTCTGATGCTTTTTCTCACAGGTCTTCTTCTTTTCGTGCCTTCCAGATACTGTGGCTCATCCTTCTCAGGGCTCTAGGGTTTTCTTCTACCTCAGCAACATCACTGCCACCACCTCACCCATTCCTCTCGCTTCCAGTTTCTCCTCCTGTCCCTTTGACCTGAGAGAACCTGAGAGGAGTATGCAAAAGACCCTGAAATCCTGCTGGTTAGGACAGCAGAGTTTGTTAAATTTGCTGCAGTGAAGGACAAGGCCACCTGGACAGTCTTAGGAGTTTCTCAGGGAAATGAGAGAATGTTCAAAGGCTTCAGGGTCTGGGCTCCATGATTCAAGGTACGTCTTAGGAGGCAAGGAACTAGTCAGGGTTGGAGAGACTTTACAGGCTTTTAGTTTGTGGGCACAGTCAGGGATCACCTAAAAGCACTCCTGATCTGCAGCCAGCCACTGATCTTCATCAATAGGCTCTCCTGTGGTTCATGTTGTCATCTTCTCAATGCAAGCACTTCCCAGAGCAATTAAGCAAGTTGCTTGTAAGTTCCCAGTACTGTGTTTAGCACAGAAAAAGGAAATACATTTGCTCGCAGTATTGTTTATCAGAGAGATAAAAGGATATTTTAGTTCTTAGGAGGAAGAGGCCCTTTCTGAATCTATACTTTTTGATCCCAATGGACTGGTAGAAGCCTGATCATGTCCCTGAAGCCTGGACAGGTGACAGGATCTCTAAAGGCCATCTCTCCTACAACCCACGGGCATTCCTGGAGTTAAGTCTAGTCTGCACTTTTTCCGGGTGGGCTTCCTGGCCTTTAGGACACCAGGACTTTGACAGGAGGTTTTGGTCAACCACACAGTTTGCTTCAATGTGTCTGGTCAATGTCTTCCCTCATACACCCATTGGCAAGCTGTGCAAAGAGGGGGCCTAGAAGCCTCTCAGGGTTCTCCTATCAGACACAAATTAAATATTTCAGTTTTGTATTTCTTACTATGTGCATAAAGCAGATTTCTTCTTTTAAATTGTGATCATAAGATAATTTCCACAAGTGGGACCATAGGGTTAACAGGAAATGAACATTTTCATGAATGATTTTCATTGTCAGCTTACTTTCTATAGAGGTTCATAACAATTTATACTGTGAGCAGCAGTGCATGATTGAATTGTTTTCACCAGAATATGGTTGACATTAGGTTTTATGGTTCAAAACATATATCTTATAATTATACTATTATTTCTTGTACTTAAATTTCAATGTGTTTTACTTCTAAGGTGCTTAACATTTAAACACATGGTCTTTGTAACAATGATTAGAACTAAGAGAG
This sequence comes from Bos mutus, assembly GCF_027580195.1. NCBI lineage: Eukaryota > Metazoa > Chordata > Mammalia > Artiodactyla > Bovidae > Bos > Bos mutus. The sequence goes on from NC_091617.1 coordinate 136,845,080, forward strand.
AAGCAAAAGGAAAATTTCGGAAGCATCTAAACATGCTGCCCCAAAGAAAGCACTGTCAATAGAGTTGGTTATAAAAGATCTTTCAGCTCAGTTCAGTTCAGTCGCTCAGTCGTGTCCGACTCAGTCATGAATCGCAGCACGCCAGGCCTCCCTGTCCATCACCAACTCCCAGACTTCACTCAGACTCACGTTCATCGAGTCAGTGATGCCATCCAGCCATCTCATCCTCTGTTGTCCCCTTCTCCACCTGCCCCCAATCCCTCCCAGCATCAGAGTCTTTTCCAGTGAGTCAACTCTTTGCATGAGGTGGCCAAAGTACTGGAGTTTCAGCTTTAGCATCATTCCTTCCAAAGAAATCCCAGGGCTGATCTCCTTCAGAATGGACTGGTTGGATCTCCTTGCAGTCCAAGGGACTCTCAAGAGTCTTCTCCAACACCACACTTCAAAAGCATCAATTCTTCAGTGCTCAGCCTTCTTCACAGTCCAACTCTCACATCCATACATGACCACTGAGAAAACCATAGCCTTGACTAGATGGACTTTTGTTGGCAAAGTAATGTTTCTGCTTTTGAATATGCTATCTAGGTTGGTATTAACTTTTCTTCCAAGGAGTAAGTGTCTTTTAATTTCATGGCTGCAGTCACCATCTGCAGTGATTTTGGAGCCCCAAAAAATACAGTCTGACACTGCTTCCACAGGTTTATTTCTTTCTACAAATGCTCTCTTCTTTTTTCTGTGAAAACAAGGTCACACTGTTCAACCTATTTTACAACCTGTTGTTTTTTTTTTTTTTTTTCACTAACCTCTGTATTCTAACACTTTTTCATGAAATGGCGTGTCGCACTAACACCAACACTGCCAATGGAACATTATCTCATTGTTGGGAGGCAGTGTAAGTGATGATTAAGAATACGGACCGTAGTGCCCAGTTCAGTTCAGGCACTCAGTCTCAGTCATTTCTGACTCTTTGTGACCCCATGGACTGCAGCATGCCAGACTTCCCTGTCCATCACCAACTCCCAGAGGTTGCTCAAATTCATGTCCATCAGTCAGTGATGCCATCCAACCATCTCATCCTCTGTCTCCCTTCTCCTCTTGCCTTCAATCTTTCCCAGCATCAGAGTCTTTTCCAAGGAGTCAGTTCTTCACATCAGGTGGCCAAAGTATTGAGTTTCAGCTTCAACATCAGTCCTTCCAATGAATATTCAGGATTGATTTCATTTAGGATTGACTGGTTTGATCTTCTTGCAGTCCAAGAGACTCTCTAGAGTCTTCTTCAACACCACAGTTCAAAAGCATCAATTCTTTGGCACTCAGCTTTCTTTATAGTCCAACTCTCATCCATGTCCATCCATACATGACTACTGGAAAAATCATACCTTTGACTAGATGGACCTTTGTCAGTAAAATAATGTCTCTGCCTTTTAATATGCTGTCTAGGTTGGTCATAGCTTTTCTTCCAAGGAGGCTTTTAATTTCAAGGAAGTTCTTTCCAAGTAGTATTTTAATTTCATGGCTGCAGTCACGATCTGCAGTCATTTTGGAGTCCCCAGAAAGTCTGTCACTGTTTCCATTGTTTCCCCATCTATTTGCCATGAGGTGATGGAACCGGATGCCATAATCTTAGTTTTTTGAATATTGAGTTTTAAGCTAGCTTTTTCACTCTTCTCTTTCAGTTTTATCAAAAGACTCTTTAGTTCTGCTTCACTTTCTGCCATAATGATGGTGTCATCTGCATATCTGAGGTTATTGATACTTCTCCCAGAAATCTTGATTCCAGCTTGTGCTTCATCCAGTCTGGCATTTCACATGATGTATTCTGTGTGTAAGTTAAATAGGCAGGGTGACAATATACAGCCTTGACATACTCCTTTCCCAATTTAGAACCAGTCCATTGTTCCAAGTCCAGTTCTAACTGTTGCTTCTTGACCTGAATATAGATTTCCCATGAAGCAGGAAGATGGTCTGGTATTCTCATCTCTTGAAGAATTTCCCTTAGTTTGTTGTGATCCACACAGTCAAAGGTTTTGGTGTATCAATAAAGCAGAAGTAGGTGTTTTACTTGAACTCTCTTGCTTTTTCGATGTTCCAACAGATGTTGGAAGTTTGATCTCTGATTCCTCTGCATTTTCTAAATCCAGCTTGAAAATCCGGGAGTTCATGGTTCATGTACTGTTGAAGCCTGGCTTGGAGAATTTTGAGCATTACTTTGCTAGTGTGTGAGATGAGTGCAATTGTGCAGTAGTTTGAACATTTTTTGGTGTTTCCTTTTTTTTGGAATTGGAATGAAAACTGATCTTTTCCAGTCCTGTGGCCACTGCTGAGTTTTCCAAATTTGATGGCATAATGAGTGCAGCACTTTCATAGCATCATCTTTTAGGATTTGAAATAGCTCAACTGGAATTCCATCACCTCCACTAGCTTTGTTCATAGTGATGCTTCCTAAGGCCCACTTGCGTTCTCATTCCAGAATGTCTGGCTCTAGGTGAGTGATCACACCATCGTGTTTATCTGGGTCATAAAGATCTTTTTTGTATAGTTCTGTGTATTCTTGCCACCTCTTCTTAATATCTTCTGCTTCTGTTAGGTTCATACCATTTCTGTTCTTTATTGTGTCCATCTTTGCATGAAATGTTCCCTTGGTATCTCTAATATTCTTGAAGAGATGTCTAATCTTTCCCATTCTATTGTTTTCCTCTATTTCTTTCCATTGATCACTGAGGAAGGCTTTCTTATCTCTCCTTGCTACCCTTTGGAACTGTGCATTCAAACGTGTATATTTTTTCCTTTTATCCTTTGCCTTTTGCTTCTCTTCTTTTCACAGCTATTTGTAAGGCCTCTGCAGACAACCATTTGGCTTCTTTGTATTTCTTTTTCTTGCGGATGGTCTTGGTCATTGCCTCCTGTATGATGTCACAGACCTTGGTCCATAGTTCTTCAGGCACTCTATCAAATCTAATCCCTTGAAATATATTTGTCACTTCCACTGTATAATTGTCACGCATTTGATTTGGGTCGTTCCAGAGTGGTCTAGTTGTTTTCTGTACTTTCTTCAAGTTAAGTCTGAATTTTGCAATAAAGAGTTCATGAACTGAGCCACAGTCAGCTCCCATTCTTGTTCTTGCTAGAGCTTCTCCATCTTTGGCTGCAAATAATACAATCAATCTGAAATCAGTATTGACTATCTGGTGATGTCCTTTTGTACAGTCTTCTCTTGTGTTGTTGGAAGTAGCTCTTTGCTATGACCAGTGCGTTCTCTTGGCAAAACTGTGTTAGGCTTTTGTCCTCTCCATTTTGAACTCCAAGGCCAAATTTCCCTGTTGCTCCAGGTATCTCTTGACTTCCTACTTTTCATTCCAGTCCCCTACGATGAAAAGGACATCTTTTGGGGATATTAGTAGTAAAAGATAGTGCCCAGCTGCTGGATTCAAGTGCCAGGTTAGCCACGTGGAAGCTGTGTAACCATGACTAGGTTATTTATATCCTTGTGACTCAGTTTACTCACTTGTGAAATAGGGATCATGATATTACTGCTTCATAGAGTTGTTTTGGGGAAATTAAATAAGTTAAAACATGCAATACTCAGTCTGACACATTATGTGCTTATTTCCTGGAAACAACATTGGGTATGCAATAAATAATTCACCAAACTATATTATTGGACATTTCAGCTGTTTTCTTTTTTCTTCTGATACAGAAAATGCTCTAATGAATATTTAAGATAAATTCCTGAATATTAAATTGCTTGGTCAAAGAATACATGCCTATTTAAGGCTTTTATTCCATATTGCTAACTTTTCTTGAAAAAGTGTATCTCATAAATAGTATTTTTATTGTTCCGTCGCTAAGTCATGTCTGATTCTTTGTGACTCCGTGAATTCCAGCATGTCAGGCTTCCCTGTCCTTCAGTATCTCCCTAAATTTTCTCAAACTCATGTCCATTGAGTCAGTGATACTGTTCAACCATCTCATCCTCTGTCACCTGCTTCTCCTCTTGCCATCAGTCTTTCTCAGCATTGGGGTCTTTTCCTAAGAATTGGCTCTTCACATCAGGTGGCCAAAGAATTGGAGCTTCAGCTTCAGCATCAGTCCTTCTAATAAATATTCAGAGTTCATTTCCTTTAGTATTGATGGGGTTTGATCTCCTTGCTGCCCAAGAGACTCTCAAGAGTCTTCTCCAGCACCACAGTTTGAAAGCATCAATTCTTCAGTGCTCAGCCTTCTTTATGGTCCAATTCTCACATCTGTACCTGACTACTATAAAAACCATACCTTTGACTATATGGACCTTTGTATGGATTTGCTTTTTAATATGTTTTCTAGGTTGGTCATACCTTTCCTTCCACGGAACAAGCATCTTTTAATTTCATGGCTGCAGTTACTGTCTGCATTGATTTTAGAGTCCAAGAAAATAAAATCTGTCACTGTTTCCATTTTTTCCCCATCTATTTGCCATGAAGTGATGGGACCAGATGCCATGATCTTTGTTTTTTGAATGCTGAGTTTTAAGCCAGATTCTTCACACTCCTCTTTCATCTTCAAAAGACTCTTTAGTTCCTCTTCACTTTCCGCCATTAAAGTGGTATCATCTGCATATCTGAGGTTGTTGATATCTCTCTCCTATATGAGTAGTATATATAGGAGAGTGCAATTTCTTCCCTGATGTTAGCAACAAGTGTCCTTTATATCCTTTGCCTACCTGAGAAAGGTGAAGTCTGGAAGGTAAACATAAGCTGACTCAAGAGCCAGGAGTGCAATTTCCTGTGGCCTCTCTGTTCTGCCCATCATGATCTCCTCATTAGATGACCTAGACTCTACCTAAAGCAGGGAACATTTACCCTTTGGGCACCTTTTAAAGTGAGAAATAATAATTTGTAATATTGTAGTTAGGGTTATCATTCAGTCAGTTCAGTTCAGTTGCTCAGTTGTGTCCAACTCTTTGCGACCCCATGAATTGCAGCACGCTAGGCCTCCCTGTCCATTGCCAACTCCTGGAGTTCACCCAAACTCTTGTCCATCGAGTCAGTGATGTCATCCAGCCATCTCATCCTCTGTCATCCCCTTCTCCTCCTGCCCCCAATCCCTCCCAGCATCAGAATCTTTTCCAATGAGTCAACTCTTCGCATGAGGTGGCCAAAGTATTGGAGTTTCAGCTTCAGCATCAGTCCTTCCAAAGAACACCCAGGACTGGTCTCCTTTAGGGTTATCATTTACTTGAACTAAATTACAAGGAGACAACTCCAGAAGCAAGTGGAAGACTTGAAGAAATAACAATGTAATTTATTACAGCTCCATATGCCCACAGAGAGCACTGGGCTGGGCAGGCTCATCACAATGGGGACTTCAGAGAGTGGGCTTCAGACTAGCCTCATCTAACAAAGCCTGCTTGATGTGGCAGATGCGGTTCGTGTTATCTCAGGTATTAAGTCAGTTGGTAAATCACATTTATCATGAATCCTTATTACTTGTCCAGATTAAAGAGGAAAAACGAATTGCAAAGAGAATCAAACACCAGCTTCTTTATCATAATTAAGTACACATGTATACCGAATTTCTCTGGGGAATATACATTATTGAATTTCAAGGAGATTCTAGATGGTCATGTCCTGGGTTGAAAAGGTAGTTTTATTTTCTGGAAAAAAAAATTGTGATATATACATTCTTTCTTGCCTTATCTCCTTCACCATCAGAATTTCAGTGGGAATTCTCTAGTCACTTCTGTTGTGTGACTTTTTTCCTGCCTTGACATGTACAAGTTTATTTGTAATATTGAAAAGATCATGAGCTTTTGCCCACTGTAACTTGGTCAAGGAAAAAAAAATAATGTATACCTAAAGTAAGGGGGAAACAGTTGATTTTTTTATGTTATTACCTGAGTTTTCCCACCAAAAAGAATTAAACTGTGTTTATCATATCTTTGTATTTCAAGGAGTGGTTGTCTAGTTCTTGTTTACACTTGTTTGGAAATCAGCTCCCTTCGTTTCTGGTTATCCTCTTTGGGTCACATGCCTGATTATTCACTTGTTAATCCATGAGAAAAAAGCTAGAATATGTATGTCATCATACTGTCTTCTTTTGCCTGTGCTGAATCTTCGTTGCATTGTGCAAACTTAGTTGCCTGTGGCATGTGGGATCTTAATTCCCTGAGCAGGGATCAAGCCCATGATCCCTACATTGGAAGGCAGATTCTCAACTACTGGACCACCAGGGAAGTTCTGATATTGTCCTTCTTAAGCTGCTCTGGAAAGAAGTTTGAAGAGGAGGTTGAAGCTCTTGGACAGCATGAGGTGACTGAATAATCTCCATCCCTGATACATTTCTTCCCCCCAATCATGCAGATAGTGAATGCTTATGAGTGCCTGTCATTTACAGTATTCAGAGCATGTATGACTCACTCTGTTATTCAAGAAACAAAGGTCTAGAAAGTTGTGTGTTTTGACTAAGATCAGAAAAAGATGAGACAAGACTCTAACCAACATACGTTGAACATCAATTACAGACTGCTGCTGCTGCTAAGTCACTTCAGTCATGTCCGACTCTGTGTGACCCCATAGATGGCAGCCCACCAGGCTCGCTCGTCTCTGGGATTCTCCAGGCAAGAACACTGGAGTGGGTTGCCATTTCCTTCTCCAATGCATGAAAGTGAAAAGTGAAAGGGAAGTCGCTCAATCGTGTCTGACTCTTCGCAACCCCATGGACTGCAGCCTACCAGGCTCCTTCATCCATGGGATTTTCCAGGCAAGAGTACTGGAGTGGAGTGCCATCGCCTTCTCCGAATTACAGACTAGACATGCTAATATGTGGCAAATGACTTAACCTCAGCCCACAGCAGTGAGATAAGGTTGAAACATATCCTGGCCTGGCAGATGTGAAATGCATCATCCAGGTCCATAAAGACCATAGGTGTTTTAGTTAATTGTAGTTGATCCCCAGGTATATTGCAGAACTTATCAGGGTCTTCAATTTGCTGGTTAGTATTGTGTATCTTTAAGAAGGGTACATAATATTCAGAATTTTCTAACTCTCTTGGCATACCTTCCCCCCTACACACACACACACACACACACACACAGACGTGTATATATAACCCACAAACAGGCATAATTTTTAAAAAACAATAAATTTTCAGTTAATGTTCCATAAAGCACATTTGGAAAATACTCTTCACTGTACTGGTGAGATATGAGAGACCCAGAGTGGCTAAGCAACTTTCTCAAGCTCAGACAGAGATTTTGAGGTAGAATTGGCACTTAGTCCCACCAATACAAATCTTAAACTTAAGCTGTTATAACAGTGCTTTAACAATAATCCTCACACAGTGGCCAGAACTTGAACTCTAGCTGATAGTTTCTCCTCTGGTTTTTTTTTTTTTTTCCTACATTTTAATATTACTCAGTATTAATTCTCAACTTCAGTTAAAAAAGCAAGTCATTCCTTGTTTGTCCTAAGCAAAAGATTGTAAGATACTGAACCTTAGATGAGGATGAGATGTGGTAGAGAAGCTTATCAGTCTCTGATGTGACCAGACATTCCGCAGTGATGAAAGACACAGCCTTTGGTGGAGACATGCAGCCCTGATCATACCTGGCTCTGTCACTTGACTGCTGAGCTTTTTAAGTTAATGAGGGCCGTGTCTAAGATGGTTTTGCTCAATAGCATATACCCACTTTTGGCTTACAGACCATTAAGGAATAATAGTTAAGTATGCTGCTGCTGCTGCTGCTGCTGCTGCTAAGTCGCTTCAGTCGTGTCCGACTCTGTGCGACCCCATAGACAGCAGCTCACCAGGCTCCCCCGTCCCTGGGATTCTCCAGGCAAGAACACTGGAGTGGCTTGCTATTTCCTTCTCCAATGCATGAAAGTGAAAAGTGAAAGTGAAGTCACTCAGTCATGTCCGACTCTTAGCGACCCCATGGACTGCAGCCTACCAGGCTCCTCTGTCCATGGGATTTTCCAGGGAAGAGTACTGGAGTGGGGTGTCATTGTCTTCTCTGATAGTTAAGCATACATATATAATATATTTTGTGTGTGCTCAGTCATGTTCAATTTTTTGTAACCCCATGGACTGTAGCCTGCCAGTCTCCTCTGTCCATGGAATTTTCCAGGCAAGAATACTAGAGCAAATTGCCATTTCCCTCACCAGGGGGTCTTCCTGATCCAGGAATCAAACCTGCGTGTCCTGCATTTGCAGGCAGATTTTTTACCACTGTGCCACCTAGGAACCAGAGAAGGCAATGGTGGGCTGCCGAATGGGGTTGCACAGAGTCGGACACAATTGAAGCAACTTAGCAGCAGCAGCAGCAGCACCTAGGAACAATAAAATATGACCTACATTATATATTGGATTAACCAAAAAGTTCATTTGGGTTTTTCCATAATAGTTATGGACGCTTCCATATATTTCCCCCCTCCATTCCAACCCTCCAATGGCCTTGCACATCTCATTAAGCCAAAGTGCTTACAGTAGAGAAGTAAATGGCAATCTACTCCAGTATTCTTGCCAGGAAAATCCCATGGAGAGAGGAGCCTGGCAGGCTATAGTCCATGGGGTCGCAAAGAGTTGGACATGAGTGAGACTGAGCACACACCCATACATACACACAGTTAATGGAAATTAAGGATTTTGAATGTTGAACTAAACTTACAGGTCCTCTTATGATATTCTCTTTCATCTACCATGTTAAATATTGGTTAAAAATAAATTGAATAAATAAAAATATCAAAGAGAAAACAAAAACAAACAAAAATACTTAGTCCTTCCAATGCAGGGGTTGTGGGTTTGATCCCTGGTCAGAGAGCTAAGATCCCATATGGCCCATGGCCAAAAACCAGAACATAATACAGAACCAATGTTGTAGTAAAACTCAATAAAGACTTTAAAATGTATTGCATTTATTTTTAAAAGTGTTTACAGTGACCGGCCTGCAGAGTCACACATCTCTCTAACTTGATGCACTTTTGCTTTTCCCTTCATTCAGTCTGCTGCAGCCACAGTGGCCTCATCATTCCTTGAGACCTCCAGGTCTACTCAGGGCCTCTGAAAGTCTGTTCCCTCTGCCTAGAATGCTCTTTCTGAAAGAACTTGCTCCCTAACCCTGTTTGTGCCATTACCCAAAAGTCACCTTTCTTCAGGTTATCAATCACTATGTAGGAAAGAGCCCCCCAAATTAGTGGTGTAAATAACCATGTACAAATGATTGATTCTGCAGAAAATAAGGCAGAACAGAGGAAATTTGTTTCTGAACCCCAAATTCTGGGGCCTCAGCTGGGATGACTTGTATAGATGAAGATAGGAACAGCTTGGGGATGGGTCTCTCTCTCCCTCCACATTTCTTGCTGTGTATAGCCTGGGCTTCCTTTTAGCACGGCACCCCTAAAGTAGTAAAAGTTCTTGCATAGCAGCTCAGAGAAAAATGAGACCAAAGTGGAGGCTGCTGGTCATCTTGAAGCTGCTCCAGCAACTAGGCACAGCATAACTTCTACCAAATACTGTTACATTTGGTAACAATTACAAAGACATCGAACATCCCAGATTCTAGAAGAAGGTTGTCAATAGCACCCTTCTTTTAATAAGAGGAACTGCAAAGAATTCTGCCCTATGTAACCTACTACTTACTTCAGGTAAGGCCTTCTCAGTCTACCCTACTTAAAACTGCAATCCCCCTAATGCATTTATTCACCTATTCTTGCTGTATTTTTCTCTATGATGACATAATCATTTCATATATTTTATATCTCATATATTTAGTTTATTGTCTGTAACCCCTACTTGTTTATAAATTCCATATGTCCAGGGATTTTTTTCTGTTGTGTTCACTGTTACAATCTTCATCAACTAGTATAGTGTGTGACACATAGTAAGAACTCTATAAATAGTTATAGAAAGGAAGGAAGGAAGAAGGAAAGGACGAGGTTGGGGGACGGAGGAGACTAAACCTGGGGTAAATCATGAAATTAAAATACACTTGCTCCTTGGAAGAAAAGCTATGACACATGTACACTGCGTATTAAAAAGGAGAGGCATCACTTTGCTTATAAAGTTATGTATAGTCAAAGTTATGGTTTTTCCAGTAGTCATGTATGGATGTGAGAGTTGGACCATAAAGAGGGCTGAGCGCCAAAGAATTGATGCTTTTGAATTGTGGTGCTGGAGAAGACTCTTGAGAGTCCCTTGGACTACAAGGAGATCAAATCAGTCGGTCTTAAAGGAAATCAACCCTGAATTTTCATTGGAGGACTGATGCTGAAGCTGAAGCTCCAATACTTTGGCCACCTAATGCGAACAGCTGACTCATTGGAAAAGATCCTGAGGTTGGGAAAGATTGAGGGCAGGTGGAGAAGGAGACAACAGAGAATGAGAAGGTTGGATAGCATCACTGATTCAATGGACATGAGTTTGAGGAAACTCCGGGAGATAGTGAGGGACAGGGAAGACTGGCATGCTGCAGTCCATGAAGTCACAAAGAGTTGGACACGACTGAGTGACTGAACAACAGCAACAAAGGGAGAGCAAGGATTTAATGAAAGGGATAGGAGTGACTTATTTTAAAAACAGGGTCCCTTTTGAAGTGAACAACAAAGTTGCTAGAAAGATCCTTAATAAAATGGACGTGAGGATGAGTCACTGTATGTATTTCACTGAGAATGGAAACCTCATTTGAGTGCTGTCATTTGCTCCCTAATTGACTATAAATAGTATTTCAATCATTTATTTCCACTCAGAAAAAAGCCTACTAATTTGTTCATGTGAGCCTTAAAGCAGTGCTAATGCAGTTTCATCTCCTCCCTGCTAGAGAATCATGGTTTGGTAGGTCTATTTTTTGTTTGTTTGTTTTTGAGAAATGTCCAGAATCCTACCTGCTTCCATTTCTACATCAGTTTTCGCTTCTTCTTCTTCTTCAGACAGTTGACCAAAATTCACTCAAGATTTCATTGTGGGGTGGTGGTGAGAGTCCCAGTGTCCTCAGAGAGGCAAATAGAATGAGAAATCAAGAATACAGCATTGTAAAGCTACCAGTGCAGCTGAAGCCTTCCGTGAGAATCTGGGTGAACTTGGCCCAAGCTTTCATGGCTGTGGGACCCACACCCTGTCCCCTACCAGTGGATAAACGTTCCCAGAAGCTTACTTCCTTGTGAACTCTGCCTCCATGACCACCAGTTTTCTCCTGTAGTACCAATCTGTCACTCCAGACAATGTGCCCAGGCTTTTCGTGATTTAGTATTCCTTTTTATCAAGTGTTTTGTGACTTTCTTTGGTAATCTGATTAGGAATGAGGCTGGGAAATGATGTGGAATTACTTCATAATCAAAGAATCAAAGAGCCCTTTCCTTATTTTTTCTGCTCTACTCTCTTTTCCCTGTCTCCCTCTCCCTTACAGGCTTCTCCCTCTTTGGGAAAAAAAAAAAAAAAACCAAATGCTACCCCAAGTCTCAGGCTAAACTATTTTATCCTCATTCTGGCCCTGAAGGTTCAGATTCTATCCCAAAATGGACTTATTTGGGCACCTACTCAACAAGGAAGGCATATATCTTCCTATGGAAGGCAAATATCTTCTTGGACTAACTGCCAAGAAAATGAAATCATCACCTGAATCTCCTTTTCTTGCCTGAACCAAGTTCAAAATCCCATATGATTTGTTGTCCGGTTGGCCCAGTCACAACCCTAAAACATGTGAATGGACGGGACCCTGACCCTGATCTTGACGTTGGGAATATATATGTGAACTTCCAAAGCTTTGCTTAGCAAATCATCCTCAAGAGCAAAAGGATTTATCCTATCCCATGAAATATGCAAATAAGCATGTACCCTGAACCTCAAGGGTGACACAGTGTTTCAGGAGATGGAAATGGAAAAAAGTGCAGGCTTTCTGCTACATTTGGGGCTAAGATTTAAGCTCTCTAAAGTAGGTAGCTCAGCTGGTAAAGAATTTGCCTGCAATGCAGGAGACCCTGGTTTGATTCCTTGGGAAGATCCTCTGGAGAAGGGATAGGCTACCCACTCCAGTATTCTGGCCTGAAGAATTCCATGGACAGATGAACCTGGCAGGCTACAGTCCGTGGGGTTCCAAAGAGTCAGATACAACTGAGCGACTTTCTCTTTTACTTTCAAAGTGAAATTTAGAAACATGTCACATGGGAACCTGGGTTTGTTTAGTGAAAAGGAACAGACATTTTTTGTGTGTGTATGTATGTGTGTGTGTGTTTTAACAATTAACTTTAAGAAAACCAATACAATATTATAAAGTAAACAAATAAATAAATAAAATTTTAAAAAAAAGGAAAGAAAAGGGTCAGATTCAAATCTGCAACTTAACAGGTAGACATCCTTGAACCAGCTATAAACCCTCCCTGAGCCTCTTTTCTCTCATTTGTATGATAGTAGGGAGGATGCCCACTTTACAGGGATGCTAAGAGGATTAAGTTCTATAAACACACAAAAGGTCAGAAAAAATGCCAGGCTCATGATTTCCTCCCTTAAGTCAGAAAAAAAAATCCTACAGTTATAATTTATATGGGCTTCATTGTCAGTCATTTCATTCTTGGGTATCATAGTGACCAAGGCATTTTCTGTATAATGAAGGATGTACTATTTCAGAAGTGGCAAAGCTGCTTACGGTCATTCCTATAAAATGTACACTTGACAAAGCCATAATATTGACAACTATCTGCAAGCCACAGCACCTAATCTATATTGGAGTGCAGTCTTTAGAACAACTAGCAATGTGCCTTATAGATTTATTCCTATTTATAGGAGGGATGGTGCTGTTTTGAGCTGTTCCTTGCTGCCCAGTGACTTACACTGACTCTGTTTCCCTAACTTGTTCTTTCTGTCTTGCTTGATTCCATCCTCTTTATGCTGTCCCTATTATCTGACTAGAATCCCACTGGTGTCCTAACTTGCTTGGTTTTCTGTTTGAGTTAGACACTTTTCAGCCCTCAATTCTAGGCCTTCAACTCAAGTCTTTGCTATTGAGTTGCTAAATCCCCCAGAACTGTAACTAATGGCCCAGTCCCAAAAGGGACCCCAAAAGGATCTGCCTTCTCCATGAAGTACTCTCTCCTGCCATCTCTTTGTCAAAGGTGAGCTACCAGCTGCCACCCTCTGCTCATTCTTTTCATCCCAAGGACATCATGGATGGATGATAATGGAATTTAACTTTCTAGGAGAAGGGAGTCTGGGATAAGAGGGTATCAGCACAGTAGCATAAGCTCTGCCCTATAATGATACTTCAAGTTTGGCCCTGGTTAGAGATAGTGCCAGAGTCTGGTGGGCTCCTGTGTGGGTCTGGTGGATGCTGAACGTTTAGAATTTACGAGGTAAAAATTGAAACTTGAGCTAAGAATAAATACCCTTGAGAAAAACCTAGTTTTTGTCAGCATCTTACAAAGGAGTACTGAACAGGGTAAATATACAGTTGTTAATTTTATGAGGTCATTTTTACTTTAGCACTAATGAGTATTTATGTGTCTAATTACCAATATGTATCAACACTTCTTGTGTTTGGCCAAAGAGATATCAAAGTGTTTTGGACACCAAATCTTCTTGGCATTTTTTACCCACTGTCTCTTTATGGCCACCCACAAAGCCCTGGCATAACCCTTGGCACACACTTGTTCTTGGCAGTAGGATGATTATTGGATCAGGAGGACTTAGATGAGTTTACTCACCTTCTTTCAGGATGAAGTAGAGAATTTATGGAAGCACGCTGTCAAGATTTCTTTGGGCCGTACCAGGGCTTTTAGAAATTGGTTTTGCTTTTGGAAATTGGTTTGCAGAATCTCTCAGAAAATGCTTCACAATACTAGCAACGCTGACAGTCTCCAAGATAAGAGTGCCTAATGTAAGGGGACAGATGATCCTAATATGATTTATTTAATAATGATATAATAAGTTGGACATGCAGCCTTTATATTTAACAAATCCCATTACAAAACACACAGAGGAGGTAATCAAACACTAGAATGTGCCAACTCTAAAGACATCTGACACCTGGTTTCTGAATATTGAGAAACTTGTCAAACTTACTGTGTCTCCTAGCAAGGCCGTGCTCAGATTTATGGTGCCTGAAAACCCAATGTAACAGTAATCAATTTGTAATTGTTTTGTATTCTTTTCTCCCTACAGGTTGTAATGGAGACAGGAAATGGAATAGCAATTAACTTTTGGGGATTAATATGAGTAAAGTCGGTGGCAGCACATTTAGCATTAAAAAAGTTCTTTTAACAGATTTATAGAGGAAAGACTTCATTGTATTTTAGTAGTGATCATCCATCCCAGGCCCATTAATGATTTTCATAGCAGTTGCAACCACTTGCCTCCTTCCTTGTGGAGGTTTGAGTTGCCTAGCTTCATCTCTATCATCTTGTAGCAGGGGATTCTCTCACAGCCTTTTTAGTGGCTCAGTAATTTTCTTATGAGTTTCTCTGGTGGTTCAGTGGTAAAGAATCCACCTGCCAATGCAGGAGACACAGGTTCGATGAGTGGGATGGGAAGATGCGCTGGAGAAGGAAATGGCAACCCACTCCAGTATTCTTGCCTGGCAAATCCCATGGACAGAGGAGCCTAGCAGGCTACAGTCTGCAGGTTGCAAAGAGTCCAAAACAACTCAGCGACTAAAAAAATTTTCTTACAATGTATCTAGGCTGAAAGAAATACCAGTTCCATCTATTAAGTAATTAGGTTCAAACAACTAAACAAGGCATTTGAAAAAATAGTAAACATAAATTGAAATAAAAAATATTCAAAACTGTATTCTTTAGTAATCATAGTTACTTGATAGCAGAATGTATGTGACTTTTGGGCACACATTTTCAGACCTTGAAATGCTATCAGACCACACCACTCTTATTTCTTGTTTCACATTTTGGCAACTGCCAAAACACCTAGTTTCACAAGGATATCATGACTTTGAAAGAAATGTAGTAAAGTGATCCAATGTTGAAAATGTAAACTATTTAAAGTTTGCAAGATATCCATCATATATCAGATATCAAATGTCCCTGTACTTCTCTTGAAAATGTATGTTGCTGTGAGTTCACTGTAATACCCTGGGTGCCATGATATACCCAGCTTAGAGCCAGAACACATTGATTCATGTCACAGGAGTGCCTTACTTATTATATAAATTCAACTACAGTAGCCCCCTCTTATCTATGGGACATATGTTCTAAGACCCTCAAGTGGTGGTTTAGTCGCTAAGTCATGTCCAACTTTTGTGACCCCATGGACTGTAGCCCTCCAGACTCCTCTGTCCATGGGATTTTCCAGGCAAGAATATTGGAGTAGGTTGCCATTTCCTTTTATAGAGGATCTTCCCGACCTAGAAATCGAACCTAGGTCTTCTGCATTGCAGGCAGATTCTTTTCTGACTGAGCTACAAGAGAAGTCTGAAACCACAAAGAGTAATGAACCCAGTATATACTGTTTTTTCCTAGTATCTAAATATCTAAAGTGAAATGAAGTCACTCAGTAGTGTCCAACTCTTTGCAACCCCATGGACTGTAGCCCACCAGGCTTCTCTGTCCATGGAATTTTCCAGGCAAGAGTACTGGAGTGGATTGCCATTTCCTTCTCCAGGGGATCTTCCTGACCCAGGGATCGAACCTGGGTCTCCCTCATTGCAGGCAGACACTTCCACCAGGAAGCATATATATCTATGGGTAACAGCAGTAACTGATAATAAAATAGAAGTTATAATACTGTAATCAGTTATGTGAATGTGGTCTCTTTCTCAAAATATCTTATTGTACTATACTCACCCTTCCTCTTGTGATGATGTGAGATGATAAAATGCCTACTTCATGAGCTGAAGTAAGGTGAATGACGTAGGCGTTATAAAATAGCTTTAGGCTGCTACTGAAATTCTGCCAGTGTGTCCCAAGGAGCATCACCTGCTTGGGCGTTTCTGTTTTATAGAGCCATGAGTTAATGGTTGAATGTCAGGAGTAGATGATGTCAATGTGGGGATCCCAGGTGGGACAGAACAGTATGGCATGAGCTTTCATCACTCTGCTCAGAACCATATAAAGCAAATTAAAATTGATTGTTTATTTCTGAAATTTTCCATTTAATATTTTTGGACCACAGTTGATAGTAGGTAAGAAACTGTAGAAAGTAAACCACCATAAGAGGGGACTACTGTGCCCTCCCTTGCTGCTAAAAGCTATTCCTGTGTTCAAAGTTACATATTTTTTTTCACAGTTACATATTTTTAATACAGCATGGTCTACAAATGTAAATCAATTCAACTTACCTCACACAAAGAGTCAGAGTCTATACCAACATGGGCAGAAAAGTTAATTGTTCTGGATATACTGAAAGGTTATGTCTATATTTTATGGGTAATTTGGGTATTTTTTTAATTTTTAAACTTTAAAAAATTACAGGATACTTATACACACAAATGTATATATAGTTTTATATAAATATAAAAGTGTATATTTATATAAATATACAAATATATCTTTACCTTATGAGAACAATCTCTCTTTTCTTGTTGTTTTTTTTGCTTGATTTCACCATCATCTTCTTCAATCTTTCAATTTGTATTCTTACTCTAATATAAACAACTTAGATTATAAGCATTTAGATTTTTCTCTCTTTTTCATGTAATCTTAAACACTGTCTTGATAAACACACTGATATGGACACTAATCATTGATTTACATGATGGAGATATATATATATATATATATCTCCATCAGTAAATATATATATTATATATATATATATATATATATATATATATATGGGTTTCTGTCTGTTCTTCTTTATATTCTTGGGGAGAATGGATACACTTATATGCATGATTGAGTCCCCTCACTGCTTACGCAAAACCATCACAACAGTGTCAATCAGCTACACTCCAATACACAACAAAGAGTCCAAAGAAAAAATAATACCTTCCCTCAGACTTGCAAGGCTATAGAGAAGAGCCTGGAATATAAAATAATATGTGAGAAAATACTTTGTAGATTATTGATTAATGGACAAAGAATTTCAGTGTCACAAGATTAGAAGAGTTATAGAGTTGGATTGGTGATGGTTGCCCAACAATGTGACTGTACTTAATATTTCTAAATTATACACCTGAAAATTATTAACAGGGTAAGTTTTATGTTATGTGCATTTACATATACATTGTTTCTTGTGTCTTGCATTTTTAAATAGAAAGTACTAAGTTTGTTGCTATGTTAATTTATTTCTTTAAATGGCTGCATGATATCCCATGGTGTGGATGACAGTGTATCCAGCCATGCTCTTGTTATGAGCAGTCACCATGTTTCCAGTTTATCCAGCCCCCAAACAACTCTACAGTCCATAGTTATGTTCATATTTTCTCACATACTCAGTGGTTTCATTTCTAAGGGTTACATTCTCAGGTATAGAATTGCTGTGCTGAAGGACATATTCACATTAATTTTTTTTTAATAGATGTTGCTAAATGGCTTTTATTTTTATTTATTTTATTTAGATTTGATTTGTTTCTGCTTTTTAAAGTAGTTTTCAGCCATTCCTCTTTCTCTTAGTAGCATCGTTTTCAGCTTCTATAGATCTGAGCACATGGTTTCCTCCATTTAATGTATTGATATAATTAATTACATTAATAAATTTCCTAATGCTTCATTTGTATCACAGGAATAAACTATGTGGTCATAATGTATTTTTGTGTACACACTGGATTCTTTTGCCAATATTTGATTTATAATTTTCACAATATTCCAAATGAGTTTAGCATATACTTTTCTGTTTTTTTTCTATTCCTTATCAAATTGTAGTATGAAATTTGTGCTTGTCCCATAAAATTAATTGGGGAGCTGTCTAGTTTTTTCTATAGCCTGGAAAAGTAAAAGTAGCATTATAATTATTCTATAAAGTTTAGCTCAATCTCAGCTGTGATCCCATCTGGTCCCAGTGCCCTCTTCAATGTTAAATCTCTAATCACCTTCACAAGCTTGTCTATATTTGCTAGTCTATTCAGGTTTTCCATTTGTTCTTAGATAAGTTTGAATAATTTATATTTTGCTTTTCTTTTAATATAAATTTATTTATTTTAATTGGAGGTTAATTACTTTACAATATTGTATTGGTTTTGCCATACATCAACATGAACCTGCCATGGTATTTTGCTATAAAATAATTTCCTCTTGGAAATATTTAATATTAAGTATTGCTTTGGTCTTTTTAATATTCTTTTAGTCCTTTTGTGTCTGTGATTGTTATTTCTCTTTTATCTATAATCACACTGCTAGGTGTTGGTCTATTTTACTTTACATTGTTTTCCAAAGAGCTGTGTCCCAAATTTGTTTATCCTTTCTATTTTTATTGCTTTATTTTCTATTTTGTTGACATAAGCTCCCATTTTCATTAGTTCCTTCCCCTAGTTTCTTCTGATTTATTTTATTCTTCTAGTTCCTCAAGATGAGTAGTACCAAGTTTCTAAGAAATTTTTTTTATTCTTTATTCTTAGTGGTAAAAGCATTTAAGGCTAAATTTTTTCCAAAGAATAAAATTTTCAGAGTCCCATAAGTTTTGATTATTCATTTAGTTCCTTTCTAGAATGTTTGAAATTTCTATTTATTTCCTCTTAACATAAACATATCTATAAATTTTGTTTCTAACTTTCAAAGTAAATAAGATTTTTGGTCACATTTTAGTTCTTTACTTTTATTTTTGTTGGATTCATCTCAGAGAATATGTCTATAGAATCTTTACTGTTTACATTTTCTGAATTAATTTTTATTGGAGTATATTTGCTTATAATATTGTGTTAGCTTCTGTTGTAGAACAAAGTGGATCAGCTGTAAGTATACATATATCCTCTCTTTTTTAATTTCCTTCCCATCTAAGTCACCACAGAGCACTGACTAGGGCTCCTGAGCTATACAGCAGGTTCTCACTAGTGATGTGTTTCATACTTAGTATCAATAGTGTATATGTCAATCCCAATTCTCCAATCCATTCCACCTCCCCTTCCCACCTTGGTGTCCATACTCTTGTTCTCTACATCTGAGTCTCGATTTCTGCTTTGCAAATAAGATCATCTATATCATTTTTCTGTATTCCACATATATGTGTTAATATTAATTAATTTGTTTTTATCTTTTTGACTTCACTCTGTATGACAGTCTCTAGGTTTTATCCATGTCTCTACCAATGACCCAATTTTTAAAATTTATTTATTTATTTTAATTGGAGGCTAATTGCTTTACAATATTGTGGTGGTCTTTGCCATGTATCAACATGAATCAGCCATGGATGTACATGTGTCCCACCATCCTGAAACCCCCTCCCACCTCCCTCCCCACCCCATCCCTCTACATTGTTCCAGTGTACCGACTTTGGGTGCCCTGCTTCATGCTTTGAATTTGTACTGTTGATCTATTTTACATATGGTAATATACATGTTTCAACACTATTCTCTCATATTGTCCCACCCTCTTCTTCTCCCACATAGTCCAAAAGTCTGTTCTTTACATCTGTATCTCATTTTCTGACTAGCATATAGGGTCATTGTTACTGTCTTTCTAAATTCCATATATTTGCATTAGTATACTATATTGGTGTTTTTCTTTCTGGTTTACTTCACTCTGCTCCAGTTTCATCTGCCTCATTAGAACTGACTCAAATGTGTTCTTTGTTATAGCTGAGTAATATTCCATTGTGTATATGTACCACAACTTCCTTATCCATTTGTCTGCAAATGGACATCTAGGTTGCTTCCATGTCCTAGCTATTGTGAACGGTGCTACAATGAACATTGGGATACATGTGTCTCTTTCAGTTCTGGCTTCCTTGGTGTGTATGCTCAGCAGTGTGATTACTGGGTCATATGGCAGTTCTATTTCCAGGTTTTTAAGGAATCTCCACACTGTTCTCAGTAGTGGCTGTACATAGTTCGCATTCCCACCAACAGTGTATGAGGGTTCCCTTTTCTCCTGACCCTCTCCAGCATTTATTTTTTGTAGACTTTGATGGCAGCCATTCTGACTGGTCTAAGATGGTACCTCATCATGGTTTTGCAGATGCACCAATTTTGTTCATTTTTATGGATGAGTAATGTTCCGTTGTATAAATGTACCATTTCTTCTTATTAAATTTCAGTTGATGGATAATTATAAAGCCAATTTGCATAAATGTTCCACAGAAGTAAAGAAAAATAACCTTCTATTCAGTGAGGATAAGGCATCAGTTCAGTTCAGTTCAGTTGCTCGGTCGTGTCCAACTCTGTGCGACCCCATAGACAGCAGCCCACTAGGCTCCTCTGTCCCTGGGATTCTCTAGGCAAGAATACTGGAGTTGTTTGCCTTTTCCTTCTCCAATGCATGAAAGTGAAAAGTGAAAGTGAAGTCACTCAGTCGTGCCCAACTCTTAGTGACCCCGTGGACTGCAGCCCACCAGGCTCCTCCGTCCATGGGATTTTTCAGGCAAGAGTACTGGAGTGGGGTGCCATTTCCTTCTCTAGAGGATCTTCCTGACCCAGGGATAAAACCCGGGTCTCCCACATTGCAGGCAGAAACTTTACCATCTGAGCCACCAGGGAAGCCCCCATTTCTGCTAAGGTGGAATGAAAAAAACCATCCTTCAGTTTTTTCTGGTTATAGGTAAATTTCCTCTCTTTATGGAGCCAAGATTTGCTTTGCTTTGCTTTGTCCTTGGCCTGTTAATTCCTAAAAGCCTGATTACTTGCTGTACAAATACAATAAACACTCAGCCCAGCCCCCTAAATAACTGCCAGATCAAATAAACTGTGTAGTGAGCTTGGAACTGACAAAGGACACTTGTATTTTCTTTCTCTAAGCAGGGCAGGGAAACATCCACTGTAGGGAACCCCAGGGTGTTGCCAATAGCCACTGCTACATAAAGTTTCCTTCCCTCAGAACAGATAGGACAATGAGTAGGACACCTGTATTATACACTGAAGTCTTGACTTTGAGAGGTATGGTATATAGTTTAATGCTGAAGCCCTAAGGTCTAGCTGAGTGCTGGAAAAATCATATGCACTCATTAAATCTTCATTGAGTTGTGCTTCCATTGCAGGGGGCATGGGTTTGAGCCCTGGTGGGGGAGCTAAGATCCCACATGCTCAATGCAGCTAAAAAACATCTTCATCGAGTGAATGAGAGTTTACATGGAAATGAATATGAAGTGCTAATCAAAAGCATTGCAAATAAGCAAAAAACAAGAAAAGAAGCTTTGGGTTGCTAATAGAAGGAAAAAGCAGTCCTCCAGGGAGCCAAAGTTAGGCACTGGAATCACTGGTGTGGCTCCAAGAAGGCAATATATTCTTTTTAAATTTAAATTTATTTATTTTTAGTCGGAGGATAATTCCTTTGTAATATTGTGTTGGTTTCTGCCAAATATATCACCATGAATCAGACATAGGTATATGGCTATGATTTTCTCCCTCTTGAACCTCCCTCCCACCCCATCTCACTCCTCTAGGCTGTCACAGAGTACCAGATTTGAGCTCCCTGCATAATACAACAAATTTCCACTGGCTATCTAATTTTATTATGTTTTCTCACCTGTTGAGCAAAGGCCGACATAGAAGATTGTTATCTAGCTTTAAAGAAAGAAGGAGCATTAGGAACTTAGCACAGAGCCCATGATGAACATTCAAAGCAATCCAGCTATTGTTGATTTGGTACTTCTGTATACAGTTGACTCTTGAACAACTTGGGGGCTTGGGGTGCCAACCGCCTCATGCAGCCAAAAATTAACATATAATTTTTGACTAAAACTGAACTACTAATAGCCTACTGTTGACTGGAAGCCTTGTCAATAACATAAACAGTCAATTAACACATATTTTGTATGTTATATGTATTGTCTACTGTATTATTAAAGTAAGCTAGAGAAAATAAAATGTTAAAAATTATAAAGAAGAGAAAATACATTTACCGTACTGTGTTAAACTGTAAACTACATCATCTGTTTGCAAAATGAATCATCTATACTAAATGAATTAGTACCTATATCAATATTGTCTTACATAAAATAAAAGACTGTAGCTGTTATATGTATTACTACCACTAGGCATCACAAATGAAAAGATGATGTGAAAAAGAAATTTATATTTAGATACAGGTATAACGAATCATTCATTGATAATGGAGAAGCAGTAGAAATATTTCTTCATGGTCACCTAAGAATGAACTGTTATAAAATGACTGTGGCATACAGTCTTACAATCATATTAATAATACAGTATTGGAAACATACTAGTGCATTTTAAAGAAACTTACTACCTATGATGATAGGCTGATATGCAGTTTCTCCAACTATGAGAGAGAGAAAGAGGCATACTGTACAGTAACATAATTCTTTGAAAGCAATGTTATAAAACAGTAAAAAAGACTAGCACATTATTAACTTTATATTCCATACTACTCACCCAGTGCTTATGTAATGATAGGTTATCCACTTCAATACAAGTCTTACACACAATGTTCTACATGATGAACACTTAGGAGATGGTGACAATGATAATACAAAAATGCCTACACCATTCTTGCTGTAAGTTATTAGAGTTCACAACAAAACACATACGTACTCCCGGCAGGTAAGTTTATCAACTTGCATGACATGGCAATTATTTACTATTCATTTCGTGAAAGTGGATCATCTTCATCACATGTCTGCACACTGAGTGAGCTGAGTGGGAGGAGAAGGCATTGGTCTTGCTGTCTTGCTTCAGTGGCAGAGGTGGAGGCGGCAGACGTGCAGACAGGAAGCAGCCTCACTGAGTGTAAACTTATACATCATAGTTTTTATATATATATATATATATATATATAAAATATATCATATAGAGATGCATCATAGTTTCTGACTTTTTTCAATTCAGTTCAGTTCAGTCACTCGGTCACCCAACTCGTTGTGACCCTATGGACTGCAACATGCCAGGCTTCCCTGTCCATTACCAACTCCCGGAGCATGCTCAAACTCATGACCATCGAGTTGGTGATGCCATCCAACCATCTCATTCTCTATCATCCCCTTCTCCTCCTGCCTTCAGTCTTTCCCAGCATCAGGGTCTTTCCCAAGGAGTCAGTTCTTCGCATCAGGTGGCCAAAGTATTGGAGTTTCAGCCTCAGCATGAGTCCTTCCAATGAATTTCATTTAGGACTGATTTCATTTAGGATGGACTGGTTGGATCTCCTTGCACTCCAGGGAACTCTCAAGGGTCTTCTCCAACAGTTCAAAAGCATCAATTCTTCTGTACTCAGCTTTATTTATAGTCCAACTCTCACATCCATACATGACTCCTGGAAAATCCATAGCTTTGACTAGACTGACCTTTGCTGGTAAAGTAATGTCTCTGCTTTTGAATATGCTGTCTAGGTTGTTCATAGATTTTCTTCTAAGGAGAAAATGTCTTTTAATTTCATGGCTGCAGTCACCATCTGCAGTGATTTTTGGAGCCCAAAAGTAGAGTCTGTCACTGTTTCCATTGTTCCCCATCTATTTGCCATGAAGTGATGGGACCAGATGCCATGATCTTTGTTATTTGAAAGTTGAGTTTTAAGTCAATTTTTTTACTCTCCTTTTTCTCTTTCATCAAGAGGCTTTCTAGTTCCTCTTCACATTCTGCCATAAGGGTGGTGTCCTCTGCATATTTCAGGTCATTGATACTTCTCCTGGCAACCTTGATTCCAGCTTGTGCTTTATCCAGGCTGGCATTTCGCATGATGTGTGCTGTATATAAATTAAATAAGCAAGGTGACAATATACAGCCTTGATGAACTCCTTTCCTAGCTTCTAGCTGTTGCTTTTTGACCTGCATACAGATTTCTCAAGAGGCAGGTAAGGTGGTCTGATATTCCCATCTCTTTCAGAATTTTCCACGGTTTGTTGTGATCACACAATCAAAGGATTTATCGTAGTCAATGAAGCAGAAGTAAATGTTTTTCTGGAACTCTCTTGCTTTTTTGATGATCCAGTGGATGTTGGCAATTGGATCTCTGGTTCCTCTGCCTTTTCTAAATCCAGATTGAACATCTGAAAGTTTTAAATTCACATGCTGTTGAAATGTAGCTTGGAGAATTTTGAGCATTATTTGCTAGCATGTGAGATGAGTTCCGTTGTGCAGCAGTTTGAACATTTTTTGGCATGGACTTTCTTTGGGATTGGAATGAAAACTGACCTTTCCATTCATGTGGCCACTGCTGAGTTTTCCAAATTGGCTGGCATGTTCAGTGCAGCACTTTCACAGCATCATCTTTTAGGATTTGAAACAGCTCAACTGGAGTTCCATCACCTCCACTAGCTTTGCTCATAGTGATGCTTCCTAAGGCCCACTTGACTTCATACTCCAGGATGTCTGACTCTACGTGAGTGATTGCACCATCGTGGTTATCTGGGTCATAAAGATCTTTTTTGTGCAGTTCTTCTGTGTATTCTTGCCACCTCTTCTTAGTATCTTCTGCTTCTGTTAGGTCCATACTATTTCTGTCATTTATTGTGCCCACCTTTGCATGAAATGTTCCCTTGGTATCTCTAATTTTCTTGAAGAAATCTCTAGTCTTTCCCATTCTATTGTTTTCCTCTATTTCTTTGCATTGATCACCAAAGAAGGCTTTCTTATATCTCCTTACTATTCTTTGGAACTCTGCATTCAGATATTTTTTTCCTTTTATCCTTTGCCTTTTACTTCTTTCCTTCTCAGCTATTTGTGAGACCTCCTCACACAACCATTTTTCCCTTCTTGCATTTCATTGTCTTGGGGATGGTTTTGATCACCACCTCCTTTAGAGCACAGGCTTGGTAGTTGTGGTGCAGGGACTTAGTTATCCCATGACATGTGAAATCTTCCCAGCAGGTGAAGTCTTAATCACTGGACCACCAGGGAAGTCCCTCAGTGATTTTCTTAATGGTGACTGGACACTTATCTGTGGTCTCTTGGTTGGCAGAATTTGCTTCTCCTGTTACGTGGACATTTTTAAAACCAAGCCTCTTTCTAAAATTATCAATCCATCCTTTCCTGGCATTAAATTCTCCAGTTTTAAATTCTTCATCTTCCATTTATTTTAAGTTGCCATATAATGATTTTGCTTTTTTCTCAAATCATATTACAGTCTTAGGTGTACCTTTCTTTTTAAATTTTTACCTGTGTGTTTATTTATTTTTGGCTGTGCTGGATCTTCATTGCTGCACACGAGCTTTCTCTGTGGCACGTGGGGGCTATGCTCCAGTTGTGATGTACAGCCTTCTCATTACAGTGCTTCTCTTTTATTTTTATATTTTGACTGGAGAACAGTTGCTTTACAACGTTGTTAGTGTCTGCTGTACAATGAAGTTAATAAACTGCATGTATGCGTATATCCCTCCCTTTTGGACCTCCGTCCCACCTCCCCCATCCCATGCATCTAGATCATCACAGAGCATCGAGCTCCCTATGCTGTACACCAGCTTCCCACTAGCTATCTGTTTTATACATGGTAGTGTATATATGTCAGTGCTACTCTCCCAATTCAACCCACTCTCTCCTTCCCCCTCTGTGTCCACAAGTCCATTCTCTACATCTGCGTCTCTATTTCTGCCCTGCAAATAGATTCATCAGTACTGTTTTTCTAGATTCTCTATATATGCATCCACATGAATGCTGCCATCAAAAAATTAAATGCTATTTCACAAAAAGTGCAAGATTTTCACAGCTGCTGGTGTAGCAGAAGCGATCGCTTCACACATTTCCTTTTCTTTTTTTACAATGGTCCTTACACTGGATTTGGGCTTCCCTTGTGGCTCAGCTGGTAAAGAATCCGCCTGTAATGTGGGAAACCTGGGTTCGATCACTGGGTTGGGAAGATCCCCTGGAGAAGGAAAAGGCTACCCACTCCAGTATTCTGGCTTGGAAAATTCCATGGACTTATCCATGGGATTGCAAAGAGTCAGACACGAGTGAGCAACTTGCACTTTACCCCGGATTCATTCATCTTGAGAGGTGGTAATCACAGTTGCAGGCCTCAATCTAGGGTACGCATCAAGCAACTCAACTTTTCCTTGTAATGCCATGACTTTCTCTGCTACTTGGGAGCATTGCCAGCATCACCAGTGGCACTTTGTGTGGGTCCCATAGGTGCTAAGGTTCATGGCATTGAACTAATAAACATGATGAAAAATACTCAACAACTGCGAGGGATCACTTTCTACTGCCATGTGCAATTTACTAGAGACAAACTGTTCACAGGGAGATGACTAGCATAACATGGCATCTTAAACAGATACTCAAAAACACTTGAGCTCATCACAATAGCAACAGATGACTACAAATTATTATAGTAGCACAGTATGTACTACAGTTCACTTTCTGCAGATATGATTGAATACTGCATCTTTACATTTGTTTACATTTCTCTCAACTGAGAATGGCACCATGATGGTCTGTAAGTGTTTGTGTATGTAAGTTTTGATAAATTTTAACTTTTTAGACTATATTTGTATATGTTTTGTGGTGGTAAGTGGTGAAATAGACTAGTATCTACATATATTTTATGCATAATGACATATGTAACTTTTCCTTATTTTTGCCAATATTTCTAGATAGTGCGGTATGTGAGTTTTTCGAATTGTCACAGATCTTCAAAATATTTTCCAATATATTTATTGAAAAAAACATCCACATATAAGTGGACCCATGCAGTTCAAACCTGTATTGTTCAAGGGCCAGCTGTAATCATAGGAGTATCTAACCCCATGCTTATAAAATGTAGGCAGGCAATAAATATTAGTCACTGATGATCATTTGAATGATGCTGATGGTGATGAGAGTGTGGCTCCACTCCTGATAGTGCTTGTACCTAGTGAAGGACCCAGCAATGTAAGCTTTTCAGTGTCAACAGAATTAATAACAAATAAGAGGGGTGTCACAGCATCTCTAGGAGATGCCTCTAAAAGAGACTTGTGCTTTGTAAAGAAGCCTTGTATGCTGTATGTATATATGTTTATTTAAAGTTAGAAGAAGTAGATGTTTGAGAATGTGAAAGATAAAAAGAAAGAGATTGATTATTTTTACCTCTTCTAATGTTATCTTGTGACAGTCTTAGAATAACTGTGGTCATAAAGTGATCATAAAGAATCAGTCTGGGGGCTTTCCTGGTGTCTCTTTGGTAAAGAAATCTGCCTGCCAATGCAAGAAACATGGGTTCAATCCCTGGTCCAGGAAGATCCTACATGAGCAACTAAGCCTATGTGTCTCAACTGTTGAGCCTATTCTCTAGAGCCTGGGAACCACAATTATTGAGTCCATGCACTGCAACTACTAAACCCCACATGCCCTAGAGCCCATGCTCTGCCACAAGAGAAGCCACCACAATAAGAAGCCTGAGCACTGTAACGAAGAGTAGCCCCCACTTGTCACAACTAGAGAAAAGCCTGTGCAGCAGCAAAGACCCGGCACAACCAAAAATAAATAAATAAAATTTTAAAATGGTCCTCATTTTAAAACACCTTTATAAAAAATAATAATCAGTCTGCCAAGTGGTTGGCAGTAAATTAAAATATCCATTGAGATTCATGTTAGGATTACCAGTCCTTTTCATTTATCAGAAGCTCTTTCTGCTGTTTACAAGAAAATTAATAGGAATAGGGGGGAAATATATATATAATTAAAGAGCCTTTGTGGTATGTGGAGTAGCTTGAATCTTCTAGGGTGATGCCAGAGCAGTCATCATCCACCATAGCCTTGAACATCCCAGTATTCAGCTTACCGCAGGGTAGGCTCAGGACAGACAACCGGAACTTGACTAGGAGAATGTACCTCCTACACTCTGGGTATCCGTCCCACCATGTTCTCTCTCAGCCCTGTGTAGGCAGCTTCAAATTTTAAATTAACTAATATATTAAATATATTCAGTTACTAAGTTGTGTCCGACTCTTTGTGTTCCCATGGACTGCAGCAGACCAGTCTCCTCTGTCCTCCACTGCATCCCAGAGTTTGCTCAAATTCACGTCCATTGAGTTGGTGATGCTATCTAACCCTCTCATCCTCTGCCACTCCCTTCTCCTTTTGCCTTCAATCTTTCCTGGCATCAGCGTCTTTTCCAATGAGGTGGCCAAAGTGTTGGAGCTTCAGCTTTCCCATAATATATTGAATCTAATTTCTTGGATTCTAAAAGAAGTCTTTCAGGGACTGAAAAGTAAAGTGAAATATGTGGAAATGGGACAAAAAGTGGCGGGGGCGGGGGTGGGGGGGCACTGATAGTTGAGTCTCAGTGGAAGGAGAACCCGGATTAATGGCTGAACTGACAGACACTCCCCAGAATTGTCACCAGCTGTGGCCTGTGGCTAAACAAACTGTTTGATCTAAATTGAGTGTGGCAAGAAGGCAGGGGACTATGACACGTGTCAGGATCCACCCTAGGCTGAGAAGAAACTCAGCTCTCCTACTGCCTTCTAGTTTCTGAACTAGAGTTTCATGATGATAACAACTTATGGTAACTGGGGTTTGGCTTCAGGTAGAAGCTCAACACTTTAAAGAGGAGCTCAGAGAGAGAAGCTGATCAAGAGAAACATCAGGCAAGATGAGAGGCAAGGACCACAGAAACTGCAAAACATTGAACACACTCAGTGGTTTATTATGTATCATTAATTTAATAAATACTGAGCAAACAGTTTGTGTTTGGCACTGTGCCTGTGTGGAGCATGTAAGTCAACACATCCTACTTGTGTTGTAACTTCTTTGCCCTTAGAGAAAGTAAAAGATATCTATTTTCTTAACACTTTAGTGCAAAATCCTTCAAGTGTGTTTTGTTGGATATTAATATGTATATTTTGGGAGAAGGGGAAAGGAGAGTTAAGTACACTTGGAAAATTTTAGACAAGTTAACACATTAATTGCTGCAGAATCCCTCAGGAGCCTGTAACATACTACACTATGCATGACGACTTTCTAAGAAAAGGGTACGGTGGACAGTGAAGTGTAAAGTAAAAGTGTTAGTCACTCAGTCATGTCCGACTCCTTTCGATGCCATGGACTGTAGATTGACAGGCTCCTCTGTCCATGGAATTCTTCAGACAGGAATACTGGAGTGGGTTGCCATTCCCTTCTCCAGGAATCTTCCCAATGCAGGGATCGAACCTATGTCTCCCACATTTCAGGTAGATTCTTTATTATCTGAACCACCAGTATTCTTGCCTGGAGAATTCCATGGGCAGAGGAATCTGGTGGACTACAGTCCATGCGGTCACAAAGAGTCAGACATGACTGAGCGACTAAAACAGTGGACAAGACTTCCAAAATTCTTTTGACCACAGATGCCTTATGTCTAGGAGTTGCTTGTTGAACCCAATGTTGCATAGCATGCTTCTGTGTGGATGCTGCTATAAAACACTGATCAGAGACTTCCCTGATTGTCTAATGGTTCAGACTCTGTGCTTCCACTGAAGGGGCATGGGTTATTTCCCTGGTTGGGTAGTTACAATCTCATATGCTGTGCAGGGACAGGATGCTATTATCCTTATACCTCAGAGAGCAAACAGAATGAAAACTATAATCACAGAAAACTAATCAAACTGGTCACATGGATCACAGCTTTGTCTAACTCATGAAACTATAAGCCATGATGTGTAGGGCCACACAAGATGAACAGGTCATGGTGGAGAGGTCTGACAAAATGTGGTCCACTGGAGAAGGGAATGGCAAACCACTTCAGTATTCTTGCCTTGAGAACTGCAAGAACAGTATAAAAAGGCAGAAAGATATGGCACTGAAAGATGAAATCCGCAGGTCAGTAGGTGCCCAATATGCTACAGGAGAAGAGTGGAGAAATAACACCAGAAAGAATGAAGAGATGGAGCCAAAGGGAAAACAACACCAAGTTGTGGATGTGACTGGTGATGGAAGTAAAGTCCGATGCTGTAAAGAACAATATTGCATAAGAACCTGGAATGTTAGGTCCATTAATCAAGGTAAATTGGAAATATTCAAATGGGAGATGGCAAGAGTGGACATCCACATTTTAGGAATCAGTGAACTAAAATGAACTGGAATCAGTGAATTTAATTCAGAAGACCATTATATCTACTACTGTGGGCAAGAATCCCTTTGAAGAAATGGAACAACCCTCATAGTCAACAAGAGTCCAAAATGCAGTACTTGGGTGCAATCTCAAAAATGACAGAATGATCTCTGTTCATTTCCAAGGCAAACCATTCAATATCACAGTAATCCAAGTCTATGCCCCAACCAGTAAGCTGAAGAAACTGAGGTTGAATAGTTCTATGAAGACCTACAAGACCTTCTAGAACTAACAACAACAAAAAAATGTGTCATTTTCATTTTAGGAGACTGGGGTGCAAAAGAAGTCAAGAGATACCTGGAGTAACAGGAAAATTTGGCCTAGGAATACAAAATGAAGTAGGACAAAGGCTAACAGAGTTTTCCCAAGAGAATGCACTGGTCATAGCAAACACCCTCTTCCAACAACACAAGAGAAGACTCTACACATGGACATCACCAGATGGCCAATACAGAAATCAGATTGATTATATTCTTTGCAGCCAAATATATTGTCAGGAAAAACAAGACCAGGAGATGACTGTGGCTCAGATCATGAACTCCTTATTTCAAAATTCAGACTTAGATTGAAGAAAGTAGGGAAAACCACAAGACCATTCAGTTAGGAGCTAAATCAAATTCCTTACGATTATAAAGTGAAAGTGACAAACAGCTTCAAGGAATTAGATCTGATAAACAGAGTGCATGAAGAACTACGGACAGAGGTTTGTGACATTGTACAGGACGCAGTGATCAAGACCATCCCCAATAAAAAGAAATGCAAAAAGGCAAAATGGTTGACTGAGGAAGCCTTACAAATAGCTGATAATAGAAGAGAAGCTAAAGGCAAAGAATAGGAAAGATATACTCATTTGAATGCAGAGTTCCAAACAATAGCAAGGAGAAATAAGAAAGCCTTCCTCAGTGATCAATGCAAAGAAATAGAGGAAAACAATAGAATGGAAAAGACTAGAGATCTCTTCAAGAAAATTAGAGATACCAAGGGAACATTTCATGCAAAATGGACACAATAAAGGACAGAAACAGTATGAACCTAACAGAAGCAGAGGATATTAAGAAGAGGTGGCAAAAAAATACACAGAAGAGCTATACAAAAAAAACTTCATGACCCAGGTAACCACGATGGTGTGCTCACTCACCTAGAGCCAGACGTCCTAGAATGTGAAGTCAAGTGGGCCTTAGGAAGCATCACTATGAGCAAAGCTAGTAGAGGTGATGAAATTCCAGCTGAGCTATTTCAAAACCTAAATGATGCTGTGAGAGTGTTGCCTTCAATATGCCAGCCAATTTGGAAAATTCAGCAGTGGCCATTCTGCTTCTCTCTTCTTCTTTTCCAGGACTGGAAAAGATCGATTTTCATTCGAATCCCAAAGAAAGTCCATGCCAAAGAATGTTCACGATTGCACTCATCTCACACGCTAGCAAAGTAATGCTCAAAATTCTCCAAGCCAGGCTTTGACAGTATACGAACTATGAACTTCCAGGTATCCAATCCAGATTTATAAAAGGCAGACGAACCAGACATCCAATTGCCAACATCCATTGGATCATTAAAAAGCAAAAGAGTTCCAGAAAAATATCTACTTCTGCTTTATTGATATGCCAATGCCTTTGACTGTGTGGATCACAACAAACTGTGGTAAATTTTTCAAGAGATGGGTATACCCAACTACCTTACCTGCCCCCTGAGAAATCTGTATGCAGGTCAAGAAGCAACAGTTAGAACTGGACATGGAACAGCAGAGTGGTTCCAAATAGGGAAAGGAGTACATCAAAGCTGTATATTGTCACCCTGCTTATTTAACTTATATGCAGATTACATCATGCAAAATTCTGGGCTGCATGAAGCACAAGCTGAAATCAAAATAGATGGGAGAAATACCAATAACCTCAGATATGCAGATGACACCACCTTTATGACAGAAAGCAAAGAAGAACTAAAGAGCCTCTTGATGAAAGTGAAAGAGGATAGTGAAAAACCTACTTTAAAACTCAACATTCAAAAAACAAAGATCATGGCATACAGTCCCATCATTTCATGGCAAATAGATGGGGAAACAATGGAAACAGTGACAGACTTTATTTTCTTGTGCTCCACAATCACTGCAGATGTTGACTGCAGCCATGAAATTAAAAGACGCTTTATCTCTGGAAGAAAACCTATGATCAACCTAGACAGCATATTAAAAAGCAGAGACATTATTTTGCCGACAAAAATCCATCTAGCCAAAGCTATGGTTTTTCAAGTAGTCATGAATGCATGTGAGAGTTGGACTATAAGGAAAGCTGAGTGCCAAAGTATTTATTGATGCTTTCGAACTGTGGTTTGGAAAAGACTCTTGAGAGCCCATCGGACTGCAAGGAAATCAAACCAGTCAATCCTAAAGGAAATCAGTCCTGAATATTCATCGGAAGGACTGATCCTAAAGCTGAAACTCCAATACTTTGGCTGCTGCTGCTGTTGCTGCTAAGTCGCTTCAGTCATGTCCAACTCTGTGCGACCCCAGAGACGGCAGCCCACCAGGCTCTCTCATCCCTGGGATTCTCCAGGCAAGAACACTGGAGTGGGTTGCCATTTCCTTCTCCAATGCATAAAAGTGAAGTCGCTCAGTCATGTCTGACTCTTCACGACCCCATGGACTGCAGCCTACCAGGCTCCTCCATCCATGGGATTTTCCAGGCAAGAGTACTGGAGTGGGGTGCCATTGCCTTCTCCAAATACTTTGGCTACCTGATGCAAAGAACTGACTCCTTGGATAAGACCCTGATGCTGGAAAGATTGAAGGCAGGAGGAGAAGGGGACAAAAGAGAATGAGATTTTTGGATGGCATCACCAACTCGGTGTACATGAATTTGAGCAAGCTTAAGAGTTGTTGATTGTAGGGTAGCCTGACATGCTGCAGTCCATGGGATTGGAAAGAATCGGATACAATGAGCGACTGAACTGAACTGATGCTGTGCAGTGCAGCAAAAAAATAAGTTAAATAATAATAAAGCACTGATCATCCCATTTGGGGTAGACAGGATGCCTGACTGGGCACTGCTCTGTTAACCAAGCATCCTAATCTATCTGGCTGGATGGTCACCTCTGAATGATGCTTGCATTGAGAGGCATCTGGAGTGGTTTAGCCCATTTCCTAAGATTGCATTCCCTGGCATGGCCTGGTTCCATAGTGTTGTCCCTTTTAGGGATCCTGGCTTTTAGAATGTTGTTTCAGATGTTGTGGGATTAGCCCTTATTAACCAAAACTACAAAAAATGGTTGAATATGTCAGTGTTTTTTTTTGAACTTTGAAGTTGAAATGCTGTGCCCTGGGTCCCATAAGCATCTGTGTAGCTGTGTAAGCAGTTGTGAAATAAGCAGTTTGGTGTGGGGAGACCAAGTGCTGAACCAGCAGGCAGGGAACCTAATTTATCCACATGCCCACCTATCAGTCTATAGCTTCAGGAGTTTGAGAA
Source organism: Bos mutus (assembly GCF_027580195.1). Classification (NCBI taxonomy): domain Eukaryota; kingdom Metazoa; phylum Chordata; class Mammalia; order Artiodactyla; family Bovidae; genus Bos; species Bos mutus. The sequence goes on from NC_091617.1 coordinate 136,878,559, forward strand.
TGTTGTTTTAATATCTGTGGGCCTCAGTTTCCTCTGTTACAAGTTGAATCACCAGAGTAGAAGAATGACACACATTTGACACCTGAGCCATCCTGCCCCTCCCACACCTAGGACAGACATTGCTAAGCAACCATCTTCCTTGTAAACACAGAGATGTCCTCGGGCACTTTTACTCTACAATATTCCCACCAACCATTCAGAACCAAGAAGGACGGAAAGTGAAAGTGAAATCCCTCAATCATGACTGACTCTTTGCGACCCCATGGACTGTAGCCTACCATGTTCCTCTGTCCATGGGATTTTCCAGGCAAGAGTACTGGAGTGAGTTGCCATTTCCTTCTCCAGAGGATCTTCCCAACCCAGGGATCGAACCCAGGTCTCCCGAGCTGTAGGCAGACGCTTTCCCGTCTGAGCCACCTATCTCTCATTAGCTGCTGCCATTCTAGGACTGGATGAATGCTAAGATCTGAGATTATTACTATCAACAACATCTACTTTCTGAGAAAAGCCAAGGAGAGGTGAGTGCCCCCAGTGAATGGGGGAGCACTGTGGGGAAGAACCTCAGGCATAGGATCATCGGCTTCTCCCTTATCAATGGCATTCAGAAAAGGTCCATTTGGATCATTTCACAATCTGGGCAGTCAAGAGTTGACTTATAAGCAGAGTGGATGTTGATTATTCTAAAGGAGTCAGGGGAGGAGGAGCTGGAACCTAGAAGGTTGACCTCAAGCAACGGGACCACCCCCACTGCTTCATTCCTGCATGTGGGCACCTGTTGTAAGGATGGGGAGGCAGCCTCTAGAGCCCACCTGCATAGTTGGCTAGTTGGTGCACATGTGGGACTTGGCATGCATATGCAGCATCCTGCAGATGAGTTTCTTTTCACTATTTCACATCAGTCAATAAGAAAGCTAGTGCTCTCCAGTCTTGGATGACCTTTCCCAAGGTCTCTAGAACTGTGGTAGAGAGATGAGATGATGGGACCATTCTGTTAATAACCAGCATCTGAGTGAAGTGCAAATTTCTTTCCACTTGTGTGGGCTTAACCTATGTTTTCTCATGTGTAAAATAGTGATAGTGGTGCTATAGGGTTGTTGGGAGCACTAATGGGATAATACTCTGAATTGGTTAGAAAAATGCCTGTGGCATATGAAGTGTTCAGCAATGTTCCTTGTGATCTATTACAGAACCCAGTTGAGGAATAGACGTTGAGGCTAAGAGGAAGTTACTACATGAATCATATATTGATCACCAGTTTTCAGACTCTTAAAAGAGCATATAATGCATTCATCGTGAGCCACCAGACTGGACGCAATTTTGCCTGCCCTTGGGATTCTGAAGGTTCTTCCATAAGACATGTTAATGACACACATAGGGATGTGTGTGCAGAGTTAAAGGGATCAGCAAGAGATGCTGAGATGCTCTGGGAGTAGCAATAGTGGGAAGGCACCACTAGGCTTGATAGGCAGGTGGAGATGGCAGTGTTACCAGAACCCAGTGAGAGCTAGGACCTTGCAGGCAGGCTACTAGCAGAGGACTGCGGGATGGGAAGACATAGTCACTGTACAGTTGCAGTGTTGGGCAGGGAGAGGGACAAGAAAAACACACTGACCTCTCTTCCCTCCCCCTTTCTAATCTCCTACTGATGCCTCCCATTGGCTGAAGGAGGCAAGCTGGCAAAGAAATCCTAACAAAGCAATTCATGGAGCCAGTCTCCTGGGGGCACAGAGTAGAGCAGAAAATCTGTGGATGCAAAGGAGGCTAATCACCACATTCACTAACTCCTCTCACAAGTTGAGAGTGTTCCAGTTAATGGAGTGCGTGGATGGATAAACCTCCAACTAAATCAGCTCACAGTTTAGTTATTTCCTTTAGTCTTCATATCCTGTAGCACGATGAGCAGCAGTCAAGATGGCAAGCTCCCAAGAAAGCAAAAATGTGCCAACACACAATCTGACCAGGATGTGGGGATGCTCAGAGTAGATCACATGATACCTTCTGGTCACCATGATCTTGGAGCTGAGCCATAGCATCTGGTAATATAATATTCAGATCAGATCAGATCAGATCAGATCAGTCGTTCAGTCGTGTCCGACTCTGCGACCCCATGAATCGCAGCACGCCAGGCCTCCCTATCCATCACCAACTCCCAGAGTTCACTCAGACTCACGTCCACTGAGTCAGTGATGCCATCCAGCCATCTCATCCTCTGTCATCCCCTTCTCCATCTGCCCCCAATCCCTCCCAGCATCAGAGTATTTTCCAATGAGTCAACTCTTCGCATGAGGTGGCCAAAGTACTGGAGTTTCAGCTTCAGCATCATTCCTTCCAAAGAAATCCCAGGGCTGATCTCCTTCAGAATGGACTGGTTGGATCTCCTTGCAGTACAAGAGACTCTCAAGAGTCTTCTCCAACACCACAGTTCAAAAGCATCAATTCTTCAGCACTCAGCCTTCTTCACAGTCCAACTCTCACATCCATACATGACCACAGGAAAAACCATAGCCTTGACTAGATGGACCTTTGTTGGCAAAGTAATGTCTCTGCTTTTGAATATGCTATCTAGGTTGGTCATAACTTTCCTTCCAAGGAGAAAGCGTCTTTTAATTTCATGGCTGCAGTCACCATCTGTAGTGATTTTGGAGCCCAGAAAAATAAAGTCTGACACTGTTTCCACTGTTTCCCCATCTATTTCCCATGAAGTGATGGGACCGGATGCCATGATCTTCATTTTCTGAATGTTGAGCTTTAAGCCAACTTTTTCACTCTCCACTTTCACTTTCATCAAGAGGCTTTTGAGTTCCTCTTCACTTTCTGCCGTAAGGGTGGTGTCATCTGCATATCTGGGGTTATTGATATTTCTCCCAGCAATCTTGATTGCAGCTTGTGTTTCTTCTAGTCCAGCGTTTCTCATGATGTACTCTGCATTTAAGTTAAACAACCAGGGTGACAATATACAGCCTTGATGTACTCCTCTCCCTATTTGGAACCAGTCTGTTGTCCCATGTCCAGTTCTAACTGTTGCTTCCTGACCTGCATACAAATTTCTCAAGAGGCAGATCAGGTGGTCTGGTATTCCCATCTCTTTCAGAATTTTCCACAGTTTATTGTGATCCACACAGTCAAAGGCTTTGCCACAGTCAATAAAGCAGAAATAGATGTTTTTCTGGAACTCTCTTGCTTTTTCCATGATCCAGTGGATGTTGGCAATATAATATTACTAGTTCTCAAACTTAACTGTGCATTGGTTAAGATTTCTAAATTACATAATTACATAATTTAAATTACATAAAAAGTTTAAAGATCACCTTGTGTCTTAGTCTGTTAGGGCTGCTATTACAAAATACCATAGACTGGACGATTTGTAAACAAAAGAAATTTACTTCTTACAGTTCTGGAGGCTGGAAGTCCAAATCAAGGGGTCAGCAGATTTGATGTCTGGTGAGAGCCTGCTTCCTGGTTACTAAACACTGAGGTGTCTTCTTGCCATGTCTTCATGTTGCTGAAGGGGCAAGGGAGCTCTTTGGGGGCTTTTTAAGGGCATTAATCCCATTTGTGAGCATTCCACCGTCATGACTTAATTACCTCCACAAAGCCCCGTTTCCTAATAACATCACACTGGGGCTTATGTTTCAAATAGGAATTTCTGACCATGAGAACTAAGCCACACACAGTGGGCACTCATACTGGGGAGAGGAACACATGAGGAGGATGCAGAGGTGGATACTTGTGACCCCTGCCAATGGGGTCTGAGGAGGCCAGCAAAGGAAAAGGAAGAACCAGGAACCCTGCCTGTGGCCCTTGAGACCTCTCTGAAGGTGCCTCTAGGTGATGCTCATTTCATTCATTTCTGAGCTACACTCTTCAATGAGGTGATATGATTCTGCTGTTTACTCTGAGCAGTACAAACTCAGCTGAGACTCGTGCTGAAAGGACTGCCTCACACCAGGTCCTCCAGCAGACTAATCCCATGGGCTGCATAAAGAGAACCCAGCTCACACAAAGGACTCTGTTCCTTGAAAGGAAGATGAAGTGCAGAGCAGAAAGTTAAGTGATATGTGTGTGTTGAGGGTGGGGTGGCGTGGTGTGGGGGTTGGCAATGGATTGACTTTTGTAATTCTAGATTAAATTCATTCAATTTAATCTAGAACATTTGAAGATTTTCTGTGGGGTGGGTGAGGAATGCCTTTTCAGAGATGAATCTTTTTTTTTAATTGGACTATAATTGCTTCACAATGTTGTGTTAGTTTCTACTGTATAGCATTGTGAATCAGGTGTGTGTTTACAGAGATCCCCTTCCTGTTGAGTCTCCTTCCCACCTCACCCCCATCCCAGCCCTCTAGGTCTCCACAGAGCACCGAGCTGAGCTCCCTGTGCTGTACAGAAGCTTCTTGCTAACTATTTTACACATGGTAGTGTATCCATGTCAGTGCGACACTCCCAGTTGGTCCCACCTGCTTTCCCCTGCCTCCCATGTCTACAGGTCAGTTCTCTATGCCTGTATCTCTATTCCTGCTCTGCAAATAGGCTCATCTATGCCACAGATTCCATATATATATGTTCATATATATTTGTTTTTCTCTTTCTGACTTACTTCAGTCTGTACAACAGACTCTATGTTCTTTCACATCACTCCAAATGATTCAATGTCATTCCTTTTAGTGACTAATATTCCATTGTATATATGTACTGCATGCACGCATGCTAAGTCGCTTCAGGGGTGTCTGACTCTTTATGACCCTATGGACTGTAGCTGGTGAGGCTCCTCTATCCATGGGATTCTCCAGGCAACAATACTGGAGTGGATTACCATGCTCTCCTCCAGGGGATCTTCCCAACCCAGAGAATGAACCCACATCTCTTGTATCTCCTGCATTGGCATGTGGGTTCTTTACCATTAGCACCATCTTGGAAGCCTATATATACGTACCACATCGTATTTATCCATTCATCTTTTTTTTTAAGTGTTTTAGCTATTTCAGCTTTATTTGGATTGTGATAAGAACATGAACTCTGAAGTGAGATACATTTGAGTTCTGACACTTATTAGCTGTTTGAATTTATGTAAGTCATTCAGTTCAGTTCAGTCACTCAGTCATGTCTGACTCTTTGTGACCCCATGAATCGCAGCACGCCAGGCCTCCCTGTCCATATCCATTCATCTTTTATTGGACATTTATATTGTTTCTGTTCTCTTGATGTTGTTCAGTCCCTAAGTTGTGTCCAACTCTTTGTGACCCTAGGGACTGCACCATGCCAGGCTTTCCTGTTCTTCCCTGTTTCCTGTAGTTTTCTCTAACTCATGTCCATCGAGTCATTAATGCCGTCTAAGCATCTTATCCTCTGTCACCCCTTTCTTTTGCTACCCTCAATATTTCCTAGCACCAGGATCTTTTCCAATGAGTTGGCTCTTCACATCAGGTGGCCAAAGTATTGACGCTCAGCTTCAGCATCAGTCCTTATAATGATAATTCAGTATGGATTTCCTTTAGGGTTGACTGGTTTGATCTCCTTACTGTCCAAGGAGACAAGAGTCTCTTCAACACCACAGCTCAAAAGCATCAATTATTTGGCACTCAGCTTCTTTATCATCCAGCTCTCATATCTGTTCATGACTACTGGAAAAACCATAGCTTTGACTATAAAGAGCTTTTTCAGCCAAGTGATGTCACTGCTTTTTAATATGTTTTCTAGATTTGGCATTGCTCTCCTTCCAAGGAGCAAGCGTCTTTTAATTTCATGGCTACAGTCACTATCCACGATGAGTTTGGAGCCCAAGACAATAAAGTCTGCCACTGTTCCCACTTTTTCTCCTTCTATTTGTGATGAAGTGATGGGACCAGTTGCTATGATTTTCATTTTTTTGAATTGAATTTTAAGCCAACTTTTTCACTCTCCTCTTTCACCCTCATCAAAAGGCTCTTTAGTTCGTCTTAGCTTTCTGCCATTAGTGGTATCATCTGCATATCTGAGGTTGATATTTCTCCTGGAAATCTTGATTCCAGCTTGTGATTCATCCAGCTTGGCCTTCACACAATGTACTCTGCATATAAGTTAAATAAGCACGGTGACAATATACAGCCTTGAAGTACTCCTTTCCCAATTATGAACCAGCCCATTGTTCCATGTCCGTTTCTAGTTGTTATTTCTTGACCTGCATACAGGTTTCTCAGAAGACAGGTAACGTGGTGTGGGATTCCCATCTGTTTAAGAATTTTCCACAGTTGGTTGTGATGCACACAGTCAAAGGCTTTAGCATAGTCAGTGAAGCAGAAGTAGATATATTTCTGGAATTCCCATACTTTCTCTATGATCCAAAGGATATTGGCAATTTGATCTCTGGTTCATCGGCCTTTTCTAAATCCAAGTTGTATATCTGGAATTTCTCATTTCACATACTGGTGAAATCTAGCTTGAAGTTTTTTTTTTTTTTTTTTTTTTTTTTTGAGTGTTACGTTGCTAGCATGTGAAATGAGTACAATTGTATGGTACTTTGAACATTCTTTGGCATTTTCCTTCTTTGGGATTGAAATGAAAACTGACCTTTTCCAGTCTTGTGGCCACTGCCAAGTTTTCCAAATTTGCTGGCATATTGAGCACAACACTTTAAAAGTATCATTTTTTAGGATTTAAATAGCTCAGATGGAATTTCATCACCTCCACTAGCTTTGTTCACAGTAATGCTTCCAGAGGCCTACTTGACTTCACACTCCACGATATCTGGCTCTAGGTGAGTGACCACACTATCATGGTTATCTGGGTCATTAAGATCTTTTTTTGTACAGTTCTTCTACGTATTCTTGTCACCTCTTCATAATATCTTCTGCTTCTGTTAGGTCCTTGCCATTTCTGTTCTTTATCATGTTCATCTTGCATGAAATGTTCCCATGGTATCTCCAATTTCCTTGAAGAGATCTCTAGTCTTTACCACTCTATTGTTTTCCTCTATTTCTTTGCATTGTTCACCTAAGAAGGCTTTTCTTATCTCACTCTTCTTTGGAACTCTGCATTCAGATGGGTATATCTTCCCTTTTCTCCTGTGCCTTTCACTTCTTTCCTTTTCTCATCTATTTGTAAGGCCTCCTAAGACACTTTGCCTTCTTGCATTTCTTTTTCTTTGGGTTAGTTTTGGTCCCTGCCTCCTGTACAATATTCCATCTGTAGTTCTTTAGCGACTTTATCTACCAGATCTAATCCCTTGAATCTATTCCTCACCTCCACTGTATAATCATGAGGATTTGATTTAAGTCATACCAGAATGACCTAGTGATTTTCCCTACTTTCTTCAATTTAATCCTGGATTTTGCAATAAGGAGCTCATGATCTGAGCCACAGCTATTCTAGGTCTTGTTTTTGCTGACTGTATAGAGCTTCTCCATCTTTGCCTGCAAAGAATATAATCAATCTGATTTCAGTATTGACCATCTGGTGATGTCCCTGTGTAGACCACATGGAAGAGGGTGTTTGCTATGACCAGTGCATTCTCTTGACAAAACTCTGTTAGCCTTTGCCCTGCTTCATTTTGTACTCCAAGGCCATACATGCCTGTTACTCCAGGTATCTATTGACTTCCTACTTTTGCATTCCAATCCTATATGATGAAAAACATTTTTTTTTTTTTTTTTTTTTTTGGTGTTAGTTCTAGAAGGTGTTGTAGGTCTTCATAGAACCATTAAACCTCAGCTTCTTTGGCATTAATGGTTGGGGCATAGACTTGGATTATGTGATGTTGAATGGTTTGCCTTGGAAATGAACTGAGATTACTGTCATTTTTGAGACTGCACCCAAGTACTGCATTGTAAACTCCCTTATTGACTATGAAGGCTTCTTCATTTCTTCTAGGGCTTTTTGCCCACAGTAGTAGATACAATGGTCCTGTGAGTTAAACTCACCATTCCCATCCATTTTAGTTCATTGATTCCTAAGATGTTGATGTTCAATCTTACCATGTCCTCCTTGATCACATCCAGTTTACCTTGATTCATGGACCAAGCACTCGAGGTGCCTATGCAGTATTATTCTTTACAACACCAGATTATACTTTCACCACCAGACACATCCACCACTGAGCATTATTTCTGCTTTGGACCAGCCTCTTCATTCTTCCTGGAGCTATCTCTTCCCTCTTCCCCATAGCATACTGGACACCTACTGACCTAGGGGTCAAGCAATATGACATCTTCTGGTATCATATCTTTTGCCTTTTCATACTGGGTTCTCAAAGCAAGAGATGAATGGCCAGAGATGCATGGCCATGTTCTGGTATTATAACATTGTAAATATACATGCCCTGGCTATTGTAAATGGTACTGCAGTGAACATTGGAGTACATGTATCCTTTTGAATTATGGTTTTCTGGATCATATGGTTGTTCTATGTTAACTTTTTAAAGGCTCTCCATACTGTTCCCCACAGTTGCTATATCAATTTACATTTCTTGAGATAGGTAGAATGATGTCTATTTTAATAGGACTGCTGTAAGAAACTACCATAGACTGGGTGGCTTAGAAGACAGAAACTTGTTGTCTCACAGTTCTGGAGGCTGGAAGTCCAAGATCAAGGTATAACCAGGTTTTGATCCTTCTGAGGGCATTAGGGAGAATCTGCTCTACATGTCTCTTCTGGCTTCTGGTGGTTTGCTGGCCATCATTGGTGTTTCATAGGTTGTAAGTGTATCACTCCAATCTCTTCCTTCATGTCCAGATGGCATCTCCCTGTATTCATATCTGTATATCTGAATGTCTCTATTTATAGGACACCAGTCATATAAGATCAGGCCTCCTCCCTATTCTAGTATGACTTCATCCTAACTTCTAACTTCAGTAACAACTGTATCTTCAAATAAGATCACATTCTGATGTACTCAACATATGAACTTTGAGGGACATAATTCAACCCATAATAAATCTTAAGGTAGAAAGAGCATATATTTTTTTAGTTGGACAGACTGAGTTTGATCCTTTCCTTTACCAGTGCTTTTCTGATTCAGTTTTATTTTGTCACCTGCAAAATAAGGATGATGCTTTAATAGACTTATTGGTTAAATAATAAATATATAATAATAATTATTATATTTAAATTATTGTATTATAATTATATATTTAAATTAAAATTTAATAATCAATAGATATATAATTATGTTATATAATTATAAATAATATAATTTATATTATAATTTTATAATAAAATATAATTTATATTATAATTTATAATAAAGTAATATAATTTTATATATAATTATATATAAATAAAATATAATTTATATTATCAATTTATAATTATTTTATAATTATATATCTTTATTCCTCTCTTGGCTAGTAAGTCCACACATATGCTTGGTTCTGAGGCCCAAACTCCCTTGGGTAAGTTTATTTATTTATTTGGGGTTGAAAGTGGGTTGGGCAAATAGAAGACACCACTAGCTTTGGATAGTGTTTAGTTCCGGGCACATTGTAGGGTATTTGGCATCCAGTGATGTCACCCCATCATTGTGACAACCCCAGACACCTCTATGCATTCCCATGTGCTCCCTAGAAAAGTGAGTATTGCCCCCACTGAGGACCACATGTGTCCAGGTGCAAGGTCAGTGAAGGAGAAGCAAAGGTTGACAAATACTCAGGCATATTTTGATTCCTAGTGAGCAGGAGCCATCCATGTGGCACGCCACCAGAATGATGTAAGCGCAAAGACATAGAGCAAAAATGGCGTCAGGAAACCCAGGTTCCCACGTGTGACTTCTTACATAACCAGCAAAATGTTAAAGAGTTTAGTCCTGTTCAAGTAGAAAACCCACTACAATGAAAATAAAAGCCATATCTCACCAGCACCAACCTATCTCCCCCTGTTGAGTGATTTTCAAGACCAGTGACTTGTTTCCTGCAGCTGTAGGGAAGCCCACTAACTCCACAGCCAGCACTTGAAAGCATCTAAAGCTGAATAATGCTAATTCCTGTGACTCAGTGACTTATCTAAATATCTAAATTCTATGTGGTTTAATATGTCCCTTTGGAAGTTCCATGGTTTGAAAACTTGTCTGTAATCAATCCTTTATTTTGATCCTAACATTATCCTTTCTTTATTCAGAGAAAGTTAGTTTCTTCTCACCCTCACTAAATAAATATTGAGAAAATATTTAAGGAATATAAGTTTTAAATAATATCTAATTATAAGCCTGCCCTAGGGGTTAGGTTATGTCTCTCTCTGGCACATGATATCACTCTTCTCCAGCCCTATTATCCTTGGGATAAAGACTTGTACTTCTCCAGGAAACCTTAGACCGTTCAGTGAGACATCAGTTTTGGCTCCTGGCTTTAGTTTTTCTCCCATTAATAGCATCACATTGTTTAGTGCTCACCTCTCAGTCCCCTCACCTCCTTTGCCTCTGTCAGTCCCAGCCCTTGGGGGCCTCGGGGAGCAGATGGCCATTACCTGTGTGGAATTATTTTTGATGACAGACTGAGCTTGTCCCAATCACAATTCCCTGGGCAGTGTATGGGTCTCCCACTGTATCTCCAATGTGCCAGCAGACAAACTAGAGACACAACTACAGCCTCATTCACTGACTTTCCCCATTAGTTCCATATCCATGTCTGTTGTTTATTTTGTACAAGAGGATTTAGGTGAAAAAGCTTCAAATTTTCATGACTATTTAGCATAAAGATGAAAAATCCTACCTCTCACAAGCTGTATGAAATTGGGAAAGGTATGGGTGTCTCTACCTCTCAGGAAAGGGGATGATAATAGTACCTACATCACAATGTTGTCATAAGGATGAAAAGAGAGTCAGAAGATTTGAACATACACCTCACCAAAAGAGACAGATGGAACATAAGCACATGAAAAGATGCTATTAAAGCCCTCATGAGTTATTAGGAAAACACAAACTAAAACCACAATGTGAGACCACTACACACCAGTTAGAATTTTAGAAGTTAAACATACACCTATTTCACTCCTAGAGAGAAGAAATATAAAGTCCATACAAATGTTTGTACATGAATATTCATGGCAGTTTTATGTGTAACAGTCAAATTGGAAACAGATCATCAGTGAAATATTACTCAGAAATAAAAAAGATGAACCACTGATGCACAATGAATAAATTTCATAATAATTACACTGAATGAGAGAATAAAGACAAAAAGACTACACAGTGTGCAATTAACTTATATGCCATTATAGAGGATACAAACTGATTATGGTAACAGAACGGATTGGTAGTTGCTTGGGAACAAAGGCCGGGAGGGGTGAGAGGAAAGTTTTAAGGGGACATGAAGACACTGTAGGGGGTCCTGGGTGCCTTCACTTGCTTGTGAGGATGGTTTCACATATCAAACCTTACTGAATTGCCTACTTTAAGTGGATGTGGTTTATTTTATGTAAATTATACCTCAATAATGCATTTTTTAAAAGTGAGTGCCTGTGACACACCAGGCCTTCCATAAACATTAACTATCATAAACTTTACTGATATACTGAAAAACGTTTTAGATGAAAGTCTTTAAAATAGCATCTCATCAAAATCAATATTCAATGATTGATTCTATCATCATGATATCATAACACAGCTACATTTTTTCTTTCCTTCTAGGGGTGCTTATGAATAAAGATGAATTAAGAAAATAGTCCAGACTTTATGGTCAAAAGGCCTGAGCTCACTGCCCATTCTGTCATCCAGTACTTTGTCCTGATGTCTGACCTTGATTTTACTTTTATATAAAATAATATAAATCTACAGCATATGATTGTTCTAAGAATCAAACGAAAATGGGTGTGAATATGTTCTGCAAACCATAAGCAACACTAGGATATCAGTCATTACAACTGCAGAGGAGAGAAGCAGAGAAGTGTTGACAGTTTTGCAGACTCGGTAACAGAAAGAAAGCAAAATTTTTAAAACCTTGACCAAAAAAAAAAAAAAAAAAACCCACACATAAGAGCAAGAGCTAGACCCTCCATCTCTTCAATTCTTTTACTCTGATATTCTCACATTCAGATTGCCTAGGACACCTTTAAAATACATATTTCTAGGATCCCCTACTCTTACTGAATCAGAACCCCAAGTGTAGGGATCATGAATCGAGTGTAAGGAAACCTGCCCCCAATGATTCTGATGCAACTGGCAGCACCAGGCAAAGGGTGGTCCTTTGGAAACAACTGCCTTGACCTTGAGGCCTCTCAATGAGAAACAACAGCTATCCTAGGCTCTCCTGCTCAGGTTAAACCTGACTTCAGTCTCCAGAAAAGATAATGTATCTCCCATAAAGACTAAGAACACCAAATGTTTTGAAACATCACCAAGTATTACAAGCATTTCCCCATCACCATTGTCCTTCTAGTCCTGAGCATCCATACTCAAGAGTCTCACTGGTCCTGAGATCATCCTTGTAATTATCTATGTTGGAAATGCAAATGTGTGTTACTTAACTTCTTCCCAAATCATTCCTTTCCCTCACAAAATGAAGTCATTCAGTATTGCTTTGGATGGTCCATCTGAGGTGTGGCATGATGTTTGTGTGGGATAAGCATTTGAAAATCAAGAAGTAAGAAGAAAAGCAGCAGAACTGATGCACATCAGCCATTTGTGCCCTTTGGGATGGTTAAAGCAGAGAAATAAATACCTGAATTTCCATCTCCTATCTCTTATAATCTAAACCTGTCCAGGACTCTGTTCCTTCAGCCACAAGAAAAGCATCTTTTCTGTATCTTGAGAATCCACTTATAAGTTACTTCTTGGGGATTGTTGTTTCAAAACCCTCTATCAAAAGGCACTACATGAATGCAGTTAAATCCCTTTTCATATGGTTCATGATTCTATGAATTTTGACCGAATGTTGCAACAATGCCTCTAGGAGTCAGATGGGAGAATTCATTGAAGATTAAGAGCTTGGAAAATGGAGAAAGAACACCCATCTGAATGGGGCAGCCCCCAATTGGTTTCCATGTACAAATCCAGCCCCAGGTTGCCAGATAATCGCAGTTTCCCCCCCACCCCACCAAAGGTAGGGCAATAGAAATAGTACTTCTGTTCTATTGGCAAATTAAGGGAAAACTTTTTTTTTTTTTTTTTTCTGTCGCAGCTCAGATTTATTAGGAAAAACAAAGGATAATACACCCTCAAAGAGTGAGGGCAGGCCGACCCCAAAGGAGAGGACTCAATCTGCCTAGGCCTCTTCCTTTTATACATTTGTCTCCTCCCCCCTGAGCCTGCCCTATGCAAATTGGGCTAGCCAAGAAGGGGCAGTGTTTATTTCACCTGAAGTTCTCATTCCCCTCCACGGATTTCCTTCTGTTCCACTTTTGCGGACTTTTTCCTTTCTTTGTCTTTTAGCCACTGCCATTTTGGACACCTTTTTCCTATTCTAACTACCTAACATTCCCCCCTCAAGAGATGGGAGGCCCAATTCTTTGGCAATGGAATGTCACAGTCTCTCTGGCTACTGCTGAGCTGGGACAGCAAGGGGGCATTGGACCTCCCCTTCTTGCTTCTCCCAAGCCTCAGAGTCCTTATATGATGTCCATCTAAGGATGAGTGGTACTTTCTGTGGTCAGGTGTAGTTTTACATATCCTTGTTGAACTGGCAGTCTATGTTGTAGCTTGTTGGCCTGGGCAGAGACAAAATGGCTTAGACAATTGATAATACATGGAGCAATCATGGAGAAGGCAATGGCACCCCACTCCAATACTCTTGCCTGGAAAATCCCATGGACGGAGGAGCCTGGAAGGCTGCGGTCCATAGGGTCGCTGAGAGTTGGACACAACTGAGCGACTTCACTTTCACTTTTCACTTTAATGCATTGGAGAAGGAAATGGCAACCCATTCCAGTGTTCTTGCCTGGAGAATCTCAGGGACGGGGGAGCCTGGTGGGCTGCCATCTGTGGGGTCGCAGAGTCGGACACGACTGAAGCGACTTAGCAGCAGCAGCAGCAGAAGCAATCATAAGCAGCATCAATGTGGTGATAACAGATATTAGTAGGGGCATTCAGTTCAGTTCAGTTCAGTCACTCAGTCGTGTCCGAGACTCTTTGTGACCCCATGAATCGCGGCACGCCAGGCCTCCCTGTCCATCACCAACTCCCAGAATTCACTCAGACTCACGTCCATCGAGTCAGTGATGCCATCCAGCCGTCTCACCCTCTGTCGTCCCCTTCTCCTCCTGCCCTCAATCCCTCCCAGCATCAGAGTCTTTTCCAGTGAGTCAACTCTTTGCATGAGGTGGCCAAAGTACTGGAGTTTCAGCTTTAGCATCATTCATTCCAAAGAAATCCCAGAGCTGATCTCCTTCAGAACGGACTGGTTGGATCTCCTTGCAGTCCAAGGGACTCTCAAGAGTCTTCTCCAACACCACAGTTCAAAAGCATTAATTCTTCAGCGCTCAGCTTTCTTCACAGTCCAACTCTCACATCCATACATGACCACTGGAAAAACCATAGCCTTGACTAGACGGACCTTTGTTGGCAAAGTAGTGTCTCTGCTTTTCAGTATGCTATCTAGGTTGGTAGAGGCATTAGCCAACTCCAAATTCCCCCTTTCCCGGAGAAAGATCCCCCAAAGAGAGGTTGTAGCCACCCCAAGAACTCTCAAGCTCATTCTCTGAGATCCTGTAGGATCTGAACGTTTTTCTTGAGGTCTGTGAGACTTTCTTCAACTTGACTGGAAGTATTTACCCAAAAACAACACACCTCATTCAAGGTGGTTCAAGTCCCTCCATTTTCAGGAATCAGGAGATCTATCTCCTGTCTATTTTGGAGTACCACCCCTACCAAGCTGTGTTGGCTCTTTAGAGCTATCCTGAGAGATCTTATCTCCAGAAACTTAATTTTGGGAGTTTCCATTAGAATGGTGCTCATTTATAGTTCTGAATAGGTGTCTGAGATCTCCCAGGGGCTCACAGGTGTATTGAGTGTCCTCTTCTGTTTTCTTCCACACTTGACTCATGAATAGTGAATCCAGGAGTTGTGTCCTAGTACCTTGACTACTGTGGGGGTAGAAAGTATTACAGGTAGGGGCCCTTCCATGTGGGCTGGAGTTGAGCCTTTGGGGACCCATCTTTCCAGACTTTAATTAGGACTTGAGTTCCTGGAGCCTATAGTGGTAGCTCTTTAGAATTTTGGGGGTCCTTGTTGATCCCACAAGTGTATATCTTGTTGGAGTTGCCCAATGGCCATACTATAAGACTGGAGGGTCTGTGCCTATGGATCTAGGAAAAGGTCATTGACATAAACAAAAGGTCTCCTATATACCATCTCATAAGGACTAAGACCAACCTGTTCCTTAGGGGCAACATGCATGCAGAGGAGAGCTATTGGTAAAGCCTCCTTCTATCCCAGGGAGGTCTCCTGGGTTATCTTTTTTATCGCTGATTTTAAGAATTAGTTGCTTCTTTCTACTTTTCCTAAAGACTGAGGCCTCCTGGCACAATGGAAGTAATAAGTAATGCCCAATGCTTTAGAGACCCCTTGGGTGACCTTAGAAGAAAATGGTGTCCTGTTGTCACTTTGTAATGACCTGTGCAGACCAAATCTCAGAATGATTTCATGGAGCAGTTTTTTTGTTTTGTTTTGTTTTTTTTTTTTGTTTTTAACACCTCCTCAGTCTGGGCGGGAAAACCTTCAACCCATCCTGTGAATATATCTGTCATAACTAATAGGTATTTTTACCCTTGAGAAACTGACATCTACCAGTCCTCTCCTAAGCAGGTCCCACCCCATTGGATGGGCTGGGCCACCTGGGGTCTTCAAGCTCCTTGGGGGTTGTTTAACTGGCAAGTGGGACAAGAGGAGACCACTTGCCTTATACTCAGTTGGAGGCCTGTTCCTCTAAAGGACCTTTCTAATAATCTTTGGAGGGCCTTCTCCCCTAAATAAGTGGTGGCTTGTAAGGAGTTAACCAGCTTCCACTGGAGGTTCCCACGCAGAAAAAGAAGTCCCTCCTTTTGGAACCACCCCATATGATCTTCTTGAAAGCCCTCACTCTGAGCTTTTTTTTTTTTTTTTTAATAATTGATGCATTTGAATCAATTCTAATGAGGTGGATGAAACTGGAGCCTATTATACGGAGTGAAGTAAGTCACTCTTAGCTTTAAGAGTCTCACCTTCAGTATATGAAGGAGTTTCTGGCAAATTAGTCTGTGGAACTAAGATGGCAACCCCTATTAGGTCATTGTTCTGGACTTCTGCTCTCTTAGCTGCCTGGTTGGCTGCTTGGTTCCCTTGTGCCACTTCCACGCTTCCCTTTTGGTGTACTTTACAATGAGAGACTGAAACCTCAGCGGGCAGATAGACTGCCTCCAAGAGCCTAAGGATTTTATCACCAATTTTGATTGGGGACCCTTGGATGGTCAAGTGGCCTCTTTCTTTCCAAATAGCAGCATATGCATGTAGCACCAGAAAGGCATACTTGGAGTCAGTGTAAATGGCTATTCTTTTTCCTTTTCCCAGATCTAAAGCTCAAGTCAGGGCTATGAGCTCAGCCAACTGGGCTGAAGTACCTGGTGACAAAGGTTTGGCCTCTATGATCTCGAAATTGGAGACTACTGCATATCCAGCCGGAGAAGGCAATGGCATCCCACTCCAGTACTCTTTCCTGGAAAATCCCATGGATGGAGGAGCTTTGTAGGCTGCAGTCCATGGGGTCGATAAAAGTCAGACATGACTGAGCGACTTCACTTTCACTTTTCACTTTAATGCACTGGATAAGGAAATGGCAACCCACTCCAGTGTTCTTGCCTGGAGAATCTCAGGGACGGGGGAGCCTGGTGGGCTGCCATCTATGGGGTCGCACACAGTCGGACACGACTGAAGCGACTTAGCAGCAGCAGCAGCAGCAGCATATCCAGCTCTTCTTTTCCCATCTAATCAAAGCTGCTTCCATCAGTGTACCAGATTTCCTCAGGATTAGTCAGAGGATCTTCTGACAATCCCTCTCTGGATTTTGTCCAGTGGTCCAAGGTTTCTTAACTGGAGGTCTTCTGGAATCTGGGACTGAGCCGCGTGAGCTTTCTGCCCAGTTTGTTTTTGCTGTCCCAGTTTCCAGCCTGCTGGGCTTCTTCTTACTTCCACTGCACTGGGTTTTCTACGTGTTCAGCTTCCACTGTGTGAGATTTCGCCAAGTTGGGCTTCTCCTGTGCTTGGCCTCTGCTTCACAGGGGCTGAGCCAACGTTGTTTCAGCCAGGTTAAATCCGAGAAATGGCACCATATATGTTGGAGGAGTGTGTAATTTCCTTGATTCTGTCTCGCCATAGCAAAGATTTGAAATGGCAGGCCAGTTTTACAGCTAGGTTACAGCTTAGCTTTATTAGGAAAAACTCAAGGCACAAGGGCAGGCCAATGCCAAAGGAGAGGCTGAAAACTACTTTTAAGTGGAATGAATGAAACACCTCCAAGTCACTATGAACTTATAGGCCTCTGATTTTTACTATTATTCAAAAGTATAATCTCTTAATAACAAAAAAATAAAAGTATACCAATATAATAAATCTTGTACCCACATAATCAGTCAATAACATATACAATCCTGCCTCCCAGAATGAACATTTTAAAGCATATAAATTAAGCTCAAATAGCTGACTCTTCATGGAAAGGGTCAAATAACCATTGGTCTGAGCAGTAGCTTGTCGAATCCTAATCAGCAGTGGATTGAGGTTTGGTTTTCTGTCTCTTGCAGCAGGATGTAAAAGAACCATATTCTCCTTCTTCTCACAACCAGGATCATCCATCCCACCAGAAATAGCACCATCCTTACAGGGTAGCCCTCTCTCACACAGGGCACTGCATAGGAAGAGATGGGGCCAGGGATCAAACCCTGAGATCAAGAGTGTATCAGATTTTTTCTTTGATGGATAACATGTACATGCGTGATATGGTCAAAAATGGCTCCCCTCATTTTATTGAGAAACTCTCCTTGTACTGTAATGAAAGTGGGCAGGTGTTTTTCACAGTTGGTGCTAATGAATGACTCTTGGGGAGTATCCAGTAAACTATCAACTGAAAAAAATTGCACTACAGAAAAGTTGAGAATTATGTTTTATTCAGAGGACATTCTGAGCACTTCAAGCCTGCGAAATAGCATCTCAAATAATTCTGAGAAATTGCCCCCAAGAAGCAAGGTGAGGAGCCAGTATATACAAGAGTTTTTGCAACAAAGACCAGGTGGTGAGAACATTAAAAGATAACTATTAATTAAAGAAAAACAGCTGTCTCAAGCCAATGAAATTTAGCACTTTCCTATGTATGGGAAGATGCAAAAGTCGAGGCTCACTGAAACCACTCCTTTGATATGCACCTCACCTACCTGGGTCCAGAATCCTGCTTCTCTCCATCCTGAGTCCTTTCAGGGTACCCCATGGGGCTGCTGCAGTGGCATGTAAAGAACTGGGCCACACAGCAGGAGGTGAATGGCAGTTAAGTGAGCAAAGCTTCATCTATACTTACCACCACTCTCCATTGCTCACATCCCCCTAGATGGGACTGTCTAATTGCAGGAAAAGAAGCTCAGGGCTCCCCCTGATTCTGAATTATAGTGAGCTGTATGTTTATTTCATCATATATCACAATCTAATAATAATAGAAGTAGAATGCACAATAAATGTATCTGAATCATCCCCAAACCCCCTCCCCCTTACCCCGGTCTGTGGAAAAATTTTCTTCCAGGAAACCGGCCCCTAGTGACAGAGTAGGGACCACTGCCCTAACCCTCTAGCCCTCACTGGTTGATGAGGGGACTGAGACAGAGGGTGCCGAGGTCCAGCCCCGGCTAATCCAGGGTATTCGAAGGGGAGACAGCATCGGCGACCTATTCAAATGTTAATGAGAGATGTAAAGAGTAATAGAATGAGGATAGCTCAGTGGGAGAATTCAGTGGAGAAAAGAGTCTGAGTAGCTTGGTTTACACGGAAAATCAATATAACCCGTGACACCAGGTTAGCTCTGACCACGGAGGCTGCAGGCGCCCTCTCGAATAGTGGAAGGTGCCCCACCTTAGACACCTTCTCCAGTGGGTCTTAGAAGCCCAGGCAAATGAATGGTCGCAGAGGACCTCCGCGCTCCAGATGGAGACTTCAGCCAGAATGTGAAAAGAAAGAATGACATGGGGAGACCAAGCTCTGGTGAGCAAGGCCTGTACCTTTATTTTCAACAGGGGCTTTTATACCCTAAGTTACACATAGAGGATAATAGGGGATGCAAAGTCAGCAGTTTTTGATCCTTATCAAAAACCAGGGTTTCTTTCCTGCAAATTTATCGTATACAAATGGTTTAGGTGATTTACATCATCTTCTGGCCAGAAGGCCTATTAACATTTTATGACTCTTGACAAAGACTTATCAACAAAGACTTATTTTCTCTAAGAGTAATTATTTTAAGGTTTGGCGCCATCTTCCGAAGATAAAATTGCATTCCTATAGGGCGGACGTGTAATGGGTTTACAACAAAGGAAAGAATTTATTACCTTAAGGGTCTAAAGTTACTAACACCAAGGCCACTACATATTTTTTCTACATACCAACTATATTAATTAATACACATTCAAGGATACACTACAGGGGATGTGGAAACTTGGCAGCAAGCATTGGCTCATCAATGAAATCTTTTCCTAGTTTTATTCTGACAGTTTCTAACTCTCTGAGACGCTCTAAGCTATTTGAATATCTTAAGCTTCCTGTGCCTCTCGAGGCTGGGAGACTGTAAACAATCATATGCATAGCTGTAGGAGTCCGGGTAAACTTGTCAGGCGAGTTAGAGAGCTATCTGAGGGGTTTGGATTTAAACACTCCTAACTGCCCAGGAACTTTATTAATTGGAGCTGTAAGTTAACTCTTTGTCAGAGCGAGATGGTGGTGGGGGACAGCCCCCAGTAAAGTCAGAGGTGAGAGCACAAAGCAATAAAGTAGGCAGACTCTGGTTTTTGGGGGTAGATGCTCGAGAATATCCAGGGGGACTCCTGAGGCTCGATCCCGCCTTTGCGTATGCCTAGCCTCCTTCCTCATGACCTTTGTCATGAGTGGAATGCCTCACCGGCTCCCGGCAAGAGGGACAGAAACTACTGAGTCAACATGTGTAAGCCCAATGAGAGACACACTGGAGACCACAGGGATTCATATGACACTAACACTAGAATAGGGTGGCTAAAAGGGACATCTACGAGGTTATTTGCCCAACTGTGCCCCTAGGACATCAGGAATTGAGTGCAGATTTTTTTCCTCCCAAGCCAAAACATGCCCTCAGACTTTTTCCTGAGGCTCCAGGTGGCCCCTAATAATCAGTCCATCTTCTTGCCTTACTACTTAACAATACAAGGTGCTCTAAAACCCTTACACATAAAGCTCATATTATTCTGTGATTTTCCTCCTTGAACCATGACTCATTCTCAGAAGGTGTATCCTTAAAGATGTCCAGACTGCTCGCCCTGGTGACTTGGTGGAGGGCACTGACAGTTTGGAAGGAGACAGAGCACCATAGAATGAAGCTTCCTGAAGGATAACGATACAAGGCCCTGATCCCTGATGGGTTTTCTCTTCCTCTGTCCTTCAGGTTGACAGAACAGAGGTGATTCGCACCTGCATCAACCCAGTCTATTCAAAACTGTTCACAGTAGACTTTTACTTCGAGGAGGTGCAACGCCTGCGGTTTGAGGTCCATGACATCAGCAGCACCCACAATGGGCTGAAGGAGGCTGACTTTCTGGGCGGCATGGAGTGCACGCTTGGCCAGGTGGGTCCATGACGCCCTTCCTCCCCTTTAGCCTTCTGAGGGCCTTTCTCCTTCCTTTTTTCCCCTCTCCCCTCATTCAGTCCTTGCTTTCTTTCTCCTGTTGATTTTATTTCCTTTAACATGTAGCATTGTGTGACATGCACTGCCATGTCCATTATATTCAGTGTTACACTTTCATGTGGATGATGGTGCCGATATATCATGTGTTACCTATTTTGCAAAGTTAATCATTTTTGTTTCTGAATTCCTTCATTCTGTCAATCATTTATTTAACAACTATTTATGGAACACCTACTCTGCTCCAGTTGTATGTCTGCTATTGCTTATCCTGATACATCATAATCTTCCATCTCCCAACTCAACTATGGGAACCATTCATTACACAGGGAGTATCACTCAGTCACAGCTATCCCAAGCCTCTGGTGCCAAAAGCAGCCCAAGAGAAGGCTAAATAGATACATTGTAAATGATAAATGCTTTACTTAATCCTCACAACAATGTTTGGAAATAAACATCCATTTGTGAGAGAGAAACTAAGACTCAGAAGTAATCGACTTGCCAGAGACCCCACACTAACAAGGGCAGAGTTACACCCAAGTGGGCCTTACTCCAAGCCCCATGATTTTGCCTTTGTAACACGTTTCCTTTTTCCCTTCCTTCCTGCTGTACCCAGAACTTGAATAAGTGCTGAGGTGGAATCTAAGTAGAAATAGTCCCTGTGTTGAAGATTAATTGGAGAAGGCTCAGTGTGTGCCCCTCAAACAGAGCCACTCATGATGTTCTCTAAGCTCTCATGAGACAACTCATCCTGGGTTCTACATATGGTTGTGGGCCTGCAGGGAAGGGAGAGCTTTCTGCTGGGGAGAATGACAAAAGGCATTGTGAAGCCAAACTTTGAAAAAATATGGTCCAGGAGTTGAAGGAGGAGGAGGGATGTCTTCAGGTAAAAAGGCAATGTAAACAAGGCATAGAGGTCAGAGCAAACATGCAGAGGTAAGGGGTGAGAGGACCAGCCACCCTTAATCAAGGTCACAGACTGATTTACTGGGAAACTAGTGTAGCTTAAAATTCAGAGACCTTCACTTATGTGGATCCTTCCAAAGTTCTGTATCATGTTTTTATTTGTAGTGTTGTACTTTTTCCACAAAGAAAGATTACAAATTATATAAGCCTCAAGCCTCACAAAACCTGCATTAATCCCATGTAGAGGTAAGGATATTGTTTAGGGATTAGTAAGAAAGAGTTAAGTTGACTTAAAACAACATTCAGAAAACTAAGATCATGGCATCCAGTCCCATCATTTCATGGCAAATAGATGGGGTAACAAGGGAAACAGTGACAGACTTTGTTTTGGCTTCAATATCACTGCAGATGGTGACTTCAGCCATGAGATTAAAAGACACTTGCTCCTTGGAAGAAAAGTTATGACCAACCTAGACACCATATTAAAGAGCAGAGACATTACTTTGCCAACAAATGTCCATCTAGTCAAAGCTATGGTTTTTCCAGTAGTCATGTATGGATGTGAGAGTTGGACTATAAAGCTACACTCCTCTTCCTGCCTCACTGCTCTACTCCACTGTGGTGCTTCCTTCACCTCCTTTGACTTTCAGTCTCAGAGTCAGTTTTTTGGGAAATCCAAACAAAGATACTCTGCAGCATATGCCAAACTCCTTCCTGATTCCAGAGACTGTAAGCAGTGTTCCCATCTGCTCAGAATGTGCTTCCTTTCCCTGCTCACGCTCATGTTCCCTTCCCAATTTCAGTGGAAATGTCACTTCTTTCTAGGAGCCTTCTCTGAGGTCTTGTCTGCTTGATACCATCCTTTCAATGTTTGCTTCCTCTTCTGTGCTTCTCCCTAAGAATGGCTGTGATTTACTTGTGTAATTATTTGTTTTACATCTTTATCCCCAACTAGTTGTGAGCTGTTTGAAGGCAAAGACAGTGTCACTGGCCCCTGGCACAATGCCTGGCATGAGGTAGAGGCTCAAGGACTGGTTGGACATAGGAAGATAAGCCTTACAAAAGAGGTAATTTTGAGGATCATTCACACAGATCAAATTGTGAAAGTTTTGGATAAACAAGATCTTTTATTCACGTGACTTAGTGGATCTACATTTACTTCTTGGGACAGCATGTAACTTTTATGCATAGGCGGGATGCTCATTGCTAAGTGAGAATCTTAAAATGGTTCTTTTCTATCTGAAAAATGCCATTTTAATCACCTTTTAAGTTTATTTGTTATTTATTTAAGTTTACTTAAGTTTATTTATACATTACAGAATTTCACCTCAAATCCACTATTCACTCATTCATTCATTGCCCACTTTTTGTGCACTGTACCTATCAAGAACTACAAGCTCTTGACTCTTTCCAAAAGTCATGAGAGATATATACAATGATCATTATATAATATATGATGAAGAATATCCCGGAACCCACCTTCTTGTGGACTTCTCCTCAGGAAGGAATAAGGTGCCCTGCTGCCTAAGCCCTTTGGGGTGAGGCTTCCCATTACTTAAGTGAAAAGCATCAGGGTTGGTATGGAGAAATGGCCAGATGGCCTAGAGTGGAAGGAACAGAGAATCTGAGGGGTTCATTCACGTAATCTTCTTAATCTCTCAAGACAAGAAATACGTAGACCTGAGCACTTAAGGTGAATTACCAATATCCCTTCCTAAGTATACTTTGATGCTTTTGAAAGGGCTTTCAAACTGATCATTTCTGGTGGCTTTTTAAAAATTTATGTTTTTTGAAGTATAGTTGAGTTACAATATTGTGTTAATTTCTGCTGTACAGCAAAGTGACTCAGCTGTCCATGTATATACATTATATTCTTTTCCATTATTGTTTGTCACAGGATGTTGAATATAGTTCCCTGTGCTATACAGTAGGACCTTGTTCTTTATCCATCTTATATATGCTAGTTTGCATCTGAGTTGAGAAAACTGAGAATCAGAAAGATTCCATGCCTTGACAGAGCCAAGACCAGAAGTCATGAGCTGTTTATCTTTAATTCAGAGCTCTTTCTTCTGCCATGATTTAGGAAAGGATAATGCAGGCAGTTCTTTGGAAGGAATGATGCTAAAGCTGAAACTCCAGTACTTTGGCCACCTCATGCGAAGAGTTGACTCATTGGAAAAGACTCTGATGCTGGGAGGGATTGGGGGCAGGAGGAGAAGGGGACGACAGAGGATGAGATGGCTGGATGGCATCACCAACTCGATGGACGTGAGTTTGAGTGAACTCTGGGAGATGGCGATGGACAGGGAGGCCTGGCATGCTGCAGTTCATGGGGTCGCAAAGAGTCGGACACGACTGAGCGACTGAACTGAACTGAATGCAGGGAGGTTGCATGTTGTGAGAAATTTTTTTGACATTGTGGCTTAGGAAGAAAAAAAGACATGAGTAGCAAGTCAGCCATGCTTCCTGAGCCATACTACTGCATCCCCCACCCACCCTGGTGATTTGTGGGCCAGACTAGGTATCCTGTATATTTTTAAACAACCACCTTCTCATAATATCAGCTATGTGATTGGTGCTGTTGACCTGGCCCACACTTTGGGATGCCACTGACTGAAATCAATCAGAATGTCTCAATTTTGTGGCGACAGTGATTGCTTCAGAGAAACTATGTAACTCATCAGGCATCAGATCAGATCAGATCAGTTGCTCAGTCGTGTCCGACTCTTTGCGACCCCATGAATCACAGCATGCCAGGCCTCCCTCTCCATTGCCAACTCCCGGAGTTCACTCAGACTCACGTCCATCGAGTCTTTTCCAATGAGTCAACTCTTTGCATGAGGTGGCCAAAGTACTGGAGTTTCAGCTTTAGCATCATTCCTTCCAAAGAACACCCAGGGCTGATCTCCTTCAGAATGGACTGGTTGGATCTCCTTGCAGTCCAAGGGACTCTCAAGAGTCTTCTCCAACACCACAGTTCAAAAGCATCAATTCTTCGGCACTCAGCCTTCTTCACAGTCCAACTCTCACATCCACACATGACCACAGGAAAAACCATAGCCTTGACTGGACGGACCTTTGTTGGCAAAGTAATGTCTCTGCTTTTGAATATGCTGTCTAGGTTGGTCAGAACTTCCCTTCCAAGGAGTAAGCATCTTTTAATTTCATGGCTGCAGTCACCATCTGTAGTGATTTTCGAGCCCAGAAAAATAAAGTCTGACACTGTTTCCACTGTTTCCCCATCTATTTCCCATGAAGTGATGGGACCAGATGCCATGATCTTTGTTTTCTGAATGTTGAGCTTTAAGCCAACTTTTTCACTCTCCACTTTCACTTTCATCAAGAGGCTTTTGAGTTCCTCTTCACTTTCTGCCATAAGGGTGGTGTCATCTGCATATCTGAGATTATTGATATTTCTCAGGGATAATGAGATGTAAATATATTGGTTAGAGCTTTATAGGAAAGAAAATTTTGGGTTGTGAGGTGGAAATGGACCCTGCAAGAGAAAAACGTGGGTGCTATTGGAGGAAAAGAAAGAAACTGAGTGGTGTTCTCTGCACCCTAGATAGAGTCTTGTCTGAAGCCAGCCTGTCCTCAACATTTCAATCATTATCTTCTCTTTGCTGTTTGAACCACTATAGGCTAATTCATTTTGCCATTTACAAAGTGAAGTCTAACATATTTAATTATATGCCACAGAACCCCTTTCCCAGACCATAATGATCTCTTTAAACTCCAAACTCCTATAACCCAACTTCACTTCATTCATGTAAATCATTCTACATTGCACTGAGAAGTTCCTTTTTATTAGTTCATTAAAATAATTTCTCTCTTAATTATCACTTATTGTTATAGTTACCTGGTCCATCCCCAGATTACAAGTTTTTAAAGCCGGGGGCCACAGACCACATTCAGCACTTTTTTGGTTCTAAAGCAATTATATATGCTTTATATATCATGTGCTTAAGTCAAATTTATTGATGAGTTAATTTTGAAAATTTCAGATCAGTATGAACTTATACTTTGACATGATAAATTTAACTCTTTTATGTATTCATTTTTTTCAGCAAATATTTAGGAAGGACCCCAGGCATAAAAAGTACTGTGGTAGGTGCTACAGGCACAAAGATGAAAAAGACAGGGGCCCTGCTCCAGAAGAGCTTATAATTAGCTAAGAGATACAGACTAGTAAAGAAATCATCAAAATGCATATTACTAAGTGCTGTGTAATGAGTTGTGTTTCAGGGGCCCTGAGGGAAGGACTTACCTCTGCCTAAAGGCAATTGAGGAGGTCTCATAAGAAAATTGTATCACTCTGGACCTGAGTCTCAAAGAGTGAATAGGGATTCACCAGCAGAGAAAAGAAATAAGGACTCTGTGCAAAAATGACTGATACACGTCAATGCACAGCAGCATGAGAATGTCAGAGAACTCTGAGTGACTCGGCTTGGTGGGATGGGCAAGTGAGTTGGGAAAGGGATAAAGGAGGCCAGACAGGAGAGGGTGAGCTGAGCTGACCCCATGCTTTCATGAGCCTTCCATTAAAGTTTGGGGAGTTCAGACTGGATGCACAAAAGGCCCTGAGGAGCTTTAAAAAGGGGAGGGCCAAGACTGATTGTGGGTACTGGAAAGATCACTTTGGTATTCCTGTAAATGGTGGATGGGAGAGGACTGACGTGTAGGCAGAGAAACAAGTTAGAAGGCTGTTAAAACAATAAAGAAGAGTTGGGAAGGAAAGTGGTGAAGAAAGTTGAGAAGAGGAGATGCAGAGGGGAATGTGTCTGAGAGCACAATCAACAAGTTTTCGAACCTGGGTGAGAGATGCAGAGTCTTCTGGCATCTGACAAAGGTTACTGGAGGAACGACTTGCTGTCATTGAGGGGAATCAGATTGAGGAATGAGATGGGGAGTAGGATGTGGTGCCAACACCTTAAGTTCAGGATGTCTGTGAAAAGTCCAGAGGAGGTTGCCACTTGTTTTACCACATGGACCTGATGATGACACAGATTTGGGAGCTGACTCCCTACAGATGGTAGCTGGTAGCAGAAATTCAAAATCCTTTTCTATATGTAGAGTTATCTGGATGGTTATTTAGAATGGGGTAAGTAAAACAGACATGTGATTAAAACAAGATTTGATATTGCTGTACTACATAAAGGGGGCTTCCCTCATAGCTCAGTAGGTAAAGAATTTGCCTGCAATGCAGGAGACCTGGGTTAGATTCCTGGGTCAGGAAGATCCCCTGGAGAAGGAAATGGCAACCCACTCCAATATTCTTTCCTGGTGAATCCCATGGACAGAGGAGCCTGGAAGGCTACAGTCCATGGGTTCACAAGAGTCAGACATGACTTAGCGACTAAACTAGCACCATGTATAGAGTAACACAAAAGACAAATGCATTTGTCATGAGAGCTCTGTGAAGAGGAGGCAGACCTCCTTCACTCTTCACAGTTTGACAGTTTGTTACCTTTTGGTGAGAATGGGAATTTTCTCACTTTTTCCAAATTGTTCTTCTCTTTAATGTGATCAAGCAAAAAAAAAAAAAAAAAAACACCCAATCAACATTTTCCTTCTTTGTAACTTCAGCAGTGAGAGAAGATTCCTTTTCCTTGCACTGCTTAGTTGGGCAGGGAATGTTGGACACGGGAGATGTAGGAACAGTGTGGTGGGGGCCCAAAGCGCTGTTTCATGATGCTGTACCACGGAGCTGAGTGTACTAGTGTCGGATCCCAGCTCAGCCATGCTCAGTTGTATGTCCAGAGGCAAACTCCTGCAGCCATTTAAACCTCAGTCTTTCATTTGCACAGTGGAGATTATAATAGTTCTGACCTCAAGAAATAGCGTGAGGATCAAGTGAAAAAATACATATAAGGTGCTAAGCAGTGTTCCTGGCATTCAGGGTCTGAAACCTGTTATTAAGGAGCTACCACTATGGACACTTGTAAGGACCAACATTGTTTCAGGAGTAAATGTGGAAGGGAAAAAAGGTGAAAACGTTATGACAGAACCCATGTCCTGGGCAATTAGTAAAACTGAACTTATAATTTTGCCTTAAGTTTGTTGCATAATTTATTTAGTTAAAGATTCAGTGTGTGTAATATTTACTCTTATCAGGCTACTTTAAGTAAAAGATGGTTTCTCTGAAATAATTTGGGATATATGTTCCTGATCGTATCTTTCTCAGCTGAAGCCCAAAACAAAAGGTAAAATGACTTTCCAAAACCCAACCAGAAAGTCACACATTCAGAGCCTCTAAAGTACCTACTCTGCCTGAATTTGTCACATTTCCATTCTGCCATGTGAATCAGCAGGACTCATGGTATTTGGGGAGGGAAAATAGCAGCCCTCAGCATGCTAGAAACTGGCATTGGCCATAACATTGAGTACCAGCAGTGCAAGTGACTTAGCACTGAGTGGTGGTGCCAGATGAAGGTTCATGTCCTCTAAAAGCATTCAAGGCAGAACTGTGTGTTCTCAGCAGATGGATGAAGAGGGTGAATCATAGTTGCAGGGTGCTCAGAAGGCTGTGTATGCTTTCTGTGTCAGTGTGGAGACCATCCATGGGTTGCCGTTGGCTGAAAGAAGACCAGAAACTAAACCCTGTTCCTGCTGCGCCCATCAGAGAGCATGCTAGGGAGAAACTCAACCCCTCACCGTCTTGAACAGCAAGCCAACTTTCTTTTTTATTTAACTTTATTTCTTTATTATTTTATACAAATTTATTTTTCTTAATTGAAATATAATTGCTTTAAACATTGTATTGGTTTCTGCCAAACGTCAAGATGAATCAGCCATATGTATACCTATGCCACCTCCTTCTGAACCTGCCTTCCACTTCACTCCCCATCCCACCCATCTAGGTTGTTACAGAGCCCTGGTTTGAATTCCCTGAGTCATACAGCAAATTCCCATTGGCTATCTATTTTACATATCGTAATGTATATGTTTCCATGTTACTCACACCATTATCCCACCCACTCTTTCCTCCTCCCAACCCTTGTCCATATGTCTGTTCTCATTGTCTGTGCCTCCATTTCTACCATACAAATAGGTTCATCAATACCATCCTTCTAGATTCCCTACATATGCATTAACATACAATATTTGTTTTTCTCTTTCTGACTTACTTCACTCTGTATAAGAGGCTCTAGGTTCATCCACCTCATTAGAACTGACTCTAATGTGTTGCGTTTTATGGCTGAGAAATATTCCACTTTATATATATAAAGTGGAATATTTGCCCCACTGTGTGTGTGTGTGTGTGTGTGTGTGTGTGTGTGTATGTTATATACCACAGCTTCTTTATCCATTCATCTGCTGATGGACATCTATTTTGCCTCCATGTTCTACCATTGTAAATTGTGCTGCAGTGAACATTGGGATACATGTGCCTTTTACAATTTTGGTTTTCTGAGGGTATAAGCCTAGTAGTGAGATCACTGGGTCATATGCTGGTTTTATTCCTAGTTTTTTAAGTAATCTCCATCTGTCTCTCATAGTGGCTGTATCAGTTTACATTCCCACCAACAGTACAAGAGGGTTCCCTTTTCTCCACACCCTCTCCAGTATTTAATGTTTGTAGACTTTTGGTGATGGCCATTCTAACTGGTGTGAGGTGATATCTAAGTGTAGTTTTGATTTGCATTTCTGTAAGAGTGAGCAAAGTTGAGCATCTTTTCATGTGTTTGTTAGCCATCTGTATGTCTTCCTTGAAGAAATGTCTGCTTAGGTCTTTTGCCTGTTTTTTGATTGATTGTTTGTTTGTTTCTCTGGTATTGAGTTGTATGAGCTGCTTGTATATTTTGCAAATTAATCCTTTGTCAGTTGTTTCATTTGCTATCATTTTCTTTTTTTTTTAATTTATCATTATTATTATTATTTTACTTTACAATATTGTATTGGTTTTGCCATACATCAACATGCATCCACCACGGGTGTACACGTGTTTCCCATCCTGAACCCCCCTCCCACCTCCTTCCCCATACCATCCCTCTGGGTCATCCCAGTGCACCAGCCCCAAGCTTCCTATATCCTGCATCGAACCTGGACTGGTGATTCGTTTCTTATATGATATTATACATGTTTTAATGCCATTCTCCCAAATCATGCCCCCCTCCCTCTCCCACAGAGTTCAAAAGACTGTTCTATTATTTTCTCACATTCTAAGGGCTGTCTCTTTACCTTGTTAACAGTTTCCTTTGCTGTGCAAAAGCTTTTAAGTTTAATTAGGTCCCGCTTGTTTATTTTTGTTTTTATTTCCATTGCTCTAGGAGATTGGTCATAGAGGGTCTTGCTCTGATTTATGTCATAGAGTTTTCTGCCTATGGTTTCCTCTAAGAGTTTTATAGTTTCTGGTCTTACATTTAGGTCTTTAATCCATTTTCAGTTTATCTTTGTATATGGTGTTAGGAAGTGTTCTAATTTCACTCTTTTACATGTGGCTGTCCAGTTTTCCCACCAGCACTTATTGAAGAGACTAAATATCTTTGCCCCACTGTATATTCTTGCCTCCTTTGTCAAAATTAAGGTACCCATAGGTGTGTGGGTTTATCTCTGGGCTAGTTCTGTTTTACTCCACTGGTCTATGTTTCTGTTTTTGTGCCATTAACTTACTGTCTTGATGACTGTATATTTGTAGAATAGTCTGAAGTCAGGAAGGTTGATTCCTCCAGGTCCATTCTTCTTTCTCAAGATTGCTTCAGCTCTTTGGAGTCTTATATGCTTCCTTATGAAATGTGAGATTTTTTTGTTCTAGTTCTGTGGGAAATGTCATTGGTAATTTGATAGGGATCACTCTGATTCTGTAGATTGTATTAGGTAGTATAGTCATTTTCACAACATTGATTCTTCCAACCCAGGAACATGGAGTATCTCTCCAATTGGTTATGTTGTCTTTGATTTTTTTCATCAGTGTTTTATAATTTTCTATATACATCTCATTTGTCTCCTTAGGTAGGTTTATTCCTAGGTATTTTATTCTTTTTGTTGCAATGGTAAACGGGATTGATTCCTTAGTTTCTCTTTCTAATTTTTTATTGTTAGTGCATAGGAATGCAAGTGATTTCTGTGTATTGATTTTGTACCTTCAACTGTGCTGAATTTACTGATTACCTCTAGTAATTTTCTGATAATATCTTTAGGGTTGTCTATGTATATTATCATGTATCTACAAACAGTGAGAGTTTTACTTCTTCGTTTCCAATTTGATTTCCTCTTATTTCTTTTTCTTCTCTAACTGCGGTGGCTAGGACTTCCAAAAGTATATTGAGTAATAGTGGTGAGAGTGGATGCACTTTTCTTCTTCCTGATGTTACAGGGAATGCCTTCAGTTTTTCAACATTGAGAGTAATGTTTGATGTGGTATTATCACATATGACCTGTATTAGTTAAGGTAGGTTCCTTCTAAGCCCATTTTTTTAAAGAGTTTTTAACATAAAAGGGTACTAAATTTTGTCAAATGCTTTTTCTGCATCTATTGAAATGATCATATGGTTTTTATCTTCCAACTCATTAATATGATATATCATATTGATTGATTTGTGTATATTGAAGAAACCTTGAATCCCTGGGATAAACTCAACTTGATCATGGTGTATGATCTTTTTAAATTTTTTTTAATTTTATTTAATTTTTAAACTTTACATAATTGTATTAGTTTTGCCAAATATCAAAATGAATCCACCACAGGTATACATGTGTTCCCCATCCTGAACCCTCCTCCCTCCTCCCTCCCCATGCCATCCCTCTGGGTTGTCCCAGTGCACTAGCCCCAAGCGTCCAGTATCGTGCATCGAACCTGGACTGGCATCTCGTTTCATACATGATATTTTACATGTTTCAATGCCATTCTCCCAAATCTTCCCACGCTCTCCCTCTCGCACAGAGTCCATAAGACTGTTCTATACATCACTGTCTCTTTTGCTGTCTCGTTCACAGGGTTATTGTTACCATCTTTCTAAATTCCTTATATATGCGTTAGTATACTGTATTGGTGTTTTTCCTTCTGGCTTACTTCACTCTGTATAATAGGTTCCAGTTTCATCCACCTCATTAGAACTGATTCAAATGTGTTCTTTTTAATGGCTGAGTAATACTCCATTGTGTATATGTACCACGGCTTTCTTATCCATTCATCTGCTGATGGACATCTAGGTTGCTTCCATGTCCTGGCTATTATAAACAGTGCTGTGATGAACATTGGGGTACACGTGTCTCTTTCCCTTCTGGTTTCCTCAGTGTGTATGCCTAGCAGTGGGATTGCTGGATCACAAGGCAGTTCTATTTCCAGTTTTTTAAGGAATCTCCACACTGTTCTCCATAGTGGCTGTACTAGTTTGCATTCCCACCAACAGTGTAAGAGGGTTCCCTTTTCTCCACACCCTCTCCAGCATTTATTATTTGTAGACTTTTGGATCGCAGCCATTCTGACTGGGGTGAAATGGTACCTCATAGTGGTTTTGATTTGCATTTCTCTGACAATGAGTGATGTTGAGCATCTTTTCATGTGTTTGTTAACCATCTGTATGTCTTCTTTGGAGAAATGTCTATTTAGTTCTTTGGCCCATTTTTTGATTGGGTCATTTATTTTTCTGGAGTTGAGCTGTAGGAGTTCCTTGTATATTTTTGAGATTAGTTGTTTGTCAGTTGCTTCATTTGTTATTATTTTCTCCCATTCTGAAGGCTGCCTTTTCACCTTGCTAATAGTTTCCTTTGATGTGCAGAAGCTTTTAAGGTTAATTAGGTCCCATTTGTTTATTTTTGCTTTTAT
The DNA here is from genome assembly GCF_027580195.1 of Bos mutus. Classification (NCBI taxonomy): domain Eukaryota; kingdom Metazoa; phylum Chordata; class Mammalia; order Artiodactyla; family Bovidae; genus Bos; species Bos mutus. The sequence continues at coordinate 136,911,001 of NC_091617.1, forward strand.
TTCCAATATTCTGGGAGGTGGGTCATAGAGGATCCTGCTATGATGTATGTCAGAGAGTGTTTTGCCTATGTTCTCCTCTAGGAGTTTTATAGTTTCTGGTCTTACGTTGAGATCTTTAATCCATTTTGAGTTTATTTTTGTGTATGGTGTTAGTAAGTGTTCTAGTTTCATTCTTTTACAAGTGGTTGACCAGATTTCCCAGCACCACTTGTTAAAGAGATTGTCTTTAATCCATTGTATATTCTTGCCTCCTTTGTCAAAGATAAGGTGTCCATATGTGCATGGATTTGTCTCTGGGCTTTCTATTTTGTTCCATTGATCTATATTTCTGTCTTTGTGCCAGTACCATACTGTCTTGATGACTGTGGCTTTGTAGTAGAGCCTGAAGTCAGGTAGGTTGATTCCTCCAGTTCCATTCTTCTTTCTCAGGATCGCTTTGGCTATTCAAGGTTTTTTGTATTTCCATACGAATTGTGAAATTATTTGTTCTAGCTCTGTGAAGAATACTGTTGGTAGCTTGATAGGGATTGCATTGAATCTATAAATTGCTTTGGGTAGTATACTCATTTTCACTATATTGATTCTTCCAATCCATGAACATGGTATATTTCTCCATCTATTAGTGTCCTCTTTGATTTCTTTCACCAGTGTTTTATAGTTTTCTATATATAGATCTTTAGTTTCTTTAGGTAGATATATTCCCAAGTATTTTATTCTTTCCGTTGCAATGGTGAATGGAATTGTTTCTTAATTTCTCTTTCTGTTTTCTCATTATTAGTGTATAGGAATGCAAGGGATTTCTGTGTGTTGATTTTATATCCTGCAACTTTACTATAGTCATTGATTAGTTTTAGTAATTTTCTGGTGGAGTCCTTAGGGTTTTCTATGTAGAGGATCATGTCATCTGCAAATAGTGAGAGTTTTACTTCTTCTTTTCCAATTTGGATTCATTTTATTTCTTTTTCTGCTCTGATTGCTGTGGCCAAAACTTCCAAAACTATGTTGAATAGTTATGGTGAAAGTGGGCACCCTTGTCTTGTTCCTGACTTTAGAGGAAATGTTTTCAATTTTTCACCATTGAGGATAATGTTTGCTGTGGGTTTGTCATATATAGCTTTTATTATGTTGAGGTATGTTCCTTCTATTCCTGCTTTCTGGAGAGTTTTTATCATAAATGGGTGTTGAATTTTGTCAAAGGCTTTCTCTGCATCTATTGAGATAATCATATGGTTTTTATTTTTCAATTTGTTAGTGTGGTGAATTACATTGATTGATTTGCAGATATTGAAGAATCCTTGCATGCCTGGGATAAAGCCCACTTGGTCATGGTGTATGATCTTTTTAATGTGTTGTTGGATTCTGATTGCTAGAATTTTGTTAAGGATTTTTGCATCTATGTTCATCAGTGATATTGGCCTGTAGTTTTCTTTTTTTGTGGGATCTTTGTCAGGTTTTGGTATTAGGGTAATGGTGGCCTCATAGAATGAGTTTGGAAGTTTACCTTCCTCTGCAATTTTCTGGAAGAGTTTGAGCAGGATATGTGTTAGCTCTTCTCAAAATTTTTGGTAGAATTCAGCTGTGAAGCTGTCTAGACCTGGGCTTTTGTTTGCTGGAAGATTTTTGATTACAGTTTCAATTTCCATGCTTGTGATGGGTCTGTTAAGATTTTCTGTTTCTTCCTGGTCCAGTTTTGAAAAGTTGTACTTTTCTAAGAATTTGTCCATTTCTTCCCCAATGTCCATTTTATTGGCATATAATTGTTGATAGTAGTCTCTTATGATCCTTTATTTCTGTGTTGTCTGTTGTGATCTCTCCATTTTCATTTCTAATTTTATTGATTTGATTTTTCTCCCTTTGTTTCTTGATGAGTCTGGCTAATGGTTTGTCAATTTTATTTATCCTTTCAAAGAACCAGCTTTTGGTTTTGTTGATTTTTGCTACGGTCTCTTTTGTTTCTTTTGCATTTATTTCTGCTCTAATTTTTAAGATTTCTTTCCTTCTACTAACCCTGGGGTTCTTCATTTCTTCCTTTTCTAATTGCTTTAGGTGTAGAGTTAGGTTATTTATTTGACTTTTTTCTTGTTTCTTGAGGTGTGCCTGTATTGCTATGAACTTTCCCCTTAGGACTGCTTTTACCGTGTCCCACAGGTTTTGGGTTGTTGTGTTTTCATTTTCATTCGTTTCTATGCAAATTTTGATTTCTTTTTTGATTTCTTCTGTGATTTGTTGGTTATTCAGCAGCGTGTTGTTCAGCCTCCATATGTTGGACTTTTTAATAGTTTTTCTCCTGTAATTGAGATCTAATCTTACTGCATTGTGGTCAGAAAAGATGCTTGGAATGATTTCTATTTTTTTGAATTTACCAAGGCTAGCTTTTTATGGCCCAGGATGTGATCTATCCTGGAGAAGGTTCCATGTGCACTTGAGAAAAAGGTGAAATTCATTGTTTTGGGATGAAATGTCCTATAGATATCAATTAGGTCTAACTGGTCTATTGTATCATTTAAAGTTTGTGTTTCCTTGTTAATTTTCTGTTTAGTTGATCTATCCATAGGTGTGAGTCGGGTATTAAAGTCTCCCACTATTATTGTGTTATTGTTAATTTCTCCTTTCATACTTGTTAGCATTTGTCTTACATACTGCGGTGCTCCCGTGTTGGGTGCATATATATTTATAATTGTTATATCTTCTTCTTGGATTGATCCTTTGATCATTAAGTAGTGACCTTCTTTGTCTCTTTTCACAGCCTTTGTTTTAAAGTCTATTTTATCTGATATGAGTATTGCTACTCCTGCTTTCTTTTGGTCCCTATTTGCATGGAAAATCTTTTTCCAGCCCTTCACTTTCAGTCTGTATGTGTCCCCTGTTTTGAGGTGGGTCTCTTGTAGACAACATATGTAGGGGTCTTGTTTTTGTATCCATTCAGCCAGTCTTTGTCTTTTGGTTGGGGCATTCAACCCATTTACGTTTAAGGTAATTACTGATAAGTATGATCCCGTTGCCATTTACTTTATTGTTTTGGGTTCAAATTTATACACCGTTTTTGTGTTTCCTGTCTAGAGAATATCCTTTAGTATTTGTTGGAGAGCTGGTTTGGTGGTGCAGAATTCTCTCAGCTTTTGCTTGTCTGAAAAGCTTTTGATTTCTCCTTCATACTTGAATGAAATCCTTGCTGGGTACAATAATCTGGGCTGTAGGTTATTTTCTTTCCTCATTTTAAGTATGTCTTGCCATTCCCTCCTGGCTTGAAGAGTTTCTATTGAAAGATCAGCTGTTATCCTTATGGGAATTCCCTTGTGTGTTATTTGTTGTTTTTCCCTTGCTGCTTTTAATATTTGTTCTTTGTGTTTGATCTTTGTTAATTTGATTAATATGTGTCTTGGGGTGTTTCGCCTTGGGTTTATCCTGTTTGGGACTCTCTGGGTTTCTTGGACTTGGGTGATTATTTCCTTCCCCATTTTAGGAAGTTTTCAACTATTATCTCCTCAAGTATTTTCTCATGGTCTTTCTTTTTGTCTTCTTCTTCTGGAACCCTATGATTGAATGTTGTAGCATTTAATATTGTCCTGGATGTCTCTGAGATTGTCCTCATTTCTTTTAATTCATTTTTTCTTTTATCCTCTCTGATTCATTTATTTCTACCATTCTATCTTCTAATTCACTAATCCTGTCTTCTGCCTCTGTTATTCTACTATTTGTTGCCTCCAGAGTGTTTTTTTAATTTCATTTATTGCATTATTCATTATATATTGACTCTTTTTATTTCTTCTAGGTCCTTGTTAAACCTTTCTTGCATCTTCTCAATCCTTGTCTCCAGGCTATTTATCTGTGATTCCATTTTAATTTCAAGATTTTGGATCAATTTCACTATCATTATTCGGAATTCTTTATCAGGTAGATTCCCTATCTCTTCCTCTTTTGTTTGGTTTGGTGGGCATTTATCCTGTTCCTTTATCTGCTGGGTATTCCTCTGTCTCTTCATCTTGTTTAAATTGCTGAGTTTGGGGTGTCCTTTCTGTATTCTGGCAGTTTGTGGAGTTCTCTTTATTGTGGTTTTTCCTCGCTGTGTGTGGGTTTGTACAGGTGGCTTATCAAGGTTTCCTGGTTAGGGAAGCTTGTGTCGGTGTTCTGGTGGGTGGAGCTGTATTTCTTCTCTCTGGAGTGCAATGGAATGTCCAGTAATGAGTTATGAGATGTCTATGGTTTTGGGGTGACTTTGGGCAGCTTGTATCTTGAAGCTCAGGGCTGTGTTCCTTTGTTGCTGGAGAGTTTGCTTGGTATGTCTTGCCCTGGAACTTTTTGGCCCTTGTGTGGTGCTTGATTTCAGTGTTGGTATGGAGGCGTTTGATGAGCTCCTGTCTATTAATGTTCCTTGGAGTCAGGAGTTCCCTGGGGTCAGGGTTTGGACTTAAGCCTCCTGCTTCCAGTTATTGGTCTTATTTTTACAGTAGTTTCAAAACTTCTCCTTCTATACAGCACCATTGATAAAACATCTACATTAAAGATGAAAAGTTTCTCTACTGTGAGGGTCACTCCACAACTGGACCACTCAGAGATGTTCACGGAGTTATACAGAGAAGAGAAGAAGGAGGAAGGAGACAGAGGTGGCCAGAAGGATGGGGGGAGTGAAAAGGAGGGAGACAGATCCAGCCAGTAATCAGTTCCCTAAGTGTTCTCCACCATCTGGAACACACAGAAACTCACAGAGTTGGGTAGAGTAGAGAGGGGTTAGGGAGGAGACACAGGCGACCTGGTGGAGAAAAAGGAGAGTCCAAAGGGGGGGAGAGCAGTCAAGTCAGTAATCTCGCTCCCTAGTGAAAAATGGTTCCTGAGGATTGGGTTCTTAAAGGTACAAAATTGGTAACAAATACATAAAAGCAAAAATTAAAAATCTAGAGTAGAGTTTGGAATTTCAAAAATACGATGTTAAAGAAAAAAAGAAGGAAAAGAAAGAGAGAAAAAACAAACAAAGAAAAACAAACAAGGTCGTGAAATTATACAGAAAATACAGGTACAAAATTGATAACTAATACCAAAAAGCAAAAATTAAAAATCTAGAGTAGAGTTTGGAATTTCAAAAATACAATGTTAAAAAAAAGGAAGAAGAGACATAAAGAGAGAAAACAAACAAACAAAAACAAACAATGTCGCAAAAATTATAAAGAAAATACAGGTACAAAATTAATATCAAATACCAAAAAGCATAAATTAAAAATCTAGAGTAGAGTTTGGAATTTCAGATATACAATGTTATATAAAAGAAGAAGAGAAAGAAACAAAAAAAAAAAAGTCACAGAAATTAAAAAAAACTATAGGTACAAAATTGATAACATATACCAAAAAGCTAAAATTAAAAAACTAGAGTAGAGTTTGGAATTTCAAAAATACAGTGTTAAAGAAAAGAAAAAAAAAAAAAAAAACAAGGTCAAGAAATTATAAAATATATATATATGGAGTTTGCTGAAGAAGAAAACCAATAGGGTTTTTTTTTTTTTTTTTTTTTTGCAAAGTAATAGGTTATAAAAGTGAAAATTAAAGGAACAATAGAGGACTTTAAAAATTTTTTTTTTCTAAAAATTAAAAAAAAAGAAAGAATGATCATAAAAAATAGTAAAAATATATCTAGGACTTTTTCTGGTTTTATTGTGAGTATTGTGGGTTCAGTTCATTTTTGGCTAGTTCCTTGGTCTGACTTATATTTCTCAAGATCTATAGGCCCCTTCCTATGTAGTCCGTAGTGACCACGGGATTTTAATCTGTTGCCTGTAGCTTCCAAGGCGTTTCCCTCTGTTATAACTTCTTCTGTTTGCTGGTCTGTTCAGTGTCTGGTTACCCCCCTGACACAAAGGGGATGGTGGGGGAAACTTTTTTTTTTTTTTAGGCTCACTTGTTCAGTCGCTCTGTGGGGAGGGATGCTGCAAACAAATAACACTGGCGTGCGCTCGCAGTGCCTCAGCCACACTGGGTCTGCCCCTGCTCACGGTGCGTGTAGCCTCCCTGCCCAAACTGCTCGGGCTCTAGGTTGTTCCGCTGGGAACAATCTGAGGCCAGCCCTGGGCTGCATGCACCTCCCAGGTCCAAGCCACTCAGGTTCAGGCACTCGGGTAGTCCTCAGAGGCGCAGACTCAGTTGGGCCTGCATTTTGTGCTCTTCCCAGGTCCAAGCAGCTCAGGTGATGAGGTGTTTGGCGAGCACCAATGCTACGACTTATCGCCTCCCCGCCACTCGGTTATCTGGGTGTAAAACTGGCGCACCTTCTCAGGCAAATGTTGACCGTCCAGACCCCCAAGAAGTTTTAGTTAGCAAAGAAGCCTGCTTACAGTTTTTTTTTTTTTTTTTCTTCCATATCTTGGCTTTATTTATTTTTTTTTTTATTCTTCCAATTTTATTTTATTTTTTAAACTTTACATAATTGTATTAGTTTTGCCAAATATCAAAATGAATCCGCCACAGGTATACATGTGTTCCCCATCCCGAACCCTCCTCCCTCCTCCCTCCCCATACCATCCCTCTGGGCCATCCCAGTGCACCAGCCCCAAGCATCCAGCATCATGCATCGAACCTGGACTGGCAACTCGTTTCCTACATGATATTTTACATGTTTCATTGCCATTCTCCCAAATCTTCCCACCCTCTCCCTCTCCCACAGAGTCCATAAGACTGTTCTATACATCAGTGTCTCTTTTGCTGTCTCATACACCGGGTTATTGTTACCATCTTTCTAAATTCCATATATATGCGTTAGAATACTGTATTTATGTTTTTCCTTCTGGCTTACTTCACTTATAGATAATGTCTCTCTGGGTCTGCGATTGCCCCCTTCTGGCTCTGGCTGCCTGTCACCGGAGGGGGAAGGTCTGCAGCCGGCTATCTCTGTTCAGTCCTTTGTTCTGTGCGCGGGCCTGGCGGTGTCTTAGGTTGGGGCTGGCTTTTCGCGTGGTAGATATCCCACAGTCTGGCTTGCTAGCCCAAATTATTTCACTCAGATAGTGCTTAGGGTATTCAGGCCAGATTCTTACTCTGAGCGATGCAGCCCACGCTGCGCCTCCCTGCCCAGCCCCCGCTTGCTAATGTTGGATGCAGGCGTCTGCGCAGCTTCTCCGCTGGGGGAGTTACCGTAGGGCTCGCAATCTGCGAGTTTTAATTGTTTATTTATTTTTTCTCCCTGTTATGTTGCCTTCTGTGCTTCCAAAGCTCGGCACAGATTCGGCAGTGAGAAAGTTTCCTGGTGTTTGGAAACATCTCTCTTTTTAAGACTCCCTTCCAGGGACAGAGCTCCGTCCCTCCCTCTTTTGTCTCTTTTTTTGTCTTTTATATTTTTTCCTACCTCCTTTCGAAGAGTTCGGTTGCTTTTCTGGGTGCCTGATGTCCTCTGCCGGCATTCAGTAGTTGTTTTGTGGAATTTACTTGACGTTTAAATGCTCTTTTGATGAATTTGTGGGGGAGAAAGTGTTCTCCCCTCCGCCATCTTGGCTCCTCCCCCCTGATCTTTTTAATTTGTTGTTGAATTCTGTTTGCTAGAATTTTGTTGAGGATTTTTGCACCTATATTCATCAGTGATATTGGCCTGTAATTTTCTTTTTTGTGTGTTGTCTCTCTCTGGTTTTGGTATCAGGCTGATGGTAGCCTCACAGAATGAGTTTAGAAGTGTTTCTATCTCTGAAAATTTTTGCAAGAGTTTTAGAAGAACAGAAATTAGCTTTTCTCTAAATGTATGGCAGAATTCATCTTTGAAGCTATCTGGCCCTGGGCTTTTGTTTTTTGGGATTTTTTTTTTTTTAATCACAATTTCAATTTCAGTGCTTGTAGTTGGCTTGTTCATAATTTCTCTTTCTTCCTGGGTCAGTCTTGGAAGCTTGAACTTTTCTAAGAATCTATCTATTTCTTCCAGGTTGTCCATTTTATTGGCATGTAGTTGTTTGTAATAGTCTCTTATGATCCTTTGTATTTCTGCATTGTCTGTTGTAACCTCTCCCTTTTTGCTTATAATTTTGTTGATTTGATTCTTCTCCCTTTTTTATTGATGTGTCTTGCTAATGGTTTGTCAATTTTGTTTATCTTCTCAAAGAACCAGTTTTTAGTTTTATTAATCTTTACTATTGTTTTCTTCGTTTCTTTTTCATTTATTTCTGCTCTGATCTTTATGATTTTTTTTCTTCTACTAACTTTAGGGGTTCTTCTTCTTCTTTCACTTGTTTTAGGTGTAAAGTTAGTTTGTATGTTTGATGTTTTTCTTGTTTCTTGCAGTAGGGTTGAATCGCTATAAACTTCCCTCTTAGAACTGCTTTTGCTACATCCCATAGGTTTTGAGTTGTTATGTTTTTATTGTCATTTGTTTCTAGGAATTTTTTTTATTTCCCTTTTGGCTTCTTTAGTAACCTGTTTGTTATTTAGAAAATATATTGTTTAATCTCCATGTGTTTGTGTTTTTTACAGTTTTTTCCCCTGTAATTTATATCTAGTGTCATAGTATTGTGGTTAGAAAATATGCTTCATATGATTTTAATTTTCTTAGATTTACTGAGGTTTGATTTGTGATATGGTCTATCCTGGAGAATGTTCCATGTGTACTTGAGGAGAAAGCATATTCTTCTGCATTTGGATGGAATGTCCTAAAGATATCAATTAGATCCTTTTGATCTAATGTGCCATTTAAGACTAGTTTTTCCTTGTTAATTTTCTGTTTTGGTGATTTGTCCATTGGTGTAAGTGGGATCTTTAAGTCCACTACCATTATTGTGTTACTGTCAATTTCTCCTTTTATGTCTGTTAGTGTTTATCTTATGCATTGAGGTGCTCCTATGTTGGGTACATAGATAATTACAATTGTTATGTCTTCCTCTTGGATTGATCCCTTGATCATTATGTAGTGTCCTTCCTTATCTCTTGTAATATTCTTTAATTTAAGGTCTATTTTGTCTGATGTGAGGATGGCTATTCTGACTTTCTTTTAATTTCCATTTGCATGAAATGTCTTCTTCCATCCTCTCACTTTCAGTCTGTATGTGTCTGAAGTGGGTCTCATATAGATAGCATATATATGGGTCTTATGTTTGTATCCATTCAGGCAGTCTGTGTCTTTTGGTTGGAGCATTTAAACCATTTACATTTAAAGTAATTATTGATATTTATATTCCTATTGCCATTTTCTTAGTTGTTTAGGGTTTGTTTTTGTAGGTATTTTCCTTATCTTGTGTTTCCTGTCCGTTTAAGTCTCTTTAACATCTGTTGTAAAGCAGTTTGGTGGTACTAAATTCGACTTTGTTTGCCTATAAAGTTTTTGATTTCTCCATTAATTTTGAATGAGGTCCTTGCTGGGTAATCTTGGTTGTAGATTTTTCCTGTTCAGTATTTTAAGTATATTCTGTCATTCCCTTCTGGCTTGCGGAATTTCTGCTGAAAGATCCTCTGTTAATCTTATGGGGTTTCCTTTGTATGTTACTTGGTGCTTTTCCCTTGCTGCTTTTAATATTCTTTCTTTGTGTTTAATCTTTGTTAGTTTGATTAGTATGTATCTTGGCATGTTTCTACTTGGATTTATCCTGTATGGGACTCTCTGCACTTCTTGAATTGATTAAGTATTTCCTTTCCCGTGTTGGGAAAATTTTCAACTATAATCACTTCAAAACTTTTCTCAGACCCTTTCTTTTTCTCTTCTTCTTCTGGGACCCATGTAATTTGAATGTTGGTGCATTTAATATTGTCCCAGAGGTCTCTGAGGCTATCCTCAGTTCTTTTCATTCTTTTTCCTTTATTCTGCTCTTCAGCAGTTATTTCCACCATTCTGTCATCTGGCCCATTTATAGATTCTTCTGCCTCATATATTCTGCTATTGATTCCTTCTAGAATATTTTTAATTTCAGTAATTGTGTTGTTCATCTCTGTTTATTTCTTCTGAGTCCTTGTTAAATGTGTTAATTGATTCTTGCATTTTCTGCATTCTATTTTTGAGGTTTTGAATCATCTTTACTACCATTATTCTGAATTCTTTTTCAGGTAGTTTGCCTATTTCCTCTTTGTTTATTTGGTCTTGTGTGTTTCTAGCTTGTCCCTTCATTTGCACAATATTTATCTGCCTTTTCTTTTCTTTTTTTATCTTATTGTGTTTGAGGTCTCCTTTTCCCAAGCTCCAAGGTCGAATTACTTCTTCCTTTTGGTTTCTGCTCTCGGTGGGTAAGTTTGGCTCAGTGGTTTGTGTAGGCTATGTGCTGGGTGTGACTTATGCTTGCGTTCTGGTGGGAGGAGGCAGTGGGTATTTTCTCCCCCTCTGATGAGCAGGGCTGTGTGAGGTGGTAACCCTGCCTACTGATAATTGATTTGTGTTTTTTTCTTGTTTGTTGTTTAGATGAGGCATCCTGCATTGGGCAGTTGTGTGGTCCCAGTCTTGCATACAGGTGGAGGCCTTTGGGGGAGTTCTCTCTTATTAAAACTCCCTATGTTTAGAAGTTCTTTGTCAGCCTAGGGTTTTGCATCAGAACTCCTACTTCAAAGGCTCAGGACCTGATCCCTGGCTGGGGAACTGAGATTCCACAAGTGATTTGTTATGGCATTAAAGGGGATTAAAACACACAGAGAAAAACAATAAACAAAACAAGAAACAAAAAATGAATCCTAGACAAACGGTAAGTACAAAATCAAGCAAATAATAACAAAAATAATGGAATACACACACACACATATACACACATAAACAAAACCAAAACAGCCCAAAAGAAGAAAGTACAAGAGACTGACCCAGCAAGCAAAGGAAGCTAAAAATGATATCAATCAGTTAAAAACAAAACTAGCTAAAACACACAGGAAAGCAAAACCAAAGCAAGGTACCAACTGGAGGATAAAGCAGCAAAAACAAAACAAGCTAACAAGCATGGTCAGAAAAAGGAAGAAAAGAAAGAATAGAAAATCAAGATTAAACAGAGGTAGATAAAAAAGAAGGTTTATATATATTAAAGAATAACTGCAGCAGTAAAAAGCAATAAGAAAAGCAAACAAAAGAATAAATATAAAACATAATAAAATTAAAAAAAAATTTTAAGATAAACCCCACAGAATCACAAAAAGCCCATGTAGAGGCAGAAGCAAATAAAGGAGATAAAAATTGTAATTTAAAAAAAATTCTCAGGATGCTTGGGCCTGGTGCACTGGGATGACCCAGAGGGATGGTACAGGGAGGGAGGTGGGAGGGGGGTTCAGGATGGGGAACACGTGTACACCCATGGTGGATTCATGTTGATGTGTGGCAGAACACATATAATTTTGTAAAGTAATAAATAAATAAAAGTGGTTTACAAAGAAAAAAAAATTCTCAAAAGCTTAAATAGATTTAATAGTACTAACAAAATCAACAACTACAGCAACAGAGGGGAAAAAAGAAAGAAAAAAAAAAAATCCAGAAGCAGCTACAGAACAAGTCAAAACATAAGAATAATACTAAAATGTTTTTCTTGGATCTCAGCTGTCAGAGTCCTTTCCCTTGCTGTGAGTCACATTCTACCTCACCTCCCTAGGATGCCATCCAATACTGCACTGGTCTCAGACCTGCTGTGGGGGCAGCTCAGACTCTAATCTGATCTTATTTCTGCATGTTCTTGCCTCCAATGTCCACAGCTGCCAGAGCTAGTGAGTTTTCTTTTGTGGGAATTCTCATTGTCCTTTTACATATTCCATAGACACTCTGCCTAGTTGATCATGTGGATTTAACCTGCAGCTTATATAGCTAGTAGGAAGGTTTGGGGTCCTCTTCCTTAGCCACACTGCCCCTGGGTTTCAATTGTGTTTTTATCTCCACCTTTGTATGAGTCATCCACAGGGGTTTGCTCCTGAAGTTGCCCAGGAGGACTTGGGCCTGCCCCAGTGAGGAACAGGTGTGGAAGTGGCACAGCTGCTTGGGTCACAGGAACCCTGACAGCACTAGGTATGCAGGGGACCTGGCAGCTAGGGCAGCAGGAAATATGGTGCTCTTATGGTTTTTTCCTAGTCTTTGGCAGCTGTGTCTCAGTGGGAATCCACTGTGAAGGTGGTGTGATTCCTTGGATCACAGGGACCCTGGCAATACCTGGTACACAGGGATGAGGGCCTCTATTATCACAGAAGATATGGTGCTATTAGAGTTTTTTTTTTTTCTGGCCTCTGACAGCTCTGCCCTAGTGAGGATTGAGTGCGGAGGTGGCACAACTGCTTGGTTCATGGGGACCCTGGTGGTGCCAAGTGTCCAGAGACACTGACTGCCTCAGCCATAGGAGCTATGGCCTTATAGAGTCTCTTTATAGCCTCTGCTAGTTGGCAATCAAAGGGCCTCTTTGACTGGTCCTTCTCTGTTGCTTGGCACATCAGACATTTAAATGGCTACCCTGGCTGGGGTCCTTCTCTATTGCTTAGTGCTTCAGGCACTTAAATGGCCACCTGACTGGTGGTAGTTTAGTCGCTAAGTTGTGTCCAACTCTTGCAATCCAATGGGCTGTAGCCTGTCAGGCTGCTCTGTCCATGCCATTCTCCAGGCAAGAATACTAGACTGGGTTGCCATTTCCTTCTCCAGGGGATCTTCTTGGCCCAGGAATCCAACCCGGTTCTCCTATATTGCAGGCAGATTCTTTAGCAACTGAGCTGTGAGGGAAGCCCAAAAGTGAAACTGTTAGTCATTCAGTTGTGTTTGACTTTTTGTGACCCTGTGGACCCCAGGCTCTTCAGTCCATGGAATTCTTCAGGCAAGAATACTGGAGTGGGTAGCCATTCCCTTCTCCAGGGGATCTTCCCAACCCAGGTCTCCTGTGGTCCTCCACTATTGCTCCATGAGTTAGGCACTTAAAGGACCACCCTCTGTGGGGTCTTCTTTATTGTTCAACTGCCAGTGCTGGTGTGGCTATAGTGATGACTCCACCCCCTGCACATGACTCTGTAGTATGGCTTTGCCTCCGTGGCTGCCCGATTTTCCTCCACAGGCATTTCCCACCACAGTCTCCTCCCTCACATCCCCTCGTGCCATCTCCTGGTAGTCAAAAGCAGACCTAGCCCTGGGATTGCTCTTCAATCCCTACACTCCAGGTCCCAGGAACCGCACTTTTTAGGGGACTTGCGTCCCTGTCCAGGGTATGTAGGGCTGTGGCAAGGATTGTCTGTGTGATTATCATTCCATTCAAACTGTCACAGATCAGCTGCTTCACTCTCCAACAGCCTCAAATGCTTCTCCTGTGTCCCAAACAATTACCCTGGCTTGGGGACTGATCCTTACTTCAGTTCCCCCATCCCACTCCTGCCCCACGTGTAGGTCCTGTCCTGCTCACTCTCCTCTTCTTTTTCCCCTTCTTTCCTTTATTCTACAGAGTTTTTGCATCAGTCTATATATTATTTTCCAGTGGTCAGGTATTCCTGCCCACTCTCAACTGGTGTTCTTCAAGATCTTCTGTGTGTGAAAGTATATTCCTGATATAACCTTGCAGAGAGATGTACTCCATGTCTACCTACCCCTCTGCCATCTTGTTCTCAATTATCCAAGCTGACCTTTAATGTGATGCTTTCATTTTCTGTCACTGCTTATAAACTCATTCATTCATCCCCATATTTCTCCACTCTGTCATCCACCTATATGTGGACAGTGAGTCAGAAATAATAAAAATAATAAACATAGCAGCCAACTTTCTCTGTGGTGGTTTAGTCGCTAAGTCGTGTCTGACTCTTGTGACCCCATGAATTGTAGCCTGCAAGGCTCCTCTGTCCAAGGGATTCTCCAGGCAAGAATACTGGAGTGGATTGCCATGGCCTTCTCCAGGGGATCTTCCTGACCCAGGACCCAGGGATCAGGCAGGCGTCTCATGTTTCCTGCATTGGCGGGTAGGTTCTTTACCACAAGCACTACCTGGGAAGCATTTTTATTTACCAGCCACTGGCCTGGGTACTCACTAGACTTCAACTCATTGATCAGCATCCCTGCAAGGTAGACACTACCATTATCTCTACTTCCATTTGAGGAAGCTGATACAGTAAAGCTTGGTAGGTTCTTCAAAGTCATGTAGCTGCTGAGGGGTCTAGCTAGAATCTGAATACAGATCTCTTTGGGTTCCTAAGGCCCTCAGGATCTTTTGCATTTACCCTAATAGCTTATCACTAACTACTATAAATTATGATGTAGTGGCTATTAATGCAAATTCATATTGGAGTTTACCTTGATGGGTTTTATTTTTTTTAATTGCATTTATTTATTTTAATTAGAAGCTAATTACTTTATAATATTGTATTTGTTTTGCCATACATCAACATGAATCCACCACGGAAGTACACGTGGTCCCAATCCTGAACCCCCCTCCCACCTCTCTCTCCATACCATCCCTCTGGGTCATCCCAGTACACCAGCCCCAAGCTTCCTGTATCCTGCATCGAATCTGGACTGGTGATTCGTTTCTTATATGATATTATACATGTTTCAATGCCATTCTCCCAAATCATCCCCTCCTCCCTCTCCCACAGAGTCCAAAAAACTATTCTATACATCTGTGTCTCTTTTGCTGTCTCCCATACAGGGTTATCGTTACCATCTTTCTAAATTCGATATATATGCATTAGTGTAATGTATTGGTGTTTTTCTTTCTGACTTACTTCACTCTGTATAATCAGCTCCAGTTTCATCCACCTCATTAGAACTGATTCAAATGTGTTCTTTTTAATGGCTGAGTAATATTCCATTGTGTATATGTACCACAGCTTTCTTATCCATTCATCTGCTGATGGACATCTAGGTTGTTTCCATGTCCTGGCTATTATAAACAGTGCTGCGATGAACATTGGGGTTCATGTGTCTCTTTCAATTCTGGTTTCCTCGGTGTGTATGCCCAGCAGTGGGATTACTGGGTCATATGGCAGTTCTATTTCCAGGTTTTTAAGGAATCTCCACACTGTTCTCCATAGTGGCTATACAAAATTCTAGCAATGAAAATCCAACAAAACATTAAAAAGATCATATACCATGACCAAGTGGGCTTTATCCCAGGGATTCAAGGATTCTTCAATATCCACAAATCAATCAGTGTAATATACCACATTAACAAATTGAAAAATAAAAACCATATGATTATCTCAATAGATGTAGAGAAAGCCTTTGACAAAATTCAACACCCATTTATGATAAAAAACTCTCCAGAAAGCAGGAATAGAAGGAACATACCTCAACATAATAAAAGCTATATATGACAAACCCACAGCAAACATTATCCTCAATGGTGAAAAATTGAAAGCATTTCCTCTAAAGTCAGGAACAAGACAAGGGTGCCCACTTTCACCATAACTATTCAACATAGTTTTGGAAGTTTTGGCCACAGCAATCAGAGAAGAAAAAGAAATAAAATGAATCCAAATTGGAAAAGATGTAAAACTCTCACTGTTTGCAGATGACATGATCCTCTACATAGAAAACCCTGAAGACACCACCAGAAAATTACTAGAGCTAATCAATGAATATAGTAAAGTTTCAGGATATAAAATCAACATACAGAAGTCCCTTGCATTCCTATACACTAATAATGAGAAAACAGAAAGAGAAATTAAGGAAACAATTCCATTCACCATTGGGTTTTATTTTTTTTAAGTTTGTCTTGTACAAAATTGATAGAAGCAATATAGGAAAACTTTTGGGGTGAAAAATATCTTTTATTATCTCTCCTCAAGATTTGCACACTGAATTCATTTTAAATATAACATCATTTCTTAAATTTTGCCTAATGTGCTATGCATATAAGTTAAATAAGCAGGGTGACAGTATATAGCCATGACGTACTCCTTTCCCAATATGGTACCAGTCTGTCATTCCATATTCAGTTCTAACAGTTGTTTTTTGACCTGCATACAAATTTCTCAGGAGGCAGGTAAGGTGGTTTGGTATTCCCACCTCTTTCAGAATTTTCCACAGTTTGATGTGATCCACACAGTCAAATGCTTTGGCATAGTCAATAAAGCAGAAGTGGATGTTTTCTGGAACTCCCTCGCTTTTTCAATGATCCAACAGATGGTGGCAATTTGATCTCTGGTTCCTCTGCCTTTTCTAAATCCAGCATGAACATCTAGAAGTTCTTGGGTCACATACTGTTGAAGCCTGGCTTGGAGAATCTTGAACATTACTTTCTTAGCATGTGAGATGAATGCAATTGTGTAGTAGTTTGAACATTCTTTGGCATTGCCTTTCTTTGGGATTGGAATGAAAACTGACATTTTCCAGTCCTGTGGCCACTGCTGAATTTTCCAAATTTGCTGGCATATTCAGTGCAGCACATTAACAGTTGAAGCACAAGCTGGAATCAAGATTGCCATGAGAAATATCAATAACCTCAGAAATGCAGATGATACCACCCCTATGGCAGAAAGTGAAGAGGAACTGAATAGCCTCTTGATGAAAGTGAAAGAGGAGAGTGAAGAAGCTGGCTTAAAACTCAACACTCAGAAAACTAAGATCATGGCATCTAGTCCCATCACTTCATGACAAATAGATGGGGAAACAATGGAAACAGTGACAGACTATTTTCTTGGGCTTCAAAATCACTGCAGATGGTGACTGCAGCCATGAAATTAAAAGACACTCGCTTCTTAGAAGAAAAGCTATGACCAACCTAGACAGCATATTAAAAAGCAGAGACATTACTTTGCCTACATAGGTCCCTCTAGTCAAAGCTATGGTTTTTCCAGTTGTCATTTATGGATGTGAGAGTTCAACTATAAAGAAAGCTGAGCACTGAAGAATTGATGCTTTTGAACTGTGGTGTTGGAGAAGACTCTTGAGAGTCCTTGAACTGCAAGTAGATCCAACCAGTCCATCCTAAAGGAAATCAGTCCTGAATATTCATTGGAAGGACTGATACTGAAACTCCAATACTTTAGCCACCTGATGTGAAGAACTGACCCCTTGGAAAGCACCCTGATGCTGGGGAATATTGAAGGCAGGAGGAGAAGGGATTACAGAGAATGAGATGGTTGAATGGCATCACCAACTCGATGGACATGAATTTGAGCAAGCTCCAGGAGTTTTGTGATGGACAGGGAAGCCTGGTATGCTGCAGTCCATGGGGTTGCAAAGAGTCGGACACGACTGAACTGACTGACTTTTTAAATAGTGTATTAACCTCACAAAATAATAACCTTACATATTCAGCACCCAGAGGTTGTCCTTCCTGGTCTTTTCACCCTCAACAATGTTGTATAAGCCCATTATCCAACTTCAGTGCTTGCCCTGAATTTCATCTTCACTTTTTTTGCAGGCATTTTCTCTCCTCCATGGCTGGGAGGACAGTTACACTTTGTGGAGTCCTCTCCTCATTGTCCTGTGACTGTTCTTTTGTGTATTTCTCCTCTAAATGTCAGAGAATATATGTTAACAATAAGAACTTCCTGTCATCATAAGTGAGCAGGAAATCTTTAAGCCCTCAAAGGAGTCTGAAACTCTCTGGGGACTCTGACTTTTATTCATGAGAGAAGAATCATGTCCCATCTTCCCACAAAGCAGGGGTTCTCAAACTTGAACTTATCAGAGTCACCTGGAGACTTAATAAAACATGGAGTATGGGACCCACTCTCAGAGTTTCTGATTCAGAAGCTTTAGCAAGAATACAAGTGATTTGCCTTTCTGAGTTCCCAGGTGATGGAGATACTGCTGGTCACACTTTGAGAATCACTGCCCCAGAGTCTTGGGGGAGGAATGCTAACCTGAGGGAATGCTAATCTTGGACAGTACATTTTTTAATAACAAAAGAACTAATATTTGGGGGGCAATTATCTAGAGAAATTAAGGAAAATAAAGAAAACATCTGGAGAGCAGGGAAAAAATTACTTCATAAAGTGTAGTCACCCAAAGAAGCATGCATTTGGCTTTGGGTTTATATTCTCAGTGAGGATCTTGATTTCCAAAGTTTGTTTCTCCTAACCACTCAATGTAGTTGAATGGACCTGTTATCTAGACTCTTGGTGCCTCTCCTGACACAAGTGAATGTTAGGATTAGATAAGCCACAGTGACTCCTGAAAGGATTGCAGACCACAAGCTGTCAATGATCTACATGCATTTGGTTTCAGGCTGGGATGGGGTCAATCAGTGCGCACTGTGAAGGTTTGATGGTGCAGAGGGTGCTATGCAAACTCAGTGTAAAGTCCAAAGTGAGATTCCCACGGTTGATTTTTTGCTACATAACATGCAGTATCCTCATGACATAAAACTGATGGCCCAGGGAAGTCAAATTTACACTTTAAGATTGGCAAATCATTTTCCTTCTGCAGCTCACATGAAAAGCTTTCTCTAATTTTGCAGAATTACTGCAAGCAGAAGCCACAATGTCATCAATAATTGTCATTATCTTGGCTCCCATGGACCAGTTGAGGAATCCTGGGAAGCAGTGCTGCTTCCATGCTGACTGTGGGATTCACATAAGGTAATTGTGAGTGAGCACACCTCAGCTCTCCAAGAAGAAGAAAACTAATTCTTGCCTTTTTCTTTGCTATCTTTGTGCAGCAAGTAGTCTTCTTACATTTGGCTACTAGGGAAACCTCTCTGCTTCCTCTAGAGTCTCCTTTTGTACCTTTAAATCTCCTCTATGGTCTCCTAGACTGGCATCATAAGCCCGGGCCTGGATCTTGGTGATCCCACAGGCTTGTGGTGACGTAGTAACCTCATCTGTGGTTGTTGTTCAGTTGCTCAGTCGTGTCCAACTCTTTGCCATCCCATGAACTGCAGCATGCCAGGCTTCCCTGTCCTTCACTATCTCCCAGAGTTCACTCAAACTCATATCCATTGAACTGACGGTGCCATCCAACCATCTCATTCTCTGTCGTTCCATTCTCTTCCTGCCTTCAATCTTACCCAGCATCAAGGTTTTTTCCAATGAGTCAGTTCTTCACATCAGGTGGCCAAAGTGTTGGAGTTCAGCTGCAGCATCAGTCCTTCCAATGAATATTCAGGACTGATTTCCTTTAGGATGGACTGGTTGGATCTCCTTGCTGTCCAAGGGACTTTCAAGAGTCTTCTCCAGCACCACACTTCCAAAGCATCAGTTCCTAAGTGGTCAGTGTTCTTTATGGTCCAACTCTCACATCCATACATGACTACTGGAAAAGCCATAGCTTTGACTAGACCTCATCTGTAGAGGGAAGGTTTTGTATTGATTAATCTCCAAGTTCCTTCCAGTTCTACTAGTCAACGATTCTCACTCATCTCTTATCTTCCCTTTGTTTCTGAAAGTAAAGCACCCCTCCCTGCATCCTCATCCCTTTGCAGGGTGCTCTCTGCTCACCTTCCCTCAGCTGCTGCTGCTGCTAAGTCACTTCAGTCGTGTCCGACTCTGTGCGACCCCATAGACAGCAGCCCACCAGGCTCCCCCGTCCCTGGGACTCTCCAGGCAAGAACACTGGAGTGGGTTGCCATTTCCTTCTCCAATGCATGAAAGTGAAAAGTGAAAGTGAAGTTGCTCAGTCATGTCCGACCCTCAGCGACCCCATGGACTGCAGCCTTCCAGGCTCCTCCATCCATGGGATTTTCCAGGCAAGAATACTGGAGTGGGGTGCCAGATCCCCACCCAAATGCTTCTCTTCTCATCCAAGATTGACCCTGCCAATCATAGACATCATTCAGCCATATATTGTCTCTCCCACCTAAGTGCCCCCCAGGAAAGCAGCTCATGTCTACTTAATTTCAAAGATAACTTTCAAAAGATATATTTAGTGACAATTAAACTGAGTCTGTGTATACAGGCCCTCTCCCACATACATTCACAAGAATATGGTACCTCTCCTATCTCCATATAAGTACAAGAGAGGAGGGCAAGTGACCTGGAACTGAGTGAGAATTCTAAGAACTGACATATTACTGCTGAAAAGAAGCTCTAGGTGTTTGACCTGATCTCAACACATTAAAATAGGCCAGTGCAGGCACTCAACTTTCAGCCTACCTGGTCAGGGTGCCCTGGGCCTGTTTACCCATACAGGGAGCCACAAGTACCAGCTGGGTTTGAAGGCAGCTACTGGGACCAGACCAACCACTTCTGCTTATTTCCAGCTAGGCTTCATTCCAATCACTCTTCCACCCAACGCAGAACTACTGACTGTAAAAACCCACCCTGACCCATCTTTTCGGTATTCACACAGGCTGTCTTCACTATGTGGTCCTGGCCTGTATTCTCAGCAATGTCTGGTCGCACCTTCTCAATTATCAACATTCTGAGCACCTTAAACAAAAGTGTACTAGACTTGTCTCAACTCTTAAGCATGAGGCACTACAACACTATGAACCAAATCCTCAATATGCCAAATGGCCAGTTTGCTGAAGTCAAATAACCAGAAAGTCAATCCACCAAATAATATAGTAGCCCCCAAATTAATTCTCTACCAAATATTTTTATTTAGCAAAAATGATTTTTTGAAATGTATTTGTGTTTTATTGACATTATTTTAAAACTTGAGAAGATTACTGCATTTTTTTTTTTAGCTTGGCTGCTTATGAAATTTAGTTACCAGTTACCATAAACTCCTCTGAACATCAAATGTAGCCATCAGAAAACTAACTCTTCTTGGTCTTGTCTCTCAAATGTGTGTATGGGATGGGGGGCAGTGATGTTACTAGCTATTAAAGTCCTAATTTCTTCATAGGCCAAAGGACTAGGACTTGCCATTTTTAAATGACAAGAATGAATATGTGGAGTGTAGGGTTATGAGTGATTTTTAGTGTCACCTCCATAATTTTTTATATTTTCTAAAAAGAATATGTATCACCTCTATAATCAGGAAAAATTACAATGAATATTAGTAAAAACATAGTAATTTTTTAAAAAGCCAAGCCTGCATGATGCCTTGGAAGAATTCATATTCACACAGAAAACTATGACACCTAGTATTGTATAAATTTCAAATTTTGAAGAATTTAAAATGTGTAAAGATGCTTAATTTAGGGAATTGATCAGAAGTGCTTTTGAATGAGGTATCTGCTGAGTCTGTGCTTTATGTTTATGTATATTTTTGTTGAAGTATGGTTGATTTACAATGTTATGTTAACTTTAGATATATACCACAGGGACTGAGATATCTATCTATAGATATACATAGATAGATAGATAAATATTCTTTTTCAGATTCTTTTCCCTTGTAAGTTATAAAATATCAATCATAGTTCCCCATGCTATTTGTAGATCCTTGTTGGTTATCTATTTTGTATATGTTGTTGTTTGGTTGCAAAGTCATGTCGAACTCTTGCAACACCACAGACTGTAGCCTGCCAGGCTCTTCTGTCCATAGAGTTTCCCAGGCAAGAATACTAGAGTGGGTTACCATTTCCTTCTCTGGGGGATTCCAGGGGATCTTCCCAACCCACAGATCAAACCTTCATCTCCTGCACTGGAGGGGGATTCTTTACCACCGAGCCGCCAAGAAAACCCTATTTTATATATGCTGCTGCTGCTAAGTCGCTTCAGTCGTGTCCAACTCTGTGCAACCCCATAGACAGAAGCCCACCAGGCTCCCCCGTCCCTGGGATTCTCCAGGCAAGAACACTGGAGTGGGTTGCCATTTCCTTCTCCAATGCATGAAAGTGAAAAGTGAAAAGGAAGTCGCTCAGTGGTGTCCGACTCTTAGCGACCCCATGGACTACAGCCTACCAGGCTCCTCCGTCCAGGGAATTTTCCAGGCAAGAGTACTGGAGTGGGGTGCCATTGCCTTCTCCGACTTTATATATAGTAATATGTATATGTTGATCTCACCCTCCTAATTGATTTCCCCCACTATAAATTTGTTTTCTAAGTCTGTGAGTCTGTTTTGTAAATAAGTTTATTTGTATCTTTTTTTTTTTTCCCCACATGTAAGTGATGTAATATGGTACTTGTCTTTCTCTTTCAGGCTTACTGTACTTAGTAAGGTAATCTCTCAGTCCATCCATATTCCATTTGTATGTATTTTTTAGATACATATATATCACATCTTCTTTATCCATTCCTCTGCTGATGGACATTTAGGTTGCTTCCATGTCTTAGTTATTGTAAACAGTGCTTGCTGTGAACATTCAGTTCAGTTCAGTTGTTCAGTCATTTCCAACTCTTTGCAATGACATGAACTGCAACACACCAGGCCTCCCTGTCCATCACCAACTCCCAGAGTTTGCTCAAATTCATGTCCATTGGATCAGTGATGCCATCCAACCATATCATCCTCTGTCATCCCATTCTCCACCCACCTTCAATCTTTCCCAGCATCAAGGTCTTTTCAAATGAGTCACCTCTTCGCATCAGGTGGCCAAAGTATTGGAGTTTCAGCTTCAACATCAGTCCTTCCAATGAATATTCAGGACTGATTTCAAGGGACTCTCAAGAGTCTTCTCCAATATGACAGTTCAAAGGCATCAATTCTTCCATGCTCAACTTTTTTTATAGTCCAACTCTAACATCCATACATGACCACTGGAAAAACCATAGCCTTGACTAGATGGATCTTTGTTGGCAAAGTAATGTCTCGGCTTTTGAATATGCTGTCTAGGTTGGTCATAACTTTCCAAGGAGTAAGCATCTTTTAATTTCATGGCTGCAATCATCATCTGCAATGATTTTGCAGCCCAAAAAAGTAAAGTCTGTCGCTGTTTCCACTGTTTCCCCATCTATTTTCCATGAAGTTATGGGACCAGATGCCATGATCTTTGTTTTTTGAATGTTGAGTTTTAAATCAGGTTTTCCACTCTCCTCTTTTATTTTCATCAAGAGGCTCTTTAGTTCTTCTTCATTTTCTGCCATAAGGGTAGTGTCATCTGCGTATCTGAGGTTATTAATATTTTTCCTGGTGATCTTGATTCCAGCTTGTTCTTCATCCAGCCCAGTGTTTCTCATGATGTACTCTGCATGTAGGTTAAATAAGCAGGGTGACAATATACAGCCTTGATATTCTCCTTTTCATATTTGGAACCAGTCTGTTGTTCTGTGTCCAGATCTAACTGTTGCTTCCTGAACGCATACAGATTTCTCAAGAGGCAGGTCAGGTGGTCTGATATACCCATCTCTTTCAGAATTTTCCACAGTTTACAGTGATCCACACAGTCAAAGGCTTTGGCATAGTCAATAAAGCAGAAATAGACGTTTTTCTGGAACTCTCTTGTTTTCTCAATGATCCAGCAGATGTTGGCAGTTTGATCTCTGATTCCTCTGCCTTTTCTAAAACCAGTTTGAACATCTGGAAGTTCATGATTCACGTATTGCTAATGGCTGGCCTGGAGAATTTTGAGCATTACTTTACTAGTGTGTGAGATGAGTGCAATTGTGCAGTAGTTTGAACATACTTTGGCATTGCCTTTCTTTGGGATTGGAATGAAACTGACCTTTTCCAGTCATGTGGCCACTGCTGAGTTTTCCAAATTTGCTGGCATATTCAGTGCCACACTTTCACAGCATCATCTTTTAGGATTTGAAATCGCTCAACTGGAATTCCATCACCTCCACTAGCTTTGTTCATAATGATGCTTCCTAAGGCCCACTTGACTTCACATTCCAGGATGTCTGGCTCTAGGTGAGTGATCACACCATCGTGGTTATCTGAGTCATGAAGATCGTTTTTGTACAGTTCTCCTGTGTATTCTTGCCACCTCTCCTTAATATCCTCTGCTTCTGTTAGGTCCATACCATTTCTGTCCTTTATTGAACCCATCTTTGCCTGAAATGTTCCCTTGGTATTTCTAATTTTCTAGAAGAGATATCTAGTCTTTCCCATTCTGTTGTTTTCCTCTATTTCTTTGCACTGATCCCTGAGGAAGGCTTTCTTATCTCTCCTTGCTATTCTTTGGAACTCTGCATTCAAATGGGTATATCTTTCCTTTTCTTCTTTGCTTTTCACTTCTCTTCTTTTCACAGTTATTTGTAAGGCCTCCTCAGACAGCCAGGTTGCTTGGGATGGTCTTGATCACTGTCTCCTGTACAATGTCATGAACCTCCCTCTACAGTACATCAGGCACTCTGTATCAGATCTAGTCCCTTAAATTTATTTCTCATTTCCACTCTTTAATCATAAGGGATTTGATTTAGGCTATACATGAATGGTCTAGTGGTTTTCTCTACTTTCTTCAATTTAAGTCTGAATTTGGCATTAAGGAGTTCATGATGTGAGCCACAGTAAGCTCCTGGTCTTGTTTTTGCTGACTGAATAGAGCTTCTACAACTTTGGCTGCAAAGAATATAATCAATCTAATTTCAGTGTTGACCATTTGGTGATGTCCATGTGTAGAGTCTTCTCTTGTGTTGTTGGAAGAGGGTGTTTGCTATGACCACTGAGTTCTCTTGGCAAAACTCTGTTAGCATTTGCCCTGCTTCATTCTGTACTCCAAGGCCAAATTTGCCTGTTACTCCAGGTGTTTCTTGACTTCCTACTTTTGCATTCCAGTCCCCTGTAATGAAAACGACATCTTTTTGGAGTGTTAGTTCTAGAAGATCTTGTAGGTCTTCATAGAACAGTTCAACTTCAGCTTCAGCATTACTGGTCAGGGTATAGACTTGGATTACTGTGATATTGAATGGTTTGCCTCAGAAATGAACAGAGATCATTCTGTCGTTTTTGAGATTGCATCCAAGTACTGCATTTTGGACTCTTTTGTTGACTTATGAGGGAAACTCCATTTTTTATAAAGGATTCTTGCCCATAGTAGTAGATATAATGGTCATCTGAGTTAAATTCACCCATTCCAGTCCATTTTAGTTCACTGATTCCTAAAATGTCAACATTCACTCTTGCCATCTCCTGTTTGACCACTTCCAATTTGCCTTGATTCATGGACCTAACATTCCAGGTTCCTATGCAATATTGCTTTTTATAGCATCAGACCTTGCTTCCATCACCAGTCACATCCACAACTGGGTATTGTTTTTGCTTTGGCTCTGTCTCCTCATTCTTTCTGGAGTTATTTCTCCACTGATCTCCAGTAGCATATTGGGCACATCCTGACCTGGGGAGTTCATCTTTCAGTGTCCTAACTTTTTGCCTTTTCATGTTGTTCATGGGGTTCTCAAAGCAAGAATACTGAAGTGGTTTGCCATTCCCTACTCCAGTGGACCACATTTTGTCAGAACTCTCCACCATGACCTGTCCATCTTGGGTGGCCCTACACAGCATGGCTTATAGGTTCATTGAGTTAGACAAGGCTGTGGTCCATGTTATTAGATTGGTTAGTTTTCTGTGATTGAACATTGGCGTTCCTGAATCTTTTTAGAGTTTTGTCCAGATATACACCCAGGAGTGTGATGGCAGGAATGTATGGTAACTCCATTTTTAGTTTTTTAATGAACCTCTATACTGTTCTCCCAGACAAGGCAATGGCACCCCACTCCACTACTCTTGCCTGGAAAATCCCATGGACGGAGGAGCCTGGTAGGCTGCAGTCCATGGGGTTGCTAAGAGTCGGACATGAATGAGTGACTTCACTTTCACTTTTCACTTTCATGCATTGGAGAAGGAAATGGCAACCCACTCCAGTGTTCTTGCCTGGAGAATCCCAGAGATGGTGGAGCCTGGTGGGCTGCCATCTATGGGGTCACACAGAGTTGGACACGACTGAAGTGACTTAGCAGCAGCAGCAGCAGCATACTGTTCTCCATAATGGGTGCACCAAAATACATCTCCACCAACAGTGTAGGAAGGTTCCTTTTTCTGCACACCCACTTCAGCATTTATTATTTGTATACTTTTTGATGATGAGGCTGTCCTTTTTGTTAGGTTTTTGAGAAAATTTTGCAGGTGCTGCAGGTAAAGCCTTGATTCCCACGCCACTGCCCACAGGGAGGAGGTTTTCCTTGGGTAATCCGATTCTGATATGTCATAGTACTGCTTTTGATTACAGAAGAGGCCCAAGAGGACTTGGACCACTAATAATGAAAAAGTTAAGCAAGCTTCATTAGAATTGCAAAGAGGTTCTGACATTCCCCCAAACTCCAGAATCTCCAGTTCAAGCCTAATTTGACAAAGAGAATATTTTATTTTGAATTAAACTAATAAAGTTTATTTGTTTTTTTATTTTAATATAAATTTATTTATTTTAATTAGAGGTTATTACTTTACAATATTGTATTGGTTTTGCCGGAGAAAAAACAATAACTGCTTGGGTTACAAAATCATTCCTAAGTGTCTTGGGTTCAGATTCAAGGGCAAAATGAGGCTAAGTATGAATTCATTAACTTTGTTTTGGACGGAATGTGAGCCTTTGAGGTTCCTCTGTCCTCCTGGGCAGGTCAGGTGAGCCCTCAAGTGAGCTGATTATAGTGCTCACCACTCTTTCCTGGCATCTGCCCACCAGGAGACTGAGGACATCACATACTCTGAAGCCAGTTTTCAGCAACAAATGAATGGCAATCATTCAGACCTATCTCCCCATAATGAGACTTGAACCAGGAAAACTAATAGTATGGTGAACTTGCAGACATAGTTCCAGTGGAATCAGAAAAGCTTGAAATGGGGAGGAAGACCAAAGGCCAGCTGGGTTCAGCCAGCATTATGCAGGTGTCAGCCCTCATGCTCCTGGCTTCAGCTTAAGTACTTCCAAGGAGGGGAATTCATTCTTACTGTAAGGTATCCTCATAAGGATATGGTAACCTAGACTCCATTTGCCCTAGGCCATCTTGGCTCATACCTATTGTCATGGTTTAATTATTAACACTGCTCTCTTTCATTTTCAAGTGTCCAAATTAGGACAATATATTTTACAGTCCCTTCATGATAATAAATCACTTTCATAGCTGACATTTATCAAGTGCTGATCATATGCCAGGCATTCATGAGCTTGGTGCTGTCAACACCATCATCACAGTTCATCACAGATCATCATCATCATCACCAGACCAAGATCCACACCTCCTGAGTCAGAGTCAAGATGTAATAACAGGCTTCTGGATTCAGAGTCAGAGCCCTAAGCTTTTCCTCTTTTATCTCTAAAATGCACTACCTCTGGACTTCTGTTTTATATACCTAATAATAAAAACATCCATATCCCTCTCCAGATGTCCCCACCACTGACTTTCTCTTAAGTGCTCAGTTGAGGGAGGAGACTGATATCTGAGGGCCTTGTATATCTCAGGTGCTATGTTACCTAATAAATCAAGAACTGGGCTCTGAGAGCTCAACTAATTCATCCGCACTCAAGTTGACAGCAAGTTGTGGGACTAAAATTCAAACCCAAGTAGACCTGATATTGATACTTGCCTTCCCAGTATATCATTTTCCCATCCCCATTGCATTCAGTTTCTACAACCCTTTGCAGATTGGAAAAACTGGAGAATAATTCTCCCTAAATGTAAACTGCAGTAACTGCTCAGTGAGGTCAGGAAGAAAGCGACCCTTTCCATATGTTGATAAATTGACTTCTGTATCTTTTTCCCAGCTCAGGAAAACCTATGACATCCATCTGTGAGTGTTTATCTTCATACTCCTGGACCACAGAATCTGAGCAACTTACAGTATTCAGGCCTCACCCTTCCCTGGGCACAGACTTTTGTTCATGTACCAAATATGGATAACAATCAGATAAAAATAGCTGATATATATATTCATTTATTCATCCATTCAGTGAATAACACATTCAATGCAAACAACAATAATAAAAAGCTAATATGTATCTATTCACTCATTCAAATAAATATGTATGTATTCATTCATTTACTGAGCCCTTACTATATGCCAGACACTCCTCTAGACCCTGGAGCATCAGCTGTGAATAAAGGGACAAAGCCCTGTTATCATGGAATTTACCTGTTCCTACATAAAATAATAACAGTGACAGTCCTATGAAGGAAAAAATCTTGACAGGGTGAGGAATAAAGAGTGATGGGAAGGGATGGGTGCTAATTTAAATAAGGGTTCTGGGAGGCCATTTCTGAGCTGAGACCAGAATAAAGTATGGGCATAATCCATGCAGAGAATTGTAGGAAAGCAGTCCAGGCAGAGAGCAAAGTGACCACCCATACATACTGCCCTATGCTGAAAACTGTGCCAACCAACCATCTGATTTCATTCTAACAGAACCCCTGAGGGAAAAGTGCCGTATTTCCATATTTTCTGCTAAAGACCCAAACCTTGAAGTGACTTGCTTAAATGCAAGCCATTTTCAAGTGGGCAAAGTTAAACCCAGGCCTCCTGACACCCAGATGATGTCTTCACTGTAGCTCCTGGGCACTTCTGTGCCTTTGCCTGTGGGTGACACCTACCAGTCTTTCAACACAAGATTTACAGGATGACCAGGAAGCAACCTCTGTATAGCCTGCATCATCCATCTTATTCTGCATCTGGTTCTGACCTTTTGTTACATATTTTTGATTATAGAAGTGGCCCTGGAGGGCTTGGAGCACTAACAATGGATAAGTTAAGGACCCTCAGGTGCCCGTAAGGATGGGAAGTTTAACTCTCCATGTCCCAGGCTCACCAAGCAAGCCACAGGCAAGCAGGAATCTTTGATCTGGGGCCAGGCCTGGAATAGATGGAGTAGGAAGAACAACACACTGGGAGCCTTCCCTTGTGCCACTCATTCCCTCTGCCCCACAGCCCACCCATTATGCTTTCCCAATGCCCATTGTTATTCACACTGAGATCAACTCAGTGTCTTAAATATCTTTACTCTCTACTTCTTTTTCCAGTCTACTTCCAGGACCCCAGTCCAAGCCAGTCAATGACTATAATCATCTTTTTGTGGAAATTGATTAGATGGGAGAGAAAAGAAGAGGAAGGAGCATTTCCTAAGCATCTCCATGTGACTGATGCTGTAATTTTATTGGTACTCATTATGCACATGATAATAAACCAGTGGAGTGGGTAGTATTTTCACCATTTCACAGAAGAGGAAACTGAGGCTTGAGGAGGTCACCCTGCTTGTCCTATACAGGGCTCAGCATTTGGAGCCTCATGTGTGATTCTTTTTAAAATTAATTTATCTTCATTTTTTGCTGGGGACCAGCCCTAGCTGATCCAGGGTATTGACTATTTATATGCTAATTAGAGATATAAAGAATAATAGAATGAGGATAGCTCAGTAGGAAAATTCAGTGGAGAAAAGAGGCTGAGTAGCTTGGTTTACGCGGAGACCAATAAAACTTCAAGACAAGAAGTTTGCACCACAATGAGGCGCCCTCTCGAATAGCGGAAGGTAGTGGGTCTTAGAAGCCCAGGCATAATTAGTAAGCGTGGTGGGTTCCAGCGCTCCAGATGGAGACTCAGCTGGAAGTTAAAGGAAAGAATGACATGGGAGACCAAGCGTTGGTGAACAAGGCCCATAGCTTTATTTTTAACAGGGGCTTTTATACCCTAAGTTACACATAGAGGATAATAGGGATGCAAAGTCAGCAGTCTTTGATTCTTATCAAAAACCAAGGTTTCTTTCCTGCAAATTTATCGTATACAAATGGTTTAGGTGATTTACATCATCTTCTGGCCAGAAGGCCTACTAACATTTTATGACTCTTGACAAGAACTTATCAACAAAGACTTATTTTCTCTAAGAGTAATTATTTTAAGGTTTGGCACCATCTTCCAAAGATAAAATTGCATTCCTATAGGGCGGATGTGTAATGGGCTTACAACAAAGAAAAGAATTTATTACCTTAAGGGTCTAAAGTTACTAACACCAAGGCCACTACTTATTTTTTCTATATACCAACTATATTAATTAATACACATTCAAGGATACAATTCAGGGGATGTGAAAACTTGGCAACAAGCATTGACTCATCAATGAAATCCTTTACTAGTTTATTCTGACAGTTTTTAACTCTCTGAGAGGCTCTAAGCTATTTGAATATCTTAAGCTTCCCGTGCCTCTGGAGGCTAGGAGACTGTAAACAATCGTATGCATAGCTGCAGGAGTCCGGGTAAGCTTGTCAGGTGAGTTAGAGAGCCATCTGAGGGGTTTGGATTTAAACACTCTATTGCCCAGGAACTTTATTAATTGGAGCTGTAAGTTAACTCTGACAGAGAGAGAGCGAGATGGTGGTAGGACAGCCCCAGTAAAGTCAGAGGTGTGCACAAAGCAATAAAGTAGGCAGACTCTGGTTTTTGGGGAAAATGCTCAAGAATATCCGGGCGGACTCCTGAGGCTCGATCCCACCTTTGCGTATGCCGAGCCTCCTTCCTCATGACCTTTGTCACGAGCGGAATGCCTCACCGGCTCCCGGCAATTTTTAATTGAAATATAGTTGATTTAGAATATTTTGTTAACTTCAAGTGTATAGCAAAGTGATTCATTATATATCCTTTTTTTCAGATTTTTTTCCCTTACAGATTATTATAACATACTAAATATAGTTCCCTGTGCTATACAATAGGACCTTGTTGGTTATCTATTTTATATGTAGTAGTGTGTATATGTTAATCTCAAACTCCTAATTTATCCCTCTCCCCTTTCCTCTTTGATAACCATAAGTTTTTATGTCTGTAAGTCTATTCCTGTTTTATAAATAAGTTTATTTGTATCATTTTTTTAGATTCCACATATGAGTGGCATCATATATTAGTTGTCTTTCTCTGTCTGACTTCACTTAGTAAGATAATCTCTAGGTCCTTCCATGTTTCTTACTCAACATTATATAGGAAGAGTGAAGCGTGAAGCTAGGGCACAAGTCAAGCGGCTTCTGCAGTGGTTTGAGGGAGAGGGAACACCCCTCTGAGGTTAGCTTCTCCAGGGTGAGGGGTGAGTATGAATTATTGCATACATCTGGCAGTGTTTAGTGCAGGATCAAGTCCAGCCTCTGTCATTTATAGGAGGCAGCAGAGAAGAGATGGACTCTGGCTGTACTGACTGGATTCAAATCTCATCTTCTTTACTTCCTGGCTGTGGAACCTTGAGCAAGTCACCTAACCTCTCTATAGTGGGCTGAATGGTGGCCACCCCCAAAATATGTGTGCATCCTCAACCCCGCAGTCTGTGAATGTGACCTTATTTGGACAAAGAGTCTCTGCAGATCTAGTTAAGTAAGGGTTAGCAAGATGCAGAGGTCATCCTGGGTTATCCATGTGGGATAAGTCCAATGACAAGTGTCCATACAAAGGAACCACAGAGGAGGGACACAGACAGGAGAAGGCCACAAGAAGGAGGTGGAGTGATGCAGCCACAGGCCAGGGGAGCGCGGCAGGCACCAGACTCTGGAACAGAGACAAGAAATAGAAATCACCTTCAGAGCCCCTGGAGGGAGCATGGCCCCCACAGACAGCTTGATTTCAAACTCTGCCCTTGAAACCATGAGAGAAGATGGTTCTATTTTTTAATGTCAATTTGTGGTAATTTGTTATAGCAGCCCTAGCAAACCAATACACTCTTTATACTTCATTTTCTTATCTGCAAAATGGACGTAATACTTACTTTATAGGGCTGTTATGAGAATTAAATTAATCAGTACACTTAAGTCATTTCAGAGCAGTAGCTGGCACACTTAAAGTAAGTGCTCTTCCTGCAGTAGTATTATTATTCTTTGACAGTTGTGTGACTTAATTATCTCTGAGCTTCTGTCTCTTCACCTGTTAACTGGTAATAAAAATACTTGGTCTAATAACCTGAAAGTTGGAATCTGCATCCTTCACTTAAAAGTAGTCCAGGGATTTCTCCCATCCTCCTCTTCCTGTAGACTACTAGTACCAAGTTGCCAGCCTCACTGACAATGAGTCACCCCCTGCCAAAGGCGAGGATGGTTGAAAAGGCGAGGATGGTTGACAAGCTGCCTTGTGCCCTTGACCTGACCCAGGGCCCTCCCCTGGGCAGCAGCTGCTTGGAGATGCAGCTCTTCCTCTTTCTCCAGATCGCCATGTGGTATCCCTCAGGTTGGGGTGAGGAGATGGCCTATGGGCCAGGAGGCAAAGGTGCAGAATACACAGGCAGTCCTTAAATCCTTCTCTGAACATCTCTCCATCCCTTACTAATGAAGTCAGAGAAAGGGTAAAAGCCTGTAATTACACTGGAAGTAATTAGAACATTGCTTAATAGAAAGCCGGAGACAGGAAGCCCAAGCGAGCAGACTACCCATCACGCCTGTCACTTGAAATCATTCCTGCTGGGCTGGTCCTTCAGTAGGTCTCCACTGGGGAGCTGGGGACCAAACTGAGTTTATGTAAAACGTGCGTGCACACATGTGTTGCCGTTCTCTCTCCTGAATATCTGAGAAAGCTTCTAAGCTGCTACAACTTTATTCTTAATCCAAGTCTAAATCAGCAGAATGGATTCATTTTAAAACCCTTTTCTAAAAATCCTTTAAATCTGATCATACTGTACTGAAATTCGACATGAAATGTTGATGTGTAATTCTCACTTCTAGCTCAGTGCTTATCACTTTTAATGTACATGCAGGTCACCTGGGGACCTCATCAAAATGCAGATTCTGGCTCAGCAGGTCTGCAGTGGGCCCTGAGAGTCTGCCTTTCTAGCCATGTAGGCTGTGCTGCTGCAGCTGGATAGTAGCCAGCTAGGATGAGGAGGCAATGGCGACCCACTCCAGTACTCTTGCCTGGAAAATCCCCTGGACAGAGGAGCCTGGTGGGCTGCAGTCCATGGGGGTCGCTAAGAGTCGGACACAACTGAGCGACTTCACTTTCACTTTTCACTTTCATGCATTGGAGTAGGAAAAGGCAACCCACTCCAGTGTTCTTGCCTGGAGAATCCCAGGGATGGGGGAGCCTGGTGGGCCGCCATCTATGGGGTCACACAGAACAGACACGACTGAAGCGACTTAGCAGCAGCAGCAGGATGAAGAGGGGAGGACACAAGTGAGGGAGAAGGAATAATTCTCTCTCCTACGGGTGACTCCGCATCCCTCCTATCAGAGCAACCACTCCAAGCTTCTAATGAAGTTCATAAAAATGAATAAAATTTTCCAATTGAGGGGAGAGGGAACAGCATAAGAAAAAACATAGCTCTTTAAAGGCTATTTTAAAATGATCTTTAAAACAATGGTAAAGTTTCCCTTTACTGGTAGTGTATACAAGATACCAAGCTTCTTAGGCATTATTCTGTGCTCAGATAGGACTGTGCATAAGAAAAAACATAGCTCTTTAAAGGCTATTTCAAAATGATCTTTAAAACAATGGTAAAGTTTCCCTTTACTGGTAGTGCATACAAGATGCCAAGCTTCTCAGGCATTATTCTGTGCTCAGATAGGACTGTGGCTCATCTGGGTCAGTGGTGGAAGCCAGGTGACCAGAAAAGGGAGGGAAAGTGTCAAGACTAGGGTCTTCGGGCATATTTATCTTAGCAGGTCTGATGTCTACCAGGTGAAGTTATATCTGTCTACCAGCAGTCTTGGGAGGGAAAGGAGACGGTAGGGAATTCCCTAAAATCAGTCATCATCAAAGCCATCATCACATCTTTTCCTGGGACTTTGAACCCGGTCATGGACTAGGTCAGTATTAGTTCCCTGTTACAAATGACCACAAGCTTGGTGGCTTGAAACAACAAATTTATTCTCTCACAATTCTGGGGAAAGAAGTCCAAAATCAGGGTGTGAGTGGGGCCATGCTCCTTCTGAAGGCTTTAGGGGAGAATCCATTCCTTGCCTTGTCCATCATCTTCAAATATTTCTCTGCTCTGTCTTCATATTTCCGTCCTTTCTAAGTGTATGTTATCATATCTCCTTCTGATTCCTTAGATTACATTTAGAGTCCACCCAGATAATCCAGGATTATCTCCACATTTTAAGATTCTTAATTATATCTATAATGACTTTTTTGCCATATAAGGTAATACACACATGTTTCAGTGATTTAGTGTATGGATATCTTTTTGTTTAGTCATGTCTGACTCTTTGTGACACCCTGGACTGTAGCCCACCAGGCTCCTCTCTCCTTGGGATTTTCCAGGCAAGAATACTAGAGTAGGTTGCCATTTCCTCTTCCAGGGGATATTCCAGACCCAGGGATCAAATCCACATCTCCTGCATTGGCAGGCAGATTCTTTACCACTGAGCCACTTGGGAAGCCAATGGATATCTTTAGGGGGTCATTTTTAACCTACCCCAGCCAACATTGCTAAAGTACCTGGTGTCAGTCAGAGGACAACACTGCCAGGAACCTGGTCTCTAGAAATAAAGGAAAAGTCTTCTTTTCTGCCTGATATATTCATCCTGCTCCTCATACTCATACATGGCCTTGGTAGCTACTATTCTGTCTCCTCTTTGACTCCTCAGTTGTCATCCATGAGCCTTCAGGTCAGGAGCGATTTCTTCAGAAGTGCCTCACCTGACCTTCTGGGTCAGGTGAGCCTCCTCTCATGGCACAGCATTGCTTCTCCTTGCAGAGTCGGAATTTGACACGTGTTTTGTGTTGCTACCTCTAGAGAGCAGTGTGTGCCTGCCTTGTGCCATCATGTTATTCTCAATATCCAGCACATGATAGATACTCAATAAATAGGATACTCAGTGAAGGAGTAAATCTTGGCCTCAAATCTTATATCTTTGTGTATTAGTCTATTAGAACTGCCATAACAAAATATCACACATTAATGACTTCAACAACTGCAATTTATTTATCATATTTCTGGAGGCTGGAATTCCAAGATCAAGGTGACAGCAGGGTTAATTTGTGGTGAGGCCTCTCCTGCCTTCTCGTCTTCTCATAAACCTTTTTCTCTGTGCATATACGTAGAAAGAGACAGAGAAAGAGAGACTTCTACTGTATCGTTCTCTTTTATAAGGACACTAGTCCTATTGGATTAGGGCCCCACACTTATGACCTCATTTAACCTCAGTTATTTCCATTATAGGCCCTGTCTCCAAATACATTGTGGGTCAAGGCTTTAAGATTTGAAGCCGGGGGAAGGGACCCAATTAAGTCCATAATGCTCTGTGAACTTAGATAAACACACTAATTTCTCAAAGCCTTGCTTCTCTCATCCCTGTTTCTCTGGGCAAGAGAGAGTTTTGCTCATTGTGCTGAGTTGCTCAGTCATGTCCAACTCTTTGTGACCCCATAGACTGTAACCTGCCAGGCTCCTTTGTCCATGGGGATTCTCCAGGCAAGAAGACTGGAGTGGGTTGCCATGTCCTCCTCCAGGGGATCTTCCCAACCCAGGAATCAAACTGGGGTTTCCTGCATTGCAGGATTTAATATTTTGCTCATTGCTGCTGCTAAGTCGCTTCAGTTGTGTCCGACTCTGTGCGACCCCAGAGACAGCAGCCCACCAGGCCCCACCGTCCCTGGGATTCTCCAGGCAAGAACACTGGAGTGGGTTGCCATTTCCTTCTCCAATGCATGAAAGGGAAAAGTGAAAGTGAAGTCGCTCAGTCGTGTCCAACTCTTAGCGACCCCATGGACTGCAGCCTACCAGGCTCCTCTGTCCACGGGATTCTCCAGGCAAGAGTACCAGAGTGAGTTGCCATTAAATGACAGTAAATGAGATCATGTATGTGAAACACTCAACACATTATCTAATACAGAGCAGAATGTCAATAGTGTCTCCCAGAAGCAGACAAGCATTGAAAAAAAGACTATTTGGAAAGTAAAAGAAACACTAGAAAGGGAGTGGAGAAGTGGCAGGAAAGGAGGAGGAGTCAATAAAGCAAAGGCTGTGACGTCTAAGGAATCACCACTGGGAGTAACTGGAGCTCCATCCACTGGGGAAACTCAGCTTCTGTGAAGAGCAAACACCACAGAGTTACCCCCATGCCTGGGCAAAAGGAGCTGGGGCATTTCTGTCTGCTCCCAAGGGTGTTAATCCTCTCCACTTACAGCTTTCTGAGCTGGTGGACAGTGGACACAGACTCCAGGGGAACCTGCAGGCAAAGAGATGCCAATGTAAGCTGTTGGGAGCCCAGCCAGCCCTGCAAGAGTCCAGCCTGAGGGGACCTGGACCTGTCCCCTTCTGTTGCTGTAGGAGCCATCGTGAATGCTTATACACTGTAGTGATGGGAGTAGTAACTACTACTTTATGGAGCACCAGGGATGCTCCTTGACAAAAGGTTCTGGGGCCAAAAAAGTATAAAGAATACTCTTACCATGGCTGTACTCAGGGTAATTCAAAACTAGAGCTCTGTTGATGTCCTGCAGTTAAGATGTCAAGCTTTTTTCTAATCCTATGATTTCCAGACTTATCTACAGAAAGACTTTCTCATACAATATTTACTTACCTTTTAAGGAATGAATGTTCTCGGACACATGCTTTGCTGTTGTTATTGTTTAAACACTAAGTTGTGCCTGATTCTTTTGTAACCCCATGAACTGTAGCCTGCCAGGCTCCTCTGTCCATGGGATTTTCCAGTTAAGAATACTGGAGTGGGTTGCCATTTCCTTCTCCAGGGGATCTTCCTGATCCAGGGATTGAACCCATGTATCCAGCATTGGCAGGAAGATTCTTTATTACCTAGGAGTAGTAAAGCCACTGGGGAAGCCAACACATGCTTTGGGCATTCTCAGTTCTGGCTAACAGGTGTGATTGTCCTGTATTGTAAATATGTTCTCATCTGTCCACCTCTGTTGTCTCAGAACAGCACCTAGCACAGAAAAGATGTTCAATAAATGTTTGTTTTGCAATACATTCCTAAAGAAATTTCCAGAAATGATCTGGAGATATTTTCAGTAAAAGGAGCTCATGAAAAACAACTGTCTAGTCCCCAAAATGACTGTTTTGAAAGCCTTTGTATGCAAATCCAGCTGAATATACATGTTAAAATATTGACCAAAATGTTTTTTATTCACCTGGATTTTTTCCATTTATCTAAGTGAAACAGTGGACTTGCCTAGAAAATGAGGGTACCTGCTGTTAGAATACTGTTCACTTCAGAAGGAGAGAAGCATCTCCTCCACAGATTCACGCGTGAATGCAGATCAGAGACTTAACGGTCGTAATGTCCCTCTGATCTCACTTTGCTAATAAGAGTGTTTGCTCCCCCTATACTTCACCTTTCTCAGGATTGCAGCTGCGACCCCACTCTAGGGTGAGAAGAATCAAATGAGAGGACTTCTGACATGTGCATCCCCTTCAGCCCAATGCTAAATACTGCCTATTTATTGGCATCAGTGTCAGCTGGGACAAGGGTGAGTCCTTGTCATTCAAACCCCCTCATCCTCTGACAAGACCAAAGGTTTTTCTTGAGTCTGATGCAGTTGCTTCAGTTGCCACAAAGCCTGTGTGAGATGGGGATTGGCCATGAATAGGCTTTTATTCAAAGATCACTGCTCCAGCTGGGTATCCTACTGTTCTAGCCCAAATGCCTAAAATTAAATTTTAAAAAAAATGGCAATGCCAATATCAACTCATTGTCAATCATTATTACAATGAGAGATTTGAGACTTTAATTGTTACTCATTTTTTGGAGCTAAGATGGAGGCCTGGAACTGTAAAATAAATTTGTTTGAATACCTGCTTGATTAGCCACTTATGTACTCAAAGGCCCATTTCTTAATAAGGAATATTTTCTGGGATATTGCTTGTCTTCCTAGCATTCATAAAAGGCAGGAGGTGGTACATGGTAGCATTCTTTTCAGGGCCTACCAATGGAAATGTTAGCATTTCTAAATAAGTTCTCTTCTTCTGTGAGAACTCCAAAACAACAACTCGCTGCTGAACAACCGTCTACTAGAGAATGTTGGATTCCACCAAAAAAAGGTATCCCATGTCCAAGGGCAAAGGAGAAGCCCCAGCATGATGATAGGAAGGGCAAAATCATGTTTAGAATCAAACCCCTTACCCACCAGAGACGCTCAGAGGTCTCTGGTGTGCACCAAGCTTGTGTGCATCAGGAACCAGAGACCCCAAACAGACTGAGCCAGAACTGTGTTTGAGTGTCTCCTACAAAGTTACAGGTCAGCAGTGGCCTGCCACAGGGGCAGGGGCTCTAGGTGCAGCAGACCTGGATATGGCATAAGCGCTCTTGGAGGACATAGCCATTAATCCCACCAGTTGAGCTGCAGAACTTACACAAGACTGGGGAAACAGACTCTTAAAGGGCACAAACAGAATTTTGTGTGCATCAGGACCCAGGAGAAAGGAGCAGTGGCCCCAAAAGAGACAGACCCAGACTTGCCCATGAGTGTCCAGGAGTCTCCAGCAGAGGCACGGGTCGACGGTGTCCTGCTGCAGGGTCAGGGGCACTGAGTTCGGCAGGGCATGCATGGGATATTTTGAAGGAGGTACCTCCATCACAGTTTGGCCTCAGGTCAAACAACAGGGGAGGGAACACAGCCCACCCCATCAATAGAAAATTGGATTTAAGATTTACTGAGCATAGCCCGGCCCATCAGAACAAGACCCAGTTTCCTCCTCAGTCAGTCTCTCCCATCAGGAAGCTTCCATAAGCCTTGTATCCTTATACATCAGAGGGCAGACAGAATGAAAACCACAATCACAGAAAACTAACAAAACTGATCACATGGGTCAAAACCTTGTATAACTCAATGAAACTATGAGCCATGCTGTGTAGGGCTATCCAAAATGGACGGGTCATAGTGGACAGTTTTGACAAGACATGGTCCACTGGAGAAGGGAATGGCAAACCACTTCAATATTCTTGCCTTGAGAACCCCATGAACAGCATGAAAAGGCAAAAGTTAGGACACTGAAAGATGAACTCCCCAAGTCAACAGGTGCCCTATGCTATGGGAGATCAGTGGAGAAATAACTCCAGAAAGAATGAAAAGACACAGCCAAAGCAAAAACAACACCCAGCTGTGTATGTGACTGGTGATGGAAATAAAGTCTGATGCTGTAAAGAGCAATACCCATAGGAACCTGGATTGTTAGGTCCATGAATCAAGGCAAATTGGAAGTGGTCAAACAGGACATTGCAAGAGTGAACATTGACATTTTAGGAGTCAGTGAAGTAAAATGGACTGGAATCAGCGAATTTAACTCAGATGACCATTATATCTACTATTATGGGGAAGAATCCCGTCAAAGAAATGGAGTAGCCTTCATAGTTAGAGTCAACAAAAGAGTCTGAAATGCAGTACTTGGATGCACTCTCAAAAATGACAGGATGATCTCTGTTCATTTCCAAGGCAAATCATTCAGTAGCACAATAATCCAAGTCTATTCCCCAACCAGTAATGCTGAAGATGCTGAAGTTGAATGAGTCTGTGAAGGCCTACAAGACCTTCTAGAACTAACAAAAAAAAAAAAAAAAAAAATATATATATATATATATATATATATATATATATATATATTTCATTATAGGAAAGTGAAAGTGAAGTCGCTCAGTCATGTCCGACTCTTTGCAATCCCATGGACTGCAGTTTACCAGGCTTCTCTGTCCATGGGATTTTCCAGGCAAGAATACTGGAGTGGGTTGCCATTTCCTTCTCCAGGGGATCTTCCTGACCCAGGGATTGAACCTAGGTCTCCTGCATTGCAGGAAGACGCTTTACCCTCTGAGCCATTATAGGGAACTGGAATGCAAAAGTAGGAAGTCAAGAGATACCAGAAGTAAAAAGTAAATTTGGCCCTGGAGTACAAAATGAAGCAGGGGAAAGGCTAACAGAGTTTTGCCAAGAGAACACACTGGTCCTAGCCAACACCCTCTTCCAACAATACAAGAGAAGACTCCGCACATGGACATCACCAGATGGTCAACACAGAAATCAGATTGATTATATTCATTGAAGTCAAATTTGGAGAAGCTCTATAAAGTCATCAAAAACAAGACTGGGAGCTGACTGTGACTCAGATCATGAACTCCTTATTACCAAATTCAGACTTAAATTGAAGGAAGTAGGGAAAACCACTAGACTATTCAGGTATGACCTAAATCAAATGCCTTACAACTATACAGTGGAAAGGACAAATAGATTCAAGGGATTAGATCTGATAGACAGAGTACCTGAAGGACTGTGGATCAAGGGTCATGGCAGTGTATGGGAGGCAGTGATCAAGACCATCTCTAAGAAAAAGAAAGGCAAAATGGTTATCTGAGGAGGCCTTGCAAATAGACGAGAAAAGAAGAGGAGCTAAAGGCAAAGGAGAAAAGGAAAGATATACCCATTTGAAAGGTAAGTTCCAACGAATAGCAAGGAGAGATAAGAAAGCCTTCCTGAGTGACCAGTGCAAAGAAATAGAGGAAAACAACAGAATGGGAAAGACTAGACATCTCTTCAAGAAAATTAGAGACACTAAGGGAACACTTCATGCAAAGATGGGCACAATAAAGGACAGAAATGGTATGGATCTAACAAGCAGAAGATATTAAGAAGAGGTGGCAAGAATACACAGAAGAACTTCTGACCCAGACCCAAAAAAGATCTTCATGACCCAGATAACCACGATGGTGTGATCACTCACCTAGAGCCAGACATCCTGGAATGCAAAGTCTAGTGGATCTTAGGAAGTATCACTACGAATGAAGCTAGTGGAGGTGATGAAATTCCAGTTGAGCTCTTTCAAATCCTAAAAGATGATGCTGTAAAAGTTCTGCACTCAATACGCCAGCAAATTTGGAAAACTCAGCAGTGGCCACAGGACTGAGAAAGATCAGTTTTCATTCCAGTCCCAAAGAAAGGCAATGCCAAAGAATGTTCAAACTACTACACAATTGCACTTATCTCACAAGCTAGCAAAGTAATGCTCAAAATTCTCCAAGTCAGGTTTCAACAGTACGTGAACTGTGAACTTCCAAATGTTTAAGCTAGATTGAGAAAATGTTGAGGAACCAGAGATCAAATTGCCAACATCCGTTGGATCATTGAAAA
This sequence comes from Bos mutus, assembly GCF_027580195.1. Taxonomy (NCBI): domain Eukaryota; kingdom Metazoa; phylum Chordata; class Mammalia; order Artiodactyla; family Bovidae; genus Bos; species Bos mutus. Next base: position 136,951,610 of record NC_091617.1, read on the forward strand.
AGCAAAAGAGTTCCAGAAAAACATCTGCTTCTACTTTATTGAATACACCAAAGCCTTTGACTGTGTGGATCACAACAAACTGTGGGAAATTCTGCAAGAGATGGGAGTACCAGACCACCTGGTCTACCTCCTGAGATATCTGTATGCAGGTCAAGAAGTAACAGTTAGAACTGGACATGGAACAACAGACTGGTTCCAAATTGGGAAATGAGTACATCAAGGCTGTAAAATGTCACCCTGCTTATTTAACCTATAGAGTACATCATGGGAAATGCTGGGCTGGATGAAGCACAAGATGGAATCAAGATTTCTGGGAGAAATATCAATAATCTCAGATATGCAGATGACACCACCCTTATGGCAGAAAGCGAAGAAGAACTAAAGAGCCTCTTGATGAAAGTGAAAGAGGAGAATGAAAATGTTGGTTTAAAACTCAACATTTAGAAAACTAAGATCATTGGCATCCAATCCCATCACTTCATGGCAAATAGATGAGGAAACAGTGGAAGTGGTGACAGACTTTATTTTCCTGGGCTCCAAAATCACTGCAGGTGGTGACTGCAGCCATGAAATTAAAAGATCCTTGCTCCTTCAAAGACAAACTATGACCAACCTAGACAGCATGCTAAAAAGCAGAGACATTACTTTGCCAACAAAGGTCCATCTAGTCAAAGCTATGGTTTTTCCAGTAGTCATTTATGGATGTGAGAGTTGGACTGTAAAGAAAGCTGAGTGCCAAAGAATTGATGCTTTTGAACTGTGGTTTTGGAGAACACTCTTGAGAGTCCTCTGCAAGCAGATCCAACCAGTCAAACCTAAAGGAAATCAGTCCTGAATATTCATTGGAAGGACTGATACTGAAGCTGAAACTCCAATATGTTGTCCACCTGATGTGAAGAAGTGACTCACTGGAATTGACCCTGATGCTGGAAAAGACCGAAGGCAGAAGGAGAAGGAGATGACAGAGAATGAGATGGTTGGATAGCATCAGCGACTTGATGGACATGAGTTTGAGTAAACTGTGGGAGTTGGTGATGGACAGGGAAGCCTGGTGTGCTGCAGTCCATGGGGTCGCAAAGAGTCGGACACGACTGAGTGACTGAACTAACTTACTGGCTAAGTAGGAGTGAGAAGAGAGACCTAAGATCATAATTGGTCTTCCTTGAAGAAAGAGATTGTGGATCTTGGAAGACACAATCTGTAAAGACAATCTACCAACACCTGGTAACACAATGCATGGATCATCTCAGTGCTGAGAGGATTGTTGGAGTCATTGGGAGCTATTGGAATGGGTAACAAATGCGGATGGAACACAATGACATTGAACCAAAATATTTTTTGAAATTCATTTTATCATGTCGTATCTTAGTTGCATCACATGGGTTCTTTGTTGCTTCATGTGGGTTCTTGGGTTGAGGCACACGGATTCTCCAGTTGTGGTGCACGGACTCTGGAGTGCACGGGCTTAGTAGTTGCAGCATCTGAACTTAGTTGCTTCGTGACATGTGAGATCTTAGTTCCCCAACCAGGAATTGAACCTGCATCCCCTGCTTTGCAAGGTGGATTATTAACCACTGGACTACAGGGAATTCCTGACCAAAGTATTCCTGAGACCAGATTTATTTGGGAATGGGGCATAATATTGCCTTTCTTTAGACAGACATTGACCTGACTGCTGCTTATCAATAACTCTTGTTTTGTCATCTATTCATGTGTCTTCCCCTCTACCCCTCTACTTAAACACCCTTGGAGAGAAAGTCTTCCTAATGTCATTTTACTGTTTGTGTTCTGTGCTTTGGTTTATTTCAAGTTAAAAAAAAAATAATGTCTACATTACTCTAGGAAATGGTAGCTTTTCTACAATGAGTGATAATCTGGGAATGGGGTAAGGGGGATAATGATTTTGCCAATAAGACTAAAAACACTGAAACATTTTTAATGATAGGGTGGGAAAGGTGAGGAGTTTGGGTTCAAAATTAACTATGGGAAGGAAAGCCAATCCTTTATTATCTGAATTTTTCATGTCATTTTATTGATAGCTATACATAAAAAACCTATGTTATTTTATTGGAATATAATTGTTTTACAGTGTTGTATTAGTTTGTGCTGTATAACAAAGTGAATCAGCTATATGTACACATATATTCCTTCCCTCTTGAGCCTCCTTCCCACCCTATCCCCACATCCCACCCCTCTAGGTCATCACAGAACACTGAGCTGAGCTCTCTGTATTATACAGCAGCTTCCCACTTAGCTATCTATTTTGCACACAATAGTGTATATGTGTGAGTGCTACTCTCTCAGTTCATCCCACTCTCTCCTTCCCACCCTGTGTCCACATGTCCAATCTCTACATCTGTGTCTCTACTCCTAAGCTGTGAATAGTTTCATCTGAATCATTATTCTAGGTTCTATATATACGTGTTAATATTTGTTTTTACTCTTATTTACTTAACTTCACTCCATATGACAGATTCTAGGTCCATCTATATCACTAAATTGACCCAATTTCATTCCTTTTTATGGCTGAGTAATATTCCATTATATATATATATATATATATTTATTTATTTATTTATTTATTTAATATATATATATATATATACATATATATCCACCAACAGATGAGTGGATAAAGAAAATATCTTACATATTTACAACGGAAGACCTATGTTCTTAGTCATTATGCCACAGTGAGCTTAACCAAAGCCAGTGTCTTTAGATTACTTCATTCTTAAGGTTTAACTTAATTATTTCTTTACCATCTTCTCCATGCTTACTCACTGAGACTTAGGCACTAACATGAGATCTAGGGCTTAAAAGCAAACACATGTAGTACAAACCCCATTGTGGACATTTTCTGAATCTCTTTTAGGAGTTTCCTTACCAGTTATAATGTAACTGGAGGTCAGTTTCTGGAATCAGACCCAGGTTCAAATCCCAGGTATATCCCCTCTTATCTCTATAACCATAGGAGAGTTACTTAAATTCTGTGTACAGCTTTGCTCCTCTATCAAAAGAAACTAATACTACCAAATTTGTAGGGCTGTAAAGTTAGCAACATAGTGACCACTAAGACAGAAATCTTACTGAATTTCTCCTTGCCCACAGGGTCTTTTCTCTCTTCCCCACTTTATAGCAAAACTTATTGAAAGAATTACCTTCTTATCCATTTCCTTCCTCTTTTCTCTTCATCAACCTACTCCAGTGTATTTTCTGCCTCAAATTTTGTTCTTTGCCTTCCAATTTAATATCCTCTTCATTGACTCAACTCAATGAAGGGCATTTCTGTCTGATTCAATGATGCCTTTAGGATGCCTCCCACTCTCTCCATATTCAATCCATTTCCAAATTTTGACTATTTTACATTTATCTCATAAATCCAGTCTTTTCTCTCCATCTCAAAAGTCACTGTTACCTCTTACCAGGCCTGTTGCCAGAGATTTATAAATGGTTCACCCTCAATTATCCCATTCATCATCCCCACCATGGCCAGTACATCTCTCCTTTGTGACAAGTTACATTTGTTTGACCATTTGTGTGTTACTTGTGCTTGTGCTAAGTCGCTTCAGTCATGCCCGACTCTGTGACCCCTTGCTCAGTAGTCCGCCAGGTTCCTCTGTCCATGAAATTCTATAGGCAAGAACACTAGAGAGGGCTACTGTTGCCTCTTCCAGGGGACCTTCCTGACCCAGGGATCAAACCCCCATCTCTTATGCCTCCTGCATTGCCAGGTTATTTACCACTAGCACCACCTGGGAAGCCCTGATTTATTGCTATCTCATCTACTGAAAATGTAAGCTCCGTGAAGTCAGAGATTGTATCTGACTTTGCTCACCACTCTATTCTTAGGGCATAGCACCAAGTTTGTCATACAAGAGGGGCTAAATAATTATTTTTGGAATGAACAAGGCACTTGCCACATAATCTGTGTTCTTACATGGGAGCTCCCATTGTTTTCCTTGATGTCATCATCATCATCATCACTAGTGATTTTTTATGGAAACACGCCTTCCTCTTCAGAGGATAGCAAACTGAACATTAGGATAGTTCAATCTGCTTGGCCTAGGGAAGTTCTCTGAGCTTTTTTGCATTAGATATTAGCACACTCCTGATATTGCTCTAACACAGAGACAAAATAAGGATTTCAGAGAATAAGGTTATGCCCCTACTTTTCACAGTGATCTCCTTCCCTATTATGTGTACTTCTACTGATTACTGCATCAAAGATTATCCCAAAACTTGAAATCTTAAAAAAAAAAATTATTATCTCACAGTTTTTGTGTGTCAGGAGTTGCAGCAATGGTCCTCTGGACCAGTGTCACTCACAGGCTATTGTCAAGGCACAGTTATCTCAAAGCTCACCTGCGGGGAGGACCTATTCTGTGCTTACCGTGGCTGCAGATCAGTTTCTGGTTCTCACTGGCTGTTGAGTGGGGACATCAATTCCTGGTCATGTGGGCTGCTCTTAGAGGGCTGTTCACAACCTAGCAGCCTGCATTCCGAAGAGCAAAGACAGAGAAAGAGAGATGGTGAGCAAGAAAGAAGTCAGGGTGATTTCAGAACCTAATCTTCGAAGTGAAATCCCATCACTTTTGCGGTATTCTGTTCATTAGAAGCAAATCACTGGATCCACCCAACACTCAGGAGAGGGAATTACACAAAGGCAAGAACACCAGGAAGCAAGGATCACTGGGGCCATTGCAGATAGAATGTGCCGCAACAACTGGGGACTTTGTTCTCCCTCCTGAGAGCATGGCTTTCGCTCAAGTCTTTTAAGCTTTGTCTCCTTTAGAAATCATTGGGTACATCTGAGCCTCAATGCCTTGCCATCTTTCCCTTCCAGAAAAGAAAATGAGACGGGGATGGGGTGGGTTCTAATGAGAATAATTCCCAGTGGACTGATGATTTTAGTTGACACCGAATTGTGGAGAGGACCCCAATTACTCCTTTTGGCTTGTTTGAACATCAGTCTCCTGATGACTTACTTTATAGCTTCATAATGAATATATTAAAAATAGAACTCTAGAGGTTATAGATACAGGAGGTATATATTTAGACCTTGAGTTTCTTTCCTCCCTTCACCCCATCCCCCACTCTGCACAGAGGTTTTAGTGCTAATTTGAGATCATTCTGAAACATCATCTTTATTTTAATTTACATATCCAACATGTTTTGTCTAATTTTAATATAAATGTCTCAGCAATGATTAAGCCACCTCCTAAGTGACTAAATTATCTGTAATCCTTCACTCACACAGCTCAGGCTGTAAGAGGAAAGGAGAGAATGACCTGTATTTAGCAGAGGTTTGTAGAAGAACCTTGGAAAATAAGTGGACATTGATGTCATAATTTAAAGGAGAAGTGTAAATGTAGAATTATATAAGAAAAATACTGAAGTGCATACCTGCAAATATATGACCAGTATCTCCACCTTGTGTTTCCTTCATACAGATTGTTTCCCAGAGAAAGCTGTCCAAATCCTTGTTGAAGCACGGGAACACAGCAGGGAAATCTTCCATCACGGTGAGCCCTCCCTCAGGTGCCCAGATGGAGCCTGCTGGTCCAACCCAGCCTCATGGGAAGCTGACCCTCTGGATGTTAGGGGTTGATCCCATAACTGCTCAGCTATACCGGTTGCCTCTTTTTTTTTTTTTTTCCAATCTTTCTCCTTCCTGATAACACAATTTTAACCTTTTCATTGTAGGAAAAAGGATTTGAAAGTGAGGCCATTCACTTCAACTAAGCACTTCTATAATTAAGTATAGGTTTTAGCAGGGAACAAAGAAAGAAGTTATTGATCATAGTAAGAATATGGAATTGTCTGGCATTTTCAAATTATCAAAGCTACCTATCCCAGCTTCTCAGTTTCTTGAGAAAAAACATCTAATAGCATTTAGTCCAAGGTTTGGTCTGTTGCCTAATGATCAGAGAGCCTAGCATTTAACTCTTCTTTTTAATATGATAGTTTGGAGCTGCGCTGTTCTATTTGGTAGCCATGTGATTTTTCAACTTAAAATTATTTAAAATTAAATAAAAGCAAATAGTCATTCCTTACACTAGCCACACATATCAAGTGCTCAGTAGATCCATATACTGGACAGTGCAGATTACAGAACATGTCTGTCATTACAGAATGTTCTCTTGGGCAAAACTGGAAGTATTTCTAAATAAAACATGCAATGCTCAAGAAGAACTCCAGGATTTAAAACTTTGGCATCTTGTATTGAAGATCTTGTGAAAGATAAAGTAGTCTAACCATTTAGTTGTGTGGGCAAAAAATAATAGGTTTAAAAAGTGCCAGAAGAATTTGAGTTGCTTGCAAGGCAAATTGCCTTAGGAGGAAAACCTAAGTTCTTTGAACATTCCTTTTTAACTCAAAAGTGACTGATTCATTAAAAAAAAATTAAGCCAATTTTTAAGGAAGAATTTAAAAATATTTTATATCTACTGGTCAAAGTTAGGACTGTTCTCACAAGAACTTAGCTGGGTTTGTTGGTTTGGATATTTTAAATGATGCAGTCGTATCAGATCTGTTTCTTGACTACCATTTTCAATCATGAACAAATGGTTCAAATGGACTTTGACGGTGCCACTAGTGCTCTAAAAAACTCACACACAGAGCCCACGGTCCTAGAAAAGACTTGGGATGGTGAACCCAGTTATGAGATCTACCACGGTTCCTTCCCAGGAAAACAAAAGCTCATCTTCCCACCTTTTCTCTCAGAAGTATTGGGAATTTCCTTTCTCTACACAGCCCATAAAAACTCAATCTCCTTCCTAATTTTAAATATTTAAAAACTCCTCTTGATCTTGGATCCTTGGGTCAGAACAATTACTCTAGCTTCTGGAAAACACTTGAAAATATGTGCACATTTTTCTAGGCTTTGCAGATGAAAGTCATAACTTTCATCATCTTTACAAAGATGTCTATAACACAGGATAGTTGAAGGCCATAGTTCAAGTGGAGTATAAGAGGCATTAAAGTACAAAAGAGAATCAAATGAACAACCTAAATATGATGATTCCTGGTTTATCAAGTCATTCTTGAGTTTTATAGCAAAAATTCAAAAATGACTTGAATTTTGTATGGACCCATGTTCTCTATTCCTCAGGTGCTTACAACTTTGGAGGGATCCTTCCCTATATAGATAGCTCTTTTAGCTTTAATTTTATGCATAAAATAAAAATTTCCAGAGGCTTCCAAAGTGTACTCAAAACAGATGAATGCAACTCATAATGAAAAAGTTTAGCTCAGATAGAATGGAGATAAAACTCAATGTCTTCACATAATGACTTTGACAAGGGTATCCACAAGGTCAGAGGCATTATGGCCTCTGAATGCATAGTGAAGTCTTAACATGACTTAGAAGTAGTTTAACCTATATGCAACTACATTGGTCCCGTATTTTGTTGTTGTTGTTGTTTTTCTCCTTTTCCCATCAATTTCTGCTTCAAGGGTTTAAGAGTCATTATCCAATATTAGGAAGTGAACTTTTTATGAAACAGGCTTTTAGATACTATTATCTCTTCATTTATGTCAAAGTTGTCAAGAATTCTCTGTTCTTTGAAGTTAAGGGTTTAGATCCTTGTTCTCTTTCTTCCCTCTCCTCCCTCCTCTTTCTCTTTCCATCTCAAAAAGTCCAGGGACTGTCTTTTGTAAAGCATGACAATTAGAATTTTCTTTGACGACCTTATAACCTTTGGGAGGGCCATACAGACCAGTTTATTTCACAATCCTTTGTGGGTCTGGTAGAAAACAGTGGAGAAATATTGCTGCCTGCTCCTCATTTTTTGGTCACTTCCCAAAGAAGAAAATATATATAATTATTTATGGACGTCCTGTTCAGTGCTGTGTGGCCTTTGAAGGAGAAGCTCTCCCTAATTACTCCTCTAAAATGTCTTCCTCCAGCTTACACCCCATATTTCATGTTCTCATGCTCAGCACCAGTGAGGTCTCCTTATCTTCTGTGGTTTGTTCTAGGGACTTCCTTTGCACACCTGGAGTTGCTGTGCCACATTCACTGGATTGTGGGAAACTCCATGCCAGGTGTCAGTCTTTGTTGATTTTTGGATCAAACACGAGCTAAATTGTTCATGAATCCCTGGGTTGAGTGGTCCAACTGCCACTGCTCCTGATGAATGCTTTTTTCCTTTAGGTGATTGCTGAGGAATTATCTGGTAATGATGACTATGTTGAACTTGCCTTCAATGCACGGAAACTGGATGACAAGGTAAAGTGTTTGGCATCAGCCTTATTGAAGAAAGTAATTAACACACAAAGCTTAATAAGATTTCCCCTCAAAGCTATTTTTTCCCTTTCAACTCACATTATTAAACAGATCAATGATTTCAGAGAGGATGGAAAGTAAGACTTCCCCCTAATTGAGAATCAGTTAATGAGAAGAAGGGAGGACTATAATTAAAACAATTTTATAATTAAGTTTATAATTAATAATTATAATTAATTTAATTTATAATTAAGACAGTTTTATTACACTAAGACTTCATTTGTTCCCAAATGCTACAGGTCACATGGCATAGGTGAATGTGATTTAAACCCATTGCTAGGAGCTTTTCAAAGGAAAAAAGAAGATGGGAAAGGGAATAAAAGTAGCATTTTTTAAGCATCATATTTGCAGGCATGGGGTTAAGAGCTTTTCAAGCATGATTACAGTTAATCATTCTTATAGCATCCATGTAACAGGTATTATTAACTCTGTTTTACAGATGAAGTAACAGGCTCAAAGATAAAGTAATTGTCTAAAGTCACTCCATGTGTTAGTCCAAATAATCCAAGAAATAGACACCAAGAAAAAGTTAATGATGCAAGCAGGATTTTATTAGGAGAAACGCCTGTGTAGGGAACACAAGAAGGAAATCTAGGAGAGCTGACAGGCCACAATGCAAGTCTGAATATAAGTAAAGAAGAGAGGGAAAGAGGTGGCAGTTTCTGCAACACCACGTAGTCTAAGGAAGATTATAAAGAAGGTTCTAAGGAAGGAAGTCTAAGGAAGCCAGCAAGGAGTCCTGTGTGTCTCCCATGAGTGCCTTTATAGCCCCTACACACACAGCAATGGCTAGGAGCAGCCCCTGTGCAGCCTGGCCTCGGAACGAGGGCAGGACTGGATTTCGGAGTACAACAGCAGTGTTACATTCCCTAAGTGGGAGATCTGCAAAGCACATGCTGAAGGATACCCTGCTAGTTGGTGGTGACACTGAGGACTCAGTCCCAGGTCAGCCTGACTTCCATCTGTACTCTTTCAGTTATATCTCACAATTTCCATGCAGCCACAGGCCATGTTAGTCTTGTGTATACAGAAAAAATCCTATGGATTCCACCCCTTTAAAAAAAATGTTTCCTATCCAACCATAACATCATATCCACCAGTGCATTTAGGCAATGGCACCCCACTCCAGTACTCTTGCCTGGAAAATCCCATGGACGGAGGAGCCTGGTGGGCTGCAGTTCATGGGGTCTCGAAGAGTTGGAGATGACTGAGCGACTTCACTTTCAATTTTCACTTTCATGCATTGGAGAAGGAAATGGCAACCCACTCCAGTGTTCTTGCCTGGAGAATCCCAGGGACAGAGGAGCCTGGTGGGCTGCCGTCTATGGGGTTGCACAGAGTCGGACACAACTGAAGCGACTTAGCAGCAGCAGCAGCCATTTTCCTAGCATACAACTAAACAGGCGATTTGGGGATGTGGCACTACTTTTTCAAACAATTGCTTGTAGGTGTTAGAAAAAGGAAAAACTTTTTTCACAGCTCCCCATAGTATTAAGCAGCAGCTCATATCCTGGCATAGTTCATTTTCATACACAAAGAGTATTCAGCCTAATTATGTGTTCATAATTCACTCTCTTATCAGTTCATTTATTCACTCCTTCATCATTCACTTACCAAACCTTTGTTGTGTGCTTGTCATGCATCTGTTGATGGGAAATGGGCATCCTTGGAGCCAGTCTTATATCCAAAACCTGTAATTCACCATCCAAGTGACACATCAATTTAAACAACAAATGACATAATGATACCAACGCTATAGGAGGATGATACATAATCAGAGTGTCCTGAAAAGGGAATCCATTCTGCCTTGGAATAGTAGGAAAGACTTTGTTCTTAAGAAGAAATCATAGTTGGATTTTTTTGTTATCCTGAGTGGATTGTGTGACACTTTCACAAACTGTCACCTTTTGACATTAGCTGAACGAGGTACTGGGAACTACAGAGTGCAATGGTGTCAATGGAGTGTAAGATCTTACCGCTCACTTCCTGTGATTATCAGGCTCTTTCTCTCTATCATCTTCAAGTTTCAGAATAATTCACCAGACTCCTTTGTAGTATCTTACCTGGGGACATTTTAAGCCATTGGGTCACAGTGTAGCAGTTTTAAACTACTCACTTCATGGCTTCTCATGATTTCTTTCCACTTAGTCATGAACCCCAACTGATTTATTTTACAAGCAAGGGGAAATGGGGGTTTGTCAGTGGGCCCATCAGCTCTAAGGTGTATAAGCAGCTTCCCTTCATCCAAATAAGCACTTGCTCACAGAACTGAAAGATCCCCATCCACACCTACCATGGTTCTCAATGGCTGTGCCCACCCTGGACTGTGTAGATTGCTAATTACTGAGACCCCAATGCCCTGGAGCCACAGACCACAGGTCTTCTATAATGAGGTTGGATCTTTCCCAGACTCAGGCACCCAAAGAGGAGTGGGCCCTGTTCAGAACAAAGCAGAAGCCACTGCTCCAGTGTGGACTAGGAGGTGAATGGTCTCAGATGGAGAGAGACTGTAGAGAGGAGGAGCAAGATGATACCATGAAGATCAGCTCACACAAACTCTTCAGGAAACAGGCTCAGCGAGCCCTGATGATTTTCACCAAGACACTGCTGCCTGGTTATTTATTGTTGTATCACAAACTACCTCAAAACCTGTTGACTTAGATTAACAACTACTTTTTTATATGTCATCATTTTGAGGGTCAGAAATTCAGGCAGGGTTCAACTGGGCAATTCTTCTGTTCCTTATGATGTTGACAGAAGTCACTCAGTTAGGGACTTCCCTTGTGGTCCAGTGGTTAGGAATTCACCTGCCAATGCAGAAGATGTGGGTTCAATCCCTGATCTAAGAAGACTCTACATTCTGTGGGACGACTAAGCCCATGCACCACAATTAAGGCGCCTGCACTCTACAGCCTGTGAACCATACCTACTGAAACCCATGCACCCTAGAGCCCATGCTCCACAACATGATAAGCTACTGCCATGAAAAGTCTGCCCACCATAACTAGAGAGTAGCCCCTGCTTGCTGCAACTAGAGAAGCGTGTGCCCAGCAACGAAGACCTAACACAGTCAAAAATAAATAACTAATAAAATTAAAAAGAGTTCACTCAGTTATACTCAGAGAAGGCAATGGCACCCCACTCCAGTACTCTTGCCTGGAAAATCCCATGGATGGAGGAGCCTGGAAGGCTGCAGTCCATGGGGTCGCTGAGGGTCGGACACGACTGAGCGACTTCACTTTCATGCATTGGAGAAGGAAATGGCAACCCACTCCAGTGTTCTAGCCTGGAGAATCCCAGGGACAGGGGAGCCTGGTGGGCTGCCGTCTATGGGATCACACAGAGTCGGACACGACTGAAGTGACTTAAGAGCAGTTATACTCAGCTGGTGGAAGAGCTTTGCTCACATGCTTGGCACGTAGGATTGCTAGATGGCTGGGATTCCCCAGGTTGGTCAGTCAGAGTGCCTTCATGGTGGTCTTAGGTTTATCACATTTTCTGTATGGTGGCTAGCTTGAGATATCATTCCAAGAGAAGACAGTGAAAGCTGTGTGGTCTTTCCTTTTTTAAATTTTTTTTTAATTGGAGGATAGTTGCTTTACAATGTTCTGTTAGTTTCAGCTGTACACAGCAGGGGAAGAAGATGGTAGGACAAATTGAGAAAGTAGCACTGACATAAAAACACTGTCATTTGTATGGCCTTTTCTGACCTAGCCTTGAAAGTCATGCATTATCCCTTCTGCTGCTTCTGTTGGTTACAAGTGAGTCATAAGGCTGCCCAGAGTTGAGGGGAAGAAAATGACTCCATGTCTTGGTAGGGGAGTGGCAAAATCATAATGCATAAAAAAACGTGTGGACATTGTAGTGGAAAATGCAACCTGCCACAGTATTTCTGTGACAGAATCAGAATAAGACAGGACAATTATTTCATGTCACAGCTAGTAAAATAGTTCCCAGAGCTTCTCAAGGAAGACCTCCTTCTAGCCTTAGCACCAAATGAGGTTGTCGCTCCCTTCCTGTTAACAGTTAAACTTATATCTATTAATTGACAAAATAGACCATAACTAAAAGCCACTGAGGTAAACAGCTCTCTTAATTTAAAACATTTTGCTAATTAGTATCACGAGAGCAACTAATTTCTACCTGCATTTGAAAAATTGCAGTATGAATATGCTATATCCAATTCAGAATAGTTATGGACATCTGGGCCCCCAGTCTCCTTGAAGTAATTCTCCAGTTATCCACATACCTCTGGTAGAAAACTCTGGCCTAATACAAATAGCCTTCTTTTACATATGAAAATGTCAAAGTTTAGGGATGTGAAATGACTTACCCAAGACCACAGACACTCACACCCACACTCACAGTCAGTGACAGAGAGAAACCCAATCAGTTTGTCCAACTACAATCTAAATCTTTTGGGGGGGCAGAGACTTAATGAACACAGGTTAGATTGGTCTTGGGCTGTGGAGAACTTGGTTATATTCCCATGTATTTCAGGGAAGAGGGGATCCAGGGAAGAGGAAGATGAGGGTATGTATGCTATTAGGCAGCACTCCTCAAGGTGTGGTCCCAGGTCCCAAGATGCTTTCAGAAGAATGTATGAGGTCAAAACCATTTTCATAGCAATGCTAGGACATTATTTTCTATCATCATTCTCATTCTGTCACATGTGTACAGTGATTTTCCAGAAACTACTGGATGCCTAGTATCCAGTATCACAAGTACTGATGCCTAGTATCACAAGAGATTGAATGCAGCAGCAGGTATGAGAATCCCACTGCCTTCTATTGATCCAGTCATTAAATTGATTTACAAAGTGTAACATAATGGCATTCTTCTGACAATTTTATACATTTAGAAAATATAATTATATTCCATTAAAATGCTATTTTATTATGATATAATGGGTTTATATTTATTATTTTTAAAATGATATAACAAATGAATATTTTAAAAATTTCTCAGCTTTAGCTTATAATGTGGTAAAGTATTGTTAGATATAATCCACATAAGCAAAAGCTCCTTGGTGTCCTCAATAATTTAAGTGTATAAAATGGTCCTAAGACCAAAAAGTTTGAGAACTGCTATTGTGGAGTATATTACTTTTGCAAACCATGAAGACAAGTAAATGCCTCTTTTCTTTTGATAGAAGTAGTTTAAAAAAAAAATTGCAGATCAGAATAATTCGTTTTTTCAGAGCTTATAATTGCTTTACAGTATTGTGTTGGTTTCTTCCATACATCAACATATATCAGCCATAGGTACACACATGTCCCCTCCTTCCTGAATCTCCCTCCCACCTCCCACCCCATCCCATCCCACTAGGTTGTCACAGAGCACCAGATTTGAGCTCCATGGGTCATACAACAAATTTCCACTGACTATCTAATTTTATATATGGTAATGTATATGTTTCAATACTGCTGCTGCTGCTGCTAAGTCGCTTCAGTCGTGTCCGACTCTGTGCGACCCCATAGACGGCAGCCCCCCAGGCTCCACCATCCCTGGGATTCTCCAGGCAAGAATACTGGAGTGGGTTGCCATTTCCTTCTCCAATGCATGAAAGTGAAAAGTGAAAGTGAAGTCGCTCAGTCATGTCTGACTCTTAGCGACCCCATGGACTGCAGCCTACCAGGCTCCTCCGTCCATGGGATTTTCCAGGCAAGAGTACTGGAGTGGGGTGCCATTATCTCAATTAATCCTACCCTCCACATCCACATATCTACTCTCTATATCCGTGTCTCTATTGTTACCCTGCAAATAGTTTCATCAGTAGCATCTTTCTAGATTCTATGTGTGTGTGTGCTTAGTTGTGCCCAACTCTTTGCAGCCCCATGGAATGTAGCTATATATACGTTAATATGCAATATTTCTCTTTCTCTTTCTGACTTACTTCACTCTGTATAACAGGCTCTAAGTTTATCCACCTTATTAGAACTAAATCAAATGCTTTCCTTGTTATGGCTGAGAAATACTCCATTGTATATATGTACCATAATTTTTTTTATCCATTTATCTTTTGATGGGCACCTACTTGTTTCCATGTCCTATCTATTGTAAATAGTACTGCAGTGAACATTAGAGTACATGTATCTTTTTCAATTATGGTTTCCCCACTCTAGTACTCTTGCCTGGAAAATCCCATGGATGGAGGAGCCTGGTGGGCTGCAGTCCATGGGGTCGCTGCGAGTTGGACACGACTGAGCGACTTCACTTTCACTTTTCACTTTCATGCATTGGAGAAGGAAATGGCAACCCACTCCAGTATTCTTGCCTGGAGAATCCCAGGGACGGGGGAGCCTGGTGGGCTGCCATCTATGGGGTTGCACAGAGTCGGACATGACTGGAGCAATTTAGCAGCAGCAGCAGCAGGGTATATGAACAGTAGTGGGATTGCTGGGTCATATGGTAGTTCTACGCCTAATTTTTTTTTCAAGTATAAATTTATTTATTTTAATTGGAGGCTAATTACAATATTGTATTGGTTTTGCCATACATTGACATGAATCCACCACGGGTGTACATGTGTTCCCCATCCTGAACCCCCCTCCCACCTCCCTCCCCATTCCATCCTTCTGGGTCATCCCAGTCCACCAGCCCTGATCATTCTGCATCATGCATCAAACCTGGAATGGCAATTCGTTTCACATATGATAATATATATATGTTTCAATGACATTCTCCCAAATCATCCCACCTTGCTCTCTCCCACAGATTCCAAAAGACTGTTCTATACATCTGTGTCTCTTTTGCTGTCTTGCGTACAGGGTTATCATTTTTTGAAGGAATCGCCATACTGTTCTCCAAAGTGGCTGTATCTTTTTACATTCTCACCAACAGTGCAAGAGGGTTCCCTTTTCTCCACACCCTCTCCAGCATTTATTCTTTGTAGATGGTTTAGTGATGGCCAGTTTGACAGGTGTGAGGTGATACTTCATTGTAGTTTTGATTTGCATTTCTCTAATAATGAGTGATGGAGCATCTTTTCATGTGTTTGTTGGTCATCTGTATCTCTTCTTTAGAGAAATGTCTGTTTAGATCTTCCACCTATTTTTTTTTTTTTTGATTGGGTTGTTTGTTTTTCTGGTATTCAGCTTCGTGATCTGCTTGTATATTCTGGAGATTAATCATTTGTCAGTTGTTTCAACTTGCAATTATTTCCTCCCATTCTGAGGGTTGTCTTTTCACCTTGCTTATAGTTTCCATCATTGTGCAAGAGCTTTGAAGTTTAATTAGGTCACATTTCTTTATTTTTGTTTTTATTTTTATTGCAATGACCCAATGAGGTCGGTCGTTGCTTTGATTGATGTATGTTGAAGAGTGTACTGCCTATGTTTTACACTAAGAGCTTTACATTTCTGGCCTTACATTTAAATTTAAGTCTTTAACCTATTTTGAGTTTATTTTGTATAGGGTGTTAGGAAGTGTTCTAGTTTCATTCTTTTGCATGTAGCTGTCCAGTTTTCTCAGAACCACTTATTGAAGAGGCTGTCTTTTCTCCATTGTATATTCTTGCTTCCTTTGTCAAAGATAAGCTGCCCATAGGTGTGTGGGTTTATCTTTGAGCTTTCCATTTTGATCCACTGGTCTATATTTCTGTTTCTGTGCCAGTATCATACCATCTTGATGACTGTAGCTTTGTAGTATAGTCTGAGGTCAGGAAGGTTGAGACCTCCAGTTGTATTCTTCTTTCTCAAGATTGCTTTGGCTATTTGGGGTCTTTTTCCATACAAATTGTGAAATTTTTGATTCTAGTTCTGTAAAAAAAAATATCATTGGTAGTTTGATAGGGATTGCACTGAATATGTAGATTGCTTTGGGTAGTATAGTCATTATTACAATATTGGTTCTTCCAATCCAAGAATATGGTATATCTCTCCATCTGTTTGTATGATCTTTGATGTCTTTTATCAGTGTCATAGTTTTTTGCATACAGGGCTTTTTTCTCTTTCAGTTCTGTTCAGTTCAGTTTCTCAGTTGTGTCCGACTCTTTGTGACCCCATGGCAGCACGCCAGGCCTCCCTGTCCATCACCAACTCCTGGAGTTCACTCAGACTCACGTCCATTGAGTCAGTGATGCCATCCAGCCATCTCATCCTCTGTCGTCCTCCTGCCCCCAATCCCTCCCAGCATCAGGGTCTTTTCCAATGAGTCAACTCTTTGCATGAGGTGGCCAAACTATTGGAGTTTCAGCCTCAGCATCAGTCCTTCCAATGAACACCCAGGACTGATCTCCTTTAGAATGGACTGGTTGGATCTCCTTGCAGTCCAAGGGACTCTCAAGAGTCTTCTCCAACACCACAGTTCAAAAGCATCAATTCTTCAGCACTCAGCCTTCTTCAGAGTCCAACTCTCACATCCATACATGACCACTGGAAAAACCATAGCCTTGACTAGACAGACCTTTGTTGGCAAAGTAATGTCTCTGCTTTTGAATATGCTATCTAGGTTGGTCATAACTTTCCTTCCAAGGAGTAAGCGTCTTTTAATTTCATGGCTGCAGTCACCATCTGCAGTGATTTTGGAGCCCAGAAAAATAAAGTCTGACACTGTTTCCACTGTTTCCCCACCTATTTCCCATGAAGTGCTGGGACCAGATGCCATGATCTTCATTTTCTGAATGTTGAGTTTTAAGCCAACTTTTTCACTCTCTTCTTCCACTTTCATCAAGAGGCTTTTTAGTTCCTCTTCATTTTCTGCCATAAGGGTGGTGTCATCTGCATATCTGAGGTGATTGATATTTCTCCCAGCAATCTTGATTCCAGCTTGTGCTTCATCCAGCCCAGCGTTTCTCATGATGTACTCTGCATATAAGTTAAATAAGCAGGGTGACGATATACAGCCTTGATGTACTCCTTTTCCTATTTGGAACCAGTCTGTTATTCCATGTTCAGTTCTGACTGTTGCTTACTGACTTCCTAAGTATTTTATTCTCTTTGTTACAATGGTCAATGATAATGTTTCCTTAACGTGTATTTCTGAATTTTCATTGTTAGTGTAAAGGAATGCAAGGGATTTCTGTTTATTAATTTTATATCCTGAAACTTTACTATATTCATTGATTGGCTCTAGTAATTTTCTGGTGGAATCTTTAGGGTTTTCTATGTAGGGAATCATGTCATCAGCAAACTGTGTGTGTTTTACTTCTTCTTTTCCAATTCTGATTCCTTTTATTTCTTCTCTGATTTCTGTGGCTAGGACTTCCAAAACTATGTTGAATGATAATAGTGAGACTGGGCACTTTTGTCTTATTTCTGGTCTTAGAAGGAAATGCTTTCAGTTTTTCAGCATTGAGAATAGTGTTTGCTCTGGGTTTGTTGTATATGGCCTTGATTATGTTAAGGTAGGTTCCTTCAATGCCCACTTTCTGGAGAGTTTTTTTCATACATGGGCATTGAATTTTATCAAAATCTTCTCTGTATGTATTGAAAAGTTCATATGACTTTTATCTTTCAATTTGTTCATATGATATATCACACTGATTGATTTATGTATATTGAAGAATTCTTGCATCTCTGGATAAAACCCGCTTAACCATGGTGTGAAATCATTCAGTCATGTCCCACTCTTTGCGACCCCATGGACTGTAGCCTCTGTCCATACAGAGAGCTGTAGACTCCTCTGCCCATGGGATTTTCCAGGCAAAAGTACTGGAGTGGGTTGCCATTTCCTTTTAATGCATTGTTGGATTCTGTTTAGTAGAGTTTTGTTGAGGATTCTTGCATCTATGTTCATCAATGATATTGGTTCCCTGGTGGCTCAGACAGTGAAGTGTCTGTCTACAATGCGGGAGACCTGGGTTCAATCCCTGGGTCAGGAAGTTCCCTGGAGAAGAAAAAAAAAAAAAAAAAAAAAATATATATATATATATATATATATATATTTGTGGCATATTTCTCTGGTTTTGGTATCACAGTGATACTGGCCTCATAGAATGAGTTTGGGAGTTTTCCTTCCTCTGCAATTTTCTGGAAGAGTTTGAGCAGCATATGTGTTAGCTCTTTCCTAAACTTTTGGTATACTTTGCCTGTGAGGCCATCTGGCCCTTGACTTTTGTTTATTGGAAGAATTTTTTATTACAGTTTCAATTTCAGTGCTTATAATTTGTTCATGTTTTCTATTTCTTCCTGGTTCAGTGTTGGAAGGTTGTACTTTTCTAAGAACTTATCCATTTCTTCCAGGTTATCCATTTTATTGGCATATAGTTGTTCATGATAGTCTCTTATGATCCTTTGTATTTCTGCATTGTCTTTTTTTGTTTCTAATTTTATTGATTTGAGTCTCCTCCTTTTTTCCCTTGATAAGTCTGGCTAGTGGTTTGTCAATTTTGTTTATCTTCTTAAAGAACAAGCTTTTAGTTTTAATCATCTTTACTATTGTCTTCTTTATTTCATTTTCATTTATTTCTGCTCTGAACTTTACATTTGTTTCATTTCTTTGACGATTTCCATTCTTCTTTTCTAGTTCTTCTTTTTTAAGTGTTTATTTTTTGTCTCTTTTGTTTCTTGAGGTAGGCTTTAATTGCTATAAAATTCCCTGTTAGAACTGCTTTTGCTGAATCTCATAAGGTTTGGGGTGGTTATGTTTTCATTGTCATTTATTTCTAGGTATTTTTTAAAATTTCATTTTTGATCTCTTCAGTGATCTATTGGTTATTTAGAAGCATGTTGTTTAGCCTCCATGTGTTTTTGTTTTTTACAGTTTTTTGTTTTTTGTTTTTTTACCTGTAGTTAATATCTAGTCTCATACCATTGTGGTCAGATAAGATGCTTGCTACAATTTCAATTTTCTTAAATTTACTGAAGCTTGATTTGTGACCCAAGATGCAATGCATCCTGGAGATGTTCCATGTGCACTTGATAAAAATGTTTATTCTGTTGCTTTGGGATGGAATGTCCTGAAGATATCAATTAGGTCCACCTGGTCTAATGTGTGATTTAAGGCTTGTGTTTCCTTATTAATTTTCTATCAGGATGATCTGTCCATTAGTCTAAGTGGGGTGTTAAAGTCCCTCACTATAATTGTGTTACCATTGATTTCCTCTTTTATGATTGTTAGCATTTGCCTAATGTATTGAGGTGTTCCTATGTTGGGTGCATAATTTATAATTGTTACATCTTCTTTTGGATTGATCCCTTGATCATTATGTATGGCCTTCCTTATGTCTTGTAACAGTTTTTAAAAATCTCAATTTTGTCTGATATGAGAATTGCTACTCCTGCTTTCTTCTGATTCCCATTTGCATGGAATATCTTTTTCATCCCCGACTGCCAGGGTCCAGCCCCGGTTGGATCCAGGGATTGCCTCGGGAGGACAGCGTTGGTGAAAAGGATAGATAAAAGGATAAAGAGATAAGGAAAGAATTTTGCAGTTGAGAAAATAGAGGAGAGAAAAGAGGCTGATATTCCTTGGTTTACACAGAAAGCCAATAAAGCCCCAGCATGGGACTTGCTCTGTTCACGTAGGCCACAGGCGCCCTCTCGAATAGCTGAAGGTGCTGCACCTTAGGCACCTTCTCGAGTGGGTCTTAGAAGCCCAGGCAGGAAAGTGAATGCAGAGGGCCCCTGCGCTCCAGGGAATCAGCCTGAAAAGGAAAAGGAAAGAGAAAGAACGACATGGGGAGACCAAGCTTGATGAGCATGGCCCACACTTTATTTTCCAAAGTAGTTTTTATACCTTAAGTTGTGCATAGAGGATAATGGAGGAGGGGGGTAGAGTCATGCAAGGTCAGCAGTCCTTGATCCTTATTGAAGCCAGGCTTTCTTTCTGCAAACTTATCATATACAAAAGCTTTAGGTGATTTATATCATCTTCTGGCCAGGAGGTCTGTTAACATTTTATGACCCTTTCTTCAGAAAACTTATTTTTCTCTAAAGGTGATTATTCTAAAGTTAGGTGCCACCCTCCGAAAGCATTAGATAAAGTTGCATTCCTATAGGGCAAAAGTATGGTGGGTTATAACAAGAAAAGAATTAACTCAAGGGTCCAAAGTTACAAACATTAAAGCTACTACTTACATTTCTATATACCAACTATATTAATCAATACACTCCCAGGGACACAGTAGGTAAGGGATATGGAAACTTGGCAGCAAGCATTGGCTCAACAAAGAAATACACTACTAGTTCTATTCTAACAATTATAACTCTCTTGAGAAGCTCTGCATTGTTAGAATATCTTAAGCTTCCTATGCCTCTTGTGGTTGGGAGGCTGTGAACAATCACATGCGTAGCTGCAGGAGTCTGAACAAACCTGTCAGGCAAGCTAGAAAGTCATCAGAGGGGTTTGAATTGAAACACTCCTATTATGCCCAGGAGACTTATTAACTAGAGTTTTAAGTTGATTTTCTTACAGAGAAAGGTGGTCGGGGATAGCCCCCCATTAATGTCAGAAGAGTTAGTGAAAGTCATGAAATAGTAAAACAGACAGATTTTGGTTTGGGGGTAGGTGCTTGGGCAGATCCAGGGGGCCTCTCGAGTCCTGATTTGCCTTTGCATGTCAGGTCCTCTCTGCATGACCTTTGTCATGGGTGGGAACTCCCGTGCTGGCTCCTGGCACCTGACTTTCAGTCTGTATGTGTCCTTAGGTCTGAAGTGGGTCTCTTGTAGGCAGCATAAACACAGACTTTGCTTCTGTATCCATTTATCTAGTCTGTGCCTTTTGGTTGGGGTATATAATCCATTTACATTAAAGTAGTTATTGACATGTGTGTTCCTATTGCCATTTTCTTAATCATTTGGGGTTTGTCTTTTTCTTCTCTTGTGTTTCCTACTAGAGAAGTTCCTTTAGCATTTGTTCTAAGTCTGGTTTGGTGATGCTGAATTCTCTTAGCTTTTGTTTGTTGATAAAGCTTTTGATTTCACCATCTAATCGGAATTAAATCCTTGCTGGGTAGAGTAATCTTGGTTGTAGGTTTTTGTCTTTCACTTTAAATATATTCTGCCACTCACTTTTGGCCTGCAGATTTTCTGTTGAAAAATTCGCTATTAGCCTTATTCCTTTGTATGTTAATTTTTGCTTTTCACTTGTAGCTTCTTAGGTTTATTTTTTGTTAGTTTTATTAATATTGTCTTGGTGTATTTCTCTTTGGGTTTATCCTTTATGGGACTCTCTGGGCTTCCTGGACCTGGTCTCTATTTCCTTTTCCATGTTAAGGAAGTTTTCAACTATAATCTCCTCAAATATTTTCTCATATCCTTTCTTTTTCTCTTCTTCTGGGACCCCTATACTTTGAATGTTGGTACATTTAATATTGTCCCAGAGGTCTCTAAGACTGTCCTCAATTCTTTTCATTCTTTTTTCTTTACCCTGTTCCTTGGCAGCTATTTCTGTCATTCTGTCTTCCAGCTCACTTATCCTTTCTGCCTCAGTTACTCTGTTATCAATAGAGCATTTTTAATTTCAGTGAATGTGTTTTTCATCACTGTTTATTCTGTATTTCTTCTAGGTCTTTGTTAAATGTTTTAAGTGTCTCTTTCATTTTCTCCATTCTATTTTCAATATTTTGAAAATTCTTTACTATCATTACTCTAAATTCTTTTTCAGATAGGTTGCCTATTTCGTCTTCATTTATTTGGTCTTGTAGTTTTTTCCCTTACTCCTTCATCTGTAACATATTTTTTTGTCATTTCATTTTCCTTTTTGATGAGTGGAACTGTGTTCCTGTCTCACTAGTTGTTTGAGCTGAGGTTTCCAGCAGTGGAGTTTGCAAGCAGTTTGGTAGATCTGGGTCTTGGTGTTGAGATGTGGACCTCTGGGATCCCTCACTCTGATTAATATTCTCTGGGACCTGACATTCTCTATTGTTTCAGCAATTCATACTCAGTGCTCCCACCTCAGGGGCTCAGGCCTGATCTCTGGCCAATGAACTGGGATCCCACAAGCCATGAGCTGTGGGGGGGAAAAAAAAAAACTTTAAAAAATAGGGGGGAGGCAGAACAGTAACAAAAAATAGCAACCCCTGAAGGGTAAAAATGTATTCCAAGAGTAAAGAGAGAGAAGAAGAAAAAGGCGGGGGTAGGGGGAATTATATATATATAAATAAGAGGGGGCAGAATATAAGTAAGAATATAAATAAGAGGGGGCAAAGACTAAAAAGTACTAAAATAAGTTTAGAAAACTAACAGAAATAGTAGAAAAAAATAAATATATGTATGAAACAACTACTGGAGAGTAAAACCAAACTCCACTGGTAAATAGTAAAAATAATAATAAAAACCAAAAGGCAGAACAAACCTTGGCTGTAAAGGGTAGGGTTTAGGTAGGGAATGGCTTAAGAGGTGGCAGTTTTTAGGTGGAAGTGGGAGTCCAGTGAGGGTGAGGTCCTGACTCAGGACCCAAGCCTCCAGAAAAGGCCCTGGATGAGGATGGAGGGAGGCCCAGGCTCCATGCAACTGAGGTGGCCTCTGCATTGCCTTTGGCTTTGAGGAGTAGAAGATAAGGTCCAGGTCCCAGGAGGCTCCCAGGGCTGAGTGGGTGGCGGAACACCAGATGGATTCCCCTTTCCTCCACACCTGTAAAGACCCCTTCCCTGCTGGCCCTAGGTGGGCAGTGTGTGCCCTTGATGGTGGCCCTGAAGGACAGAGGGGGCCCCATAGAGCAGAGATGGATCCCCAGAGGGCAGAGGGCTCAACCTGGAAAGCAGAGAGCTCAGCCTGGAAAGCAGAGGGGAGGTCAGAGGGAGAAGGGCCCTAGAGGATGGAGGGGGTGCCCCCCAGAAGGAGGAGGGAACCAGAGGGTTTAAGGGGGTCCCAGATGGTGGAGAGCCAGTTTCAGAAGGCAGTCAGGGCCCTTGGAGGGGTGAGGGACTCACAGAGGACAGGAACCCTGGAGGGAGGAAGAACATGGAGAACAGAGAAGGAATCTGGAAGGTGGAGGCGGGTATCCTTTATGGCTGAGTGCTCAGCCTGGAGGGATGACGGTGCCTGAGAAGGGGGGGGAGGGCCTTGAAGGGTAGAGGGGAGCCCCAGGGGTTTCCCAGAGGGAGGGAGGAAATGGGAAGATGGAGAGCAGAGGGAGGCCTGGAGAAGTCTTTGGAAGGTGACCTGGGCCCTGGACGGCAGAAGTCATCCCAAAGGACAGAGAGAGGTCAGCCTGGGGGCCTTAGGAAGCTTCCCAGGGCCCATGGGCAGGGGACACCAGGCAATTCTCTATTCCTGGAACCCTGCAGGAGCCTCCCCACTCCTCATGTGCAGATGACCCACGGTGTTGGGGATAAGGAGTGGGGCTGGGGAATCCCTGCAGAGCAGGGCACCCCAGAGAACAAAGGGAAGATGGCTCAGTGGGAGAGTAGATAGGGCCACGGAGGGCAGAGGAGCCCCCAGAAGGCAGATACCCCGGCCCCTGGCCCCAGAAGATTCCCTGGGGCCAAGTGCAATGGGTACCCCAGGAGGGTTCCCCACTGGATCCTCCAGCCCTCTCAGGGGTCCCTCCCAGTGGAGCAGGCACACTGCTCTGGATGCCCAAAGGCACCCAAACCATTCCCAGCTTGGTGCCCAAACCTCTTCCCCTCCCCCAGCAGCCCTGAACTCCTCCAGTTGGAGTGAAAGGGAAACCACGGGCTTCCTCCAACCCTTGAGGATCCCTCCCCCTCCTGGCCGAGCAGGCATGCTGCTCCTGCCAGCCAAGGGCTCCCAAACCGCTTCTAGTGTGCCCAAATGGCCCCTGCACCCAAACTGCTTCCCCTCCCCCAGCAGCGCCTCTATCCTCCCAGGAAGTGAAAGAAAAGCACGTCCCTCCCTCTCCCAGCCAAGCAAGCACACTGCTCCAGGCACCCAAAGGCATCTAAGAAGCTCTTGGCACCCAAATATTCCCCGAGCCCCAACTGCTCCCCCTCCCCCAGCAGCCCCTCTGTCTCCGGTCCTCTGGCCTGGACCTTCCCTCACTCCCCACTTCCTGGTACCTGATCGCCCCTGGGGCTCCTCCTGGCAGGCTGTCTGCCAGAGATCCCTCACCAGTGCCTGATAAGCCCTTTCAAATGCTGTCCAGATCAGCAGCTTTCTACTCAAGACAGAAATCCAGTAGGCTTCATGAGATTCACACATAAAATAGGTGAGGTTTGCAGGAAATAATGGTTTTAGTGTCACGTTAATGTAATTCACTTAGTGGAGAGATGGACTTTTTAACTCCTAAAGCTCCTCATTACATTAGCAGCTAGTTGGTGATTAATCTAACAAGTAGAGATATGAATTGAATTACTTTGGAACATTCAAGCTGACAAAGTGTTCTTTCTTCTGTCTTTCCTGAGAAAGTATTCTTGTTGGTATGTTGAAACTGATTCTTGCACTGGTGTTCTTCACATCTGTAATCATGATCATTATATGCTGTATTTTCTTAATGTTGCTGTGATGCTAGTTTGATGGGGTGCTATATAAGCAGCTAAATGTCTCTAAAGTAGAGGTTGGCAAACTTTTCCTATAAAAGACCAGATGGTGAATAGTTTAGACTTTGCAGATTGTATGGTCTCTGTCCCAACAACGCATCTTTGCTTTTGCAGTATGAAAACAGCCATGTGCTGTACTGTGCTTAGTTGCTCAGTCATGACACTGCATAAGTCAATGAGCATGACAATGTTCCAATAAAACTTTATTTACAAAACAAGCAGTGGGCTGAATTTGGGCCACATGCCATAGTTTGCTGATCCCTGTTCTATAGCAATGGTAACTCTGTCAGGCTATACTGCGATTTTGCTATGTTCAAGTATGCCTGCCTGAACACTAATCCACCCTACATTAGTGATACAAATTATCATTCATGAGCATCTACAATATACCAGGTGTCAGCCCACATTACTCCCCAAACATAACCATATTCTTAACAGTGGGTCTCATTACTTCCAGTCTACAGATGAAGCACAGTGAGGCCAAAAAATTTTCCCAAAGTCACAAGGTGAAGAAGTCACAGTGTCTGAATATGACCCCAAATCATTCAGTCTTTTTCCAGCTCCAGTATTCCATTTTCATGATCACTGTCATGGCTATGCACTGCTTCCTTTTTCTTTCAAACCCCAACTGACATCTCCCTTAACTAAATTCCTTTCATATTGGACTAAAAGAGCAAGGGCATATAGCCTCCAAGTTATTTCACTATTAACATTTCACTATAGCAAAACTTTAGTAAAATGCCTCTATCATTAATTTTCATTGTACTGAACTGTCCTAAAGGCCTTCTTAACACTGATGGTCAAAGCCAAGAAAGCTGAAAATTCCAGATTGTGGTCAAGTAACTATACAATTAGATGCAGATTTGTTGTTTTTAACTATGAATCTCTGAGTATACATTTGAGATGCTTTTGAGCTGCTTATGAGTAGTTTTATTTCCAGAAATCAGATAGAAGTACTGCTAAATTCTTAATAGTAATTATGCCTGATATTTGTACAGTGCTTTTCTAAGTGTCCTCATGTATTCTCCGGAGAAGGCAATGGCAACCCATTCCAGTACTCTTGCCTGGAGAATACCAGGGATGGGGGAGCGTGGTGGGTTGCCATCTATGGGGTCACACAGAGTCAGACACGACTGAAGTGACTTCACCAGCAGCATCAGCATGTATTCTCTCTTTTATTGGTAATAATAAATAGCAGTAATGCTTTCTGAATGCTGATCATATGCCAGGCACTGGACTTAAAACTTTATGTGCATCACTTCCTCTAATCCTTCTGCATTGCTATGAGGAAAGGCTGATATCCTCTCCAATTAATGGATAAGAAAGCTGAGATGTGAAAAAATTAAATACCCTGTCCCAGATCATCCCAATTGTATATGGTGAAATCAGGATTTGAAAGACAGTTCACTACACATTAGATTTTTAGTTGCTTGAAGGTGAAGATTGTATCTTGATTTATAGTACCTCCTCCTGACAATTCCATGCCAATCTTGAATAGTATCTTAAAAGAATGTGAAATGAAGTTTTAAAAAATTACAATATACTTCTATTAGGAAAAATAAGATACCAAAGTGTATATAGAGTACAAGTATTTTTTTATAAGAAAAAAATAAAATTATATCTAGATTCTAGAAAAAATTATCAAACTGTTATTGATAGTTGTGGTATTATGGGTGAGTTATGGACCATTTTTTTTCTTCTATTTTTTCATATTTCTATTTTTATATATATTTTTATTTTTAAAAATAATGATAACAAAAAGTTTAAAATGATCAATTAAAGGAAAAAGAATAATAACTGATAGAGTTCTTCCAGTGTATTAGGAACCAAGAGTCTATCCCCCCGGAGGAGGGCCCCAAGGACGTGCAGAACATGCTAGTGTGTCCACACTAGGAAGTGGGGAGGGGGCTCCAGTTCTTTCACATAAGGGATGAAACACAAATAGACTTGAGGGGTGAATGTCTTGAGCAGATGCATGTTTGTGTGTTCCTGCACAGTGAAGCCAAACAAACCAAAACATCAGAGTTTGGAGCAGAGAAAGATTTCTTTCAGGGCCAAACAAGGAGAGACGGGTGGCTTATGCTCTGCTGCTGCTGCTGCTAAGTCACTTCAGTCGTGTCCGACTCTGTGCGACCCCAGAGACGGCAGCCCACCAGGCTCCCCCATCCCTGGGATTCTCCAGGCAAGAACACGGGAGTGGGTTGCCATTTCCTTCTCCAATGCATGAAAGTGAAAAGTGAAAGTGAAGTCGCTCAGTCGTGTCCAACTCCTAGCGACCCCATGGACTGTAGCCCACCAGGCTCCTCCGTCCATGGGATTTGCCAGGCAAGAGTACTGGAGTGGGTTGCTTATGCTCTAAAGTTTGACAAAACTTTTTTTTTTTTTTTTTTTTGGCCACACCGCTTAGCTTGTAGAATCTTAGTCCCCTGACCAGGAATTGAACCCATACCACTGACAGTGAAAACCCAGAGCCCTAACCACTGCACACACTGCACCACCAGGGAATTTCCTCAGCACAGCATTTTTAAAATGCCAGGTGAAGGGAGCGAGTCCCAGGGTATGTGATCAGCTCATGCATAATTCTCTGATTGGCTGATGGTGGTGGGATAACAGGAAAGTGTCATAGGGTTTAACATGATCAATCCTTGGGTTCCAGGAGGCCTGGGTGCTATGTGTTGAAGGTCATTGTGTAGTTCACATCTGTTGGGTGGGAGGTTTTCACATCTGGGGAACAACTCAGGACATGTTCATCAAATACTGTTATCTGGGTACTTCAGAGAGGAGCTGAAGCAGAGGATGTAGTGGAAGGGTTTGTCTCAGAAAGGCCCCATAGGATCCTGCTCAGTTACACAAAGATGTAGCCATTAGATAAAAGTGTGTCTGGGAGGAGGCAGGAGCTGTTTCTGTGGAGAGACACGGTTTGCAGGGCAGACTTACTGATGAATGCAAGTGTCAATCAGGCACCTTCCAAAATAGAAAGGAAAGGTATTTTCTAGACTCTGTGCATTTGGTCCTGGTTGGGTGGGGAGGACAGCCAAACGGAAGGCAGATATCCCCTCCTCCCTCCTCTTTCTAAAGTATCCTACAAAGTTTTCACTATAGAGCCAATCACATTATTTTCCTGCTCAAAATCCTCCAAGGGCTCCCCACCGCCTCTTAGGTGACTGCAAACACTTGGGATGCACCTGTAAGGTCCTCCACTTCATGGAGCTGCTCCACCAGGATTGCCTCCAACTCTTCCCCTGCACAACCTAAGGCTACAGTGTAATTCAGCCACTTGGTGTGTATTTTCTCTTTTACACCTTCAGTCAGTCTATTCCCTCCCTAGAAACATCCTCCTCACAGCTGTATACTTAATATTCATAACCTAAAAGTTGAGAGTTATGTTTTACTTGGTGGAAATTTTTAGGACTTCAAGCCCTGGAGACAGCATCTCAAGTGGCCTTGAGAGAACTGCTCTGAGGAGGCAAGGAGAGGAGCCAGGTATATAGAAGTTTTGCCACAAAGGCCAGGTAGTCTTAACATCGAAAGATTATTGTTAATTAAAGAGAACCAAGTTAGGGAACTAAACACTTTTCTATGTATGGGAAGATGTAGGAGTCTGGGCTCACTGAAGTAATTTCTTTGATATGCACCTCAGCTATCTGGGACCAGTATCCTGTGTTTTCTCATCCTGAGTTTCCTCCGGGTTCACTGTAGAGAGTGGCTACACTCTGATGGCTACTAGATGGCAGGTGTTCTTACCTTCCTGAGTTCCCTCAGGGTCCACCAGCTCACCATCCCTGGTGGCTGCAATTGCTGATGACTGTGACATCCTTTGTTTTCTTTTTCTCACAATCTTATTTTATAGTCAAAATCCATCAACTTTCCCTCTTCTCTGTTGTTCATTCATTTACACTTAACCCTTGGTTATGTTTATGTGTATACTTAGCACCAAACTAGATAGCACTTTGGAGGGCTGAGAAAAGGTTTTATCCTTCCTTGAATCTTAATATCAAGCACAAGTTTCCATGATCGGTATATTCCTTAAGAGTATTTTTTTGACCTAAAGACTAAGATGGCTTTAGGTTTTATTCTACTTTGCTGCCACCTGGATTTCTGGGGCAGGGAATAACCTGGTGAAATACATAGTAAGAATGTGATGACTAAAGTTGCATCTCAGATAACCTCCTATTATATACACAGTGTTCATGTCACTCATTCATTCACCTGTGTATTCATTCATATATCCAGTAAATACGTGTGCCACTAAAAACTAGATGCTATAGAAAATGCTAAGGAAAAGGTAAAAACATAAAAGAAAATAAAACATAATTCCTCTTTTCTGAAGAGTTTATAATGTATTGGGGTAAAAAGCAAACTTAAAAGAAAGATATGCTGCTTCCAGTATTAAAGTGCCTGTTTGTTTTATGTTATTCTGCCACTGAAAACAACTGTAAACACTGAGCAAGATATATGGGACGTCTCTTTGGGAGTTTTTAAAGGCAGTCAAAATTTAGGAGTGGAGAAGCCAGGAAGAAGAGAAATCCATTGAGATGATTCAGATAGTCTACACAGATTTTCCACTCAAGGCAATTCCATAAGGCTGATTCATAAATCCTAGGGAGAAAACAGCTGCTAAAAAATAAACTGAGCAGTGGTTTTGATAGTCTCATGGTGTTGGGGAAGCAAAACTGGAACTCAGGGTTACAGGGCCAGCTTGGGTTATTTGTAGAGGCTTCAGAGGAGGGAAGCAGCCCAACAGTTGGAGTGACTTACTCTCTCAGGGCATTCACTAATTAGCAAATAGCAACTTAGAAAGAAACTGAACCAAGAACTGTAGAGCCAAGAGAGTATGGCCTAGAGCCTGCTATACACAGTGAAATATGTCAGAAAGAGAAAAACAAATATCATGTTTTTTAAAAAATATAAAAACAAGTAACACATATACATGAAATCTAGAAAAATGGTACAGATGAACCTATTTGCAGGGAAGGATTAGAAACACAGACATAGAGAACAGACTTGTGGACACAGTGTGGGGAAGGAGAGGATGGGATAAACTGAGAGAGCAGCACTGACATACATACACTACCATGGGTAAAACGGCTAGTGGGAAACTGCTTTGTAACACAGGGAGCCCAGCCTGGTGCTTGTGATGACCTAGAGGGGAGGGATGGAGGAGGGGTAGGAGCAAGGCTCAAGAGGGAGGGGATTATATATATACACATACACACACACACACATACATATATATAATTATGGCTGATTCACATTGTTGTATGGCAGAAATCAGCACAACATTGTAAAGCAATTATCCTCCAATTTAAATATTTTTTAAGTAAAAGAGAAAAAAAAAGAAATAACAGATATAAACAGTCTTCCAGAGACTCTCACCAACAAAAATGAGTATTGACGGCTTTTCAAGGAGAAACATCCATCATAAACAGTGAGTTTTTGAGTGAGAGTCTTAAAGGACTATACCTAAGGAATAAAGAAATCAGAACTACATCAGACTTCTAAAGACTTTCAAAAAAACCAACCTGTATAAAGAGCTCAACCTTAATTGGATTCAGGTGACTGCCCCCTTTATAACTGCTTGCTAGAAGCTAAAGTCTCATCTAAAGCCTTTATAACTGTTTTACATTGTATCTAGTATTACATGATGTCTCAGAAAATGAAGATCATGGCATCTGGTCCCATCACTTCATGGGAAATAGATGGAGAAACAGTGGAAAGTGTCAGACTTTATTTTGGGGGGCTCCAAAATCACTGCAGATGATGACTGCAGCCATGAAATTAAAAGACACTTACTCCTTGGAAGAAAAGTTATGACCAACCTAGATAGCATATTCAAAAGCAGAGACATTACTTTGCCAACAAAGGTCCATCTAGTCAAGGCTATGGTTTTTCCAGTGGTCATGTGTGGATGTGAGAGTTGGACTGTGAAGAAGTCTGAGCGCCAAAGAATTGATGCTTTTGAACTGTGGTGTTGGAGAAGACTCTTGAGAGTCCCTTGGACTGCAAGGAGATCCAACCAGTCCATTCTAAAGGAGATCAGCCCTGGGATTTATTTGGCAGGAATGATGCTAAAGCTGAAACTCCAGTACTTTGGCCACCTCATGTGAAGAGTTGACTCATTGGAAAAGACTCTGATGCTGGGAGGGATTGGGGGCAGGAGGAGAAGGGGACGACAGAGGATGAGATGGCTGGATGACATCACTGACTCGATGGACGTGAGTCTCAGTGAACTCCTGGAGGTGGTGATGGACAGGGAGGCCTGGCGTGCTGCGATTCATGGGGTCGCAAAGAGTCGGACACGACTGAGCGACTGAACTGAACTGAACCTAACAGAAACAGGTAATATTAAGAAGAGGTGGCAAGAATACACAGAAGAATTGTACAAAAAAGATCTTCACGACCCAGATAATCACGATGATATGATCACTCACCTAGAGCCAGACATCCTGGAATGTGAAGTCAAGTGGGCCTTAAGAAACATCACTATAAACAAAGCTACTGGAGGTGATGGAATTCCAGTTGAGCTATTTCAAATCCTAAAAGATGATGCTGTGAAAGTGCTGCACTCCATATGCCAGAAAATTTGGAAAACTCAGCAGTGGCCACAGGACTGGAAAAGGTCAGTTTTCATTCCAGTCCCAAAGAAAGGCAATGCCAAAGAATGCTCAAACTACTGCACAATTGCACTCATCTCACACACTAGTGAAGTAATGCTCAAAATTCTCCAAGCCAGGCTCCAGATGTTTAAGCTGGATTTAGAAAAGGCAGAGGAACCAGAGATCAAATTGCCAACATCTGCTGGAACATCAAAAAAGCAAGAGATTTCCAGAAAAACGTCCACTTCTTCTTTATTGACTATGCCAAAGCCTTTGACTGTGTGGATAACAACAAACTGTGGAAAATTCTGAAAGAGATGGGAATACCAGACCACTTGACCTGCCTCTTGAGAAATCTGTATGCAGGTCAGAAAGTAATGGTTAGAACTGGATATGGAACAGCAGACTGGTTCCAAATTGGGAAAGGATTACATCAAGGCTGTATATTGCCACCCTGCTTATTTAACTTACATGCAGATTACATCGTGAGAAATGCTGGGCTGGGTGAAGCACAAGCTGGAATCAAGATTTCTGGGAGAAATATCAATAATCTCAGATAAGCAGATGATACCACCCTTATGGCAGAAAGCAAAGAAGAATTAAAGAGCCTCTTGATGAAAGTGAAAGAGGAGAGTAAAAAAGCTGGCTTAAAACTCAACATTCAAAAAACTAAGATCATGGCATCTGGTCCTATCACTTCATGCAAATAGATGGGGAAACAATGGAAAAGTGAGAGACTTTATTTTTGGGGGCTCCAAAATCACTGCAGATGGTGATTGCAGCCATGAAATTAAAAGATACTTGCTCCTTGGAAGAAAAGCTATGACCAACCTAGATAGCATATTCAAAAGCAGAGACATTACTTTG